>NC_060249.1:38807572-40057572 GCF_921293095.1 Ischnura elegans | reverse complement strand
GAAAGGTGTCTAACAATGACTTTCGGCAATTATTATTACACCTTTATTGGATTGAAATATTAGTAATATGCGCGTAATTTAAAAAAGAACAGGACCAAACGCGACGCATTTCTGACTTCATTTAAGCATTTTACGCGAGGAAATAAATGTCAAAATAGGACGGAGGCTTGGCATTCTGGCAAGACTCGATATGAGCAGCAGCGCTTCTGGGAAGTTGATGTGGTATTTTTTTCCGAAAACATATATCAAGTTACAATTTATGAGTGGTACTATAAATCTTTATTGTTACAGTCCCAGACGAAGGGATATTTTCTCAGGATATTTGGTTTCTCCCTGATAGCAATTCCAATTCATCTTCTTATATCTAGAGAACGCCTAAAGATCGACAGAAAATAATTGAAGAAAATCCGGTGGAGAAGAGCTTGTATTTTACAAAATGCCTCAGACTGTCAGATAGCACTTGGCAGCAGGAGTGGGGGTAAAGCGATGTTAGTTGAATAAATTATATGCCCAATTGTTTCCATAAAATAAAAATATTCCATTAATCAGCTAAATTCCTGTTTGAATCCTTTGAAGGAAATCAAAACTACTCCCCAAAATCCTGTGTTGCCTGCTGCATAAGCAACCGAGTCAAACATTCCAGCATTCATCAATTAGTATTCGAGGTATTCGAATATTCGAGCAATGATTTAATATTCGAATTCGATATTCGAGTTCGAGAAATCTGCTATTCGACCCATCTCTAGAAAAGACATTTTTCATCCAAATACAGCCATAGAAATAATGGAGCTACAATTGAAACAGCACATGGTCAAAGAGTGAATGTCTCGAAGAGGCCAAATACTGCTCTTTCATTCTAAAGAGATTAAAAATCATGAATGAGCCCAAAATTTAAGTCAATATACAGGAAATGTTTGCATTTGCTACACTAAGAATATGCATATACATATCCTAAAGGAGAAAAATTGGGACCATAACTTTTTTTGAGGTACAGAGGGGCTTCCTTTTACAGAGGCTAGTTATGAAGAGGTTTGAGTACATTACAGTGCAACCTCGATATAACGACACCCCACGGTGCACTAATAAACACTCGCAATAGCGCATTGTCGCTTTACCGGAGGTGGAAAAAATAATAGCCAATATACCTGTTGCGAACAGATATACAGGAACAGGAGTGGTGCGGCGACAGATAAACATCTATCCGATAAACGTAAGCATAAATCCAGACGAAAGGCGATGTTTTTTGCATCACTAAATTTCCTTACTCAAATAACGATTAACAATTCAAACAATTTATAAGCGCCGCACTGAATAAAAATCATGCAAAGCATTGTTTCGTCAATCATTATATTTATCGAACGACAGTTTACCACATAAATTTGAGACTGAGCACTCCAGTAACTTCATTTCTAACAGATCGCTAGCAATTACAGAGGTTAAGGAGTCTTGATGAAAGTCTTCCGGCGGTGAAACCCTCGCTATGGCGAGAGCCAACACCGAAAGAGTCTCGTAAAAACGAATTTTTTAACACGCTTATTATAGGATTAATTGACGGTGCATCGGCTATCTCTCGTAATAGCGGGGGTGTCGCTATAGCCCGTACTCGCTTTAACGAGGTTCCACTGTACATAATAAATATGCTTGTAAATGTGGAAAAAGTGATCTTTTGCCATTTGATTTTACAAAATCATTAAGATCACTAATGAAAAACTTAAGGATAACTTCATCATAGCAAGCAAGGTTAGCCAACCTTTTTGAGACACACAAACACACCAAATTTAATTTTCACGCATTTAAGATCTATCGTTCATAAATAACCTGATATGATACCAAAAATTTACGATCAAAAATTCTACCAGATATTTCAATTCATTCCTTATTCATTAATCTTAAATATAAATTTGGAAAACTGAAAATTTACCAGATCAGATGCCTCAGCTGATTCTTTATCATATAGCATCAAAGCTTCCAACAATATCATAAAGAGGTCCAGCATTATCTTCAGTAAGTCAGCTGCTTCTAACGTGAGCACTGTTCATAAAAAAAGTATACAAAATAAGTTTATGGTAGAGAGAACTGAAGTCAATGAAAAGTATTATCACATGGGATATAACATAGGGAGACAAGTAAAATATTAGTTGACTTATATTGTACGAATCCCACCAACTGAATTAAGACAGCACTTACAGCAAAGTTATAATAATAAAAATAATAATAATTAATTTGTCCAAAAGACACTGCACAAAATAGAAGTATAAAGTAAGTAAGTAAGTGTATAGGAGAAAGTAGTGTCAAAAAAAAAAGAATGAGGCAATGAATAGTAAAGAATACGAAATAAGGTGTAGGTTTTATGTTACTTGCTACATGAGGTATTTATTGACATTGTAAGCTAATACAATCATCTACTTTGTCTATAACTCTATAAATAATGCAATCATCTGCAAACATTCTAATTGGCCTCTTTATATTCCCACTAATATCATTTACGTAGATAATAAATAGCAAAGGCCCTAGCACACTTCCTTATGGTACCCCTGAAGTAAAGGAATTCATCCATTTTATGATCCAACCATCCAAGCTGAGTATTTTTATTTTTTTTATTAGAATCTCATGATCTACCTAATCAAAAGCTTTTGAGAGATCAATCAGAACCCCATCAATTTGCTTCCCATTGTTAAGCCCCTCCACCAAATCCTGATAAAGAGACACTAATTGACTTTCACAGGAATAACCCTTACAGAAACCATGTTTTCCTTCCCAAAACCAGTTTTTTTTTCTTAACACGTTGCGTACCGGGGTAAGCTAATGTTTAGAATATGACTTTACCCGATCAAACGTTATGAGGCATCAATTCATTATGAATAACGAACAACAACTGAAAACGTACTAACGAATACGTATTGTACGATTTAAAATTGTTTAGGTAGACGCGCCTAAATGACGAGAATCTTCGTCATCCATCCGAAACGTTCGGGGAAAAAATGACGAGAATTCTCACCATCCGTACACAACTTGTTAAGACTTCCTTGATATAGTCCGTGATCAGATGCTCCATTAATTTACACACGATGCAAATTAGACGAACCGGCCGATACGAATTAACACCATCTCAAGGCCCTTTTTTGAAGATGGAAGCTATGTATGACTGTTTCCAATCATCGGGTAAATCACCATTGTTAATCATTACCGTGAACAAGTGTTTTAGAAAAGGGACAAGAAATTACCCAACCTTTTGATTAGTTCCCCGGGAGGCCGTCAGGACCACAGGACGCGTCCCTTTTCTTTTGCTCAATCTATTTCTTACATCCCTGTCTTTGATTTCAAAAGGATCAAACGAAACATCTTCCCCAACTATTGGAGATAATTATCATTTACAATACGGCCTTCACACTTGAGAGAAACATTTTCCAGAGCATTATTCCCTTTTCGTCTCCTTCGAATATACTTATAAAGCTCACTCTAGCCCTTTTCTTTTAGAGAGTTCCTCAAGAATTTATCCTTGGCCTTTAATTTTTTGGTGTTTAGTTTCGTACAGGCATGTTTATAATTACTCAAGTATAAGCCACCTTGATGTGTTATCTTATGAACCCTTCTGATTTTTACGTTATAATATTCAGGATCAGGGTTTGCTTTCAATATTTTGGAGGGAACGTATCGATCTGATCCTTCAATTAGTAAGCGTTTGAAGTTTTCCCATACTTTATTTAAAGAAATTACTGGAAATATGGGAATTCCATGTTACATTTTTAAGTATTTGTTACACACCTGGTAGAATTTAAAATGTTGTCGTCCAACGAGAAGAGACTCTCACCCCGTCCGAAGGAGCAAGGACCAGCTTAAAAGGGACGCATTCCTTACGTTCCGGGTGCAGCTTCCTCCAACAAGGGAGAAAGAGGAGTTTGCAGTAAAAGGAATGAGAGTTTGCTGGACCCCACCTGGTCTAACCACGAACAACAGTCAAGTAAGATCGCAACTATCCCCCCCCCCCACCGAAAGCCCCCTCTTGTCTTCTGCCCAGTTTCAAGACAGACAGTCACGAAACGCATCAGTTACTCAGTGAAAGTGAAATTAATCACCAAAGTCAAAATAACACTCAATGGGATGGACTTTCATTTACCTCCCCTATCAAGAAATAATTAAAAAAGTGTATCATTTATTACGTGTTCACAACAGAACTGTATTTTGTTGTTATTGTTTGCCACTTCAATTATTTCATTTTGAAAATCAATTTACCGTATTCCTCCGAATATAGTCCCCCTCTGAATATAGTCCCCCCCCTAATTTTGAGGCTTGAGTTTCGGGAAAAAATTTTAAATATGGGCTTGAATATTGTCCCCCCCTTTATAATTATCACGGACATTTTTGGAAAAAAAAGGGGGACTATAATCAGACATATACGGTATATTGTTGTGTTTTATCATTGATGTGTCATAAATTGTTTTCACCAACTCATACGTCACTAGTTCATAAGAGGGTTTCTTTTTTTTTGTTTGTTACATGCAGTTTTATTGTTTAAATTATATTTTGTTTTGCTGAAAGTTTTGAGTAAGTGTTTTTGTTTTAACTCCTTCACGGGTCATCTAAAAAAAAATTCCCCAACCATTCATTTCGCCCCGGTCATTTTTCTTTTCCTTGAATGCGTTGTGAAAGAGGGCGTAAGCGTCCGAACGTTACCCATCAGGTCGAATCGGGAACCCCCCACCCGCAATTATCTCCAAAGAAGGGGAATATTTGTATTTTCTGTAAATTCTACGAAGAGAGTGACATAGTTTTGTCCCGTAGGTCCCATACGGGAGGGATCCACACGGATTTATATATATTTTTTTGTTTTTGTGAGACATCTCCCCACGGTTCTATTTAGACATCCGGGCGAGCCAGGGGCGGGATGCCACAATAAACATATCTCTGCCTCCACTTATGATATAGCAATAATTAATTATTACATTCTCAGAAAGGAAGATATCAAAATTAAACAGTTCCAACAATTTAGCCAATAAAAGAGGGAGTGGTTATCACAATAATTTGATGAAAAAATATGTATATCAACAAATGTATACTGTAAATAAATGAAAAAATAATCATTTTTACGCATAGAATATAGCAAGACAGTAAAATCAGCCTAGTATGATACCAAGAAAGTCAATGACTGCAACAAATAAACATTTAATATCAATTAACAGAGGACAAGGTACCAACAGGAAATTTATCTAAATTAATATAAAATAGATCTTGAAGCAGTATTTTTACTTCAATACCATCAAGTAAACTCACTATTATCTGATGAGGTATCTTTAGCAGGTGCAACTTCCTTCCAAGACTCCACTAATATTGGCACTAGGGATGAAACAATCACCTTCAACTTGTCGCATTCTCCCAATGGTTCGGAAGAGGAAATCGAAGGAGGAACACTAAATGAAGATGTCAGAGTCCTAGGTAGAGCAAGTCCCTGGATGCTTCCATATGAAAGCCCATAGCAAGAAACATAACCTGAATCAGCAATATCTTTCCACAGTATACATTTTGGTCCTTCATTCAGAACATCTTTACTGCATGATTTTCTTCTCATATCCAGAGCAGCTTTCATGAGAGAAAAAAGCTGGGTCAAAACCTAATTTAGAAAAAAATAGAAGGAATAACAGATATTAACACACATTATTATTGCATGGGAGAATATATATTCAGTTATATCAAGAAACAAGTTCTTGAGGTTGTGGGAGATAGGAAGGATGATCAGTGGACACTAACTAGCAGATGCCAACCTGATAAATTAAGGCAGCAAAACCTATTTGTGATCTTTGGCTCAAATTTACTTTCAAATATTAGGTTATTTCATTATGCAATTTTTCACTGTATTGCATAACTCTGATGAAGAGAGTCCAAGTTCTCTGACTAGTTTCACCACAAATTAAAAATTAGCCATCCCAATATGCATGAAATTTCCTATAAACAGACTACAGTGTGAAACAAGATCTGAGGTACATTGCATGTGCTGGCAATCATTGAAAAGTTATGAACTTGCATTCCCTTTTTCCCCCGTAAAAATGCTACATGCAATACATATTGAACTACATTGATATAAAACATTAATGATAATATGATTAATGATAATGGCATCTGAATGTGGCCAGCTCAGGAAATACTTGCAGAGTATATCTTCCAATATAATGTTCATTTAATGTTTTTATATAATCAGGAATTTTTGAACTACATATCCCAGGACCAAGGAAATTCAGTCTTATGCATCACAGTATGTCATACGAATTCTTCCCCCAATTTTCCAAATTATGCTTCCTTCCACGTCTCACCTAGAATGGAGTTAACTGTTGTCGGGATTTCAGTGAACACAGCCGATTTATTAGGCATCTAAACTGCCTGAGAGGACAATCATTCGAGTGGTGTTTTGGTGACATACAGTGAAACCTCGATTTTACATTCCCCCATTATACATTTTCCCTGATTTTGCACAGTTTCCCAAACAATACCGCCATTAAATAATGATACTCTATTTTACAATATCCTCAATTTTGCACTTTTTGTAAGTGGTCCATTCAAAAGTGTAAAATAGAGGTTTCACTGTACATACATGGACATGGGGGAATACATACACAAATGGGGGAAGAAGTATAGGCCCCGTTACGTCGCATATACCGCTAATGGTTGGGGCCATATGAATTTTAAATGGATTTTGCTGCCATGGGTTAAGTATCTTACTATGAACTAGATGTTATACGGATCAAATCTTGACGATGGATGATTGGTCGCTGCAAACACAACGTGGATCATTTTTATGATCTTAAAAACTTTGCAAAAAGAAAAATGAGGCCTAGAATGTGTAGTAAGACCATTGAATTCTTAAGGGTTGAAATTCAACTCCCACCTCTTTGTGACATTTACGGGGGTTAACAAGTGGGGGTTCATCAAGTGGAATCCAGTGGACCTGTGAAGTCTCAAAAATGTTTCTGTGCATTAATAATTTCTTGGTGGATGTGTTTTTGTCCACAAATTCAAGCAATTTTGTGGTCATTTTCCCACAGAGGATGTGGTATAATTTAGTGTACCCCCCCCCAAATTTCCGGTACCCCCCAGAAATACCTCCGAACTTATCCGCAGAACTTCTCCCGCTACGGAATTTTCGCGCTAAGGTTTTTCACGCAAAGGAGTTTCGTGCAAAGGCCCTTTGACTCAAAGGCTCGGAGGCTCTAAGTCTCGGAACTCTAGTCTCCGAACTCTGTCCTACGAACGCTGTCCTACGACGCTGCCCTCCGACGCCAGCCCACCTGGAGATCAAGACTTATATAGGTAGTACGGCAGAGGAATACCTACTCCTTGGCAATCAAGGGGAAGTGGGTGCTGAGGCATAAGAATGCAGTTTGGAGTGAGAAGTACTGCACTTGTCCTATCACAATTCTCTCTCCCTCCAACACCTCACCACACTATATGTCTTTCCCCTCCTTGAATTCCAATGACTTGCCTCTACCAGCTATCACCCCACTTGGTTGTGTCTTCAACCCAGGAGATAGAGGAGAGAAATTCCAGCGGTACGCGGTTCTCCCCCAACCCCGGCTTGGATGACGGATGTTTTGCAGTGGTGCCAGTCAACAGGGGTGCCTACCAGGAGATTTACTCAGATGAAGCTAACTGCACATTGCCCTATTACCCCTCCACTCCTTTGCAAATTCCCTCCCCTCCACCCTGACACGTTTCAGAGCTCGCAAGCCCTCTCTTGCTTTGGCGCTCGCGGTGGATAGATGGCTCGGCTGAGATGGGTGATTTCTGCAAAATCATACAGCTTGTACTTCGTTTTTGGTAATGTTTCCTATGAGATCATTAGTTATCATTATTGTTTTCTGTAATAATTCTGATTTTGAATATTTCTACTTCTAATAGATATTAATTGAAAATAACTCATAAATTTGTGACAATTGTTTCTTTGAGTACTGTTTTTTTCTTGTTTGTGGAGTCTTTCCCTCAACCAGCTAGTGACAGACGATCAGAGTTCCCTGTGCCTGGGGCTTACATTCACAATCTCGAAGATTTAACGACGTAATGCTACAGTGTGCAAATTTTCCAAGAAGGCCAGAACCTTTTTTTGCAGGAGGGGGCAGAGCAAGTAAAAGACAAGAGGGGGCAGAGCAAGTAATTCTCTTCTGATTCTTTTTCTGAGAGCCCATGGAGAGGACCCCACCCATGAACGGATGGATTAGTGGAATTTCGCACCAATTTGTGAAATTATTTCAACAGCCAAAATTTACAAATTGAATATGACATATGATCATAAATTTTTGTTTAATTAGATACTAAACACATATGTTACTTCAAGTTATAAAAAAAGTTGCCATTCCTCAATAACCACCCCTGCTGAAAAGAACTTTTACTTCTTTGATGGGACAACAAATTGTACCCTTAGATTTTCATATTATTGCATGTTTACTTCAATGACATTTTTGTTACTGCTAATAAATTGATTTTTAGTTGTTATTTGATATCAATCCTTATTAGGTTGCTCCAAATAAATCAAGTTTCAATCTGTCATTGAAAATGGTATGATATGGGAAATGAAAATAAACTATGAATGTTGCATGTGGGTGCTGCTTTAAATCCCACTGTCTATCATGAAGCCAGCAAGGCGGTTCCTGAGGTTCCTAAGAGAAAAGTATACCATACTGCTGAAAGCAAGCGAGCTTACACCAACTTATTCCTTGATATAAGCACAATTACCACAGAAGGAACATTTTTGCTACAGAACAGACCTTTTTTCAGGACAAATATGACTCATTTTCAAGAGGATAAACTGCCTTACATTATCTAAAGATTTAAAGTACTTGGAAAAGACATATCTACTAACCTTAGTACGTCTGTGAATATCGCCTAGTTTTGATGCAGGATTTACACTTAATTTTCTCTCCCATCCCGAAGCTTTACTTGAAGTTTCCCTGTGCTCAGAGATTTGATTAATGAGGCCTTGAAGAATCAAATCAAATGGATGGGATAATGACGGAGAAGGCGGAGCTGTAGATAGAATTAATGCTGCAACACTATGACGGGAAAGTATTCCATCAAGAAGCAAAAGAGCATCTAATTGAATGTCCTTATTAATGTGGCTCAAAGCAGCACCCAGATGGGAGCAAAGTAGGCAAACAAACGGGGCTAATCTTGAAGATGGAACCTGAAATCACAATACATGTTAAGGATAAAATTATCGTCGTCTTCCTTCTAGGCATGCCTAGAGAAATAATAACATCAGGTGGAAGTATATTATTTAACGATGAATTACTGACTACAAATACAAAATTAAAAACTAAATAGACTACTATTCACCTGTCCTATCAGATTTGCCAACTGTGAAATAGCTTCCTTCCGCACAACTGCTTCTCGATCAGAAATCAACTCTGCCAACTTTTCCAACACAGTCTGGAGGTTTCCCGATAATAAATCTTGATTATTGGTTAAAATTTCTTTTAAGCCACTTAGGTTTTCAATTTTAACGTTTGTATTATAATGCTGCAGACGCGACAGAGTCTCCTGTAAATCATAACCATAGTGAAATTAGGTACTACTGTACGTTCGGCAAAAAAGGAAATCGTGTTCAATACAAAACATACTTTCAGGTTTAGGTTGCGTTTGGTCACGGGTTCTAATCCACCAGTTTTGAGCTGCTCCTTAATAACAACTTTCTTCACTTTAAACGACGTATCGGTTATATTTTGACCTTTCGGCAATGACTTTCCGACTTTAAATTTAACTTTATTCTTCTCCTTCTTGAGATTTTTCTTGTGATGCCCTTGCTTACCCATTTCAGTCAATTACTACAAGATAAATTGATAACAACAGAAAATAATGCACATAAAAGTCACGGCCTCACACGATGAACATGATAGAATCCATGTGGAGAAACCGTACACACATGGTGCACCGTGATCCCATGTAGTAAACATGTAAACATGTTAAACATAATCTAAGCGTAATGCGAATTGTTTACCTCAATACACGTGCGTTCTGAACCTCCTGGGTTTTGAGTTATTGAGAGCAAAATGAAGAAGCTATCGGACGAAAGAATAAAATTAGTATTTGAAAAAATAACAAAATAGTAAGTATGTGATTAATTTTCTTAGATGTAGGATTTTGAATCACGATTTAATGAGAAATGTGCCTACGTGAAGTTGGTGAAGTGATGAGGAAAATAGTCATTCTCTACATCACTGTGTATTTCATGAGGCCACGAGCTCATTTTTATTTTCCTGATTTTCTTTCAGTATTGGCGCTAACGTGAAGCTCCTTATTGACCGACCCGACGGAACGTATTGCTTTAGGGAACAAAAAGATAGGGTGTACTATTTGTCGGAAAAAGTTCTCAAAATAGCTGAAAATGTTGGAAAAGATAGACTTATCAGCATGGGAACGTGCTTTGGAAAGTTTACGAAAACAGGAAAATTTAGGCTTCATATAACAGCCTTGAATTATATTGCTCCTTACGCACAGGTGACAAGAAATCTCATTCAATTGCCAATTAATTGATCGTTGACAATTTTGAATGTGTCTCTGCTAAATTTGGTGTCTTAATATTTCAGTACAAAATTTGGCTGAAACCATCAGCCGAGCAGCAATTCTTATATGGCCACAACGTGTTGAAATCTGGCTTGGGAAGAATAACCGAAGGCACACAGCGTTATCAAGGGGTAGTGGTTTATTCTATGAGCGATATACCTCTGGTGAGTTTTTTGTTTTTGATTTTCTATGCTATGTAAATTAAATCCTATTACTGACCATGGGAAGGTTTTGTTACGTTCAATAACATTTTCATCATTTCAAAATGTTTTGTATTAACATAGATCTAGTTTGTGAAGTAATTAATCTATTTTGTGATTTAAGGGGTTTGGTGTGGCTGCCAAATCTACTGCAGAATGCAAACATACGGATCCGTTGACTGTTGTATGTTTTCACCAAGCAGATGTTGGAGAGTTTATTAGATCCGAGCATGAACTCACTTGATATTATTGTATTCTGTTGTTCGCGACCATTGTAAAGTAATTTCAAATAAATTATAAAAATTGCAAGCTTCAACAGATTCAAGGTTTAATAACTTTCATTTATTCTTACCAGTGGAGATAAAAGTCTTCTTGTGAGCTAATATGTCGGTTGGCATATCTTTGTTCTACATATCTTTGTTCTGCTTGTGGTTGGTATGTACGATTGCTTCCGGTTAACGTTTTCTAAGATAATTTTCCAGTACCACTGTAATATTGCAGTTTTTGTGTTGCTCTTTATCACCAGGACTTGCCATATACCTGATGGTTATCTATTGACTTGCAAACCGCTCAATAAATTCGTTAAAGGTTTGAAAGTGCTAGGTACAGGCCCTTTCATGGGCAAATTTGTAAACGGAGTACAATTTAGTGATGGATTTAGGTGGGGGAGAAGAACCCATCCAATTACTTATTGCAAAGATGATAAACTTTAAGGTGGCTCTCTAATGAAAGCTTTAATTATTTCACCAGCGTTATCAATGTTAAAAATAATTTCTCAATACATAAAAGCTACATCTGCATTTATCAGGCCTTTAGTGCATTGAATTGGATGGATGAGTCAGATACTTTGTGGAGATCCATTATGAGATATGAAGTGAAACACTCGGCACTTTCCACATCAAAATTTATTAAACTAGAGTCGACATGTTTCGCTGCACTGCAGCATTATTAAGACGAAACAAAGAAATCAACCATACCAATATATATACACAAATTGCACACTCGCAAACATTTGAGAAATTGGGGGTGGAAAGGAGGGTTGGGAATTTTAAACTGACCGTTGGTCTGGGTGACTCTAGTTTAATAAATTTTTATGTGCAAAGTGCAAAGTATTTCATATCTCTAATGCATTATTGCTGGCTACCTCCAAGGCACCATTGAAAATGAAGAACTGCCCTCCCCCAAAGCAACAACCTTAGTCTGCACATCCTAAAAGCATTTGAGGTATGTTCTGGTAATTTTATTTTACATTTTCATAGTTGTTCAATATGGAAACTATGATTAGAATACGTAATTCTAACTACTATAAAGGCCTGGTTACACATTAAATAATATTTACAAGTTAATGTACGTTTGTGTGAACCAAATTAAAACGTTCTATTTTCTGTGCATGCATTCGCACAAGTTGGGTTACACGGGCATTTTGGCATTCATTCTTGCTTTCATACATTTATACATTGACCCGTACATGTTAATGTATCATGTAACAAGGCATTAAGAAACAAAAGGGAATGAATCCTCTGGTCCTCCAAAAACTAAGGGCTCTTATGCAAATCCATACTTATCCTTACTGGCAATGTCAGACTGAATATGTCAAGTACAGTAAAACCTCTTCACATTGTAATGGAGGAGACCAAAATTTGGGCAATTTGATGTATGGAGGTTCACTATAGAGAGGTTTTAGTGATATGCACCATTTTTTCATATACTTTGGAAATGAAAGGTACCACTATCTTTTAAATAATTATACATATTAGTTCAAACAAACACGCATGCATTGTATTCATTATTTAATTATAACAGAAAGCAAGCACTGTCACATGATTTTTACCATGATTCTAGAGTAAACTCTATGATATTCTATAGAGTTAGTTAATAGTATACTCTATTCTAGAGATGTGATCTCTCTTAACCCTTTCGAGACTGCGAAATTTTCGTCTTAGCATGACTGCTGTACTGAGCCCCAAGAGACTCTTCTTTCTCGTGGTACGGAGCATTTTTGGAGGGCATTCGTTAAGAAGGGTCTAGCGGATTATTACACCCTATGAGCTCCAACCTTTTTCGCCCCCTTGCAGCGGGGGCTTATCTCGGACTCTGAGGGTTGATGTGCTCCCTCCTTTCCGGGTTTACGACCATACCTGTGGCATTGGTTCGCGGTCAATTTATGGATTGCTTATATGTATTTATCAAATGGATAATTGTTGCTTGCACGTAAATTACAGACTTTGAATTGAATTCCTCATTTTTTTCTGAGCATTGTCAAATTTTAAATGAAGTTCTAAGGTCAATTTTAATGGATTTAATGCATCAATCATTTCAATGCCAAATATATGATCCTAAAATTGTTCTTATCGTATTCAAACCCTTCCAAAAATCTTATCAACTATTTGTCCGAAATTCGAGGTAAAAAAAATCCTAGCAAGAAAAGCTCTTTGTCTGTCACAGGGCAACCTTGGTATCCCTTGCAAAGTACGCTCCACACGGGCATTCAGAACACCTGTGGAGCTTCTCTGGAATTGCATCCATCAGTATAATTATGTTCTTTCTCGGAATTTTTTAAATCCCTCATTTTGTTTCGAAAATACGCTCCACCACGGGCTGAAATAACTTATGAAGACCTTCTCTGGAATTCTACCCATCAGTATAGAAACGTATTTCTCAGAATGGGTAAAGTTCATTCTCGTTCACATACCCACAATTCTTTTTGATTATAAAGTTTCCCTTCACTTCTGTCTTAGTTGTTCTTGGGTTCAGACGTTTGACGTTCTCATTCTGCGAGTGATAACGAAAAAAAATTTTAAAAACAATTTCGGGTAAGCATTATCAATCGTAATATGATAATTACACTGGAATCGAGATATAAGTTAATACTTATCGTAGACTTTCGTTTAAAATTGGTAAACGCTGCTCAAAAGACAAACAATTCAATTCTTAGTTTATATTTCTTGAGAAATGAACAAATATTTATTTCGAAAATTGACTGTATAAACAATAGTATGACCGCTGTCCCTTACCGCTGAGAGGGGTTATAAAAGACGAAGGGTCTGGGTACCTGCTTCCGGATTCCGAGGGTTAATCCTAAACCCCGAAGAGTTGGGTCCCGAGACAAAGACGACGTAAACCCACGACCGTCCTAAAAGGGAGAGAGCTAGAAAACGTATATATACGGCTTTCGTTCTCCTGGCTGGTAAACTCTCACACGTACATATACGCCCGTCGTCTCCTGGGTCAGGAAACGTCCACACCTTTATATACGTGTACAGTAGGGAAAAGGTTAATTCAATAGTCACTTAAAATGATTAGGATTGTTGGATACCTTTTTTCTTATTTACTGTTAGGTATGCTCTCATATGGAACAAAATGACCTTAACAAATGGTTAACATGAAAATTACCGCATATTAAAGGGTGCATAAGAAAAAAAATAAGGGTGAAACATTTATCACTGAAAATGTCATTCCATGTATGTAATCGCGGCTGCATTAATGGTCTCTAGTTGTCTTGGTACGATTTGCGGAGGTTGTTTGGCTGTCTCGGGGGTGTCTCCTTGGTGTGATAAGTAGAGGTTTTATGATAAAAAGAGGTTCACTACAAAGAGGTTTGTCTATAAATTTACATGTAAATCTGATGTGACCGTAGGGGTGGTATGAAGTATGGAGGTTTATGATGTAAAGAGGTTCAATACATAGAGGTTTTACTGTATCTTCTTTCTGAATTCTGATTTAGTGGTTTTTGAGAGAATGGGCAGATATACAGGTAGCATACAATTTTTATGTATTTTAATAGTTCTTTTAACATTTTAAATTCTACCAGGTGTGTAACAAATACTTAAATATGTAACATGGAATTCACATTTTTCCAGTCATTTCTTTGAACCAAGCTATGATGGGGATAGTGGATCTTGGGAAATGCGCTAATGTAACTATCCCACGGTACTCATGCAGCAGTTGACTTCCAGAAATGGGGAACTTCTAAGCAGGTAGGCAGAAAAAGGTTAGTGGGGGAGAAAGAGGGAGGGGTGAAACAAGATTCTATTATTCTCCAGTAACTTGATATTTTCTTTTGAAGCTTTTCATTTATGATCTTCGTAATACGAACCCTGTGCGAGGTGGGACCTTTTCACCTTTTGTTTGATTTCGGAGAGGAGGAAAGTGTCGGAGGAGGGGCCGAGGGCTGATGGATGGAGGGGGTAGTGGATCTTGGGAATTGTGCTACGTACTTACTATCCCACGGCACTGAGGTTCTCCTGGTGGGGGAAACCGGGGATTTTCGGATTTTTTCACCCAATCATTTTCGGTTCCCCACGTCGAACTCTTTTCGCCGCTCTAATCCGTGTACATATTTGATGTAGTTCATCAACTTTCCTAAAACGGCACTGCGTGCACTAAATGACTAGAGTTCTTTACAATTTTCTGAGTCAACTATCAACGACAGTGTACAGCTCGAAATTCAAAGTATTCGAGAGCGTACCTTTAGCATAATTATTCGAGACCTCGAATATCGAATACTTTCTAGTATTCATGGATACTATTCGCACATCTCTACTTTTTAATATCTTTAGATGACATCGTCTTGCATATGTGTATAATCATTTTGATTAAACTTTCTAAAACTTTGCATGTAACTTAATTATTTTTCATTACGTTAACAATATACATAGGTGGCTCAAAATATCTTTTGCCAAATATCTCCCCCCTTGAGTGTTTTCTGTATCTTCTACTGACCTGGACAAAATCCTATCTTGTGGTACACTTCAATGCCTCAAAACTTGTGATAGAAAATGATAAAAAGCATGAGACGAAATAACAAGTTTCTATGAATATAGCATGTAAAATCTTTGCTGACTTTACCAGAGAGCAGACTCTACCATCGAGGTCTGATCCATTTTAGTCTGGAACCTATGTTGAATGAGATTCATAAATGCTTCTGTGAGTAATGTAAGTTCCAAGAATCTTAAACATGATGTCTTGGCCCGAAGCTCAGCATCCCTGGCAAAGGGTGGATCTGGATTTTTAAAAGAACTATTCATAATTTCAACCTGCGGTTGATCCCATTTACTAAGGTGAAATATGTAGAATACTGTGTATTGTATCATATGTGTTTATTTGGGTCAAGTGATGACTGATAATGGATTTCCTTTAGTCGGTGTGAAATTTGAGTGGTTCTCCACGGAACATATTATTATTGTACTATGGGGGACAAAAGTATCCCAACAGAATTTGTGCCTCCACCATCACTTTGCAGGAGAATGGATTCCCTTTCTAACGGTATATAATCCCTGGAATGAGTCAAGGGAAATTCATAAACGGTCTTATTTCAGCCACCAAGGTCGTGACGGTAAACTTGCCTGCCTCGCACCTCGCAATCGAACGTATTTCGTACTGCTCACCAGAATATTGGCATATTCGATATCCTTAGCAGTTGTGCCATCCGTTTATCACTATCTCCCTCTAACCCTCCTTTCCTTTCCTTCTTCGCTCCTAGTCAGGCACTCATTCTTAAGTTCACTTAAAGCCCATCTCCTTGTCTTCTTCCTCATTTCCTCGTCTCTGAAAATACGGCATAAATATTCGCCATATGTAATCTGCAACACAGCAATTGTGAGCATCAGAAATTTCTCTAAATACCTAAATAATCATCACTGTAAAAGGTTTCAGTATGACAATTGCGACTGAAAATATTTCCTCCATAAATTGCAAGAAATTAACCATTTATTTTTTCCTAGCCGGTGGCCAATACCCAAAAAATTATTTTCTGCAGTTTTATATATCGCTTTCTTTTCAATTGCTTTGAAAACCAATTTTGTTAAATTAAAACAATTCATGATATTCATTGCTGTCAAATTACTTTTGAAAATATTTAAGGGTCAAATAAAATATTTAAGTTAATGTGGACAAAAAAAAAATCAAGGCACGAAAAAAAATCTTCCAATGAATCCACACTTCACTTTGGACAGTATCTCTTCTTTTATTAAATTTGAAATCTCAGCAGCACTTCGATGTATTATATATCAGCATTAAAATCTCCAGTCGTGCACCCTCTCCGATTGTTAATGCCTCATCAACCTCTGTTGCGTTTCTTCCAGTAGTACACTTTACTTCTATTTTTATTCATCCTTCGCTATGTTTCCGCTGCTATTAAGCCTGCCCCAAACAAGCGGACTACTTTTCCCCCTCTCGCCTGCTGACAAAGGTACTCAAAGCAAGATGGGAGCATATCCTTCTCAATCCAAAGAAAAATGCGTTCTGTCCATGTGATCATTATTCTTTCCAGAAAAACTAAAACGTCTTCAAAGTCAACTGCATCCAAATACATAACCTATCGAATCTGCTCGTTGACTGTCTTGTTTACCTCAAGAGAAAGCATGCTGTGGCCTGTAGTGATTTTTGTTGTTTCGTTGAGATATGCAAAGGAAAATTCAGTGCGTTCCTAATATGCGCATATGATGCAGTCGATTGCGTCTCTATTCTATGGAGTTCATCGCAAGTCATGCCCTGGGTTGTGGGAGACTCAATGGTCAGTCGCGTATTTGGACGACGAAGAAAGGAAATGGCTTGCCTTGTTTGAATTTCCCTCACTGACCAACGAATAACAACCCACAGGAAAGGAAAAACACTATCCCGCGGAGCGATAGTGGCGGGACAACCTTTGTTGGGATAATGTTTTCCTCCATAGTACATGTGACTCCATAGTTCCCTCAGTCTCATGGATTAGCTGAAGGCCATGTGAAAATGGTTAAGCATCATTCGCATTATTAAGAATTAGAATGGAGTTGGATAGAGGCTCCTTAAAACAAATAGGGAATTATTGTGTAGAGAAGTCTTCTCTTTAGAAAGAGAGGTTATTATGGCATTTTTGTTTAGTAACCAGAAAACCTGAGAGTAGCAATGGCTTGGCCCCCTCCTGAAATGCTTCTTAAAGCCTCTCCAAAAGCAGCATTGTCATTGCTACATCATATTAGGAATAAGGCACCTACTTACCATTGTCCAATACAACAAAATTAGACAGTCCATGAGTAGGATACCATTACTGGAACAATCCATCTCCATGAGATGTCAAGAAGAGGTGAAGGAACATTGTCCAATTAAAAATTTTGAGCCTGAGGAATCCCAAAGACAGCTATTTTAGGGGACACAACATGCAAAAGTTTTAATGCTTTCACGATACTTCTGTGACTGTACCTGGAAAATTGGGCAGCTTCCACTATTGACCACTACAAAGCTCAATATTTTCCACCGTGGCAATGTTTGCCTTACCAACTCAACTAAATTTTTTCAGATCCTCCTCAATGGCAGACGCATCATAACATTCATGGCAAGGATTTCCCACTTGTAAATCCAATAAGATGAGAGCAGTGACCACTGAAGAATACCCTGGCATCTTCTAAGGACTGAAAAAGACTTGGGAAGTCTCTCAAGAGCCAGTTCTTCAGAGTCTCCTCTGGGCAGGCATGTAGCCTCTTTCAATATTGCATCAGAATTGGCATTTTATGCTTGTATTAGGAAGGTACTTCACTCTTCCAACTCTTAGAATAGTTAATGTGATCAAGAGTTCTTGGAAATTCCACCAAACAAATCCCTCAGTTGATGATAATGTAAACATTGACTTCGCAGAACACTGCATTAACACATTGAATATGTTGTTAAGATACTGATAAACCTTCCCAGTTGCTGGCCTCTTTCAGTACTCGTACAAGGAAAGAAGACTTCTGTTACTCACCCAGTATCCAAGGTAGCCACTATCCCTTAGGGAATGCAAAATCAGGTTGAACCATCAAAACAATATATGCTAAATTCATGGACCTTGAAAAGACCCAAAGATGAGTTGAACATCTGATACTATGTAAAACAATGAATCAGGAAATCTAAATTCACATGCTACATTACACGCTGATGTTTCATTTTTGTTTATGGTTTCAACAGTATTTCATCATTATCCAGTAAATACCTACGTGTAGCCAAATATATACATTGAAAATGGAGTAAAACTGTCAAAATGATTAATAGGTATCAAGAATGGGTGTGGATTGTAACAAGTGAATTTTATTTTACTTAGTGACTGATTAAATATGTCAATATATCATTTCTATTCTGTGACCCAATTTTTGGTCAAAGGAGGAATGGTTCACTAATGAGATCATTACATATGAGAGTATTTCTAGGCCACTGTGAGTATTAAAGGGTGGGTCGCAAGGGAGGTCATCTTGAACTCATCATGAGTGAGATTATCCTCCTTGGGTAGTAAGCACTGCATCATATATGAATATGTAACATCCATACTCCATTTTGTTCAAGGTGCTAAAGGTTGACAATGCCCAAAACATCACTTAGTTGAACGAAATAATGCTAATATTATTACTTTTTATCTTGAAAATGATGCAATAGTCAGCAGCAATGAAAGATTTGTGGAATAGTACTTTGCTATGTTTAGCAGCCATAGATATACAACTGTTAATAGGGATCCATGGAAATATGGTGATAATTTATCATGGCAAATTTGGGACATTCCAAAGCTCAGTGGGTACAAATGGCCATGTGGATAATTCATAAAGGCTCTAAGAATGTCTATTTTTCCAAGTGTGTTAGATCAATAAAATTTTCTCAGGATTTACGCTATGTGATAAGATTATTCGTGCAAGCGTTTTAAAAAACGCTAGCTCCCCATTTTCTGATCGGCAAACATGAAAGATCACACCAGTTTGAAGACTTTCAAGAGGTTTACCAGGTTCCATGTGAGTGCAAAATAATATATGTGAGGGGAAGGCTACCAGAACAATTGAAACTAGATCAAAGGAACAATGTAACCACTTGAGATTAACACAATCCCAAAAGTTAGCAGAGGCAAAATCAACAAAGACATGCTATTATAATGCATTCAACCCGGAGCATTTTATTAATACAGCCATGAAAGATGGATGAGTTTTTCTGTCCCTTTAAATACGGTCTTTCAGTTATGCGGATGCACATCCCTTCCGGCCCTAATGAAATTTTGCATATGTTTGGGTTAAATGTGTTTAGCAGGCAGATAAAAAAATCTATCTGAGAGCACATGATTGAAAAAGCTATCAACATTTGTTTGCATCCACATATTTTTGATAAGGGCACTAGACTTAAAAAAAAATAACTGCATGAAAAATTGTCATTAAATGTCTTAGATAGAATCGGAAAATAACTCAAAATCAACAGTGACAATTCAGCGAATCACATGGTAATTATATTTGATTGGAGGATATAAATAATGCTCAGTTTGTATCAGAATTGTTACTGTACACAAATTGGTAATAGACAGAAACTTTTTTTTTGGTACGTCAGAACAATTGACCCCTATCACAGAGTGCAAACCCTAAAAAAATTATTTATCATAAAGGCTCCTTCAAACTGCTGGGAAAACACCTAAACCGAAAGTACTAGTATTTTGATAGAAAAAATTTGTGTGATGTCCATTAGTAACATTTGACAGTTTTATCTTCTGAACTTTAATATAAAGGCTAAGTTGATAACATTTTAAATGCTTTACATGTGGTTGAGATCAAAGGTCAAAGGAACAAGATAAACTATTGAACCCATTAATTTCATTACAAAACATTTTCCATGTGAGGCCATTATAATTTCATGGAGAATAACAATATGAATGGTTATCTTCAAGATATTTGTAGCGAAAAATGCAATGTGCTATAAGATCACTTATATAATCTACAAACTAGCATGGATAAATTAGATAAAGTTATCACAATACAAGATTACAGCTTTTCCGGACTGATATAATCCACAATTTGAAAAGCCACAACCAATTCATTTAATAGTGGGAGTAAATAACCACAAGCTTAGTAAGCTGACTGTTAACACTTCAAAACAATCATTTCAGCATACACTGACTATTCATCTTTGCCTATCGGCTATTCTTTTTGACACATGGCACTTGAGGTCAACATTATAAAAACAAAGCAGGTAATAGGAAAATAAAACAAAAACCATGTTTTTGCTTGGGTACATACCATATGGCTGAAGCTAATAGAAAAGTTACATTAAAAGATACATTTTAGGGAGAGAAAAATAGTTTAAGATTCGTTGTATTACCTGCCTTAATTTGGTCATTGTACCAGCAAGCACAAAGAGAGAAGCCATCAAAAATGAACAAAAAACAACATTTAGCACCAAGGGCATTTTCGTTCTCCCTTTCTCACAAGTAACAAATACTGGAGATGAGAATTAGAAACTGACACCCCAGTTATAGGTTATGATATTAACAGTAGATATTAAACAAAGCTCACCCTCTTAGTGCAGCCATATTCATTGGAAAATATACCTTCAAAATGCCATCATCACTTATACCTTCAAAATGCCGTCATCACATTTGATCCTCTTAGCACTCATTACACCAAGATATTTTTAAAGAAACTGAAAGAAACATTTAAAAATATTTCTTTTTTAATTTTTTATGGAATGTGATAATCAACATATGCAAAATAACAGGGTCTGAGGTTGAAGAAAATACTGATAATTTTAAAGGGCTTTTTCCAGAGTAAAGATTTTTTTATTTGTAAAAAAATTGCATTATATTAACTCAGTATGTTTTAATGGGAAACTATTGATAGTGCAGAAAGTTATTTCAGACAAAATTTTGCAAACTGAAAAACCTCCAACAATTCCTTGTACAGATTTCCATTTGCAATACATTAAATTTCCAAAGTAAATTCTCTCTACGCAAGGTTTCACCAACAAATAACTCTTTGAACAATGCAACAATATTATGATTGCATTAACATTTCAATAATTATAATCAACAACATTAGAACTTTAGTTCATCCTTTAATCATCTGGCACAACCTATATATCATGCAGTCATTAATGAGCAACTTCCCAATCAAAAACCTATATCTCTTACCATAGTAGCCCATTATTTGTTTAAATGTATTTATGCCCCACAGAGAAGGTGAGTGGTGCAGCTCAACAAATTAGAAATGGATGCGGAAAGAAAAATAAACAAAAAATTTGTCCACCAATTCCTATCGTCAATTTCAAGTAATCATAACATTTCAACAAGCATCTTCTGTGTTTATGATTTAAGACGTTCAGTAAATTAAGTCTTGAGATGGAATATTCAACTAAGAGAAAAGAATTTTTAGCATAATTTTACCGTTAAAAAAAGAGTAATGACATTGAAAAAAATATCAGCCAATTGTACGTCACTTTGACACTCGCAGGAAATAGAAATGAAAAAAAAGACAAATAGACGAATTTATAGTTGAAAAAAATCTTACAACCTATTTGAAAGTTTCAAGGGCTTCAAGCTCATGGAATGGATGATTTTTTTTCACTAAAATTGAGTTTATGCACATTTAACTTAAACTTCCGGAGGCTTTAGATTTTATGAGGAAAATTATTTATAGGCGAGGAGATTTCCATACGTCAGTCTGTTATAAAAAAAAATTAAATGTCTGGTTCCCACATTCTCCATTATAAAAGTTTGTTGACAATCCTATGGGATACCATGCACAGCATAAAATCATCAAGCCAGTCCATACAAACACATTTCAAATGCAATATATGCAACACCACAAAAATTGTTGATTATAAAATTAAATATCTTATGTGAGCATGAACCTTGGCCTTTTCAACAAAATATCAATTAAACAATGCAATGACTCATAGTACATAATAAATTCTTAAAACTATTGTAAATGATATCAAGGAAAGGTTGAGAACTCAGTACAGTTTTCCGATTTATAACTATTGACAGTTTTCACAGGATTATTTCAATATTTTTCAGAAGAGTTGCAGTCCAACCTACAATTACATAGCTGATAAATTAAATATAAAAGTGAAAATGTTGGTATGCCTTTACCTGGTGTTTAACTTCATTGAGCCTTTGAGAGTACTAAGGTTTTCGACAAATAATCAAGCTACAAACAAATTAATTCAGGCATTTTGGTTCAAAGTACGGCACTCTTTGGTGTTTTGGCAATAGCATTTTGTTTAGATTAACTGCCCCTCTGTGATGCAAAGATTAATACAGGGCATTCAAAATATTTGTAATGGCATAAATAAAATATACAAAAATATACATCACCTAATCACCTTCACAAAGTAAAAGAGCTACAGGTAAAAATGAAAATCAACACTTGGACTATAAAATTGAAATATTAAGATTAAATAAAGCAGCATATTAATGCAACAACTGTTATATTTTAAACTCTATTCTATGGATTTCCAGAGGGAATAAAAATGCTAGTTTATCTACATAAATCAAAACCACTAGAAAAGTTTAAAGCTATTTTCACTTTAAAGTAGAAATAAACTATTTGGGTTGGCATTAACTTACCCAAAAGAGGTTTTGTGCATTGAATGAGTTCACTCAATCAATAAATTAAGGCTTACCTCACTGTACCTTTGTAGAGCTGAGTGCTTTGCAAGCAATTATTAGCAAAACTCATTCTTATTACCAATGGAAAACCTGCCATTAAATATGACAAAATTCTCTTTCTGTCACACTCAACCTAATATAATAATGTCTGCCTCTTACATTTTCCAATGGAGCATTTTCTCATACAGTTCCTTTTCAAATAGCTGGGTAAAGAAGGTGCAAATAAGCAATAGTTTGTCCACCATTTCAGCAATACTTTAACTAACAGTACAATGGCAAAACAAGTACACCACAATAAGTCATTCCCTTTGTTTCAAGCACACACTCACTCATAAAGGAACATGTTTGCAGTTGAGCCTGTTGATCACAGCATGGAGGAATGAGACAGGTGGATGGAAAATGAAACGCAAGTGGGCACTGCAAATCCTGGAAGTTAAGTTTGCTTAACTTATACGTCCAACTTTTTTGAAATATGTCACTCAACAGATCCATTCACGATGTGTGGAGCATCCTTAAAAAATTACCACATGATCAACTCTTCCAAATTTGCCCAACTCACTTATCATTCACACATTGTTGGAAATATCTCTCTTTCCTTTCAGAAAAATAATCACGTTGAAAATTTGAAAAAAAAACTTAAGTGTTGCACCACTCCACAATGCGCACAGATTCACCAAATGAAAATTTTTGGAAGTGTTTAAGGTAACTGCACTAGGCCCCATTGTGCACTAGTTAAAGCACTAAAACAATTTAAAAGTCAAAATAAATAACCTTCCCTATTTCAGTTAAATTGTGCCGGATATTGCCCTGGTGTGCAAATATCTTACAAAATCCAATTACTTAAGATAACAAATCAGTACTCTTGATCAGTTCCAAATTAATCATCATATTTTTTGTAACAATCACTCTCATTCCCAAATAAGAACAAACATAAAGAGTCGGCCAAAAATGGGCTCATGAAAAATAGCAAATGCTTTGAATAGTGGGACATTAGTGGATATACATTTCATGCCACAAGTATTCACTTTCAAGTTAAAGTAAATTAATGAAATATATACATTTTTTTAATCATATGATACCTGAGTAATTAAAAAAATATGGCAAACTTTGATTTTTGCAAAGGCTTCAAAAAATGATCTCGCACATATACATTAAAGAGTATTTGTTACAAGTATTTACAATCATTTAATATCGTTTGCATAAACTTGTAGATATTTATAATCTGCTCATTTTGTGAAATGCAGATTCCTGCCAAACCATGTTAGGGTAAGTATGTGAAAGCCTTACAGATGCTTTTTGCAGCTTTCCATTGCAGTGTAATTAATTGATAATGCATGCACATATGCAATAGGTACATGACAACTGCTTATACCATGGGCACAATGAAAATTGCCATTTACATAATATTCATTGAACAATCTTTCACTCAGCAAAAATGTATACCCATACAGCTTCAGTCAAGCATAAGCAATTGCTTCAATGATGGATTGCATAGGAAGTTCAACAGTACCAAGAACTTGGATGCAATCAACTCTGATTTGAATTGCATAATTTGTAGAGTGAATATCATCTCTAAAATGATATAACTGAATGTAATACATATTTTGACTTTAAAAGCTTAGATGTGATAAAAGTGTACAATTTAAAAATTTCTTTCATTTTGCAGAGAACTTTTAATTACATACAAATTTCCCCTATGTGCAATACAATTCCAATTCATGGTTGACCACTATCACAATTCTAGATTAGGACTAGACAACTTTACTCCACTCATTCAACATAATAGCTCGATTTTTTGTAAATCCAATTCCAAAATCCTTAAGCTATTTAGATGAAAATCACAGCATTTTTCAACTTTTGACTTCTTTGTTGACTCTGTCAATGAAAGTCCAGCAGTTCCCAATGATTTTTCAAGTTATGCTACAGCATTCTTTACTATACATCGGATGACTTGGATTCAGGTTGGCCATGAGGAACTGTGGACAATGGACTTCTTTCTCCGTTGGAGCCATCCTATTAAACAAGCACAGCAAAGACACTGTTAGAGAGCAGGACTCTATTCATGAGAGATTAGGATAGTTAACTTGCATATATTAGGCTGTCTATTTATTAGGAAAAGTAGGGTTGCACACAATATGAATTTAATCTAGCAAGGGTATTTGGGCGTTGATCTTATTCCTGCCTTATATCTATATACAGTAAAACCTCTTTACATCGTAATGGAGGGGACCAAAATTTGGGCATTTTGATGTATGGAGGTTCACTATAGAGAGGTTTTAGTGATAGGCACCATTTTATTGCTAAACCATAATATTAATATATTTAAACATACATGCATGCATTAGTGAACATGTATGTACAATTTAATGATTACACAAAGGTAAAAGTAACTTGTTCAAGAGGGCTTTTTAGGAAAGAAATTAGTTATTGGGTTTGCTTTAACCTTTTTAAAACTCTTTCTATATAATGTTTTTAATTCTATTGAATACAATCATATTATGGTCGCATTCCTCCATGCTTAATAAAAACCATTTAATTATGTTCAATAAATCCTCAACCTCTGTTTTGGTGGGAACTGTAACTGATTGCTCATTACCAATATCTTCCTCTAAATCCATCTCTTCCTGTATCCTGCAAGATATATACATCTCCTTCACCACTATCTTCCAACTCATGTGGGGAACAAATGTATAAATCATTATCAACATTTACAAACTCTTCAAATGTTGAATTTGTGTCAACTATTTTGTTGATTTTATCGTACTCTGTAGGTTCATTCTCAAATATCTCACTTTCCTCCTGTTTGCTACCACCCGTAATCCCATCCTTGATGAAGCATTTCTCAAAAATTGAGGAAAGGCACAGCCTGTGCATGGTCTGAAGGATGTTCCCTGAGCACTTTTAATGTCGTTTTCACTTTTCACTCTCCATAAAAAATAAATCACTAGCTGTTTTCGATAATGCCTTTTGACCAAAGAAATAATTCCCTGGTCTAAGGGTCGTAATTTACTAGTAGTGTTTGGAGGGAAGTAAACAACTTTTCTATTTCTTAACATAATTCCTTCATCCTCTTATTTCACTGCCCGCGTTTTTTATTTGTGCAGCCTAGATATACAGTTTCTTCTGTTTTACCTCGGTTGATTAAAATAAATGGTATTCCAAAGGTCACTGCTGCATCTTTCTTCTGCCTGCCCTCGTCAATGGCTTGGAAAATTCCTCGGAATGTAGTAATGTCAAGCAGCCGCCTTGTTTTATGTATTTGTCAAATCCATCATCAACTTATAATTAATTAAGTAATTTTCCTATGTTTTCATATTTTATGGCAAATAATTGAAAATACTCCTTATAATATATTTTAGAAAATTGATTCATTATTCTTATAGAGTATGACTTGTTAAAGATTATAAAAAATAAATAAACACATGACTATTGCAAAAAATAAACAAGAAATTGAGCGTAAGTTTGAAAATTTTGTTGAATTCCCTTCCTCTAAAATACAATGCTCGTAGAGCTCCGTAGAAAAACTCTGTTGAGGGCACAAAGAAACGCTAGGTCTGCAAAACTACGTGATTTCCTGGTGAGAATGCTGGGCGAACTACTTCAGAATGCGGCGGCGACAATAAAAAATTTCATTTCTCTACCGCGTATCAACTAATTAGCTGTCTCCTTCACCTAACATTGTCGCGCATGGAGTGATGTTCGTCAGTATTGCTAGAAATTGACGTCCCGGACTCCCGATGGAAGAGTCAGATTTCGCGGCATAAATACGCACGCAAGACATATGACTGTCGCTAAGCGCAATAAATTGTAAACTACGATCGTTCACGAAAGCATCGAAAAAAATTACCAAGGCGGCAGTGAGAAAGTGCTAAACCGGGAATTATGGGAATAAAATAATTGCAAAATTGTATTTGATTTATTTCGAGTCCCAGTAAATTCATGAAATATTTTCATTTTAGAAACGGAAGTAGCAATGCGGTTGAGTAATTCTGTCTCCATAAATGGGAGTGAAGTTAGTTGAAATATTTTCGCCGGCAAGGGATTATAGGCTGCGCTGGTCGCCTCTTTTATTAACTGAACTTAGTATGTAAGCACTTACAGGAAAATAAAGCCATAAGTAATAGAAAGCGAGTGCTATCGCGCAATTTTTACCATGATTCGAGAGCAAACGATGCGTTCTGTCTTCATTTACTGTCACTTAAAATGATTGGGATAGTTCGTTGCCTTTTCCTTATTTACTGTTCAGTATGCTCTCGTATGGAACAAAAGGGCCGTAGGTAATGGTTAACATGAAAATTGCCGTAAAGTTAAGGTGTAAAAGAGAAGAATAAGCGTGAAACATTTATCGCTGAAAATGTCATTCCATGTTCGTTATCGTGGCTGCATTAATGGTCTCTAGTTGTCTCGGTACGAAATGCGGAGGTAGTTCGGCCGTCTCGGGGGTTGCTCGTTGCTATGATATATAGAGGTTTTACGATATAAAGAGGTTCACTATAGAGAGGTTTGCCTATAAATTTACATGTAAATCTAACGGGACCAGAGGGTTGGTACGATGTATAGAGGTTTACGATGTAAAGAGGTTCACTACATAGAGGTTTTACTGTATGTACAGTTGAGGACTTCAAAAACGGAATCCTGAAACCCGGAAAACCAGAAATCCAGAATAGCTCACAGCTTACTTTGCTACATCTATGTAGAGGTGTCATAGGTGACCACGTGTATACCCTTCACTATTGAAAAATACGAGTGATGAAACAAGTCATCAGCTTCACTCTCCTCGATTATATGACTTAGAGAAATGGAGAATTCACCTGTCCTACTTTAAATCAAAGAGGAGTTATTAAAAATGGGAAACATCTTTGGGAAGGCCCTCAAGACCAGAAATCCAGAAACCCTTTGGTCCCAAGCTTTCCAGATTTGAGGTCCTCAACTGTATGTAAAACAAAGTCGAAAATTGTGTTAGTTACACCATTTATAACCAGAGAACGGCTGAACAGGTTTGAATGATATTTCGTTTTTTGGATTTTTCTCAGCCCTGGATAACAGAATAACCATTAGAAAATAGTCTTGAAAATAGAAAAAAATTAATCTTGATTATGGGGGTGTTTTTTTAGGAGTTGGTAACATTGCAAAAGCTGTCAAGTTGGTCAACACTAGATGATATGTTTTACTTTAATCAATGTAATTACTGAGCATCATAACAATAATAAAAAAATTTTAATATGTAATTAAAACATATTTATAATATAAAAATAATATTAAAATCATTTAATTTGAACAAAGCTAGGCTCAAGTTGAGTCATCAACAAACATGTCACTACCGTGTGTGTAAACAAATCTCCAAGCAATTATTGACAATCAGAAATGACCGTGTTCCTGTCGACAATTAAAGCAGATTGATTTCATTCCCATATGGAATTTTTGGAATTTTGTTTCATTGTAAGATAATCTCATCAACAAATTGTTCCCGAGCATGATTAATAACCACAAAAAACCACAAATGGTTGAGTAAGCGAGCAATTTTGGTGGCTAAGAACAATGATGTGGATGACTTAAATTTCGTAATTCAGAATCAAATCGTAGGTACTCACTCAAATCTCTTGACTGTGTAACAAATGAAAATGAAATCACTAACTATTCATCTCTATTTTTAAACTTCTTGCATTTACCAGGCTAACCACTGCACAATTTACAGCTGAAGGTTGGCTTGGTAGTAGTGATGCTTTGAAACCTAAACCAACCAAATCTATGCAATGGAACATGTTCAGTGATAAAAAAACTTATGATCAATGTGATTCATGGGACTATACTAAAGGAAAATACAAGTATGAGGAAGTTATCATTCCAAAGGATTCCCATGATCCTAACCCATATGCCCTTAGAGTTTAAACAAATTCAATTGCCAATTTTTGTTGTATTTGCGATTACGATTAACAAATCATGAGGTGAGTGTTTGTGTTGGAAATCTCTTGTTTTTTCATGGTCAAATATAAGTGCCATGTTCACATATTGGTAAACCATCATTTTGTTCTTGCGCATGATAAAAAAGCAAAAACTCTTGTTTATCAAAAGTTACTTGACTAAAGAGAATAAAGCTGAATGTTTAGGGTAGACCGTGGAACGTTTATGCATGGGGCACTTTTACGCAGTGTACTTTTCCTAACGGAGTTACAACTAGAACACCACAAGTCATGACATATTAATGCTGCTCCCTTGGGGCTATTCTCACAAGATTTTCAGCATATTCAAGCATCAGTCTAGCATTGTGTAAACTTGGCCCAAGAACGAGGCGAGTTTACGCAACAGACTTGGACTTAAATACATTTTTTTACTGTTAAAACACCAATAGGCCAACAATTGAATGCATAAAATTTTGACTATCAATTACAAGACCACAATTCTTAAGTTTTCAAAGTAAAAACATAAAAATTAGAAAATTCATTGAAAAAAATCCGAGTACATATATGCGCTCCCATCTGCCTTATGTAGATTAAATAAAGAAAATGTTTTTATTACAAGCCATTGTAATGCATATTTTTTTAGTTTTATTGATTTTTTTTATTTTATCATAATTAGTGAAAATTATAAAAACCAGATTCATCATAGGTGCAACTAAACTGTTCATTGATTATTAGGCGGTACAAAGTTCGCCAGGTCAGCTTGTCTAATATTACTTAGTATACTCTTCTGCTCAGAAATTACACCTAAATAGAATCCTTGCGTTTCATACTGTGAACTTATTTGGTCCATAGTTAATTTTTATCAAGGATTAGGATTTTTATGATACAACAACATTTTGAAGGGTTATCAGGAGTGGCTAACATTATCTGAGCTCTTTTTCAAGTTAACACTATCTTATAATGCATGCATTCATATAAAATCCATTTCAATTAACTAGGTATCCTATCTATCACACATATTTATTTACCCATTTTGTTCACCGCTAATTCTTATATCAAATTTAAAAATTCAAGGGTTCTCAGGAATGGCTAAGATTACTTTGACTTTGTTTTACTAGTGAACAAAATCCTATCATTGGCACATTCAGGGGGAGAAAGTGCTTAGAGCACTACCATAACAGAAGTGAAATTTCTTGCAGAATGTGACCACTAAGTAGTAGCTTAGTGTCAGCGATTAGTCATTTCTCAGAGCAGTCTTTAGGGCCACTACTTGCCAGATCACTCATTCACGATGGGGAGAATTTTAAATATTAGCTCTAAGTGGCCAATGGTGTGTTACTAGATGATTCAGAGGCCTTTGTGAGTGCTCAATTGCCTTTCCTGATCAAGGAAATTGAGAATATGCTATGCATCAGTCTGCTTCTGTGGTAAGAGCTCCGAGCGCTCACTCATCCTGAATGTGCCTAATGGAAGCAGTAATATCAAAAATTAAAATTATGGGCAATTTTTTGTAAATGCTTTAATTTTACTTCACAACCGGTTTCAATGTATTTTCTATCATCTTAGGTGAATTCTTCTCAAAACATTTCATTTAAATACACTAGAGGAGAAAGAAGTAGGGAAAGAGATTGAGGGGAAAGAGGAGGGTAGGAAAAGGAGGCAGGGGTTTGTAGTGGGAGAATAGAGGACACACCTGCCTCTCCTCCCACCTTCCTTTTACTCCTTAGACTCTCCCCAATTTGTTTCCTCTCCAGGGATTTTGAAGGAAATGTTTTGAGAAGAAGTCACCTGAAGATAATACAATATGTATGAACTGCAACTGGTCGTGGAGTGAAACTAAAGCATCAGTGGAACATTGCCAGTAGCTTTTAATTTATTAATACGATAGAATTCCACAAGATTGAGCCTCAAACCACTATAACAGTTAGCAGTCATATTGAATCCACTTCAATTACCTGCTCTGTTTGGCGATCGAGCTCGTCGAGGGACTCTAGCCTAGCAATTGGAGCCTCCGCAATGGCCTGAAAATCCCATGAGCCAGTCTCGCTCCCTTGTCCTCTTGTGCTGCTTCCAATGCCGTCCCCTGCCTCTCTCCCCTCAGTCATTGATGCTTGGGTGGCATCAGGATCCTCTTGAACAGCCTGGCGATCCCACTCTATCTGCTCCATTAACACTACGGGCGCTCCTTTACTTTGCTGAAGAGAGCTCAGTCCAAATGGTACAAAACTGCCTTTGACAGCACCCCAACTAGTGGTTGAGCACTGTTTGCATAAAAGTAAGGATAAGCATAATAAGGTCATAGGAAAATAAGGCATATCCTTTAAGGACAAAAATGTTAGCCATAATTCAAGATATAAGAACAAAACTTTGTAAGCACATACTTTCAACAGATATTAATTTAAATTGCAAAACATGATTCAATCATGTATGATTATGCCACAGAGTGGTGGAATGTGTTGTGTAATTTAAATGAAGCTGTGTGGAAAATACCAAGTTTTGTCCTTTTATCATGAATGCGCAAAATTTCCACCGAGTTAAATAGGAAGTGATCAGTCTTATTATAGCTATAATGTTATAAAAAGAATGATTTCATGATAAGAATCGATACATTTGGGATGAGAAAACTAGAAAATCTTAAATGGTGAGAGGTTTCACCCATATGCTTGTAAATTAATGATTATAATGATGACTGCGATAAAAAGTACACATGCCATGACCTTGAAAAATCATGGGAGTTGGTTATTTATAATTTTATGCCTGTCAGGGGAGCATGGTAGCTCATTAGAGGGGAAGACCAGAGTAATGCTGATGATCAAAGGGTCCCAGGTTCAAATCCTGTGTGGAGCTTTAGGACACATCCAACTCCTTTCCTAGCGAGATAGCTAAAGGAAAAGTCACTACCCCCTATCCTGAATGTATAAATTTCATGTGCCTGTTGTATTCCAGGAGTAATCTTAGTAACCAATTTGAAGTTAATCACTCACTCAATGATTCAAGCAAAATTCTTGGTTTGTATAGGTGAGGGTAGAGCTCACAAAAGAGTTAGCCACAGGCACAGCCATGGAATTAATAGCTTTGCATAGTTATTTTATGAATTATTTGACAATTACATAAAGATAAAAACAGCCTAATATATAAATAGTGAAAACAAATGATTTTTTTTTACAATTTATTGATTTTGCAGGGAGCTGTAATTTATCATAATGCATAAAATAACTTATTACAAAGCTTACGAAATCTTTTTGTTATTTTGTTCCATTTTGTGGAGAAACAGTGGTAAGTTAAATGTTAAGCAGGTAACAAACATTTAACTTACCACTGTTTCTCCATAAAATGGAACAAAATTACAAAAAGATTTGGTAAGCTTTCTACTCATTCTTTGGGATAACTGCTGATGGACAGTTCCACACTGAGGTTATCAGTAACAGATGTGGCACTCTATTTTAACGTTAAACATGGAAATCTTTGTTTGTATTTCTCTCTCATTTGCAAAGCAACATTACTATTACTTCCCCCTTCTCCTCCTACTTTCCTCTTCCACTCCTAAAACCAGTGCTCTCTTTCACCAGGGCAAGAGAGTGGCCCCCACATCTATACCCAACCAAGCCAATGCATCTGCAGGCGAGCCCCCTCTTGTCTTCCCTTTGTCGCAAGAACACGGAAAGTGACAAAACGAATAATAAATAACCGATAACCTAAGCAACTTCCATAAAATTTACTATAGAAATGAATATATAGTGTTTAACGATTATCATTAACATTATAACTAAAAAGTATTAGATGAAAGAGGTAAATGTTAATGACTAATAATTTTTTCTATAAAGTTACCTATTATGATTCAATTGTTGTAACCCCAATCCTTTATTTGATGTTATCGAGTCCATTTCTGAAATTTACAACTGCCTTGGAAAAGACTTTCATGGGTCATTTGAATTCTCCGTACCTGAGTGAGATCGGCGGGTTGAGACATACTTCGAGCCGGTGGGATGGGACGATCCTTGAGCTCAGGAGACATAGGCACTGATGGACAATGTCTGTGTTGGTGCTGGTGATGGGCGTGGGACGGAGGTCGACGCAAACTGTGAGTGGGATGGGAAGTCGAGGGTAACGTGAAGGGCCTTATAAAACATGACTGGGTTGGCGTGTGGTGAGAGGGATGCAGGGGCATAGGGGTCGCTGAGGGAGGAAGGGATGAATGGAAGGAAGTTGTCATTGGGAAATGTGGGGAGGAAGAGGAGGAGAATGGTCCGTGGGAGAATGATCCCGTTGCCTCCTCCATACCTGCAGTGCTACTGGAACTAAATGTCAAAACAAATCACACATTAGGCACAGTTTTCTGAATGGGTGGCATCAGGGTATGTATCTAATATACTTTTATACCCTGAGTGAAGAAGCCAAATTGGGTATTCATGCTTAGGAGCAGAAACTTCTATCAGCATGTTTACACATATGATTAGGGCTTATTAAGCAGTAAAGGAATCAACCTATAAATAACAAACCTGAAAACTATGCTGGATAATGTAAGATCTTCACATGTTATGATCACAAAATTTCAAATTGAATCAACTTGAGCATTAATCAAAATTGAAAATTAATAATAACCTATAGTAGGAATGTATGGATCCAGGATTTTTTTCAGATCCGGATTGGATAATTGATTTCAGGTTTCAGATCTTTGGATATTTTCGGATCCAAATGCACTTTTAATTGCCTGCTATACAACAAAGTAATTATTCAAGTATCTTATGGGTACATGCGATCAAATTTGAATTCCTTAAGGAATGCTACTTAGATTTTCATACACATTTTAATATTTTAACTGATTAAACATCATTTTTATAAGCTTTCAAGTTATATGACAGTATTCAAATTTTCCACACACAAGTTTCCCCCGAATTTTATCACTTTCTCATTGCATGCTGACTTGTGTTTCACCCAAAAATGCTTCTTCAGTTGAATTGAGGTGGATTTTGCACTTCCTTGCAATACTTTCAGCTTGCGTTGAGCTCTCCTTATCTCAATAAATATGTTTCCACATAATGAAATACTTTTATATCAATATATCATAAAATTAAATTGCAACTGCGCAATCTGCAACATAACTGACAATGTTTGGAACAACATACATTTCATATGCAACGAGGTTTTGGAACAGAACGAGATGACCGCTCAGCAATCTTGAAAGAAAGGGGTGGATTGCAGAAGCGCATAAAGGAGAGGCAGAGGGGAAGGACTGTGAGCCCTCAGTCTTTCAAGATACGAGATTACGGACGAGGGAGTCAAGGATGGACATGTCAGATCTTCTATTTTGAGAAGCCGGGCGAGCCATGTGATGTATGACGTTGGCATTTCCAGCCCATCTCCACTTGTTTGAGGGGGCTAATGATACGCTTGTTTCTTTGAAAACTGATCTATTTCGACAATGTTGAATATTTGTATAGTCTAGTTGTAACTAGAAAACTTAGTGGCAATCACTTAAGAGCTGAAAAAAAAACTAAAATATCGTCAGAAATGTGTCGCGTTTGGTCTCATTCTTCTTTAAATCTCGTGCATGTTATCCAATTGCTGAAGCTATCTAGACCCAGGCCCAGAAAGTCACTCACCTAGCATTTGTCCTCCAGAAATGGAGAATTGAAGCAGGTAGGCCGAGAAAGGTCAGTTGGTGAGATGAGGTAGGGATGAAACACGCTTCGATTGTTCCTGTATAACGTGATATTTTCCTTCGAAGGAATGATTTATGGTCTGTGTGATCACAGAAATGACAACAATTGCCAAAGTTATGGGCTGATGGAGGGCCGAGGGTAATTTTCTGAAATCTCGGACGTAGTTACTTTTGACGTGGTTATTACACTAAGACGCTGAGATTGTTCAATCTCTTGGGAAGAGTCACATTATGCCTATTGTAATTGCCTTAACATTTTTCACGGCTGAAATTCTGATGCATAACCCCTACGAGAGTTTCTGAACAAAATGGCTCATAATTAGGACAAGCGTCATAGAGCGACGGCACATGCGAAGAGAGGAACAGAACTCTTTCCACTCTCTCTTATGGGATGCTGCTTTCAATGAACCATCAATTAAAAATTTTGGATACAAATCTGATGTCTTCAGAGAGTTTGATCCTAAGTATTTAGTGAAAGGCAATATCTGCGGATATTTGGATCCAAGGTATCTGATCCGACCATTCCTACCCTTTATTCATTCCACCAGGGTGACCTTTAATATTTTTCTGGCCTGAGCAATTCAAAAAAATTTTACAAAATATATTTATTTTATAACGGCCAAAGTAGTGAAAACCATGTATTAAAATAACATTATTTGTGAATTCATTAATTCAAAAATTAACTATTTTCAATTTTATATATGGTCCGCAGATGAAAATGCATTTCAACAGTGGCCCACCAGATCATTTTTGGCTGGCCGCCCCAGCATTGCACAATGTCTACGTCATTTGTCGATTAAGGACACAGAACTTATGTGGGTGGTGAGACACCAGCACTCGGCAACTTAAGCATGCAAGTCTTGATTGAGTAACACCAGTATTTACTATTCTTTTTACAAAAAATATGACTACTCCTAATCAGAAACATACTGTACAAAAGGTAAAAAAGACTCAGCAAACAAGGCCAATTAACCTCCCACAGGATTCTAAGTCTCAAAAGCTTACAAGATTAGGCTAAATTAACCGACCCATGCATAGAGTGCAAGATATGGACTTTGAACTACTAACTTATTTTCATTTTATAGATGAAAAATTTATTCAAATGCATACTACATGCCATAAATTTATTGAAATTTTGTCAGAAAAAAAACAAATGCACACGTGTGGTTCTCTATTTTCTTAAAAATGAATTAATATTGCTATTTTACTCTTCACAATTCGTAATTTATTCTAATCAAACCTGTTACATCATAACTCGAATTTCATACACAGAAGGATTTAGAACAGTCAAACTTCGTAAATATTATGACTACAATCTTTCACACATGCTAACAGGAATATAAATATACAAACTTAAATTGAAATAATATCACCATATTGACTATTACTAGCTGGTACAATTCACACTTTGAAGACAATAATATGGAAAGAAAGCAATAAAACAAAAAACTGGAAGACATAAATCAAACGTGGAATTTTCTCAACAAAATAAAATGTACCTTCTAACACCAAAAATATGACATAGACTACTTCATGTGATCATAAACTTGGCAGGAAATAGCAATGAAAGCAGAGCTAGCACAGGGGTCATTACAAGGGACCTAAGCCCTTGCATTTCTGATATGGCTAACAAAAGAGCACTTTCAACATTAAAAGCACATGGCATGGAAAATTAGACTGTAATCCATACCGAAAGGATTGATGAGGTGTACCACTTCTCTCAAGGCGTGGCTGACCTGAACTACTCTGAGGAGTACTAGAACTTCGGGTCAGGTGCCGGTCCCTTGGGAGGCGTGAGGTTGTATTTGAGGCACTGTCGGGTGGGGACTGCTGTAAAATTTAAGAAACATGACAGTCCTTCCAAAGAATTAGGCACCTTCACATGATCTAAGTGAGCTTGGATCTGTAACATTAAAATTTCTGATTCATCATTATCTTTTACAATAATAGTATTTAACGGGAGGAGATAGCAAAAAACCAATGACAAAATTCAATGGGAAATCATTATATATTGATTGATATTCACAGGATGAAAGACAGAAAAAAAAACTATAAAAGATCTTACCTATCTACGTCACTTTCTAATGACAGCATATTTACAGCACATCAGTTCATTGAACAAATAAATTTCATGCATAGTAGAGATCACAGCATTTATCGCAGAACAAATGAAAACCTTATGGGATATAAAAAATCAGTCTGATAATGGTGTCTCCAAATCCTGGGATCGGGGAAATCACATTCCTGCAACTCAAGGACTAAGTTTCAATTGCAATCCTTGGATTAAAAATAATGTTTAGTTCATATTGTGTTGGATTATTATGTAGTTCTGCATTGGATATGAAATATTTTATAATGAAACTGCTCCTAGATGCATGCTTTCATTATAATGCTTACTTTATAAAGTATTACGTTTATTTTCAGAGTAAGCTTTTGGGATGTATTCGGTAAACACCTCATAGGATATCCAGCTGCTTTGTAGGGATGCTTATTTGAAGGAAGGAAGCATTCATCTTTGTACAACTATAGTTGAATACTTTGACAGCCATCATTAGCTTCTTGTTTTCAGTTACCAAAGAGCTGCAATAAATGAATATTGTCACACATGGCTACATCCCAATAATCTTATTGTATTGATAGTTCCAGGAAATGAATTTACTGAACTAATTAAAGCATTTAGAGAAAAAGTACAACTAGTAATGCGATATTCATCAACTGAATACCACCAATGCTGTGGAAAAACAGCCTTATACAATGTAGCATAAGCTTTGGGGAATAAGAGCTAAAACATTTTCAGTTGGAGGATGGGCAACATGTAACCCAAATTCACGGACATTCCACAAATAATGCTAACTAGAAGTATAAATGATTCCCCAACCACTTATCAATATGTCATGAATTATAAGCCTCATTTTTATGCTCATTGGAGCACTGCCTCTGAAGACAATAGGGAGTGCAAAATATAGTTTACCATCCAACGTTAAAGAAGCCTGAGTGACGTGATGATTGGTAATTTGGCAGAAGAATTAAACCACTGAATTGAATGCCAGAAAATGTTTTAATATGATATATGCCTGTGTTTCAAAACAATGATCTGGGTTGAAATGGCTTTGAGGATGACCATACTTTCAATTTTACACTGACGGATTTCTATATTATGATAAAACCTCTTACATGATGCATGTCCTATTTTACCTAACCAGGGGCCACCATCAGGGGTCATTGTAGATTAAGTGTAAGTAAATAATACTGGCACAAAGCTGGGGGGAAGAGGACCCTTTGGGGCTTCAGCCCCTCTGATATTGTTCCCTTGGGGCGACTACCTGCCATACATCCCCTTAGGAGACAACTTGCCCGAGGGCACTTATCCGAAGACTTTCTCTCAAAAACTTAAAATTGTGGACTTAAACGAGAAAGTCTCAGACTCAAAATTTGAAAAATTGGATGATATGAACTACTGCCACCAGAGCCGTAAAGTTTAAATTTTTTTGGTAAATTAGGAGGATTTTGGAAACAAACACCTACACAGACCAAGTCATATTAACTATGGCGGTTTTGGCTGCAATCATTGATGACAATAAATTTCTGCATTATTCAAACAAAATTATCATGAAATTTAAGTTTTTTTTGATTCATAGGAATAAACAAAGATTACCAGCACAGACGTCCCACATACTATCCCCGAATCCCTCCCCAAAGCAATTTCTGGCTAAGTGCCTCGATTATCACACGTTAAGTTCAGAATAATTCTTAAATACAGGCATGAATTTAAGAAACCAAAGCAATATGGTAGCACCCACATGGAAATTTGATTTTACTATTATGCTCACTGAATTTTAGCGACTGCATGAGGGGTCAGCAACCTTTTCAGACCTATGGGCCAGACACACTAATACCAAACTATATACTGGAAATAATAGGAAGAATTTGCACAAATAAAAAATTAATGTATTAAATTTAAACCAGACACATTCTTCATAAGTTTTTAGCTTAATTTTCAATAGTTTTGCTGGCATAATTGAATTATTTAAGAGGGTCGCATGCAGCCCATGGGTTGTCAACCTAGGTTATCAAGTTTTCCCAGAAGGATGATAAGATTTTTGATTAGCTCCATTAGCTCAAACTATAGTTAAGGTAACATTGCCAAAGGTATTTTCACAACTATCAATTTACACTAAACACTGTTAACTAGGGTTGCTGAGTTAGGAAAGAGGAAAACTATGGGCACTGGTGTAAGGCAATTAATAAAGTAATGCCACAAGGGGATGTCAAATTAAATCTTATTGAATTGATGGAACTTCCCAGTCAACTATAAGGGAATCACTACCAATGCTAAAGGAATGCAGAAACAAGAAGTATGATCTACTTTAGCCTAAATTCATTTACTTGCTACGGTTAAATACAAAAACTACAAAAAGGAACACAATTCCTTCAAGAGGGCTATTCATTGAGGAAGAAAAGTTAGAAACTAGCACTAGCTGAATAACAATTCATGGTGTCTGCACTCGGGAATAAGTTAAGGGAAGTGACCCTAGTGTCATCAACAGTTGTTAAAGATTTGATGATGAAAAGGAGCATGATAGAAAATGAAATTTTAAGAAATAAGTGTTTGCTCAAGCATTCAATGGGCCTTAGTACAGATGGGTCAGTTCCGGTCCCGGTTCTTGGCTAAGGAACCGGTATCAAGAGCCGATCGCATAAAGTCGGTACTTTGGAACTGGCTCGGTGTGGTGGCGAGGATTTGAATTTGATGCCCAAAGCCGAATTGGTTTGCAGGGTTTTCAAAGCCAAAAAGTGAAAAAAAGATTAAAAAACGCATATATTATTTTCCGATTGCATGATGCCCACATTTTTTTCTTTGGAGAGTTGCTCGCTAACACGTGCATTTAAGGATTCGTAAGTTTGTCGTAATCGCCAATATTATAACATTTTCGTAGCCACGGCCGCTTTCAAATGAGCTGACTTTTTCCCTGCTGCCATCCACAGCATGACGCCGTTCTTTCAACTTATCACAATTCTCTCCTTCAAACGAGTCGATTCGCACTGTTGATGGCCCCGTGCCCATTTCAATCTGGCCCGGCCATGAGACGTCTACGGCGTGAAATAAAGACAATGCTACATTGAGGCCACTTTCAGACGATACGACTTTTCCCTGACCGCCATTCACGTGAAATTTAGGACCAATCACAAGTCACCTGACCAGGAGCCCATACTATAAAAGTGGGATCACTCAACGCAAAGACAAGCCCTGATGACGATGGACGACACTACCATCGAAACGTCGGCAGAGATGGAGAACCTCATCCGGTGGGAAACCCGAAATAACTTCAACATCATCATAAGCCGGGAAAACCTCAGATCTTTCTTCGAAATTTAGGAGGCTTTCAGACGAGATGGCTCTCTACAACATCGTGTGCCGTGCGGTGAACGGCAGCCGGCGGAAAATCATTTCGTCTGAAAGTGGTCTCGCGATTGAATTTATGTAAACATACAGTAATTCTTCAACAAACGAGCAAGATGCATTCCGAGAGCTCATTCGTAAGTAGATAAACCTATGCAAGGCATCGAAAAATATGGCTATCCTGCAGAATGCAACACTGCATTACAATTTTACGTTAGCTCATGGCCGCTCAGTTTATTCATGGTGTCACTGGCGTGTTGAGCAGTTTATTGTTGAGGTTACATAACCCATGACAGTGAAGCATCAGAATAAGTTGTTAATCAAAGCAACAATTTAAGCTACATCACAGAATATATTTTAAACCGACTCACAAGTTACAACAAATTAACGGATGATGTCACCAGAAGTTGGAGGAGATTCACTTTTGATCCTGCTACTATCTATGCAGTATGTTAACTGTGCTCCAAGCATATTTTGCACGGCTCTTCAAAATCAATATCGACCACTACTATTATTAATTAAAGCCTGTTCAGTGCTGCAGGCAGTATTTCTGCCAAAAAAGAATAATGGGGGAAAAATGTTGAAGTTTTGAAATCAAACCTGAAGAAAGAACCAATGGCTGCCCGATTTAATGTGAAACTTTGGTCCATCATGCATTCTTTAACAACATGCTATTTAAAACTTTTACTTGGCAAATAAAATTATGGAGATGATCTTAAGATTTTTTTAGAGAGCTATTCTGCTAATTTCCAATCTTTATCAAATCTCAATTTAAAATCTTTAGTGAAATTATTTTCATTCGCTTCTTGTGGTTGTTCATTTAAAGGGTCTAACAGGTTAAGATGGTGAAAAGTGCCCCCAGATATTTTGAAAAATAAAATATATAACACTTAAAGTGCGTCCAAAATTATGTTTTTCCCCAAGTTTCAGGCCTTAACAATGGATGATAACCCCCAAAAAAATTGAAACACTATTTTTAGTTTTTTAACCATATCTCCAGTTTTTAATTTTGTAAAAGAGTTTTCTTTATTTTAAAATGGAAATACAATTACTTTCTACCATCTTGATTTTTTTCAAAAATTTTTGACCGAAAACGAAACTTTTACAGAAGTTTGAAATATTCAAAATTAAATGTAAAAAATTAGGAAACAATAGGCATGCCGAAAAAAAATATATGTTGTTACCCCTATTCTAAAGTATATTCCTAATTTTTTTCAGGTTTTTAAAATTGGTGGAACAGGGTCAAAAACACGAATAACTGCTTTGCGCCATTTGCATCTATGTATTCCAGGAGGATATTTGGTTTGATTGTTGAGAGCAACTATTGTTGATCAGTTTCTAATATTATTGATTTAGAATAAATATTAACATTAACAATGCCTATCACATTTAGATTAATCCTAACTATTGTTTGTAACCATACTGTTAAGCTTTAACCTTCCGTCGGGAGCAATGGATCTGACAGGCTCAGTGCTTTTCTTGCCAATAGGTGTCATATACCCATTATACTCAGAGTATCCGTTTGCTTTGACAGGCTATATGCAGCCTTTTGGTTTTCGTATTTATGCCGACAGATCAATGGCGGATTATTTAGCATAATTAATCAAAATAATGGTAACATAAAGCGAATTAAAAATATTATTGGACATATAATATAGCAAAATAAAAAACCCTAATCATATAGAATTCAAGTGCTAAAATACACTACGTATAATAATACTTAATCGTTTAAAGAGCAGATTAAATCGCACCTTTCAGGATCGGTTCGGGACAGGTCTTGTTCAATGATATTTTGTGCCGTAAATGGCGTACTAGTGTGACTTAGGCCATTTACTACGGTCACATCATTGCGCAATCTTACATAAGTACGAAAGCAGAGTCAAAATTGCTTCGTTATAGCGGTGAATTGCTACAATGCACGAGAGAATGCACTGCTACTAGAGGGAAAAATAGGCCCTCCTCTAATTGCAGACTCGGATTCTCGCAATTTCTAAAACTAAGGCTGATTGGACGCTTGAGTAAAATCACTTTGCTCTTAAAAATTGCATTTTCTATCACACTGCCAAGTTTGAACATGATTTGGTGGTGACACTTGGATACCTTCCCTTGTCAGTCTAATGAAAAAATTACTGATAAGTGAGCCTTTATGAAGCCATTCACACTAATAAATTGTTATTAATTTAAGTTTACCTCTTTAACTTCCATGGAAGCCCCTGCTGCTGAATCAGATGATTGAGAGCCAGTGGAGAGCTGAGGCTGTATGGATGGAGGCTGTTGTTTTGAACTGGAGGCCAACTGTTGTTGCAGCAGGCTTAGTATCATACGCACATCACCAGCGACCTGTTGTTCCAAAGACTGCAACTGCCTGAGAATTGAATTAGACACAATTGAAAAACAAAAGGAAAAATGACATTTGAGAAGCACATAATGAATTAAAGACATTCCTTAGTACCCTAAATAAAGTTGACATTAAAATTAAATCACACAATAGGCTTACACTCAGATAACTATGGATTCATCAAAAAAGCATTCAATAATACCCACTGCAATAAAAATATTCTATCATATACATTTAAGACAAAATTTGGCACATAAAGAGTAGTTGAAAACATAAAACAAGTGTAAAAACAATTACGAGGCAAGTTTGACCAAATTAATGTTAGCATTTAGAGTTACTACATTATACCTTAAAATTTACATTTTTTACGCCTTTTTGAACGTTTCAAAAGCCCAAAAATCAAATTATATTAAATATAATATTAAGAAATGCTATATTATTAATACTAGAGGTTACAATGTGGACGGTTAATCTACTATTGGTGAGGGAGTCTGCATTTCTGTAGCTACACAGACCACAATCCAATGAATAGTACAACTAGCTTCAGTGTCTCGTCCCAAATTACACTACAAAATTTCTTAATAAAATAGAGCCACACAATAATCACTTGGCATGTGTCAAGTACGTTTAGCTACTACAATGATTAAAAATTCAAAGCACTTTGAAAATTTCAGAGGAGTTTCTAAATAACCTAATGGGTTTGGGTGGCTTACAGCAGCAGTTATTCAGATGGGTCAGGTTTTTTTTAAAAAAGGCCCAACCAAAATGAAAGAATTTTGATTTATCAATTAACTAAATTCTCACAAATTTTTGATTAATGGACTTAGGATTAAATTTCTATAGGTTAGAGGACAAAAACTACTTAACTATGTAAATACATGAATGAAGCAATATTTTACTCCACAGGGAATGTGTTAAGGTATTACGTGGTGATGCTCTTTAAAATACATGAATTGGTATTTACATTGACGTTGAGTTCAAATAATAATCAGCAATCATGTTGTATTAGTGGTACGAAGGTTAGTACTTCATAAGAAAGAAATAAGTTGATTTGACTCCGATCTGGATATTACGTAAATGAAAACAACCACTAACTAATATTTTCTTTGTTTATGTGCCAAATATAATACAAATATCTCCTTTTTGATGCCAAATTACCTGACTTACCAATCATAAAGTTAATTATCTTATGTACCAACATAACTTATCTACTTTTATTTGATATAACACGTTAATAATAGACACATAATAGAAATGAATGGAAGGCTTCATCATCAATTCAACACAAGTTGCAAGTTAACCAATGGATAGAAAAAATATTTTATTGTGTACAGGAGAAAATTACCATTACATAAATCAAAGAAATGGGGAAAGGTATATTTCAAAAATATGTATTCAATTTTCAACCATGAGGCTTCAATTTAAACAGAAGAAATGATACATAATATAGAAGAATAATTTTTTTGAAGATGCTTAATCCTACTGAGGGCAGTTTATAATCACTGTTTGATGCACGAGAGTTCATAAGAATACAGTACAACACATGAAGATAATTTATCATTTTTAGGCATATCAGCCTGTATAATTGTTAAGGAGAACATGGAGAAAACAGTAACACCTTGACAAAAACTTTTTTATTTTATTTATGAGTCTGCATAGGTGGTAGTGTAATTAAAGTTTGATTGTAATAAATGGTGTAGTTGAAGTTGAGGAATTCATCCAATGTATTTTGTTTCCATAACATTATTCATACATCTCATATTCTCTGACAACTCTTCGTCAGACACATGGGTTGTATTTATTGATAGTGTTTTTTTCAATGAAAATTATGGTCATAATAAGTCACATTAACCAATGCAGACAGGAATCATACTGCTGAACAATCAGCCCTCCATATAAACATGCTGAAACTGTATGGTATTACACATTATTTATGATAAAAATTGGGAATTCTCTGAATTATTAATTACTAATGCATCCTTTTTCAGCCTTAAACAGCCCTTTTGATAAAATTATGATGAGAGAAATATCGCTGGTCAAGTGCATATTTCAAATGACCTGGCATCTAGGGAGGCAAAGACAGCTAGGAGGCGTGAATCAGGTCACATGACCAAGAGATAACCAACAGGAGTGCAGATGGAGAAATTTCTTTCTCAGGAGCTCATTCCTGCTCTGCATCTACCACATGAAGATATGATTCTTCCTTGAGGTGTTTCCCAGTGATGACATTATCTTTAGTCAAATATGTTAAAGTTACATACTGTATATATGAAAGTGCATTTCTGGCGTTCATCACCACCCTATCTTGTGTTGCTCAATCTAAAAATTTACCCTTTCATGTTTGAGTAATGGGAGCTGATGAGTATGGCAGAATTCTAAGCTCCCAGGTCATTTGAAACAGACTAGAACCATTGGCCAACAGGGGTTAAGAAATGAAGAGCAAGGTCAATTGTTCGCCGATTTATTCAATCATAAATACAAGGGCTATCCAGAAAGTAACAGACCTTTTTCATGGTGCGGCACTGGGCGGGACTAGCACCGCTACCTTGGTGTCAAAGTGTTTCTACACTCCGTATGCAACCAGCCGGGGTATATTGTGCATCATGCCTATCGAACTTTGTATATAGTGGAGTGTTAAAATGAGTGCTGCAATTGAAAATCTTGCCAGTTGTCAGGTGCGAGTGATGATAAGATATTTGTTGTGGAAAAATCACAAACAAACTGAAATTTATCGCCAGATTTTCTATGTGTACGGTCAAGGAATAATCACTCAGAAAATTGGCATGGGTGACATAAAGCAAGCATCGAGGAAAACTCAGGAAAAAGTTTTGTTTCTCCACAGCAACACCCATCCACGCATGGCAATTTGAAACCAAGAGCTCTTGGATGCTTTGGGACAGGAAGTGTTCAATACCCTGCCATACAGCACTTTTTACACACCATTTAGCACTGAGGGAGTACCACCTGTTCCCATTGATGAAGATGTGGCTGGCTAGGCAACAATTTGACACTGACAATAAACTGCAAGCCATTGTGCCTAAACCAATGATTGAACTCGCAGGTGGCAGATTTCTACATAGGGGGCATTGAAAAGCTTGCCACGCGTCATGATAAATGCCTCAATTAAAATGGCAAATATGGATAAAACAGCCAAAGAGCTACACTTCAAAGTGCATACGATAAAAATTGTTATTTTCACTTTGTTTATTTTTATTTCAAAACATCTGTTACTTTCTGTATAGCCCTTGTAGGATCTATGCATAAGTTTTGGAAATAGAGAAAAAGAGGTATTTGAAGTATAGCAAGATCTATCCTTTGGATAATTTTTAGTTTAGTGTGCGCAGTGCACTCCCATGACTATTTAGTAAGTATTCCTGACTTGAGCTGCCAACTTAATAAATTTCGTATCAAATTAAAAAATTATCAAGACATATTCCCAAAAAGGGTAATTTTAAACTTACCTAGTAATACACAAAAAAGACTTGGAACATTTCATTTAGTAAATTTCTCCATTTCAACCACTTGCCAAAAACGTATCCCAAGGAATCAAAATACAGTCACTCTCACCTAGCCTCTCATAATGAGGGAATTGAAATAATAAAAACTGAAACTACTGAAATGATACTATGTATCAGAGATATTATTTGTTCTAGGTAGAAAAAGGAAAATTAATTCAAAATACATAGTCTGAACTAATTCTCAAGTCACCACCTACAATTTCGTAGGTGTGAGATCAAAACTTCAAAAATTGCAGTGTCAATCTAGCCTTTTGCCTGCACAAATCATCACTTTAATACTTTGATCAAAATCATATACATATTACTAAAGAAAATAGGGATATAAAATTAAAATGGATACATGACTTTAATGTGAAGAAATTAACTTGAAATGTATGTCAGGTTCTTACAGCTGACAAAAAATGCCAGTGAGACCAAAGATATCAACAGGAATAAAACTGCATAACTTAAACCACTTTGATCTGTATGATTTCAAAATGCAAGAGCATAACATGAAGTAAACATTAATTGCAAGACGATGCAGCTAAGTATTTACCCGATATCAAGAATGGCTGCAAAGATTCATTTTTGGATAGATAAAGACTCATACTACTAATTTATACTCATATGCTCATACTCATTTTGAGGCTTTGATTTGTGACAAGTGTTCAAGTCTAACTATCTAGTGAAACATAGACTATTAAATGGTCAGATTAAACAATAAAAACCACTTATGCTAATTAATATTACTTGAAAATAGAAAAACCACTCCATATTTAGAAAAGTATGATACATTTCTCAATACACAGCACATATTATACTATTGCCAATTCGTAGGTTTCTAATTCATATATACATATAATGAAAGCACACTACATGTTCAACACCAAAATCAATTACCAGCCTAAACTATTGAAGCTTAAAAATGCATATAAAACAGAAATAAGTGCATCAATGATTAACCTTACCTATCCATTTTATCCAGCTTGCAACTTACTTGCTTGAACTCTGATGAACCTAATAACAGAATGAAACCTATCACATTCTTATGCTATAAAGAGTTAATCATTTTTAACCATAAACCAGCTGTTAACATTGTAATTTTAAATCAGTAAGCATAGTTATGAAAGTAATGCATTTTTCATGCAAAACAAAATTTTGATAAGAATATAAAATTGCATTGGTGCAGAAAATTAATCAACAATAACCAATTTCCAAAGAAATTATAATTCAATAAGAACCATCAGAGTAACAAAAATTATTTAGACATAAATTAATATACATTTATACATATTTATGCACACACTATGAGAATTTAACATGGGCAGAAGCACAAAACAAAAGACTTGATCAAACTACCAATATATTTGAGATCAATCACAGTTTTAAAAGATGTTAAAATAAAAGGTAAAGACCCTACCTCATAATAAGTCACCTTTCTAATAATGGTAAAAATCTATACTACTAAGTTGCAAAAACCAAGTGCCACAAGTACACTGACATTCAGTTTTTTAAATAGGAAATAAATTAACTTAAATAAAGCTTTGATTCCAAAGATAAGAAAATGAAAGAGAGAGAAAGGAGAAACTTCAGCAATTTAAGAAGGCAGCCTTGAGGGAACTCTACATAGGGCAATGTATAATTCTAACAAAGAAGCAAAGAAAGTGAAAATAAAAGGAATCATAATTTGGGAAAATGAAAAGCAGCCGGATAAGGAATGCATGACAGCCAAGCAAGAGGAGCAGGAGGGCCTCAGAGAGAGGGGAGATTCAAGACGGAGATCACCGGTCACCTACCGGCTTAAACGATCTATCCTGGCCTCCACCCCCCTTCCCCCATCACAACGCTGCCTTCCCTCTCCCTCCTCCTCTACCGAGGCCTGCCTCCGCCCTGCGTCCTCCGCAGGAGGGGGCACTGCTGCAACAATTGCTCTTTTCTGGCGTGGGAGGGGCCTACTGGTGGGAAGCCTGGCGCCAGCGCTACCTATGGAGGTTGGGGGGTGCTGGTGGGGTGGGGGGAGGGCTGGGCGAGGACCCATTGGGGGAGGGATCGTGGTGGTTGTGGTCTGGGCAGCAATACCCGCCATTGCTGTTGAAGCTCCGAGGCAGCTCTCGCTTGTACCTGATGGCAGAATGGAGCCTTCCTCCTGATCTACTCTCGCCAGTGCCCCAACTGTGTTACCACCGAGAAGGAAAGAGAAATATTTGCCATTTAGTTCACAGCACAGGGTAATTTACAGTGCAGATGGAATGAAGTAGTGAGACATAAAAATAAGATATGAATGAAGAGAGAGATATTAATGACCCAAGGCAACATTCACTGAGAAGTGGAGTGCTGGTCATTATAGCTACGCTGAAAGCTGTTTTGACCCTTAAAACATGGCTGACCCTCATTCATTTAAATGGAAAAATGAAAAAAAAAGATTGAAAAAATAATGCATTTTGAGGTGAAAAACTGTCCAGTAATTTATCTTGTAAGTCGCAACCTCATCTTTAATGAAAGACTTAAGAAAAAAGTTCTTAGTCAAACCAATTCCCACTTATTTAAATAGAACGCAACTCTAGAGGTCCTCTCAAGATGGCCAGGTATGCTTTCTTGGATTCACTAGAGAAGAGGATATTGCAGTTCACTGGCATCAGTTCCTTACTTGCGTTATATAAAGAGATACTAATGCAATCAGTTGTTTGCAGATTAACTTTGTTTTTTCCACTGTCTATTAATCATGTGATCCCAACTGATTTCAATCTTCTGGTTAACATCATTTTACAGTGAAAAATGATTATTTTACCCTCATAAAATCATTATAATGAAATAAATAACTAAGCCATTACAATGTTTTCAATTAATTAAAGTATTTATAAAGTATTACTTATATAAAAAGTAGTCAATGAATGACAAACAAGGAGTTAAAAAAATACAAGGCCAATGGGTTATTTTGAGATAAGATACTGGTTCTGAAAACTAATCAATCCTGCTACTAATCAAGCTACTTCATATAAGTAGATAATTAACCCCATCACTCCAATTGGAGCATCAGTTAATAAGATTGATGATGATAATACTGTATTTATAATTGATGGATGAATTTTTTTATAATTTCTTGAAAAAAATAATGATACAAAATATAACATTGAATGTGAAATTTGTAAGTTATTAAAGCCCTTCGAAATTAACCCTTAAAATGAAGAGATCTTTAAAATGAAGAGAAGAATTATAATGAAAAAAACTCCCTCAAAGAGCCTTAACTCATTTGGGTTGAAGTTAAATATTGACAAAAAATAGGAAATTATACATCCCAAAGCTGGGTTCCACCTCTTGGAATTTAGAATATAAAATAGAATTTTTTGGAGGTTTAAGCTTCATTATATTAGCAGAGAACATTAAATGACTCCTCCAAGGTTAAAATTTTTAAAAATCATTCACAGTTGTGGTGAACTGCTGAATTCGAAAAAATTCAAGACTACATATGTATTTAAAAGTTCTTTGAGGAAATTGTTGCAGCACCTAAGAAGTCTTTAAAACTACAAGATTAAATACACCACAGTTACCTCAATAAATTATACATTGGGTCAATAACCACTTCCACTTCAATGCTATCAATACTCTTACAAAATAACACAGATGATATTAGCAAACTTTAGATTGTCGTTTTCACATCAATTCAACTTGAATCCAATCTTCTACCACTTCCTTGCATTTACATAATGATTACAGTGTTATACATCAAATCAAATATAGGAAGCTTTCCCCTTCATAGTGACCATCACTCCCATCACACGAGATGCAAACACAACATACACTACACTAATACAAGAATAAACTTTAACAAACTTGGCCCTAGGGAAATGGGGACACGACTACAGTGGAACCTTGATCTAGCGTTTTTCAGGGGGATGGACTAAATAAAAAAACGATGAATGCAGGAAAACGATCGAAGCGGGAATGTTTGGCTAGGTTGCCTATGTCCCAGGAAACGCAGGATTTTGGCGCGTAATTATGATATTCATTAAAGGATTCAAAGAAGATTTTAGCCAATTACAGGAATACTAGTACTTTATCGAGACACTTAGGTTATATTGTTGATTCGAATAATATCTCTTTCAAATATCCTAAAGGAACACGCCACCTCGCTAAAAAATTTTTGCTCTCCACTCGGCATTAACACTGCCGTTATGGATTTCTCTCTGATGTAAAAATTCTTATCCATGAAACGCCATTTCTAGTACACATATTCACAAGAGCAATGTGCATGTTTTGCCTAAAACAACCGCTTTCGCCAACACAGTGATTGGTTGTGAGATGGATCACAAAGGCCAAAAATAGTTTATTGCTTGAAATGCTCCTTTCTAACAATTAAATTTTGAATATAAATGCGGCAATGTGTAAAGTGAGAACAATGTTGTGTTAATTGTCAGCGGCACACCCACCTGATCATCGGCTTCATCCCACTTCTTGTTTTCACCTGGTATCTCGCTCTACCCCCACCCCTGCTGTCATGTGCTAGCGGACAACACAAGGCGTTGCAATATACACGCGCTACTAGCCCGAATTCTTTTCTTCATCTTCAACTATTTTAAGTCCATTTTTTAAATTTCTCACTTGTTTCTTTGGAAGGGCCATTGTCCGAAGACAGATAAAAATGAAACTAATAAAAAAGAAACCTAACTTAATTAAACACACACCGAAAACACTCACTAGTTTGAAGTCAAACCACCCAGGAAAGTACGAAACCACTCGTAGGAGATGAAGTTTGGAACTGATGGCTTTGCGTACTGCGTATGCAAAGCATACGGCAGAGGGTGAAGTATGACCATATGACTGTGCCATGAAATTTTTTTGTCCTAAATAGAAGGAAACTTACTCATTCTTTTATAATTAGCGTAGTGCCAGAATAGCAGATGAATTCGGATTGTTAGTAGGGAGAAACAAAATATCCTGAGAATATATAACTCTGACAAGTGAGACTTAAAGTACGAGGCGTGTTTTTAAAGTAAGTATCGTTTTGACATAAAAAAACGACAAGTACATTTTTTTCAAAAATAATTTATTCTCTTGAAAGGCCATACTTTACTCTACTTTTCTACATAATTCCCATTACTATTGAGGCATTTATCGTATCTTGGGACCAGCTTTTGCATGCCATCGTCAAAGAAGCTCGCTGCCTGATTAGACAACCACTGAATCACGGTCGTGTAATATACAAGGTTTATAGGAAATTTGATAGCCAATGCCTATGCTACTTGGAACGCATCCATATCTTCCCATGTTAAAATGGTCTTGAATAACGCATATTCGGTTAGCACAAAGACCCCAGGGAACGCATCCCTTGCACTAAGCGAGGCATGGGTGTATCTCATATTTACTTGTGGATACTTGGAAGTTTCGTGTTATGATCCATGGATGTAGGCAACACATTATTCAACACACAGTATTTACAGGGTAGGTAAGCCATAACTGCACTAACATGGAAGGGTATTCCAGATGAACCAATTTGATAACAGGTGATTCAAGGTTACTAGCTTTTGTTGTCTAGCAAGGCCTTAGCATCAGATGTTCATTTTCCTTAGGGTAGCCAGATAACAGTTCCCTTCCCAGTCAAATAGTCATCCTTATCCTTCACTTATTGCAATAGCCTAAAAGCTGACATCAGGTGGCAAATAAATTATTTTGCATAGCTAAATTTGATGCTGGCTTAATGTTTCTTTTTGTATGACATGAGTCTAAGTCTTTCTAAGTGGTACCTATTTTGTTAGACACACAGCAACTTTTAAGGGCAAAAGTTACAAATACTTTACATCTAAATAAGGATGACTAAAAAAATGTATTTCACCACTTACCAGGAGCCTCATGCTGCAGGAGAGGTAAGCTCTCTTTTGGGCAGGTATGTACAGTGACTGATGAGGGATTTGGCGGGGATGAAGGTTCGGTTTTCGAAGCAGATCTTCCACTCAATTGGATTCCCTGTTTCTTCTGACTCCCTGAGGCACTTTTCTGATGCTGCTGAGGAACTGTGGTCCCCGACGGAGACCATCCCCAGCCTCCTCCACCTTCTACACCTCCACCGCCACTACCATCGCCACCTACATAGCCTAGTAAAAAGTGCAATCAATGCAAAGTGAAGAGGTGAGTTCCTTCGTCATTTGGAGATGTGATATTTAAACCATATAAAATGTGGCATTTACATTATCCTCATCATATATCAAGGTAACTTGCCCCTGAATTTCTACCTGTAATCATAGGGGATGATGAGGTAATACACAATCTGTTATTCAACCTGAAGGTTGATATGGATAAGTGACAGCAGAGCTCTACCCAGGCTTAGCCACAGGCGTGTGAGTACCACAGATTTAAGGTAAAGGGGCTAGGTCCTTTCTGAGGTCCACCTCACACTTTGAAAATTTTATTTAGGAATGTTTGAAGGGTTTACCTGGGATTTGAACCCAGGAATCCTTGATCGGCAGTCAAACGCTCTGCCCACAAGGGTTGCCAACATTCACCCATGAAGCAAGCAGTTTAAATTGTGGAATTTGCAGGAGGCCTTTAAATTTACAAATATTTATGTAATGTGATGGAAAAACTAAGTTCCCTTGAGACAAGGGGGAACATCTACTCCCATTTCAATAGGAATGAGGTTCCCTGGATGACCTTATTGTTGCCTAATGAAACACAGCAATAGTTTCAACACCATACAAATACAATATTTGAATTTAAGCAATATAAATTCAAAAGGTTGTATTCTTTATAGGAGCCTTTAGGACCTCAACATGTAAATATGTTAAAATTCAAAACTGATTCTAAGAATGATTATTCTTTGCCTACCTTCAACAAAAAGCCTTTATTATTTAAACAAATTTTTGAGTAGGATAAGATTACAATGAATTGCCATTTTGAACTATATTTTGCCTTCAACCTTAGAGATATATTGTGACCTTCACTTTTATGCATGCTATATGATATTCTTTCAATTAGGATTACTGCAAACTGTATTTGTTCAATATTTTACAAACATAGCAGCAATTATCATTATTACTGAATGTATATCTAGGAAAAACTTTCCTGCATTTCTACCAATAATTATAGGCAATGACCAATTATCAAAGATCCATTTCCTGATGTCCAGTGGTTGGCAACCCATGGCCCACCCCTGCTACATTTTAAAAATGTGGCCAACCCCTGCTACAGTAGAATGTCTATTTTATGTTTCCCCAACTTCTTCCAGATTTTATTAGACCCCAGCCAATACCTAATGTAAATGATGTTTCTTTCTTTAATAAGTTTTTGGAAGTAACACTTCTTTAGGCGAGACCTTCAAAAGTTTAGCATAAAAGCTTCACAATACACAAATTCACTGATTTAATTATTAATTTTTGATAAGCATCAACCTCAAATGAAGCAAAAAAAAGTTGTAGTAAAAAACCTCCACACTAAACATGATTCCCTAGCTTATTAAAACTGGTATTAAATTAAGAAAATGTCTCCACCAACTTTTTTGGATATGGCTTATAGGAAATAATAATTTCAGACAAAAAGAACAAATGAAATTCATTTATCTATTATATAATGCGATGTCTTCCATAACACACATGTACTTGTGTTTGGCTCAATTACACCAATATAATTGTTCTTACAAGGAATTATTGATCCAAATAATTAAAATCACATTATTATCCTGAAACATGAAAACAACCATGTTCCTTGGAATGGGAATATTAGACCCATTGCAAGCACTAACGTTCAGAAAAAAGCTTGAGCACTGCAGGGTTAGTTTGAACCTAAGCTCAGCAGATGTCTACCTTACCAATAAATAATGTTTGTTGTAGCAGATGTAATGGTGATAACTAATACTGATACTTTCTGTTACACAAAAAAAGCTACAAGGGAAGAAGAAACATATTTTTGCAAATGAACCTATGTTAAGGACATTTTCAAAAGGCTGCTCTTCCTTTCTTCCAATAGGATGTAAGAAATAAATTGTATTTTCATTCCAAAATTTGACTACTTATTGCATAAAAGAAGCAGATCTCCAACCTCATTTGTCCTCAGAATATTGCATCCACAAGAGCATTCGCTCATCTAATGTTTCTATCCAGAGAATGATTTGACTGGTGAGGGAAAAAACCTATGCAGGCTTAGCTTATGGCATATGAATTTATACCAATAACGCAGGTGGCAATGTCTTTTACATGAGCTAGATTCAATTTCTGAAAGTCAGAAAATTGCACTATGATGATTTTTAAGTAGGAGTGGCCAAAGATCTACATTAGAAAACTATTATGAAACCGCAAAGCTTCCCTCACTATACCAGCATGTAACAGGGTGGATGCTGAATGCAAAGGTAATCAAATGTTGGCTCAAGAAGAGCTAAGTCGATTGCCATGTAACAGCATGAAACTGCTGAGAATCAGTAAGAAACTGGTGATAATTTATTTGACTGAAAAAGAGATGGCAATAATTAAATTTTTTATGGCTCAATAAATTCTCATATTTGCATTATAGCTTACAAGCGAGTCCAATCAAATTGTATGATCGGTATGAATATTAGACAATTACGGTATAAGACTGTCAGTATGTACCACTATTTTCATTACATAGTACGAGCATGGGATAACATGTTTAAATACAAGATGGAAATACAGAAGTGACCAGAGGAAAAAGTAATTTCACAATAATAAATAGTTTATCAAATTATGAAAAGTTATGAAAGGATTTACTTAAATAACAAAAATAATGGCAAACAATATGAATGTCAAGTGTGGTCAAAGTGGTACTCCAGTGATAAAATGATAAGTACACATACAAACATGGCAACTTGTTCATTTTTTAGTGTCAAGCCTGCAGGAAAGATTGGTGATTGGTGGGATACAAATGGTTTTGAATAATATAAAAACATTAGTGGCACTTAGAATAATGTGTATCAGATTAAGATTCAAGTGAATATGTCATAGCTACTACAAGGTGGATATAATCCATTCAAATTATATTGGAGAATTTTATAGTAGAATAGACCCTAAAGAGCCAAACTAATACACAATGAAGGCAAAATGTGGTATAGTCAGCTACTATCACTAATACCACCATGAAAAATAATATTTTTTGAACGATAAGGTTAGTCAGAAGGCCGATGGTCATCGATATGAATTTTTTATTTTTAGGTTTATTTTTTTAATGTTTGCATGTTACAATGGATTCATCATACAATCTAAGCTGATTTTAGCACACTTTTTAAAATTGAAAATATAGCCAATTTTATTCCCCTCGTACAATATGCCATCATTAATGTAATTACAAGCCTAATTTGCTGACAAAACGCATTTTCACACAGCAAGATTTACATGCTTTAATGCTCTTTTATCAGATTCCTTGTTCAGAAATAATGAAAATTCAACATGCAATAGAATCCGCACGATTGGCCCTCCATAACAGATAACCATCATAAAGCAAAATTCTACTCTATAAATATTGTGATGATTTCAGAGAATGAACAAAAAGGGAAAGAATACATTTCTTGGACTACAAAGAAATTCCATAGCAAAGTAAAATATTTTGCATGTGGTTTTCAGTGAATGAACAAATACATTAGCTAAAATGGATTAATTAGGAATGTAAAATCAGAATTCACACAGCAGAAGGGGGAATTTCCCTTTATTTGGAGGAATTACTAAGCATAGGAAAAATGAGCATGTGAGATGAATGAATCTGGATTTGAGATCCTATTTCCATCTAAAATTAAACCTAACTCTTGATAATTTTACTTTTGCAAAAAGGTAAAGACAAGCAGAACTGTCTTGTAAGCCAAGGTTAACCTATTTTCTACATTAGAAAAATAGTGAAGCAAAAACAATAGTTTTACATTAATGAATTAAATTTATATTATCTTTTTCTATGCCTTCCTCTGTCAAAGCTGTAGTTATCAGGAGAAAAAAAAGGGATCTACAGATTCAAATCTCACTGTGCTGCTTGTGGAATATAATGTCTCATGGGCACTCCCTCAAAATGATTGCACCATCTCTAAAAATGAACCATGACCCAAGAAAAATTTTCCTGGGTTTAGCCTCGTTTTCTATGGATTCCGGCTGAAGCTATGAACATTAGGGATTCTCACCCAAATCCAAACCATTCAAAATGTTTTAAACAAAAAAAATCAGATATAAGTCCAAATAGAATTATGTTATGCTGAAAAGTAATCAAATTCACAAAATAAAGTAACCATTTGATTGGTATTAAGTGTTTCATCCTTATATGAGTGGTTAAAAATCCCAGGATTTATTTCATGCAGCTCTTCCTTGAATTCATGTATCAGTTAACCTTTTCATGGTAACTTATATTTCTTCCTTTGCATACTTTATCTCTTGATCTTGTTCCATTCCCGTTCTTCCACTTTCCCTTGATAACTTGTCTCAACCACCAGCATTTCAGGACTCATCATAAACCGATGTTTAAAAGAATAAGCTTACTTCACGAGTATGTACATCATGATTACATGAATGAACCATGATTATTTTGATTTTGTTTACAACTACATTATTTGGAAATGAGGTAAGAGGTAATTTCAATTTTTCTGTCTTACTTTGAAGCAAAAGCAGTTTCTTATTATTCCTAAATAGATGTATAACAACTGCTGACTGGAGTAAAGGAAATTGATTCAAAAAACTTGTTTTGTAAGAAAATAGGGAATATTCAACTAGGATTTTACAATTTCTTTTTATCTGCAGTTTCTTATTATTCCTAAATAGATATGGGTAACTGTAAAACGACTGCTGACTGGACTTAAGGAAATTGATTCAAAAACCTTATTTTGTAACAAAATAGGGAATCTTTAACTAGGATTTTATTTAGCATATATTAGAGAGGAAAATTAAAAATTAGATCTTATTTTTGTAATATGGATATGTCTAGGATCACATGCCATTTATTCTTATTGAAAGACAACAGAATCACTGAAATAATCCCATACATCTGATCAAATATTCTTTTGAGTAGAATTGTCAGAACAAAGAATTTTTTGGATCAATACATTGTCTTCTGTTCTTTGCTTATTCAGACATATATATTCTCAAATTACCAAATGCTCAAATTCAAACATGCTAAAGTAATATATTTCTTTAACTCAATGAGGATATTCTTTATTAATTTAGTGTATGCTAGTCAGTAAACAATATCAAATATCAATGAACTGATAGGAAGCCTAAAATTCAAAAATACTCTTGAAAACTTGACAGAAATCCTTTCAGCTGTAAGTCTGACTAACAAGTTTTAAGGAACTACTCATAAATATAATGATGAGTTTATGATTCATTGATGTTTAAATGACCAACAATTAGCATTATTTTACCTATAAATGACAACACACATAAGGACAGTAGAAGGCAAAATATACTTTAACACACTCAATGCTGAGAAAATTTATCATAACACACCGCCACGCGGGAAAATATTTTGCAATAATATCAGATATTATGTCTTCCTTAATCGTATACAATAATACAAGGTTCAAAATTATTAAAATTTGCACTATTAATAAAGAAAATATTAAATATTATAATAAAATTATAATAAATATATTATAATAAAAAGAAGGCAAAAAAATCTGCTGCAAGCAAACGACTTGTATCCAGTCACAGGAGAAGACACACTGAGACGCTGGGCACAATTGCAGGATCTAGTAGAAGATACGGAGGCAGATGGCGGGCCGAGAAACCTAACGGGACCGATGCCTTGAATTCAAGGCATCTGCATTGAGTGTGTTAACTGTGAGTCTACTTACAGAGATATGAAAATGTAAGAAATATTTCCCACTAATCTATATGTATAATATCCCCTGTCAACAGGATTTTATGTCTACACCTTTCTCAAGATTTTGTATTTATCCAGATAAGCTTTATCATGTGGCCATTGATTTGCAACCATTCAGTATATGTGAATCAAGTAAAGCCACAAGGATGGTAAATAAGGTTATGAGTTGTATGAAAATTTCCACCCGAGTGCACAAAAACATAAAAGAAATCTCCAAGGGAATCTTACCAGAAGTTGGATGTATCACATAAATGTGCTGCAAGTGTACAACATAATTCAGATTTACAGAAATTCATCAAATTAATACCATGCACTAGCACACTACGCACTCAATAGCAAATTAGAGATCCTAGACTTTCAACACTATTCTATTAATCAATGGATGCCTATTACATATAAATATTGGCATGTGCTAGTATTGTAGGCCTAAAGCTGGAAAGGGTATCTAAGGATTCGCATTCATTGATGCAAGCTTATATTCCATTTTTTTGCGTAATTGTAATATTGCATAAGCAATTAATGCAAATGTATTGCATAATTTGCAATATCTACAAAACTTTTCAGTAACTAACGCCAAGTGAAGCATGTGGTGAACTGTTATGACTATTTAAGATTTTAAATCATGTGACTTATACTTCTTCAAATTTTTTCATTGCTTTTCATCTTGAGAGCATATGCTTCTCCTCTGAAAGTTTTATTAAACAGCAATACAAATTTTCCCAACCTCACTTTCATTTATTCTTAAAAAAGTAAATATAACCATCAAGGAAGACTGTTTTACATTGAGCATTCTTAAAATGATTTAGAGATCATACCTCCAATGACGACGTCTGATTTCTATGCAAATGCACACAAAATATTAACATAATGCTCTCAGGCAATCAATATGCACACACTAAAACCCCAAGGATACCTAATGATTTATGTTACAGCTGTAATTATTCACTATCATTTCATCAATGATACCCTAAGAAAAATCAAAAATTTTGTGGCATTGCATGGCATTAGAAATCATTCAAAATAGTATTTTCTTTACACAGATTAACAAAATGACAATTCAATGCCAACGTTCTATCTTAATGTAATTTACATATTATCAAGAAATATATTTGTAAAAATGATTTAAAAAATGAGAACACAAATTAAGTGTCATAGGTATAATATATATAAGTCCAAATGTGTAGTCACTATAATTAGTAGACCCTCAAATTATGATTATAATCTGCTCTAGAGAATCGTTACTAATACAATTCCATAATATATTCCACAAAATAGTATTGCAGAATATGAAGATGATTATTACATGAATGCCAGTTCATTCAATGACACACAATTGAGATATAAAATTTGCTGAAGTAAATGAGCAGCATCACTCACCATCACTTGAAATAAAGCATCACTTGAAATTTTTATGACATCCAACTGTTGCACACAAAAACAGTATCCTTTAAAATTAATAGCAAGAAGATACTTATAAATTCAGCAAAGTAGAATGTAATATATTCTGACAAGTCGAATCTTTCGAGGTATGTATAATGCATGCTCAATCTTCCAATTACTGTTAATTCTTAGGTGAAGAGTTTTAATTTTCTTCTGCTTTTGAACATTGAACATGGAAAAATAATTACTAACAAGGGATGTCTCATAAATTATGTAAAAATACTTAAGATCATTTTTTGCAGAATTATAGAATCAGCAACATCCGAATGATATCATAAAATAGAATGAGACAACAGTTATCTATGGGTGATAAATAATGTTTGATGCAGCGAGATATACAATATAATGCTTGAGTGAAGTGTATGAAGAGATTCCCATCATGCTTTGATTCTAAGTTTTGGTTCAAATATTTCCCATAACAAAATATTTACAACTAATAGAATTTTCATGATACGCTGACGTCACTATCGTACTCATCACTAAATACAGCACCTGGTAACACACAAAAATATCATATTTTTATACTATTCTGATTCACACACATTAATTTATACATCTGACAATATAAATATAAATGGGGCGTTCCAAGTTCATACATAATATCTCACGATCCTTTCGCGAATGACAAAATATTAACCAATTATTTTGAAATCTACAATGATTGAGTCAACCACAATGAACCTTCAGTCATAGTATCAATTATTTATAAAAAAAACTAAGATTTGTAGCAAATCTGTGGTGAAGAAAAAGCAAAACAAATTACCATATCTCATTAGATTATAAACACATGCTAGCAACCTTTTAATCCCAAATTAAATTTTTACAAGTGGAAAAAACAAACAAACTTTTAAATATTGAAAATCACGTGCATCAATCCACATCTAACATTCATAGAAGCCTTGGTCATGGCATATAAACAAGATGCTTAAAATGTTTTTCCTCATTGAATGGTCCTGATAAAGCTTAATCAAATGCCCTCAGCTACAGATTATGCATTAAAGAAAATCAATTAAGACTTGCTCCTTGGATCTTGTTGTCAGATGTGATAAAATTAATTTTGCATGCACAACTGTACAGACATTTATTTCCATTCAATTCCTTACCATATTTACTATCAGATTTGGCAAGCCGCAGGTTCGATTTGTGCAAGCGAAGATCAGTGAAGCTCCTTTTCAACTGGGTGAACATGCCTGGGCACAACCAATCATCTCTGAGTTAGTTCTAATCTATTATTTTTACAGATGAAAACCAGCAAATTTTAAAAATAAATTCCTGAGTTGAAATACTAGAAAAAATTTTAAGCTTTCAAATAAATATCAAAAATAATAGTTCAAAAAGTTATTCCAATTGATAGATATTGAGGAATTCAAGTCACAAAACTTTTATTTTTTCAATGCGTAAAAACTAAAGAAACGGCAAAGTTAAAATCATTACACTAATAAAACAATTTAAACCTGTAAAAAACATTTAATTAAGGACTGAAAAATAAAAACCACAGATCCAATAAAATGCTACAAAAATATAGAAATCTATGCACTTTTTTGCAAAAAAATAACTAACACGTTAAACTCATGTCTTGAGACAAAAGAATACCAATGGTAAAAGGATGAAAACTCAATGAACCTAAAATTCAACTTATCTGGAATTCAATGTATTTCTGTTGAGATTTGGCTTTGTAGATCATGACATACCACACCAACAACACAGATATATATTTTAGTAGAACATTATTCATACATTTCAAAGGCTTTAGTAAAGTGTTATAAATTATATGATTTATTTACACGAATATTCAAATAATTTATGGAATAATTTATGATAATGCACTAAAAAAATATCTATTTATGTTATTATCAAACTGTGTTGTCTCCTGAATAATTTTTTAAATGTTTACTCAGTGATTTAAGTAATTTATTTATTGCATTATTGTATCTCCAAACATAAAAACTAATTCCATGGGAATACAAGCATGTGCCTACGAGATTCAAATGCCCCTGGGTGATTTTTATCAATTGACCCATCGAATTGATTAATAATGACCCCATTAAGAACTAAAATTACCCAGGATGTTTGGTCAACTCTGCCACATTGATTGATAGCACTAGAAAGAGTACTCAAGTTGCAAAATTAAGGGAGATGAACCAAAGATTCAATTACTGCCTCATTAAGTACCTCAAAGTAGATTATTTATTAGATCAAAGAATTGAATAATTTTTTCATGAAAAAAATTGGCTAAGAACTCTTCCAAATTCAAGGATTATATCAATTAATCACACTATATGTTATTACCATATTTTGGGACAGGAACTATGGAGCTTTAACTAAAGATATCTCATACAAGTATTTCATTTATGCATCCATATTATAATCATATCTGTTCCTGGTTTCTTCATCAGGAGAGTGATCATAATAAAACCCCTTACGAATTCCCTACAAAAAGAAATTCTTTTTGGCTTCACCACTTGTTTATACATAATTTTTACAAGAAATTCATTTTCAATTAAGATTAGGAACAAATAGATAGTTTTTTTCTATGCCAGAAAGAGTATAAACCAAAACTGTGATTGTATTATCACCTTGGCAGAATTGGCTTTTATGAAAATTTTTTAATTTCTTTGGGGATACCAGTTTTTCTTTCATCCATATAGAATTTGTATGCAATATAATAAACAGTAACTTTGAATTAGGCACAAGTTTATTAGCTTAGCCAACTTCTTTTAGAATCACACAGTTAAACATTCATCATAATGTACACAACTATGGCTAACAATTAATGCACTTTTCAAATAAGTAACTGCAAAACTAAGACTACGATAGGAAGACTGTCCTTCTTACACATATGATTCCCAAACAGAGAATAAAATTATTGAAGGAATACAAAAATTAAGGTTCATTCAAAAAATGATGAGGCATAGGCAATTTCCAATTCTCAAAAATGATATGCAATTATGCATTTGTCACTATTATGTTATATTGGAAACAATAATAAGGGTAATTTCACAAAAAATAATAAGAAAGCCAATATAAAAGATTTCATTGGTGAAAAAGCACAGTAAAGTGAAGAGTGAAAAAGAAAAGGGTAGCTATAGGGGGATTTATTAGAGAATGTGGCCAGAGAAGCTTCCGTGAATAAAATACAATCTTAGTTCTTTTATATGAAAAAATGATGAAAGCCCAGTATGAATGAATCCAGTGGCAAATAGAGTGCCAGAGAAGGTGCACTTAAAATAAAAATAGAAAAATGGCATAACATGGAGCTGTCTCTGGGTCAGACCTAGAAAGAACTCATAGATTCCAGAAAAATACAAGAAAAAGATTCCAATTGCACGCAACCGCGTGATGCAACTTTGTATCCATAAACGTATGAAACCCGCGAATCATAAATGGTTACCACGAAGTATAAGCTCAAGGATACAGGGGGACTTGTTTCATTAAGGCCCGGTTACACGGTACATTAACACGTACAAGTTAATGTACGTTTGCATGAATGATTTTGGTGGACCGGAACAGAACATGTACGAATGCATGAAACAAATTAGAATAGGTTCTATTTTCTGTGCATGCATTCGCACAAGTTGCGTGTTTACACGGTGCATTTTGGTGGTCATACATTGAAACATCAACCCGTGCGTGTTAATGTATTGTGTAACCAGGCCTTTATACTAGCTTTGCAGTACGGAAAAAAGGAATAATTTTGGAAAAATAGACTCGGCAAGAGAGAAAATTTCAAACACATAGAATTAACATCCTGCTGTCATAATGTTTTCCATAGATGACGGTCAGTTTGTAAACCGTGTAACCAGTTGCAATTCAGGAGTAATATATTCTTGGAAGATGCAAAGAGTATCCTCTTTCTTTGAATTTACAGGTGCCGGCACATGTTTGGAAATATGAGTGACAAGACGCCAAAAACTATGGATTGATAAAGGAAATGTACTTTTTAAGATTGGCTATGATGGTGTCATCAAGTCCAAAAATAAGTAACCCTGGAGTGAGTTTTGGGTCTGGTCTGGCTCTAGCAGCCAAAAATAAGGCCTATTCAATTCTAGAAGAGCAAATATATGCAATTGAATCATGAAACTGGGACTAACTAACAGGTCATCCCTCGGGTATCATGAATAATCATCCTGGAGACAAAAAACCCCAGAAATTAAAGTAAATCTGTTCAGCCATCGTGTAACATATGCAGTATGTGAAAGCAAGGTAAAGAAAAGAAAGAAAATTAAGTGAGCATTTAATGAAAAGTGAGACATTTAGTGGAAATAAATTCAATGAGAAAAGCTGAATTTGTATTATAGTAGTCTACATTAGAAATGTTGGCACAAGTAAGTAAGATAACGTAGTGAAGTATACTTTTTGTTGAAGGCCTGCAGAAAAATGATCGGGAGTTAAATTTTCAGAAGAAAGGGAAAAACTTAATATCCCTTCTCTTCTTTCTCTAGTCCCCTTATGCCTTTATGTCCATGAATAGTTTTGAGCCACCAAGTTTTCTAGCTTTGAATGGCTAATTTTTTTCACTCGGCCTAAATTTATTTTGGCTTGCATAATTAAATAGGCATTTATACCTTAGATTCTGAAACAGAGTGGCAGGAAATTTACAGTAGTTTCTGCAATTACTATTATTTAGCGACCAAATAGGAGGTTATTTTCTCTGCTGAGTTTGTAGATGTGAAGCAAATGCAACCGCAAAACAACACATATGTAGTATGTTTATATTACTTTGAAATATGTATACACTTTACAAAATTTGTTACCTTTTTCTATCAGAAAAGGGGTTCCTTTTCTGGATATTTAAATTGAAACTACCTACAATAGAGGGCTGCTATAGTGTCAGTTTTCTTGTTCAAATATTATTTTTGTGCAAAGATGGACAGTATGAATCTGAGTACCTTCATTAGATGGCATACATATGATGAGGGCTGGACCAAGAGGACTTGTGGAAGTTAGTAGCAATGATGTAGATCTTAAAGAATATATCTTTCTTATGTTCTAAAAGCATTTCTAACATTTTCATCAGCCCAAGAATTGTATAAATATTCTAATGCATGTAGCAGAGAACATAAAGTTTGAACTTGAATACTTTCAGAACTACATTAGTGCTCCACTTATATTTTAACTGGTGAAAACCCTCATATTTTTTGTTAATACTCAAAATGAGGCTGGAAATACTTAAATTATGACAGCTCACCATTACTAGAGATACTGAAAATAGCTACACATTAGAAGAGTAATGGATATCAAAAACAAACTTGAGCAAACGCCTATAGGCTTACAGTCCCTAATGAAAGGCTCATAAACAGCTTTATTTATTTCCATTGGCTGACTAAGACCTACTCATGTTAGGTTTAACATTGACATCTTGATAATGAATGAAAAATAATAAACAAATCTGGTTCTCATATCATTGAGTTGAATTAAACACCACATTGCAGTAGATCGTTTATTTGCACTGTTAATTTAAATTCCAACTGAAAGGGTAAATAAATGTACCAAAACAGATCAAATACAATGAACTCTGAGACCATTATGACACAATAAAAAACTAAATCATGAGATATTTCATCCAATACTACCATGGTGATGCCCAATTTCTTTAAATATTTGTTTACTTCTTGCATACAAGGTGATTCCATGTGCAGAACTGACTCATTTTGGCAGTGGTAACGAACAACCTTGTATTAGTATGGTACCATGACCAAAACTATGGAAAACATGATCATGGCATAGAAAAATTCTAAATCTATAAGTATCCTTCTGCAAGTGTCCAAATCAGAGGATGATACAAAAAGTCAATTGATTTCACAATTCATAATATCATTGATTGATTGGTAATCTCTGGTAACTTAGGTTGATAGCCAAATGCTTCCTTCACCTACTAAGTTACCATACTCACCCCATTTTGTGCACATTTCACAATTTTTTCTTTTTCTAATCTTTTACATACTTGTAACAATATATAATTTTACCTTGAAACATTTATCATAAATGATTTTTGTTTAGTAATAACCGCATTTGAATTCCTTATGGCTCTAGTCACTAAGGCAAACAGATCCCCCTCCATGTGTGTTTGGGATACAGTGTCTAACATGATAAGGAGTACATTGTATTAAATAGGCAATTCTGGATAATATCGATTGCAGTAATTGAGACCTTTGGTTAACATTTTGACTATTAATAATTATAAATAATATCAAGCTGAAAATCAGGAGGTCCAAACTGTCTCATTGCATTTGAATTCATCTTTTATTTGATTACCTTAAAGCTGATCTCAACAGATCTTAAGTCTTTAGTGAGAATAGGAATAACCATGAAATGCTTGAATTTCAGCAGAGCCATATGTAGCTAGCCACAGGCTATTTTACAACCAACAATTTACTTTCCTTAACCAGTACACCTTAATTTTAATGAAAAAGAAGGGTGAGGTACTAAGTGTTACATCCTTCAGTAGTTATAAACATGCATAAATTAATTACGAAAAAAGAACACATAACAATATCAGATTAAGGATAATCTACCAGTGAATTAAAGTATAGCATGATGCAGATATAGAAAAAGCAGGTACTTGCCTAAATATGCTCAAGAAAGTAAGAATTAAGTTTTACAAAATACTTTCATAATTCAAATGGACAAGAGTAAATAAAAGAATTCTCTAAATAATTGTAGGTCAAAATTCCATTCCATAAATGCATGCAGAAAATCTATGGAAAACAAACTCATATGATAGGCTGAAAATTGAATTAACAGAAAACATTATTTCATTACCAATGAAAAATGATAGATAATATCTCATAAGCATATGGCATTAAGTTAACTGCAATTTAAAAAATAAAAAATAAATCATTGTATGTAATTTAAATACCATAAAACCATGAGAAGAGGTCCATTGCATGGCTTTCACAGCAAGACAAATAATTGCCATAATAGTTCAATGTTATCAATATCTTACCCACACGAAAGAGTTAAATGCTTAATAAGAACCTTTAATGAGAACATGTAATACTAATGTCACTTTAACGAAGTGAGAAGAAATTACCTACAAGGGTAAAGATTATAAAGTACCTGAGGGTGAAAGACATTGAGGGCTACAATTAAACACAGAAGTAATTTAAAGATCAACAATGAGCCTCAAAAGCTACCTTGAATGGAATATTAAATATTTAGCATCTCCCAAATCTACCTGGAAGAACACTTTAAATATTCTACTCAAAGGGAAGAGAACTATAATTGACAGCAAATGCAGGATTTTAAATAAACACTTGTCATCATCATATGACAAACATGATATCTTACTATCTAAGGCAAAGCAGTTTACATACCTGCTATTGAGTTGAATGTGGACGACCTCTGCTGCTGCTGACCACTACGGCTTTGTTCACCATCTCCAGTCCCTTCTCCAAAATCTAAGTTAAGGGGAGTGACATCCAGTCCTGCCTTCTCTGGAGAAAATTCCAGAATACCATGGCCAGAGCGCTCACTGAAACAAGAATAACTATCCATAAATCACAATAATTTCTTTCTATGTGGCATGCGGAGGACATACTAAAGGTTAGAGACTAGAAATATGAAATTTGATTGTAAAATGAGAAAATGACTCTTGAAATTGAAAGCAAAACAAATGTAGTGAACGGGATTAGTTACACAATTCAATACCCTAAATTCCTAAAGCCAGACTCTGAAATTTGCATTTTGTGTGTACATTTGTTAGAATTGAATCATTTCTTAATCAATAGTAGTAGAGGTCATAAGAGCCCCTCATCATCAGAATCATCTTACAAAAGTCAAAATACCAATGAAAATAATCAACAAAAGACTGAGATAAAAACATGTAAGTTTATCTTTCTTCCTATTTCAACTTTCAAATTCATCAAAAAGGCTTATATATTTATCACTATTGTAAATATTCTTCTCAGACTGCATATCTGTATCAATGCACTTATGATATTTCCTAATTCAATCTCTTTCCTTAATCTTAGCAATATGATTGTTTAAGACGAGAAATCGTGGATCGAAAACAAGCAGAGCAGTTATCTGAGGCCTTCAAAAGACATGTTACACGATTATATTTTAGAAGCTTAAGACTTCCAAGAAAAAGCTCCTTCCTCATGAAATCTTATGAGAGCCATCACTTTTCTTTGTCCATAATACTCCTCACTATGAAACTTGACCAATTGAAAATAAATCAAATGTTATATTGGTTGCTTAGTTTTAGTATTCGAAGAGTTGATATGAATTAGCCTTATGATAATTTCTTTAAAAATATTTCTCATTGAAATGAGTACGAAACAAAAAAATACACAGAATAAGGTACATCTGATATAACTCTCATTTGAAAGCACTCATGATGGGACTTTTTGAAAAGGCTCAACATAAATTACTATTGACTGAACTCACAAGTCTGATCCATCTTCACTTGACTCGTGCCGTCTCCTGTCAAGTGAATCCAAGAACACATGCTGCTGCCTGAGAGACTGTAAGTGAGTATCCACGGCTGCCGGTTGTCCTCCTGCCCTCCCACTTCCCCCCTCTCCATCATATTCATTACTGCTGTTGTTGAAGAAGTACTCTCCCACTCCAATGGGACCATCAGTCTCACCACCAGTCGTTGTCCCATTGGCTCCTGTTGATGCTTTCTGCTGCGCAGGCCTATGACGTCTCCTGGGGGGTTTATAAGCTTGTCGACGGACATCTGAATCCTGTTCCTGTGAGCTTGATCTTCGCCGTGCAGCTGCTGAAATGAATGCTTTGTGCCGCGTGTTCCGTGGATCAACTCCAGCCAATTCTTCCTGTTATTGACATAAGGCAGAAAATTATGTGAGTTTAGTAAACAAAAAAGACATTGATTGGCATTCAAGATTAACGCAGGATTCCACAGTGGTCAGTGAAATATCAAAAGATAAGACTGCTTAGATATCAAAACTTGAGATTATTAATGCTACGTAAACGGTTTAATTTGAGCTGAACAAAATTAAACTAATAAATCCCATACAGTTGTGTAAATATAGCATGAAGTTATCATTGATACACAGTTGCTTCAACAGAAAGTTACAAAGATCTTAAATTGTGCAATTAAGACAAGATGACAAATTCAAGTGAGAATGGATGCACATAAATATGCAAAATTACTTTTATTGGTCAAGGATGGTCTCTGTCAATGTATTAAGAGTAAATAAAATGTGTAAGTACATAATATTTTTGATCTTAGACTGGTTGCAAACAGAGAGGATATAAAAAAGAGGGTTCATTAGTCTATGAAGTATAATATAAACAAATAATGGTTTCAAAAACAGGTAACATGGATTGTAAGGAACAATCTTAGAAATTTTATTAAAAATTTTAAATTATGGTAACTTGATTATCTCCTGATGTGATAATGGGAAGCAAAAAAAATTGAACCTATGTATTTCAAAATGATCCAACATTTTAAAGTTTTTACTAAATACTTTTCAAACATTGAAAAATTTGATGATCCAAAGTACAATATTTTTAGTGCATCATCTATTCAGTTTCTAAAAAGGCATCAATCTTAATTGACATGGTTTAACCACCTTTATTGACAGCTTTAATAGACTCAAAACAGGGTAAGTATAAATGGGTAAAAATAGTTTTCTTTCTTTAACTTGACTCTATTTAAATTTGTAACTGCCAAAAAAATCCATAAATCATATGTACATTTCATTTTATTGGGGTTCTCATGATCAAAAGATTTCACAAAAAGAACTACTCCATTCAACTAAAGTTGAAAGCAAAACAAGATTCATTCTACTACAAATATAAGAATCTCTACCTAACAGAGCTCACAAGCTGTACATTGCATACCGAGTTTACTATTGAATAGTAAAAAATATATTTAGCTTACATCCCGCATGTTGAATGTTATCTCCAAGTTGTGAGTGAAAGACTCAAAAAATTCAGGATATAGATCTAGTACATCAAGGAGGTCATCCCGATGTATCTTGTGCAGGTCACAATAGGTGAGGGCACGGACATTACATGATGACTTTCCCAGTGTTGGATGAAGGCATGGGTTTTCTCCAAAAATATCATCCTTACCTGAAGGAAAGTATGCAAAAATTTGTGAGCACAAGAAAACTTTTAAAATATACACACAACAACTGAAGTGTTCATTGGATATAAATTCAATTCTTACTTCATGCCAATGATAATACTGATTTAATGTTTGAACACAATCTTAGCCCATAAAAAGTTAGGAGTTAAAAGGAGTAACTTTAGAAGATACTTATTAATAATTTTATAAACACAGAAAATGATAAATCTCTAAGAATTTTTACAAGCTGTTAATTGCATATTCAGTTAAAAATTTAATAATAAAAAAATACATACAGTAAAACTTTGATTTTACGCAGTTGGAGGGACCGAAATATGGGCACTGTGTAAAATCAAAGTGTGTAAAATCAAGAGTTGGTATTGAGGAGAAGTATAGTTTTCAGGATAACTCTTGCTCATTATTTTTAGAACCCTTAGTCATACACTTTTGTATAGTTCTGATTTGAGCCAGAACCAGATCTAGAAAAAGTCTCATATGTGAGACTTTACGGTAATAGAGCATGAAATCCTTTTCAATCGCATCAGATATATGTTTCCTGGATTCAATTACTCATTTGGACACTATAAAATGAAGCCTAATAATCTTATTTACTCACAAGCAACACCACAGATGATGTGTTACCTCGAGAGAAACAACGTTGCATTCCTGAACAATGTTTCCCATGGTTGAATAGCATGGTTGAATTGGCACTAAGATTACTTCTGTTACCCAGGAGAAATGTCGAAATGGTGATACTAAATGCTTGCAGAGAAGCTAATTTTCGAAAATATTCTCATTAAAAGCAGTTTGCAGGAAATCCGTTTAACCATCTGCAGACAAACAAAGATTGGAGATTGAAGAAATGAGATATCTGAGGATAGTCATCCATTAACAGGGAGCAAAATTTTGCTAATACATCACAAAGGCTTTACACCCTGTGGGCTTGGGTTCAAGTCCTGGCAGTAGCAGAAACTTATCAGAGATGGCCCTATCCCTACTTGAGTGTAATGTGGAGGGCACTTCCAGTGCACCTCTCTGTCCAGCAGATGGGGCGTTAAGCCCTCGTCCCTTTAAGGCCTATCATTACAACCTGGCTAATGCCAATATAGGGTTCCTATCCCTCCAGCCCTTACTTCATGGCGCTAATGACCCCAGCTGTCAGTTACCTCCTTCCAAATAGCATACCATAGATAATACGGAGCACATGGGACCTGGGATATTCGGAAATTCAGATTTTTCCGTGGTTTAGATCACGTTTTTAAAGTGAGCTATTTAAATAACCGCGCAACTACCGTCATGCCGCCAGTGATGACTAAAAGAAGTATTAATAGTCCGGAACAATCTTCCTTCAATATAATTTTTACGCATTAAATAAGCATTTTCCCATGAAAATTTAGCATTAGTAGATAGAATCTACCGGGCATAGCTTCTCTGTCGGCATTCTTCCGCGAATTCAGCGCCGGAACCTTCGACTCACAAGCCTTGTGATTCATATTTTGCTTCAAATAATCTTCGTAATATTTTGCTTCTCAAGCTGATAACAACACCGGACACTTTTTGTATTTCGATTTAATGGTACTAAGCCATTCCTGAGTTTAAAGGGACTGCCTTATCACTCACGTCTTGATTTGACTTCAATGATTGCAAGACGATTGACGACGCGAGTTATTCTCCGAGGGCATTAACTCCCGTTCCGTTATAAATAAACGCTTCCCACCTAACGGAGTTAAGCTAATAGCTATTCAAGTTCCAACCATGTTTTATTTAAACCCACTGAAAATGAGATACAAGTTGAATCGGCTCTAATAAGCGCGCCGCGCAATCAACTTTCCCTCACCTCCATTCGTCCCGCAGATGTGGGGTTAGCCCGCTGAATGAGACAAAGTATGCTGCTTTTACCATCGTGTTGAATCACCATCGACTTACGTCCATGCTAGAAGTACGACTATCTTTTTTGGATCACCTTGGAAGCCAAAATTTTGGCACGGGAGGATTTTTAACGGCTCATTTCGCCGTTACATTTCGCTGGGGCGAAGGAAAACATAGCGTTCGCAAAATTCTAGAAAACCTTCCGTTAGGGATAGATATTCCGTAGTTCATAATTCCGGATTAACGACCATCTACTGTAATTACAATAAATACTCGTATGTTATAAACAGCGTCGATCAATAAGTCGAATAATAAACGAAAGGTGATAATGTTAATATCTCCGGCGATAATCTGTCTTAATCACGCATACACGGCGATAGCCGTATATTTTAGGTTTCGATATCCTTCTACGGCAAATTTTAACTAAGAGCGATATTCGCGTTCGTAAAGGAGCCTGAAATATTAATGAGAGGGCGCAGGGGGAAGCAATGATTTGATTCGCGATGTTTTCAGTTTCACGCTCAACAGCGCGACGTCATTTCAACCGTTCTTGTATTCATTTTTGCAACTCATTTAGACGAATAAATAACCTAACTTCATATTGCACCAGTCGGGATTTTCAAAATAAGTCGAAAGACAACTGCGTAAAATCAAGATTAGCGGCCTCTTTGGGGCTGGGGTTATGCTGCGCAAAATCGAAAAACTGCGTAAAATCAAGAAAAGATGTAAAATCGAAGTTTCGCCATTGGAATTCCCTATGCTTTCCGGCCGGACTTGAGTGTCGCTGCGTAAAAACGAGACTTGATGTAAAATCAAAGTGCGTAAAATCGAAGTTTTACTGTATGTCTAGCTTACATCCTGCATGTTGGCTGTTATCTCCAAGCTGTGAGTGAAAGACTAAAAAAAATCAGGATGTAGATCTAGAACACGAAGGAGCCTTAGAAAAATAAATTAGGTTTCCCTACAAACCTACAAAAAAATAGCCAACGGATTCTGATACGACACATGAGAATTTTGAAAAAAAAAAATATTCCCAGTTAAAAAATATCTATCACAACAATTAGACAGTTAATGTTGAGCTTACCGAGAATAGCCATCACTATATCATCTTTTAGAATTTCTATTGATCCTCGGGAGATGAAATACAAGGATGTTAGGACATCCCCTCTGTGCACTAGCGTGTCACCGGGAGGAGCATGCGTTGTCTTGAACTTCATTGAAAGTGCCCTACAATAAAATGAATGGAGAGAGAACAATGGTCAGCAAAGCCAGCATGAATATGTACATGAAAATAAAGAAAATATGGACCAAAAAGGAATAATGAAACTCTTTCATAATTACACATTTTACACTCAAACATTCCATGGAGGAACCTGTGAAATTTTCATATGAGCCTTGGAATTTAATAGAGTGATGAGGAATGAAGTCCCAATTTGACATATGAAAAATTAACAACTCATACAATAAATATTATGAATAATGATGTATCCCCGATTTTCCTTCATTTACTTTAGCAGTAAGGTGATGAAAATGATAAAAAGAGGTTATGATGTATACATCTTTCAGTATTATATTATAAATCAGATACATTTCAAAATTACTTTAATGATAAGAAAGCTCTGCCATAATGGAAAACCCTCATGAAAATTAGAGGCAATTTCTATTTAACTTTCCATAAATTTCAAAGTCATCATAACTATACCTTAGGCACCCTGGAGAGGCCCCATCAAAGGCTGAGCAATTTGTAAGAAGGTTACGGTTTAGGTGTAGACAGATGTCTGCCTGAAGGCACTCAGGGAAGCCTTTCAGCACACTATTCATGTCGATGCCATTAGTGTAAGTCCAAGCATGCTACAGGAAAACAGAAAATATCAAAGATATACAAAAAAACATATTACATGTTGCTTTCATAACACATAAATGCTTAATACCAAATTATTTTACCAGTGAGTATAAAGTAAGTGATGACATGTTGTTAATATTTTTTTATTCTTTACTATATTTATTACAGTAAGATATTACCTAATATGTAATATTTTATACATATCTACTCAAAAAATATCATGAATGTTGTTACAAGGCTATAAATATGACTGAACACTATTAATACTACATTATGCACAAAATAAAAACCATATTACCTGGAAATACTCCTCTAATCGTTGTCTCAATGGATTTGGAATTTGATGAAACCTAATAAATTCTCGCACTCTCAACATTTGTGTGTGATACCTTGCTGTTCCAGAGTATAACCTTTGAATGATAGCCGATACATTTCCAAATATACTTGCATACATGAGGGCTGTAAATAAGAGACAAGTTGATGAAAAGACGGTAAATGACTCATTAATTAGTATGCCATTAAAATTGTCATGGAATACTAGAATGAATATTAGTTATGATGCAATGCTGTATAAAATAATTTACTTCCAAATTTTCAAAATTAACATTATTTTTACAATTACATTCAATATCCATATGATGAATTGAGAGGAAAATATATACTCACATCCCACCAGCATCACACATATCGTAAAAATTTTTTCAGCATCTGTATTTGGAGCCACATTACCAAATCCTACAGAGGTTAAGCTGCTGAAGGTGAAGTACAGGGCAGTGATATATCTTGACTGAAATAAAAAGTAAAAATTCATGAAAAATTAATTGTGAAGATCAATTAATCTCAAATTTGATAATAAACTATGCAAAGAACAAATTTGTTTTGTCTTTCACTGGCGAATAAACTTAATTCAATATTTAAGGGAGTTTTTATGATACCATAATGAACACCATTGATAGGTTTTGAAGATATAAATGAAATGGTTGATTGAGAACAGGTTCCTACAACTGGGAGAGAGAGTTGTATGATCCATCTTTCACATAAAACTAATTCAACCAAACGTCTCAATCTGAGCAGTGATCAAGACAAACATTTACCCTTATGGAAGGTCCTCCAGTATTATTGGGGTAGTAAAACTGGTGAGTGTCATTAGCTAGCAAGTCTAACCAACCAACTTTACTCTTCAAGTGGGGTCGCTCCGCATTGCCTATTGCATACCTGAAATAACAAAAGGAACATAAGTCACAAATCATTGCTAAAAATTCTAAAAAAAAATAAGCTCTTGTAGTCTCATCCCCTTATTAGGGTACCTTGAATACCATGTAATCTTCCATTTTAATAGTAGCAGAGAAAATGAACCACAATTTCAAAATAATGCACTGAATACCAAAATTTAAGGGCAACAGATGTGGCTATTGGCCTTTTATTAGACATGCATTGATAGCAGACATTCTGTTTACCATTAATATACTCAAGAGAGTAAAAAATTAGCACACGAATAGTAAATTTGGTAGCATATGACTGCACTAAAACGAAAATAGTTAGATAATGTTGTACTCCAAATTTTTAACAGTAGTAACAGAATAATAAAAAAGCCATCATATGTGTGATAGCATCAATATTAAAATATTTGAATTACATATTCGTAACAGGCAAACTTAAGTTATGTATTTTGAACAATTGGCCAAGGGAAATATAATATGGAGGCTATATGTATGCTGTCAATATGATTTCATTAACTGCCATTTATAGAAGGATATTAAAACAGGTATAAATTTCTATATATATAGAATACAATTGTTAATTACGTCAGTACATTGATACTTAGAGAAGTTTAACTTCAGAGACTTTTCTGACAAGAATTCATATCAGAGTTAGTTCCTAAAATCCTTTCATTGCATAAAATTTTATTGCTTCTGCTTCTAAATGATCAGGATACCAATGCTAGGTTAACAAAAGCTCTTCATTGCAGCAAAGTTAGGTAGGAGATATTTATTGAAAACTTAACAGTACCCATTAAAACTGAACACCTAACTTTTGAAACCATCTTATTCTGCATGTTAAGTACAGTGAACACTTCAAAAACAAATGTCAAGTAAATATAAGAAGTTTATTTTGGCTGATACTAATTTTGCAGTGATGTTGAGTTAAAATGAATCGGAACAGAATTCTGTAATAATTGTATACATTTACATAGAATTCTGTAATACTTCAATAAGTAAGGTTATTTAGGTGTCCCTTAATAGAGACGTCACCGTGAATGACAATGTCACTAGGCACTACATTAGCACTTTCTCAGTCGCATATGCTTTGGACTAAAATATACTGAGAGGAATGATAGTTGATCACACTGACACAAAGAGACACAAGCTTCAAACCGTATGGTCTTTCAAACCAGGAGCTGAGTAATGGCCATGCCGGTATGAAATCATGGCAATGTTTAAAAGGATTTACTTAATTCAACTCACTGTGATAACATTATCAATGAATTTTCCTGATTTATATACAATACGTACTTAAAACTTGTAGATGCAGCAATTTTACCAGTAGGAGAAATTAATCTCATGCTAGTGAGAAACCTACTGCAACCCTCAAATAGCATTTAAATCACTAAGGGATAAACAATTATCAAACTATAAATTCTCTATTATCAACCCATCTCTTAGAATGATTTTCATGACAAGGAATTTTTCACCGCTAATCCTATTTTTATCGCAATATTGATGAACATAGCTAATGAAAATATTATTTCTATTTCTGCCTTTTGAAGTATCTTAAAGTTAAAAGCACTGCAAGCATTTCAGAAACCATTTTTCATCACAATGGCATGTACATATTAAAGATTGGGAGAGTTGAATAAAAATAAAATAGCCAAATATATTTTGATGAAGAAAAGTATACGTAATTAACCTTTAAATCAAAAGTGACATAACATTTTAAGCATTGTAACCCTTTTTAAAATGTACATTAAATACAGAATCTAAATTTTAACTTCCACGAAGAGCATATCTAATTTTAGATTTAAAGTGCAATTCCTAAATTAGATTAATCTATATGCTATAAATAGTAAAAACCGTATGATTAGATATTTTAACAGTATGATTATTACTAACCATATGCAGGCAAGCCAGTGTGCTATGAGAGCAAAGGTAGCCATGAGGAGAAGAAGTACAGCAGCACCATATTCCGAATATCTGTCGATCTTCCTAGCAACTCTTACCAGCCTCAGCAACCGTGCTGCTTTGAGCAGCCCAATCAAAGTGGTTGTCTGCGTATCCCCGATCCGCATTGCATGCGGAGGGGAAAAAGTACTCAAGAAATATCAGGAGGATCACATTGGTGGCATTAATGCAGCCACAAGACATCAACCAGTCATGCAACAACATCCAATACTTGGAAGTGAGACACGACATAGATAAAGGGACAAGCCTAAGATGCACCTTTTAATATTACTTGGAAATACTCAATGAGGTTTAGAGTCTCAAAAAACCTGTAATTTCCACTATACATATATCACATTCCATTACCAAAGAAATTGAATAATAATCACAAACATTTCAAAGATATGATCAGCAAAAAATTAATAAATTTACAGCACGAAACATCTGGATCAGACCAACCAACCAACCATCTTCCTCCGAGCTCTTTTATGAAAAGCTTTGGCATTCAGATGACTTCCCTTACTAACAAATCAGACTCAATAAACTCGACCAAAACAATTTGTCCAGAGCCTAATGAAATTTTTTAAAATTAGAGCAACTGGTTGCAGTGAATTAAAACTAGTTGGAATAGGTGAGGAGGACTCCATGTTTTCCAGTTCAGTAGAGCACTGACTACCCCAAGTAATAGAGAGGGAAAGCCAATCTGATAATAAAAATACATGGATACTCCATAATAGTCCACGATGACTTTCAGTAAAGCTTTGATCTCAGTTTCCATACAATGCTTTATCCACACCTTAACAATTAAGTAGTCCATGGAAATACTAATTGTTTTCATACAATTTTTTCACACCCAGCAGCAATGTGGGATTATGCTCCTTTACACAAAAGTATTCATACATCATTAAATCATTATTCCATAATATGTAATCTTCACTTTCAATGCCCTGAAATCAAAGACTTGAAAGTTAATGACATGTTGATTCTATGAGTCATTAAATCCACTTCTATCTTTTATTTTATACATATCTAGATATATCTCATAAAATATGTGATAAGGGCAATGTTAGATTAATTTTGTTCCATCGGATGCCAGGTTTCATTCCAATATACTTCATTACTCTACTTGCCATACTCCATAGTGATAGAGGGATATACAGAGAATTTAACACTCTTCTTACTAATAATCACCCTCATTTAAAATGGTTGGATGGCTTGAATCCGTTTCCTCAACAATGATTCACTTTGAAAAGTAGCATTGAGAGGAATAAGATTTAGCATTGCATTCTATCCAAGTCATGAATGAACTCTTTCGTCAAGGACCGCTGCAGCAACATACATTCCAGAAGAAAATTTATGATAGCATAGAATTAAACCAATGGTAGCACTGTTTTTCAGAAAAATACTCTTGAGACCTAAACCTCATTGGGATGGCATTGACACCAAGATCAAGAACTAGAAAATAATAGTAGTGTGCATACAAGGAAGACTGGAGGAGATTTACGTAATCACAAAAATAGACAGGCACCTTATAGAGAATAATACAAGGTAGGTAAGTATACTACTAATTGCCTTTAAATGCAGTAATACTTTAACTTTTACATGCAGGAAAACATTCAGTTTATTGCCTTGTTTACTGTTTTACCAATTCTGAAACAACGTGGGAGTACACTAACATAGATATGTATTTAGAAAGAAATCAATATTTGAAAACACCAATAATAGCAAAGACTATTGAGCTACAAAACTACAATTTAAATTCAAAATAGTGAGCGAGAGAGAGACATAAATTATGTTCAATATCATATCAATTTTCATATAAAATTTACTTTACAATAATGAAAAGGATTTATAGTGTTATTTTTAATTCTCTCAGAGCAATGAATTTTGAATCATTATTTGGTAATTACAAGTTATTACTCATCAATCAAGTAACATCTCATAAAATATGATATATTAATTCATGTGAAGCACAAAATGAGAATTAATCTTGGCAATAAAAAAATTGATAAATAAGAAAGTTTTTGACTGAGTGATGGAAACTGTTGCGTATGCACTACTATTAGCATCAAACCAAGAGCTCGAGGCAGTAATATCAAAACCACCACTCATACTTGGATGGAATTAAGTATGCATTACTAATTATTTTTGTTATAATTCAACATCATGGATGCCATCTATTTTTTCTACTGTACTTATACCATGAGAGATATAAATTGGTGCCATCCCAGCTAGCCAAGTGCCATCAAAAGGGCATCACTGGTGTGTCCCCTAAATAAGGTGCTTGATTTTATGCCTACCTCGTCAGTGTCAGAACCAAAGAGTAGGAGGTCAAAAGGGATGGCTGCTACCAGATCAATGACAAACCACCCGCGGAGGTAGTGGACGGCTATTTTTCCTGGATGGGACACAACTTCATCATTGCTGTTCACGTATGTTGTCCGGAAGTTTATTAGGATATCAACCACAAAGGTCACGTCCACTGATTATTCAAACACCACAAAAACACATATCACAGCACATTTCAAATTGCAGCACATGAATTTTTAGTGCAGGCGAAAGTATTTCCACAAATCCGATGCACACGAGGTATCCATCATAGGAGAAGCACAGATGCAGCATCAATGTGAAGTAGATGTGTCATGAAATACATAAAAAAGGAGTTAAGAATATAAATCAATGTGAAATATATTGATAACGAATGGTATCTAACTGAAAACCATTATGAACTACTATCCAAGGGTTAAACACAATGTTGGAGGATAGTCGATAAATTTCATTAGTAAAAAGGTTTACAGAAACGAATTGAAAGTCGGCAGCATTATGCAACAACTTTAACAAAAACCATTCGAAACGACGTGAATAGGGATGAGGAAAACAATGCTTCCCATCAACATTGGCGAAAAACACACAATACTAAAACGTAAGTAAACAGCAAAAGAAATTTTCCGTTTAGGCTTAAGTTACTAACTATAAAGAAATATACGCAAAATTTAATGAAATATTTTTTATAGATAAAATGTTTCCAATACCTTGTGTCAACCTGCATCTCGATAGTCTAGAAGACCTTACTAATCACGAAAAAAAGGGTAACTCACATGTAAGTAAGCAAAATAACAACATCGATACTTTTCCCCTGGACATATGATTAATTCAGGACATATAATGCGATAAATAACGTTAAAGACCCGGAATGAGTACCGAAAACACTTTCAAATCGCATGCTTCACGTTAAAGAGCAGGTTTTCGTTGCTATGCTGTCATGTTGTTTTGCTGAAATGCCCTCTATTGACTTTTCTCCTAACTATTAATTTCTCAAGCGGGCCTTATGATCAGAAAGGTATCCTACAGGTTAGGATAGGATGCAATAGTTTCCTTGAATAGGGTTCTATTAACGAGATACCGACCTACAATGAGTCTTAAATAATTTTATTGCTGTAAGTTGTCAATAAATAGTAAAATGAATAGTCACTCTTACTACGATAATTTTTTTGGTACACACCCATGCTATTATCGATAATATTCAGAAATGCATCATTCTCATCAAAGTTTCGTTTATTTCCAAGATGTCCCCAGTACTTTAATATTTTTATTTCAATTCTTTAACCTAATTTGGTCACCATATATTCCATATCAATGGTCACGAAAAAATAATTACCCGAACTGTGAGTAAAATCACTAATATTTTCCTTTGCCGACCACTAGCTAAGTGGGATTAAATAATTGTCAAGAACATCTGGGTTGGGATTTAGAGAATAGCAAATGAAGACATGTTTAGGAATTGAAATGAATGGAAATAGGAGAAATAATCGCAATGCCATTGAAAGGCGACGCGATTTCTCTGACAAAACAAAATTTTATGGTTCTTTCCACCAAAATTAATGGTGTTGTCTGCGAGAAGAATAATTTATCGATAAATAAAAATATATTGGTGAGGAAGTCATGGTTCAATCTTGGTCCAGATGAAATTTTTCTCTCATGACAGTCAATGAGACTTCCATATACGTTCGTAATTATATTAGAAAGCTTTAATATTCCCTTACAGGAATTTAGGACTACGGTCAGTGAGAAACATACTCAAATGATACATATATATAATAGTCTTCGGGTTAATACATTAGAGAATTAAGAAGCAAATCAATACGCCATTAGTGGTCTCGTCAATCAACTCCAACCGGTGGTGCATAGCTTGCGTGATATGGAATTCTAAATTTAAAAACATCCATCCAGTCCTTACGACCACGAGAAGACAATATCTGTGATTTTATTTCCTCTGAAACGAAAAATGACATAAAAAATGATTCTGTCACAATCTGGCCTCCTGATGTACGCCTCGGCGTAAAAATTTTCTCACATTTCCTTTAGGTATCAAAATTTCGCTGCGTGTAACTACACGCAAGTTTGAACACGCGAGGCTGACGGCGTTCGACATATTTTACTGCGGAGAAAAATCAGCCATTTATAGATGTTGGAGCTCTCTTCTTTTCCTCCCGAAAAAAGAGAATATTTATAGAGATATTTGAGCTTTAATTCTAAAGAAATTTACCTTAAAATTTCAGCTATTATTATTTAGTCCTGTGATGGCACTACTTTATCCGGAAAACCATTAGGTCAGATTGTATTAGATCGCTGAAGCCAATTTGTAAAACTCAAAAAATACGGACAGGGTAAATCGAATTAAGAAATTTTCAGGTACTGATAACGAAGGCTAAAACATCTTAATAATTAAGTTAAAGAATTGAGAATGTGGATGAATCGGAATAAAAGCCAGCTAAGAGCATGGAAAAATTTATAAGCTATTAGTTGAGCGTTTATTTTTGAATTACGCGAGTCTGGGCACTTGAGCTTTCAGCCGACTTATCTCCCCTCAAAAACTCTAAATTACACCAGGATAAAATATTGGCTCATCATTTTCAACCAAGGAGGTATTTTAGCATAAAGTTATGAAATCATTATTCAAATGATGTCATATCGTCAGCTACAAATCAGTATATTTCACGGATGAACGTGGGCTTTACAATAATAGAAACAGAGAAAATTATCGAAACTGAACTCGATTAAAATGAACTACGATGCATATCCAGCTTTAACATTGCAATTAATAACAACTTGGACATAAATAATCTCGATGAAAAAAATATAGGAGAAAAAACCTAATATCCTGTAGGAGTAATTTTTAATTTTTGAAATATTAGTTTCAAAACATTTGTAATCATGGTAAAATTATATGAGTAAATAGAACTTCGGTTAGTAGCTTTTTAAAAACTTTTCTCAAATTATAAAAGGAGGTTTGACCGTGATATTGTTTCCACATTTACCATTCAATTTGTAATTATCTATCAGATCTAAATAACTACACAACCACATCATATTTCATATTATGAACACACGTATATTGCATTCTTTGAAATCAAAGGCCAACATTTCGGAAGAGGACAGAAAATTGAAAGGTAGGAAAAGCGGTTCTCTAGAGAGAAGAACTATTTTTGGCATTACTATGAAATATTAAACAATTAATTGATAATTTTATGGGTTATATCTCCATTATAGAATATGCACTTAGCATTGAATGTGTACACATCTTGTATGAAGGAATGTAACAACATCACATACAAAGAGGCAACAAGATTAAAGAATTTTTTTCAGACGGTCTCTGTTTCAAACTATTCGATATAACTTACCGATGAGGTCGATGATGACAATCGGATCATCATTAGATTTGGGGCTATTGAAGTCTGCTTCTCCGAGCAGAAAGGCTGCCACATACGGCGTGACGATTGCTGTGTACATGACAAGCAGTAATATGATCCAATCCCAGACAGCTTTGAAGGGGGAGTAGTGGAGGATGGTCCATTTGTGAATTCGAGGTGATTGTAACTTGTACTCAGGGAGGACATCGGCTCCAAGGGATAGAACCTGAAATGAATGAAGGATTATGTGAGAATTTTTTAAATTATAGAAACTTTACAACTTCATGTAATAGGGTATATTATTGTTTATACGATTCTTGTTTTAATTTAAAATTAGTGATATAATTAGTATTCAAAATATTATATTATAAATGATATGCATTGGATTTTATTTGTAAATTATAAAAAATGAAAGCCATACGGGGAGCAGTGATATATATTCAGTTATCGCCTCCATAGCATTGGGTGGTTTTCAAGAAATAATAAATTATAGTGCTAATATATCTATGTAATTATTAACATGGGTTAAATTCAGCAACAGGATTACACTCTGTAGAAATATCCGGATATAAAAGGATATATTATTTCTGTTTCTCAAACTTAATAGCACCAAGGTATTTAGATATTTAGGAAGAAAAAGTAAACACCAATCGTACGCAAATTATTCGGGAAGGTGATAATATTCATTCAAGTAAAAATAAAAACCAGTGCATGAAATAAAGTATTGCAGATTTATAAATAAATCGCTTATAAAAAATTATCGATTACAAAGATGTGCTTTGCCAAAGACAGCCAACATAGCATCACTTTGACGACCAAAAAGTAAACTATTAGGGAAGATTCAGACGGAAAAATCTTCTTGCTTGAGTTTTTATCACGAAGCGATGAAATGACTTCATTCTCACTCTAAAATGTAGGCGAAAAGCATGATAAACCTCGGTTAACAATCATACAGTAAAGTTTTAGGTGAGAGGATTCCCATATTTCTAAAACATCGTTTGTCACCTCGAAGATCTCATATGCATGGAATAAAAATGCCGAAAAATTATTTTCTGCGAAATATTTAGAATAAATGATAACAAGCTGGAAGGCGTGATGACCCTTTTTGCTGTGGCATGAATATTGATCGCGAAGAATTAACGGGTGGGAATTAAGACCATATCGAATGTAATCGTGCCGGGATAAACAATTTAAAACCTCAATATTAACTAAAAAAGAGTCTAATGGTAAAAATGAGTCTCTGATTTTTCAAATGTTCATGATAAAGCTTTATTTAACAGACGCGTAATTTTTTGTGACATCAAGCCTAAACTGGTCTCTTTCTGAACGCCAAATCATAACGATTCTACCGCTCCAAGGCCATTTTTTATTTTATTTAAAGGGTCACAGGCGTTATTATTGACATTTTATTTAAAATTTTTATCACATGCAGGCTAATGAAACTGGGATAGAGCAAAACGATGGAGGCACAAAATTAGGGGTGGCAGTTGCCCAGTAAGAATTCATCCTTATTCAAAAAAAGTACGAAAACTGCGTTTTATTGTTAATTTTAGGTGATCTAATCGTGAAGCGAGTCTACGGCTTCATTCAAAGTGTTGAAAAAGAATCCTAGTACGTACACTTAAATGAATTTAGCTTTCTGCAGCGTAATGCTCGAATTTTACTAAAGTCTTCATGCTAGAGCTTTTACATACTCCTCCTATCCTTTCGGAATCGTGCCAGTATTTTATGACCAAACGAGTAATTTTGAATGAAGTAGGCGGAAATGCAAAATAGCTAACATGAGTATGAAATTGGCTCTCCAAATCAAATCCAGCACATTTAAAATTATTTTTTTCACTTTTGATGGTAGTGAAAGTAAGAGGTAATGCAAACATTTGACATTGAAAAATTAGACCAACGAAATTGAAAATTCAAGAATTTATTCCTTTACCATTATCTATTATGGAGACTAAAGCTTCATTGATATATTTACTTTAAGGGGTTTACGTCTCCATTTAAGAATATGCGGATGCATTTTCACACCAAATATGTAGTTCACGACGTTTTTCTGTGGGTATTCGTAGCTAGTAGTGGAATACTGGTTCAGTGCCGGAGTTGGTTCTGGAAAAACAATTCAATAAGCATGGCCCACTTTTTTAGTTGTAAGAATAAAGGGTGAAAATGCCTCTTGAACGCGATCTTGAAAACAAGGCTTCTTTGTCGTGTGTAATTCTCAGCTCTCAAGAAAGCAATCTTGACAAAGGGAACTAACTCTTAATTAAAGTCAGACGCAGAATTCAGAAACCTTGCACACGATGCCATTACTCTTGCTCCATTGCAGCGTACTATTCCTCGGTCCGGTGCAGTTCACCGTTGTGCTCGAATTCGCGCATTTTGATGTCTATTCGGTCAAATGTACTCGCTGGTGGGGAAAATGAAATTCTGTGCATTCGATGGAGACCCTTTTGATGTTTCATAGTGCGTTAAACATGACGAAAAGAGTCCTTACAGTTCTATGACGCAGGAAACACTTTAGATCGCTATATGCCCAAGGAATAAATAGGACTTGAGTTTAATAACGACTCATTCGTCATCAAAAGCATTTGTTTGTGATTTTCAAGAAGGAGATATTGGTAAGTACCAACCGTCGTCAAGTATTTTGTCTTCGTAAAACTAGAACTTTGTATTAACGTTTTTGTCTAATATAGCATGTATTTCCGTGGCTTTTTAGGAGCGACGGTTGGAGAGAACTTCTTGTTAATTTATTTTTCGCTAAAATCAGCGCATTGGCGAATTAAAAAGTGGAACTCAGAACCAATGACTGCAAACATCCGCCCGTTTCACGAAGGAAAACCTCTTAACCGGGAGAAAAATCTAAGGCTTCTTCTCGTGTGGGGGAGAAAGAACGAAACCCAAGGAAATTATTTGACAATTGCATACATTGCCATACAGGGATAATGTCTTTCTAAGTGCATGGAATGATATTTTACGGGTTTAGTATTACTGATATTAGGAGTAAAGACTTTTCCTTAATTATTGCCCACTAAATATTGCCACATGTACAAAAAAAGGCAAAGAATTTGACATAAGGGCTTAATTTGGACTAAAGATCGACATGACTACTTCACAGAAGTCACATGCTTTTGCCCTTTCACTTGAACTGTTCGTAGGATGCTTTTATTCGAGTTCCAATAGCAAGGCAAAGAATCTTGGAATACTTCTATATCTTACTTCCTTATCTATTTTTGAAGCCTTAACACTTTCGTGGAAAGGGTCTGTGTGGTTAATATATATGACACCACTCTAAAGAACCTGAATTTTTTTTAGATAAAAGCATCTTCAATCACCCTCCTCAATGAAAATTTGTAGAAATACTTCCAGCCAACTTCTATGATAGAAGAAGGATGATTCAGGCAACTTGTATAAACAAAACCAAACAAACAACAAAAAAATGCGAGATATGAGAAAGGTATTTTAATAAAAAATGACAATTATGTAAGCGATCCATCTACATTGTCTCCCTCAGCTGCTACTCGAATGAATGTAGATACGTCTGCAAACGTACAATCAGTTACCAGCTTCAGCGAACGCCTTAACCAAGCATTCATCCAGTCTTTAATGTCAGGAAGAAACTACCTGAAAAACTTTGAGAGAACAATTCGTTTTTTCTAAGGGAGATACCAGTAAGATACGAGCGATGTTCCAGTCGCAAGAATAGCCTGCGAGTTGGCAATTGGTGTTCTCGCTAGACTGTTTTGTTTACCTTAGCTATTAAAATAGCGACATCGGCCAGCGCTTAGGAGAGGACCAAATGTCTTTGGTAATACGAGACCTCTCTTGAGATCCAAACCTCACTCAGACCATACTCCACAGTAGATAGTTTAGTTCCACTTCAAATGAACTCTTCAATCTCCAAGATGGCCGCCGCCGCATCACGTTTTTTTAAATGAAATATCTCACGTAAAAATAATTCCAAATGTAGAACAACCCGGAAACTTAGCTGCGACGAATTTCACGAGTGATATATCCAGTAATTCGAGTTTTTGAGCAGGAGACTATGGGTAACTTAGAATTTACTCTCTAGAAAACTCCGAGGTAGAGTGCGGGCTCAAGATTCTGGAATACGGCCGGTTCTAGAATGTTCACGCAACCTTCCGACGCCGAGGGCTCCGCGCCGTAGTAGTTCGCACCCCTTTACCACGCGTATGGACTCACTACCTGAGCCGCGGTGGCCGTCAGCGAGGGGAGGCCGGTGGAGCCGAGGTCCAGGCCCTCGGCCACGGAGCTCTTGGCCCCCTGCAAGTCCTCCGCCCCCTCCTCATCCTCCTCCTCACCGTCCCCGCACCGCAGCGACCCCCGGCGCCCCTCGCGCCCCGCCACGCTCTTCCGACCCTTTCGCCGCTTGGCCGACGTCCACCGCCCTCCCGGACCCTCCTCGCCGTCCGCAGACCAGCCGCCTCCGTACGCGCCTTCTCCTCCGCCACCCCCGAGCCCTTCGTCCCCCGCTCCCTTGCCCCCCCAGCAGCTGTCGCCGCCGCCGTCGTCGTCCGCGTCTGCACCGCCCCCACCGTCCTCCACCTCGTGGCGGTGTCTCTTGCGGCCTCCAGCGCCCGCAACCGCCGCCCCTTGCCCCTTGGCCGCCCTCCGCCCCACGCCCCCGCGCCACTTCTTCGCCGCCCACTCCTGCCGCCTCCGCTCGCGTCGACCGTCGAGGGCTCTCCGGGCCGCCGCCTTCTTCGCCGTCGAAGGGGTCTCCTTGGCAGGCGTCGCCGCCGCTTCGTCCTCCGCCGTCGGGGGTGCGGGTAGCGCCAGGGGTGTGCTGGTGATGGCGAATCGGAGGTTATTTGCGATGTCAAACCGGGGAACGAAAGTCTCTCTTTCTCTCTTTGAGTCTCTCTCTCGCGACCAAGTAAAAACGGCCATGATAAAGTAGACTTGGATGTAGGTAAGCACCACTGTACATGAGTTGAGTCACATTCAAACACCAGATCTCTTATGCTCACTTTGAGCATTTTAAGGCCTAGATTAGCTTTGAATGGATACTCATTCAATAACGATGATACTCTTGTACCTGCAAGTGGCAGAGGCTGTACATAGTCTCGGGCAAGGTATAAAGAAAGATCTAAGTAGTAGAGCACCTATGGAAGCCCCCATTTAATTTATTCTACGATAAGGCATCGAATGTCAGGAGATATAATGATGCAGGAAATAAAGACAATTAGATAGTACGCTTCTTATTCATACAATGCAGGTAGGTCATTTTTATTGCCAGCAAGGAAACAGTTAGGAGGCTTGATGAAAAGAGGTGGTATCCCACAAGTGCATATTTTTGCGACACTGAATTTAAATATATTTTTTGCAACACAGGTAGAATAGTATATACCGAAAAGTAACATGATTATGTTTAGTAGATGATGAACAAGCTGAATATACGAGAATGAAAAAAAGGTGATTGAAGAAAAATAAAAAAACATTGAGACCTTCAAAAATGATGTTAATAATTCGAAATATTCATTTATTACAATGATTTTTATGCATGTAATCCTTATAGACTCCCTTTGTCACAAAAACTTTTGATTGACGATATTTCCGCCGCCAACGCATTGCGATATCATTAGGTAATAGCTACGTACCGACAAATTAATATTTCCAGGGCATTAGTAGCAAAATATAGGAATTTGATATCAGGAAAAATTGAAAAATAAAATATTAAGTAAAATTAATTGATTGATTATAAGTACTTCCCCTAGAATGCTATAGCATCATCAGGGTCATGAGTTGGTAAAGTGTTTTGGTGAAAGCAAGGAAGAGTATTTAAAGATGAAGCGAATCCATCAAGCAACCCTGATACAATGAGATTGGAATATTCTCCGTAAAATTTCATTAAAATTCCATCGCATCAAATGGGGTAAAAAGGGAAGGGCAAACATTTACGAGAGGGGAAAACGAAAAGGAATGGGAGGAAATGGTTGCAAGAAGAGAGGTAAGGTGACCAAATAATTGCCCCTAATAGGGAGGGGCCACGGGAGACGGCTGCCGTATAGAAGTAAAGTGAGGCAGCCAAAGACTTGACGTTGAGTGGGCGGGGCTCGGGGAAAATGATGGGGGAACAAGGGTGGGAAATGGGAGTTTGAGACACAGGCGGAAAAAAAGGTGAGGGGAAAGAAAGAATGGGATGATTAGGTACACCGGTAGAAGGGGAGGTGGCATTGTATTAGTGGTCATTAGTGGAACACGCCGCCTCATTTCGCAAGTCATTTTAAGTGGCTCTTTCGGTACGGAACCACGGAGCAGGTGAAGAATTACGGCCACACGAGCCTCGAGAAGTAAGCGGAGTAGACTTTCTGTGCAGCTCACTCCTTCCTTTACTCCAAATTCTGTCTTCGTATGAAAAATGGTTCATTTAGGGAATTAGTCGTGGGAGGATATGATGTACCGCTTTTAAGGGTTTAATACGCGGACGCTACCCTGGTACGAGACGAGTATGTACCTCTCTGTTCACTGACCGTTGAGCAGATTATAGAAATGCAATCCAATACAAACTTTGCAACCACATTATTTCTACATATTTATTTTTTATTACAAAACATTGGAGGGAGCACAATATACCCTCCAGCTTTATTTTACAATTAATTGGCGAAGATTTTGAATTTTAAATGCAAAAAAAATTAATTAGTGCCACAAACATACGATAGTATTCCTTGAAAAGGGATATTATCGTATGCGCTATGGAAACCTGGTCCCAAGTGTTAATAATTCCAACATCATTTAATGTAATGAAGCACATGATGCTGGCCATTAAAGGAAATGAAACCCAAAGTATTTGGCTCGAAATAAGCAAACAGATATTTCCTTATGATTGCTGTGCACTGCGCTTCATCACAATGTAATTTTCATAAGAACAGCAAACCTTTCCATTCGTACCTGTAAAGATAGATATTTACTCTACAAAAGCTGGAATATGATCAACTCAAAGCTATGTTGAAAAATTTCACGCAAACGCCACGCCAATTTATAAGTTGGTGGCATCAAAATTGTATAATGCACAGAGATGGTAATCACGCAACTAAATTCGGAGTAAAATGATCTCTGAGAAGTAGGATTATCCCTACTAATGTTTCAATATTGATCATCTAAAAATTAACGGTGACCTTGAACCTCCTTTCAACAGGCTCCATCTCTCCAAAACTCAACTAATTTTTAATGGAATGTAGCTGGGAGAGAACGATTAATTTCAGGTAAGAGAGCAATATAACATGGTGAGATAGATACTAATCCATAAAACTGTTTTTTTATCAAAAACTGTCATTAATCACTGGGGTAGTTAGAAAACAACCACCAGGACAAAATGATTCCCTTTGTGTTATCTATACTTCATCAGGGAGTGCAATTCAACAACAGTTCGATATGACCATTTAGATAAAAAGTTAAGTTATAATTTTGAATAACCCTCTTTAGGAGGAATTAGATGGAGTACATCTACTTTGAGGGAAATTATTCCCACAGCTTACAGAGGGAAATGGGGAAGGAAGTTCAACACAAATTACTCATGTTGTTCATTTTGTTTCAACTCCACCATCAAGCAGATATAAAAGTAAATTTCAATATTTTTGATTAAATAAATGGCTATCCAGCAGTATTAAAAACAAATCTCTTGTAAGTATCCAACGGAGAAGAGAAATCGCATTCAAGTAAAATGCGCAGTGAGTCTCTTCGCTTAACTGCAAAAGGCGAAAAGTAGTATTCGCATTGTTTCTCGAGGTAATTCAATCAGATAATCAATCGAAATGAAAATAAAATAACGATACCTTTACTACTAATAGCTCATAGGAAAAGGTATCTAAAATCTGGAAAGAAAGGATCTTCAGTTTTATAGGTCTCAAAGAGCCCCGTGAAAAGCTACTACTTACACAACAAACATGTGTTTGGGGTTGCGTCATTAAAAATTTTAAGGCGGTAAATGATGCATTTTGTCCAGACAAAAGCACAAATCCGAGAAATTTAGCTCTGGGTTCGGCTAAAATACGCCGAATGGTTCAATTTTAAATGCAAAAGAGAATAATGTAATAATATAAAAAAAATACAAAATAAACATATTTTCGGAGGAGGAAACGCAATTTAAAATAAGTACAATAAGTAAGTAAGGGATATCAACTTCAAAGTTACTCAAACTTGAGACAAAGGTTTTTCAAGTCCTTAGAAAGCGTCCTGTTTAATTATTTACTTCCTAAGGCACCTTCATGCAGAATTCTGATCGGTTCACAAATATGAAAATAAACTGGAAATTCAGAAAATAACCGTAATAAGTACTTCTTAACCCTTTGAGTGCGGATGGCATAGCATTGATGCCCAGCGTAAGTCCCGCCAACGGGCGGGTGGCATCACATTGATGCCACGCCGGCCTATGTCCTTCAATCGCTCCCTACGCTCCTCCGCTCTGTTCTATCTACTTTCATGATGGTTTCCCGCACACAAAATGGATTAGGCTACCTGCATATGCCTTCCGTTTTTGAAAAATAGTTTATAATTTTTGAGTAAATTTTTTTTATATTTGTGGAGTACTTTTTTATTTGTAAGATTTTTCGCCATCACAAAAAAATTTAAATGTGATATTTTCTTTACTTTTCTGAATATTTGTAGTAAGTGTTGCCACATTTGAAGGTTATTATTTTCGTTTTAGTCCTATTAAAATTTTTCAAACAATATTTCCTTTCATCTCATTGACGAAAAATATTTTCGTGTTTCAAATTACGGTCACTATACCTACACACGCTAAACACAGTTGAATAATCTGTTGCTGTTTTTATTAATGTTTAAACTTTATATTTACATAATGCCGTTATAACTCCTAACATTCTTCCATAATATATTTGCCACTCATTTTCTGAACGATCCTTTCTGATTATATTGGCTACGGAAGAAGAAATAGTTTTCGACTTTTTCTCATTTATTTCGTATGAGTTTATTTAAGTTACTAGGTGGGAATAATTAAAAACACCAATTCGTTATTCACGGGAAATAAAGAAGGTTCTAGGGAAACTTTTATATTTTTTCCATTTTGAAGGAGAAATTAGAATTGGGAAAATCCTTGGGGAAAAAATGATCGAATTTCGGGGCTCAAATAAAAAAGTCGTTTTCCGTCACCGCGGAATAGACTACAAGTCGCTCTGTGTCGCCTGTTATCTCTATTTTTAGAAGGTTTTTTGCCATTCTTATTAGAAATCCATGCAACTACTCTGTTGTGTGCATGTCGTAGAAAAGGTCAGCTCTTCCTTCTCAGTTTTTGCAACTCTCGTTATTAGTACAATCTCTCCTTCGGACATCTTTCGATTGCGTGCATTTTCACTTCTCTATAGAGATTTTTTTCTAATATTACCGTATTGCCTTTTTCCATTGGACATTTTGGTATTTTACATATATTTAGCCACTTATGTGGAATATGGGAGACATCTTCATTTTTAACTTTATTCCTATTTTCAAACCCCAAAGACCGTTTATGTATCAGCCTTTGGTCAACTAGGCTTAGAATATCTCCTCGCAATAAAACTACCTCTGGCACAATTTACTCAAGTGTATGCATGGAACACTGCATTGGGTCTTCTCCGCGAAGGTTTTTTTTTTTTTAACTTTGAAGCAATTTACATATTTTACTTCGACCAAATAGAGCTATTATAATCAGAAAAGAAAGTCAGCAAAATTTCTATGCGCAAAGAAACAATAATTTTTGGATTATTATACGTTGCCGTTTTATCTGGAGCATTCAAGTTTAAATATTTCTTGTACGTCGATTCTAAACTTTAACGCTTGCATCTCTTTCTGACTGCAAAAGAGCAACCTCATCAGTCTTGTACATTTTGTAAGGGTAATGTATTATATTGTAGTATATTTTATAGGTGTTAACTGAGGTATACGTTGAGGATGCAAGTATGTGGAGCTGGAGGAAATATTGTCGTCTGAAAGGCTTTGGTCCACATTGCCAATGTCTCTCAACATGCAGTTCTTCAAGGATAACCGAGCATAGGAATCTTACTCGTGGGGATTGGGAGACATTTTTGGTCCGATATACCTAATGTATGATTGTATGAAGTGTTGTAAGATGGCCATCCATTCCAGATTATTGGAAAAGGTAGGAAAATATCTTCGATTTTTCTCTCCTTCACAGCACTATTTCCCGAGACCGATTCCAACTAATTTTCCGTTGCATGCAGTTTGGCAGGAACCCTGGAGTAGATGATCCGATACCAAGAGATCCCTTGCATAAAATTCGACCCCTTTTGAAATTATTCACTCAAAGAATGAAAGAAATTTATTATACGTTTAAAGAATTCTGCTTCATTAGTCCATGTTGCTTTGGCGTCACAAAGGCGGCATAACATTATATATGCTTTCTGAGCCTAATGGCCTCGTGCAAGATGCTATAATTTACACTGGGGCGAAGGATCCTGATGTTGGAGGCAGGGGAGATGCAAACAAAGTCGTGCGAAAATTAATCGATAGATTTCTCCGCAGTGGGCACAGTTTATACAGTCGCGTAGCCACGATTTTGAAATGGGGGGTTTTTGCCGGAGGTTTGAGGGCCCTTCTGGAGGGTGCGGGGGCCATTTTACCCGTTTTTGGCACCTCAATGGGGGTTGTTACCCATAACCCCCCCTCCCGTGGCTACTCTACTGAGTTTATACATGGAAAATTATAATCATCATAAAAATTATAATAATCTGTTCAAATATCTATTGAGTTACTCAAAAAGACACACAACTGAAACTCTTAAGGACAAACAGAAGAAATAATCATCCTCACGTCCTTAGAACGACTAAAGTGGCGAATCAGTATAACTCTGACGGTGTATGATGTGCAGATGTTCCAGGGCGGGATTTTTTTGAACCCTTTTTTCAAAGAATTTCACAATTATTAGTTAATATTTTCAGCATTAACGCAAAAGAAACTGGAAAAGATTAAATAACTTTCATATGTTTGCATCCAAATCTAAGCTACTAGTAAATTTAAAAATTTTGATGTGAAAATTAAAATTCGAAAACTTTTATTTACCCAAAATTTGATGCATGGATAGTGGATGACATCTGAAAAATTAAATATCTTATTTTATAATTCAATTCCGCTATCATTTCAGAAATTATTTCAAGCTTCTTAGTTGCTATGTAGAAATATGTTGTCCATCGTTTCTAATGTTTGTGTAACTGGTTGCATAAATATCCGGAGCATTTATCACATGGGTGCGGATGGCATCACTGTGATGCCATTAACAAATTGTTTAATAAATTGTCAAATTAATATGAAAATCCCTTTTTTATTGAAATTGCTTTCATATTTTCGAAAAACAAAGTGAATGCAGTGAAAAAAAATTCTCCGCCAATGTGAAACAACTCTGCGAAAATGGTACGCAATGAAAGGGTTAAAATCGTAAAGATGATCTGAATTCCATTTGTGATTAAGGAGCCTCCTATTAAAAAATTAATGGAGAGTTATGCCATTACTACGCATGTACAGGAAAATGAAGGCTATCTGTTTGATTAACAAAATTTATTACATATTATGTTAACAATTGATTTAATTATTACCGATCAAATTTATCATTAAAAGCTCTTTATTGATAGGAAATAAGGCGGAAGTAGCCATTTTTAAGCACTTAATGTAGACTGAGGGTAAATTTCTTTTAGAAAAACTCGAAACATAATAACAAAACTGGAATAGGAACTCACATTTTGGCATGATTATTATTATTAAAGTATTTTACTGTTTGAAATGAGTAGTATTCTACTATTAAAAATATTTTACTGTTTAAGGTTTACATGGAGAATTTTTCCGATGAAAAATTTGGAATAAAAATGAAAATAGCTCGTAATAAAGCGAAAGAACGGAAAAAATCGGTAAATTTAATTCGACTTGAGTTTTTACAATCACTTACGTGTAAACAAGTGGTATATTCTTCGCTATAATGTGTTAATAATAATGGTCTGCCCATGGCTCCTTGTGCTCCCTTACCAAATTTTTTTTTCCTTCCCTCCCCCCAACTTTCCTCGTCCGACCCAATGCTTATCCCGCCCCCAATGAACTCGTACCAGGAGAAGCGTGAAACGATATGACTGGGGATGAGTTAGACGTATGGTGTATGGCCGTCAATGTCCATGGAGTGAGCGGAATAAACGGAAGAGTGGAGTAAAACGATAGATTTTACCCTTGGATCCTCCATTACAAACTCCATGGTTGTATTCTCCGTATTTAACTCCTTCCCATAATGTACTCTCCCCAAGTCTAAACTCACCACCCCATCATTTTTAGGGAATGTTTTTTTATTTTACTGAATAATATTTTAAGAGAGAATTTTCAGAGACAGCCTGATCCCTGCTTGAATGTTGTGTGGAGGATCTTTCAAGCGTAACACTACGTCCGTCGGATGGGACGTTGAGCCGTAGTCCCTGTGGCGCCTTTCGTCTAGAGCAGGCTAATGCCGACGCCGGGTTTCTCTCCAACCATCCTTCCATAACCCTCCATCATGGTGCAAATGATCTCAGCTGTCGGTCGCCTTCTCCAAATGCCATACCATACTCTCTGTAAGGAATACTGCCCGGCAAAATCTACGACAGCAACGAAATAAGAGAGGACTTCTTCACTAATAAGTATGGCGGTTGACGGGTGGGTGCCTATACCCGTTGGGTTGCAGACTCGCGAGGAGACGTGAAAGATAGCGTGGCCATTTATGTTGCCGTGTAAGGTCAAGGGACATTTCCCTCCAAAGGAATCACGGCCAGAAGGAGAACCCAGGGCGTCGTGCGCCATACGCCGCTCTGAGCCTGTGTACAGGAGCCTACATTCGGAAGCCAGCATTGCCGATATCTCTAGGCCGTGGCTACATTCGTTGCGTTTGCGTAAGGTCATCGCCACCAGAAGAATATAATTTCAAAAACCCCTTTTCTTGCCTTAGTTCCACGAAGATATATGATTTATTATTATAAAGGCCGGCCCCTTAAGCGGTTTTAATTATATTTTTTAACCATCATTTTGGCCTTTTTTTTTCAATATTTTTAATTTATGTTTCATAAATTCATCCCATCAATTCATCGTTCACTAGTTCAAAGAGGGCAATATTTTGCAAAATCTACCAGTTCTCGAAATAATAATGGGTGGTTAAATGAAAGCGAGTATGTTTCATCCAATACCACAGGTTGAGAGCGAGGACATCTTTATCACCTCCATACCGCATCCTTTTTACCTTCAATACGCCTTACTACGCGATAAACATAAGGAAGAACACTGACGTGAATCTCTCTTCCCCCCGTTTATCCTCTTTAGTAGAGAGGCCTTACTATGATTATTGGTAACGCAGGTTTTCCCCGTGGATCTTGTGCGCGGGGGATTCGCGAGGGTTTTTCGGTACGCAATTTTCCGGTCCAGGCTGGCCGTGAACAGTATACAAGGTTATAATCAAACTGCCAGAGTGATAAATCATTTGAATTTATAGGGCTGGTTCGGTGATATAAATTATTTTTATTTTCATACTGTGGAATTATTTTAATTTTGAAGTGATAAATCGACGCAAGGAGTGGGAAAGCATATGCCACGAGTTATTTAACTAGAGGCTTTACTTATTAGATTTTATATGTATATAAGGTAATTTTTTTTTCAAATACGTGACTTTGAATGGAGTCATACAGTACTGATTTTAATAATGTCTTAAGAGAGAATTATCTAATTGTGCTGGAGAAGATATTCACTTTATGGCAAACAATCTTGATTAGTACGGTGATTAAAGAATATTACCATTAATGGTTTGGAAGTATAAAATTCCAATTTGAATGGGAAAGATGTTGACTAAGAACTTTAAATACTGATAGCTTAAATTTCCAATGCATTAAGAGCCTCATATTCTTCGTTCCACTAAATATCGAAGGATTAGTCGTGATGTAATGAAGGCGAAGTAATTAAATGGATGAAAGGAAGAAGAAAAATTCCGATCCAGATGGAGGAAGCCAATACTCAGAGAGGCATTCCATCTTCTATAATGAGCTCATATCTTGATTTTCACAGGGGATTAAAATATACTGATCATCTCAAGAGTAAATTATACTTTAATTACGTTACAATATTAGACCTTATTTGGAATGAATCGCAGAATGATATGGGGATTTAGGAAATTTATTACATGAAAGCTTATGACTCATTTTTGGCAGTCATTTGTATTCGGTCTCTCCAATCTCCAAAATATCGTGGACCTGTGATATTCAGGCAAAATCTACAATTTGAACATTTAAATCGGTCTTCATAACTGATTTAATAAGAAGTCAGAAATAAATATTTCCGATTTTAATCCAGGCGCCCAATAGGTACTCGGATATTAGCATTAAAATTCTATGAACACAGTTAGCTCACGCAATTTACTATCAATTAAAATTGAAGGTGATTCAACCTCATTCACTAATGGACGGAATTTTTATCTCAACACCCTAAATTCAAATATGCCCTTACGCATTACAATTTCAAAGAAACAAAAAAAAAAAACAGATTGGTTTAAAATCAAACACTCGGCTAAAAAATGGAAGAAGCAGGCATGGGGAAGGCGAGCTAATTTTTCTCAATGGAAAAAAAGGAGATAGCGGCAGGGGGAAAACGTACATTTACGGAGTGTGTAACCGAAAAAAAGAAAGAAAACGGGAGAATGAAAAGGAAAAAGAATTAAAATTACGTCGAACAATTATCGAAAATCGATTCGTCGATACTTTTATTATTTGAGCGGGAGGCGGGGTGCGGACGGGGTGAGAACAGAAGTCGTTGAGGATAGCGGAGAGATTGGAGTGGTGTTATACTTTCGAGGGCGCGGGATCGGTTTGCTGCGGTTGTTCGGGGGTGCAGAGCGGGGATGGGGTAAAGGGCATCGGGGTCAGGGGAGGCAGTGCTCAAAGGGGGCAGAGATGGGGTTCGGTGGGGGAGAAGAGAACGAGGGTGGTGGGCAAAGCTAGAGTTTCTGGACTGGGCGTGGCGCGTTATTGGACAGTATAGGTACGTTATGGTGAATAAAATACACTTTCCACGTTTTTGAACTCGTCAATGTCCGAAAAATAGCCGAAAAATTTAAAATAGCATTTTTAAACTTTATTTACTGTTTAAATTTAATTCTATTTATACTATTTAATCATTGTAATTTGTATTACTATTGCAATATTTCACTTTTTGGAAATTTAAACAAAAAAGAGTCGAAAAAGGAGAACATTTCAGTAACCAAAGTATGATGAAACAATTCCAAAACGTCGAAGTAGTTTCACTTGTTGAAGAAAAGTATATTTTTAAACATTTTGTTTCATAAATACAAGTTAGCTTGAAAACTCCATAAATTTAATACTTATACAATCGCATAACTTTTTATTTTAACTCGATTAAAAAAATTGCGAATTATCAAAGGGACAAATACGGTAAATAAGTACTGAAATGGTGGCGTTAAAATAAAATGTTTTTGCATACTGCTGAGTATTATTAATTTCACGCGGCGTAATCTCACCAAGTAACCGGCAAAACGGTGTATTAATTATATTTACGTTGAAAATTTATTTATTTTGCAAGAGTAGCACTTGAAGAAGGTACCAATAACATCACAATCTAAATGCTTAAGACTAGGGGGATAATGACGTAGTAGAGAGATTCATCTGAGCGTTACAGTAAAAGCAGTACAAGAGATCATACAAAGGGTTGAGGGATATAATTCATATACAGAGGGAAATAATCCAAAATTATGTTTTCCGAAATATTTAGTACATATGCCATTATGCATTCATCATTAATATTAATATGTGATCTAATATTGTTTACTAACGCTCACGAACTCCCATACTCTAAATGGAACTTTAAGTTAAGAAATTGATTTTTGAATTTACTATCTTAAGTTTTCGCCGAGAGGAATTTAAAATTACCTTTCTCTTCCAAATATAAAGCTATTTAGTGCAAATATTAATCTTCGATAGTCCTCTTGATGAAAAAGCGATCACTCTTTTGAGCATTTGATTTCAAGTCGCCGTCCTTGAGCATGAGTACATATGGAATGCATGCGTTTTCAATGAAAGCGTTTGATCCGTGTTGGTGAGCGTACCCTAACCGGGAGTAAGAGTGATTAAGCGATTAGGCATGATACGATGCGGTCACTTAGGTAGTCTGCTTAAGTTCTTGAATGGCGAGGGAAGAGGCTTTGGGAGCAGGGCTACTGCTGTAACGTGGGTGTGGAGTTTTTGTGGCCGACGCGAGGGAAGGAGAAAGGGTATTACGAGAGGGTGTGGTTCAGGTGTCACAAGGCCGCGTTCTTAATATAACCCAACCTAGTGGCCACGCTCCCCGACCCTGCAACTCCCCCTACCTGCCCCCTTATCGCCCCATTCCACCCGACCCCTGAAGAAGGGGGCCATTGCTCCAATTGCCAAAGAACAATGTGGGCGCAGCACCGGCTTGAAGTCCAAAGATGAGTCTGAGTAAAACCCTTTTTTTCGCAACTAAAATGACTATAAATAATAAAGAATATTTCCTCAAATACACTCCATTGATTGAGGACATTTCACCTGATGTTAATATCACTGATCTTACCTTTTGATCAATTATGCTCTCCCGTTTATGTTTTATCGTCAGACTTTATGCTCAGGCCTAGTTTGAACACAAATATTTGTGGTTAATTTATTCTGTTAATAAAGTTATTATCAAATTAATAGATGAAGGCGATACTTCGTGAAACTTCGTACGTTGCACCTGGTAAATGAATCAACTCTGTACTCTCCACACAGCTTTATAAGTACTACTTGTAAAGCTGCGTTGAAAATAGAAAGTAATTTTAATTACCATGCTTATAATTATCATCAATTCCATTTAAATATACCTAAAACATACATGCGGGAAAACATAAGCTTCCAGAAAGGAAAGACCACGATTCGTGGATTTGATTCCTCTGCGCGCCGTCGAGAAAGGGGGGCGTTCTTCTCACTGCGGCGCAACCCACACCCTTCTGAATAAAAATACTCCCGACTCCTCCTACGCGCACAAATGCCGTAGTACGCCGCACGCACAAGCCATATCCATCGCGGGCTTCGGACGCTAAATTTCGTGCTTCTTATCTTGAGCCGGAGAAATCCTCTCCTCTCACTCCAAGAGGGAAACCGACTACCGGCGTGATTCCGGTGAAAAGCGCTGAGAGGGCTCACTTTAGACTTGTTTGCACCACACTCATCTCTCCCCGATTGTTCCAAACTATACATTTATGATGTAGGTAGCAATTTTCGGGTTCTAAGCCTGTGCCTTAATATGAGTACTGACAAAAATACTGACGGCTTTCATTGTGCCCGCCCCCTCGGTTTTGGATGTTTTCCCCTCCCACTTCGTCAGTCTTGAACCCTTTACCGTGTCCGGGAGACACCAGCGGTACATAGATTCAAGGCGCTTTAGTTGCAGTTCTATCGGGTAAAGCTCATTTAACTCGATAGTTGATCCCGCATTAGGGCAAGGTTCTCGCTTGTTTGATATCGTTTTTCTATTTTTCATCAAATTATCACCAGTCATTTCGACTTTCTCCATAGTTAATGAAAGATTTCATCAATACCTTCCAGGTATGTCAAACTGTTACTGTTACTGCCAACCCACATTTTCAGTGTGAGCTGCATTTAGATAGGTTTGCAACCATCAATTGAGACCTAGGTAGTTAAAGAATAATATTACATGGGGTGACGGCAAGATAACCACACTTTTGACAAGGGAAAAACTAGGACTACTGCCAGGCGAGAAGTGAAAATCGATAAATCACCATTACTATCACGTAAGTCGGAAACTGATATAATTTCGTGATTGGCCCACTTCATAGTAGAAAATTTAAGTAGTAAAAAATTGTATACTTGGTTGAATGAAGTTATATTCATTTAAGGATTTTTAGAATGTTTTGCCTCCTCCAGCCTGGTAGTACTGGAATAATTAATTACTTTCCCGAGGCAGCGTGGGGTTCACAATGTTCAGCCCTCTTCAGTGAATGATGCAGATGAATGAATTAGCCGTAAATGCCGTAATAACCATAATATTTTGACACAACCCGATTAAAGGGCCCCATTCATTATTTCAGATGTATTTTTCTTTTTTAACTTTTTCATTGTCGCCTGGAGTCGTTAAAACATCTTACCCTTCAGGAGACTTATATTGATAAGCTATCACGCGAGCAAAAGGAGATCTTAATGACTAGAATTTAAGACACAAGGTTAAAAGTGTCAATTCAAGTGTCACTGATTGAGAAACTCTAAAAATTCAGTCATGAAAGATTTATTACTTAAAACAAATACGAATACCACTGCAACAAGAAATAACGAGTAAATTATGCGAATATAATTACGTGATATTTTTGACTGCCATTCTTACAAGATAGGAAGTAATATCCATATTCACATAAACATGGCTTATGCGTGAGTGCCTATGCCATTTCAAAGAAATCCTATTATAATCTAATGATTTATCACATCAATTCCACTCTCAACATACACTCCAGGGTGATATTAAAGATAGCAATTTTAAAATAATTACGAATAACATGGATTTGTTTTCTTAGTCGACGTCAATTTACGCTTTTTGAGGTGGATTTAATTTTTCGTGATTAGAGAACTTCTCGATGTGATAATTGTTAGCTCAAAATTACGTAAATAGCTCCATAGCCACAAAAAACTATCGAGGCCAATCATTAGCGAAAGGCAATAGATATGATATATAGCTTCGTAGAATTTATCCTTTAAATATAGTATTTTCTTGTGTAATACACTGTTTAATATTTGAAACTAACGGTGCAAGTGTATAAGAGCACGAATAGCAAAATGTTAAAATGATAAAAAATTGAAAAATGGACATCACAAGGATGCCAAGGAAGGCCAATAAGAAAAAAGTGAATTTCCTAAATTACATCCCAACCAATTTTATAACCACTTTTTATACATGTAGATAGGGATGCATTAGGTATTTAGTAAAAGAAATTTAATCGCATTCGTCGATTTGTTGGGTTTCTCTGGTGAAGAAATTATAGATGCTTTTAAACGAAAGCATACCATAAAGAACTGAGGTAAACTAACCAAGCACATGCATCATTTCATCTTTATATACCCCTATGAAAAAATTGTATAAACCTGTTTCAAAATTTTATACAATTTATACACTTGCCATGGCAATGTATAAGATTGTATAAAATTTTGAAACAGGTTTATACAATTTTTTCATAGGGGTACATAAGAAGGATTGTAACAGCAAAATAGTTTGAAAAGTTTCATTTTAAAGTTAAATTGATAATTTCTAAGCTGCTTACTTTCTTCATTCGCATAAATTATGCTTAAAACATATCCGTGCAATTTATTTTTCAGTACTAATAAATTCTGTGTTTCTCTCGAGTACCTTCGAATTCATCACACGTAAAAGATTAGGGAGATATAGCTGAGGTGTAAAACCTATTTTTGCGAAGTAAACATTTCTTTAAGCCATTTAATGGAGTCAGTTGAGCGTAAGTTTTCAAGGTATGCCATACAATGGTTTCTCTCCTTGAAACAGCCACTCAAATGGAATTTTTCTCGCTCAGGTTACTTACGTAAGAAGTTCAAGAAGCAGTACGTAAAAAGTCAAGGCATTCCTTCCATTTTCCAAATCAACACTGGAGTTCCGTTCCGTTCCGTTCTTTCTCGGTTCACTATGAGATATAATTATGAAATTATCTTTCTAATTCCACTAAAGATTGAAATCACAGATTGTACAAAATAAATAGGAAATGATCACGAGAAACGCATGCTATAAAATAAAAATAGGCTATGAGAACTTGGTTTGATACGGTGAATCTATCTTACATTCATGGGGTTGAAATAATTGGATAACTATATTACGTAACACAAGAGAAATGTTCTTTAGAATCATTTGATCAAAGTCAAGGTTATCCTAGATCTACGTTTTTAAAATACTTAAGAGTATTAATGTCGGCGAATAGAACACTTAGTATATGGAACACATCAATAATGAGCACATAAGGTGTATCGTAAATACGAACACACAAATCGTTGAAACACCAGATGAACCTATAGGTAACAACTCAATGAATTGAATGATGATAAGATTTTAAGAAAGGAATTGCGGTGGAGCTCTATGACTTTACCATGGTTGTTGATGATTAAAAACCAAGACATTATTCTGGTCTAGTTTTTGCAAGCTGAGCATAGTTAATTGCACCGAACCAAATTATGTGGCATATTTATCAAATAGGCCACATAAATGTATTAGTGATTTATAATACATTTTTACCCGAACACGGGCTGGAAAAGCTAAGAATTTGAAAGCATGAAAATGAGAAGACGTGTAAAATCATCTAACTTGGTCGGCAATGCCAGAAATTATACGCCTGAAATTAGAGAGTTACAGTCTAGAGATGTGCGGTTAAGGTTTTAGAATGAGACGAATCGGTGGAACATTAAGTTCGTCCTGGAATCTCTGAAAGCTCTGTGGTTTTTTTAAATGGACGGGGAGAAAGCCTACTGGCAAAATATTAAAGTTAGCCCGCGACGCTCTAGCTGTTTGCGGCAAGGCCACGAGACTTGACACCTCTTGGCCTAATTGCGGACAGTGGAGCCAGGACCAGCCGAAAGCTCCACGTGTAAACCGCTCAACAATAGATTGACAAGTGAGTGAATGGAGTCCCAGGCATCGACGGTGCCTTGAGCCACTGAGAGACAAAAAATACATTTTGTAGAGAAGATGTGTCTGAGTTGATACAAAATTTTCAGAGCGCTACTGGTGCGAAGCTATAGCCTTAGAGGTTCCATTTCAATACAATATTTATATTTTTTTCGATAAACTAGAACATAGAACGATAAAAACACTGGAATTTTTGTGGAATTCTGGTACTCGACAGTTAAAGTAGCCCATCTACATTTCTAATTCAAATATTGGAGCGAGTTTTAAGCAATAAGGGTATAGCATTCTTTTCAGTCCACAATGCTATCCACATTGTCTTGGTGTGATGTTAAAGTTTTCCGGCATGATGAATTAAAAAATGTTATAGCTGGAAGGTGACAGTTTCTTCATTATTACTAACTCATACTTCAATGATATTGATACACGTGTACACATTAGATACAAACTACCAAAGAAAATATCTGTATATATACTCAAAAGGTTTTCCATTTCCTCTTTTGATGTAGACTACCGCATGGCAGTTTTTGCGTAGTCGAAAGTTCTGTATGTGGTTATTATTGATTTTCACAAGTAAGATGAAAGGATTGATTGCATTTACAATTAATTGAAAATTACATATTTATCTAAAAATGATCAATAGAAGAGAGGTCCAAATTACAAAGGAATATATTTTTGCTGGAAATTTTGTAAGTTCCAAAGTACAAAGAAATATTTATCTGCTGGAATGGTCATAGAGCCAGAGAATGGCCTTCTAACCAATTAACGCGGGAGTTCGAAGTAAGTCAGGGACTGATTAACATTCCCTTCTTACACGGAACATTACATGTCCCTGTCTCTGGCTGGGGGCATATAGTTTTTGCCACAGCGTTTAATAAAGAAATTCCTACATCAGAATACTTTTATTTAACAGAAGACTTAAGTTTTACCCGCGAATAGAAATTTTATCATTCCGATGTGTCATGCATGGATAAGAAAATTTTTCTCCTGGACAAAGAATCTACACTTCATTTGCAATCATAAAAATAGTCCTGATTCAGTGAGTATTTTCCCAACCAAAAAACCCTACCAAACCAATGAAGGCGTTAATGTTGTTACGGAGGCTTCCGTGTTGATTAAATTGATAATTGTTTTTCGAGTTAATACTGCGTCTACTCTTTCTTTGGTGGACGACAGTTTCGGGCGCATTCCAGCTCCCGTCTTTGGGCCCAAAAACGCTAACCCGAAGACTCGAAGACGGGAGCTAGAATGCGCTCGAAACTGTCGTCAATCAAAAAAGAGTCAATGCGTCTTAGCCCGAAAAAAACTATCAAAACGTTAGTATATTGATTTTACAGAAAAAGATGGCGCACATTGATAAATTTAAGCGATCAAAAAATTGTATTGGGCTTCACTTGATTTTCTGCGCTGATAGATACAGTCTTGCTCGGGAAAAAAGTGTTCCCTGTTGTAGATGTTCGAAAAATAACAAATTAAAGGTATATTTGTGCGATAAATTCCATAAAATTGTAATAGTTGCACCTTAAACTGCATTATCGCTACACAATTCCAAAACATAAAATACAGAGTGCTCCGAGAAATACATTTATAGGACTAGGAAATATTACTTTTGATGTACAACAGTTACGATAAAACTTTTCTTCGCAATAAAAACGTTGCTGGGATACTATTTTGACGCGGAAAAACACAGCAACGAAAATCAGTATTCATGCTTTAGATTTAGATCTTAGTTCCAGAAAATATTTATCAACTGAGCGTGATTAAATATTACTGATATTAATTTCAATTATAGATATCTAATTTCTATAATAACCTGCCATTAGGCCAATTTAAGAGCCCGGCTTATGAGAATTCTCCTTGAATGCAGTTTATGTGAAGATTTTCATAACCACTCGAAGAGCGGTTAGGGGTTCACCTTAATCTCAAGAAGCGAAATTACCTTCGCAAACTTGCCGAAAGTGTCGCCGTTGGTTATGAGTTTGCCGAGGAACAAGGCAGCCTGTTATAGGAGTATCAGAGAATGGCGAAGGTGTCAGCGTATTGGTATACTCGACGCCAGCGCCAATTTTGGCAAAGCGGTTCACATAAGTACTCCTTCAACATTCAAAATCACCGGAGCGCGATGTGATTACAAACAATTTCTATAATGGAAAATTAATGTAAAATAAATTAATATATGAATACAATATCATACTATAATTTAGTATTATAGGATTAATAAATCAACATGAATTTCATTTAAAGTTATAAAACGGGATATATCGGCTCGCTATCTTATCTACCGAATACTACTATTCTGACACGTATTTTGGTAAAACCATCGGTGCTGAGCGAAAATTTTCGATTATTCATCGCTAAGTTCCGATGCGTGCTGTACCTCTCGATGTGGTCTTTAAGTCGAGAAACGGTCGGTAGCAATCTGCCCATGTGTCAACAAGATCACATAAATAGAGTGAACATTTATAAGAAAGCGAATCCAATCCAAGCGTTATTATTGCTTCGCAGTCCATTGCAAATATAATTGACTTAATGATTCCGCCATGCAAGGAATAGATTTCATTGTTTATCATACGTTTGAAGTCAATGTTGTCAATGAAGTCAATGTTGAGGAGGCCCTATATCCCTGGAATATATTTACGATTCTCGAATTAAAAATTGAAATTTTTGAAAACAGTTAAAACTCGTTTAAGTATAGAAATTCTAAAGCCTTCAATATAAGTATGTCACACAAACACCCAACGCTTGAAGAAAACACTTTCGATTAATTCTCTTACATCAAAAGTGCTTTATGTGCAACCAAGACTTCGTCGCATAACCTCTGCAACTCGTATCACTGTGTTCTGCACTAGATTTGATTAGCCGTCCTTCAATTTTTTAATTTTTGACCACCAAGTGGTTTAGGGGAGATTTGAGTGGAGGTAGCTCAACAAATCACAAATAAATGCATCAAAACATGTAAAAATGACTTTGGATGTGCACGAGACATCATTAATCCTATCGCTCGGAAAGATACTTCTAATGTTAGGATATTTTGTGAAAGGCCCTAAGGCCTGCTGAGCCCAAATTCACCCTTTATATTTCTCAAGATTACTATGAGTTGTCCAAACTGAAAGGTACATTTCTTCATTTTTACCCTTTTAGCGTTTATGGCACACGATTGAAGTTTCTGATTCTTCGTGATTGATTAGAATTCTTCAGATTCATTGATTATGTAATGGCAAACAATGATAGGATGAAAAAAATTTCGGTTACCATGCTGGTGATCAAGGATTAAAAAAATATACTTGACGTCATGCCTGGGAGGGATCAATTCGCGTTAAAATTGAGCATCTCTTTCACGTGACTGCTCGACATTTTCCTCATCTCGGAAGCCAATCGACTCGACATGTCATCTTTCAATGCAGTCGCTCTTCATATATTCCACGGTCTCAAACCAAATTTCATCCCCATAGGACGACGACTCAGTGTTTGTCACATCTGAGCGATTCCTTTTGGTACCTCTTCCCCTCGCGGACGAAAACCCAACCCGAGATGCTCACCGCATCCGCCTGGAAGTGAACATACTCCTCCCGCTTCATTCTTCTTTCCTCCAACTTTTTTCCCCGCAAATATACTTATTCGGTCCAAGAATATCTAAACTCCTTCGTGCTCGCTACGCTTCGTGTTTGTTTTTCTTTTGTTTTGTATGATGCCATTCAGCCCGGTGATTTATTTCATTCTTTTCTCTGCTCCCCCTACCCCCACATTCCCCCAAACAGCGTCTTTCTCAGGAATTTTATCTTATCTATGCATCTCCGTGGCCCAATTCTCAGCGTTCCGAGTCTCCTCATGTGATGGTCGAATGTCTCATAACACTATGTCGTAAGCTTCCTTGCACTGTTCTCTCCTGTTTTATTTCTAAAAAAATCTAAAGAAACAAAATACAATGAAAGATGAGAAAAAGAAGGCGGTAGTCAGCGCTCCACGAGCTCTGCGGTGATACTTTTATTCCATTCTTTCCTCAAGTAATGGCAAAATCTTGGATATACGTTCAACTTATAACATAGGAATTTTCAAGGGAAGCATCTGAGCTTTTCTCTCTACCCACTTGTGCAAGCCGTAATTAATTTGACTCAAAATTTAACACAAGATCATCTCATAAATATTGAGCAGCTTCATGAAAGAGTTTTAGTCATTTGATATCATTATTTATCATCAAGACAGGTGTACTTTGAACAAATGCATGTTTTCATTTATAACATATGAACACAGGGTTTTAAATATATTCAGTCATATACCCAGAAAAAATTTTTTTTCACTATATTTTGGAGCAGAAGGTGAATATTGTTCATGTTTTGAATTTAAATTGAGCAAACCTAGAAAGTTTTCAATTAAAATAGAACTTGATTATAAATATTTATATTGACATTGAAAAAGAGCAACTTAAACGGAGGTCTAAAAATTCTCCAATACTGCAAAAACGGGTTATAAAAACACTAACATTTAAAAATTTAGGACGAAATTCTAAATCAAAATTCGAGTTTGAACTTTTCAAATGTGGAGGCAGTCTATTTTAAGGCACGGGATGCCCTTTGTATTGGATATATGACTGGTGTTATCGGAAAAACATCGTTCACAAGATATATTACATTTAACTCAGATCAATTTTATAAAATTCTACCTCTTAACAACACACTCCATTCTGATGCTTACATCAATATTTATGTTTTTTTTTTAAATTTTCGCCGGAGATTGCCTTTCAATATTAAACTGTAACCTTTCGTGATATTTGTAGAAAATATTTTATCGTGACCACAGTTTTCAACTCACTGACATTTCCGTCGTGATTCGATAGAAACTATGAACAGGGTTATACCAAAGTGAATTAGGCTTCTTAAGAATGTCAAGCAATGATGCATTGTATAAATAAATCGCTTGGAAAAGCCTTCTAACAATGAGCTAGGGTAGGGCGCGGAGGAGAATACTAAAAAGGTAGCAAATCGACTTATGAGAACGAGCACGAAGCATGATAACAGAAAAATGCAAATACTCGGTACATCGACTTTCTCATATCGTTCCAGTAAAATTCATGATACAGCAAAAACTATATCATTATTGTTCATGGACCTTTTCCGACTGTATAAGTCAGACAAAATGTGATGCATCGAATTTGATAGTAACCCTCATTTTATTTAATCTCATTAACGAAAAAGTGAGGGGAAAATTCTATACTTAGACCGAGGTTTTTGGCTAAATGGGCTGCAATCGATCATATAATGAACGGTATGATTTTATCCACACTGGCGACGGAGGGTGGAAATATTTTTCATCACAAATAATAAACAGGCATGGAAGTCAATCATTTTAACCCATAATAAAACCGAGAGAAGTTAAGTAGAAATTTGTTAAATAAATAAATATATAATATATTTTTAACCAGCTGATTTTTATCGCAGTTATCTACGGAAAACTCCGAAAAGAAGTTCAAATTTGGCACTCGAGGATGAAAAAATTCCATCTCAAACCTCGAAGGAAGAAAAATTTACCCCAAATATTCTTCTTCCATTTCGTGGTAGGGAAGATTTGCTGATTTCCTCACGTGATTCACGCATTAGGTGAGACGAATTAAAGGAAAATTGATTTTTCCATTATTATTTAAAGGTTATGCCTTTTATCTTTTATTCGATAATAATCCTATAATCTGGTCGTTATAAGCAAAAAAAGAAGAGATGATTGAAAACTTCTGACTTCATCTATCCCGCAAGCCATTCAACCGCTGCGATCAATAATAGGAGTCACATGGTCGATACTACAATATCAAGTCCAGCCTTCTTACACGATTTATGACGTGGACTTTGAACGGAAAGTATTATCCAATAATCGGCCGTCAATCAAACTTTTGAGGTTGTCATTTCCGGAAATTATGAAGAGAGATAGCATATACGTTATAGCGGAACGCAGAGAAGAGATGGGATATTCTACAAAACCATGATGGACACCGCATAAAACCATCAAAATAATTCAGCGAAAGTAAATGATTAATATTCATCCCCAACCCCAAATACTCACCGCATAGTGAGCCGTTGGAGAAATATTGAGAGCCGTTTATCGGGATACTCATGCAAAGCAGATTCTTGATTATCAAGAATGTGCTTTCCCATGTTAATGAGATTAATACCCCACATATTGCATTTGAAATTGATTAAAAATTCTAAAAGTTAAGCAAATTTCTTAAGATCATCTTGATCCGGTATTAGAATATGAGACTTTAAAGAACTCTTAACCGACACGCAAGCGGGTAGTTTAAAGGCATCTTTTTAAGACTAAGTGATAGGTCAGAAATAAATAATATGAAAAATTGAGCAGAGTTAAGAGCAACTTCAAGATCAAACGTACCAAATTTTTACACTCTAATTGATTGATGAATTAAAAAAAAAGTGAGCTCTCACTTTTTCATAAAATCGCGAAATAGTTTAGAAATTACTGTCACAAAATGCGACAAATAAAATGAAAAGAATAAAATGACGCTCAAGTTCATTCGCCAATTTTTATCAGCACACGATCTACTCATAGCGTATAGAATGCATTCTAATTTGGTTATTTGGGCTACCCATTCAGCTTACCCATTGTATTCTGTATAATAACGAGCAATTTTATCAAGAAAAACACGTTTAGCCTTAGGCATAGAAAAAAATACACTCGACTTAGATCAACTGTCCTATCACTATTTTCTCTGCCAGTCCAAAGGTTGTAAAGTCATCTGCAATAACGCAAGTACACTGGGAAATGCACTATACCTCTTACTATCTGCCCTACGCTTTCTCCATAATCAAATACTTCAAACCTTTCAAAAATAAAACTCTAGTGTAACAGTACCAAATTTAGAGGATTAAAAAAAACTTTCATCGATTTCTTCCTTCATTCAAGAAAATTCTCTCTCTTAAAAGTGAAACTGCGCTGCGAGAAAACGTGATAACTCGCGAAAACAGGAGACCGCGGGACAATCTTAGTCCACAGCACTTCCTCAATTGCATCATCCCGGCACTATCTGCAAACGAGAAGGAGAATTTTAACGAGTAGAGAGAGAGAGAAAGAGCTAGAGAGAGAGAGAGAGAGAGAGAGAGAGAGAGAGAGAGAGAGAAAGAGCTAGAGAGAGAGAGAGAGGGAGAAAGAGAGTCAGAGAGGCCTCAGTTTCTGGTGACGCAAAAAATAAAACTGACAGAGGACGAGGCTAGCTGTCCTCTCCTTGCCTCCCAAGTTTCACGCCCGAGGCACGTGGCCATATTCTCTTCTGCGCGACGGCGATTTCAGAGCAGACCTCGTCATGTGTGTTCCCTATTCGCTGACCCATTGAAAAAGTAGAGTGCAAACACTTTCGGGTTTCACTCCCCCCCTCCCTCACATGGCTGCTGCCGGGAGGTTAATCCTCTTACGGAGGGGGGCAGGATGGAAGGGATGGTAGGCATGCGAGAATGCGAGGAGGCAAAGAGAAGGACAAGCAGAGGAAAGCATAGGCATAGGAAATGGTGTACAGCGTGAGGGGTCGCCAGTGGACTGCCCTTCGGAAGTGAACGTGCTTAATGCCGCTTTCTGGATCACTTAAAGTGATAAGCGAAGCAAGGCTACCATTGATAGGTAGGCCTTGATCATTTGCAGGTTATCCATTCTCAAAATGTACAATATAGTGTGAAGGTATTGCCTCATGTATTGGAAGGAAATGTATATATTCCATTTGTGTAATATGTATTTCCTTATGTGGATCGTACTTGGTCCATGTAGGACTACATATCTTTCCCTTTTGGTACAGAAATATGCCGTAGGATAGAAATATACTTAAGATAGAAATATTCCTCACGTGTGGGCCATATTAGTCCATGATGACGACATACTTGCCACACACACTCGAATGGCCTAAATGTAAGATTTGGGCGTTCCCCAAGTACATTCTATACATTTTTCGTACGCTAAGAGTGTTAAAAACATTTTTTTCCAATATCTTTAATGCATCAGACTTCTCTGAATGGGCGCCATCGAGATTTTTATCTCATAGGATAGAAAAATTCTTCATATATGAGTCGTATTCTGTATATTCCCCAAGTATGGGTCAATGGGTCATATTTGGCCGAAGTGTACGGATCGGGCATAACTTTAATGGATTCCACTCATCTTTTAATTTATTATCTTGCGAGGGGCATTTGTAATTTTTTTTTCAAATATCTCATTTGCTTAAGACTTCTCTGAATGAGAACAACAAAATAATATACCGCTGAAAAGTAAAATAATATAATTTTTAGTGGTTATGTACTCCATATTCGATGGAAACCTACCTTAATCGGTAGAATACTTTAATAATATTAGCATAGTAGCATAATATATGGAATATAACATTACCTACTCTTTGATATGAAGAGTTAGTAATAGTAGGTTTTATAATGACGTGCGGCCGCTTTATTTACGAATATAGTTTCTAAACGTAGAACGCAAACGGCGATTAAATTATCGGGTCTGAGCTGAGAAAGGGTAATTTCCAAGTCGTACTTAGGGCATACAATGGCGATGCGGTGACACCTTACCACGTCACTCTCCCCGCTCGCCGTCCGATTCTTAAACCCGGACAGAATTGCAGAGTTGAATGGAAACATGGTCGCCGCACATCATCTACAACGCGGCTGCCGACTGCAACGCGGATGTTGTTCCACCCCTAGGTATTAAAACGGGGGAGAGACAATCAATAGGCCAGAGGGAAAGGAAGACTTGGCCACGTCACCTCGAGAGATAGAGAGAGTTCGCGAGAATTTTGCCGATAAATTAGCGCCACCGTTATCGAGTCACCCCCGTGGGAACCCCTTTTACGTTTCCCGGGGGATTAAATTCGACGATAATCCGCGGTTTAATTATCGGTTTCTCGTACCGACAGCTCGAGAGGACCTCATGTCTCCTAACGAATCTTGTACGAGACACTTTTCACCAATTCAATCGAAAAGGAAGATAGATTTTTGGAAACTGAGGAGTCCGCCCGTGACATGTTGATCATCCGGATAGGGTGTCATGTAAACAATGACTTCATTTCGGATACCCTGGCGGTTAAGTGTCGGTATTATTGTCTATTCAGAGATTCCTAGTCCATTCATCGTGTAGAACAGCTGATGAAGATGATTAAGTTGATATTCGAAATCCCATGAAAAGAGAGTCAAAAACCTAAATTGAGATTTCGTGGGGGTTTTCGGATAGTGGTCGAAAACGATACACTCCACGTATTTTCCAAAAATGTTTCCACGAAATGAAAATAAGGTTTTCATTTTTATTACAAATTCCACCTTATCTATAATAAATGGCTTTGGGACCTGCTCCTAGGAATGACATGTGCTTGACACAAAATTCACGCACATGTGCTTTTATAAACCTTTATCATTGCATCCTCGCAATGAAGATATACGTGAGAGTTTCAGAAATTTGTAAAGAATCAGTTATCCTCGAATACTCCACTCTGAATATGTGATTACATTTGCCATCCGGAATTACAAACAATAGATACAAATTTATACATTTTTATTTTTTCTGTTTTATAAAACAATCGCATCAATATTAAATTATTATTGTTATTTAGCAAATTGGCATACCTTAATTTAACTCAAGTACCAGGTTACCTTGGATAAATTTAGTGTAGAAAATTAGTTCATGGCATCACCTATGATCACAAAGTAAGCATCCTTTGAGAAATACTCTTACAGATACTGGCAGCATTTACACTTAAAATTAGCCCCGAGCAGCACGGAAATGCCAGGAATAAGTACCGAACCGCATTCAAAATAAATTTGTATCAGTAACTATAGAAATTACGACGATATCATCAGCCCATGCGCGAGGTGTGATGGATGTAAATCTAATGATTATCAAAAACATCTTTGACGTCAATAATTCTCAAATTTTCTCCGGATCGATGACCCAGAAGCACTGTATTTAGCAAATTAAGATAACAAGCGAGCAAAAGATAAAAACGAGACTAAAAGAAAAAAAAACATGAAAGAGATTGATGAAATGAATCACTAAAAATTGATTTTATGGCGGAACACCAATGAAGACTCATAAATATAAAATAATTTAACCGGCAGCAATTTATCATTTATGATCCCCACATTTTATCATTACAATAAAAAAATGCGCATCAATTAAACATTTTCTGATTCAAAAAGGCTGCGGTCATGATGAAAATACTGAAGGGATAATTTCCGTTTTGAAAGTCAAAGGTGCAACTTGGCTACTAAGCGTCAAAATTACAATTTGCTCTGTAAAAACAGAGCATCATTTGGCCAGAATAATGAGTAAATTCGTATCTAAAATAAACTAAGATCCACCCACAAAGAAAATAGCCAATAGATGACGCAAGGCATACCTTTTGAGAGCGATGAAACTTCTTTAAATAGTCTTTATGGGGTCAGATCTTGATTTCGGAAACTCTACATTCATTGTTCTCATGGAACCAAATCTCTGTGGACATGATCTCCTCTACATTTCTTCTTTGTGAGGGAAATCATGGAGATGGACTGAGAAACGGACGGCTCATATTCTTCCCGTCATCCAAAACGTCATAATGCCGACAACGGTGCTAATCCGCAGCGTTCCTTCCTGATCTTCCCTATTGACCTATTTTGAATGAAACTGACCAATGGTTTTGAATTTGCTTTGGAGATAAATTCCGAGCTCAAAGGAGGGTATTTATAAGATTTCCCCTTAATTAACACGGAGAAAGCACGAGCTAAATCAATCACCCCTGCAATTATTTGACCACTTAATCATGCATTCTGAATATTTGATGAAAAATTATAGTACATTGATTTAGAATACTGAAGTTCATCATTCGACTAGCTCTGACTATGGAAAATAAAGTTTGAAAATGGAGATGTTTATTTGCTTACAAATCTTCATTTGTTCATTGATTTATATGAGATAAAATGATCACGTAAGTACCTAAATAGTAAGTAACCAGCAAACACAAGTAGAAGGTCAACAAATGTAGTGGGATACAATTTAATTTCTTAAAAAGGCTCTTTCTCTCGATATTTAATCTAATAACATATTTAATCATTATTTGTATTATATCTTTCCATTTACTGCAAAAGCTATTTAAGAATTTTGGACAGGGTATGTGTGTTGATTTCGTAATAGTCATCTAGAATAAATCTATAGAAAATTCTAAAGACCAACATAACAATTATACATTACGAAGCCTTAATTAAGGAACCGAGAAACTGGCATTAGTAAGAACTACTTTTATTTGAATAAAACTCAACTGATCTTTACTATATGAAGGAGAATCAAATTATCAAAATAACTTCTATCTTAGTGTAGGCTACTACCCTCCAAACGCGATGCTTATATTATGTTAATGTTGGAGAATAATGCTGATCATTAATAAATCAAAGGCGGTCTTAAATTTCGTTCGTACTTTTCAACAGTAAGCACCTTTGAAAACGTTAGAAACGATATACCGACGCATTTTCGGACCAGAGCACAAAGAATTAGATCACCACGCATACAAGGCTCTCTTTTTATTTGCTGTACCATTTTTATTTAATTAGGTAGGCCTAGATCATATTTTACAAACAATATTTCTTTTTGAACATGTATTTAACTTTTGAGGAATTATTTCGAAAACTGATCCTTGCTGCTCCATGCTTGACCAAATTAGAGCTTAAAAAATGACAAAGCAGTCAGTCAATAATAAACCTTTGTGGGATTGAGGATTCCGAGTTACCATTTTAATTATGCTAATAACAAGCTTAATTAAATTCATCGCTTGATTACCTGGGCTTTGTACATCTGCTTTTCAATGCACTAATGCCAATGGTGATGGCTAAGCATTATATCTAGTGCATGACTGTGCAACTTGAGTAATAAGAGAAAAATTATGTATTATGAGAGAAAAGTGGACCAGTAAATATATTTACATATATGAAACTCTCTATGCTATTACTTTGTGTTGATCCATTATCAAAATGTTCAGTTAAGTCTGAAAAATTTATAATGACCACATATTTGCGCTAATACTTCTATACTACTGATGCGAGCGAAAAAGCGGGTATATGTGATTAAATGAACCTGAAAAGGATCAACATTGACCTGGTTTTTCGATCAAACTCACAAGTTCATTATAATGACACTGAATTAACATTGACATTTAAATTTTAACCTTAATTAATGGATACAATAATCTTACATGTCATGATATATTTCTATAACTGTTAAAATGCGGCTAAAATCGTAAAGATTTTAAGCTATTTTGATCCACATAAAATATGACCTCATCATACAGTTTAGAGAGGTTTATTTAAAAAAAAGTTCATCTATCTCAAAATATACCCCATAAAACGAAAACCATATTATTGCGCGGTAAATCAAAACGCTGACTCTAAAAATGGTAAGATATATAATTAAAGCGCAGGAGGGACATCAAAACTCTTAAGTATTAAAAAACACCGCAGTTTGAAGTAAAGAATTAAAACGATACCTCTTCAATGGACCGCAAGAATACACTCACCTGAATAAAGCGATCTATTAAAAACAAAAAATCCCCGAGGGGAATCTTCGGAGATATGCAATAATGGACTGAAGGAAATCGAGGCAACTAAATGAATTTCGACATTTATATATAGAAACCTCCAATTCCGCCCGACGGAATGGAATAAAAAAACGAGAAAAAATATTCTAGCTGAATTATGTCAAATCATCCCAAAATATCCTTTAACCCGACGACCATGACACGATCCACAGAAATACTGCGAAATAAACGGCAACAGCGCAGGATATCGCGGATCAGAACCCACACCGTTCGATGAAATTTGCATCGCGGGGGATTACGCCAGCAGAGCGGATCGACCAAATTGTCCCTCACGAAACTGAGCCATAACTACGTCAAAACGGAGTCGGATAAGGTGCTGTCACTCCCACGTCCAAGCAACAAGAGTCACACTCCATATCGACGGCAGCTGCCGAGGGGAAAGTAATCGCCGTCACATTCGCTGGGAACGCGAAACCTCTCTCACAACACATCAACAACTTTCTGAAAGTCTCCACCTCAGGTAAACAGAAGGAATTGATGACTAGATACATTACTCGCTCGAAATATGTTTCATTATTTATGCTTTAAAGTGTCCGAAATAAACCAAGATTTTTAAAGTCACATCAACGGAAAGCAGTAGAGTTAATTTATTTGGAAATTGAGGCGAAGGGACATGGGTTATGATTTTTAAAAATCCAGTTAAAATTAAAAATTTCCAGAGTATTTTTCTGGGATAGACGCTTAGCAGAATTTATTTCAACCTTAACCATTCCATGTTAATCAAGAGAACAAAATTTTGTGGGGGAAAAACATAGGAGCAGAAATTTTGGGTGAGGGATAAACACAAAATAATAAATGGAGACATTAGCTTGACGTAAGCAGTGCGAAGATAAAAGTAAAATGATCTGAGAACGTGGAGACTTGATCATGAGAGGAGGAAAATTTCATCATCTGCGTGCATTATTTAATTTTTTGGAGAAAATACGTTCTCGGTGTCAATGTCTAGCTCATCTCTAGACAAGGGTACAAAACTTTAGCTGGTGTGTTGGTGTTTCACACCTTTCCTATCCGCTTTGGTGCAATACACTTTAACTCTGGCGTGTGGAAGGGATAAAAATGTTGTGCATTTTAAGTTTGTGATCGTTAAAAGATTTTGATGGTTCGATGAAAAATTGACCTTCAGCACAGAATAGGTAGCAAAATAATTGACTGCAAGGAATACTAAAAGAATTGAATCCTGGATATACTATGAAAAATTGACCTTCAGCACAGAATAGGTAGCAAAATAATTGACTGCAAGGAATACTAAAAGAATTGAATCCTGGATATACTATGGTCTATGACTCTTTATTTGAAAGAGACCTGTAATTTGACCTCAATTTTAAATTTATGTCACTAAATAAAAAAATAAAATGACAAAATCACCCCTATCCACACGTAGTTTTATTTTCATGAGTAGAAATGAGCAATAATACCAAAAATTATCATTCCTCTTCCGGATTATTAACAATGATAACAAGTGTGTACCGTAGAAATTGACACTTACTAATAGAGAATTATTAATATATGCGTAAAAAATAAATCACAGATCTGGAAAAATAACAGATATAAATACACAGGTAGGAGTGGGGAGGATTTTCCACCGGGAAACACGGACTCCGGAGTAAAAAATTCATAACTTGGGGAGAATATTTCTACGGGAGTTATTTCATTAGGTAACAGGGAAATCACGACGGAACTTGTGTCCAAAATGACGAGGAAACGGATCAAAACATCGAGGAGGGCTGAGAAAAACAGGTTGATGCGCCGCCGCCACAAAAAAAAAACAGGGCGAGCTCGCAAGCCACCGTCGGATGGAGGTTAAACGGATTGTACCAGGCAATCAAAGCGGAGAGAAGAAAAACAATCCAGCAGTCTTTGTTTGCTCGAAACGCAATTCGGCTGCACGTGTGATCTTCCTTCCTAGCCGCAGTGAAAGCGCATGCAAACAACAAAATCGGATACTACAAGATTAAACTCCATGTATTCTCCAATTAAAAGGGGAAGGTCATAAAAGCACCCTCACCTCATTTTTCAAAATGAGGGAATAGTAAAGTTCGTCAAAAAGAAAAGTCAACAATTTGGATGGCTTGGACAGAATGAATCACATTTAAAATTTACATGAAGAATCAAAACTTAAAGATGCCTTCCTTGGTTCGTTTTCAATCAATTTACAGTAAAAAATGCTACATCAAATTATCTAGTTCTTTCTTAATGTGGAAGGCACAAGCAGTAGAATATTCGAAAGGAAATTTTACTACTGTGACGATAAGTTCAATCAGGGATAATAAAAAGATATTTTTTCTCCCACCTCAATTTTTAAAATTACAATCCATTCCAAAATTTCCATTCACAAAATATCACTGATAAAAAAACGCAATGCTCAAGTAATTGGGTACAATCGCTCAGTGTCAAAGAGAATTCGAAGTCTGATTTACATAAAAGCCTCATCAAGTTATCTGATACTGCATTTAGATTTGCAGACGAAGAAAATACGCGTGATTGTGTATAAATTTTAATCCTTTGATTAATGTAAATGTAAGGTGAATAAAAACAGCTGATATACAAGAATTGGCAATTCTTGTATATTTCACCGACGTTCACGCGGCGGGATTAGAAATATTACACAAAAGAGCTGATTTTTGTCCGATATCATTTGAGGTAAGATAAATAAGTAATAATTTCCATAAGGCAACGGTGCTTCTTATTCCTCAAAAGATCAATTCGAATGATATTTTTAAGTAAAATTGTAGCATTTTTTCCGTGTACCTGGTGGAGTCCTCTTTGTTTCTCCGTTGAATCTCTAGTGATTGAGTCCTATAAGCCACTACATTTCAGACGTATTCTTAAAATTGATGCAAAGAATGCTCATACAACATATATAACAAATATAGGCAATGTGATACAAGTACTGCATTACATAATGTGTCCGATAAGGGGGAAATTTTGACGATGCAATTAGGAATGCTCATCAATTAAAAAGTATCCAAGCATTGCTAAATGGCTAATTAATTTCCTCCTCTCGAGAATTTCGAAGGCAGCTGTTAAAGCATTTTCAAACTCGTCTCATAAGAGGCATTTGTAAAGCATGACTGAAAAGTAGACATCTTTAATATGAATGTGGTGAAGTACTTCCACCGGAAGTAAAGCTACCAATTAACCTTTAACACGCATTACAGCGTGAATATTTTTGGTAATTGGTCTAGTGTAATGCCTATAGAGGCAGAAATACACACGAATTGAGTACCTGAGGCAGAAAGAGATATTTGCATTGAAATCAACAATAAAGAACAGAAATTTACAGCATTGCATCGCCACCTAATACGTGTTCAAAATAGCTCAGTGTGCTGGTATCGTTAAACGAATTCACTCAAGTGCTGAGATCGCAAGACTTCAGACATTTAGACGAATAAAATGGCATGCAATTAACAAAGGGACGGTCTCATAGCTTTTCCTTTATATTTCGGCTAACGGCACTTTCTTCACTTAGCATCACAATTAGCTCGGTGACAATTAAAACTCCCCAAGGCTTCCGAGGGAGTTCTGGAAGACTTCCAAGCACTCAAAGTCAATGCAGAATTTCAATTAGGAGAGCAAAAGATGCGGAAAGACTGAAGACTGTATGAACGAGAGGATCGTGCTGAAGTCAGAATCGGATTGTTAAAAACCACCTTTTGCGGCCGAGAGAGAAGAATAAAAGCTACGAGTGTCTCATGAAACGGAACTTGAAGGACAAAGGCACAACTCGTGTATAAGTAAATTGGAGTGCTTCAATCAAAAGCACTTGTGTTATGAACTAATATTAGATTTATTAATCATCTTATCCCAAATTTATGATATTATGAGTAATAATAGACGTTTCTGAGATAAATTTACCGCTTATGGGCACATCTATTTTTACAGCTGTTTTGGCAAATATTACTCGTGCTTTAAGCGTTACATTTTTGAGATGGTTAGGAAAACTATCAAAATAACATATATTTGTAGGAACTCCAGAAAATAAATTTTATTTCCCCCAAACTACTTTGTGAAATAAAGATTATGTGCGATGTATTCAATGCAGTAATTGAAAACATTACTAAGCCATTAAGCAATAGTTTTCCTTCAGATGTTTAAAGACTATTTCAGAATGGCACGGTAATATAATTAAAATCCGCTTATAAGTAAAGGCTCAAATCACGAACGAATCCCAAATATCTTCATTTCAGAACCAATCTGTTGGAACTGGACCACCATGCTCACGGAAAATATAGGGCAGCAATAATGACAGGACTAGATACGCACCGTGGAAAACAGCCTTCTTTGGCCACGGTCCAAAAAATCTCGCGAAAAAAGGAAAACATTATTTGGGACGGTGTTCCGGGCTGTAATTCATCCGGTATAAACTGCGGCGGAGGGACTCCACGGGAAGGATAACTACACCCTTGCATATCGCATCTTGCATCTCCCCTCGCATGATCACAAGGTTTCGAACCCTCTAAACGACCGACCTACGCCCGAACGATCTCTTGTCCGCGCGTGCAATAGGGTCACCGAATTCACGTCAATTATCGTGAAGCGTAGGCACGGCTCGGATCAAAACTATCTCGAAACCTTTGCCGACGACAGCGGACTTGTTCCTTGCAACATAGGCTCAAAGCACGCAGAACGGGAAGCGAGTAAAGTCGACAAGAATGGAAAATCCTCTCCACTGAACGGACCCTAAAGACAAGGTCGTCACAAATAAAAATTAGTACAACAATTTAAAATTACATAGATGAAATTTCATACTGATTACGTCATGATGAAGATGGTATTGAATTTTAAATTTTAGAATAGCGTGATGAAATGCCTATTCTGGTTGAGATACCAATAATTTCTTCAAAAGTCTTAAGTTCGACATTTAAAATTTAGTTCGTTATTCCATTAAATAAATGAAAACAGCCTATTTTCGTCGTTAGTGCCCGTAAAGCTCACGTATGAAAAGAATGAAAGTGATCTGGTATTTCATTCCACTCGGTTAACATTTTAGCTTAGCAGTTATGTGTGAGAAAAACCTAGTATAGTTGCTGCTAAGACAGCTGAAAATGTATTAAAAAATCATTGTATAAGGAGAAGCAAAATTAGAAAGGTTCAGCAAATTGAGACTTTTTTTTAACCATTCAAATATAGTGTTTTCGAGGCGAAGGGTGCCAAATGAAACAAGATACCATACAAATAAAAATAGGTGGACCTATTTTTCTCCAATATACAAAATTTTCGAGTTGGTATTTCAAATCCCATGCGGCACGTGTTTACAGCATTTTACAGTTAACAGTTTCAAAAGAATTTAACGCGTGATTTTTCATGCAAATAAAAGTTTTGGCGGGAGGAACTTTTTACTCCTACGGTTTTCGAAAAATAGGCCGCACCCTAATGTACGGCTTACGTAAAATTCTCCTCGCACATGAGCAGGGAGCAGAGATGGTTAGCAGAAGTACGGGGAGAGACGTGGAAGGAGCTTCCTGCGTTGGCTTCCAATGGACGGGTTGGCGGCGCGGCGGGCAGCATCGGGGATGGGGGGCAGACCATATGAATGCCACCCGCAACGAAGTCCCCTTTCGCTCACCGCATGCCGCTCCCTGTCGCCAGGTCCTCCAAACCACTGCACCAAGACCCTCGCAGAGACTCAAAATTCCCTAACCGCATCGTTCTGTAGTAGGAACTTATCTTTTTATTTTTAGGTCCTCGGACTTTACCGGGTATATTCCTCGTTCGAAACAAAGATCTCGGTGAGTTCAACTCTATCAGGCAACGCATGGCGGAACAGCATAATTTATGGATTATGTGCCTTCGCACATCTATTCTTAAAGTTGTTTTGCCATATATTACTCGTGTTTAAACGTCAAATTTTTGAGATGGTTAGGAAAGCTATCGAAATAACATGTAAATGTACGAAATGCAGAAAACAATTATTATTCCACCAAACAACTATGTGATATAAATATTATATGTAATTTATTTAATGTAGTAGATAATAATTTTAAGTATTAGCTTCATCTGAAATTTAATTGATTCAACATAATTTCAATTTGCGTTTAATTTTAATTAATTTTGTTTTCCATTATTTAATTGAACTGATGATAACCCTATGGGTCGAAAAGCATGGAGAATATTAAATTTTCGAACTAAAAAAACACAGAAAATATAAAAAAAGTTTGATTCAATCCAAAGATCTTAAGTTTTATAAAAATGAATTGTGTCCGCCATATGACAAAAGTGTTCCTCATGAACCTCAAAGTATATATGGACAAGAGCGCTCATTAATTTGAGTAATTCCCACTCCGTAAAACCACTATTTCAGGGAAGATTACTTTTTTAGATTTTACCCTGACCTTACGAATTCCATATTTCAGTCGAAAGGTGAGACCGGTGCAGCTAAAACCAGTTCGCTTGAAGAACTGTGGCTGACAGTTAAGAGTGGATAACATAATTTTGCTCCCTTATGGTTTTTAAACAATTCAAATCATCTTCTTTAATGGATTTTTTATTGAAATTTAACAGGAAAATTTTAAATAATAATATTTACTCAAGCTAAAGTTGTTAACTTTAGAGAGCAGAACTGCCACATTCAACATCAAATGAAAAATTGCATTATTTTATCAATGCTTGTGTCTAGAGTTTTATACAAGAGAAGGATTCCAGCCGTTGAACTTTGTGTTGTATGAATAAAAATGAACACAGTGTTCTTTTACGATGAACCTATAAACTGATGAATGAGTAGAAAACCACAAAAATAAGCAACTGTTTAGAGCACGTTCTTGTGCCGCCCGCAAATGAGTAAACTTCCCGCGTCTCGGCAGGGAAAAAGTTGAGTCAATAAGGTGAAGTGTGAAATACTAACTTCAAGGAACTTTGCAGTACATAAGCCCGTCCTGTCTAGAGTGAAAACACTGATAAAGCATACAAATGAGAGCAATAATTCAACCCCTAATCCGTCGTCTTGCGGTAAGAGAAGAAACTGCGGAAGGTGTCAAACTCTATGTTGGAGTTACAGCACATGTGGAAATTACACACTTGTAGAGAACGCAGCGTCTCACAAATTACACGACATGATAAAATGACTGAAACAAAAGATATCTTGAGACATTTCCCAGGCCTTCAATTAAAAATTTGAAAAATAATGAATAATCAGAGAATTGAAGAGTTTTCTTTAAAACTTCGTACTGTGTCATAATTTGGTCCGAAGTGTCATTTCATACGTTAGAAGCTTCTATTAAAGTTCAGTAGCTCAAAACATGAAACGTTTGATCAGTTAATATCCTCGGAAAATCATTCCCACCTGACAGTTAACCTTTAACATATGCATACTAACAAAGGGAACCAAAATATATACACATTAGTAGGAAAAATATGTCCGCAAATAACATATTAAATGACCAACTCCACCAGTAAAATAACCACCTGTTCAATAAAAAGTTTAAGCAGTTACATAATGATGACCGTGGCAATGAATCTCTTAAATCGTGAGTATATCTAGGTCATTATAATCAAAATATTTTGATGGATAATAAAGTTAATTATTCCATTTCATAGTTAGTAAGTTACACCAATTGACACATACTTCTATTAGTTCTATCTGTCATTTAACGTGTTAGTAATTGTGGGTCATTCATATTAAAAGTGAAAACATTGTAAATTCCAATCGTTAAAGGAACGCACATTTTCAAATGACTGGAATCTCCTGGTTAATCACAGCACACGACTCAAAATAGTAACTGCCCTAAGAGACGAGACCCACGCTCAATCGAATAATTATTTATCACCATAGAGGTGAAGTCACTCAAACGCACTAAACGTCATTTACTGTACAGATTTCCGAGAATTATATTTGCAGGTGAATATGCCAATGATTAATACGCTTAAGGAGTCAAAGTGGTCACGGATGAGAGATTGGACGCATTTACACTGAGCACTTAAGGTTTTAGAATTGAATCAGGCCTGGATAGAGGGTGAAATACGTGCGCAAACGAGAATCTTGAATGATCATAAACCTGAATTCGCATATTTGGAAACTGAGTAGATGGAAATATCACTGTCGGAATTAGATCCTCAGTGAAATTGGTTTTATTCTCTCAAAGTAGGTCAATTATTAACTTCAAGCATATAAAAATGTTTCGTCGAGTTCAAGCATTTATGAAACTTAGAAGAAATACGTGGAACGACAGTTCAATGATTAATATTTATCATTAGATGTTTAAATTGATGAATATGACAATACTGGCACATAAAATTTACCCACAAAATTAAATAATGACGGTAAATAACGGAAAATACGGTTAATTTGAGAGGTAAAAGATCATAAATTGTGCTTTAATATCTATCGGTCGAATGGTTACAGTGATACGAATTTAAACGATGGCGAAATTCGTTGCAATATTTTCCATCATCATTTATGGGGGTATACATAAGTTAAGCTGAAATATAATAAAAATGAAGGAACTCCAAAGGTTTCATAAAATGTACGCATCCATCGAGGCAAGTAACAACCGTTTCCTTCCTCCCAAAAAGTTTCCCTTTTCCAAAAGGAAAGCATCCCATCGATTTCCGCTAAAATCTTTCTCAGGTCGTTAGGTCTGTAGGTAAACATAAGCTCATATCAATCAACACTTCTAGGCTCTCCGGCGTTTTGTTTGCCGACCGATTACTGCTTCGGTCACTTTCAGCGCTGAAATCAATCCTCTCGGAGTTCCCGTTTTCACGAAAAAAATTTGTTTGGTTTCAATTCACCTGATAATGGGAGTGGTTGAGCGGAAACGAAGAGGGCTGAGGCCTTTTTTTTAGACGTGCGACACTATCACTAACACTATCATGCGACTATTTATGGAATTACACTTAAAAAGCGTCGGGACCAAGAGAAATATTTTGAGCAAGAGCCAAAAGTTATTGTACTTGGATCGCTGCTTCACGATACCCACTCGTTCATCAGGCTATATAAAAAGAAATTAATTTACAGGCCATTGAAGCTTTGTATTTAAGCTTTTTGCTGTGAATCAAATTCGTTTCATAAATCGATACGACTCTTGACCAATTTATAATCTCTTTAGCCGACATAACAAGACCAGTCTTGCTTATCAGCAATGTATACTATCATCAGGAGAGACTGAAGCATCGTACCAAAAGACTCTTCAATAACGCCTAATGATAGAAAAGAAAATAGTAAAAAATCAAAAATAACAAATAAAAAGTATGGAATTCAGTTTATACCAACTTTCATATAAAAATTGTGTATCTATGTCGCCATAATAAATGATATGCTGAATAAAATTTTGAAAATATTTCTTCTTGCACGAAAGTTCATTTTTCTGTCTTTCCACCAACTAACACTCTGCCGGTTTTTAACCGATCCAGAGAAGTTCATGCAAATTCCTTCACCGTAACTCTTACATTCATCATTCTTAAATAAAATATTGGCACAGCTCAGTATTTAATGATAATTATTGATAATTACAGAAAAGAATAGTTAAAATAAGAATTGAATTATAGTTCATGATATATCACAGAGAAATACAACTGTACAGTGAGAAAGGCTACGATCGATCTCATAAAAGCTGGAACTATACACCATGTCCAAGGATGTCTAAGGAGCAATGGAGCGCTTCGTTATGCCACAGATCAATATTGAGTTATAATTCTCGATAACTCATGGAAAATGGTTAAAATAAGAATTGAATTATATTTTATGATATCTCACAGAGAAATACAACTTTAATATGAGAAAAGCTGCGTTAGATCTCATATATGCTGGAATTATACTCCATGTCTCCAAGGATGTCTCGGGAGCGATGAAGCGCTTCGTTATGCCACGGTGTCCTCAACAATGCCGTCGGATTACTGACTCGCAGGCATCGAGCATAATTCATGCCCTTCTCCCCTTCACGGCTTATGTCTTCTCTCCTCTCCGACTTGTCGAAGCACTTGCCCCAACATGTCCCGCTTGAATTAATTAACCCTGCCATCTCTCTCGCGCCTCCTCCAACGAAGTATCGACCGTTTAAACCAACGTTCGGACCGTTTGGCTTGTTTGTTTCTCGCCGCGGGCCATCCCAAACGACTCCTCTCTCTACGGAGCCTATCCGTGACACACTTCTGCAATCGATAAATAAAACGATCTGTCGAGGATCGCACAGATCCACACCATCGTGTCTGCACTCCAGTTCATGAAAAGACATTTTTTGAACTACTAAGCAGGGACCCCGTTTCTCCGGAGGAAAGTCAACCAACTCCCTCGCTTCACTCCGTAATGTTTCCTGTATTGTCCTTGGAAAGGAAAACGTTGTAAAGATATATGGAGTCATCCCGGGCAAATTCTTTGTCAACGCGACGGAAATTGTAGCGGAAGGTCCCCGAAATGTTGACTCGATATTTCTTTTTTTCTGCCCGAGAAACAAGCTTCCGTTCTGTCTGCATTCCGACCCTCCTGCTTCGGGAAGATGGCGAAGCAGAACTAAAGGGAGACTTGAAAAGCCGCTATCCCCTTTAGTGCGTCACGTAATCACACTCCATTTGGGCCATTACGAGTCTGCATTACAGCTGCTTTCACAGGAGGGAATTTAGCCCGCGCCCAACTAACCCAAGCATCCACTCCGCGAGCTTCTATGAACGTGATGAGGCACTGCAAACGAAATGTCATCAGTCGCACTTACCTACGCTGCCTCGTATAGCCGTTTAACTTTTCGGTATAATATACACGGTGTAATTCGGTATCATTCCATTTGCAATTATATCTTACCACCAAAGAATAAAAATTTAGGAAGTAATGCAAAAGAAGCGTATTTTGGCTTGTTTTGGTCGAATGTATTAGCCAAAATGCTAAACAAATAAAAATAGCGTCGGTAGCAGCCCTAATTAAGTCTATTAATAACATATTCGAGAAGACTTGATAGTAAAAGGCCCAATCAATAAAAAAATAGGGTCCAAATCAAAAGATTCCTTATGAAAAAATAAAACGTAAAAGATTATTCCGTATATTAACAAATAATTCCTTTTATCTGTCTCATATACGTTCAATTGTTACTTTTTAAAAGTGAAAACGATAATGCTTAACTTATATTTTCATGGCGTGTAGGTCATTTTTTTCGCCTCTTATATTATATTATACTCTGCCTAGCATAAGATTGATGAAACAGGCGTTGCAAAAGAAAATATTGTAAGTCCGGAAAAGGTAATCACTGCCATACATCCAGGATAGGATAAAATGCGGTCATAAGCGCTCTGAAATTTTCATTTGACAGCAATAATTCGTATGCGTTACATTGGACATTTAACGGAATTCTGACTTCCTCGATAACGATTCCAAACGATACACACGCTCGCAATATTGCTTCCCGAATTAAAAACAGCTATCCCAGCGGGGCTCTTTGGGAGATAGTGGGCAAACGTGTGACGACATCGCCTCGAAAAAGGGTACTGGAGTCGGCGTCAGCTGTAACTGTTTGGAGAGATTTCGCCAGCGAGGGTTCGATTTTCGTACCCCATAGTCAGCTTTCCGTGCCCTCGCATCCCGGGACGAATATTTTCCAACGTTTATTCAGCCACACGCCTCTGAGCACTTTCTGCCAAAGAAAACAAATTACTTAAATGCAGGAACTGTGAACACAATTTTATTCAGTAATGTCAATGGGTACTGGGATTTGTTGCCAGAAAAGATAGCATGTTTCGCCACATCGAGGAGTTATAGTTTTGAAGAACGAAAGCTATGGGAGAGAGCAACGATTTTTTGAAATTTCACAATAATGGTTCATTTCCTCACTGTAGATCTTCCATGCACTTATACGTAAGAAAAATAATGATAGATAAAATGCATATAATCGATATTTTCCCCGTGGGGGCTTATTTGTATTAAATGAATACCGCCATATATAATTAATTCGGAGAAGTAATATAGGAAGTACTGTCCTTCGGTCGACACTGCCGAGTCACTTCAACTGTACTGAAAAATCAAACGTAATGCATATGTTACATGCTCTCGTCAATGTAAGCGAATCAAGAGAGGTCAAAGGTCCATATGCGAGAGCTTTAAAAAGCAGCTAGTGCAAGTGCATCATATACAAAGTAAGGAGTACAATTATTTTCAGCCTTTTATTGCACGTTCTCAGTCCTCATTCATTAAAAACACCTTCTTCATGAATTTTAAGGCGTCATATCGTCTAGTTATGCAAGAATACAAAAGTAACAGCAATTTAATCGCCATGTAAGTTAAAATACTTCCTTCAGCCGCGGCTTAAATGCAATCTTGGCAAAAACACAAAGAAGTCAAAATATTTATAATTCATTTGATGCATTGACTGGCCCTAGTCGAGATCTAAGCTTAAAGGGTAGGCAAAAACAGAAGTTCACTCAGAGGTCATCACCACTGACTATTCACATAGGTCCCGGATAAATACAAAGAAACTTTGAAATAATATTTTATCATTCCGGAATAGAAGGCAACAACGCCGAAGGGATTCAAAGTGAGATTTTTCGGGACAAAAGAGACTGGATAAGACATGCGGTATCCTGAAGCTATGAATGCAGGAAACCAGGTATACCACAATGGTCGAACTAAATAGGCAATCTAAGCCTCGTTGATAGTGGTACGAGATAGCTTCTATCTGCTCGGTACTAGTGTATCCTCATACTACCTCTATTAAAAAAACCACACCAACGAAGGAGTTTGCACGATACTCCTCCGGGTAGGGGAGCCCGGTAAACCATTATAAGGCAGGGGCAAGATATTAGGCGAGCCAGCAATAAACCGCATTTCAGTCACGGGCCAGAGCTAAATGCAGCAAAATGAAAGTTGAAAAAGTAAAATATAATCCATAAATGCAATAAATCCCACTTTCACAAAGCCTGAATAGACTATTGGAGAAAAAAGCGATTGCACATAACATGATAAATATGCAGGAATATTCCTTGAGCTTCTGGGCTCTTAAAAAAGACGCAACGGAGTCGAAAGATACACTTCCTCATACACCCTAAAAGAGTTCATTGTAATAGAGGACCTGAAGGTCAAAAATGGGCCTATAAAGATAAAGATAACATTATTATCCCTATAACGCTTCTGAGTTGAAGCCATTGCATCTTCCCAAACTCTAAGTTAGAGAAGTAGAAAGTATTTGTGACCGATAATATCCACGAATGTTACAATAGGAAATTCTCCAGTCGGCCACTGGATGCCTTCTCACTCACCGCGCACTTAAATAGGTTTACCAAAGTCACCACTCGCGTTGCTAACGATAGAGAGAGGCGAATGTCAGGGGTACATACAACAAAATAAGAGCTGTTAACCAAAATGAATATTCGTGATGATATTGATGATATATTCGAATTGATAATTTTTCAATACTATTTCTTGTGAGAAAGACAATTAAGAATATATTAAAAGTTAATACATTGCTCTAATCTCATAGCATCTCATCGACTATTTTAAAAACCCTATCAAAATATGCCCGAAGTGGCAACATAAATAAATAACGGGATGACCGCGGCCTCCTCTCTGTAGTCCCCTTGGATGATTTCATTAGAGCAAAGAACCAGGCGAGCCTTTGGTCGGGGACAAAAGCATGCCGGCGGGAGAAAAAACTGTGCTCCAGCAGTGAGTGTAACCTAGTTTCATTGCAATGCCCAGGCCAGAGTCGGAGTACCTACACCGGACTCGGCCGGCGGCGTGCCCGGACACCGCGGCCACTGCGGCGTCAGCGGGGGCTTAGGAGCTTCATACGTACCACGATTCCGGCCCGTGATGCTCCTCCCACCTGCCCATTCTTTCTAAGCCCCATCCCTGCCATTTTCCTCTCCAACCCCACCGCCTCGTCCGTACCCATAATCCTCTCTTTCTCTCCGCCCCTCCATCTCGCGCCATACCCCAGAGGCTTATAGTTCGCCATCATTCATCTAGCACTCTCGCTGCCCTCCGCCACCCGTGGAGACTTGACTTAAAACCCGGCATTCCTTCCCTTTTATAATTCCCTCCTCTATCGCATATTTGCTCTTCTTCGCACCCCCATTCTTCCGCAGTGCGCTGGAGTCGAAGAGTTACCCATTATTGGGATATCTAGAAATAATATTCATAAAATTGGAATTCAGGGACTCGCAGAACGATTTGAATAAAAAATTCGAACGAGTATCAATTTTAATGGGCTGGGGTAATGACGAAACATATATGCTACAGCCTCTTAACCGTTTAATAAATTTTATCCAAATGCACGTTATCGTAGTCAATAATAAAAATGAAATACGTTTAACAATGAGAAAACCTTTTTGAATTTATTGGATACAAAGTTCGATGAAGCATCAAGAAGTTATTTTAACGCTGAAAAATATTTTGAGTAACTGAACAAAATTCGAACCCAGCAAAATATGTATTAATTAAAAAAATACTCCCTTAATGAATCTATGCATGATTGCACCACAAAAACAGAGGCTAAGATACGAAACCAAGGCACTTGAAAAATAAGTATGAAAAGATTAGTTACCGAACCCCTGAGATAACAACATCTAATATTTAACAGCCATATCCTTTTTGTTACTACTCATAAGTTTTATTTCGTTTCCTACCATATTTTCAAGTTTATAGGTCACAAATGTATTTTTCACTCGGTAAACATATACAAAAGTGAAGTCTAAGAGTTGCTCATCTGCTCATTTTGTTCTCCATCCCATTCTCCATTCTTGTCTCCCACTAGTCTTCTTCTCTGGTATCCGCTCTCCAGCGTGGAAGGCCGCATCCCTCGGGGGATTTCTCTGGGAGACTTACCGGTCAAGGCAGTCTCGGATTAACCTCCCTATACACACACAATCCCCGCTCCTTCTATCCACAGTTTGTCTCCCGCTTACCCATATCAACTATCTTTTTTTATCGCGGTGGGTGGTCTCAGATCTGAAATCCGTGTGCAGCCTGAGATTTTGGGATCGGTGGGATGATGAGGATGTGATATTTAAGTACGTGGTTAAAGTAACGAAAAACAGAAAAGAGACTACGCTATTCTGATGCAAGCTTGATTCTAGGACAGCGGTAGTGGATTGGTTCTCTTCCAAGAGAATAGAATTATTTACGTGAATTCTGGCCACAATGCAGAATAAAGTATTTGTTTCCATGTCACATGCCAGAAACTTTTTCCTATGTTACTGAAGGTATTACTTGTAGAAATACCTTTTTATTTGAAATTGTGTCTGTCAAACCTGCTCAAATTTTGAAATCCACGAAAAAAGATGGAAAAACACCGAAAACCACCAACAAATAAAGACTACTTTGTACATGCAAAATGGAAGTATTTTGAAATGACAGCCTTGATTATATGACTATATATATTATGATAAAATATTTAAGTTTCATTGGACAGAGAAAAATATCCCCTTAATGAAGAAAGTAATTGCAGTATTAATTAAATGGAGGAGTGAAGACAGTTATCTTAACACACCGCCACAGAGCTCTTACGGTAGACAACATCACAGAGTTTGATTTAGACTATGTTTTGAACTTCAAGAAAAATTAACTCATGTATAACATTCGTAAGAAAAAAATGGCTTTGATCGATGAGGGAACTTCCTAATAATGTTTAGTATAGTATTACATTATATGTATTATAAAATTTAGCCCAACTGTTACAAATGGAGAAAAAAAGTTTTGAGAATAAATCCATGCGTATTTAAGAAGATAGCTTTGGGCACTATAGGGTATGTACTTCAAGCTCATCAAACAACAATGATTGAGGAGATAAGGCCCTGTTGCGGAAAGAAAGAGGAAAAAAATGCAGTCAAAAATAAATGTATTTGACTTTATGTAATGGATTTAATATGAAAAACATCACTTCTATCGAGTCTCTAACAAGCTTTTCTATAATAAAAATATCATTCGCTGTTAGCTCGTCCGAACTCGGATTTATCGAGCCGCTACATGGTCTGGAACGATGGCATCCCGCCTCCTTTTCTGCCCAAGTCCACCTTTGTTTTACTAGCTCCATCATACACTCTCTCCTTTAGACTCATTCTTTTCCACCAATCTCAGAATTATTTTTAGAGCTTTTCCAGCCGAGGAGTACGGAGGATCAAGCTCGAATGCCCGACGTGAAAACGGATGGAAGAGACATGCCCATTAGAATATTTAATAACGACGTGCACCGCGAGCCAAAGAGAGATTGTACAGGAAGAAAAAGAACATAAGGTCGTAAAATGCACCAGCCAATAACGGTAGAATATTGAAGACCGCACCCAAAAGCGCATCGAGGATTAAAGGGCAATTCTGAACATCTGCGATGATTCGATGTGCAATAAAATTTTATTGTTTCACACAATAAAATTCAGACCATGTCACTTTATTTGTAGAACATTTCATTCGTATAAAATGTAGTACATAGATAGTTTTCAGGATGCTAATGTGAATGACATCATATTTATTTTTGCAATCTTTTATTTGCAATATTTTGCCATGAAAAGCAAGGGCAAAGTTTACTAATTGTTCGCAAAATGGCAAGCATTACGCGAATAACAGGTAAAATTTCAATTTTCAACGGTTAAGGCTTTGAATTATGGCGACTGACTATATACAAATGAATGAACCACTTAGAGTATATTTCTATTCTTTAATTTATAATTAAAATATATTATCACACAATGAATCTGTTTTAACTTAACATGAAATTTAATTTTTGATTCAAACAGGTATCGAATTGAATGTTAAGATACAATATTAAAGAATATTTTATTTAATACGTCTTTGGATTTTCAACAGAGAAGAAGCTAGACACTAGTTAAATTTATCTTCAGAAAATGGTATCTAGAGGGGCATGAAAATTCATGGAACCACTGATTATTACACATTCTCTTCAAATACCAATGCCTGAGATAAGATTTAAAATTAAAGAAGATAGGAAAATATAAGAGCTATGCAGACTGGATGCTTCACAAGATTATTTTATGGATTAGAAGAAAGACCCTAACTTTGCACCACTAAAACCCCACATGATCTTTATCGACGTTTAATTTATCGACTTTTAGGATAATTTTAGAAGTAGTACAAAATCAATGATTGAAAATTAAGATTGAAAATAGAGGTTATCTGATATAATCTTTGGCAATCGCACCCTTGGGAGAAAGCAAGTTTATGTAGTATTAACATCTCACCGCCCTTTATGATCACTTAACGAGTCTCGAAGTGAGGTCTCTCGCACCAATTTAAACCCTAGAGGACGAGTGAAAAGGATCTTCTTACTCTTGCTGTTATCAGAAAGACTGTATACCTGCTTACCCTCTCTAATACTTAATCAATAAGCAAGAGGAATACAGAATAGCAAATTGTATCAAATTGAGTCTAAGAAATGATTAGACCTTCTTTACAAGTGTCCTCATGAATTATATTCAATTGAAAATGCCAACCTCAACGTTTTATTGAATGATTATCATTTACTACTGTATCTATATAGAATATGCGCTGGGGAAAAATATGAAATTAAAACTGGAAAAATATGAGTTAAAATTTCGAATCCTGAAGTCACGCTCATCATATATAAGGGTAGCAAAATCCGGCATTCGTTGCTCAGCCAGGGAATATATATCCCTAGAACCTATGTTAAAGAAATAATCGGCGTCATCACCCCAAGTTCGATTGGAAAAGATATTACCAATCAAAGTTCGTCAGAATCACAATCGAAAAATTTAAGTTTTTCTCTTAAAGTAACTTATGTTTGTTAAGGGAATATGCAATGGTTGATTTAAGAGAAAATTGGAAAATTTTCAGGTTAAAGGATAATTTTATTTAAACACCGGTTAACCGATTAAAAGCATTTGAAACTTTATATATTCAGTCATTCCTACAGAAATCCCAGGCCTATCTCTTGAGATAAAGTACAATTAAGCAGCAAAGAAGAAACCGCCAAACGAACCCAATGCTCAGCATCAAGCACAAGGAGGGAGGGACCTTCGCGGTCAAAAATAAAGTAGAAACCTCTTCCTTGAGATAAAAACATAAATGTGCCAACTTTCATTGTTATCCCCGATTCAAAAATTTCTATAGGCATGTATTAGTCACTCGTAATAGTTGTTCTAATTACAGGAATTGTAAAATACAATGGCTCTTGACCATTGAAAAAATAACTGTAATCTCTTACCCTGCAATGTACTGGCCACAAGATGGCATTCCTCACTGCGCCCCTAGACCGCAAGGCATTTTGGTCGGGGGGATTCTGGAGTAAATTGCCAATGTGCGAATAAAAGCTCGCAAAAGGAGAATATACATCACATTGGTCCACTCCTGCTCCGCAATAATGCCGAGTTAAGCCCTTTCTGCTCACTGTCTCTCTGCTCCACTTCTCATTCCCTTTCCTTTTAACCCCAATTTCCATCAGCATTTCTCTCTCGTTGCTCTGACTCCCACCCAAGAGTTCCAGCACCCTCATCCCCCAATACGCACTCAACCCGGGTCCACGGGTGCTCGTCCCTTTCCCTCAGACTCGGGAACCCTGTTTCCAAAGATACTACCCACCCCCTTACCCACCCCCCGAATGCGTAATCTCCCATCTTAAGTCGAATCCCTCGAATTGAGGTTTTTAATAGCCCCCGAGGGGTGGGGAAAGGGAGCTAGAGGATTCTAGCCAGCACACCGCCCCCTTTCCCATCAGATTTCCGCACGAAATTAAATCTTCCTCGACCACTCACCCTCTTCCTCTCCGAGACCCATTCTTCCAATTAAAAAGGACGTTTTGAATTTGCCGCATGCTGCTACAGGCTCATCTTTTTGTTTCCAAAAGGCATGGTGTCTACTGATTTGTGGGATAGAAATTTTAAAGACCCTTCATGACAAATATGTTGTTATTCGCGTCCAGCGTCCACACGTAAATAATTTCTCGCAATAAATTGAGAGATTGTGTTTCGCTCTCTTGTCCAACTTGAATAATTTTTAAATTTTGTTTCATTTAGAAAGAAAGGTGTTGAGTTTATTGAATAATGCGACGAGATTTTATTTAACCTGTTTTCTGTCGGCAAAACTATTGCTTTCACATATTGGATTAAAAAAGTCTGTATAAATACATTATTTACAGTAACTTGTCTTCATTGTGTTGCAGCTTAGAAAACGCAATTAATTCTCGCATCATACGTAATGCGTATACTGAAATTGACTAGATATGCAAACTGCAAACAGCCGTTTAGAGGCAAGAATTAAGGCTTATTGTCCTATATTCTAAGGGGTACGAGGAAAGTCGCGTGTTATAACTTAAGTTTGTATTTTTAATTTCAATGACTTTCTAAATAAGCAACTGATGCCTTTTTCATGAAAATATTTTAATTTTAACGCTGCATTACTGTAATTCCCGACGTTTTCCTGATTTCGTGACTTTTCTTAAATATCAGTTACCATGCAAAGGGTTCTGAATTCTAATAAAACAATTAAAGCAATAAGAAAAGAAAGACCAAGTCACATATGAATGTTCGAACACGAGAAGGAAGGGGAAAGGAGGAGAATACGATCGGTATGGTTTAAAACGACCCAGCTAGGGAACTGGTGGGCAGATATTTCAAGCCGGTACGATGGTACCCGAATAACTGCTGAGGCTGAGAATGGAAATCCCAATAGCGCGGTTTCGCGATGGAATGCCGGGGTTTGCGAGTCGATGTTTGTCCTAAGTTCCGATCCTCCGCGCCGAAAAATTCGCACGTATATTCCACAATTCATGATTTAGGTTTTAAGGGGATTTATAACCGTTACGAGGGTATTTCCGGACTTACCCGATCTTAGCGGAAACGCGCGTAGAAGACTAGTGTCAAAAAGACTGAAACCCTCTCATGAAATCAAGTTGAAAACTCGGACACAGAAAACATATTTATGGATGACTCAAGGAAAAGTTCGTTGAAAGCTACCGAGGTAATATCACCACAGAAATTCTGTATTTACTTCTCAATATATCAGTCAAAAATACGCTGAAAAGTGGGTCAAAATGAAAATTGTAGAGTGGTAGGCACCTTTTCATGACAGCAAAACATGGAAATTATCTTTGAGATTCATACTTGCCAAAAATTTGGCAACATTATTCGACGATTTGCATTATGCAAATATGAGGTAAGTTTTTGGTAGCCGGAGTTTTATATTGCCTCCTTCCATCAATTATTGAAGAAATAAAATTTTCTCCTTCAAAACCTCTTGGTATGCGTATTTCTACCATACTACTTCTTGTAGCAGTTTATCTCCTATTCGCTCATATCTTAGACTTATACTTAAGTTTTTATCTCATCTTCACGCATCTGTAAAATACATGGTTCTGCTAAAACTTGATCATTTTGCATGAAAACTTGGATTATTAAAACTTTATTTTCAACGGAGCGTTTAACATAAGTGAGCATGTAGGTCTTGCAAATTTATGCATATATATGATCAATTGATCCATAAAACAAAGTCCAGTCCAGTCCAGTTTATACTATGCAAATGAATATATAGATTAAAAAGCATCAATTTATTACATTATGAGGAGGTTTCAGGCTATCTTTTCAAGGACATGTGTAACGCATAAATTTACAATTATATATCCCTTCATTTATTTCAGTTATTTCTTGGACACATTAAAGTCAGTTTTTAACCACCCGTCGACTGGTTTCAACAAGCAGGTGTCATTTTCACGAAGCTCTTTTGAAAATAAAAAGTGTGTCGTGAAACTAAAAATGGCCGTCGTAAACAGACCGTTTCGAGGCAACTCTCTGGAATCAAGACGAGTGAAAATGGCAAAAAAGCGCTGAAAACGATAGAAAATAAATATATATAGCGTTAAATATAAAAAATTTTAGAGTTAAATATTATAAATAATTACAGGGTTCCTTAAAACAAAGGTTTTAAAAATATATATCTATTTTAACGTTAAATTTTTCAATTAGATCTGAGTCCCTGTAAACCTCTGCTGACTCAGAGATTAAAGAGGAAGCCATTAACTTGGAAAATCAGAAAATTTGATAAAGAATAAGAAAATATCACTGTGTAAAAATTACCAGCCTCTTAATTCTGACTCACAATCAAGAAACAAAATATTTTCAATTTTTAAGGACATCTAAAGGCAAAAAAGGATTCTATGCGACATGATCACTCCATCCTAAAACAACTTACTCAGTAAATTTTATCGTCCATGATAAGAATTGTGATAACAACGAAGCATTACGTAATTTTACGCCTTAACTTCTCACCTAGCAATTTATTTGAGAAAGAACAAAGCCAATACGAGAGAAAGCAGAAGGCGATTCGAACTGTAGGAGCTCTAAAATTAAAGAGGTAAGAAAATGTGCGATTGCATATATTTGATCGAGTGAATATTCAAAATAATAAGTACATTTTGTAGTAAAAATTAATACAATTTTGACTGAGAAATGAAGATGTATTTTAATAAGCTTAGTTGCTGACAGAGCACGACAAAAGGTCATAAATTCATTTTTACTAGGATTTTCAGAAGAAATTAAAAAAAATATCTATGATCTTTGGCGATTGAATTAATTCTGCCGGAGATAGGCGATAAGAATTAAATGAAGGTGCACGAAAAAAAACCAAAGAACATTTATCTGCAGAAGCCTTGGTTGCCTTACAGGTCTAAGAAATAAGATGTTAAATAAACCGCACGCTACGATAAGGCACGATCATTCCGTTAAAACACTCCCCATTAGAAAGCCAAAGAAAACACCTACAAATGACGTCAACCCAGAAGGAAACCTCTGAAAGGGTTGATGCTATATGAAAAAAGACCCATTAAATTCCGTTTGCTTTCCTTGAAAAACAAAAGCGACCATAAATTCAGGCCCGGGTGGAGTAATTTTTAACAAGGAAGCAGATTTTTGCAAGCCCCCAGTTCATGTTTTATCTCAGCCAGGATGATTCATTTGACGGAATTTTTTAACGCAAATTTTAGGGGAGAGATAAAAGGGAAGCGTGATATGGTGTGACGCCATATTTGAGATTTTAAAGAATTATTTTATTTTATACGTCCGAGAGTGAAAGTGTTTTCGGGCGGTGGAGGATCAAAATTCCATCGCGAAATGACGCAACACATGACGAGAATTCTACGCCTTCCCGGTTCCCTGAGGACACGACAACGTGAAGGCAGGAAGCTGTGCCCACGCTATGCAATCTTCCGCTCCAAAATCATGTTCACATCAGGCTATGCTTTTAATGGTTGAAGCGAGTGAAACTCACTTTTTTAAAAATTTATCTAGACGTGATTTATTCTCAACTGCGTGAGGCACAAAATAATGGCATTATATCGCGATTTAGTGAATAAATATTAGTATTTTACACATAATCAGGGTATTTTTTAAAAATATTAAGTTATTTTTAATTAATAATGAATCCATATTCGTTTCAGGAAATGGATCTGTAAATTTAGATTCCTATTCAAGAAGTGATATGGAAAATGATAATTGCTAGGTAAAATGAATGCATGAAAAATTGTTCTACATATCATAGACGGTTGTGATAAATGTTGATAATGATAAATAATCACTAGCAAAGAAGACGGTAGTCAGGCTATGATTTTATGCTGGACAGAGCTAGATCACTGAGCTAAACTAAAGGGTTAGACATAGATGGCATGTTCAAAGTTCATTTCAGTCACATGTATGAGAATTAGTATACTCAAAAGAATTAGGGTAGGATATTTTTGTTTAGAAATAGGGATATATTTTGCTGTACGGAATCATCAATGAAGACTGCTTTTAAAGGTGTAATGGAGAACATGATGATTGGAAAAAGAAATAAAGAAAAAATTCTACTGATAACGGGAACATTTTTCGTGTACAGTTCGATTAATGAGCCTAACTATTACAAGGATATATAGTGTGACTAAGCAAACACACAAGATGAGGCTTGCGTTAAATTTAGAGAACTTTGGACGATCAAGCAATATTGCAATTCAGCATGTAAACACATCAATAGAAAATTAAATAAACGGGTAAATAATCTAATTATCTACATGATTCCCCAATAAAATCCAAGATATATCTCCTCAACGTAATTTAAAACGAAATTATTTGAATTTCTTTGAGCCTGAGTAAACCTGATCACGGTAAAAGTTTATTTATCATAGTGTTTAGAAAAAAATATTGATAACCATAAAAAGGGCAGGATAAAGTTTATCGTAATTACAGGAACTGAAAGCAGCAGTATGTCTCCTTCAACATTTCATCCTATATTTTTCATGGTCTTTTGTTATCGCAAAAGCGTTTTTTGTATCAGGACACACATTCATTTTCCTGTGTGGCACCGTCTTGCATTATCATGAATCACATAAATATGACGCTTCTACCTTACCAATTCCAATTCGGACACTTTTGGCCTCCACGTCACCGAAAACGTCGGAGGATATAGTCATCAATTATTATCTGGAATTGCCTCCAGGTATCACTAAATCAAATATAACATTTAAAAATCGAAAATAGTCACGCAGGAAATTTATACTGTCAGATATTTTTACGCAGAAAATTAATTTATTTGCAAAATCGAACAAGATACTTAAAATAATTTAAACTTTGAAAGATTTGATTTGTACCTAGTTTTCATTAGGGCTATTTGAGCCAAATAGCATAAAAATGTTTTTGAGGTCTATTTACGAAATAAGATAGGCATCATGTAATAAAAATGAAGAATTATTCAACGAAAAATTTAACGTTGATTTCTGAATTAAAACTGATAAATTCGCCGCTCTAACGCATCATAGCAAACAGATTGGTTTTGGAAATGTCATCCCGCCTTTCCCTCATTTTTTTCGTTTGGTTAATCTAGCTTGAATATTTTAACGTTGCAAACATAATTATTTCTCTTCTTTCCGTTCTTACAATATCAAATGAAAATGATGAATCATCGCAAAAGATTCAGATCAATAATTAAAAACATAGTTTGCAAATTCCACCGTTTTTCCATAAATATATATTCTTTTTTACCATCCATAGTTTCTAAATCACTATGCCACAAAACTGAGCATTATTAATATGCTATTATTTCATTGTTCAATAAAGTTTATCCGTTAATATCAAACAAATATAGGTTAGGTTTTGAAACAGTGTGAAGAGGAAAAAAAGAACGTGAAAAATACGTACGACAGGACCAAATAGTAACTCAGAATCCTTTCAAATCCTCTAGTGTTAAAAATATGCAACTTGAATGTGATAACAACGATGAATGTGAATAGAAGAAGAATATTGAATGAAAAAATCTATAAATCATTAAAATATAAAATTAAAAATTATAAACCTAAAAAAATATAATTAAAGCATAAAGGCATTTCTGTTTGTTATAGTCCTCTCAGTCCCATCTTCCAAAAGATGACATGCCCTTGGTTTAAGCAGTATCTATTGTATTTCATCGAACTTTCTTGATAACTATCTCCCACTACATCCCATATTATCTCGGTAAATATCTCGGAACCCACATTGGTATCGGATTAAATTGGGCCTATTTGCCTTGGAGACCTATTTATAACCACTGAGGCACGCAACAATACATAGCCTTGAGGCTTACGAAAGCTAGATAGGCAAAAAAGAAGTTAAAAAAAGACGGGCCTAAATAAATTCACTAGAGAATTATAACAAGCACAATTTGTTAGCGTAACTTGGGTGTTATAAATAGTAGCTATTTCGTCTTCATAACTGTAGATTATTTGTGATTCTGCACCTACAGTAGCGAAATTTCAGGTTAGAAATGCCTTAATCTGATAACTGCCGCAGACATTCACCCATTAAAAATGAAATAAAAGTTCCTCGATAAAAAGTTTTCACTACAAAAATAAAAAGATAATATACATTTATAATGTAATAGTTAAGGACTTCGTGTATACACATTCTCACGCCTGTAAACACAAATAAAAATTTAGAAGATTAAACGAAGAGATAGGAGAACAAACACACGGCGATGACACGGCGGTGGCGCAGAGATTGAATGATGGCCGAAAACACATGGGTAAAATTTCACATCAATAAGCCCAAGAGAATAATATTTTTCTCTTTCAATAAGCATAACCTCACAGGAAGAAACATTTTAATTTTAAAATAAACTCATGTAAATATAAGATTAACCCTGAACGATGCATCACCAAGAGTGAATAAATTTCCTTGTGAATACATGTAAACGCGGTAGCGGTATGAATTCACCACTTAGTGGTAAGTGAGGGAAGCTACTTAAAGATGAATTATTTCGACTGCCTCGGGCGCTAAGGAAGACGATATGAAAAAATAAAGTCTTAGTAAGAAATCTCCCGGATCAAGCAAGAAATATCCCGGTTAAGTCGAAAGGATAGGGTCGGATCTGATGAAAGTGTCAGTCTATCATCTATCCTCCTCTTACCTCTCCAGAGAAATTCGAATCCCACTTTGTTCTTCCCGTCTCTTTCCATTCTACGCGAAGATGCAAGTTGAATGCCGCTCGGACCAGCCGGAGACTTTAATTTTGCCCGTCCTGAAAGACGTTTCCCCACCATTCCTCCACCACCTTCGCCTCAGACTATTATTATTATCATCATTACTTCCCTCCCGTCCTCAAAAAGACCACTGACCCACTTCCTAGCCGCTGAACCTCCCTCTCCCCCGTGCAACCACTCCCGCATACTCTTGGCGACCCCTTCTATAGAAATTCTTGCAAGGAGACCACTTTACCCTCTCCCACTACTCCCATTCATCTCGTACAAGACACTCTCCTCCCTGCACTCTTACCTCTTTACCATACCGCAATAAAATGTCCCTCACATTTTCAACAGTAGAGAAAAATGAGTGGTGGATAAGGCAACGAAAATAAAAAATGTAGGCATAGAGAAATGGAGGATAGGTAAAAAGGAATAAAAAAATGTCTCCAGAATTTTTTTAATTTTATTGATAAAATCCTAGGTCCTCCACTGGTTTCTCTTTTTCCCTCTCCCAATGTGCTTGTTTCAAATGCGACCGAGAGTCGAATTTCCGCTCCACTTACGCCAGTCTCCCTCTCCTTCCCATGCTTCTCTCCTTCATTCCATCCTTCGCCCACGTCCTACGTCCTCCGCGCGGCGCTGCGCTTTTTTTCTCTCTCTCTCTCCACAGCGCACATTGCCTCCCACCCCCACGGAAAGACCGCGACCCAATCTTTTCCAAACCCCAATGCCTCCCCCGTACACCTCCTCCCGCACACAAACCGGAGCACTTCGTTATTTTCCCTTTTTGAACCGGCAGATATTCATTCAGGCCCTCATCTCGGCTCCCATGTTCGCACGCCTCGCTTATATAGTCATCCTCGATTCCTTCCACGGCCCTTCCCCCCAAAACCTTTCCCCACAATCCAATCCAACGCTTTGCCCGACACACATCCACACTCCTTCATTATTCTTTCAATCCCTTTTCCGCCACGCTGCTCTTTTCACCCCACATCCTACCCGCGACTTTCCACCACGGGAGCACCATCACCACAGCCGTCCCACACACGCTGCGATCAAACCACGCCTCTCTCCTCAATATTTCATTCCATAAGTGCGCCGCTCTCGGGGTGCGAGCTATGACAATCGAGAGGTTCTCGCGAAGCTGTTTAGCGAGACGCGTCCGAGAATAAGACGAGGCAGGAAAGAGAAGAAGAGAAAGCGTAGGAGACAGCTAAGCCAGTTGGCATAGTCTTCAAATTGGTATTTTAACATGCAATACTCCCGATGGAGTGACCCGTTGCCTCATAAACAGTGACATGAACTTCGCATATCTTCAATTGTTTGCGAGCTAACTTAGAGGAACTTACTCACGGTTGTATGGATATATTGTTATAGATATAAATTGTTAATTCTTCTCGATAATGACACGGGAGCGTTCGAACCGGTCGAGGTTGTACCGAATAAAGCTGAGTAGAAAAGAGAAAGTTATCAGTAACCTTGCAATGGGATAAAATTCACTTAAAATCGCATGGTACAGTCATAAAAAATGTTTGCGGAAACTTTAAAACTAAAAATACTATCCATTACGCTGGAAACGTTGATATTCACTCCCTCAGGGATGTGTTGCAGGGTAATGATGATTATTATGGTATATGACATTTTCAAAGCTATAATAAGTTACCGAGTATTAAAGTTGTTTCCCGGAGAAAAATATAAATAGTATCAGTATTTAGGCAGTATCAAAGAAGGAGTGTAGGTAACCGTAATTATAGTGGAAATATGCAAGAAATCCTCTCTTAATTATTACTGACGGATGAACCGTTAATAATAATAAAGATTTGGAAAAAAGTAAAAATACAAAAAGATGGAGAGTGAGAGGAAGTCACCTTACCCGGCCTACATGTTCCTTATACCAAAATAGCCCCTTTGCTAACAACTCACTTTCCTAAGCAGACAATTTCAGCAAAGACGACTTACTAAAAGTGCAAAAAAGTTTACAGAGACTATTAAGTACCTGATAACCCGCAACATATTTGTTGGACTCTACCTATCAAAACTCTTCAAAAAGCCTCAATATTCTGGAAGAGTAGGCTCCTGGACTGAACAATATAATGAGTGAAAAACAATGTTCTACGCATGCATTAAAAATTTAATAGTAGGTGAAAATGGAGAGAAAAATAAATTGGCTCAAGATGATTTTATTAAGAGGTTAATAACTCTTATTGTTTACAGTTACAGAGAGTAGAACATAGGGAGCCCAGCTCTTATTTCTCTTAGTTACCTCTTATTTCGATTCTCTGGTCTTCCATGGCAGCGTGGGAAAATAATAGGACGGATTTGTATGGGGAGTGTGGGAAAATGATTTCCTCCACGTCGTCATTACGGAGCCATGGTTCCGTTAAGAGTCGCTCCACAGCCACCCAATGCGATTCATCAGAGGGTGGGAGGAAATGAATTTTCCCGTTACGCTTTCCTTCCTCCGTCGCGTGAATAGCGGATGGGGATTTTTTCTCCTTTCGCGGGGATCCGGAAGGAGACTGCTCGAGGTTCTAAATTGTGACCACGCCTCAAGTATCACCATCTCATTTTTTCACGGAGCGAAGGGTGCAATGACACACCAAGACGATTACAAATTGCTTTCACTACGATGCTGAGGAATATTTTTTTTCAGGTACTCTAGGGGTCGCGTAATAGTGAAATATCATCTACATCTACATAATACCCCGCAAGCCGCCTAAAAGGCGTGTGGCAGGGGGTGTTAGGACACCAGCCGTTTACAGCTTAAAAAAAAAAAAATTAAGTGCTCAAACGAAGTTGGGACTAGCGTTTATTAAAGTCCTTTATGGTTCGGGGGAAAAACGAATTCGCATATCTATCCGTTCGGCAAAACATCTCTCTTAATTTATCACTTCTATCGGTACAGAGCGTATGTTCCTGGGTTCGTATGAACGGATTTTCCTGGGTTCAAATCCTGCAGGGACACATTATTATTCTTAACCATACGAAAAAAGTCTTGTTAAGTGGTTTTGTGATTGTCAAAACTTAAGTACACAGTAAAAACTTAGTCCATACGTCCAATCCTAAATTATCAGACCAATTGGCCTAGTGAAATATCGATAAAGTGAGAAGTTTGCCATCAGTTAAGACAGTAGTTCCAACATATTTAAGAGCACAGAGAAATTATAGCTCAAACTCCTCTGAGAGCTGAACTTTATATTCTGCCTCTAATGCACTTCAGGCGAATATAGATTAGTTAAAATATAGGTGTCTTGATTCCCAATTGCATTGAAGTACATTTGTAAGCCTAAACAAGCATAAAAAATTAGAGACATCAATGTGTTCAATCAGCGTTCACTGACGAAAACAGTGAACACTGGCATCAGTCAAATGGTTGGAATCTCTAGAGAATCCCATAAGAGTATACATTTCTAAAATGAAGAGAAAAAAGGAAAATCATAATTCTATAAACACTCCATCAGCAGCGGAGACGGGAATGGCATTTACAAGTTGCCTAGCAATAGACACCTGGATACAGATGTACACGATCTTAAAGTAGAATAGAGATGAAAGTCTGGATGCTTTGAATAAGTCAAACCATTCGACGTATGAAATTTACAGCAATATAGCATAGATTAATCCATATAAATGTCCCTTGGAGGTTTCTATAAAGGTTTTCACGAGTATAACTGAAGGAATATAGGACTCCAATGCTCCTCACGAGTGCTAAGTGAAAGAGAAGAGAAACAGCCAATAGGTCAGGGTCCGAAGTTTTATAGCAAAAAAATCGAAATAATTAGTATTTAATTTATAATATATCGAAAATAATTTATTTTCTCGTGTCCCTCAATACCTAATCAGTCCAGATAGCCTATTTTTTTACATATTGATGATTAGTTATGATCGTCAATATATAAAAAATTGGCTAATTTTTTCCTAAATCATCTACGATTTATATATAATTTTAAGTTACCAATTCTTCACAATTTTTACGGCTCTACTAGCAATCACTGTCAACAACAATAATCAACTTTACCTTTAAAGTGAAAAATATGTCCCCATCGGTTAGGAGAAACATTTCCAGCGTCGTGAAATCTAGGTACTCCTTCATAACGAAAATTAGAGAAAAAGGAATATCTTTGTTTCCTTGGCATAGAAATCTTTGCTATGAAACGTATGACGAGATAACAAATAAAACACCTACTTATAAATCCCATGAGGTGAGCCATGGTATTTCGTGTATAAGTATGATTTTCTTGCAGTACGCTATTTCATCGTAATGCCACGAAAGAAATCTCTCCAGCCCTAAGAGATGCGAACCAGACTATCAACTTGTGGATTAAACGCCGAATTTATCAATTATTGGGCAGCTTGTCCACGCTTGGGAAATAGAAATAAAGGCAGTGCGGTGGAGGAATCAAAATTTAACATCGTGAAATTGAATCGCCAAGGGACTTGAATATCTAGGGAGACGACCTGCTCCGGTTTGAGGGGTTCAATACCATCAGGAATGCATGCGGTCTCATTTCAGGAATACCACAAGAAAAAATGGCAAGAGGATATAGGTCATCTGGCGATATCATAAATATGCTGGAACGAATTTCGCAAAAAAATATTTTATAGATATTGTGAAAGGGATGAAGAATACGCTCCACTTTGGGACGGATTCATCAAACTACACAAATGTGATTTTACGTGTTTTTCAAGGAATATTATTGTGGCTCTTTTATAAATTTCTATAAACTTCTTTTATAAACTTTTATAAACGAATGTAACACAAAATTACCTCGATGAAGTGAAATGAGAAGTATTACCATGATAAAGGCTCAAACCTTTAATCGCGGGTGTTTACGTTCCAAGGGATACAATGTTAGGCTGCATATAACTACAATATGAAACTCAGTCTGTTAAAAATTACACGAACTAATGTTCACGTGTATTTTAATGATCCATTCATGCGACCACTTTAATTCATGCATACATTTTTTCAAGTAGGGGAGTATTTATGACATAATTCTATTTGGATAAAAAGGATATCTTAAGAGCTGACGCTTTTCTGTCATGTGGGTTGACAGCAACTCCCATCTGAGTTCTCCCCAGGTGGGCACTTAATACGATTCGAACTTGGAAAATTGAAAAGACTTCATCCGATGGGAAAACAGAGAAATTTTGGGGTAACAGATAAAAACTTTACATGGAAAAGTCGACAAATAAGTAATCACTTTCCTCTTCTTATTGCTTGTATTATTTTTCACTTAAACTATAAAACGTAATTCAGACCTTGTATGACAAAGTGAAACAATAAATGAAACACGAGATATTCCTCTATTAGGGTTACATATTGAAAACCAGTTTATCTTCTAAAATCATTATATATTTGCTGATATAGACATTGCGTTCCCATTGCAAGTATGTAATTATATTTGCTATGATTTAAACTCTCAGGCTTTTAGCTCGGAAAATATAATAGAAACTGGAAACATAGAAACAGGAAAATATACTTCTAGGAGTAAATTTCCTTTTCAAACACCCTCAAATGATTTTTGGCAGTAAAGGGCGTTCAAATTCCTACCAAGTGGGACGGATAATCGAGCTCTCCATCTATATCATGTCTCAAATTACTCAATGGGACATGATTGTTTCCATCTGGCTCAAAGGTAGTTAGAGCTGCATAAATAAAATATTTACTTATCAATGGCCATAGTGCTTATTTCCCAGGCTAAAAGCCGTTATTAAAGAGCACATTATGCAGATACAGTCTATAACGGTGGCTATCTTTCCAGTAACCACAAGCGCTTTTCTCCCCGTCATTTTTACCTCAAGCTTGAGGTTTGTTTTTCACTTGTCCATCATCCGCTACATCCAATATGCTTCTGAGGTTTTAGAGCTCTTGTGGCCTTGGAACACTTCCGTCGAGGGAAACCTTAACAGCGAAGTCGAGAAAAGAGCTCCGACGTTATTTAGCAGTTATTCGAAAAAAACCACTCGTCCTTCTGCCTCGCTCTCCTGCCGACATGTAACTTGTTCTGCAGTGTTCCAAAGCAGTATAGTTCGATTTTTACATAGGATTACTGTCACTTGACCTAGCTCTGCAGTGAAATAGTGTTTTTGCGTGATCCTATTGGGAAATTGTGCTTGTTAAAGTGAAGGAATAATTAGGGCTATGAAACACAGGAGATGAGATGCACATTAATTTATCGCATAGATGGTATTTTATAATTTTTCAATTACAATCGGAGAATGCTGAGGGTGATAATAAAAATTAGGGGATGCACTGCTATGCTCGCGAAAATGAACAGAAGATTGAGTTAAAAGTTTTTGAAAGCCTGCTAAACCCAAGCCTTGAATTATATAGCAATGACTAGGAGAAATATAGAAAGTATAGTACTTACAGACGCATTTAGAAATGAAAATGGAATACTCATGGGCATGAGATGTGTTATAGCCATTAATATCTATACAATCTTCGGGTATGATAGAATTAAAGTGGGAATGGGGATTTGATTGATTTAACGCAAAACCTATGAGGGACCAAAATATGGAGATAAAATAATTGCAAAAATTGAAAATGGTCTTAAGTTATTTCCTTACACTCTGGAAAAAATCCAATTTTTAACACTTTTCTAGGGAAATTTATTGAATCATTAATGCTTAAAACTAGCAAAACCGTAAACATCTAAAAACACTTTAAAAAACTAATCTATACGTTGAACAATTATCATATAAATAGGTGAAAAATTGTAACCATCTGGTTCATTTCCGTCTTCAAAATCTAGCCGTTGAAAAAGATTAGAAATGCTTGACTGTGAAGGGGAACCAGTGCTCATATGTGCACACCTCCTCTGCTTGTGACTGGGTGGAATCTTCGCGGCACATCCCTTTGAATTATTGATCGATAACTCGCTGCGCTCAAGCGAGCAAGCACAATGTTCTTCTTTAGTGATTGCTGCTTACCAAGAATCGCATAAGTCATTTTGGAACTTTAGGCCCTCGTTAATCAGTCCTCCCTTGGTAATTCATCCGAATTAATCCATTTAATCAGGCTTGGCTATAAAATAATAGTTGCTAAGATAATCACGACGCCTAATTGCCACTGCAATTTATCTCAAAACAATTTTTAAAACAACGACTCGCAAGTAATCAACACCTAGATATAATTGTGGTATAAATATCCCTCGAGTGACTCGGATGCCGACCTGCCAAGATTTTTTAGAAAGCGATCACTGTCTTAAAATGAACTTCGGCGATTTGAACGAAAAATTCTGAAAAAAGTACTCGACATTGAAACATTAACTTTCTCCGTTACATCACGTAATTCTATATTATTTTGGCATGAATCGAGAAGGATTGAAATCCTAGAAATACTAAAGTTCATCTTAATGCGGAGAATATGGCTTCAGTCATCTTAATCTTCTGCCAGAAGTGTAGGCGAAAGGTAGCAATATTTTTCACTCCACGGATGTATAAAATACTTAGGGATAAATAGTAGTGGTTATACTCAAGAAATGGAAAGCTTTTCAACGACTTTTAGTCATTTCAATGTTTTAAATACGGAAAATAAGAGAAAAAAGATGACGGCTGTTTTCCAGCGAACCTCTCAGCCATGGCCTCCCATTGAAATCCCAAGCGATACTCCCTGCCTCCCTCTCTATCCAGTTCCTTCGTGACCTTTCCCCTTTCGAACTGCTCTGCTCAAAATAAAACAGTTCTTTTTGGACACCGCGGCTGTTTTTCAGGGTGCTCAAAAAGGACTTCACAACTTGACCAAATTAATAATAAAAATATGAAAAATAATGATATTTTTGGTGCCATTAGGAAGAAAAACGTTTTTGAAATATCTACGCCAGTTTGGTTCAAGAGAAAGATAATGAGAGTCTATGAGTTTGAACCTCCATTCAAAGATTATGAATAGAAATGATACAGGGATAACACGTATGTGAAGGCTTCATATCCATGGCTCCATATTCAAATTAAATAATCTGATGGTTTTGGATTCAAATTTTTGAAGAAAGTAACAGATTAAGATTTCTTTAGATTGTGGCTCAGCATCAAAAACTATCTTTGATTTTGAACAGGTTAAAAATCAGTAAAAAAATGTTTTGTGCGTATCTCCATTTTGTAACAGCTCGAGTGGTGTAACTTTTCCTATTGAAGCATAGATTCTTGCTTTAACCTCTGCGAATGCAGCAAATGAGTGTGGTTAAGCACGAGGATTCTCTATGAATATTCAGTAGCAAAAATTGGAAGGCTACAGGTGGGGTGAACGGGTAGAATATGTAATTTACCCTTAACCTGACCATCAATCTGGAGGGTAGCCATATTTGATGCAAAGTAAGAACCGCATAAAGCATGGAAGACATCCACTTTGATTGCTGCACATGCTTTGCTGGTAATCCAGTATACTTAAGAAATTTACAGTACATCTTGCTAGTCTTGAGATATCATTAAACAAGTAAGGCCAGGATTATCCTTAGTTATGCCATAAAAATTCAGTATGCTCATTTTAAGTTGGTCTTTTGTTGTTAGATTGCTTGGAGAATAGAATGACCAGCTTTTGTATGAATTAATTAAACTTTAAAGCTGTTTTTGAATCAAAATTATATTGACAAAACATTGTACTGAAACAATCTACGTAATTTTTCTGAATATATTTATAAGAGTTCATAATATTGGACCTAATTTAAAATTGAGTTTTTTTTAAAGAGTTGGACCTATTTAAAAAAATCATGAAAAATTATCAATAAAAGCATCATTTCCGTGCATTTTTACCAGCAATCAATTAACAAGTCTGTTAGGAGATACAAATCAAGACATTGGCTGAAATCATTTGTTTGAGTAATATATAGAACATTTCATTCCGCCATTAGCATTGTAAAATCGTGACAGTAAGATAAACCTCACATTCAACATAAATCAATGACAAGGAATAAACAAATGAATTTTATGAAATATAGTTCGATGCTGAGATGATATCAGTTAAAATTGATCGCGAACGAAACCGGTCGATTTTTAGGCGTGATTAATTTAATGATAAGGTACCTTCATAAATATTTAAATATTCTGGCAACGAACTCCAGTGGGATATAGATAAATCATAGAATTTGGGAATTCTTTTATGTTGCTCATTTGCAATTTCAATCCGAAGGTTGGGTAGGAGAGGCGAGGTTAGAACTCGTCCCACATCATCTTACCGGTGCTAAATATAACACTGGGTCGCGGAGGAGTTAATTTCTCTTGTCACCACGGTAACCTGGATCTTACGGCCAGTAGGAAAACAATCTACCCCCTTCGCCATCGCCCCCCATTTTAAATCAATACCTTGATAATAATGCTCACTTTTTATGTTTTTCGAACCGATTTCAACATTCAAGTACCATTTGCCAGTGACTTAAGCTCGATACACTAACACAGTCTCTCGATAGTGAAACTTCCGTGCTGAAAACGGTCGAGAAAAAAATAAAAAATTGTAACATACTCCCACTAGTTCACCTTATTTCGCAGAATTCCCCGAAGTTAAGGATGAGACAGTGCACATAACGAAGACCAAAGCCATAAAATATGATATAATTTTCTTGTAACACTCTATAATTATCCAAGAAGGTGGGGCCGAGGAGTCGTGTATACACAATGAAGCCTAAAAAAATGAAAATTTGAAGTCTTTTCTTGTAACGCACTGTTTTTATTCTTGTAGAACGCCTTTTCCACTCACTTGTTCACGCCAAAACTCCGGTGGAAGCTCGCGAAAGATTTCAAGCGAGCGGCAGTGGTCGTTCCAAGATATCTTCGGCGGCGACTCAGCGGCACCGGCGGCGTCCTCCGCCGCCTCCGAGGGTCCCTTGGCTGCCACTCCGAGGCCGCCCACTTCGCGGCCCGCAATGCTCACTCCCGTGCCAAAACCGTGGTCCTTATACAGTGGTAATCCAACACTGGCACGGTACCACTGCCCCGAAATTCGTGCTACCCGGAAATTCCCACAGCCCGAATTGATCTCACTCGATGATTTTGCCCGATTAGACCTCAAGAAGGTTGGTTTGGATAGGCGAGGGTAGAGCTAACCCCAAACTGAGCCATGGGGGCCAGTTCCTTTCCCGGGGACACTTCCAACTTAGAAGAACATTTACGAGGGGGGATTTTCACCCGGAATTTGAACCCGAATTCCTTATATCAGCAGACAAACAATCGACCTAGTAGGCCACAGCGCTCTTGTTTTAAACAATCGAGAGAATTTATAGGAAGGGGCAACAATTATCCAGAAAAGGAATATTTCCAGGTTTTGCTCGCGGTTGCGCCACCTTCAAATGAGGGCGTGAGGTTTCCTCTCCCTTTCCCTTTAAATCCAGCCCAACTCCAGGGGATTCAAAGTGCTCATCACCCTGAGAAACTCGTACAGTTAGAATAAGCACCCCTTTACAAGTAAAGACTTAAAATGCCAAGAGGCTTGGAAACCCAGCTTCTGGAGTGCAACCTCTTGGGGTTGAAAGGACTTCCGATTCCCGATGATTCTCCTTCGACAAAATTAGGATTATCCGGGCGGATGTTCAAATATGGCTCGAGTGTGTTCACAAAATGCCCGTCGTCAGTTAAAAGTAGCGATGCTAGCGTATGCAAGGTTTCGAGGCGCATCGAGTCAAATCGGCTCGTTTGAATGGTTTGGAAACTCTATTGAGGCTATGGAGGATTAGTAGCTGAGGAACGGGTATCTAGAGACTTCGACCAGACCTTCAACTTCGCTCGGATCGCGAAAAATGCCCTTGGGAATTGGCGAAGCTCCCTATCGCCCCCTCGCACGACGAACACCGAGGCCGTACGAACCGGGGACTTCGTAACGTCCTTACGCCGCGGACCGCAATGATAATTCGATAGGTTGCGGGGAACTCCAACGTTTCGGGGGACTGGAAAGCTCGCAAATCCGGTTAGCCGCTTTTATTTCGTTAGCTCAAAACCCACGCGCCGCCTTCGGTGCAACGTCTCAGGAAGGTCGCTGCTCTGGTGTCGGCTGCAAGTCTTTTTAAAGTTAAACCATGGTGTGAATCAGTAAACCGGCGACTTAGGTGCAATTTCTAACATCCGCCTCGTTAGAGAACTTATTCATTTAGATGCGGACATGATGGGGAAAGGACGGCTTGTTGTCTGCACTAAAAATGGCCAAAATGGTACCAGAAAATAAATATTTATATGGTAACATGAAAATTTTTGCTGTCATTTCCATCACCAAAGAGTTTTATTTTCATTGAAATGGCAAAATAATCTCAATAGAAAATGGGAAGCATTATGTAAAGTTGTTCGGACGCTCATTGGTGGCATAATGACTCACAGGAATTAAATGTGCAATTTACCATTCTTTTGATCACGAAGAGGAATTGCAGTAATACTGCAGTACTAGCTTAGCAGCTATTACAATTATTAAGGTGCCAAACTAAATACCGTTTCAGGGACATTTATTAATCTCCAGTAATTTTCAACTGGCGCGTCAAAGTTTCCTAGCTTTTTGATTGCTAACGATAGTTTTGTTAAAAAAAGGTAACTGAGCATAATAACACAAGATGGTCCAAAGCGGATATATTCATATGGAATGAAATGGTTAAATGAAATGAAATTTCACAAAATCCATTTATTTTTTACCCATGATAAGGGAATATGAAACGTTAAATATTTTACCGTATGCTTTTGGGCGTAAATATTTTGGTGTATATGGTGTTCTAAAACACCAACCCCCAATTTAGATTCCATATGATATAAAATCTAAACAAAAGTTATAGCTTATGTAGGTTCGAAGATATTCGCGGCGTTGGTTAGATGATCTTTCCATTCTATTCGGGTTTTTTTCACCGCGTTTGTTGTATTTTAAAGACAACAGTTTCGCCGGCGTTACAGTCGGCGTCTTCAGGTCGAAGGACCTGACCTGAAGACGCCGACTGTAACGCCGGCGAAACTGTTGTCTTTAAAATACAACAAACGCGGTGAAAAAAACCGAATAGAATGGAAAGATCAAAAGTTATAGCTTTTTCCAAGAGGTTTTTTACAAGAAAAAAACTAATTCTGCAAGACAGGGCATGAGTTTGTTAGGAAGAGCAGAGAAAAATAACTCTCAAATCTTCTTTCTTTTAATAAACGTCACAAATTTCTTAACATCATTTCATTCAAGCAAAAGTCGGATTTAATGAAAAAAGAAAATGGACAACATGATCCGCATAGAGGTGGTTAAAAACATAATAACATCACAGCCGATTTACCGAAAGGTGGTACGTAATAGTTGAGATTTTTTTCTATTCGCCAAATGGTTTAAGAACCATTAGAAAAAAATCCTCTGACTGTTCTAAATGGCATAAATGCTTTTAATGTCGCTTTGATAAAGGTTTAGCCATTTGATCAACCATTTCTAAGTTATTGAATACGAAATCATACTAAATGATGTAGTCTCCTGGTTTCAGTTCCGACCGAGAATCCTAAATGCCAAAAATAATATAGAAATTTGAATGAAAATTCAAGTATGTAATACCCTGAGGACAAACGCTATAGAATTAATTCTTTCTGATATGATCAATATTATTTAATGTCGAATGAGAAACAGTAATTGGCAAGGTATTGCTGAAAAAGTAGATGTAACTTATGTTGTTATACTCCGCTGATTAAGTTCCTGGATTTATCATCAGAGCAGGCATTGCAAAGGTCCACAGGTAGACAGGAGGATAAAAATTTCGTAGGAAGAAATACCAGCTGGAATTTCATGATTAATGCGAACACAAATGGCTCGAAAGTAAGACGCTTATGAAATTAACCATAGCAATCTTCAGAATGGGGGGTACTAGGTTCTCATGCAGCATTGGTCTTTGGGAGTGGGCATTATCATGCCCTATAGACTTACAAAAAGCTCCTGCAATAGCCACTTCAAGCCGTAATGGCCCGGTAAAGTTAGCCCAAAAAATAGGGGTACCCTTGCATAAATTCCCAACAAGCTGAAAATTTGCATGAATATTAAGGATCTTCTCTTATGACTCATATGAAATCCTGGAAAGTCCTCATCGATCCCGCGCGTGCAAAAACTTTTATTCACGGTCAAAGGTCACAAAAATGGGTTTTTGTATTTTTTGGCCAAACGGTTAGTTTTATGATAAAAATTGCTCAGACCAAAATTATAGATCAGAAAATTATCTACAAAGTCGTCGTGATGCATTTTTCTCTAAGATTTGCCGTTTCTGAGAAAAAGCCATTCGAAAGTCAGCTGGAGCAGTATTCTCCGTAATATGCAAGACTATATTGTTGCGCTTTCCGAATATTATTGGACGCGTAACACGCATATTGGTTATTAGCTCTCACCTGTCCATTCGCCAACAATCGGGACAGAGGGTTTAGTATTCTCCCTAATATGCACACGTTTCCTCGCCACCTATATGGTAGTGTACGAGGCGCGATATTTAACTAAGTTTCCCCAGTAGGTCTACTCCACGGTCTGTTTTACTCGTAAATCAGGTCTTATTGAGCTTTTTATTATTTATTTCTTCTTCCACCCTTATCTTCTTCTTCCTCTACATTCTCATGAGTCGCTCTAAATTGTTGTAACAGCGATGCATCATCTGCTTCGTCGTTGATGTCGATATATATTCTGTTGAAAGTTTAAAAAAAAACTTGAAAACACCTGGATTTGGCAACTGATGCATGCCGTTGAACAAAATGAGCCCACTTTTTACAACTACATTTTGAACTACATCCTCTCTTGCAGTTGCAAATAAATTTAATAAAGGTGTTAAGGAGACGGGCGTGGAGTATGAATTGGCTCCAGTACATTGTGACTTAACTTCCAACCCCATTCTTCTGAATCCAGTTTATTGCCAAGTCACACTTGAACCTGTTAATACAATTGATAAATTGCTGAGTAGAGGCTGAGGTTGAAGGAAGACAAGCAAAATGCACACATTTTTTATTAGGTGATTGTTTAGCAAAACGTAAGTGCAGGTGATTTTTGCTTAAGCTCCATAAACTGAAATAGGAAAGCGAATTCTGAGAGCGATCAGAGTATTAAAAATTTGTATGAGTCGTTTTGAGGCAAACTGCCGATGAAAAAAACTGCAATACCCAAATCTAGCTGGGACTTAAAAGACCGAGGCCTAACAGCAGTCATAATACTAGGACAAATGTTTATACATACTGATTTCATAAACTCTAAATTTAACCGTTCATGTTTTTAATAATTTATTCTAAAACATGTATCAATGACTACGGAATAAGATTTTTTATATCTACAAACATGCGACCTGGTGAAGGATAATGAGAATTATCGATGGCTACCGATTGAATATCGTCTCGAATGATTGGTGCCGCAGCTTCCAGGGTCTTAAGTCACTTTTCTTTTCTTGATTTAATTGATCATGATGATTATCAATTAAGCATATAAATGTTAATTTTCCGGGTTTCTCAGTGATAATAATCTTATTACCATACTTAATATCAATCGCAGTTTAACAATAATATTATCCGGATATGAATTTTTGCAAACATTTATAATTCTTCCAGTGTAGTCCGACAGTCGTCACTACTCTCGATGTAGGCAAATATTTATTCCATTGCCAGATTCAATGCTTCATCTCCTGGATGACCAGTTTTACTTCCAGTAGGCGGGTTTAAAAAAGAAACAGCAATAATGACGATATATAGCCTCAGCAGCTATTAAATTATGCTTAAACCTTATGCGACCGAGAATATCTTTTTAATTATTATCAGAACGAATTACTATGAGCTATATACAGAATAAATTCTTGGAATGAAAGTGTAGTAACTTTAAAAATTCTAAGCCGATATTTCTCAGCTCGTTTCTTTTCTATTATTCATTCCCTTCATCGCCGCAAAAAAGGAATGGTTTTTAAAACCAAAAGCCGAGTCATATACGCGTGCTCTTGTACAAGGAGGACTTACTTTTGATGCACTGGCTTGATCCTCTTCATGATGTCTTTCCACTACTACAAGTGTAGTTTTTCCGAAATTGCACATGTTTTGCCACTGATTTTGGACTTTTTTGGTAGTTACTGAATTCATTGCCTCTTTCAGCACTTGCATCAATCAACGTCTGTGAGCCACGATCAGTAGTAGCAATTTCACTTGCAGGCAAAGGTTATTTTACAGATGAAGCCATGCCGGAAATTTGCTATGAACTAAACTTTACGTTATAGTTCTAGCAATGACCACACGTTTTCACTAAGAAGGAATATTTAAAACTAAGCCCTTTGTCCCGATTGTTGGCGGATGGACAGGTGAGAGCTAGTAACGAATATGCGTGTTACGCGCCCAATAATGTTCGGAGAGCGCAATTAGATTTTCCACCCGTATAAATACCCTTCAACTAAACTAATGTATAGTGAAAAGATATTTTTGAAGTAAAAAAAGACTCCCAATTACGGAAATGGATTTTTGAAATTAAAAAATCCTAAATTTCCACAAGCAAGTGAATTCAATCACCGAATTAGTGCATAAATTGAGAATACTTACATACATCTATACGTATCCGTGCATTCTCTAACAAAAGCATGGACAATTGACGGCGAACCAAATACGTCAAAAAGTCGTTCAGTGCAGTGAAAAAAATCAGACTATCAATCACAATTTGACTAAAATACAGATTCGATTTCTGAAAAATGAAATAGATGACATGGTAACGGAGTTAATATTCCTACATGTATAGTGATAACTTCAGTCATTGAAAAGTAAGTACCCAGGCGTAACAAAAAGCTAGCTTATTATTAGAAATAATCTATTTTGAAATAAACAAAGGTAATACGGTCAAAATAAAAGATTATATCTGAGCGATAAACATTGAAGAAATGAATTTAAATATTTTAAGTAACTAATTGAAAAATGGCTAACTTGCTCGGAATTAACAAAAACAAGATAAAATTAACCACGTTTTACAATTAGCCATTGTTTTGACATTTGTTTAATTATTTCACATTTACATCAATTGATACTGATGTAAATTTTACGTAGATTAAAAAAGTTATTGCTAAGTTATCCACCTTTTTGAGAAGGATAATTTATTTTTTAGAGGCAAGAAATTTGGCTGAATTAATCGCTTTTGAGAGGAGTTGTTATACCATTAAAAGTCGTGGTGCTTAAGGCTACACATTAATGTTGAGTGGGAAAACTTTAGTACATTTTATAAACAGGATTATATATGAGCACGGAACCTTAAGGACGCAATGTTACGAAAAAGCAACTGTTCAATCTCAACGACCAGACTGGATTTATTCAAGAGATATAAATGAAAGCAATAAATGGAGGCTTTAAATTAAAGAAAAAAATATTCAATGAAGAGGATAACAAATATTCATAACCAAGGAGGAATTATTTTCCAGAATAATACCAACTCCTTTCTCACTTTAATTTCCGCTCACTTTTCTTTCCATTTCTCTCTAACGAAACGTTTTCCTTGTCCTCATGATTATTTTAACCCTTTATTCATATTTTCGTGTTTCATCATCAATTAAAACAACGTCAAAATACCGAGTGAGTGATTTCCTCACTTTTTCATGCAAATAATTTATCATTTTTTTTTGTAGGCACCTGAATTCATAAATAAAATAAGGAACTATTGCTCCGAGTATCAACCTTTTCTCAGCGGAGAAAAAGTTTTTCTTACACGATGAAAGAAAAAAGAACTTCCGATTATAAAGTGATTCAAATTACATACACTTTAAAATACTAGCCAAAACTCTGAGTTCGTGCCCTTAATAAATCCCTTGAAAGATCAAGAAATCGTAATTACGATAAAGATGTGACTATTTTCTGCAGAGTAATATGTGGGATCAGTACTTAATATAAACTCTAACTAGGGCATATGGACGAAAATATTCTATAGAAACAAACTAGGAAATAATATTTTTATTAGGTGTATCGAAAAAACTGCGGAGCAGCAAAAATTTTCGCGAATTTTAGCGGGAAAATTTTTCTCCTTTTATCATGCATGGAAATTTTGCAGGCTCTCACTGATATCACTAGTTTAGCCAAAGAAGATTTTGCGGAAAAAATGGTGGTTTCAAGTTAGTCGTGTGATTATGGCGAAGAAATCAAAGATGCGTTATTTAGTTAGTTGGGTGGAATCGACGAACCAACCACCGAGTCTTCATGCCCCGCTAACGTAACGCAACTATGCAATTTAGAGATGTACTAGCATGTAAATTTCTTTGGTATCTCACCAGTAACGGTTGAGAGAACATTCTCCAAGGAAGGTTCAATCCTCAGTCAAGACGGAACGATGAACGGCCACGTTAACATAGAAATAACCGAGCTATCCCAATATGGATCGTTTGCCATTGATGCTCTTCTCATGGTACGCATCCTGCGGTGTCCTAAATTGCTTCCAGCGGCCTGAAACCTAAACCACTGGCCACTGACGTCATACCAATGACTTCCCCAAGCGAGTTGCGGAGTTTAAGGCAACGAGAAACCAGAAAGCATCAGGTTAAAGGCATAGAGGAGGTCCAGTGAGACATGTCATATAGCCCATCATTTCGAACCATATCCTCTAGAATTTATATTCCGAACGCTTGCGTGAGCAGTGAATTTCTTCTAGACCACAAAAATCTAGTTCACCCTATAAAGACATTTCTACTAAAATTGCTGTCATGTGGACATAAAATTTTTCGTTTTTGACCCAATTCTTTTTTCGTGGTGTAGTTAAACGTATAAAAAGACGCGTTCACGTTCCTTACAAATACATTGAGCGCTGCGTTTTTCGCGAAAGCAAGATATGTCACCGACACTCGTAACGCCATTTCATATGTTAGCCTAAAATATAGGCCATGGCATTGTCAGGACCACATAGATATCAAAAAGGTTTGGGTTTTAACTTTAACTGTAACAAATAGATAAAAATCACATTTTAACTATGCTATAAAAAATTACAGTGAATGGTAACATGATTGACTTAAGTTACAAATACTATGCACAAAAGGATCGATGATTTTGTATTCGTTTCCTTTCCCCTCTCGTATTCGCCATAATGTTTTGAAGGAGAGGTAGGGAAAATTATAATGTATCATCTACATGCATTAAAAAATGATGTAAATGATACCACTTTAAAGTACATAAACGTGATAGTTAAGAGAAATTCAATATAGGTTACTTTAAATAAAAAAATAAAAAAAATAACCAAAACTTTGCTTTTGCTTTATAAAAAAGTATTTCCTTTAAGGTTTCAGTATACATAAAAACACTAGAGATTTTTTATTGCTCATTCTTAATATAGCAAAAATTGAATACGTAAAAACGGATAGCTAAGATTAAGATGTACTTTGGAAATATCATAGGTTTCTCATCAGGGTGAGATTTGTCGACAGAAAACTTCTTCATCTTAGAGCTGTAAATGTTTCCGAAATAAATATGCGGGAGTGATTTGAAACGTTGCAATCCACCAAACCTTTATTTACATGTTGAATCCACAAAACAAGCGTAAAGATGAGTATTTATAAAAACTATCAACCTCAAAATATAGGATTGATTTTACCGCTCTCAATTATATAAAAATATCCAGAAATTTTCGACGTAACTATAAATAATTCGTAAAGCAAATGCTTGATGTTTTCCCGGTGAAATGATGCGATTAATCTTTCATGTGTTTCTGACGAGGTCAGGCTTTCCATTTCCACCGACGCTTCAACGGAATACTTTTCCATCTTTCTTGCGCCTGATTCAATTAAATTCAAATAGAGCCTGACTCGGTCGGAAGTCTGAAAAAGATTCATCGCAATTCGTTGGGTATTTATCTCCCAAAATATTTCTGCAGTGTTTTTTTTAGAAGTCACGAAAGCTATTTTCGTGGACAACATTTGAAGTAACCTCAGGTATTGAACACTGATTATCAATGTCTCAGCGTCGAGAAATTTCGCGAGTTTAGTCACGTTGCGGTGTTCCGTAAACAGATCAATCGTAACATCGGCCACCTCGAGCAGTAGTTTCACGTCCTTCCTCAGTTTGTCCACAGTTCGCCTCGAGTAAGGTCACCTGCGCCGGGAGCAGACCTGAATCTGCATTATTGGATTGTCTAGGGTATCTTTAGATGGAATTATGAAGACCTGCCATTTCACCGAGGATGATTTATTTTTAAAGAGCCTTCTTTATCGGTCTCTTTGAGACTGGGAGGTAATTCAATAACGGGGAAAACACGCTTTCAGGGAGTCACTGAGGAAGATAAACTCAACTCCGCAAAAGCGAAAAATATATTGTGTCACAGGTTTTCCAACGTTGCCCGTGAGGGAAGCTTTAAAATATGCATTGCACTGGGCATTTCATAAGCACAACCAAGTACTAAAAGATCGTCTAGGCACAACAGTTCTCATCAATAGTCTTAAATCTTGTATTTAGTTGTTACAATAAACGAAAACCAAAAAATGATATTAAAATCCGCATCAACAGGTTGTAGTGAAGGGGAATTTTTTATATATTGCATTGAATAAGGGAATATAACTGCTGTATCTCCACAACTCGAGAGTTGTATTTAAAACTGAGAAGAGAGCACGGAAGCTTGTCATGGAAATACTTTTTGCAGTTTCAGGAATAGCAGCAGCAAATAGCAAATGGAATAATGGGCAGTGAAAGTTTAGGTAGCGAGTAAATGTTCGAAATATTTTAATTTTCATGGTGTTTTGGTTATGATTTAGAGATAGCAACGATTATACTAAAATGAAAGAGAATCATGAAGTCTAAGCATATGAATACTAAGGTAAAGCTTCGTAACATTAAAAAATTAACAGCAAATAAGCATTGAAACACAGACACAATATAATTTCCGAATAACCTTACACGCGTAAAATCACTTTCCACAGTTACCAGTATGCAGTATCAATAACACTCCTAGTAAGTGGTAGAAGCTACCCTCAGCTCATTCATTGGAAAGAAATTACTGCATTATCAAACGTGACCTATTTGGGAATATTTAAAGCGCTGCGCAGCCTAAAAGTATAATTTTAGAGCCTTTAAAAGAAGTATTTTAGCACGAGATTTTTCGTGGATTTGAAATCACAAGTAAATGCATTAATCAGTCTAAATTAAATAATTGATAACACATTTTGAAAATGTAAGATATTGGTAATAACGTGGGTTACACTGTAGTGATTAGTTTTAAGGGTAAAAATAGACGCGGCTCCCTATGGATTTTTAAAGAAGAATATCTCCCAGAAATATCTGGACTACCCACGGTGTCATCGCTTATGAAAAGCAAACATAGCGGTTTACTTCTGCGCCAACACTCTTCAAACTAAGAAAAAAGCCTCTGCTGCAATATAAAAAAAAAGTATCCCTACACGATTCGTACGTCTGGTGGTGTCACCGGCATAAAAGGCTGCACCACACATATTAACATCCTTTGAAAATGCATGCAATTTCAACGAGAAGTGAACTGATCCTTCATATTCTGAGCGGCTGGTAAACTAAAATAGGAGTGCTATGAACCAATATATCTATATATCAATGAATACAAAAGAAATACAAATGGAACTGTACTAAAAGTATTTCAAACGCTATTTATCTAAAACGAAATTATATAATTTAAAATATATTATCGTTGCTATAGCAAAACTATTTCAATTTTCGTTGTATACTACGATTTGAATAAAATTTTGAAAATTCTTGAAATATTTTCAGTTATATGATATTAATCCACAATCAGCTACTTCCTTTCAAGGGAGAATTTTCTGATTTTGAAAATTTGAGTGAAGATTAAAGTTTAGCATTCATTACCTGGAAGTCAATTTATGCTTCGAAAATATTTGGCCTATAGCAAAAACTATGAAAGTTTAACTTTGGTAAAAATAATACAATTTTAAGCCAAAAATAACGAAAAAAAGGCGCAAAGAAACTAAGTTCTTCGCAAAAAAATGCGTCGTGATATCTACGGTAGCAAGAAAAGTAATCCCCGCTCACTACCTCAAATAAAAACTGATTGAAAATCTCCATGAAAAAGGAAGATAATTGCAGCAGACATGGCATGTGTCAAGCATATATCCCTCACAAATATTTTTTTTTCGCCTAAAATTTACGTGTTTTTTTTAAACATTTGAATCATATTTTTCACTTATCGATCGGAATCCCATATTATTTAAATTTTATTCATTATTCTTATATTTTTCGACGTCCATGTTTAATTCATTGCGTGACCAGCATGAGTCGGCGTTAAAATCGAAATCGTTCGATAAACTTGGCCACGAATCCTCTAGACGTTTGGGATTACTATGCGCTCTTCAGATTTCTCCCTGCACGCATTGCTTCCAACGCACATACCCTCTGAACAGAAGACCGAATGTAACAGAGGAAGATATTAAAGGATTTAAAATCTACTGCGTAGAGGGAAAAACGTTTTGAGAGGATTTACAATGCGGAAGGAATATAACTATTCATAAACACATGCAATTTCCACAAATGAATAAATGAACCACCTTGACCTACCCACGTATCAGCAGCCTTCAATTTCTATGACCAAGTTTCCATTGCGATGTTATCGGTGCTAATTTATTTAGTTTTATACAAATACGTCTTATTGCTGCGCACGTTTATCGCACGCCCAATTAGTTAGGAAAACGCTACATTCCGTTGTGCTAACGACGAAATAAATGGTGCTCTTACTGAATCACTCGTTACCGATATTAAGAAAACCCGTGAAAAAACCACAGATGCAACTTTTATTTTGTCACTTTCACTAAATTTGAGGCTCTTTCAGCATGAATTTACTTCAATAAATTTCTGTTCTTAAGCACACCAGATGGAAATGGCCAAGGCTTTTTTTCTAAAATATCCTATCATGTATTTGAATACGGAATGCAGAGTCAAGTAAAAGTAATAACTATATGATGCATGTTGTGATAATAATCAAGGAGTTTCCAGATCAAAAAATATACCCAGAAGATATGTAGCTCCTAGTAATTGGTACTTAAAAATCCAAAGGTAACATAATTACCCTTGAAGTACGATAAATATATTGTAAAAATGTACATACGGATGAAAATAAAAGCAAAACAAATAAAGACAAATAGGACCCCAAAATATAATAATGAGGCACTTAAAAATGGGAGGCAGTCAATAAAATTATGTTCAGCTTTTAGAATTTAGAATTAACTACATGGCCGTATGTCCAGCAAGTAGAGCAGGTAGGACACACATGAGTTCAGCTCACTGCCAGTCCCACCTATGTAATCAAACACATTTTTCGTAACTAGCAATAAGTGACATTTTCTGATGTCATGAGACGGACTAATAATTTATTGATTCTTATAAAGAGACAATTTGATGACATAATTATTGAGCCCGTCACTTAATAATTATATAAGTTGCTAAATATATCAAGCACACTCTGAAAAGAAATTTTCCGCTAAATATACGCAATCATTATAGAATTGAAGCAGACTGATCGTGAGGGCCGGATAGCCATGAGACCAAAACCCGTGAGCCCAAAAACCTACTTTTACGAGAATTTATATAGTGCCAATATAAAATAGAGCTTCAAACAAGAGACCATAATATGCATACACCTTTATGAGAGAGACTTTTCGTCGAAGAGAGAAAGAGAGAGACTTTCGTATTTTCGGGGCATAATATGGGACAGATAAATTGGGAACCTTTCGAGGTCCTCTGAACTCACTACTCGCCCTACCTTTTGTCCGCGGGGTGTCGCCTCCCGAAGAAGAGTCCGTTGGGCAGGGGGGGCATGGGCGGGGGTCGCGGAGGGACGGGGACCGGCGACACGAGCACCGATATGGGCGACGGCGGTATTTCGACCGTCGTCTGGGGACACTGCCCACCGCCCCAGCCGCTCCACCACGACCCCCGGCCGAGGGCCGACTCACTCCCGTAGTCATCCTGGGCGCTGCGGAGGCCGGCCGAGATGGGCGCGAGCAACGGAAGCTCGAGGTACTCGGGCTTGAGGTCTACGGGGTCGCTAGTCCTACGCGCTCCCGCCTTCCTCGGCGGCGCACTGGACCCCGGGTACCTCCTCTGCCCGAAATTTCGCTCCGGGTCGGCGTGCGTGAAGTGGGGAAGCATCGGGAAACGGTGTAGGGCCCTTCGCCCTACCCTCCTCCGCCTCCTCCTCTCCTCCTCCGCCTTCTCCTCCTCCCCTTCTTCCTCCTCTTCCTCGTCCTCCAGGACCTCCGACTTTGTTCACCCGGAATCCGTTTATTGGGAAGAAGGAGATTTGGTGAGCCTGGGTACTCGTCCTTTGCCCTGCCCACTACCCTTGGCGTCTCGCTCTTTCCTTTCCGCGGTAAAGAGATCGCCGAGCGCTACAAAAAGCACTTTGAGCGAGGCACGTGGCTTCCACGCGGCGATCCACTCAAGATCTCGACGCCTAGGGTTTTCTTCCCCACAAAGAGAATCCTCCTCTCTCGCACTTTGGAGGAGCTCATTACGGCTCCGTTAGCGTAGGGAACGGGAGAACAGCGTCACAACGAGATGGGGAAAGACAGCGGTGAGGGATTTAGACGCACTTTGGATCACCTTGGGTAATAAAAAATACATACGTAACAAACCTAAGGCGCCGTCGTCCGTAGAGGCGCACGGAAACTTCACGACACTCTCCGAACACTCCTTGTTCACAACGCCCGGTATTTGCGATGAAAGTAACGCACTTCAGTCGAGAAAGAATAATGAACCAACGGGTTCCACTTCTTTAATGGCGCCTTTGGTTCGATCAGAAGCTCATGTCGTTCGTTAAAAAAATGTCGCACGCGCAATATTAATATCCCAAGAAAAATATCACAATGGTCGATAAGTGGGCACTTTCCGGTCACAAGGGGTGATATCAGGGTGAGATAAGTGGGTCCTGTTTTCGTATTTGGTCATCGGCGCGGACGCCTTCTTCTCAAGAGCATCAAAAAGGCTAAGGCGACGGTGAGTTGAACTCTATCCTTTCCAGGTATCCCGGGCGCACAGTCGGCACGAAAAAAGATCACAATCTAGGGAACAAAATAACACCACAAACTGAGCGGCGTATTATTCGTGTCGACGTGTAAGGCACTTTGAAGATGGTCTCCTTTCAAAGGTCTCTCTCCCCTCCGGAAGAGATGCGAAGGATTATTGGTGTTTGGGAGGGAGGGGGAAGGTGGTGACTGGAGGGACTGAGGGTGGAGGTAGCGAGGGAGTGGGGAGAGTGGAACCTTCGCTGGGAAGCCGACGTTGGAAATCCCACTTCGGTCTTGACGCGGAGTCAAGAGAAGAAGGGGAAAGGGGAGACGTAGAAACGGAGAGAGGGCTAGGGTGAAGCAGGTAGGGTTGAGGGCGAGGGGCAGATATCCGCGGCAGATGGATCTGACAGCTCCGATACTCGTCAAAGCTCAGGAGCGTGAGACCATCAGGGTGACGGGCTTAAGCGATTTGGCGGCACGCGGTCCCGGGACGAGGAACGAGGAATGCTCGGTTCACGGATCGCCTGGACATCCGTGGGAGGGAACTAGGCAGTGGTGAAGGGTGGACACTAAGGAATGATGCTTGCTGGCGAAGGAATGTGGAAGAAGTGGGTACCAACAGATGGAGACAAAGGATTGGTGCTAGAGGGCCAAGTAAAGCTGGTGGAAGATATGGTCACGGATAGAACGGAATGAAATATTGATAAAAAATGGTTTAAGCAAATGCAGGAATGCTTCTCCACTAGCTTAGATCAGGAAAATAAGTAAAAATAAATCAAGGAAAATATAGACAGCGAATAATTGATAGCAGACGAAACAGCCGGCGCGAGACGGTGGAAAGGTAATCAAACAATACACGAGTGAGGGCGAACAGACGGCAAGGCAATAAGCAAGCAAACAATTGAATGAATGGGGTGACCGAAACGAAGCAGTTATGTAGGTTTGAACGAGATTTAGAGAATATGCGCGGAAAAGCTTGGACTCGTTATGGTGGGGGTGTTGAAAAAAAACACAGCTGGAGGGGGAGGTGAGAGAGTTCTGAAATTGGAACGAGAAAGAAGGCGTTTCCCTCCTCTCAGCAGCTGGGGTGGCGATGGTAGGGTAGGTAATCAAGCAATCGGACCTGAAGGGGGAAGAGGGGAAACCGAATTCGGCTGTGAATCAAGATCTGCAGCGACCAAAAACGACGGGCTCCCGGTCGAACGGAGAATAGTAGAAAAAGGGGTGTTTCGGGCCAAGCGGCGAGAGAAAGAGCTGCAGATAAACGTCCGTTCTGTTCACTCGCTCCTTTGCAAGCATAATTCAAGATTGCCAAACACACACACACTCAAGAGGGTGGTAGCGCAAAGAAAGAACAGACGGAATTCCGGCGCAAAGGAATCAGGCCGAAAACGGTTTCGAAAGTAATCACATTAAGAAACACGGTGAGATCATGCGTTCCGTTCTCTTTAGGCTATCCCTGCTCGTCGCATTTCGGAAAAGTCGTAGGCTTATGGATGCTCGTCAAAAAACAAGTAAGAGACAATTGAATTGGCATCTCTTTTTCCCGTAAGCAAAAAAATTGTCTTATTCTATTGGTGTGTTTGGGATAGTGTTTGTTATGAATGTAAACGTATTTTCTTCGATTAAAATTATTCTCAAATGGGGTTTATTAACTGCGAATTACATCAATCCGCAAGAAATGAACCGAGTTATTGAAGGTAGAGAATTTTAAAACAGGGTCACAGTTGAAAGACAACGAACAACATCGTCAATTTTACTTTTTATACTGAAAACCAATAATTTTTGAGAGCATTCGAAGATATTTATTTCTCAATGCATTTACAAAACTTTAAAAGGCGAATTAAATTAAAAGGTATATCCGCTTTTAGAGCATTGATTGAAGAACTTTATTTTCAGAGCAACAATGAAAATAATCATTGAATTTATATCGGTTTTCCACTGAACATTTTCTTCGCATATGCTGAGAGGCCTTTAAAAATCAAGCAATTAAAAAAATTAACATTTCGATAGGTATTTGAGTAATGAATCTTTATGTTGTTGATGGAAATTCCAGCCTTCTGACAATCGAACCTACTCTATATCCAGAATGGAAGCAGATGACAGCGTACAACTACCTTTATTTATTAATTTGATTATCGATCTACGAATTTGCTATTCCCTTCCACCTTAGTTTGACTTACCTAATTCTTAAAGAAGGATTTCAGTGTAAATTGTAAGAAGAAAAAAACTAAATTAAATAGAATCAGGTTTACACCTGTGTAATCGACCAATAGCAACCACCTTTAAAATATATCCCCCCTCCAGCGGTCCTTGATTTCCCTTCACCTCGCATTCAGAGATGAATGGAAGCGGCGGAAGCTTGTAGAAAGGGCTGGAAAGAGGTTTTGGGGGTAATGCTGGCGGCGTGCGAAGGAGATTTTCGGCGTCAGTTCACGTTTTCAAGAGGGAGTGAGGATTTTGCGAACGAGCTCTGGGGGTAGAGAAACCTCTTTTCGTCTCTGAGTTGTGGGAGGATATTATGGCGAGAGCTTTTTACTCGCCTTTTTTTCATTCACCTATGACGTCGTTGGGGTGATGTCGGCCCTGATCTGAGAGATACCACGCAGATTTCCACGGGTGCCGAAGGTGGGGCGAGGTAGATTTAGGAAGAGAAAAAAAAGGTCGTGAGCCATGCGATAGAGGGGCGCGGGAGGAAGGTGGTGCGTTTGAGAAGGAGGTGTATTTGTGGCAGAAAAGTTTCACGCTGTATTTGGGTGTGTATTCGAGATTTGCGTCCTCGGGTTCGACACGGATCGAACCGCTTGCGGGACTGGCAAGTCCCCGCGATCCTTCCACGTCCCACCGCCTCCGTCCTCATCCCTCGCTCGCCGTGCGAGGCGAGAAGGGAGACTCCGACCTTGGTTCAATTAGGCGAGGCTTTAGTAGTGTGGAATGCAGCACTCTTGCGATGTTTCCCCGACCCACCCACTCTCTCTCTCTCTCTCCGCCCGTGAGGAGAAGACAAGGTGGGGGGAGAGAAGGGAGTGACGTTGGAGGCGAGAGGAAAGAAGCCAGCGGTGGCGAGGGTTGGAGTCTTGAAGTTTTCTCCCCTTCGACCACCCACCTTCCTTGGAGACCGGTGCAAGACTCTTTGAAGGTCCTGAACGAGCTGGCAGAGTGAGGAAGTGGTTCGGGGAGCGCACGCCGAGGAAGCAGGCGGGAGCGGATACGGCGTGTCCCCGTATCAACTCCGTGAGTTAATTAAATAAATTCAGCAGCGTGGGAATGTCTTGGGGTCAGTTCCTCCCTCAACTCTCTTCCACGAGGCGCGAGAGGAGGACGTTATGCCGGAGCAAGACGATCAAGTATATAAAAAGAATTCCTAACCTTCCTTCCTCTCCTCTCCACGGACGCCAACGAGTGCTCCGCTTTCTGGTTGATGGGAAACTAGAATTCCCGGCGCAGAGTTTCTTTCATTGCTCGAACGTGGGGGAAAGAAAGACCACCTCGGTTGGCGGAAAAATAACATCCACAGTCAAGGAATTTACTCTCGCCCTAATTACCTCCGGGCCGGCTGGACACTTTCCAAAAGGGGCGAAAATTACCTAATTGATTCGGTCTCTTTTGTCCGCGACCTCCACGACTTCGTCTCTCTCTCCTTTTACTTGCACTTGGAGGGCCCTGGATGCAATGGTCTGATGACTGACAGGTGCACGAGGCTTCCTCGAGGTTAATCAGTGTCAATAAAGGAGCTAAAAGTATTCTCAGACATGTGTAAGTAATGGCGTTTCTTTCATCAAGCAGAAAAGGATGATTGTATCATACAAGCCCAAGCGAGAGAAATGCAACGGAAGAACGATAATATTACTGCACCACCCGATCAATGTTCGAATGGGCGATTGCAGTAGTTATCAAGCTCAAGAGAAACGTTAATGTGTGCACGTGCCGGAGACATATCCAAAGTTTCTCATTGCACTTTAAATTTTTTCTTTCATAGACGCCACCAAGGAGGTTCTTTCTTATTAAAACGTGACCTGGAAATAGGCTTTCAAGACACTTCGGTCCTCGCTTCAGTCTTCCTTTCAAGCCAACGCCACGAGTCGCATCTATATCCCTTCTTCTTCTATTTTTCTCCTCCGACCACTTTTATTTCTCACTTTACTCACCACACCCCTCCCACTATTTTGAGATATGAACGAAGCAGAGTGCAACGTATAAAAATAATAACAACAAATGGAACCCTGCCCTTCAAAAAAGAAAATAACTTCTCTCCCTCGTCCCTCGAAATAAGAAAAGTGCCCCGCTCAATGCGACCATGAAAGTCTTCGAGTCGCCCCGGCGCTCCGTCGAGCCAAAACTTTAACACTCACGGGGCCGAAGAAAGCAGCGCGGCACAGTGAAAAAACCTTGCATTAAATCATCTCCGGCCCATACGGCCACATGAGGTATGACGAGTATGTGTGAGGAGGCAGCGATGGTTGAGACACGAGGGTTTTCTAGGACTCTCAAAGCGCGAGAGGCTTCGTTGGGGATGTACGGCAATAGTGTGGCTTTCTCGCGGGAGCAGTTGAACAAAAAAAGAAGAAACTATCCCGCTCCAGCTTTTTGTTCCTTTAGGTGGCGCCCTGACAACTGTCCTTAATTCCTCAACGACATCCCTGTCGCCTTCAGCTCTACTGCTGCTTTCAAAAGTCTAGCGAAGGCGAAAGAATGGCAGGCAAACCTCAGAGTGAAATTTGGAGCAACCGGCTACCCATATATCGTATATCTTTTGAAAAAAAAGCATGAAAAAATTCAGCTGTAATGATTATCTAAACAGAAACTTCAAAACCAAAACAGAAGGATGCATTTATTAATTTATTTTGATTGAAGATCGTTTTTAATATTCACTTTGAAAGAAGAACTTGAGAATGAAAGAATTACTTTTATCGCTTTAAATCAAAGGCATCGCATCATAATACAACCACCCTTTACGCTTCTGGTGTAAAAAACAAGGTAAATTCTCTGATTATCTCAAGCTCACAATTTTCGATGATCTCAATTATCGGAAAAAACACGGTACGTATTTAAAAGCGTAGAATCGAAAAGAAACCTCCCTGCGCGGCTATTGATCCTTCAAAATAGTTGAGATAGGGTAAAACAGTCCCGCGCGGAGTCACTCTGTGAATTAACGAGTGTTTACACATCAACGCGTTGTATACATTTGTATGTTTGAGAAAAATATTTATTTGTGTTCGCCCACATAAAACCTTTCTGATTACGATTACATAAGCCGGCGCTGGTTACGTAAGACACGAAATGCTTAAAGGGGGAGGGCATCAGTGCTGCGACCACGGTCGCCGCGGTGAAAGAAGTCGCTGCCCACGGGGACGAGTGTAGCGATGCGTCTGTGAGGGGTCGCCCGTGTCGGGGGCGCTGGGGATGGCGAGGCTGAGTGGAGGCGGGGAGGAAGACCAAGGCGAGTATGAGGAGGACACAGTCATCGGGCGTGGGTTAACGGGGTTAAGAGGCGAGGGCGCCCGCGATGCACGAGGACCGGGAAGCGGCGAGACCGGATGCCGCGGTGACGATTTTATGAAGTCGACAGGAGTGGTGGCTGAAGGATCAGGGATAAAGTGGAGTTTTGCGAGCGTTTCGGGGGTGTGCGTTCGAGATAAAACCGAAACGAAGGGTTGAAGGGGAAGGGAAAAAAGATGAATCTGAAAGAGGCGAGGGCGAAATCAAAAAGAAATGGCCGGAGGAGAAAAAAATATGTGCGACAGGGATGAAAGGGGAAGCTCGGTATCGTCCCGCAGAAAAGTCTACGTGGGTCGGCAATTGATGAGAAAGCGGGAATGTGCAGCAGTTAGGAGGGGAGTAAAGAGGAAAGGACTAGAGCTTCGGGGGAGGAAATTAAGAATGAATCACTAAAATGGGGTGAGAGAAGGTTGAAAAAAGAGGGAAAGGAATGGGGCAAATTTGAGAGGGCTCAACAAGAAGCGTTACACTAGATGCAATGGGAGAGAGAGATAGAGGAGTGGGTGTTGGGAGAGTATGGGTTAGCGCTTTAAGAGGAGATGAGGAAAAAATACGGGGAGGGATGGGTGAAGCCAAGCGCGGAAGGCTGAGTGGGAAGATAGAGAGGGTAAAGCCCTTCGAATAAATGAATATTGAAGAAGGGTCCGGGATTTTCTCGAACGAAGCGAGAGGGCCGTGTAACGAGAGTGATGGGGAAGACGGAACAAGGACAAAAGAAACGGTGAGGGCGAGGAATTGGGGAAGCAAATGAGGAAACAAGATTGGAAGGGGAAGAAGGTTGGCGAATAAGTGGTTCAGGGGATAAGGATATTCGGATGATGGGCGGATTCAAAGGTGAACGCCTGAGCGAGTCCGGGAGATTGAAGGAAAGTATTCTGCGGGAAAGGGATCGCGTATATCGGGGAGAAGGGATCGCCTGCTTAAGAGATACGGAATTCAGATGCTGCGGGATGCTGAGTTAAGGGTATAGGAGACCCCAAGAGAGTTTGGATGCTGGATTGATGGGGGTACGCACGTTAGCGATACGGGCCTGAAGGAGGTGACGTACTAACCCTCTTTCGTCACGCGCCAAAGGGAAAATATGGCTTAAATTTGAGGATTGAGGTGACCGCGACGTGAGACAAATGACTAACTATCCGTCCACACTCTGGAGGATAGTAAGGCGGAAGAGCGGCTTTCGTATGTGCCCTTTCTCCGAGCAATAAAGCCTGAGGGTAACACTTTTTTCTCTCTCTCACACACTGACACGCGCAGCACTTTATTAATAGACTTCAAAAGAGCGGAGAGAAATGAATGGGACGACACGGTCCCTAAACTGGGCTCACGCCTCGCGTAACCTTTTCTGCCGAGGGCAAAGAAAGCGACCGAGGCAGATAGCAGAGGGATCTCACATTCTCCGATGTGGGGAGGTCAAAGGTCGCGAACCTTTCGGAGGGAAGCGAACTTTTGCAGAAAGAGGAAAGAAATACGAAGGGTATTCCCTCGCGATTGGATCGCCGTTGTGGCTGACGTATTTTCTCGCACGTTTTGTTCAGCCCAGCAGCCTCACAGTCCGATCTGCAGTGGAGGAAACGTTTTATCGGGGTAAAATGGGCGAGAGGATTGAAAACAAGAATAAAACCTTATTGCCGACACTGTTGAAACTTCGGGGACTGATAGCAGTAGCCGACGAGAGTAGTTGCAAGAGCGTTCGATTTAAGAATTAAGAATTTAAGTCATGAAATCAGTGACAGTAAGAACACGGCAGACCTTGAGCGAGTAATACCCACCTCGTCCTCTTCCACCTTTCTTTAAAAACTACCGAAACTCTCAGAAAATAATCCTTTTTTTAATTAAAGACAATGGGTGGGGAATGGATATATTGTGGAGCCACTGAAGAAAGCGTATATTCGTACGAGATTAACGAATTTATTTACTTTAACAACATTAACCCAAAAAGTTAGGGGAGAACCTTTTAAAAATGTTTTTACTGTTCCTCACTGTAATTTCCCTGCGATACTATGCAGTTTTTCCCAACTAAATCATAAGTCTATTGTATTATTCCATAACAAGGGTTTATCAGGTAATGCGATGAAAGGAAAAGTAAGTAAAGTCGTTCAAGAATATGGAGTTAAATATAAATATGGATGAGACGCGATTGATGAAGAACGCTTCAGCGCTTAGTAAAAGCGGTTCTCATCGGCAGAATTTTATTTACTTTTTTCCCGTAAAAAATACGACTTTACACGGCGCTCTTTTCTCTCTATATATTCCAAATCGATAAGAAAAGAGTATAACTTCATTCATTTATACTTCACCTCCTTTTCTTGCCCTTAAAAATGTACTTTCAAAGCTAGAAAATACATGTTTTTCGTCTTCCTACCGATGGGTTCTTTGAGGCACTCTCACAAGACAAAAGTACGTTTCCGGGAGGGTGATCCAAGCTGCCGTCACCCCAGCCGACCCACCCTATTGACACCCGCAACACTCACAGGCTCCTTTTGTGTTTATCACCGCCTCTTGCCACCCCTTCCACCCGCTTCCGAACGGCGAATCTCCTTCCCTCAGTGGATAGACAAACAAGGAGACCGCGGCGATGGGATGAGGGACGATGAACGGTTCGTTGCACAAAGCTTTGGGGGTGACGCCTTCACGAGGAAAAGGGTTGGGAGTGAAGAAATGAAGTAAGAAGGTGGATGGAGGGGGTGGAAAATAAAATGCCAGGCGAAGAGGAAATCACATTCCCGAAATCGCAACTCTTCAAGGATTGGAAAACAAGGGAGGGAAAAATAGAGCAGTTGGGACGGAAGGGGAGGAGGAGATAGAGAGGAGTGGAGGATAAGAAATCGATGAATTGGAAAATGGCCCGCCTTAATGCTGCTCACGAGAAGGGGGATACATGTTATTTTCCTCGGATCCTAACCACCACGTTGCCGAAATGTCAAAATGTGTCTTAAACGGGAAGACATAAAAGAAAACAATTGGTCTCCCGCAACGGAATGATCGACTATTATTATTGTAACGATCCTGAGCTATTCCAGGACGATTCCGCGTCTTTTGACGATCCCAAGGATTCCATGATATTCTATAGAGCTTCTTGGAGATGCCATCTGATGGATGAGGCGATGGAAACCCAAGATAGTGAAAAACGTTTCCCGATGGAAATTCCCTTCGGAGAAACTATCACTAGGTAAGCAGAATTCAGGGAAGGATGGAGTGACGAAACGCGTAGGTCAGAGAATTCGGAGAGCCATATTCAAAGGGAAGACACTTGGGAAATGAACGAGTACGCCACAGCCTGAACCATGGAAAGAGGATTCCCATAAATTTCCAGCGCTTCCAGGAATCCAGATGCACACGAAAAAAACAAGCTCACAACAAGGGTCAGCCAAAGAGCAACCTTTCCATCCCACCCTCTTCCCAACTTCCAGGGAAATATCTCTTCCAATTATCTTTCCAGGCGCGGGAACACGGTAAAAACAAACGATGAGGGTGGCTTAATCATTTCGGGGAAAGAGCGCCAGGAGGGTATAACCGATGAGTTCACAAGGTCGCCTAGTTGGTTTTAAGGTTTACCGCCCTCGGTAATTTGGTTACACTAGAGTGGATTGGGGGTGGAGTTGGCTGAGGACGAGATAATGAGAGAGCAGTTGTGAGGCTTATGATGTGTCACCGGGAGAGGAGTGAAGTAGTACTGTCGAGGTCCTTGGAGGGGACTGGATGTCGCCGAGATGGAAGGAGGAGAGAAGGTGAGAGTCACGTGGGACACTCGGCTATGTTGACGTAGTCGTTTGAGGCGGACAACTCCCCACTCGTTCACGCTGCTCCTCTTCAACCCTTCCCCGAATCTCCTCCAACACTTTTGTGTGTACTAAAAGACTCCCGCTCGCCTGGCTTCCCGCTCCTCGGGCATTCTGCAGACGCGACCGCGGGGAGGAGCAAGGAGATACGCCCACACACACAGTGAGACACACCGCGACAGTCTCCACGAATTATTCAGGAGGATTCTCGGGGATGACAAACACGACGGGACCGGAGGAGATAAAAGGAAGAAAAGACCGCCAACACCAACACCGACACACGTAGTCGGTATCACTTTCCGGACACAACGCCGTCCCCAGTCACCACCCTGCCGCTGTCTGGACGACCGAGAAGAGGACGATGCAAAGACGCTCACGCCCACCCACCACCACTACCACCGGTTTTGGGATTGAAGCACCGTCAAGTTTTTCCTCCGAGGAGCATAAAAGGAAGTCAAAAGGACTGCTTCATCGTTGGGAAATGCCGGAGGACGATAAGCACCGGGAGAAGAAACGACGGGCAAGTCTGGGACGAGAGTTTTAGTGAGGGGGAGGGCGGACAAAATGATTGTTTGAAAGAAGCCGGAGTAGTGGTGCTGTCGGCGGTGCCCGGACGGCTGAGAGTAGACGCAGGATTCGGCGACGGGCAGTCGTACGCTACGAGAAACTAGAGTGGGGTGCACAGGACGACGCACAAACATGTACTAGGGGACACCTTGTCGACCTCCCGACCCCTGGCGAAGTCTCCTCCAAACACCCCTTTACCCCTTCCCGATTTCTCCCGCGGCGGAGACGCGGAGCCCGTACCCGGCAGGGAGCCCAGCCAGGGACATCACACAACACGTCCAAACCGCCACCCGGCCCTCCTCCACCTCTCAAGATCCATCCACAAACCCATCCACGAGGGACGGCGTAGGAACGCCGCGTGTGCGCCGTGTCTCTCTCCCAATGTTTGGCGGGCAGCGGCGCGGCGGCGGCGGAGAGCGATGCTGTTTTGTCAGCAGAGAGTCGAGCACTGAGAGGGATCGGAGTGAGAGGAGGGGGTCTCCTGGAGGAGGAGGGGAGGGGGCGGCGGTTAGGCGGGGGAGGATAGGGGGAGGGGAGGGGTTGGGTGAGGAAGGTTGTGGGGCGGGGGTGATGAGGAAGATTAAAGGGGAGGGGGGAATGGGGTTTTTGGGTGGCGGTGTGGTGTGGGAGGAAGGTTCGCAGTGGGAGGGGAAGGTGAGGTTTTTAGGGGAGGAGAGGGGATGGAAGAGGTCCCGGTGGAGAAAATGGACGGGCCGTGCAGCGGCCGGGGTTGTGGTGGTGGGGCGGCCCGAGCCGTGCGGAGGATTTTCGGTCGCGGGAGAGCGTTAGTGAAAGGAGTGTGTGTAGGGGAGGCGGGGGAGGTAAATAAGTGAGGGAGGAAATTAGGCGAGTGGAGGGAACCCGGGAGGTCTCAGACTTCATTCAAGAGTGCGGGGGGTAACGAGGGAGTTTGTACGCATATTTTATTTACACGGTTTCTCACACATTAATGTCGCACCATGGTGTCCTCAGAAAATGGAAATTTAAATTTCCACATGAATTTATCCGATTTCCAAAAAGTCTCTCCTCAAAGTTTTCGGCTTTTTAACTTTCTCTTATTTGCAAGTATGGCTCTAAGTTTCACTCCTTTAGCTGCAGGATAAAATAAAAAGGGACTAGATGTACAGAATATGAATACAAGGAATATTTCATCATGAATTACACAATACACCTTTTTAATTTAAAATTACGCGGTAAAATTGCAATACTAAATTATGTTTTGATATTCATAACATCTGATTTCACAAATATTCCTAGTCACACCTTTATTTACAGTTTTTGCATTCTATGTTTGGTGATTTATTTAAGGTGATTTATTTAAGGTGATTTTGGTAATTTACTTCAGCACTAAATATTATTACGAAAAAATATAAAATGGTTTAGCGAGTGTCTTTGTAATAATTTGTTTACTAGTCATTATCTATTATCCATGTCAGATTGAAAGAAAATATTTAACATGAATTCACATTAACTACTCATATTTTCCAATGTTCGAATTAAAAAAAACATTTCTCTGTGTATTTTATCTAAGTAACAAGGTAAAAAACTCGATTAGAGTTTAAGGTTATGATAGTAAAGTCTTGAATGGCAGAATCTGAAGGAAAGATATTTTTCAAACCAGCAAAATATGTGAACATTTCATGGGTAAACGCTTTTTCATATAATAAATATGAATGACAGAAAATTTACGTCTCCTACATTCCAAACAGGAATCTACAAATCCGGTCACAGAAATGATGGTTGGAATATACAGTGAAGAAAAATTTGATTCATAAAATAAAATATCTTTTAATGGCTAGGATATTAATCCACCAAACATGACAAAAACTAGAGTCATAATTTCATATGGCAAAATATTTTTTCGCAATTAACAAGGTTACACAATGTTACTATCGCGCCTAACGATGTTTCCATGGATAAAATCGTCGGACACCATAAAAGGAAAAATTAAGAAAATTAGAACTATAATTTACCCTAAAAGAAGTGATCATGATGGAGTTTTACACGGTAAAAATATAGGTTTCGGGCATGGCTGCGGGCATGTTTCTAGATTCAATAACCCTGGCTGGTTGGATATAATGTCCACTCAAAACCCTTCCGAATTGAGCGCAGAAATCGGAGATCATAATCCATGCGGTGGGTCACATGGAGGTGTTAAATGGGGCGACGGCGGTTTATCAGGATGGACATAACGCCGGCCGCAGACTGGAATCGAACGCGCAGCAGGTCCCCTAGGGCCCGCGTGCCCAGTATGTGCGCGCTCTCCACAGGCGGGGAGCGGTTTTCGGGGGTTACTACCCTGGTGTGGGTACGAGCAGAGATAGCAACAATAAATAATGGGCTCAGTTACCTTCACTTAAAAAAGTTATCAGCTAAAAATACCAGTTCCAACTAAAAAAAGATAAGTAATTGCATTTTCTTGTATATTTACAATTAATTTTCGGAAAAATTTCTTCAAATTTCACACGAAGCCCCTGCATTACAATGGGATGACCTTTGTGAAACTTTAATTTGAAACCCTTTATTTTTATTAACTAATGATGCATTTAACCTACTATCTTCAGCTATAGCAGAAGCTGTTTTGAGTAATCTAAATAAGATAAGAGTTAGAATTTTTTTCAGAATATGCCATACAATAATCTAAGTTCTAAAATCGTAATAGATTAACTTGGACCATTCAAGTATTGTGTAAATATAGATTACATACATAATAATGCGCTCATTGTGGTACCTTGGCGTGGGAATAGTTTCATACTGCGTGGGCATCTTGTACTACAAGCCCCGGTAGGGAATGTTCTGGAAAGTAACAAATACCTTCAGACAGCAACTAGAAAATTTCAAGTTATAGTTAAATTTTATAAAAGTGACGATAATAGAGCAACAATTAAAATCGAACAAAGTAAATGGAAATAAATCGTTACATGTAACTCAGTTACTTTAACGCGATCACTCCCCACCTCTGGGGACCAGATAAGGGGAACGAGGGTCCGAGACTGGGTGTGGGTGGAGTTGTTTCAGCTAGGGTCGCCGTAAAGTAATCGCTGCGGCTGTGCACCCCTCCGCCCAATTTTGTGGTCCCGGGATGGATGGCTTCACCTCATCCCACCCGCCGCTCGACCACACCACGTCGGCGTTGATAAAAAAAAAACCGAACGGCGGGCCCTCGTCTCTTCCCCAACTGGTACTCGGCCCCAGAAGCATAAAAATTACGGGAGGCACGAGTAGGCGAGAGTAAGGAAGCCCCTGGAAAACGGTCACCGTGCCTTAAAAAAAAGCCGCAGGTGGGGACATACCTCGCCACCGCGTCACCAAATTTGCAGCCGGCTCCGCGCAAACACCCAGGATAACTTCTGATGCGGTGGGCACCGGCACTGTCTCCGTCACTGCGCCGTGCTTCTTACGTATTTATTTATATTTCTCCAAAAATTATCGCCAGAAACTCGGAAAGTCTAAGCAAACCCGAGGTGATAAGTGTCCAACCCATTCTGAGCGTTGCCACCGAAGGAAAGTTTGGACAGAGCTGGAATTACCTCGGTTGCCTAACTCCTTTAGCCAGACATAAGCCATTATTTTCATTTCTCACAGCGGTTTTAAACAAAATTGCCTATTTCATCTCGTTCCAGATTTTAATTTGAAAAAAAATAGTTGCCGATAAACATTCATTTAAATGTCGATGCAGTTGTCGCTGAACAGAACCGACACCTGATTAGTAAAAAATGTAGCATTTGATGACTTTGCTAACCAAGAAAGGTAATCTAAGAATCCCGTCCCCGATTATTGTAAAAAATTAGAACCTTCAACGATATTATTCTATCCCTATATGCAGCTGACATACTTTTTTGGACGATGCTGATGAAAAAACAGTTACTAATCCAATGATAAAGTGGTATATACTGTCCTCCCATATAGAATATTGCCTATAAGAAAGATTTTACAGAATCTTTTGGTCTCTAATCGACTCCTTATTTAGGATAACTGGTGAATCAATCGCAATGACTCACCGAGGGGTCGCGGAAGTAATTCCGTGTAGTATTGGTTTTCCTTGTAGTATCTGTGAAACTTTTTCTCCTAATTTCACACTACCTAATTTAGTCCAGAGAGGAGATCACAAAAAGATTGATTTGATAGGTTGAGGCGAAATTCACTATATATCATTGAAGTTGGAGAATAGAAGTGACACATTCATGGCAAGGGGTCAGAATTATTCTCCGAGCAGCCTAAACTTACCAATCAAAGTCTAAGAATCGCTAAATTACGGAAATGATTTGAGACTTTATTCGGATTCGGAGTCAAAATAATTTGTTTGATAACTCAGAATATCACGTAGCGAAGTAATTTGATCCCAAATATAGCAAACACATCGTTACCTTATATCCATGTAAAATCTTTGCACAATTTCTTACTTTGCTCAACAACTGCAATACTTTCATGTAAAAATATTTAAGAAAGTAGACTTTCCTCGGTCAACAGACTGCAATTAATAGATATTCATTTCCTTGCCGTTATGCTTGTAAAAAATAAATCTGACGATTTATTGAACCAAAAAACAATTGGAACAATCGGGATAGGTCTCAATGCGCATCCGAAATCATTTCCCTTATTCAGGTTCCCCGAAACACGAAGAGACCGGATTCATTTTATGGTACGAAAACTATTCGAGAGAGATTATGCGACTCTTTCCGGAAAATAGGCAATATATTTAGCAAAAAAGATGGGGAAAATCCGGGTATTCTATGTGTACGCATTGATTTCTTATTAGTGACTGTCATTGGAACTAAATTCATTACAAAACGTCCTTTTCTTTTGATTAGGAAGGATGCATTAAACTCAGCGATTCGGTACATTTTTTTTACAAAACAATACAAGCATAAATCATCGGCTTTCAATCCTATAATTCGATTGACGCACGCCTCCACTCAGTTCTGCCATCAGAAAACCTTTTCAAATTTAAAATAGCAGAAGTGCACATAATACGCTTGGCTATTGGGCTGATCGCAATAAATATTTTCCTTCATCATTGACGCAACTCCCAACTATTGAATCTTGACCATGGAAAAAAAGCCAGACGTTCCAAGCTCTGGTTAATTCGTCACTCCTTGAACAGCGTCACTTTCGTTCAAAATGCTATAACTTCCCTATTGAGTCGAACTCCCACGAAACCAACAAACGATTGGAAAAAACGTACCATTGGATAACTTTATTAATTGAGAAAGAGTAGTTGGGAGTGCATAAATTAATACAATCTTTACAAAAATCCAGATCTAATCTTTTAATGAGTAGATTCAGCCAAAAAACGAGGAATCTCCACATTGACAGAGAGTTAAGTTTGAACTAACATTTGACACATATAAAATGAGAATTGCAATTATAATTAACAAAAATATATCGTTTATCATTCAATAGTACTAGGAAAGCATAAGCTTGAAGAGGTGAACGAGTTCTCTTACCTGGGAAGCCGAATTACCAGCGATGGATGGAGCAAGAAAGAAATACACAGTAGAATAGCGCAGGCGATGAGGGCTTTCTACAAAAAGAAGAATCTTCTTACAGCTGAAAATACCAGCATAGAAGTAAGGAAACAATTCATCAGATGCTACATATGGAGTATGTTTCTCTATGGAAGCGAGGCTTGGACGTTGACAGCAGCAGAGAAGTCAAGAGTGGAAGCATTCGAAATGTGGTGCTACCGAAGAATGATGAAGATAAAATGGATTGACCGTGTGAGTAACCATGAAGTGCTAAGGAGAGTAGGAGAAAAGAGAAGCCTCCTAAAAACATTAAGCAGAAGAAGGGACAACTTAGTTGGCCACATTTTGCGGCACGATGGTCTGATGAAGACAATCGTTGAAGGACAAGTGGAAGGGAAAAAGGGCAAGGGACGGACCCGAATGAGTTAAATCGGACAGGTTATAAAGGATGTAAAAGAGAATAAATATGTAGCTATGAAGAGATTAGCGGATAGGAGAGAGAAATGGAGAGCTGCGTCAAACCAATCTTAGGATTGTTGACTAATGATGATGATGAGTATGGGTTTACTGGAGTTGACTCCAAAGATGTAGAATAACGCTGCTCCGTTCAAAGGAATTCCAACGTTACCGACATCCAGGATTGAGTACTTGCGTTTTCAAAGAGCCCTCCATGGACGAGTCACACCGCCCAGAGACGGCGAGAGATTGAAAGGAGTCGACAGGTATAGAAAGAAAGAGAGAGAAGGTTCGGAGTGCACTGAGTTCCGCGGGCACGCGAATCCACTGTTACCTTCCGCCTCGGTGAAAAAAACATTGGTTCTTCCCGTCTCGGCCATCTCCTCCAGCCCTAATTAGTTCCGCTCTTATTTCCATTCCGAAAAGGGTCCATATCATTCAAGTCCCTAACGAGAGAATTTTTACGACCTGTGGTGGCAAGTTTTCATAGAGCTACCATTACGACGAGGAATTTATGCGAGAGGGACAGTGCATTAACTCGTGGATGACTCGCAAGAAAGCAAAAGGGATTTGGGAGTCCACATCGTAAACCATAGGCCACAGTATACCCGTGACGCGGCGTGTTAAAGGAGAAAACAGCAACTTTTAATGAATAGAAATAAATCGAGAATCATAGGCATGCATAGGATATGCTCTTATGTTCTCGATCTTCAAACTATTGAATTCCAATTATCAACTGAATGAATAGTATAGTGGCAGATAATACCGAAGATATAATTCATCCTATCCATTTATTAAACACGACGCGTAACGCGCTTTTCAACGTGTGAAAATGTTTTTCTACTGGACGAAGGAAATGGCATGATAGCTATATAAGTCGTATGATTATCAAAAAAATTACCGCACAAATTTGATCTACCTCAGCTAGCCATCCATAAGTACTTAGGTACCAGGTTGTCCACTCAACGACTGTAATCATAATAACTGCGCTGGATTAACTCCTAAAACCGATAGTCATAGAATAAATATGTGAAAGTAATGCACTTTTTCGCTCGTGCATAAGTACAGACCTTATTTTAAGTACTGGCACTTCAATAGGCATGGAAATGTAACTCTCAAATAATGATGTGCAATTTGAATAGAAGGAACATAGGAAAAATCTCATTTTCGTGTATTATAATGTCAAATTGCGACAAAATTGTGATCATAAATAGGATCCATTAGGTTAACAACCATACAGGCATCTAACCAACCAAGCATCCAGCATTATAGTCTCCAATTGACTTCAAAGGGTCTTTGCTATCAGAAACTATAAAAATCGATATCCCTCAAGCAAAGTGTTTTGGCGGGTTTATATAGCACAATATTGCTTTGAATTCCCTTTTTTCGTTAAGGTTCTGCTGAATTGCTGATCCAAAACATTTAGGTTGGTGCAATGCGGGTTAGCTTTTAATGGAAACATTCCATCGGTAGGTATAAAAAACGATCTTGAAAAAGGAAGAAGCGCTCTTTTGGTGTCGGAAAAATATCAAGATGCTGGCTTTAAACTGCAAAATAATACGAAAAAAATAGGCTTCTCATACTTTGTTAAATTCAAATGCTGGCGTATTTCATTTGTTTTTCCTTGAATACTTGTGATATTCCTTTGCAAAACTCTCCAAATTCTGAATAATCATTTGAATTCATACAATGAAGAAAATTGACTCTGGAAAAGGTGTAAGATAAAAGGTAAATATGGAGTTAGAGAAAACGCAAAACTGACAAAGAGAAATCAAAGACGTAATAGAGATTATAATGAATGAGTAAAATGACAAAAATACAAGGAAATCTTGGTCGTAGCTTATTTCATGATAAATAAATGGGTTGCACTAGTATTTCGACGAAAAATATTAATACACTTCATAAATCGGATGAAACGGGGTTTAAGTAGTAATAGCATTGAAGGAATCCTTTTCAATTGGGAGGAGTCTTGGGAATACAAATACTATGGCTCATTTCTGGATACGAAGACATTGCAGGTCCTCGACCGTCTGGTTATAGCACACAACTAGAATGAAGTTCATATTTTATACATATTCATCTTCTTATCTTCTTAAAATGATGTAATTTCACGCACTACCAGCTTGAGTAGTATTTCCGTCACACATACCAGATTAACAGTCAATTTATCGCAAACAGAAACTATTCATAGGAAAAACGGAATAGGTACTCTAGCAAGCAAAGAAGAGAATATTTTCCGGCGGCCAAACAGTCAAAATAAGTATGAAAATATGAATCAAGTATGTTGACTCTAGTAATATATTGCGGGGAAACAAGATTTAGAAGTTGCGTTTACAAATACTTGGCGGTAAGTAGAGCTGCATTGAGCAAGAGATTAACAAGTACCGTTAAGGTCAATTCTTAGCATTTAAAATACATCGTGAGCTTAAAAACACGGTTGATTGGTGGGATGAAATAAAACCTTCACATCCAAAATTTTAAAATACGTGAAAAAGTGTAGAGTAATTGATAAAAAAAATTCGTGATAAATGTAGAAGAACAAGAAGGATATATTGTGCTTTACAGGAATGCAATCCATGAAAATAGAATATTCATTCTTTAAATATTACGAGAGAAAATTGGAAAAATGATGTATGAATTTCCAAGATCCATTTTATTTTTCCATCAATGATATAAGTACTATGAACGTAATAAAATGCGGGATTTTTTAAAAAATTTTGCAAGTTCTAATTTACAAATGGTAATTCATCTTTCTATTTCTAAGAAAAATGGAAAAATAGGTCTACTTCACGTACAAATTCTTTGAAATATTCCAAAATGTGAAAAATTGGTCTTAAAAGTTGAAAATGCTTTAATAAATGTCAAATGAGGACCCAGATGATACTTATAACCCTAAACTTATCTCATAGAATACTTGCTGACCTGCAGGATGTTAATTAATTACCTCAAAAGATAAAAAAAACAAAATTGGAAAATTTAACTGTGGTGAGCATACACTTAAGTCTTACGGTAAGGTCCCCTGAAATTTCTCATAATCAGCGGTTCAAAAGAGAAACTATGAGGCCATTGTGATTGAGTTTCCACAAACAAGCACCCGGGCTGCATACTTCACGTGGCTTGGTTTGTTTGGCGAGGACCGCAGAGCGGTAACCCTGAGTGTTCATTTTTACGACACACCCCAGCCGTTCTTCTCCCCCCAAACTCTCTTTTTCGACTGGTTTAAATTGATCTCAACTCTCCCTGGGGCCGCGAACGAATCAGAATTAGAAAGCAGCGCAATGCCTACGTTTATGACTCACTGGAGGGAGAGGACCTACCTAGGATTGCCAAGTTTATTGCTACGTTGTGACTCCCTTGAAACAGGGTAACAGGCGAAGGACTCTTGAAAAAATAAAAACTTTCAAAATTATATCGATCCAAGTTTGTTCGCCATGGCTTCTTTCGCAAAACCTTCCGAAAAACTGTTTTTAGTCCAAAATGACTTATTCAACGGTCGAAGAGATGTTTGAGAATAAATAATAGTAACTTTTCAGTTATTTACAAAGAGGTATAATGAGAAAATAATAATAATTATAGTAGTGGAGTAATGGTCAAGAAAATGAAGTGAAAAAAATGTTTGCCGGCGTTACTATATATTCTTACGTCTTCATCAGTCAGTCGATTGGGAAACAAAAAGCAAATAATCCCTGATGAAGACGTAAGAAAACATCGAAACGTCGGCAAAAATTTTTCCGTTTCATTTCTCTGACCTATACACCAAGAGGATATTAATTACTATATAAATCAAGGTAATGAAAAATAAATCGATTTGTTAAACATTTATATAATGAGGCACATCATAGTTACACAATTAATATATTTAAAACAGTACTTCAAGCAAAATCACCATATTTTACAGCTATTCCAGGAATAACAAAGCAAAAGAAATGAAGATGTTGGTTTTTTTATATTTTAGATTCAGCCAAAATATTAAGGAGTCAGCATATTACCAGGGAGTTCAGTTTGAACTAGCATTTGAGCAAATCTTTTAACGCCTCCAAAACGGAGAAAAAGCTACTCATGTACATTACCTATTCAGATTAATTTCTATCTCAACAGTATTTACGTTTAATATCCACATATTTTCCAGCTTCACATACAAATTTTTTACTTTACTGATAGATAGAGATAGTAAGTGTAGACATATTACGTGCATGAAGACTATAACAATTTTTAAACATAATTCACCTTAATTAGTAGTGAGTATTAAACTGAAAATTAGGCTAAAAATGTGAATTACAAATTAATTTGTAATATCACATTATTTATGAGAAATCACTGAATAGATTGGTGTTACTGGAGTTGACTCCAAGGATTATATCCAACTCAAGAGTGAGGAGGTGAATGTGTACTCGTGCGAATTTTGCAACCAGCACAGAGGCTGAAATTATCATTTTTTATTTCAAAGACCAAGCAATTTTCATGCTGACTACGCTATTCCTAGGAAACCTGCGGAGCGGGAGTTCTGATGCTAAATGAGGAAAAAATATTACCCGATAAAATGAGGTCGAAGTGGCTAATCGAATTTTATTTTGTGATTTGAAGACCTTGAGGTGGTTTTATGCTGGATCACAAAAACTGAGAGACAAAAGCTCTCTTACATGAAGCCATAAGTCCCTCTACGAAGCTGAGTGAAGGAAAATATAAGTGGCACAAGTTTAAAGAAAAAATTTATCTCGTTTAAACTTGAGATTATATGGGTTGATGATCTTTAGAAGTTGTGAGAAGGCGATAAGGATCAAACTATGCTAGGGTACAACTTTGACATTTCAACACGTGGTGCCACGTCGGCAATAAAATGATGCTTATAATTGCATTTATCTAAAAAAAAAACGTTCAAAAATTCTTAATTTTATTAGGGAAACACCCATTTCCACTCACTTTTCAGTTTTGTCTATGAAAATGACTTGAGGAAAAAGTCTAAGATTTTGATGTCGTGATATTTACTTCAGGCAATAAAATAAAAATGAAAAACATCGTGTGATATTTAGAGGAATTAAAATTTCCAATTCCTCATATCATCTTCCGAACCATATTCTGTAGGTAATTTTGACTCGTATCAACCCATTTTAGAGTATCTTGCATAATGTAAAACAGAGTAAAGGCTCAACTTTTGGCCGAAAAATATATTTATTACAGCCGCCAAAATTGGCACAATTGATCGAAACGCATATTTCACGGGTCGATTAGTCATAATTCAACTAATAAATAATTGTTATAATGGAAAAATAAAAATCGTTATCTGTACACTGAAATATTAAACGAGTTATCAATATTTTAGAAGCGAAAAACTAAATTCATGAATACTGCAAATCCTATTTTCATTAATTAAAATTTGCTTTAAGAAAATGTCAGTAGCAGCTCAGTAAATATATTTTTTGCAATTAATAATTTTTATTTCCAAAGCATCGGGTTTGAATACTTGCGATTAAATATATACACATTGGCTCGATCGATTTGTAAAGTAGCAGAGGAAAAGAAATACCCAACCATCTGCTGTAGATTGTAATGCTATGAATTCAGCTCAAAATGTTTTTTTTATTAACATTACTAAATACAGGATTTACTAGTTAAATAGAAAGCTGATTTAATAGAGACTTATATTTCATCCATGTTTATTTTTTAGAATGACTAAAATATAGTGCATAAGTTTCCCCCCGCTTATATTAGTTATGGATTTTTAACCATATTAAATTTATTACATCAGACCACGGCCGCCAAAAAATGCCGATATGGCGAGGTAGTCATTGGATGTTCCAAGGATTGCAGTTGCAAGACGTTAATCCCTGTCATACGACATTTCAAACGGTAAGGCGGGGTATTCTGTTGCTAAATCCTTTTTCCGTTTGGTGGATCTGACAGAACATTTTCCTCAGCGATTTTACCTCCCCTTAAGCACAAACCTCTACCAAGATCAACCTGGCATCTGCCCCATTTAATCTATCCCTTACCTTGCAAAGCGTCCACAGTATAGAAATACTTTTTGCCAGCTACTGTCTTTGAATTACCAAAGAAATAAATAAAAGAAATCAAAATAACAATTGAAAAAGCTATTACTTCCCGTAGAAATCAAGTCCTTTTCCTCAGATACGACAGTTATGAGTAAGTAAGTGTTATTCAAAGTAGTGAATCGCATATTGATCACCACAATACTATTACAGAAATTCGGTTATTTAACCAGTATCTGATTGTAAACAAATTCTTTTAAGTATGTTCAATTTTCGACATTTTTGGGTCTTACAGTTAAAGTACGTTATTCAATAGTACTCTATACGGTTTCTAACTATTCCAAAAATAATAATACGGTATATCTTAAAGAGAACGTTATGCTTTGGCACTAATTAGCGTTTCCAATAGATCTTTACTAAATCTTACACATTTCTTTTGGCATTTCGTTACATCTATATGAGTTCATTAGTTTTAAGACTAGGCGTCTCGATGCGACTTGAATTGCAATATTACTGAAAAATACGAGGACGACTTTGTATTTAGGGTCAATTCTCGACTATGTTTCCATGAATTTGAGTAAAATCTAACTTAAAAGAAGGTTTTTATAATTTTTTCCGAGGAATAATATTTATAGAGAAATAACAAGTTTAGAGACATAAGCTCATCAAATTTTCATATTTAAAAAATCCTGGATTGGCTTCATCTCACATTCATTTTCACAACACATTTTAACAGAGAAAGATGGAAGTACATGTAGCAAAAAGTCGATAGAAAAGTTTTATTTAAAGCTAACCTCCACATTTAATCAAAATATATTCCTTAAAAATAAAAACCTCGACATTTCTGTCATTTCTATAAATCCTTATGTATCAGAGTGAGCTGTAGCGGTAATGGCCCCGCAATATAAATAGACGAACAATTTCAAAGGGTTATTCAATACATAAAAGCTGCCTTTTGAAATGATTCAAATGATAAATGATGCGGAAAGAGCGATTTTCATCTTCACCCCCGAGTCACTCTCACAATATGGAGTATTAATTTAATTTCTTTTAGAGGCTGAAAAAACAGTCACTGGATTGATCGCGGATAGATTTCATGTTAATTTAATTCTACGGGTAAGTCCAATATTTTCATTACAAAATACTTTGGTTGAATATCACAATTCTTTGATTAGCATGTGCATCGATCACGTCCAGGGAAAATTTGGAGTTTGTGACAAAAACGCGTTTGTAAAGAAAGGCAGTGAAAATATGAAATTTATCAAAAACTTAACTTGAAAGTGTTGACTTGACGGAACTAAGCTATGGAAATAAAAAATTTTAAAACGGTTAGAGAACGCCAGGCAAGTTCTGCAGGTTCCAGAACTGTTTTCGTGGACGATGCAATCTCATTCCTCAAGCATCTTACTTCCCTATCCGCGATCGAAAGAGTTTATCAGAAGCGAAAGGTCCTGAATGCCGCCTATCGTCACATCAAATTGGTGGCACGAAGCCTCTCCAAATATTTGCACTAAAACGAGAGCTTTATAGAGCTTTTAAGTCTATTGCTCTTGTGCGACAGTATAGGATAGGAAAACGGATGAAAAAGGGAAAATTTCTGATAAGATAGCATAAGCCACGCATCAAAATCAACGGCACTTTTAGCTATGCTAATAGCAGAAGAGTATATATTTTGTTACTTGAGGGAGAAAAGGCAGTAAGACATAACGGTATACTTATGTATCGTACATTATTTATGAGCACAGTACATTTTAATGTAAAGAAAATATTTTTAATGTGTTCAATATTTATGAAAGTTCAAGATGTATTTTAAAATGACCATAAAAGAATAATAATCGATTTCCTATTAAAATTTATATCGAGAGACCCTTAATTCTACAAGAAAAATGCCAAAGTAATAAATTTTAGTCTAGGTATACTCCCTAGGGTAATTAACAAAAAGATTTACAGCTCAGTCCGAAGATATTCGTCAAAGATAGAGGCCATAATTGAATAACCAGCAGATGTGTAAGGATGAAGAACGTTCCTTTTTCAGGGCTACCTGATACTTTTATGTAGTTCAGGCAATCAAAAAGTGAAACACCTAGTATTTACCTTTACTACTATCGAGTTTCTGAATTACGTAAGTCAACTCCCCAAATGGACTGATGAAAAATTAAAAATCGATAGATTAATAATATTTTTATATCGCCACAGGTTATATCTCTAAGTAATTATTGTTTGTGTCTTAAGGGATAAAATATATAGTTCGATAGCATATACGTAGAATACGGAATATTTAAAATAGAAAACAAATTAGGCATGCCACTCCTTTCATATAAGAGATAAAAAACTAAGCATTTTGCATTTTAATATAATTTGACCTAGCGTCATAATTTTTCGGCACCATAAATACTCAAATCAATGACTTTTTCTCAGCCCCTGAATGCAATTAGTTAGAATAAGTTTCCAATATTTAAGTCTTAATCTCTTTCCATAAAAAAGATTTAAACTTTCACGAAGGCCATGAACAGCCTCTGTTAAATTCTTAGTAACATTTTCAGCGAGGTTCAGTTCCCTCATAACAGTCTGGAGATCGATCGACTTTCATAGTTTTCACCAAAAAGAAAATAATTGTTGACTGTAAATAACGGAAAACCAATATGGTACAATAAAATTTGAGAATATACCGAATATGCACTAAGTTTGTTTAATAATTGAAATAAAATCATACAATCCTATTTATTAAAAAAAATATGCCCTTATCCCCAAAAGCGCATCCCAGCGGCATCAATCAAGCTAAGAGTAGCCTATTTCCTTGTGAAATTCCATTACCAGCTATGGCAGAACGTATTTGAACACTACTGGTTGCAAAACACTGTAGTAACCGTAAATAATTCTCAGTGGGTGATAGCTATTTCAGTGAAATGTTTGCGAAGTGGCTGAAAAAAGGAGCCCAGGGGAAACAGTCGTGAAATATGGTTAGGAATCTCCAAAGGGAATATTATTTTCTGGCGGGTTAAGATGCAAAGAAGAGGAAACTTATCTATGGAGCAAAATTTACGTGACCAGAGGAAAAATGGCCAATCTTTGCCACGCGATATTTATATCTTCGAAAACGCTATTCTTCAACCATAACGAGAAATCGGAAAAATAGATCATTTAAATTCGTCACATTTCTGAAACTACGAATAATTCTTTTCTAAGATTTCATAATTCACATTCTTTGTAAATTGATATTTACGCGCTTATGAACGTATTTCAATGGTACCACTCTAACTAAATTATAAAAGTCACTGTTATTTTCAAGGTTTTTACGGTCTTCATATCGTCTAATTCACGGCCTGTAAATAAGCCATTTTAGGCAGAAATATTGATCACGTAACAATCACCGGCCGCACGTTCACTAAAAATTTAACAAAAAAAAAGACGCCTTGAATGCAAACGTGGAAATGAAAGTATTTGAATATGGCGTCAAACTTCTCCTATCGTTAGCAAAATTCGGGGCCCGTTCAAGGTTGTGAGTGGGAAAATAGAGGGAGCAGGTTGGCAGGGAAATCGTGAAGTTTCTCAATACTCGCCAGCGTTAATGAACTCTTTACCCACCAGTCTTCCGGATTTGGTACAGGCTTGAGGTCAATGTGTCGTCATGGCACAGGGACCGATACTTGCGCTTCGAATATACGCATTCACATAAATGCGTGGACGGCGTGTGCGCGTGACTGACCTTGAAATATGATCGACATATCAATTTTTCTTTCGACCTCTCAATCGGAATTCTACAATCAAGTTTGAGATATTTTTCAGTGTTTTTTACGAAATTCATAACTTTTTCCACGTTTTCCTCTCGGTAGACGAAATTAACGGCTTATTCACGGTTGAGTGGGAGCCTTGTGAACCTTAACGGCCGAAGATCTTTGTAAAATAAATTCAAATTATAGAGGCTGTAAAGCAACAGAGTGAAACATAAAAAGAACGACGAAATTACATGCAGTAACATCAGAGTCAACCCTGATACGCATATTTTGGCAAAGCATCGCCCGCTACCTATTCATCCCATATAATATTCTAACCTAATAATTAGGCAACACGCATAGACTTTTGTACAGCGTTATGCATAACGTCACGGCGTCATGCTAAATACTTCGGGTTTCTTACTAGCATGACCAGATTACGAATCCAATATAGTACTGAATTTCAAGGTGTTCGCGTCGTCAAAGGGTGGCTGCTATACTTTTAAACATATGTTACTCGTTAGCGTAAGTTTTGGAAGTATAACCAGCGCGTCAGAACTGACACATCTTTTTTTATAATCGGGTATTGTTTTGAGGATAGCGCACTAATGCGGGTAGGGATCGAATATTTCTCTACAGGAATTGGCATCAAATTCTGAAATAAGCAAGCGTCGACAATAACGCTACCATCTCTAATGGGACCAATTTTTCCCATAACGAGGGCGTTCTTCTTTTGGGCCGGGGTTGTACTGGGGTCGTATTAATTTTCGCGTTCAAAAGGAACTTAACGGTAGGATCTGGGACTGCCCAGACCTGGTTTTACAGAAATTCTCAAATATTAGCAATATTCAAATCTTAATAAAAAATAATTATTGCCACTGCGCAGCCTTATGATACCCGCATCTATCAGTATCTGCACTGAGGAGAAATATGATTTTATTTCACCTTGGTGGTAGTTACCCAAAAGGTATTAGTTATTTGAGAATAAACAAGGAAGATCCTATAAGTAGGTACTAGTAGAAAGGACTTATGGATCATATGACCAACATTTCCCATTCGTTAACCAATCTAAGTAAATCCGACACATGTAATTAATTTCGTCTTCGTTGAAAATTAAATAAGTTAACATAAAATATTTTGGAAAAGAATTTAATATTTCTATCTCTTAATTTAATTTTTATACAGCATTCACACATTTAAAAACCTATCTCAATAGCTACCTAAACTACAGTTTGATAAACTACAGGTGGATACTATTAATCGATTTCTTAAGTTTTATGAATCTTTGAACGAGATTAGTTAGACATTTTTACATTCATTGACATTCTTGCCTAATGATGTACTTAGAACAACCGCTGTACCTTTCAATACATCCAATACTACAATATGGATCGAAGTTATGTACCAAGTTTTTGATCTAGACCAAATATTACTTCTTTATGAATGGTGTCATTTTCAGGATGGAGACATGCAAACTACTTCATGTGGTTTACCAAACACCTGTTCAAAGAATTGCGAACGGGCAAAAACATATAAAAGCCAACTTAAAAAGCTGACGTTTCATTCTTAGGGAGCACTTTGAAGGATTGCTTTCCAACTTTATGATGATTTGTTTTCAGCCTACGCGCTCATCGCGAAAGTTGAGCCCTTTCATTGTGCTTAAAGTCGCTTTTTTTCCGAGAAGAGACGTTTTCGTTGATCCGTTGACATTAATGGTGTTCCCATCAATATAACACCCATGTCGTTTATACTCCGCGGAGCGCAAGATTGGGGGGGAGGGGATATTCTCTTTGATAAGGTTTGGTAGGCAGACTTGATTCATATTTACATCAAAAGCACAGCGCACTGGAAATGATTTTACTATATATTTTTATACTTTTGTTGGCCTTCAGCCATCTCTAAGTATGACTGATACCGTATGCCTGCCAATTTGTAAAGTATTAAAGAAATAATAAGAAACTAGACGGTGTGACGCTATCAAAGCACAAAATAGTGGCATTTTTAAGTCCTCCTAAAAAATCCAACTGCTCTGTGTTCGACTAAATCCAAATTAGAATGATAAAGAAAAACATTAAAATTAGAATAATTTAGTAAAATATCACATGGAATTCAGAGTGGAATCATAAGAACCTTAAATGGGGAGTTTGCATCAAACTAATGCCATATGATGTTATTACTTACAGCTGATTATCATACGATATTCTCATACCTTTTATAGAATTTCGATATTCTGCGAATAGAGAATTAATTCAGATGCAACAACTTATTTAACGCTAGATTTGGTCAGTTTTCACAGGAATACGAAATTAGTGTGCATCAACCACTAAGCGAAACGCACTAAATAATCATTAATGAAGTAACTTGATCAAAATATAGAAATTAGTTTTACAGGAAAGTTTATTAGCAATCACTTCGCTCGAAAAACATTTCGAGAAAACCAAAAAAAAATGTAGCTTAAGAAGCCAAAACACTCGAATGGTGAGACTTCGATCGGAAGTCAGCGATATTTTTCTGCCATAATTAGATGAAGGTGAATCTTTGGCAAAGCACTTATTGTAACAGCGGTGAACATTTTTCTCCTAAAACTTGGATGAGTTTGCAGCAATATAACCCTGATTGATTTATTTAACGATTTTCTCTGAAAAAAGTAGCAATGAGCTCCTAGTTTTTTATTATAAATCTACAAGGTTAGATAGGAGTAGAGAAAAAGTTTCAAGATACTCACTTGCTGGAGACATAGCACAATGGAAGGAGACAAACACTATTGCGTGTAGAAAGATCCTTACCTGAAAAGAAAGAGAAAATTATAAAAAACTTAAGAATCTGGCAAGAACAGATATTTAAACAAATTCTATTTAATGAGTAGGAATACATGCTGAGATTTCAAAATTTTAACTCATTTGTAACAATTTTTAGACATGGCGTGGAATTATAACGAAACAATCTCCATTAATTCTCACAGATGGTGGACAAAAATAAAAAAAATCATCTGATTCAACGCGGAATACATTATTTCTTTAAAATTGACCGGAAAAGAGTGAAATTGAGATAGTTCATGGTGTGCGTTTATACGCCGTGGTAATATCCTACGATTTGACCCTTTGTTTGTAATTTATTGCGTATGTTCTCTGAAACACTAGAACATATGACGGCTAATTGAGTTATCTCCATAGAAAAATGCAAATAAGCTGTGGATGCAACCCTTCAAAATATAGGTACTTAGTGATGTGCTAACAATGCATCATTACACTTCATGCTTAACTTGTTTTAGGCGTGAAATCACAACCCAATGAATAGTATTATTAAATAATTGGGGCAGGAAATTCAAGAAAGATACTCCTGTTTAAGCATATGTGAGAGACGTTAATAAAGGTTTAGATATGAATATTGGATTTTACGAGTGACTACCCTTCGAGTATTTTTTTCAGCAACCACTCAACGAGCAGCGAAGTAAATATAATTTTTAATCTATGGATTTTTGATGAAATAAAATATCACATTGTGGATAGAAGGGAGAACTAGCCCACTGACCCGAATTACCAATTTAAGTCAGCAACATAAATGGGATAAAAAATTTCGCAGATGATGGCGAATACGGTCGATAGGTGAATACCTAAAGCAGCTCTATGCAAGAAATTATTTTCGATAAAGCTGTGCATCATTTCACCTCATGAATTTATTAACCTACATCGTTGATGGATCTGAAATACCTGATAAGTCCCACTAAATAAAGCGTATGATTAAAAGGCATAATAAATAATGCCTCATTCTATCATATTTCGATTAAAGACTGCAATTTCGCTCCTGGTTAAGACTTATAAAGCTCGGTAGGGATTTTGAAGGGCTGAAAATTCCTTTGTCCTTGATTTCAAAGCCAAGTAAACGTAGAGTAATCATAAGTCATTCGCGGGATGTATGTTTAGCCGAAAGTATAAAATATTATTTATGGCGCTTCCAGCTTATCTCTAGCTCTTTGTGGAGGCTAATTCGAGGACTGCGGTACTTGCTGCGGCGGTAATTGTTAAGCACTGAGAGAAACACGATTATTCTGCATTCATACTATGAATTCATTTCATTTTTACGTAACAGTGGTTTATGATTTATTTTTTCTCTAAATCAAGTACTACTGACATTAAATGCATTCGGGTATGGATAATAAATATTCATCTCCTTAAACCACACTCGCGATTAAAAACGCATTCCCATCCATCTTGAATAAATGAAACACATTTCATGCCATCTTATCTTATTAATAATGAGTTAAAAAGTTCTGAAAATATTACCTAAATACATTCCAGAATTTCAGAATCGCTTACTTCCTACTTACTTTCATTTTTTATGACATGATGACGATATTTTTATATAATTGTGATTCATATGATAATCACAATTATATAAAATCACTAGATCATTGCTAAAAGTCAAACGGCGGAAGGGTTTTATTTCTCAAATATATAGCATTTTTATGGGTTTTGAAAATTATTAACAAACATTTTCACATTGCGAAGAAATAAGATACATGATTTGGAATCAAGAATATAACTGCGACGCCTAATTCTACGATTACTTGGGATGGAAATAAATGTAAATTTTCGCGATAAATTTCCATGGTAAAAAGATCTCAAGATGGGTTAGTAAAAAATGCCCTTATATTTGAAAAATATATACTCTAAAATGAATGATTTCGAGTCGTTCAAATGGAGTGTATGTAATTTCTTTAAACGAGATTTTGAGAATTCAGAGATTTCAAAGGACGGTTGACATAATTACCAATCTTATTTTATTTAGGAATTTATGTTAATACATTATCAGGATACTGATTAAACTATTTGACGGCTAAAGTCACTTTCAACACGGCCGATTTCTTATTTTTTTCTGAGAAACATACGTCATTCGTTCTTAATAAAATCATGATATAAGTGAAAAGAACTGGTCAATGGCTGCATTCATGCTAAAGCCTTAGACAAACTATATTTTTTGTTTATAATAGAGACAACTCAAACGATAGTTTTTCATAACCCATGAAAATTTAATCATAAGGTATTGCGTCTCCAGGGATAGAACACTTTACAACTATCACTGGATGCATGAAAAACATTCACTTGCTTAGGTCGTGCGTGCGATTATTCGAGTTAAATTTCCAAAGGTACGGAAAACAATATCTTTTAATTATGCTGAAGGTTGATTTTTATCAAATATAAATATATAATATATTATCAGTAAAAGATTAATATTGATACAAATCGAAAAATGTCGAGATTCACGGCTCTTTGGTGTAAACATTTAAAGTGTCCTGGATATTACCAATCACTTTTATAAGAACTATCAGCAAATTGCCCGACGCCTTATTCTGAAATTGAGTGGAGCTGTTTCTTCGCTTTCTTAAAATATTATGAGGGTCTACTTTATTAAAAATATAACCTTTGTTTACACCTTAAGATACCCTCTTCCATTATTCACGGTCAAAGCTAACTAAAATGGATGAAATGCGCTGAAAAAATAACATCTGCTCAGACTTAGGAAATCTTACGCTATTCAAAAAGAGATATTTCCTCTCTTCAGTTAATTAGGTTGGGATTCTCGCTAATTTTACCATTTCTTTGAGAATATTCACCTTTCCGAAAACAGAACTAGTATACATTCAAATCGAAGAGGGGTTATTACAGAAAACAAGGAACGATTACAAGCTTCCATGCCCTGGAAAGGGCCAACTTATCCAGGCGGAACTCGAACATAAGACCTTCGGTTTCGAAGCCAAAGACCCTCCGCCACCGAGGCTAGCAATTTATCCCTCCCAATGACCTCGGGGCAAAATAATCACTCGCTAAGTGATCTCAACGGTTCATTTACTGTCAATATTTTCAATGGCGACTTTTTGAGTTAAAAGGCAGCCAGCGACGTCCGTGCCCAACGCGACACGCGTGGCGTTGGCCGCATTGAAGCACACTCTCCGCGGACAACTTTTATCGACCCTTTTCACACCCGTGTCCTGTTATCTTTTTTTTTCTCTCTCCTCCACTCGCCACTGGAGCAGCAATTTGGACTGGCGTGGATTCTGCTGCCCATTGCTGCATTTAAATCCGTCAAACGCTCGGACTTGTGGCCATAGCACGCGGAGTCCCGCTTCCGGTCGGATATACACCCAGAGACCGGCCTATGTATGACGCAAACGCTTAACACCATGCTACAGGATGATCGCACAGATTTCAAACAGCAAACATTTTCAAATGATTAGGCAAACAAAGGAATTCATAGACTTTAATAGATATTTCCCGAAGCACGATTTTCAATCAGCCACAGTATTCAGAAGCAACCTCGATCACTATGAATTTAACAAGTTTCAAAAACAAAATATCGAATCCAAAATCCACATTATTTTCATAGGTAGCTTTAAGTGCCATTAGAAGTTTGATATGGATCATCGATATTACATATGTAAGTAGGCTAAAATAGCATCCAAGGAACTACATGACGACTTTTCCTAAAGCATGCGTCCTTCTTCTGAGTCTTCTGTGCACAACGCCTTTGTGCTCAGAAGACTTTTAAAATCTAGTTATTAAAACTTGAATCTGAAGGAATCAAAACAAATGAAACGAAAAAGAATTATAGATATTTCACGAATTGAAAAAAGAAATATGATTCAACAATATGCAAGCATTATGTATAAATTACAAACATGTTTAAGTGGTAACAGTTTGTCGTCCAAGATGGGAGCTGATAGTTTGGACCAAAGGCCACCACGATGAAGGAAATGAATATGTGTATCTATTTACTTAAATCATTGATGGGATACAAGATTGAAAACAAAGAATTATAATTTCACATTCATATCATAGCAAAGGATGAGCAAGTTATTCGGCGACCGAATTTATAGTTACCATGGCCAAAATATTGGCAAAATATTGATACAAAATGATTTATAAGGTATTCAAAAGTCTCAAGAGAAGTCGATTAGCTCTCTAAAGATATCTATCTCGTCAGGAAAAATTTATGCACTAAATTTAGCTTAGATAGGGCTCTGTCAAGCTTCCTTTTGAAATCACAAAAAATGATGACTTTTCATGGTAAGGGACGATTTTTCGATTCCCACTTCCATGCTGGAGGTTCTCGGTATTCGGAATTCATACAAATTCTCGGAAAGAGGGGATACAGATTTTCCGCTCTTGTGCCCTGAATGTAAAAAAGTAAAACTACTACATTAGAAATGAAAAACAAACAAATGAGAAAGCGTGCTCATAAAAATATAACTCACAATAGAAATGATGTGTCATGATTTATTTTTCATCATCCTCATCGATTTTAGCGGTACGAGAAAAAAACTTTTGAGCTTATTTCTGCATGCACTTAATGCACTGCATTGCTGCACTTCCTAAAATATACAATACAGCGTGATATTTTCCTCTTCAGAACTTTTTTGGTCCAATTTTAGTTTTGATAATTGACATAAGGTAATTTTATACAAAAATCCATTTGGTGTAAAAAAGGAAGTTAAAGTTAAAACTAAAGGAAAAGAGTACACCCTAATTGTTTAAAAAATTGTTGTAGGCTACATTTTTTAAAATTTCCACACTATCACATATTATTCACGAATTACACTTCCTATTCAAAATTGCCAGTCCCAATAATGTTACAAACATTCTACTGGCATATGTTTAGCTCCTGTGCATATTTCAGTTTCGTCTTCATTCGCTACATTAATCATAGAAAGCAAAGGAAAAATACTAATTCTTTCTTCTTTTATGAAAATCAATTATTAATGAGATATTCTGGAGAAATACATTTCTGGAGTTTAAGCACAAGTAATTCGCAAAGAAAATCACACCGAGCTTTTCGTCTCGCCATTCTATCCTAGTTATTCGGATTAAACTTACACTTGACAGGGAATAAGAATAATGATAATTTGAATCCACTAATGAACGAGACTAATTTTCTTAATCTATCTTAGCTGGCCCAATTTTATCACTCGGTGAAGGTTATTACTAATTAATTCCTCGCAAGAACAATTTACCACTCGACAACCTCAAGAGTGACTGCGCTTCTTGAAATATATTTCATTTCTGAAGGCAGACAGCTCATTTAAATAATCCCAATTTTATTCCGCACCCGAGAAAAACGGCGCAATGCTCCATTTTATTAAAAACCAAATTACAACTGCTTAGAGGCATGATTTACCTCTTTCTCCAGCGACGTAGCGCCCAATCTCCATTGCGCTATTTTTCCCTCAATTTTTCATTCCAAGCCAACGTCTCCAACGCCTTCTGACCCATATGTAATCCGGCGGCTCGGAACACTCACTTGCCAGCATAAGGACATACACACATGGCTTTCCGCCTTTCATGAATCTCAGAGCTGCTGCCTCTTTTCTTGATTATTTGAGGTTGAGACTGACAATTGAGGTAATTCGCGTCATCATGAAAGCTGATGGGAAAGAAAACTTTGAGAAGATTTTTATGGGGTACATACATATCTGGAGAAAAGCGAAGTATTGGCAAACATAGAATGTGGTGATAGTTATAAAAATCAAAGAAAATCAGAGTTTCATAACTACATTCGTCCTCCAAGTCGAGGCGAACCGCGTTTGAACTAATCTCAAGAAAGGAAGCTCAGTGCTTCCACCAAAAAATCAACTTTTATTTGCCATCCTCTCATTGAATATGAGTTTTTTGCGTTTAATTAACATTTTATTTTTCTTTAACTTATGCCGGTAAAGAGAGGAGACTATTGTACTAGATTAAGATTAAGCAAATAATGTACCAAATGTAGCAAAACTCCAAAAAATGTAGCAAATTTTGTGTTTAAAGTCGATGAAAACATAAAGTTCGTGGATTAAAAAGTTGATATAGGTAATATGAGAAGGAAAAGTAAGATAAATAGTTTTATGAATGCGAAGAAATGTGATTATCGGTGAGATTTTGAAGAAAAAAAAATGAGTTCAGGAATATTATAGTGTTGCACAAGAGAAACACAGCTAATATATGGTGTTCTTGTAACTGTAAGAGTCCATCTTTTTTTAAGCAAGTATCTTATACTAGACAATAGTAAATTGTTAGTTTATGATCCAATTAATGTTGTACTATTTGGATTATGTTGACTGATGTATATTTTTCGTGAGAAATTTGGACGCAAAAATGAGTATGAAGAAGCACTGAATTTTAACTACGACTTTAAAAAAAAACATAAAAAGATACTATCCACACAAGGAAGTCCATGTAATTTTTACCATACCTAAATGACTGAGACACTCATTACCGTAACAAAGGGTGCATAAATCAGTCACTCAATTATAATAATTTAGGCAATCACGTTAGTCTATGAGGCATCACGGTGAAATTTTAACCACATCACTATGCTGTACACCATGCAACTGCGTTATTTAGGAAAGATTGGAAAAAAAATTGATAAGGAGCGTTAAAATTTAAATTTTCTCGTAAAGTATAGGAAAAAAATATTGATCGTATCGCTGATGTACTACAAAGAAAAAGTTTATCTTACTAAAAAAACGGATATAATCTCGCCAAGGAGACCGAGGAAAGCATATGCAAGACAAAAAATGGGTGGTAAAACGAGGAACTATAAAGACATCAATGCCCAGCCGAGATGAAAATAAGGATTGGAACTGCACATAACCAATCTCCTGAGTGATGACTACTCACGATGCTGGCATCAAAAGTGGGTCTTTTGGGATGGAAAGCCATTACTCCACGAAACCAAAACAAACCCGATCGTGGAATCTCCGCACCTCTTATTTCGATCCCTCTTTATATTTTTTTCGTGCCCGGATCCCCACTCTTGTGTTCATTTATTCAAGAAACGCTCGGGCGTGATCAATAAGTGGGGCGGGGAGCGAAATCGCGTGCAGGGGAAGGTTTGGAAACGGAGAGAGAAAAAAAGTGGGTCTCTGAAGGATATCAAGTTCTCTCCATCCGGAAACAAAGGAAAGAAGGGATACATCATTTCGAGGCTGACGTCTCTGATGCACTCTGCGGCCCCTCTTAGCCCGAGCCAAGGAATCAACTTCGCGATGTTGACACGCTGTTCGTTGAGCGAAGACGGGGGTGGGGTGGTTTGACGGAAGACAGGGAGGCAGCGGCGACAGTGCTTGCATTTGCGCGGGGAGGGCCGATAATCCCGCGCCCGCACCGGCGGCGCTGCATGTCAGAGGTCGCTTTCCACAGGCGCCGCCACGGAGGGAGGGCGCCAGCGATGCCGGTGAGACGGGGCGCGCCACCGCGGGGTGGAATCGCGCACAATCCCCTCAAACTCCGATGCAGAGGGAGCTCCTTCAGCCGCTTGCCGCACGACGACTAACTCTTCCTCCACATACCATCGCGGCTCGTCTCACGGTAAAGTGAAAGCGCTCCGACTGATTACTTAGCTTTGAGGCCGAAGTTATTGAGGTATAAACACACTTTGAGTTGTGGCATTACCCATATTCTGTATTTTAGTACAAAAGATTACATTTTTTACTCCAGGCCGACTTTACTAACGGTGGAATTAATAAAGGCGTTAATAAGTTTATATATTTTAAAATGTCTATTAAGTGTTAACCATTACATGATACAGCCATAATCTTATCTTTAGAATGGTTGAAGTTTTCAGTAAGAGATGTTGTTTATAAGAAGTTGTTCGCAATAACAAGCAATTGCACAAGTGGCCTTGAATGAAAGAATTTGTTTACCTCGGTTTTCAGGTAAAGCAAAATTTTAAATAGAGATCCTAAGGCCGATCCTACCAATATCATAATTAGAAGTATTTGTAAGTTCAAGATCAAATATAAGTATTTTTTAAAGTATAAGGTACGGTAAGAGGCAAGTGTTCGACAAGGCCATTTTAATCAATTATTTATTTTATCATAATTTTCCCAGTGACGTATTTTCACAGCATAGGATATAGCAAAGAATTAAGAAGATCGATAAAAAATAACGGTGAAGATATTGCAACCATTTTCAAAATATTTACAATTTTCAAGATGAGCGATAAGTCTATTGATGAAAGTGTAATTAATTGGAATAAAATAAATAATATGAATCTTAATATAGAAATATCATCGTACTCTTGGCGTTTTCAAAATGTATGTGGATCAAAGTCATACGCGTTTACTGTCAGATAATTTATACCTACCCTAATAGGTATTTTTAATGACGAATTTCGCGGTACGATAATGATAGTTAAAAGAAATTTCAATATTTTATCTAGCATCTGAATTAAATCGTATCGTCCGTTAAATAGACCGCTGGTATAGTATGAACCTCTGCCAGTCTTTCCTTGGGATAGTAGTTTTACGTCGGGTCGCGTTTATCTGCATTATCCCCACTCCGCCCGCCGCATGCCTTTCGATCGCCCAAATCGAAAATTGACTCATTCATTGGATTGTTCCACCGAGTGAGTGCCGTTCCGAATGCACCAACACAGTTTCCCTTTCTCCCGCAATTCCCACAATTATATGCTTTCGCGATTAGCCCATTCCTTCCTCTCCCGCCCTCCACATATCGATTGATTACTCCGGAAAAGCCTTTAGCCAAACCCTCTCCGGCGCCGCCGTACACTCTTTGCATTACAAGTTGTCCTCCGTCACCCTCCATGTGGCATTTCCCCGTATACGTCCTCCCCTCACTCCCTCTCCACTCTTTTTTTCCGCGACGACTAACTAACCCACACCGCGGGCTCTCTCTCTTCTCTCTCCCTTCTTTTCAAAAAGCGATCGACGCAGAGCTCGACCGGCTTCCGCCTTCAATCCGGCAACACCGTTGCACTTCTTCAACGCGAACTGGCAACATCTCCCACGAATTATTGACCCACAATGGTGCCTCATTTGGCGGGCTCCATAAGAAGTAAAAAAGGACGAACGGAGTTTAAACAATAGGAAAGCGTGAGGATTTGTGCGGACAGTAAGTTAAAAACTGGAAAAAAATCGAGGCACAAAAAAAAGAAATGTCGCAGTAGCCCTGTCTAAGACTTTCCGGTGGTGGCCCAGTTTATGAATTTTTTTGTTTTGGTTCTTCTTTTTTTTATGGGCGCGCGCAATTGTCACTCCTGTGTTGTGATTAGGCGCATCGATTGGACTGCAGGAGTCTTTCGAAGAATTTATGTTTTCTTTCCCCCGAGCAAAGAGGATAGAGGGCGGGTTGCGTGATCCGCCGTTTTAGCGGGTGAAAAATCGAAAAAGAAAAACTATAAAGATTTCTCCAACAAACCCCGGCAAATGCTCCCCGGTGTGTCTTGCTTTCCTTTATCTATGGGGGCTATCAAATCGATTCAAATTTCTTTAAAAAACGTCGGATTGTCCGTAATCACTATAACGCGAGTGGAGATTATGCGCGGAAAAATGTTTCCTCCGCATGCAGGTTAAAGTGTCGATCACGAGCAATAAAAAGAGATGGAGGAAATCATGCCAAAGTGTCCGCGTTTCTCCAGCACCTTAGAAATATAAATTTGTTATCAATTCATTGAGTATTCATACAGAAAATTTGATGATGATTATTCTCGTAAGATAACAGATTTTATACCACTCAGTTTTACAGCTGGAGTTAATACGTTGCGCCCAATACTTGAATTAAAGAATTCCACTGCAGTAAAATAAAAATATTGATGATTTTTTTGTGATATTAAAATTTTATTACGGTCGCTGGAATAAATGTTAAGCAGAAAATAAATTTTTGTGATAAAATCAATTGATTTTAGAAAATCAATACCATTAGAACAGTGTAGAACAGCGGACAAACATGAGTATCAATGCATATATATTTCTCCGATAATGTTCCAGAATGAATACTCATGTGTAGTAAATACTGATTGCAAAAAAGATTACGGGGCCTAATTGCAACTTCTCGAATAAAAAAATCACAAATAACTTTCAGCATTGGGTTTATAGCCACTTCTACAGAATCAACACCGGGCGTAATTACCAATTATTTCTTACTAAAATCAATAGAAAGGAAATTCAATGTATTTCTCAGAGCTTTCTGAAAAACATGTACAAACTCTATGCTATAATCAAGATTCTTATCGCATTCAGGTATAAGGTAGGGAAGTCAGTGGCATTTGTTCATATTTAATGTAAGAATATGAAATTATTTATTCACTCCTATAAATGGCAAGTTATCAGGAAGTAAAAACAGCAGTGCGCATCTATTATTAAGGAATTGTGAACATTATTTCCAAGATTTAAATCGTGTAAAAAATATTATTAAAAATATAAATAGACTACTACAAAATACCCCATGCGTCGATTTGTTATGCCGAAGTACGAAAATCAAAACCAAAAGTCGTAACCAATAGTAAGAATTATGTTGAAAAACTTACGGATAACAACCGTGCTCATAATTTATAGATAAAGAATTAAAAATTAACGTTTCTTCCCACTAAGCTGATAAAATATTTCAATGCTATTCCAAAAACTCTATGCAATAGTTGCTATCGATTGAATGCAAGAGAAATTTAGCCAAAATGGAATAAAAAATATTGATAAGCACTAAGAATTATTACATAAATGGTTTTGCATTGTTTAAATTTATTCTAAAGGTCATCAGTGATTAAAAATGGCAAAAGTATCAACGCCTCCCAACCCAACTTGAGTGACGAGAATAACGCTGCGTTTTACCACTATTTACGGAGGAAACGTGGTTATACCGACTAAGTTTAAACCTCGTCAGAGGCAAAACGCGCTCTTCATCACTATCTGAGCTAAGTAGCCGTATTTATCACCATCCATCATCATATTATGGTGAATAAAAGTCTGTAGTAGCGTGCACAATCCCCAAGGTGCATATTTCACGCAAACTTTTCCAGTGTACGCACTTGAAAGTATGTAAAACCTATAGTTCGGAAATAAAAAAATAACGAGTTTCATTTATCAACAGTATTCTAACGGATATTATTGGAAGGGACTATTTACTATGAGAAAATACTATGAATAATTTTAAGAGGGTAGAATACGAATTTTAGTGAGCGATGATGCATAAAAGATGAAATATAATAAAAGAAAGGCCTAAACAAATAAACATGTTTTCGAATGAGGCATGGAAAACCTAATGCTGTTGCATGCGCTTAACATATGAAGATAAATTTCATGACAAAAGAAAAATAAAATGCCATGTAGAAAAAATACGAATTAATAACGATTTATCCTCTCCATGCTGCAAGGTAAAAACATATGCACCACACCAAAACGGGAATAATAATTGGAGAGCTTAGGGATAGAGCGTGTCTCGATCATAAACGAAATTTTGTTCATAAAATGAGCTATGTAGCCGTATTTATCACCATTCATCACTATGTTAGCAAAACGCATCACCATACTTTGAGATTGTTAGCAACATCGTATTGTTAAAAAGTTTTTTCCGATTAATAGTAACTAATATGTAGCCAAATTTATGTGCTCTAACTATTAAAAATGGATTTCGTTCTGGATAAGGATATGATTCGGATAGTTACTCAAGCATGAAGCAAGTTAATTTTCCTATTGTAAAACGTAAGTATAATTAACGACCCAACTGATATCTCTCAATTTAAAAATCCAATATAATACATAAGTAATGTCTATAAAATGAGATCTTGTCAATAATTTTGATCATCAATTTGAGATTAAGTTTAGTAAATACAATTGCTATCCTTTCATTCACCAAAAAAACAACAGTAAGTTCCAGAGAAGGATGTCAATATAATGACTAATATGTTATACAGTATTTACCAACTTATAAAGCATACGGGAAAATGTAAAAACATGCAGTCAGACTTTCTCGGTTACTGAACTGAAAGCATGCCGAATTCCTTAAGAAAAAATGCAAGATATTGTTTAAAAAAACCCAATCAAACCAATCGATCTTATCAGAACGAATCTGTCGCCATTATGAACCCAAGCCTCTCTTTATATAACCATTTGAGCGCTACCTGATTTTAAACCACTAACCACATTTTAAAATCCTGGAGTACTCTTTCAAGGGAATTTCTTTCTTGGGAAACTTTTGCAAGGTAAAACTTTGGCTATGGGATGATAGAAAACTTCAGGTGACGAGTTCATCATAGTGACTTCACGAGTTTCCGGCCGGTACACGAGGACTTTTCAACGACAAGTTTTAGGCGGCGCGAGACATTAATGGAAAAGTGAGTTCTTACCCAAGAGAGAAAATTTCTGGGATTTATGGATGCGCGTTTCGTAAGACAATCCCTGCGTCACCTTTTACGCAACGAAAATTTGTAATTCCTCTACAGGAGTTTCGATGGCGCGCAAAAAGGCGATAAGTGAGTTAGATACGAACGATTGGCGATTCGCAAATATCTCTTGAAAAAGAAGTCCATTGATAAAAATAGACTAAAAATATCATTAACAAACGTATCTTTTTAATAAAAGCATTATATTATTATAAAAGACACCAAGAAAAATGAACTGTATACAGGAAACAATTTCCTATCATAAGCCCAACAAATGGTGCTAAAAAAGATTTTCACTTATTTAAATTAAAAAGAAATTACTTTCACGTATTCAATCTCTCTACAAATACCAATTATCAAATATCTCCCTTCAAAACATATTGGAAAATTTTACACTTAGTAGCCTAATTTTGCTGCTTTTGTTTATTCATGCAAATTAAATTTTCTACGTTAGTAGGAGTGAAAATTACCAAGAAAGTTTGTCATTGGAAGGAGGTGATAGGCAGTTTACTTCATATAAAAGATATGAGAAGAAAGAAATATGGACAGAGCTAAAGCACTGGTCTTCACTCAAAAAGTCCTAAAGCACCACCGCTTTACTTCCTATTCATTAGTCAGAATGCTACCCTTGAAGTGGCCTAAATTTTCACATTAAAAATATCTCATTTCTCATAATATATCACCTTAAAATTCACTCCTACATAAGCTTCGTTTGGTCCGTTCAGCATAATGAATATCAATGATAGAATATTTTATACAAGATAAACCTTGAAATAAAAAGTAAACGGATCTCCACGTTGATGAATTACTTGGAAAATAATCGTTTGAAATTATTGACAACAAGATGAATCATTTACCCTTCCCGTGTGGGTGGCAGTGGAAGATATGAGGACACAGTGGGGTTAAAGAAATTAGGTAAAACATTTTTTTTGATACATCATAATACGTAAAAGTTGCTCCTCTTAAAATAATAAGATTTTGTTATGTGACCTTAAAATATTGGTATATATTTGGATAAGATTGCTTGAATAATAATATATTTGGTATATATTTGGATAATTGCTTGAATATAGGGCAAAAAGGCACTAAATGCATTTTAGATAAATATAACATGAATTCATAGAATTCTCATTACAGACTGTACTGTTGATGGAAAAATTCCTCACAGCTGATGATGCCATGACAGTAATTTAGTAAATCTTCGGTTAACTTGAAAACCCTTACGCGGTCTAGAAAAAAACCAGAGGATTCACTCAATTCAGATCACCTTCGCAGAAATATTCTCTAACAATCAAGCGTCCGTTAATATGAGCATTTAAACCATAGGAACAGATCTCATATTATTTCTAGCACGTTCAATGATAAATTTTCTCACGAAAAGTCATCGCCCCTCTGATGGTGTCAACTTGGCGATAATTATCCTCGGAGTGAGACCTTGTACAAATTATAGCTTACTCCCACAGGAGAGGGACCACGGGGGAATTCTCACTAACTACGTTGGAATTCGGGGAAAGTTCGTTCTGCCTGCATAATGTAATCCAGAGTAATGAGAAACTCGAATGTGCTCTATAGACAAGTGTAACTGGGCCAGATAGCCAACAAAGGGTAGCGGAAACCCAGGGGCTACGGGATATTTGACCTTGGGGGGTTGCCCCAGCTTTCTTTCAGCTCTCAAATGTGGGAATTTGAGTTTTCATGGCCATGATTCAGATATGAGCAAAACAATTCATCAAAATTCAATTTACATATTTATGTATATGTCTGTCCAACTTAACATAATTTTAATCTCTCAATTTTACGGAGAAAAAATAAAATTTCGCATAATGTTTCATGCAAATATTATGTAAATTGCATTTCAAAAATAAAAAAATAAAATATGATGTCGATGGAGTGTATTTAATAATGATAAACGTAGTGAACGTATCTGGAAAGCTGGGTGGCTGTTTGAACGCCTACCTTTATGCACAGCTCACATAATTGATCTTCCACTTTTTCAAACCCAACAATACATATTTACTAATTCTTCCCTGTACATTTTGCTTCCTTTAAGCGATCACTCCGCAAAGAGGATACTAAAGATTTTCCCGAGATTGGTAGACGTGGCTGATTCTACGGTAGTCCAGGAAACTGCATTCATGTTTTACGTAATAATTTAATATTCCTACAGCCAAGATAGCGGTGGTACTGTCATCCCCATTAAAGAAAAAACTCAGGATGAATTATTTAGAGATAAAAAAATGAGCATGCACACCGACCATTAATATAAAAACTTCAAAAAGGTAAGTAAATAATGAATGCAATTGTATTTCTCTCTGAATAACTCCGAAATAAATATAAAATATGCTAAAAACGATGTTAAAAGATTTTTTAACTGCTAATTTCTGACCTTTAACTGGCAATCCATCCAATCAAGCACATTGGTATTCATTCCAAAGGAATAGAATTCAAAGACCTTTTTTACACGATGGATATTATATTACTCATTTGTATGCATGATTTTTACTCTAACGAAATAGAAATAATTTAGAATCTACATTTCTCTCTCAAAATAAGAATCCGTCTTTTACCAGTTTTTCTTAATTTATGAACATCTCAAATGTTATTCCTACTTACTCTTCACACTATTAAATTCTAAGATTTTCACACGGTTCACGGGCGTTGCAGTATCTAATCTGGATAAGCACGCAATGTATTAAGATATAGCGGATTTAAATCCGATTTCAGAAAAAAAAAATCGTTAGAAAGAAAATCTCCCGCCAAAATTTGCAATTTATTTGATACAGGTTAAAACAACTTTAATTACATGACAGCTATTTATTTGAAAAGCACAAGCGGTAATGCATCAGATACCGAATATTGCGATTCTATTACTTCAAGTAAAATGATAGCTGGAATAATTTAAAAAAAGATATTAACCGTATATTAAATGTTGCAGAGTCAATTCATAAGAATAGTTTTCCAAAATGAAAGGAATGTGAGTATGCGAAGCTTTCAGCTTTAGCTACCGTCATAATAGCCACATTTCTTTGCTTCGTTCGGAAATGGTTTGATAATCGTTTTTTTATGCTTTCCTTCAAATTTATAAACACTGCAGCTTCAATTAATCATGAACTCTCTTTAACCATTCCGAGATCAGGATTATTATTTATAAAGCTATCTTCTTTGAACTGAAATAATTGAGAAACAAATGCTATAAGCCAAATTACTAGGGTTTCCTTTCATTCTGTGCACGCGTAAAATATATAGCCATAAAAAACTAAAATATTCTATGTAAAACTTATTGCACTTTATTGATCTAACGTAAAATTACAAGTAAAAATGGAACTGAATGAATGGAAAAATGGAAAGGACGTGTTCAGCTCTGTCGTACTCTGAATGCTTGCATAGCTTTTGGGTTTAAAATAAAGAAAGTGAAACGTATAAATACAGTAGACATGAAAAATATAATACTAGAATCAGCGACAGACGATTTTTGTTAGGTGCATGAGTAAGCAATCATATTTGAAAATCATAACTATATTTAGGAGAGTTGTATTATTGGGATACTATGATGGATGCAGATGTCTCTAGCCCAAAGTGTAATTCGATGACATTGATGACCAACCCAGCTACAGCATATCAGATATTTCTTACTGGTGTCTCATTAAATTTTGGATCCAGTAATAAGCGATCAGTAATCATTAGGAATCAGCAAATACCGATGAATAATTTCAATTCGAAAAAAATAATTTCCCTGCGATTTAGAAATTTATCACTCAGAATCAATTCATATCCGATTATTAACATTAATCAAATACAAAATTAATTTATTAAATCAAAATATAGATCTTTATCCGCTAGATTTTACCAATTATCTATATGTTAGAAGATATTGCCAACATGTTTCCGAGCGGAATAATTTATTTCACTTCCACGTAACTAGCGCATCGGAATGATCCAAGAATTATAGTTCCTCCGAGCATAATATTAATCTGTGAACTCCCACCTCTCATGATGAGAATGAGGTCTCCGGGATCGTTATCTTGACCCGCGAAAGGAAAAGAGATCTTATTGCTCTCGGGCATCTCCTTCGCTCGTCGGACCCTACCTCTAGGGACCGAAAAGGAAATTATTCATGCGGGGGGGTTAGGGAGAAAAATTTTCCCACGCCCCGTCCATCCTGGTGTGGCGCCACCTTCTTTTCTTCCCGCCGGCAGCGAGAGAATTCCTCAGTCCTTCTCAAATGCTGCTGCATATATTAAAATAGAGAGGTGCTTCCTGCAAGTGGAGGAGGTGGTAGGGAAACTCACGCAGGTATTGCGAGGGTGGGAGTCCGTCCAAGACGAAGTCTTACTAATACACCTGGTCGATATCTGTTCCTTTGCGGTCACCAAACACAACCGGCGCCGCCATCTCACAACGAACTCGCGAACTTCCAAAGCACGCGCAATCTAGACGGCTGGATTTGAAAATGCCCCGCTGCCGCGTGTTCCGTCCGCCGTGGCGCTGCAACGCGAGCAACTGCGGCTCTCTCCGAAAGTCAACCTTCATTTGTTTCACTGCGCTACCGTGGCGCGGATGTTTGGAACGACGAGGGGAGAAAACTGCGGGGAAGCGCCGTTTACATTTTTTTACGACAGATAATGACGGAAAAATCAGGAATTCGCGGGCGAGGGATGTTATTAAAGGAAAAATGCTGGTGACCAGAGCTTAACGTAAAAATTTGAGTTATGGGTAAAAAATTCCAATTAAACACGCTAGGCGCGGAGTAATGGAGATTGTAAAAAATGCGGCAAGCTTTAAACTGATGATGGCAGGGGCAGGAAAGCAGGAATTCAATAATATCGCATAACCGCTCCAGGTAATATCGATTCTGAAAGGAGAAGGTTGGTGCACTAAAAAAAACAGCTCCAATCATGCTGGATGAGACCAAAAAAATCAGGGAATGAGGGGAATAAATGTCATTTGCAATTGAATTGACATATTTAAATGATAGTTGAGCATATATTTATGACACAATTCTATAATACATAGCTTAATAACACCAGTAATGATTATTTCAAGAATTCTGGAGTGGCAATTGATATGCTGTCAGCAACTTCAGCGAAATATTTAGATACAGCCTTACCATTGTTCCAACAAAAGAAGCAGAAATAATAAGTAATTCCACATCGGGAAAGGACAAGTAATATAATAAAATGTATTTTAGCCTGCATCAAAAGAGAAAGAGAGCAAAATGGACAAAATCATGACTTGTCATTACGAGACATTGCAATAAATAATTTAAAAGTCGGAAAATATTAAATATGCCCTAAAACATTTGCTTGTTTTCCGAATTTTTCTAAAATAGTAAAAACAAAATAATTTCCCCACGATTTGTTTTTATGTTCAAATGGATTAAGTAAACACTTTAAGTCAAACATGTGTGATTGCTTCACTGACAAAACCGATCGTGCATCAGTGCTAGCAGTGACTATTGACAACAAAAATCTTTCGATCAGTTATTTTTGTCAACAAATGTCATTTATATGAATCTAACAAAAAGTTACAAGACAAATAAGATACGAAAAGATCCGCGAAGATATAACAGAAGCACTAAATATTCTACAAGTTTAAAAAAGGATATGCTATCACACCAAGCGTCACAAGCTATAAAATGGTTATGCCTGGAGCTACTGGTGTCTGCAGTATGGAGTTAGCAGACGTTTCCAATTAGTCTTCGCGTAATATTTTGGTAACTTTCGTTTTCAAGCGCAAAGGTAGAACATGATATGATAATTTTCAACTCATAAATAGGACCTGTTGAGAAAATTCATTGAAATATCAAACCATGATGGGCTAAAATTGGCTTCACTGAGAATAGGCCATAAAAATGATCCACTATCTGCAACGCAAGCGTGACTCATTCGAATTAAAAGAGGTCGAGAGGAGTAGCAATACACTGGAATTAGTTAAGTATGTACCAGTGATTCAAAGCGTGGAATTTCAAGCAGGCTCATTTTCTTGTAAATTGAAAGGCCCCTAATTTCTGGCTAAATTGGATTGTCACGTGATTCCAGTGCCCGAATCAATGCCGAGAAATGAACAGCGAACGAGAGGATTTTTGATGCATTTCATGATGATGATCGCGGAATGGGATTCCGGTCTCTTGCTTGAATCGCGTGAGCGAGGCTCTCAAGCGGAAGATTCATCGGCGAGCAAAGCCACCAAAAGCCTTGGGAACAATGTAGGATGAAACATTAATTTTTTACCATCCGTCACGCTTTCTCCGACCATTCCCGTGAAATGAGTAGCATTCGTGCCGGCGCTTATTACGAGAGTTATTATTCTTAATAAAGGAAAGTAACAGCAGTTCTAGATTGATAGACGGATTATACTCTACCATTGCTTTTAATATGAAATGATGAACCAATATCACAATAATGATCTCTATCACAATGAAATATTGTTTTATCAATCGACCCTGGAATATTATCGGGGTTCAGAAAAGCGTATCGTGGCAAAAACACAATATTTTTAGTGTTTTCTTCGCCATCTCCAGCAGCTGATAATTATCGCGTGAAAACTCAATGACAATTACTTTCTAAGTATTAGGAATTAGAAAGAAACTTTTTTTTTCCAATTTAAATTAGAGTTGATTCCAAGATTTAAAAAAAACTTAGTTGAAAAATGCATGCATGAAATACTTTCATATTCTCCTTTGAATTTTGCTCGTAAGTTTTTAGAAAGTACTCTTAAAAATGAAAGAGTTGATTAACTGATAGGTATAGTTTGTTGTTTTAGCCCACTGATATTTATAATTTTTTCCTTAATAAAGGCGTTTGAAAATGATATAGTAATCTTTGCTGGCTATACACGATGCGTAATCGTTATTGCAACCTTTAAAATTATATAAGGCTTAATTCTGGCAAACAAGAGTATATTGAGATTTTAAAATGTCCAATGCCACCGGCGTTATCTGTAAATTTAAATCAAATTGAATAATCAGCGCTAAACTCGGTCAGAAGAGTAAGAACTCGCGGTATAAGTAAAAGTGAAATATCCAAGAAACCTAATAAGAACTCGGTCAACACTCAAAAAACATTTACTCAAATTAATTTAGAATAACTAATCTGTAAATATTACGAGAACTACGAAGGATGGATTCAAAGGTAATAGCAATCTCTACACTATATTTGTCAACCTATTCCGGGTCATTACTACCTCAGATTAACGTAATTGACAGATTTCGCTCGTCTACTATGCTTGTATGCTCAAACATAATCATAGTTATCTATCAGGACACTCAATAATGTGAGTCTTGCATTCCTTCTTGGAATAGATCAAAATAATTTGTAGTATTAATGAAATGTATATAGAGTTATTGGTACGTAAATAGCAATATTTTGTATTCCCACTAGACTGTGATATCTTTACACGACGATATTTTATTGATTTCAGATTAGAATGTTTTCATATTTGTATTGCTGTATCATTTAAGATGATTATTTTCTGTACTCTTTATTTTCATCGTTTATCTTATTTTTATTACAATACAGCAAACGTAGTATCTAAGTTCGTTATTCTATCCGGTTGAAAAGCTGGGCAATTTGCCTGTAAATTATATGAAAATAAAAATTAAATAGAAAAAAATCTAATCCTTGAGACAACCCCTTGAGAAACGACCTCCCAGGAAAGATCCGCACAGTTAAATCAACTAGGGCCTTTGGCTTGAACAAGAATGAAATTTACCAAAAACGAGGAATTGAGTCTACTGTCATATGAAGAGTACGAATGTAACACATATTCACTTAAACACACACCCCAAACCATCTACGTGATAACATCTCTCCGCAATAATGCCGAGAACTTCGTTCCGCCTCCCTGAGCAGGAAAACCCGACTGTCATTTTCAATTTCCGCACGGATTCCCAATCGCCCTCGCCATCATCACCGAGATCATTTCGATCCGCACTCCCGCCTACCGTCGCGGCTGGTCGCTATCGCGCTCGAGCGGAGAACCAAGGATGTGTGTGGGATGCTGAGGAAACAGAAGATGATGGTGAATCTTTTTCCTGCCTCTCCTCCCGCCCGCATCCCCCAGGATCCCAATCTCCTACCTACGGTGTTATTCAATCCCGAAGAGCACCGTTAAAAAAAAAAAATTCACTGAGGATCATCAGAATCCAGGAGATAGCTATTCCAGCTCATTCTTTTACTTCTTCCTCGCTTTGTCGACCCATTTCACATAAAATAGATGGAAAGAGAAGCAAAATCTGGCACAAGGGATGTATAAAAATTTTCCTTTCACCGGAAAAAGCGTTCTAAGCATATTTTGTCCATTACATTTCTTAGTAATTCATCTCATACTATAAATTTATTGGATGAAGGGGACACTTCATGGAAATTCCGCACATGGTTGACAAAATTATTTCTAATTTCCGAGCAGCTGTATTAAGTACATACACCGTTTGATTTTAACGATTAAGCGTTCAACTAAAAAATGACGTGAAGCCGTTGAAATCGATCGGGATACTTATACAGCTTTGTGAAAAGTACAGCGTTGTTTCCTTAAATATATTAAATTTTCATACTGCGTCTCATTAACGATATGACTAAAACACATTATGCTGCAGCTCATGACGCTTAACATATATTAAATATTTTCATGCAATACGCTTTGATATTTAATTCCAATGCGCATAGTTTTTGAAATATTTAAAAAAGTCATCTTTTTGGAGATGTATAAAGGTACTATGCTATGTGAAGGAGAAATCAAAAACTGAAGTCGTAGAAACAAGTATTAGAAGGAATAAATTAATATATAGAAGCAGCAAAAAATATAAGTTTGAGAAATATTCTTCGTTTAGGTAACTAATGTCTAAATCTAATTCTCAGTAACATCAAAACACGTGAGAGAGTTATACCTCCTCACTCATCGACCCAAACCAGGTGTGATAAATTGAGGAGAATGAAGACAGTAGGAAATAGTTGGAAAAATACGGCTCAATCTTTTCCCTTCGTACAAAGACATGTTAAAAGCCTATTTTTGTAATCGCAAGAGTTTCACGTTTCAATTCATACCATTTCACCGGCATAACCTAACACAAACAATATTTTCAACACCTTGTCATATATATTTTTTTGGAAAACATTGAAATTAAACCCTCATGCAGCCTCTTCCTCCTATAAGCCTCTGCTTAGACGTTAAACCCTACTGTATTCAACCGGGTATCGAGGATAAAAAATATAGTTCTATTTTGTGAATCATAAAATATATGAAATTTGTGGAGACAACCAGTAACTGAAGCTAATGATACAAATGTAAATAGAAACCTATTTACACAGAGATTTAGCGTCAGTAATAGATCAAGAAAGGTGCTTCGTTTGATCTCCGTCTCACTTCAACTTCCAATTCCAATGTTATATAATTTATCGTTAGAATTATTGTCCACAAATACTACTGCTAAGAATGAGAAGTTAGAGAAGGTGCTTCAGTTTTAACCTCAAATATGCCGAATAGAAATATATCATTCTATTCCATCCTCAAACTTGATTTCTTTAGTTACTCGACAAGAACATTTACGCCAGGAATTAAACGAGACATAGGATTGGAGATAAATATTCAGGAGGCGTCTATCGGTTTCCTTATTTTCGAGGTTTGTACAGCAAATATCCATTAATTTTAATCCTTACGCTCTAGTCAGTACGAGGGTCAGCAAAATAATACAAAATACTGACCAAAATATCCGAAGGAATACTTATCAAAACATCTTCAAGGATGAACTTCTTCACAAATCAGGACGAAGGAGTCAAGCAGTAATTGAGACGCTCTTGAGAAAGTCTCCGGCTTTTGAGAAATAACCGACGGCTTCATTAAAACAACCTCTACCGGTAATATCTGATGAGTAACACCACCTCTCTAAAGTGCGGTACGTTTCCGAGTATTGTCCCTTCTCCGCTATAAGTACTTCTTTCGCTCAGTCATTTGGCGAGAAATTAAGTTCTTGAAGTAAATTTGAGTATACAACTGAAAATTTAAGTTATTACTACCATGCACCGTCAAATATTTAACAATTTCCTTCGTCGTACTACTTAGATATCTTTCAATTTAACACCGTTCACATTTCAAGCTTGGAGTTGAACGCAGCTTTTCTCGCAATTCTGCAGAACACCATCGTTATATGGTATACCTCAAGGGCCCAGTATTCCGCCGGGCGAAAAGGCTGAGGCTAGTATCGCATTTCAACTCTTGCCAGCCATTTCTGAACCAGAATTAATACAACTCAAGGAAAAATGTGCAGTACTTAAGGCCATACCATCATCAAATGTCGACGTGATAGCAACAACAATTCACACCCCAAGCGCGCGTTTACTGTTATCACGAAACATATTTGGAATAGGCAAATGACAAATGAAGCTGAGGATTATGACCATGAAAATAAATTTTAGGATAACTTCGGTTCGCATTCAACTACTCAAATATTCTAAAGCTAAATTTAAATCACGAATCTTCATAAAATATTTAAATTAAAAACTATTTGTATCTACTATTCAATACGAAACAAATTCGAAAGGATATTTGATGAAAAATGTTGTTTCAAACATTGAACCATGTCCGTCTTACTAACAAATCCCCATTTGAGGTATTGGGGACCAATTTGGCTACGCTCTATGTTATAAGCCCTCTCCTCTCGGAGCGAAAATTAACCTCGATTCTTACTAAAATATTAATACAACTGACGAAAGAACTTATTTTGTATCATTTACTTAATTGCTCCTCAAAGTGTTTCAATATAATCATTTGAAATACGTTCTTCTACATACTCGACTGAAAAGTTTACTTCGCTATTTAGGGCAGCTACAATGACTATTAAAATGAAACATAATTCATTCGAAGTTCACCAAAAAGTTCAGTTATGAGACCAGTGGAGAAAAAATGCAGTGCATATGCACGAATAATTGAAACCCATGCATGACGTAACATACGAAGATTCATTCAAAAATTAGTAATTTACTCACACGCAAAATAAATAGAAGTCCCGTTCAGCGTAATGACGAGGAAATTATAAAAAAAATAATTCAACAAAAAATGAGTTGATTTTGAAAAATCATTTGATGCGTATTAGAAAATTCAAAATCTCAAAAATTACCAGAGGCTGTATTTACGGTATTCGGGCTTACACTTCATTGAAAAAATTTCAATTCAATTCGAAGAATATTTATTCAAGTTATACAGTGTTTATTTGAATTAAACATCGTAATGAATATGTTCTGAGTACAAAAAGCTAAAGCGGAGTTTTTTCAAAATAAGATTAGATTACACAACAAATACACTATTTATGATATTTCTAACCCTGCCGCGTGAACGGTGGTGAAATATACAAGAATTGCCATTTCCAGGGGAATTTTTTCTCATGGAAATTCTTGTATAAATACACTATTTTCCGAATTAGTAGACTCCTTTGAAACTTATATTAATCAAAGAAGGCCGTCTATCAAATAAAGTCTATATAAAGAGTTGATTCCTTCATCATCAATATGATTAAAGATAAATCACAAGCAAATGTATTGCTTATTTGATGTCATTCAGAATTCAAATCAACGCAATGTATCGAGGGTAAAAGTTAATGTCAACAATTAAGGGTGGCTTTACTGCTCTGCGTTGCGTTGATGACACGATCCAATCATATCCCGTCTTCAAAAATTGATAAACGTTAGTCCGCCAGCTCGCTGCTTCATCACAAATCCGTACTTGCAGGATTTCTCTACGTGCGGGCGGCAATATGACAGGGATCTCAAATTGGTGTTTGAACAATGGAGACTTAGGTATATATAATATGCCGAAGTAGCTCAAGTGAGAATTAATAATGCTACTTATTTCATTAGTTAATATTATTTTTAAGTGGTAAGCTTCGTCAATTAAATTTTTTTGCTATGAATAAGGCAAACGTAAGCTCTATATTAGAATGAATTCACGAGATCCCTTTCATTGGTATGACAAGATAAATACGGCGTGGGAACTAGTTTTTGGTAAATATGGTTGTCAAAAGACCAATATTAGGTTCATAATTCTGTTCTTAGGTCCTGCTATGTAGCCATATAAATAGCACGAAGAAAGCAAGTTGTTGGAATACCAGGGATCATAAAAAAGATTTTCCAGGTAACTTTTAACGTAACCCATGTTCACTGAATACATTCTGCGTCTTCTTTTTCTTTTATTCCGAATGAGGAAATAAAATTGAAAGGTTAAAACATAATGTTGTACATTATTAGCGTTTGTAGGATCGCTTTCTTTACTTATGAAAACATTAATAATTAAGGAGGATAGGTGTAAAAATAAATTCATGACAATGCTTAAAAAGAATACACATTGTAAAAATGGCTACGGATCATTAGATAGTGAATGACTACCTAATGATCGTATCTATATCTAATGACTTTTAGCCATGCTTCCGATTTTAGGACTCGACGCTTTTCACCTTTCATTTGTTTGCAGAACGTAGAGCCGTGGAGGACAAAGCTTGCTGATGGGGCGGGATCTCTCGCAGCGTCGACGCAACTCCGAGGTGTGAAACCAATACTAATTGTATTGATGTTCCCAACTACTATCGCCTTTACATTTGCCTCTCATTAAAAACGGAAAGCCGTTACCGAGAAAAATTGGGTTGAAAGCATTATAAACTAGAAACCTTCATGAATATCTCCGAAAGCAAGTGTGATAAAAATGAATAAAAATTATAACTTATAAACATAAAAAGGCATCCTTTGAACTTCTTAAGGACTACATGTACTGGAAATGGGATATTACTAACTGACGAGCATATAAGCTATGGATTTAAGACGTGAAAGCTTGATGTGACTAGGGGCACTATCAAATATTTCGATTGAACGCAGACACGTGCCCAAGAAAAGTTTGAAAGCCGTGCACGAAACTTGGATCCCGAGCGCCTCATGGTCAAACGTGGCGAGGACGGGAACTACTGCTTACCCAAGTCGGGGCCAGCGAAACAAAACACAATGGCGACGTTTTCCGAGCGGAAGCCCATTCTACCTTGAAAGCATGGCTGGGAATTCTCGAAAAAAATGGAGGAGCGCTTAATGATGATGATGAGTGGGGTGGAGGTGGATGAAGACGGAAAAAAAATTCGCGAATCTGGTGTTCTTGCCAAGAAAATGAAATTTTCGCAAATACTCGCGGACCAACTCGAAGAGCAAGGAGCGCTGCCCCAATTTCCGTCGTGTGAGGCGGAGGGGAGAGGAACTTGTAGTTGAGGCAGGCGGTCTTTTACGAAATAAATAGAAAAATAACGAAAGCGAAGGATTCCTAAAAGCCCAGCGATAATTAAGCTCTGAGTCTGAGGGAAAGGCTTCCTGTTTCCGAATGGAATCAGCAGTTCGTGCAAGGCTACGAGGAATGGCCGCAGCTTAGCATCTTAATAAGACATCAACGAGATTATACAATCACATAATTCCTCGCACAAAATAAGCTTGACTCTATTAGCGCAAAATACCGTGGTAAATTATGAACTAAAAATGGAAAATATTATTCCTTGGAATTTTATTGAGAAAGGATGAAGCGCTTTGAAAATGTGTACACCATTTTATACATACGAATATATTAATTTAAATGATGGAAAGCAATAAAAGTTGACCGAATAATACCTTAATAAATTATTCGGGGGTTATCAAAGTGGTTTTAAACTTTCGGAGATAAAAATTTACACGATTCCGTCTCAAATGATCGAAATGAATTCAATTGTAAACATAAACACACAGTGTAAGGTTTTTGAATTTACCGCAATAAAACATAAATATTAGGTACCGATGATGAATGTTAAGTTTCAATATCGTTGAAATGCATTTGCTTCCATAATAAGTCCATACGTTCTTCCAATTATTACCAATAACAATGAGGAAAAGGTAAGGAAATTAAAAAAAGGTACATAATATACAATTGTAAAAATAGGCGTTCTTTTATCAACGCCAAAAATATTCAAGATTCTATACTTTATCTACTGTGTGGAAGATAATCATAATGCTGTACCATATTTACATCGAAATTCACGTTTTATGAATCTATTATCATTATCTCGATTTTTAAGCGTAAAATTTGCCCAAGCCTCGAAAGGAATTAAGTAGTTCACCAGCGATAAGTATTAAAAATAACAACGAAAGTAAATGGGAATTTATTTTTACTGCCCTAAGATAAAATATGAATGGAATGTACTATTTTAAAAAATAGGAATGAATTTAAAAGGAGAATAAAGTTTTATTTTAGAAGAATTGCATTCATCGCATCAGTCGCATCGCCGCAAAAGTCTTAACTACCCGTTCATTGAGTTGTACGAAACCCATTCCTCAAGAATTCACGGATCGACGTAGAACGATTAGTAATATAGAAGTAAGGATGTGATAGTAACATGCCCATTAAATCATTTCAACGTACCTCAATAGTTAAGGCTACTTCGTACTTATTGCTTCCATCTCACAGATATAGGCCAACGGCACGCTGGGGAATCTTATGAGTATCCAGCCAACCAACCAACTAACTTCAAGTCGAGCGCAACGATGCTTAACTAGGGTGATCAAGGTAGAACCATGCGGAGAGCACTTCAAGAGCAATTCTCGATGCGTTGAATTAGACATTGAATCGTGAGACCATTACCACCTCAGGAGGTAAGCCTCACACGGGTGTCTAACCATTCTCCTAGACTTCCTGAAGCAATCCCACTTCATCCGCTAAGTCGGGGTAACGATGCGGCGTCAACATCCATTACCTCAGAAGTCACTTTCTAAAGGGGTGCGACCTCAGGTGTACAGGAGCACCGGAAAAGACGTAAAAATAAAATGAGATATCTCTAAAATTCCAAACTGTCAAAATTTTGAATAATTATGAAACTAATTTGTTAACTATCAAATTCGAATCTTTTTGCCTATGGATACGGAAAAATTGCCAATTCATTGAGTTAAAATTTTCTAGCTTTGCGCTTTGAAATACTCAGGGAAAGGTGCTTTCATTCATACATAATCTTCCTCATTGTTACCAACTGTGTCTCAGTATCAAGGGACCTAATTTTTAATGCCAGTTCATTACGATTCCTTACATTAAAACTGTTTACTGTAAGATAAATCGGTAAAAATATGACTTTGAATTTGCGATGTAAGCTTTTTTCCCATTTTGGTAGGAATAAATAAAATAATAAGTGTGGGCCGTAAACAGCAAGGCTGAAATTTGACCTAGGGTTTTCTAAAAGCATGAATACGCAAGCCAAATTCGTGAGAGTGCGATTCACGGTCGTTACCCAAGGCTGACGCCGGCCGTAACCAAGCCTTTCATCCACGTGGATATCTCAAGTCAAATGGGGGAGTCCGCGGCGCGAAAACCCCACCGCTGAATGGGCCGCTCCAGTTCCGCGGTCGGCCGAGTGGCGCCAGAGGCAGGGGAAGCGCTGGCGCCGGACCGTTGACCGCCCCACCGCACCCCGTCCACTCTCGGAGCACAACGGCAGCGGCGGTGGAGGGAACTCGGGCGCGGAGAGAGCACGTTTGCATCGTATATCCATTAGGAGGGCCCGCAACTCTCAATAAAAAGGCGCCACCTTCCACTTCAACGTGTCCCTTCGTCTCGCCCCTCCTCAGAATCCAGCAAGGCTCGCACCAGTAGCGCTTGTATCCGGGCTAGAAGAACGCATCGCTCTCGTTCGACCAATCGAATATTTTCTTTTCTTTTTTTTGACTAACTCCATTACTGACATAATTCTACACACACTCAAAATTTCAAGCAATCAACTTGAAATTTTGAGGGCAGAGAGTGGATAGTTTTCAACATTTGCCTGTTTAAACAAATATAAATATTTTGCTTGATCGATTGGTTTATTTACTGATATACTGCTAGGAAGAGAGAGGATAAATTTATTATGAGAGGTGCTTTCGGGATGACAGAAAGGGTTCAACGTACTGTCCATTTGAAATACCGACCCTCCTCGCTGAATCAAGGAGGGAGTCAATATTCCTTTGAAGGACTCCATCTACTCAGGGACATGACTTCGGCCCCTCTAGGGTTGCATCAATCGGCCCATCGCATAAATTGATACAATCTATATACAGTCATTACTACTCCATAAAATCTTAAATGTAAACTACTCACTAATGTAACTACTACGGTTTCAGTTATGAAACATAAAGAAATAACTAGAATTTAAAACAAAAAAAACACAGAAAAAGTGACACAAAAATTTCAGACGTTTCTGCGGGAGAACGCATGAAATCATAGCAATAAAATTTAAAATAAAACTTAAACGAATTTTCATCCTAAATGTGTCAAATTCCCATGGCAAAGTTAAGCCTTTACCTTATTGTGAACTTTCATTATTTTGGTGTGAATAAAGGAGCTATCGGAGATCACGCACGGTAAAAACGATTGGGTCACTTACACCTTTATCAATATCGATCTCGATTTAACTTTGATGTTCAAAGTCTTTACTCCGTATAAAACCGAGGCCTCCGAGGAAAGAACTATTCTTTTGGTAAATACCATTTGAATAATCGATAAATCCTTACGACTTGGGTTAACCTACAACCGCCCTCACGTCAGGTGAATGAATTGAAGGGAAGGATTGGTAGGGAGGAAGGGCAGGTGAGGGAGGAGCAAGGTACTAGAGGGGAGGGTGGGGAAGGCCGGCTTGGCAACTGCAAACGGTAGCTGTCACATTCAGGCAACATAATATCGGCAAGACAGGACGCGGCCATCTGAGTGCTCAATAGGGCACACAATAGGCTCTCGAGGGGAAGTGAACGCGTCGTACAATATATATATTGACAGCGAAAGCACATAACCGTGCAAAAAAAAACGAGAATAACCATAGAGGCGAAAGAATTGCGATAGGTAATATGACGACATTACTGAATATTTATTTCTTTTCCTGAGTTCAACGAAACGGATGAAATTAAATCGTGAAAGAGAGGCTGCGTTTTAGATTCCGAGAACCGATTCGCTCCCAGCTTATTTACTTCACGTCGTCAAATTACGAGCCGAGTTCAGTCCATTTAAATAGTCGGGTGACTATAAAACCCAATAACACTTCATTAAAAGGCGATCCAACAAAGTGGCAGTCTCGTTAGCAAATTGAAACTCACAAACTAGCGTAAATAATCACACTTTCTCGGTAAAGCGAGATACCTATAATTTCCATTGCTCTTGAATGTCTCTTTCCCACGAAAAAACCAGAGTAATTGTATACGATACCCATTACACACATTTTTTCCCTTTGTCCAGACAGAAAAACAGAAGGCCCTCTAGGTTCAAGACTCATGTTGCACTCATTGCTCTCATGACTTTTAGCAATAAATCAACAAAAAGAACTCCCATGGTTCCGTTTTCAAAAATAGGTAAAAATTCCTCTCTTTAGTCAATTGGGAAAATTCGTCAAACGGGAAAACGTCGGATGTAATTGCAATTAACTATAAAGCACTTACGGAAAAACATAAAATTCAGAAACTTTACCACTTGCAGGAGGCCCTAAAAATCGAGAGAGTAGTAAGTTTTAACATGCAAAAATTGGGATAGCGTAAAAATAGAATGGTCAATAATTAAGTGGAAGGTCTGTTATTGCCTTACAGGATATTAAAACGAGACACGATATGATGAAAAGTTAAATTAATTTAAAGAAATAAGTATTCGCCAGTAAGGGTACGTGCCATTATTTAATCATAATATAATAAACAAAAGCCTTAAAGTAAACGAGTTATTAACAAAAATCTAACTCATATCAATTTTATAACACGATTTGATACTTTATCGGAGAATAATGTGGGTAAAATCTTCTCGGGATTTCCACCGGGTTAATTTATCCATAATGGCCTACGTTTTAAGCTCTGACCCGGGGCTCATCCTCAGGGCTGATTTTTGTTTTATTTGTCAGTGGTCGCTAAGTCACATGAGACTTAGCAACCACAAATAAAACGTTGGCCATTATGGAAACATTAACCCGGTGGGAATCCCGAGAAGAGTTAACCCACAATTTTATAATAGTTACGATAACAGTAAAATTTCCGCTACTATCACCCATATTGCAAATTGTTCGTTATTGAGACCTATAATAAGATGGGTGACAAGCTTTGAACTTAGCGAAATGTCGTTCTTAGTACTAACGTAAATTAAGAGTACATAAAACAGATGTTTTCCTCATATTTTTGCAATGAATGAGAAATATACGAATTAAAACAGGAGCGGATAAAACTAATCCTAATAATTCAAAAATCCCCAAAAAATTATTGTTAGCAATTCTATATGAAAAAGAGAATTGGTTAGGGTGCTAAGTTAAATGCTACCTATCTATCAACTGAAATCGGTACAATACTAGTTACAGAGGTACATATTCAATTGAATATTAGCAGGGGTAATATGCCAGTGAATTTGGTAAAAAGTCTCCTCGTAAACTAAGCATAAAAATAGCACATATAGTGCGATTTCATGAGCAAAAATTATATGCTGGTTTTTGACAAGTTCCAAATAAATTTATATCTATCTTCTAAAATCTCCCTATCCGATCATCCTAAAAACGTAGACGATAAAAAGTTTGGACGCTACTCGGCCGGAAGCGGGGTGGGCGATAGCACTTAGATTAAGTGAACCGGAATGGATTTCCGCGTTGGATTCGATCGCTTATCAGACGCCCGGGTGCCGCTCCCCCTCACCGCAAAGTTTGCTATTCCTGGCGATCGTTGGCCTCGCCTCGACACGCAAACGACCAAGACAGCTAGACCGCATGGCCGCATTCAAACTCTGAGCCACAGGGTCGCGCCACCGTCGAGCTTCTCGATCCATTCGTTGAGGAACAAGTGGGATAAGGGGGCGGGCAGGGAGGAGGGAGATTTTCAACGATAAGATGGGCTGAAAACGTGACAACTATATATCCAATTTCACAACGCCACAAGTGTGTCCCTCTATAATTACAACACTTAACTTTCTCCAACTGACATAGTCCATACACCAAAACTTTTCTGTTTCCGCCTGTGTATTTGGGGGAAGGGACTAACTGCTGAGGTCATTAGGACCGTGCTAGATATGCAGGGAAACTCGGCGCCATCATTGGCGAGTTTTTAACGAGTGCCTCAAGAAGTAACACCCACAAAAAACCGAATAAATGACTCGGGCAGCCTGAAAAATCACCGCCATTGCCGGGATTTGAAACAGGACCTACAAAGTAGGAAGTCTAACGACACCAATCTGATCTCAGGAGCAGAGTTTTCTAAAATATGTGCCGCAATCTGTACCAGCGTCTGGAATAAACTTTTTTATCATCTCTATGTCAGATCAATACTTGTTATTGAAGTGTGAATCAATAGAAAAAAATTGAGAGCAATTTTATTTGCGTATTTATGACCGGTGGGTTATCCATAGCTTGGGGTTCGGGGAAAAGATTTATGAATCAAATAATTTCCATGTTTTCAGAACAATGGTTATCTAAAGATTATCAGAATATCAGTTGCTCTAAAACCAGATGAAATGTGTTTTTTAATCTGCGTTAAATAAAAACTGAAATTTTTATTCAGTTTTGATAGAAAAAGGATAAAGCAGGAAATGAAGTAGCCCTGCGTGAGAACTGAATTATCTCCCTACACAACTCTTCGCAGACAAAAACATGATGTTTTTCTGCAGTAACCTTGCGAATAGATAAAAAGGTATTAGAAAAATTCCCCTAAAAATAATGATAAAATTTCATCACGTAACATAATATAATTACTTTGATTCACGGTAGCGGTAAAATTCCAAAATGGTGTTCCACCATCAACTAATTGCTTCTGGGTAACATACAGAAGAGTCATTCCATTAGAATTAAACGAAAGGAGGAAAATATTAAAGTAAAATAGAAAACAATATTACTCACATTGGGTTAATTAGCCCCTATTACGTTACAGAACTTTACACAATGATAGAATGAGAACGATTTAGAGATTAATTTCTCTTAGGAGTATCAATAAGCTTTGACAGCATTCTAAGTATTACGTTGAATCCTTTAAAATAGTAAATCTCTTAGTTATCGCATGTGATATCGGAGGGTATTGAATGATATATTATAAAAATTATATTGTAGCACCGAATTTATGTCTTAAATATTTCATTTCGTCTCGTGATAGGTTATTTGTAGTGATAGTTTTATGTGTTTCACTTAATGACAATTTGAAATCAAATAGGTATACAAGTAAATTATCTATCGATGTAATAATTTATTGCTATGGTGAACATAGAGAAAATAAAAAAAATATATTTACAACGTGGATTAGAAAATAACTAGCTGGTGAGAAATTGACATGGATACAACGTAAGATATTAAAATTTGAGCATACATATTTTCACAAGCATGACTCTTGATCCTATTTACGATAGAAATTATTATAACGAAGATCAAAAATTTATGATGCTGCATCGATAGTTTTAGAGTGGCGTTCATCTACTGAACACAGTTTAAAAGAAATAAAATCTGAAATTCTGAATGTATTGATCAGCGGGATGATAAATGTCAGCAAACCGACTTAGAAAACGATTGGTCTATTAAGTAAGCAAAATCATAAAAGAAGTGTCGAAGGACTTATTGAGATAGTATCCCAGAAGATATAACTTCCATATGTCAAATGGTTTTCATAGCATAAACCTCCCGAAAACATAGTGAAGAAGTGAGGGCCTTTATAAGCTTACAGAGACCTCTTTCTTTTTCACATTTTTTCCTGAATCTAATTCTTCCCCAAAATTTAGGTCCGCTAGATAAAAGAAGGAAGTACGGGACAGAACGTTGTCATACTGCTTTTCCTTCATCCGATCACTAATCGAAGACAGAGGGGCATCCATTAATTTGAATATCGTATAGAGTGACACCATAAATTTATTTTTTATCTGAAAGTAGCAAGGCAAAAGGTGACCTAATTCCCTCCGCTGGAATCTGATATGGTGGCACCAAGGATAGCAAAGGGATAGCACGTCGTAGGTGCTCGCAGAGTGACTGCCACGAAAAAATTCATTATATTATTTTCCTCTCCAACCAATCAAAAATCTTTTCCTCGCCGTAATACGCCTGCCAAGGAAGGTGAGCATCACAAAACCGAAAGCAAACCCCAGGACAAACTCGAGAGCCAATCCAATTTTCTCCCCCCACCACTAATCTTATCCACTTTCCTCTTCATCCCTAACTGGGTCGGCAGAAGAATTAGAGACAGATATTAAGACATATATGGGCCCAGAAGTTTCACTTCGGGTCCTTTTAATCTGCTGTGAGCTCCTTTTGGCAGGGATAACATCCTGAGCATTATCAGTCACTAGCGAGATGGCCGAATTTGGAACTTTTCCGAGGGGGTTGTACAGGATACATTCCTAACATGTGGATCATTTATAAGGTATCGATGTAACATAATGTCAGAGCCAACAATTCAGGATCTGGCGCGCTGAAGTCATGCCGTTAGATAACGGATTAAAATATCAGAAAGTTTCGAGCGTTAACCACATCTAGGGGATACGATACGGTATTTCCATGATTCTATCACATAACCTTTTCCAATCAGTTGTATAATTAATTCAAGAGGAAATATTGGATCCTATTTGTCATCATACGTTAAAGGATTTCTAAATTCAGTAGTAAGCAGTAATTGTGTGCAATTGGGGAGAAAAACTTCGGTGACAAAGAAGCTGCAACAAGGAAGATAAATAGTATGCCATAACGAACACGTATTGAAGTTGACTTCGTAATTAAGAGAGATGCATCTCATGAATCATTTACTTCGATTAGAGTTAAAAGTTTTTTTCTGCAGCCAATCCACAATACCTACATTTTCTAAAGAAACTCAAAATAGAACGTAGAAGTACAAGACAAGTTATTTCTCTCTAAATTAGTTGGGATAAATGTTTATTTTGAAAAAAAAAATAGAATTGTTAAAATGTATACTTTAGGTTTGCCTTATTTTAAAAAGGTTCATGTTTTCTTCTACCTCGGACCATTTAAAAATAATATGATTACGTCACACTAGCGTCTCAGAGAACATCATTTCTCGCCAAAAAATATGCCGATTAAAACCGCAAATAATTGATAAACTTTTATTACTGTGCGTAAAATTCTTCGCTAGGTCTTCGAAGGCAAGAACCGTCTAAAAAATTAAACAGTAATTAGCGACAATATGTCCGACAGAGTACATATACAACAAGCATGAAACTGGTTTCAGGTGCTGTAAGTCATTATTGGCCACCTATTACAGATCATCTAGCAGAATAGCCAATAACCCAAGTTTAGTATGCACACAAAGAAAACAAAATAGAACATTCCAAAAAACAAAATTTATAATAAAATAAATTATAAAACTTAGAAAGTTTTTAGTTGGGTATATAAAAATGGGCTTTATTGCTTGCCATAAACTACTGATCTTCCAAGATACTGATCTGGAAAGATCCTGCCTAAAAAATTATATTTAGGGAAATAAATCCTGCATTATTTCACTCATAATACTTTCCTTGGATATTTTGGCCACCAAAGGTTATGATAATTTTTTAATGAAGATTCGGACATTAAGCCCCTTATTTTTAGCAATTCCGTAATGGATCGGCCTTTCAAGGCAGAAAAGGACATATATACTTCAAGTCTCGCATTTGATAGAATATACGACTTTGAGATACCACACGCGAAGAGTTGAACAACAAAAATGCTTACTAGGATTTCATATGATAGGATAGTGGAGGATTCACGGTTATACGAGTGTGTCAGTCTCGATGCAGAAACAGTGCGAAAAAAACAACTGATTTATTACCCGTGGGACATCATCCTCCAAAGTAACAGGCCTTGACGCCCGCGAAAAAATAATAAAAGAAGCCGCGAAGACACCCCGGAGCCCGTTTACATGAGAGATATACACGGGTTTGCGTCTTCCTCCTCGCGGCAAGCCACTCCTCTTTTTATCGGTTGATGAATTATTTTCGTCCGGCGCGGGGCCAGTAGGCCCTTGGCGGTGCTGGGAGGGACCAATCGATAAGGCGGGGAAGAGTTAAGGGCAACGGAGGCGGAAATTGAAAGGGGACGAAGGAGAGGAAAAGGGCGAATACGAAGAAAGGATGAAAAATATATTTCGAAACGAGAGACGCGTCGAGGCGGAAGGAATGGGCGGGTGTGCCTACGCTTTGGGCCACGTATACGTTGCTAAGGTGGTGTAGGCGAAGACAAAAACGAGTGTTATTTTACTACATATATCATCTCGCTTTCCTGCCAGTCTGTTTGGTACAAATTTTTCCAATGATATTGAAATAACCGTCCGAGGCTCAATCGAGCTAGATTTCTAAATATCTACGTCAATAGATCAAACTATAATGTAACACAATAATTTCAAAGTTGATTTACATGAATGTTTCAGATGTTATAAGTAAGTATCCATCACTATGTTCGTATTCTTGACGCTATGCGCCGATAAAAGTAACCCAGAAGTTGGGAAACAGCTTTCTAGCGAGTTGCAAGCAATTAAGGAAACGGTTGTTTACATTTGATGAAAAACATTCTTGGTTTCAAGGCAGAACTTTGCTTATACTAAAAATTAAAATGTAACAATTATTTAAAAATACCTGAGTTTTTTATGAGGTACACCAGGCTGAGATTAGTTGAGGTCCTGAAATGCACCTGCCAAGTTCAAGTTATACCTACGCGGTTAGCTGACGACAGCCTATCAGTTTTTTTTAAGACAAGGTAAAAGAGAAAATTATGGTAATAGGCAATACCAACTTCTTCCGGCACAAGAGAATTATAAAGATAAAGGAAAAGTGAAACCCGGAGGTATACAGCGGAATATCAGTCAAAAAGGTAATGCAGAGCGAAATAAATACTCGTATCAAGAGAATAAGGGGCACCCGGAGGGGAAGAAGTTTGTCAAAGACTTAAATGACACCAAGATGCAGTGGAGGTATCACAAACGAGACAAGTTGGGATATATGCGTGGGCTATATATCCCAACTCTATCGTCGGAAAAGCTCTATCGTCGGAAGTATCGCGACAGCGAAGGAACGATGTATAATTAATGTACACAGTCATAAGAATATCCTCCAACTGAGAAAATGATGAAAAGAATATTTGATTTATATTCATCTAGATCGAGCCAGGGAGTACTTTAGCGCATTAAAAACTACAAAACATGATTATCACAATAAGAAGACATGAATCTCAACAAAACTCGAACGACAAGGAAAGCGAATCGAGGAAGTTGAATTTAGATTTTCAGAAGATCATTGGAGACAGAGATACCATGATTTCAATGTAAGCACATATCTAGGTGTAAATATCAACTTAGAATATGTACCTTGAATTAGAGTCATGATTACAATTATTTTGTGGATTGATTCAATACATTTACAACTTTTAGTTGGAAATAGAATAGTTATCATCCTTCAGTCTCCATGAATATGAGAGTCGTCATGCAACAATATAATTTATTCAAATATCCACAACACTGAATTAAAAGGGCAGGTTCAGAGCTTAGAGAAAACATAAAATTAATGATTAGGCCAATTGAGATGTGGAAATAAGAACTGAGCAATTTTAAAACTAAAAACATTGTTACATGATTGAGATGTGAATGGCAACCATTAATATTCAATGTTATCACCATGGAAATAATATTTGTAACAAGGATAACGGAAATTTCCTTAGGTAGGGGGGTGGGAGCGCTTGAGGCCATCCCTTCTTTAGATATGGTAAAGACACGAGACATTTTCAGATACAACAAAATGGAACACTGTGGTGCAACAGATTTATGATATTTGTAATAGTATAGATTTAGATTTAGCGAGATATTTATTGCGCTAGGAATAGTATCCTCCAAGAAAAAAAATCATATAGTAAATATAAAAATAGAATAAATTGAAACATAGAATCATGGAATAAACTCACCCCATATTAGTAATAGAAAGATTGAAAAGAATGGGAAATGAATGTGGAAAGAATAGATTGAAAGAAATTCATTTCCAATATTAGTATAATTAGCAGCTAATGTCAAGGTAAATTTAGTTTTGATTCTCTTCAACAACTTTTTTATACCTCCGAAAAGACTCACGAAAAGCAACATCTAAGTAAACAACACTGATAAAATCCAACACTGCATCATGAGGCGACTTTTAAAGATATACTTATTGAGGAGAGTTCGTAAGGAAGGTATTTAAGACATTCGAGGAATTGAATGAAGAGTCAAACATGATGACGGCTCATTTGCTATGACATATTGGAGAAAAAACAGAAAAATTTCGCCAAATGGCTTCATGGACAGTGAACATGAAAAATATGCAAGAGTTCACTTACGTAATCAAAACAGTACATCATTGTCTATATAGAAGGTCCAATATTAACTACTTAAAGGATGGGAAACTGGAAACAAAAACCAGTGAAAAAAGTGAAGATTAATAAAGTTCCTTTGGCTTTTCCCAGGGAACATCTAATCACTCTTTCAAGGCGATAGAAAAGTGAATATCAAATTCAGTGGAAGACGCGGGTAAAGAGGAGCGGAAAAAACGGAGTTATGAGCTCGCGTGGTGGTTTAAATGTCAAAACATCTGTGTGCAACGCTCTCCCTAATAAGATGCCATGTGCGTGGTCGAGGGACCCCCTAACGGGTTAGAGCACCTTCTTTGATGGAAACGTGGAAGTGCAGCTCACGGTAAATTTACGACTCTTCGGCATGCACAGAGATAAGAAGCCGACGTGATAGCGCTTCGTGAAATTTTAAAGAACCCCAGTGAAGGCTGTCGAGTCAGTGACATGCGGGGAGGTCGAACGGCGCACGGCTCTTCGAAGTTAATTTTTCAGCCCTTATGTAAGTCAAAGATCGATCATTTCAATTTTGGACCTCGATCCAAACCGAAGATTCTCACGATATCAAATAAAAATTCTCTTTAACCTACTTTACTTTAAAATAAATTATTAACAAATATTCCTACGTATCCAGATTGGTTGAGGGTTGAAAGAAATCCATTACATAAGTAGGTAAATTGTGTTGCTTAGAATTCGCTATTTCTAACGCAATTACACGATTCAACTTTATTGGTATAGATGCACAAAAACAGCTAAAAACAGTGAGCGTCAATATATTTTTCAAACAGAAATGAAATAAAAGAACCAATGCAGTATTTTCCATATTTCCACTATCTAGGGTAGATAAAATGGTAGGGTGGGATATAAGCTGCTAGTTTAGCCACTGACAAGTATTATTTCTCACTTTGATTCTATATTCTAGATGTAGTTTCTTTCACATAAAAATGCAGTTAAAATTAAATTATTTGCATGAAGACAAATCAAGTATTTAAATTTTTACCATATCGGTTGAACTTATTGCAAATATATCCTTAAGTGTATATTATTCAACCAAAATGACTTGATGTTATCCCTGAACGAAGAAAAGTCTAGACTAGCTCATTGGAGATACTATGCCATGGTAATGCGAAAGAATGGATAATCCAAAGCGAGGCCGGAAATGAGAAATTTCCGAAAAATTGATCAGATCAGAAACATTTTTGACGCTATCAACCTCATTCCTTATCGGTAAACATGCTCGCAAACTGGTGTGATTAGTGAGGGTGGAGTCCGGGTCGTAATATACTCTACGATGAACAAAGGCGAGGCTATTTTAGTAAGAACATTTTCATTCCGTTGCCTACCTGTGGTTACCACGAAAAATTGGACCTCATATATGCTCTTCTAAATGGTTAATGCCGTCTAGCGCACTTTAAGTTTGGAGCTTTAAACTTAGATTCCTCGAATCCACGAGTACTGAGGTTTTCTAGAATTCCAACACGAAGTTCGATACCCTACTGCGAAGGATAAATAGTAGAAAATTATAGCTAGGGCTGCTTTAAGATGTGCAGACCCATGAACTGGACCTGTGGTGCGACCCCTACCGGGAACTCTGAAGGTATGGAATTTCTTTCAGCAATACCTGGGGGTCAGCAAACCTTTCAACGATGGATTAATTTCAGATAATCGAATTCAATAGAAACGTTTAATAGGTGAAAAATTTGAATTGGAATCCACAGAATTTAGCTCTATCAATAGTTTAAAGGTATTTAAAATTGATTTAAAATTGTTTCAATACATATCCTACGCATAACATCCTGCTGTGGTGAACTGAGTTCAACGTGTTAGGACAAAACCAGCCAACAATTTTTTAAGCAGTGAAGAACCAAAACACTGAAATATATTAAAATGTTGCAGGTCTGAAAATGGGAATTTCCTGCGTAAAAAAATCAGTGCCACGATTTAGAAATTAGTCAACTCTAAGGTAAAAAATTATTCTTTAATCTGTTTGAAGGCAAAATTATGATATGTTAACCCCTCTGCTAATAGTGTGTGGCACAAAATATAGCCATGCAATAGTATCCAGTTAATGAGGGCACGAGATAAGGGGAATCCCGATTACTAAAAAATAATTTTTACGATAAGGAAAGAGAATAGATGACGAGAAAAATGTTGCCTAATTCACATTGTACCACATTTGCAGCCTTAACATATATGTGTCAAATGGATTAATTAAAACTCATCATCTACCCTGCAAAGAAACAAAATATCTACGAATATAATCAAATAATATTCAAAATCCATCACCTCACTGTGTGTGTCGATAGATATGACGCTAAAGCACGATGCGATTTGAGTACAGATTAGGAACGATACAATGTACGTCGGTAAGAAGTCTTTGATGTGTCTTTGGTTTAAAATGTCTTCGATCGTCGACACACAAATTATCTGCGAGTATTGTGCTTCAATATGCCAACATTTCGTCAATTTGCTAATAGGTAGATCTTTGCGATCCAGACTAATAGATGCCTATACAAACAATCTTAGGAATATTTGTCGGCCGGCCCCACCCGAAATAAGAAAAATAAAGAATAAAAAAGTATCTTGGCCTAAAATGAGTTAAATGAATCATGCACGAGAGCACGTTCACAACATAAAGTGAAAATTATCCACACATATTATGATTCGTACGTAGTTAAATGTAACGCATAATACGCCGCCCTTATATTAAATGAATGGACATAACTTCATATGGATGTTGACTCACACGAAGTTCAATATTCGTCACTGAAACCAGCACTTAATTTCATCTCTTCTGAACCTTCATTATTTCAGGTGCAAAATGCTGCCGGGGATGCAGGGCATCCTGCGGAACATGTATTTTAATTGGCATACAGTACATTAATGAAAAAATTCCATGGACTGTTCTTATTTGAGATGAGTTAACCTAACTTTACATTCATCTCGGCTCCTCCTAAGACCTCTATCGGCTAGGACTATTTGGTATGAAGGAAGCAGATGCTGTTCAGCATTATGTCACTTGTCACTAGCGTCAAGCAAAACATAAGAAGTTCATTTGATTTAAATGAAGCGCATCAAAACCTTTGCTTAGTTTCGGCTCTGGTCCTTCATTATTTCAGATGCAACATACTGCCGATGATACAAGGCATCTTGCGGCACATATATTATAAGTCATACATTTTAATGAAAAAATCGCATGGGCTATTCTTATTAAAGATGAGTTAATTTAACTTCACATTGATCTTGGCCCCCCAAAAAACCATTATATATGCACTAAAACTTTTGATTAATTTCGGCCCTGTCCTTCATCACTCCAGATGCAACAACCTGCCGAGGATGCAAGGCATCTTGCGTTCGGACGTCAATAAAATACGCTGCCTGGCCTTCGTCGTACACCCTTTTTTTTTGCGACCGAGCGTCGCACGTTCCCCAGGCGACCAGAGGATATTACTGCAGTGCTAGCGCTCGCGGCGAAGGGGAAGCCTCGCTCCTTGCAGTTCGGAAACGCGCCATGCCGAGGCGCTGATATATGCGATAGCAGAAGCCCGCCACGAAATTTGGGCGCAATTATCGAGCTTTCCGCGGTGCCATGTATAATGTAGACCCCAATTGCTCGGTGGGCATGCGTGGAAACGCGACGAATCCATCGCAATGCACGCAGTGGGTCGAGACCTGTCAGCCCGGCGATTACTCATCCGCAAGTCGCGAATTGCCTTTATTTTAGGCCGTAAGCAGTTAAAATGGTAAGCCTTGATCATAGCGTGTAATGAAATTTTCCTTGATTTACGCTTGTCTCAGAGCGGTTCATGGGGTAAGGCGCATTTGGAGAAGATTAGGAATACACAACTAGGACTATTAGTCACGAGGGAAGCAGATGCTAACTGTCACTAGCGTCACGGAATACATAAGAAGTTGATTTGCTTTAAATGAAGGAAAGAGTTACGTTCACGGAATTGAAAATTCAATTTGATAACAATTTATTTGACTAATGCTCTCACCAGCGTGCTATGAGTGCTTCATACATTTCTTATTATCAGAGAATGGGAAAATAATATTAAGCTCGCATGGGAAGAGTTAAAATGTAGCAGATGGGTCTTCGTTCCCACGCTGCAGAGCTATGATGTATGAGCTTCATTGAATAAAAGAAATGGATGTAAGGTGACAACATCAAAAGGCATCGATTAAGCATTTATATTGTTGATGGAATAATACAAGATCAAAGAAGTGACCGTGATGAATGAGTAGAATCAAAAAAATAACTCTTGACTTCCCGCGAGAATCATTTGTCCTTTAATAGAACATATGAAAATGGAGGGTAGATGGTTGACGAAGGTAAAAAAATATGTCACTTGATTACGAATATATGCAGAATGTATAAGAAACACATAATACTTGATAACAAAATATTTAAATGAGAAATTGTTTTTAATTTGGATATAAACATTTATTTTCGAACCCATGAAGTAGAGGAAGTATTTTTGAAGGTATAATGGTACATAATCTCAATTAATGGGAAATAAAGCCGACTTGTATCCGCGAATTTGATTTTAAACATACTGAAGCTGAGGCCTTTTATTTAAAAAACGTCATAAAGGGGCTAAAATGAGACCTAGGCAATGGAATTAATTTTGCAGTACCTACTACGATAGGATAGACTGATATTTACTCAAGTGCTGAAGTTTCAATCCCAAAAACCGTGATGATAAGTATAGCTTTCCTTTGCATACATGTATGAGCATAAATAATTGGAAAGGCTTCGTTTTGAATCCGATTTAGGCTTCGCTTAGATCAATTGGCTGTTAGTTTGCAAGATTCTTATATCCAATTTCAGTTATTCAACCTCCGTTCCTTTTCATGGGGAAATTCCGTCCTAGCCGTCAAATTGGAGCCATGGGTAGAATAAATGGAAGTAAGACCACCAAATCAATTCCCCTGAGAGGAATGTGGTTCTTCGGAGGCGTATCTTGTAATAAATTGATTCCACGGATTTCCCAACCCTTCTTCCATCTTTGAAAATGCTACCACCAACAGACAATGAATCACTTTGAAACTTGCTCCCCACCCTACAGAGACCCAGTTCTTCGGCGACGCTATTTCTTCTGAGGGGCTGGCATTTAGCTCAGGCGCCAATGAGGCGGATGGGAGAGCAAGGACGCGAAAACTAGTTCGACATTCCATGAGCAGAGAAATATATGCGCGGGGCGAAAAAATGGGTACTTAGTGGAGAATAAAATTGGAAATGGTGACAAAAGGAATCCAGCACGCAATGATTAAACTTTAGGATTGAACTTGGACGGAATTTGAAAAGGAAAATATATTTTTTAGTCTACAAGCGGGCAAATAAGAACTACATACAAGAATATCCTTATTTCATCGTATCTAGTTATTATTATTAATAACACTGCCCTTCAAGTTTTCCTGAATGTTTCAAATGGGTCAGTGAAGGGTTTCTGAAAAGTTTTCTCCGCGAAAAAAATTGTGCCCCAAGATGGATTCCAACTACAAATTCTCGGATGGTGTAGAAAATAAACAGATAAGCTTTGTGGACATATTCAATAATTGATTTTATTGCTCTAAAAGAAAAATGCTATTTCATTAAAATTTTACGATAACCCTTACAAAGCGTTCATATATAATATACAATCAAAACTGAAATTCTAAATCCACATACTACCCCGCCTCAACAGGCGCGTGAAGTGGGGGTTAGAATACAATCCCTTAATAAATAAAAAGGAAATGATCTAAAGAAGTTCCGCCTATATTTTATTAAAGCCCTCAATTGTCCAGGAGAAAAACAAATCCTCATTCCTATCATTTCGGTAACATATCCATCTTCATTTATCGTTTCTGTCGGACATGGAAATATAGTGGGATTAAAATATGATGTTTTTCGTGTAGTTTTTAAAGATATCCATTCCCAATCGCTACCAGCGCGCAGCCTCCGAGTTGCTCTCAGCCTAATTTGTTTCACATTTTTTTTCAATCAGTAACAGGAAAGATTCTTGATCATTGAGTTTAGCGAAAGAATGCCTATTTGAAGCGGGGATTTTTTATGTTTTGGCTCAATTCTCTTCCAAATGCCAAGAAAAATGAAAAAATAATGCTAATATCATATTTTAAAGTTGGTTAATGGAAAGGATAAGAAAATCGGAAAGCTGACCAGAAAAATGTTGACCAATTTGAGAACTAGGGCAGATTGAAAATGCTGAAGATCAAATAAATAGATTGCGGTCCAATAGGTCATGTCATAATACATAGCAATAACGTGAGGAATATCGTGGCGTGAAAAACTGAAGTTTAAGTCCCCCGAGAAAGACCCAGAGATAAGGATTTGGGATTGATAAATAAGTGCAAATGGAAAAAGAACATTAGGGTAAAGAAATAACTAGCTTGGGAAAGGGAAAAATGGGGTTTGCAATATACCTATCTTGGGATTGAAGTACTAAAATGATGATGAAATGAACATGAATATTTTATACGAATAGATCTTCATGTATTCTAGATATTCATGTTTGCTAGCTCTTCACGCTTCATTGAGCTATGATTAGCAAAATAAATAAAGCGTCATTGCAAATTCATCAAGCGCCGAGTCTATTAATTACAATTAAACAAAAATTATGGAATTGAATGATCCTTTTTTTGGAATTTATTCAAAAGTGCTGAATTGTTAGCTTATCCGTTGTAGGCACGTGTCTTATGTAGTAGCAACCACTTTTAAGATAATTTCAATAAAAATTGGTTCAAAAAGGAGAAAAACCCAGCATTTTTTTCAATATAAGTTCCATTACTAGTAGTTCCTTTTACAAGAATCTTCTTCTGGTGAAGATGTACATTTGATCAATTGACGATGAAATATAATTCTACTAGACAATTTCAATCAAAAAATTCTCAAACAAATTCCAATTCTCCTAATAGCGTGACAGAATACAAGAAATTTCGCCAAAGACTTCAATAAATTTCTATTTCTCAGAAACATCACGGGAGAAATACCAAGGAGAGACAAGGTTAAAAATTTTCAGCTTTATGCTGCAATAAGAGAGATAATGTCAACTCTTTAAATATATTGATATTGGATATTAACACGTTCAAGTTTTAAGGTAACTCCTCTGCGGAATACTTCCCGATGAAGTGGAGAATTTTATAGTCTATGGAAAAAAACTCATTGATTTGCATTGGTAGCCCACGTAGTATCTCCTGAATTTAGTATTTCGGTGTTACTCAGTCTTCCCATTACACTAGCATTTTCTGTTTTTGAAAGTCAGCGTGCGTTTCGAGCAGTCTCAGAATATATTGCGGAGACATGTCCAGGATGTTAGGCAAGCTTTTTTTGTTTTCAAGTTGCTTGGAAAAACTAAATTACCATAAAAATGCTCAACGCGTAGCGAAATGTGGACGCTACCTGAAATGGAACTGCTGCAAAAGTCTACGATGCAACTTATCTTGGAGTTGCCACACACGTCAAGTGTTCGGGAATGCCGACGAACAATTGGTTTCCGTTAAGAATCATTGGGGAGGCAAGAGCAAAGAGAAGACCAGAGAACGGGTCGATATTGATCTTGCCCGAACCCAATTATGGGCTGCCTCCATTTTAGACCCGCAGTATTGGTTTGGGCTGGGAAACTTTTATTGGGGAAGTAGAAATTATGCAACATTTTCAATCAAACGCGAGGGCAAGTTTAGAGAAAGATACGGTGGAATCTTTAACAGAAGACCAAAAAATAATATCTCATACACTTTTCGACGAATTATTTTTATTATTCACTTAAAAAATTCATGATCAGACGCATGTTCCGATAAATTTTGAAAAAGGTTGAAGAGTGGCTTACTATTCCTGGTAGAAGGGAAAATTAATATGATATGAAAATGATTGTTAGTGGCAGATTCTTAACATGTATAATCGAAACTCAAACTCATACGGATTAGTAAAACAACGACGAGAATATAGAAATTCTTATTTATTTAAATTCCATAAAAATACCTATTGAATAGCCATTTAGTCAGGTTATGGTTTCATTCTCCTCCAAGTACCAACAAAAATAAAAAAATGCTAAATATTTAGTATATTTTACTTTCGGCTAGTATAAATTAGTTCCCTCTGCTTAGATCTCCATACAACCTAGGCCTTTTATAGGCCAGGTTAAGTCTCGATATTAAACCATCTCCGATGTATCAAAGGAATTCCAGAAAAAAATTACTAGAAAATTATTGAAAAAGCCATTGTGAGCCATTTAGGCATGAAAAAAAACATGTTCACGATGTAATAGGCAAGTAGAGCGAGCACCTTTTGAGTTGCAATTTGGGTAACTACAAACAGAGTATGAGATCACGAGGAATCAAATTTTTCGAGAGGAGATATGAAAGAGACTGTACAAGAGATGGGTTGGAGAAAGGTGGTGAGAGTGAATAATAAGTTTATGTGGTGAAATAGCCGAAATAGCCACAGGACCAGCGAGGTGGCTCTTTATTTCGAGAAATTGGATTATTAAGACCACTACCCATAATATATTATCGCCGGAAGAACGGAGAGGATTGAGTAGTTCCTGCGTGTTACTTTGGGCTAGGAGGTAATGCTATGAATGCAAAGAAACCTGATCTAAAAGGAGGAAAGGGACGTGAGAAGGCCTTGAAGAGGGTTAGTGGAAACAGATGATGACCGAGGTGATAAGCGAAGGAAACTCAAGGCACTAAGGGGTGGTTTACCGGATTCGAGGACAAAGGACAAGGAAATAAATACGACCAGCTCTCATACCGACGAGGGATAGAGACAAAGGCTAGCCTGCAGATCAAACCAAATCAACTTATCGCAGCTCCGATTGTTATGCCAAAAATGGAATAGCAACTCAGAACCCTGAATACCGTAAGGGAGGGTAGAAGGCATAACCGTGGAAACAGTAACGATCACGTTAAATCGGATCTTAACAGTAACATTACCCAATAAATAGTCATGTGTAATGTCTATTAAATCGTATTTCGGTCTATTTTAGATGCTATTTAATTCCTTTTTTAGCCCCAAGATATATAAGAAAAATTTGCACGAAATGAGTCAGGCAGTAAAAAATATCAAGAAGTGTTACAGTATCATTATTACGATGAAAAGTCGAATTATGCAATTGCTAATTGTTAACAAGATCAGCATTGCGATGACTTTCGGAAATTGTTCACCCAACTCATTTCAGTCACCTTTTCGAAAATTAATGCAATAGTGGAGCAAAAATTCATTGATTCAAACGAAATGGCGGCAGCCAGCTCATGCTGTGAAAAACGGCGAGGATATATAGCTTACCCATCTCCAAGTTTCCACTTAAACATCTTGCTATTTTTATGCAAGAAATTGAATTTATTATTGTATAAATCAATGGTATAAAATAAATATAACACTGCTTTTACACGTTGGAGAGTGTAAAAATGATTGACATGCATCCTCTAAAATTAATGTATTTTATGTAAAGTTCCTCATAGAGTTAATGGCAGATAGTATACTAAATACTAATAAAAGAGGGCGAATTAAATAGCAAATTATTGGCTTAAGTAGCGTATTTAACTAAAAAAGGGGCTAAAGGGAGAACAAAGTAACGCGAAAGACTGACGAAGGGTAACTAATAACAGAGCTATGACTTCATGCCAATACGTCATTCAAGATTTCTTTTTTCTCTTCCATCATTCTACGTAATCAAATCTAGGAACGAAAAAAAGTTTGTGGCTACCAGGTTCAACCATTTTTTCGGAGTGCTATCAATTTTTTCGCCGATGCATTGATACTATAGCCATAAAATAATCGTTAAAATTGAAAATATCAAAAGGAAAAAAAAACAGTTTCAAAGGATATTTTTTTCATTCTGATGAGAGCCATTCATTGGGTCTAATCAGTAGTAGTGAAACATTTTTAGTGCTTTCACAAGTAACCTTAACCTTAGAAATCCATTTTCTTATATTTATATTTGCTATTACATACCTATTCGTTTTCATAATCGTTTCAATATAATTTATTTTACATTCGTTTTTTTTTATTTTACCACATTTATTTTGGTGTCGTCTCCTATTCGCTCCTAACCTTCACCTAAATGTCTTATTCTGTTGCACCCACTTCTATCTACCTCAGCTAGCCTCATCCTTGGATCTTATGCAGCGGATTGTCAGCATTTGAAACAAAGGTTTGTATTCTCCTCACCAAGGCCTCTCAAGTGCAGGTGTAAGCAATCCTTAGAGTCTATTACATCCAAAACGAGAGCCTTAATGAGGCTCCGTCTAAGAATGTGGCCGTATCAATTTTCTTTGAGGCTAATGGTTGCCTGTTTGTCATAGGTTGAGATATGAACTGCAAGCCGCTTACTTTGAACTTGACTTCTAATTCACAGGGGGCACACAAACGTATCATATTTGCCTTAAGGAAGAACTTAATACCCAAGCATTAGACCACACAACTTGAGCCCAGCCAATGAGGCGTATTCATGACATCTTCAAGCTTCATTCGCGATTCGCCCACAGATGCAAAGGCGCAACAGTAGATGATCTTAGTCTTTTTTGCAGTTTAGCTTCACTTTTGTTTATTTCAATAGATACATTTCTAAGATAAAGGAATCGAGGAAAAGGATGATGTAATGAAAACAAATCGCGTTGGTGTATATATACTCAAACTTTTGATCTAAGAGACTCCGTTCAATTCTAGCATTCATAAAGGTCTATTTTTGAATTAAAATCTCTAACTAGCTAGGACAAAAGAGGCAATTTTTATGAAATCGTGGTTTAGTGATAAATTCCAAATTACCGCTACAGATAATCCCAAGACACGGTGTAAATCAGGATCCAATATCGTGCGTAATGATTGGTACAAACAATTATGCCACTATTATGACGTTCAGGACAACGTGGATTTTTTTCCTATGAAAGGCTGACTACTGCAAATTCATTTTAGTTGAAATAGGCTTGCGCATGTATGCATGTCTATCCTGGGAATAAATAGTTAAACTACTGAATCTTAGGTACTTTTTAATCATAAGCCAAAACCGCGTTCTAATCAAAAGCTGAGAACTCTAATATTCATGCAATGACTTCTCGAGTGAATCAGTTTAAGTAATATGCATTACGAGCAATGAAAATCCCTAATTTAGAGATTTATTTCGAAAATATTACTCTATCTTACTATTAGCTGATAACATAATTTCACATTTTCACAGCAAGAAGCAATTGACTGATAAAATTATTCTCTCTCCAAGCCTAACTAAAATATCATCAAAGAGGAAAGGAAAAGAGCTGTTGGGCTACGATGAGCATCAAAACTTTAAAGTAATTGCCTGTTTTGCGTTATTGGTAGTAGATAATCATAGGCTATAATGGCCTCTGTGTCCTCTAATCTTTACTCGGGAACATAACGAGAGCCCTTGGTTGGCTCAAAAAAATTAACCCACCAAATGTACATGCTACTCAAAGATACTGAAATCAAGAGAGAGCACTAAGGCCTCGGAGCATAAGCGTTGAATTGAAATTAAGAAACTGGGAAAAAAACACGACACGGGGAGGGCGGTAAATGTGAATTAAAACGCTTGTTGTAAACGTCGAGGAGAATGCACGTGAGGCAGAAGAAGGATTAGGTAGCGAGGGTTTTCGATGAACAAGGCTTCGGGAACAAGAGAGTGGAAGATGGATAGGGGTTTCACCAGGGAATAGCGAGAGTACCTTGAGCTTTGCCTCAATGATACTATAGTCAATTGTTTAAATCGTCGATTTACAGGAACTGTCCTGGGAATATTGGTTTTTAAAAATTTGAAAAAAATGGTTCGTACTCCGGTAAGAACGTATAACATATAAAAATAATATTCATAAAGAAGTGTTTCAATTGAAAACTTAATGCAAATTCCGGTCGATCACCAGCAAAATTCAATTCCGAGCGATGCTTTCTACACCAAATATTTTAGAAAGACACGGATTTAGGCCATAGAACTAGCAATTAGCAAGCAGAATTAACGAGGTTTTTAAGTTGCCTTTGACGAAAAAAATTGAACCTCTCTTAAACTGCCGCGGTTCCGGAGATTTTCCTCAAAATAACAGACGAACGAAAAAGCTTGACAGACCGAAATCAATAGCGCGAACGCGGAACGCTCAAAAAAAGATCAAATAATGAGACAACAGTTGCGTCCCCGGAGCATTCAACAAGCGAGGCGATTCGGTTTTAATGTATTTTAAATCCGGAGCGTAGGGAAAGTAACGAAACTGGACAAAAGTTCGGGGGGGGGGGGGGGGAGGGGGACAAAGCACCATCATCCGGAGACGGGATCGAACGCGAGCGCCGAGTCGAAAAATAAAAACGTGAGCTGAGGTAAACAAAGTGAAAAAAGAAATATCGAACGCAAACGGTGGCTCGCGTAAAAATGAAAGAAATCTAAATGTTTGAGAGCAAAATCTATAGCGCATGGGAGAGAAATGCATGCGGGAGTTAATGGAAAAGGAAGCGTGGGTTAGGAAGCGAAAGAGATGCTGAAAAGAAGTGGAGGTTCACGATCATGGAAGAGTGTAAGGAGAGTACGAAGAGCTCTCGAGGGTCTGGAATGAAAATGGGATCCTGGAGACAAGGGGGAGCGATTTAAAACGGAATAGACTTGAGAGACGCGGGTTCGAAAAGAAACCGGAGCGAGCTATTGATTCTCGGGGGGAAAAACGCCACTTCAACGTGCAGATCGTGAGATACGGACGTTTCATCAACACCGGAGAGACTTGAACTCGAGGTAGAGTAACGGGCAATGACTTACCGGAAACTCTTAATTAATGACACGAATCCGAGTGAACCCATATCCATTAAACGGCGAGGCGTGCCGAAAATTCTTCAAATTGGGGAAAGAAAAGGAGATACAATACGAACCTGATTAAAATTTAATTTAAGGGTAGTAAAACTAAATAAACAGCATATAATTACGAAAATATAACTAAATAATGTCGGGATCATATAAGTATAACATAAAAAGTAAATTTGTAATTCAATAAGTTCTATTTTCTTACTTTCATGGATTTCACGTTTACAACTTGCCATGCCCAAGTGGTATTTCTTAGAGAGAGTCTTGTAAGGGTACTTTGGTGGTCGTATGCTGAAGATCAAATTGAAGGATTAGATAGGTAAAGAGGAACTATTCGGTATAACAATAGAAAATAATGAAGTATATAACATTATATACCATATCTGAAGGATTTAAAGTACGTAAGCTTGAAATGAAAAGGGTACGGTCATAAGGATTTAAATAAGTAATGAGCGTGAGAGAATTAACGCTACAAGATATTGTATACAAACATTTGATCAGATGATAGTAGACAATTATTGAATACGAGACTTAAGTACTATATTCTCTATGTTCGATAAGATGATTTACGTTTTACATATCACGTGAGGGGTCAACCCAAAATAATTATTTTCATATACCAACTAAATTCATAAAAGCAAAAACTATAACAGATGTTAACTTCCTGCATTCCGTAACAATTCTGACTTAATAACCTTTAAAAATTATTTACAGGAGCATATCCCGGTTAAAGAATGCTCGTTAGAAACAATTTACGAAACATCCCATTCTGTTCCCAAAATAAATTGAGATTCTTTTCGTTGAACACACGGCTTATTACTCTTCGGCACACAATTCTCAATCTGTGACTGATGCTTACGATAAGACGAAGAAAATGCCACGATTGTATAATCAAGTCACTCACTTATATTGTTTACCAACCTGAAAGTAGGTTCCGATATAAAAATATCGATTGATACGGTGGTTTGGATGAGTTTTTATGGAGCCCACCATTAGCAAGTCTTCTGCATCCCAATTTTACTCCAAGAGATACGAGTATTAGTACCTCACCCTGGAAAAATTATGACTGATCATAACACTCTAAGAAAGGATACAGAACAACTCGCTGTGAGAATTTAAACGAGAGCGTACTCTAGATTTGAGCGTGAGATCTTCTTTACCGATACCAAGCACTTGACCTATCAGGCCACAGTACATTGAAGCGTTCTCAGATTTTTTACGCACCTTCGAATCGTTTCAAAATCGTTTTCCATGAAGGAAAGCGGAATTAAAAGGGACAGAAAACGCCACAAAAATTAAAATGCGGCCCGTTACCAAACGCTTTCGAAGGAATATTTGCTCTATCAAAGCAACTACTCTACATGGAAACCGACACAATTTTGGAAAAATAATGTAACGATGAAAATAGATATCAATAAAGTAGATAAACCTGTTTTTTTAAAATTCATTTCGAGGTGAGCTGAAGTTAATTACGCCACTGAATGTAATTCTCGGAATTCTTCACGTTCGATCCCTGGGATCATAGAACAGAACTTTGAAACTACAGAGGAGGCTTCCCGGGGAAGAACCAGCTCGGTCTCAGAGAGAGGACGCTCGTGGTTGAGAAATCATACCTTGGAGACCGGAAAGAAGGAAAAATAATCCAGCCGAAAGGTTTCTTCGGAAGAAGGGTTAAACAAGCAAAGGAGAAGAGACAGGAAGAGATGGGAAAAAATGAAAGCAATGCCACGTGAAGGTGACGGGGCAGATAAATGAACGAACACCCAGAACCCACGGCCGAATCAGAGAAGAAGGGGATAGAATTTTATTTCCCAGAATTCGATACGTCACGGGATGCGCGTGATCTTTAAGGACAGGGGAGGGAAGTAGAGGAAGACCTTCTCCAAGGCTGGGAGAGTTTACTAGGAATGAGAGTTTGCTTCGGACACGTAAAAATCAAAAGGAATAGAGATGATAGACATGACAAAAAACTATGGTTTTATTATTAATATGACATATTAATAACATTATATTACTATTATTGATTTACGATCAAGCATGCAAACAAAAAGAGGACCTCAAAAGTGTTATTGTGATATATGGGAGTTGATTCATGGTTTGTGCGCCTGATACTTAATGAGTTGATTGCAACAGTATTTACGACAATAATACAATAAGTCAAGCCTTTAGTACACCAGGATATTAAATGGAATAAATAATTTTTTTAATACAAAAAGCTATCGACGTAAAATTATAGCCATAACATTTTATGGTATTAATGTTATGTACAAGATTTTGAGATGCCTAACTGCCAATATCTATAACAATTGTAAGTGGAAACCAACTTTTGCAGTAAGTAGTAGTGTTAATTTTTTTCTAAGGCTCTAATTAAATTGCAATGATAAATTCTAATCAAATTTGTATTTAGTAAACCTAAACCGGTTTAAATAATAACGTGCCATTCTCAAAGGAAATAAAAAGTTACAACCTATTCATTTAATCATAAAGTCGACTTTCCAGAAAGTTAGCTCGCAAATTAATCAAGAATCACGCCATTATCGAGTTGGCTACGCTCACACCGAAACCGATACCATCACACGGCATGTAATGCAAAGCAGCGCATTTAAAGCGATGCTAAAATCTCAGTAACAGCTCAGCCAAAAAGATTAATACAGCCGCAGCGGGTGGTGGCACTAAACTCCATGAAGTTTAGGCTGAAATAAAATAAGAAAATTAAATCCTAGCGGCAACGACTAAAACGCACAACCTGCTACAGGAAAAAAAACTAGCCCAACAACTTCATAATTTTATTTTTGCCGACATCCCCCATGTGGAAGACAAATGCCCATCATACCTTTTCGGTAAACACTGTATGACGGATGGCGGGGAGATGGGAACGGCCGGGGCTCGCGGAGAAGAGAAGAGACTGGGGAAGGAAAGGAGCGAGAGAAGGGTAAAGTAGGGGAGGGAGATGAAGGAAGGGGGTTACGGGAGAATGAGTGCGGAAGGGGGATGAGGGAAGGAGATGAACGGAGGGAGGGGGAGAGCAGAGAGAGGGGAAGGGAGATAGTAAGGGGGTAGAAGCCGTCCGGCTTAGCGATCAATACCGTGGACCCGAAAGGTGGAAAGGGAGTGGTGGGGGCGGGAGGGGAGGTAGTGGTAGGGGGGGGGCGCAGTCTCGTGTTGTGAGCGCCCGAAACTGCCTACCCCTCCCCCGCCTGCGTCCCGCCACCTCCTCCAACCCTTGCGATCTCTTCTCTCCGGCCCGTTCCTTCTCCCATCTCCATTCATCCCGGCCATTCTTCCGTCGCACATTCTCATCCGGTGATCTCCTCCTCCTCCAACCCATCATTCCCATCTTAAGTTTCATCGAACGGCTCACAACACAATAACGCCCGGGACATCACGTTCCCCGGAATGAAAGGATAATCCACCCGAATATGACATAATGAAGAGAAAGTTATGAACTTAGATACGTATACCACAGGACGTTAAAAATAAATACTTGGCGAACGCCTGCATTAAATTACTTACAATCATAGTTAGGGGTAGAAAGAAAATTAACATGAAATGGGATTTATGTCTTTACCAGCTAAACATTTTTTCATTAAAATACTACAGATAAGACAAAAAAGGAATAAAATATAAATCCGCCTACAGTGTTTCTAAATTCGATGTTGGATGCCAGGGAGGAGTATACGTTCCCAAATCCATAGCGTACAGCAACCGACCAAACTAAAATATATACCTGAATTTATAAAGTAAAAATAAGATTCCGATCGAAAATACGGCACAAAAACAATTCCATTCAAACATAATTAACGCTGCCATTATTCCAATCCTAAGCCCCATCGAATGGACTTTGAAATAATATTGCCCGGATAATTCTCTTGTTGAAAATTCCATAATGTTGATAAATTTACATAATAGTACACACAGAGGTATTTAAAATAAATCTTCAGCAGGTGAGTGTAAAAGATTATATACAACCCTGGTACGAAGAAGCAAACCTAAGGAAACATCCTTGGATTCAGCATTTACAAATACCACAGAACATAAATTTTGCACGGAACCTAAAAAATACAAATACTAGCAAGTCAGCTTTTCGAGGAATAATTTAGATTAAATAATCTTTTTCCCTAATCAATGTAAAAAAAAACATTTTCAAGCTACGTTTTTATTAAAAAAAAAATTAAATTAAGATGATTAGGAGGGGAAAGCCAAATTCAACCCACGTTAAAAATTGTCTTTTTCCCTTGTTTCGTAACTATGGTCTCACCGAATGACACAAAAAATAATGGCGCTGGAGGTATCACGTTCTCCGGTTTGCGGAGATAGGCCACCTAGTATTACATAATAAAGACACATCAATGAACATGTATATACTGGAAGAGACGGTGAAGTTTTTTGGTTAGCTCTCAGAAAACTACCTCATGGTAAAGTTTTATAACTAACCAAAGAAGCATTTACTCTTTCATAAACATATCTCCAGTATACCATGATTAACTGCTGAAAAGGAATTAAATACCTAACGGCATATCATATGGTATTCCGAAATTTACTAGGGCTGTGAAAATGATAAATAATGTTTGAAATGGTATTATCATGAATAAAAAACGTCGAAAAAGGTTTTTATCAATTTTATTAATCGTAATAAATTTAAGAATAAGTGAAAAATGAATAAAAGAGCTAAATTCCGACTTAAATTATCACTGTTATAGTTCCTTCGAATGGCATACAGCACAGTTAAATTCAAAACAGAGCGTTCCATAGTTTGAAAGACTAATACAAAGAAATGCGATTACACATTGGAGAAATCGCAGTAAAGTAAATATATAAATTCTGAGATATTAAGAATAATTTGATGGATGTGTGCAAAACCACAAAAGCAGATTATGATCAACCAATAAAGTTTATGAAGCAGTTTTTCTATTGCAGGTTTCCTTTCTTAAGAGGAAAAAAAATTAGTTCATCACCAATTTTTTGTTGATAACCTATTTTCTATTTATTTACCATTGATGAAAAAAATCTTCTGTACTCATTAGAATATAGTATTCTCGACTCATTAGAATATAATATTCTCAACCTTTATTTGTGGGAAAAAATAAATATTTATAAATAAAACAAAGGGGACGAAACAAGCTCTTTTACTTTAAGGTGAAGATTGTCTGCATTTCAGCTTTCAATTACAGTGCTCAATTATTCCAAACACATTTATTAACGCTGAATTCCCAAAATTTGTAATATGCAAATGATCAATTATTCATTCTGGATAATTTAGATATTGATCCACAAAAACATTAAAGATGCTTAATTATATCAAAAATTTTTAGTTTTCTTCTTTTTTTATAGTCGGTGATTATGGAGATAATATGCTACGGACTGCTCGAAATTTGCATTATGTGGGCTTATCGTTTGGATCTGATTAGAGTAAATGATATTTTATAGCATGATTTAAACGCACCTATATATAATATCATACCAGTGCGAAATTTCATTGGTTCAGCGAAATTTTCTATTTCACGTTATTTTTTATCCCACGTTATCCTTGCACGATAGGTGACCCACATAACACCAGAAATTGATACAAGTGCAAGTCGACGCGTGATACTCATGCCAAAATAGAAAACAATATTGTGAAACTGATATATAGAGCGTACTAGTAACATACTATGCACGGGGTCGGTATGGCTATAATATTTACGAAGTACTAAGTACAACTCAAACCTAATTACTGCTATCAGAAAAAGAATTAGCCAAATACGGTGACATAGTATCAAATACCAACACTGAGGCTTAGAGAGCAATTTAGGCCTAGCGAAAGACTAAGGTAGTTGTTAGATCCAAATTGGAATGGAAAAGGTAGTTCAGGGGTAATACATGCGCTGGAACACAAACGAACCTTTAAATTCGAATTCGTCGGTTAAGTCTCGACAAAAAATTCTCTACACCAAAAATAATCTGCACAGATAAATATTTAGGATATATTTATTTTTTATTTTTTTATTTATTTCCAATTTCCCCGTAAACAGCAAATTGTGGCCTTTACAACGGGTTTTCAACATTAACAAAGCACAACACAACACAAACATCCATGCCCTGGTTAGGGATCACCTATCCAGGCGGGATTCGAACCCACGACCTACGGATTGGCAGGCGAGGACTTTACCCCACCGCCACCTAGGCCGGCGATATAAATACTTATTTCGCTAAGTTAATAAAATATTCGAATAAATAACGGGAAATGCTTTTCAGGCAAATTATACCTGGTTGGATAGCATTTTTTCCTATTGCAAGTATAGCACAATTGGATAATGATTGATAGCCACTGTCTTTGCCGTTCGCCATTATCTACCTAGTAAACGAAGTTGGAATAATATTTATCTATAGTGGTGACAATTTGCAAAGGACTCTTCTGGGGACTCTATGGTAAGAGAGCATTTCCAGTAGAGGGATCTACATTGCTGGAGCCCACGAATTCGAAGGCTTTCACCAGGAAGAAGTAGCGAGGAAATGCATTATTCGCTTTCATCCTTATTCGGCATCCTCCCCCGACTCTCCTTCCTTGGGTATACGAGACGCACGGCATGCCCGCGGGGGATGCGTCAGCGCGAGGGAAAGGTGTTGCAGCTGCCACGGATGTTGAGCTAATCCCTTCTTGAAAATAAATACGGGGCATATTCAGCGGGAAGTTTTGAGACTAATAAATGACAACAGAGATAATACATCGTTATATCTCCAATATAATCCAAATCTATTAATAAAAAAATAATACTTTCAAATTATTTCCAAATATATAATTTATAACCGTGTCAACATATTTCACCGCTTTCGTACGCCATCAGGACTTCTGTATTAAACAAAGAAAATTCACGTCGACTCGAAGTATTATGCGAGGAAATCAGAACCAAGTATCATTACTTCCATCATCACCACGAGAAATCGAAATTGCTTGTAGTACGTACTGAACTAAAGGACACCAAGATCAGTGAAGTTAGGAATAAAGCACAAAAAGAATTGAGAGAGGTTAGTTTTCAGGACAATTTAAGCTCTGGAAAAAATGCTATGCATAGGATGGAAATCACGAAAAGTTGAATTTTCGTGAAAAGTTTTAGAACCACGAGAATATACGATTGAGGTGACTCATTAGACGCACGGCATATTTTTTAAAGCACTCTATTTATTAAGGGAAAAGTTTTCTTGTCCTCTCAATTGAAAAAATACAATGTTTTATTAATTGCGGAATCAAATTCCAATTATTGAACACTGACTTGATATCTTAATCCCAAACTTGTCGGTCACAAAATGTTAAATCTGCTCTGATCATAAAATTCAAGCATATCAACATACCTATCCCTCGTCTTAGTAGCCGCCGCTGTCACTTTTCTTTGACCGTGAACATTGATTATTGGATAATGCGAGCATTGATTGTCCGATGGCTGATCAATAATAGAAAAAAAATAGTTTTTTAACAATACTGATTAATCTATACTATTAAATAAGGTACGTATATAACTCCGCAATTACTTCACTCAAAACGAAGCACATAAGTGAATTACACGGCAAAAAAATCTCCAAATATGCTAAAGAATACTTTCAAGGTAAGGTTTGAATAGCAACTTCCAACTAGAACTACTGAATAGCTAATATAAAGTAAACAGCGATATAAAACAATAATTCACTGGAAATTAACTACGGAAGTTACGTCATAAATAAATAAAAGCACCCAAGATGATAACTGCTATTACTAGGCTAAAAACAAGTGCACGTATATGATATTATCAATATTGGGTTCCGATTAAAAATTTAATAAAAATATTTCAAACCACTAAAATATGTGATTGAGGTGGCTCCATCATCGACAGAAAAACAGCAAAACTGCCTACGTTCTCCAAACGAGAACGTAGGCAGTTTTGCTGTTTTTAAGGGCCGGAATAATCCAGTAACTGACATGGGCCGCGACAACAAGGCTGGGGGAATATCGACAGACCGCTCTCCAGCGCTCTTGAAGGTTGCATGGCAAACCGTGGTGTTCAAATTCGATGGATTGGAAATGTACGCCAAGTCAATACGACATGGCCTTTCAGTTCCCGATTGAGCCCTGTAGTATTCTTGCGCCAAGGCAAATGCTCCCCACACTATCCTTAACACTGTTCGATTAAACGGCTTTCGTGTTACTCCGCTGGTTTCTCCTCTGCCTCACTTCACTTATCTGGGACCCTCCACCTGATTCCTTGTTACTCAGTCTGGCACAGCGTTAATACTATTCCAAGCCCTTGCACGTCGTGTCGTGTTTTCTGTGATGGTAAGTAATCGTGAAATTAGTCGGGAGAAACGGAGATGGTCACGTCTAGACTCCGTACACAGCTTTCATGCATACATTTGCTCATCCAAGCATCTCCATGCGCTCGTTTAAAGGCACAAACCTTCACAAAAATTACCTCTCGCTCCTCTGAGTTTACGTCTCCTTCTACGAGTCGACGTCTCTACCTCGTCCCATAAAATGAAGGAATTCATCCCCCTATTTCGGAATTACAAATTTGAAATATAAAAAACATGTTGGCTCCGCTTAAACAGGGCGGATTGTGTGAAAAAGTCGTCCAAGTTTTTAAAAATTTGTTAATGTTATGAGGTTTACGGAATGACGATAAAACCTCGCCAAATGCCAAGCGGTTATATTTCTGTCTGCCAAAAGTGTCACCAACGCTCAAATTATCCACGAAGATAATTTTTTTAAATGAACCTCAGCAATAAATTTAATTTTAAGACCAAAATCTGGGGAACAACAAATGGAAAGTTAGAATAGCATAAAATTTCAGGTATGAAAAATATTCTTAAAGTTAGGACCGTCCACATTCTGAAACTCTTGTAGCTACCAGACAGCCATGCATCGTTTTGAAATTTATTGCTTTGAAAGGGATCAAAGACAGTTACAATTCATTGTGTTGACTGTTCCTGCATATGTTGCGACACATTTAAAGCGTAGTATAATTTGTCTATCTCTAATACGGAGACTGAACACGTTCGATCATAATTTTATAGTTACGTACCTAGCAATGGCAATGTGGTACAAGCATATATCTTTCGAACTTATTGAAATATACAACTCTAGAGCTGTTTAGAAGGACTATTTTGCAAACGAGCCCATTATGCATAGGCCAACTACAGGTAGACGTAGCTACCTGCAGTGGACTAATTTGGTAACGAAAAAATTTAATAGATACTTAATGTAATGATTCAGAAAACACCCTCATTTCTCTGAGCTATATTCAAAACGTACTTTCTTGAACAAAGTGCACCAAGAAAAAATGTACAGTTCACATGATGCATGTAACATGAAAGTTTATGAGACCACAACTCTTCCAAAGTGATGCAAAAGATTTAAAGGCCTAATAGCGATTGTATTCAATTGCGTTTTCTTGGGAAAAAGACCTATTAGGACAAACTAATAGGTAACAAAGACGAGAAGTAATGATGGCCAAGATCAGTTACATCACATTAATTGAAAGGAGAGCTTCTAGGAAACCAAAGAGGGCAGAAAAGATAGAGAATTGAGTTTGAAGCGAAGAAAATACGAAAATCACATGGAATGATTGCTCCGTACGTATCAAATTTCCTCTACTTTTCCCTTCGTTACTCTTGGTGCCTACCCTCCTAATGATTCCAATTCCTTAACAATCTGCTTCATTCGCAAAAGTGTTTTTGTCCCGATGGATGTGTGGGATTTCTCTTCGGTTCATTGAACGAAATACAACACGTTACCACTCTACCATAGCTTTCACTCTCAAACATATAGCTTTCCTCTTTTCCCTACTTTTTTCGAAAGCATGATTTTATTTCGATGTCATCTATTGACATTTTATTTCAATCTCCTTTCATCTAGACGAGAATTTGAAGAAGGGGAAAAGTGCAACAAGAGTTCCTTTTCTGTTGCTAGTCTCGCGAAATCACGACCGGCTCAAAAATAGTTCTGCCGTAAGAGGTTTTGAATTGAAAACGCGTTTCAACATATTATTTATATAATTACATAGCATTATAATTACCCCTTGTAATACTATGAAGTCACCAATATTCACAAGAAATATGTTTTAACACATTTGCCAAATCAAAATTCATTGAAAACGTGAACAGAACGGTCGAAATTATCTCATGAAATATAACAAGGTGCTAGAACTTGTTCTTTTCTAAGGTTTACGGGTTTGAGAAATAGCGTAATAAAATATGCGTTGGAAATTCCATCAATTGTGAAACAAAATTTACGCACAGACTAAAAAAAAATGAGGATCGCATTGAAAAAATGGCATGAGATAATTTCGTCAGATTACGGCTGTAGGAACCCAGTTGGGGTAATGTCGAAGAAACAAGATTTTAAAATCACGTTAACTTTTACCCATACAAGAGTAAAGGCATATTATCCATAATGATAGCTAGGCTTTCTTATATTCTCGGACTTGTGCACAATTCACTATCTTGGTATCCAGGCTATGTAACTAGATAGTAAAGGGCTATGTCCGCCTCGCTGAAGCTTAATGTTATATTTCCTCGTGGAGCGCATTTTATATTTTTTTCAAAATTGCTCACATTGCGGTGATGAATCCAGAACGATCTCTTTATTCTCAAATTTTCAATGTACGTTTAGCAATGGTGCGGAATATTATCGTCAATTTATGAATCCGATGTATAAAATTATTACGAGTATAAAAATGAGTCCTAATCATAGCTTATTTCACCGTGAAATTCAAATGGCTCGGCCCGTCAGCGACGCCAATGGCAAATGTTGCAAACCCATTCAAATGCGCGAATTTTGATAACACCTCTAAAGGTCAGCAAGAACCCTCTTTTGCAATATTCGTGGCTTTCAATTTTTGTAAAACTATGAAAAATCATTATAATTTTTGTAATATGACATATCGCTACTAAATACCGACAGTATTTAAATGCTCCTTCAATTTAGGCAACAAGTAGCGATGTATTTTCGAGTATTTCGCAAGGGGTTGATTCAAAAGGGCCAGAGGGCAGCACTGCAGTGTCCTTTCCCGCACCCCTCGATTATTCGCCATTTCCACGCCATTCCCTCTCTGTCACTTCGACACGTCTAAGCACTCGTGAACCGCTTGCCACATCTCTCTCTCTCTCTCCCTTTAAAAATTACTCCCACCCGCCCTGCGACCTGACATTTCTCCGCACCTCCTCGATGCCTTTCCCTCGTCTCCTCTCCAGCGTTCGCTGTTCCCTCCCGCCTAATCGCGAACGCTCGTCCGTGCCCGAATCCACCCCTTTCTGCTTTGACTCCCTTACTTGTTTCGTTGCGGCGTATTAATTGGGTGCTGTTGCGATAATAACCTCATTTATTTGGCCCTTAGCCCACTGGCTCAAGTTCCTGATTTCTTCCAAACGGTTCAAAATTAATGGGTCATATTTCCCGAGCCTTTTGTATCTGTCATATAATTATATATAAAGGGAGAATTTTAATTACAATACTTGTATTGTTCTGCTCCACAATTCCAAACATTAGGAGATCGTTTTGTTAGCGTTAAGTGCCCTACGGTTACTCGAAAAATATTAGTGCACAGATGGCATTATATCCTCTTCGCGGAAAAAATTCACCTCAAACTACTGACCTGGGGTAATTTTTTCACTGAGTTTTATTTGGTTGCCTAATTTGAAGATGAAGTTCACCTAATAATGGCTCTTGAGCTTCAAAACTGTCAGTTTAAACTTTAACTGTGGTCAAATTACTTCATTCTTTTTTCAAATTCCAAGAATTAGGGAGCTATCTCCGTTAAAGTTATTAATTTGCGTGTAGTTATAGGTTTTTGCTAAAAAGGGGAGAAACTAAAGCGTAGACAAATTTCGAACCTTTGCGTTACTCTTAACTTCTACTATGACTATCGCTAATCGCGTCTTCTACGGAGGAAAATTTGCGTTGGAGTGATAGTGATAAGGTAAACTTTTTGAAGCCTAGTCAATCACCTTGAGGCCGTCTTATCTGTCAAAGGCTGAGCGCGGAAGAACTTAAGGCAGGCTAGGTAGCCTCATTCTACCCTATGTAGTCAGAGTCTACGGTAAAAAAATGGAAGCTAATATGCAAGGTGAGAGCCTGCTGAAAAACTCAAACTATTGGCATAGTTCCGAGGTTGAGAGTGATCTGCTAACAGATTTTCTTTCATAATGACATCAAATCCGCATAGGTATCAGTGCATTCAAAGATACCTATATTCTATATTATGCAAGCGGTGACCTGTGCGGACATTCCACTTCGCAACAGAGATTTATGTAGAACTCATGAATATTTTTAACAATCTAAGAATAGCGGTTAATTCACTCTAAGATATTTAACGTTAAAATAAAATTTTACTCAACTTTCGTTAAAATGATGTTGCCCATTGCCCAATATTTCCCACATGATGATCGATGATCGGTGTTTGGACTTGAGGTAAGTGCGTGACCTTTTGATGTAAGCTCCAACTGCTCTATATTTCATATCTCCTTTATTATGGTACATTACCTAACAGCTTTTGACTCATCCAAGAGCAGTCACGACAGTGACCACAACATCTAATCAGTATTTCGCAAGATATTATCTTCCCTGCTACTTACATATTCCTGCTAAATCTATCAATTGCAGACTAATTCAATGAAACCTCAACGAAAATTTTTCGAAAGACATGTTTCTCAAGTGGTAACACGGTGAGGAATTACTAGAAAATAATTGGTTTTGAAGTAATTACATGCATTTATGACATTAACGGAAGATATTTATGTGTACAGGTGGCAGATAAAATTCGATAGAAGAGAAAATATTTTTGTTCAAACGGTAAAATAATACTGCTTTGAAATTAAGGGTCGTAATGGTTTAAGATAAAATGCCGTGGCGGGGGAGTTAAAAAAATTGCCCTCACTAAATTATCGGAGTAGTGCAACTGCCGTGTACCTACTTATATTGCCTCTCTCACGTCTCTTGTGGAGCTTGGCTCCACAGTTAGAGACATTGAAAACATTATGCCCTTCCCCTCAGTTAACTTTTGGGAATAACTAAATCGTGTGAGCAATGGGGTATCTAATACAGCACTAAAAACTACATTCCTCGGTCAGTATTCAACCTGCATAAAAATTCAGTTTCCAACTCTGTTTATTACAACTTAAACCGATCCTGAAGACCTGCATGCTTACAGGGAGGCCCAATATGCTTGTTGACCCTTTATATTAAATGAACATCCTAGTCGGGTCTCATTTCCTTGTTTCGTTCAATCAAAAGACTTCCGCTTCTTCACCTTTCGGCTCAATTGGTACCTATAATTCTAGTATTTCTGCTACACTCATCATGTTTCTTTTACTTCCAGGAAAAATATAATGGACGTGATTTTCACGGAAGCTAAAATGGAAAAAGAATTCAACCCTGCAACTTAAGGGCTCCGCATTTGTAATACGAATCTAACAAGAAGCTGATCCCTCTCAGAGAATACACTCAGCAAATTCAAATCTTCGACAATGTCGGTGAGTTAAGGACTATGAAACGAACATACAGCTGTACCTTTACGCAGCACAACATACGACACGAGGCACAAAATTTCTGGGAATCTTCACAACACGGTCATTAGGTTCAAACGTGAACCACGGGGTGATCTTGCTCTACCGCTAAACGCTGAGGAATGATACGACCATTGGGTAGAAAGGATAAAGTAGGCCTCTTTGATGCTGCAATCACGTATCAATTTCCACACCGTTAAACGGACGAATCCCGCGATGGGACCTGAACCCGCGGCCTCCGCGGATTATCCTTGGCTGGCTCGCTGCCAACAGGGCTTACACGGCGAGGAGGTGGTTCAAAATTTTCGCCGAAACCATTACTCGCTCCGCAACCACAGGTGGTCCATGGCGGCAATAAGGGTTTCCCTCCAACCTTTCCCTATCGTCCATTCCCACACAGCCTCCGCATCCTTCCCCATAATGTATTCACTCTCTTCCCGCTTTGTCACACCTCTCACCTTCGTCTTTCTCGCTTCTCGCTGAATTATTTAGTAGCCTCCATCGCTATTCCGCGCATCCGTCCTCCCGGGTGTCTCTTCAATGCCTTCTCGTCTTCGTCCATGCCAACCCGACGAGTGTTTTTCCGGAAATGAATAAAAAGTGTGTTATGTACTGCATCATTTTCAAAATCTCCCCTCGAATATTGGCACATCAGAATATAACATGTGATTCCAGTTTTTTAAAAGGAAATTCCGCCTCATTTTTCGTTTATTTGGCGAAAATAAGATAGTTATTCCTCGAGAAATTACACTTACTCTTCAGTCACCGTAGGAACTGATACCTTCTTTTAAAGATACTCGAAAAACGACATTTAAATACATAAGGCGGAAAACTTAGTGCTTACAACACATTCACGAGGAAAAATATTTAACTGAGTGAAAGACATTAGTAGCTACGAAGTTGAACTCCATGTCAATTATATGATTACCTGAAAGAGTATTCCACGGTATTTTTAAATATTACCTATAACGTTTTCAATTTATAATCTTGATGATGATTTAATATTTGTACTGGTTGACACCAAGGTCGGTAGCGTAAAAGAATTCAAAGTAATATTCGAGGTTGCTCAAATTCTGAACAAATATTTGACTGCATGCAGGAAAATAATACCTCAGCATCAATGATATGAGGAAATTTGGATAATCAAATCATGGGGAAAATAGCTTACACGGAATATATTTGTATGCATGTCATAGTATTCAGTTCGGATTAACCTAATGAACCTTTCATTAGAGGAAATGGTAGCAATAGTACCGAGAGCGTCCTGTGGCGTAATCAGTGCTTCCTACAATCATCCTCGCTTTCTTTCTGACCCATACTGAGCATTCCCTTCCCACCCTTCCGGCGTAAACCCTTTTGCCTTCCCCTAACCCTCTTTAAAGGGCCCAACTCCCACGGACGGTCCCTTTTTATCTCCACGCCTGGAAACTAATCCCGGCTCCTTTACCTTTTCCTTCCCCATAAAACCCGAGGGCGTTGATTAGCCCCCTAATATCTCCACAGTGCTTGCTACCAGAGGCCAGCTCTCACGGCTTCCCGCAGTCTTCCTGGTCCTTTTTCTAGACGGGTAAAATGTAATGAAAAAAAGGGCACAGGAGGCCTTATTTACTAATTTATTTTATACTATATTTAGGCCACCTGATACACAAACTACTAAGCTGAAATAGTATGCGAGCCTGAGATTTTCTTAATGAATTGAATGTTTCGTTTTAAGTACAGACTATAGCAGTATAGTGATGGCAAGAAAGACATTAAAAGATTCGCAGCGAGAAAATAGGTACGCCTTCACTAAAATTCTGTTGGTTATGAGTTCACAGTCATCGCGAGTTTTTTTTTAAAAGGATCCATTTCTAAGTGATAGTTACATATTTGAATTAAATGTAAAGGTAAAGCACTTTCAGCATTGTAATATAAATGGATGTTCTCATTTGAAAAAAAAACCTGAGACGAAAGGTGGTTCAATTGACATGGTGCTGTATGTCAAAACCCCTCTACGATGTTCCTAGCATATAGTAATAGCGACGGAAATATTTATCAGTTTTAATTGATCAATTGTCTGTAAGTGTACTTACGCAAACCACTTGGTCATGAATATAAAATATAACGGTACACGAATGAGATATAAAATAGGCTTTCCGGCTTATTCCAGGGGAAAAAACTCATGTCAGCGTAGTTCACTTCGAAGCGATTGTTAGAGGATTTGCTTCAAAACCAAAGCGGCATTAAATAAATGCCTACATCATGAGAGAAGGCTCAGGTATGCATATTAATACAACGCCAAAAGTCCCACTCTCCTGGAAGATCACGTTAGTATTGGTCGTTAATACACCCTTAGGAAAATGTTGGGATATTTCCCTTGGCTCGTTTCCGCCCAAATTGCTCTTCATCATATTTCCTTCCACCTCAGAAGCCACGCCTGTGTCCTTCCTTTCTCCAGGAACAGCCTGCCTCCCCCGCGCATCTGGCAGGGCTGGGAATACCGCCCACAAGCAAGCCAACAAGTGAACTATGGGATTAAGCGGCCACCCAACTCCCACTCTTCTCATCCTGCCTTATCATGACGTGTCGTTATGCGGTGCCCGGTGCAAAGTTCCCGTAAAAAAGAAGTTATATCTCTGTCCTTCCTATACCCTACCAAAACGTACTCAAAGGTCATATGAGGCCGACGCGATCTACTCGACACCTGTATTATATTCATCCACCCTTATCACGTCGGCACCTTGGGAAACGAGCGGAATGTACCACCCCACCCCTTCTCTTGGGCGTGGTAGGTTGGATCAACGAGGTGCTGCATTGAATATGCAAAAGCCAGTCGTTTATGGCAAGAAACGTTTCTTGGAGAGATTACGAAGCTCAGAGTTCGACAACAAGTTTAATATTTTCATGCGTTAGGACTGTACGCGATGGGGATGGAATACATTAGAAGGGAAAAATGAGGAGAAGAAAGTAGCGGTGCCATAGTCAGAACACAATGGATGAAAATTCCTTGGTCCTAAGGCGAGTTCTACCAACTGGGATGCATGGCATAACTTCTGTCATGAACCTGGTGTGTAAAGCTACTATTCAGGGAGTTGTCATGAGGTGAACTCACTGCACACATTACGATGGGTACTTCCTATGTACTGTAAGTCGGCACTTCGTACTACCCACGGGAGATGCGTCTGACTCTATGAAATAGCAGCATACACCGTGTTCCTACGAGCAGAAACTATAGTTCTCCAAAGCATGAAACTTTCCATTCAACTACGACTGGGTATTCGAACTCATATATCACAAATATTTAACCGACTTGCAAGTTCAATTATTCTTCATGAAAGTACTTATCTCAAAAACACAAAAGGATAAAGACTTCATATAAAAAGCGAAAAGTTTGGATGTCATCATCTTGGGAAGATTTTTATGTTTTTTCATGAACATAATCTTTATTTTCAAGCATGACTCCATGTGATACCAGCTATCAGCAAGTTTTGGCTGCATACAGTAAAGAATGATAGTCAAATACTTCTGGTATTTATTAGATACGCGTAAATACTATATGGCACAAAAAATAATGAAAATACTTTTAATACGGGAAGTTAAATAGATTCTCTAGTAGAAATTCAACATGCGCAAAAGAGAGTGAAAGTCAGCATAATGAGAACGTTAGGAAAGGTTAGCTGCATGCTACTGAAATGGGAATAAAAAAAACGTACCCCTAATAAACGTACGCCCAAAGGACCTATGACTTATCGGTGATATTTCAGCTTCATTTATAATAAATTAACCATTTTAAACTTAAGCTCTCACCTTGAAAATCAACGCATGAAGACTAGACTCTTGTTAAAATTTGATTGTATCATACATGGTACAATTTAGAATGCGAGAATATGATGACGCGTGATTTTCACATTCAATATGCACGAAAATGTTTAAAAGCGTTCAGCATTGAAGCATTGAAATTTGCCCGGTGAATTCTTATGTAAAATACGAATAACATGCCACGAAAAAGACTGAACGAACGAGACCAGACGTGACAGCACTCAAGGCTAAAAATTGAATTCACTGCCGCAGTGAGAATAACTCCGCTATTTTAGCGGTGAAAATTGTGCTTGAAGCACGAAGGGAAACAATGTTTAACAAATGTAGGGGACCGTTAAACCTTTTCAGGTCCATTCGTCGAACGAAAGTGATGCGTGCTCCTGAATAGCCTAAGCCGATTTTTTGGTTGACTTATGCCGTTTGTTTGATTGTTTAAATTATCATCGTTGAGTCTCTCAGAGTGAATTCTGACATGATTACACAGGAACCTTTATCCCATAAATGATTTTTTATGTCAGCCAAAAATCTAGTTCCCAATGTTTACGTCCCAATTTTATAGTAATACAGATAAATATTTTAAAATTCACTTCATTGCCATTACGCAGCAATCTCATCCGTCGTCGGAAGAAATGAAGTATCGGCGACAAAAAGAGTAATTGCCGAACGTAATATTTCATATATAATATTTGACCTTTATATATTCTACATGCGACGTCAACCGAGAAATGGGGAAACAGGAAGCCTCCTTTATATTTAATGAATTCCAATTTCTCGGAATAATAAAAACAAAAAGATTTTCTCTTGGCGTGGGAGTCGCTAAAATTGAAGCCTGTTTATTTAATCGTAAGAAAAAGCTTTTTCCGCCAAGGTGGAAAAGTTCAAACGGGTAAAATGAAGAGATACTCATAAATCCGACATTCCGATTTGACTCTTCACCAAACAATGACATTTGATCAGGAATAAGTAAAAATACAAACCAAGAAAAAATCGTGTGTACAGAATGCTAAAAAATGGCCCAAATCAATTTTCAACAGTGAAAATCAAGAATAAAAAGGTCACAGTCATTTGAGTCAATTTATAGTTAGCTAATAAAAAAGTGTATTTTGCTGTTAACATGGAAGGTAATATTTTAGCAACCGTGTAAACATTTTCATTATTCAGAGGAAATGGAAAGGCACAGGTCAAAAGAATCTCAGATTCAGTAATTGTCTCAAATAATTTATAATCTCTTCCCACGCTTTGTTAAGGATCAAAATTCCAGGAAAAGAGCTCCTCTCATTTGAGAAGGAAAAAGGGAAAATTCTGCGACACGTTTTAAGGAGAAATAGCAATTAAATACGCTTTTAGTTACGTAAAAGTGCTAGAATAAACAAGTGATGACTCTTGATAAAAGATAAAATTAGCAGTTTTAATATGCAAGTTAATGGGTTAAGTTTAAGTTTTGAATTAAATTAAGTATGATTAAAAAATAACTCACATACGGGTGTATGCCGCATGTCGTAATGGAGATTGCCCCGAAATTTCGCGACCGACTGCTGGTCACTTTTTTAAGGGAATAATAAATAATTATTCCCTTGAAAAAGTGATCAGCAGTCGGTCGCGAAACGTCAGGGCAATCTCCATTACGACACGCGGCGTACACCCGTATGTGAGTTATTTTTTAATCGTCATGAGCCGCGAAAGCTTCAATCAATAAATTAAGTATCTTTAAGCTCATAAAAATTTGTGGAATTTACTGCAACTTTTGGAGTAAGCTCAATGCAAATATGTGAAAAGCTATTAGATTGGTAGTTAACAATCTTTCAGGTTTAACTCATTTGCTGAGTCGGTAAATGAGATTTACCAAGAGTATGCTCAATTTTCAGAGAATACACGATCAAAAATGCTTGCAATAACGACCTCTATAATTGATTTGAATTAAGGTTTTCAATTGCAATATTTGCTGTTAATTTTTAGCCTTTTTACAGCCATTTCAAAGGACAGCAAAAAAACTTCTCAACATAATCGACACCATAATTTTTCATCATAACTCCTTTTTTCATAGACCTCTCCATTGATTAATAATATGTTGGAGACTTCCATCAGCTATCGAGTCTAAAGGGAATCCTCGTGATGGATCCATTCCGCTATCCCTAAGTAAATATTCGATGAAATCTTTTTGCTTGCCGAAGATAGAGTGAGACCTCGCAAGGACTTGCTTTATCCTCGACGCGAACAAAAGAAGAAATAAAGAAGGAAACACATTCCCTGCGTAACTTGCTAAAGTAAACGGTCGTCACTCTCACGGGACGAGAAAAATCAATTGGGGCTGCTGGCTTTGCTGCCGACGCTCCAGAAAGAGGTCAGGCGTAAACGCGCCCTGCGAGATGCTAACTCTACCCGCGTTCCAACAACGCCTGAGGAAACTTCCCTGAGAGCCAGTCTCTCATGAGGTCTTGTCAGGTAAAGTAGGCACGAGACTAATATTCGGATCTATTCTCAGAACTTGCGCCAATCTTGCAAAACTCCCCGTACGCGGTTCATAAGTTTGATTTCAAGAACGCTAAACTGCATTTAATTTAAAATAGTGTCTCCATTTTGGTGCAGGATTACGTTAAATTACTCATTAGGACGAAACAGCAAAAACTCAGAGTTATAAGTGCGGGCGAGCAAAAATAAGTGTCCAACATAATGATAATAAGTGGTAATATTTTGAATAATGGTACTGATGACTCCTAAAACTAACACGACCTGAGTACAAATTGGTACTTAAAAAACTACTACGGGACACGGTTTTGATAACTGAAGAATTACATTTCAATAGGGCGGGTTTATTAACACATTTGGAATTCGTTTTTAGACGAGGATTTTCACCATTATCTTTCATAAAAGAAGTTAATTTGTATTAACTACTACATAAACGGTTTAAAAGTGAGCTTATGATTTTGAAGTTATAAGTTATTGCAAATCAGTTAGTGCCTCAAAAGCGAAAATAAGCGTAAAAAGGCGAAAAACTCAGCACACACTTTAACACAAATTTTAACTTGAATATGGCCAAATATTTGCCGAGGGTCAACTTTGTCATCCGAGTTCCAGACGGGGCTAACGAGCTCCGCGATGTGTAACAAATAAATAACAGATATATCTCAAGTCCATTTCAAAAGATAAAACTTTTGTTCGCTTATTTAACCATTCGATCTTCACGCGAAGAGTCTCGCGATGAAAAGCAACAGGGTGAATTGACCAGAGGCGGGAAAGAAAATTATTAATGGCGCCGCGATAAGCCATCTGGGTTCGGAGTACGAGGTGCATACGTTCGCTTTTTCTCTTAATTGATCCCTCCAACCCCTCTCTTTTTCCTCGGCTGTAATCTCAAACAAAAGGGACGATACCTCACGCACACACTCACCTCGTGAGGGGTTATTGTTTACCGTGGAATTTGTCACTTCCAACGATATCGGGGAACTTTTGGCGTTGCAACTCCATCAGAACCCTACGAGTAAGGGAACTGCCTATAGATGGCTCGAGTACGACGAGAGGAATTCGAGCCTGGATTCAAAATTATGTAATGCTACTTTGAGCTATGTTTTTTAAAGTAAAATGGGCGCTAATTAACTGCTCTCTAAGTTTGTCTTCACTAGTTTGACATTTAGAAGGCGCAGGTAAGTGATGAAATGAGGGATTAAAAAAACTTGTAATACTAGCCACCTTTTTTCGCAATATAATTTATTCCTTTAAATTTTTATCTTTTATTTTAATTCCATTCATGCAATCAATTTGACCGATTTTTAATTGGTTTAAAAAAATGTTGGCAGCACAGAGATGAGCGCAGAGCATGTCTGTGATCTTTCCTCTACCCGCTGCTTAAAAATTGTCCAGCTTATGGACGCGTCTGCAACGTGCGTCTGCTAGTGGCAGCACGGACAGTCGCCCATTGCCCGCATACGGAACTAAACGGGAAAATTCGTATTTTTCCAATTTATTTTATTTATTCAAACAAATACCACATACTTATTTATTTTTTTCTTGGGTACTGAAGCGATTTCAACAACACCTTCCATTCCAAAGTATTTTCTACGCATTCCGATGCCCTGATGGATATTTCGAAAACCCCAATCCAATTTTTAAATATCGCAAACTTTAGAAAGTAATTATAACCAAAATATTATATTTTCTTAATGTAGTATACTTTATTATCAATAACCATGTGGATGGCGAAAAAACTGGATTTTGCTTCAATATTCTAGTAAGGCGGACAGAAAGTTCTACAAGTGCCCAGTCCATTTCATCCAAGTCCGGGGCGCATAGCGATCCACTTACCCTAGTTTTTTGCTTTTGAGCATTTGCCCTGGATCGAGAAGTTATGAATTCGATATGTTAATCTCTAACTTAAATTTTGAAACAACCCTAATTATAGCTCATTTCCCAATGAAATTCGGAATACTTTGCCGTCAGTGACGTGAGTTGCGACATTGACGGAATAGTGCTTTAAACCATGTTAATGCTCGGTGAGTGACCGCACATCAAGAGACCAAGTGTAGAGTGTTCAAGGGATATATTTGTTTTCCGACCTTCCCGGCCGTGCAAGCAGGGATGAAGGTCCCTCTTCTCCTGTCAGTGGCTTAAATAGATCCTCATTTCCAGAAGGGTACCCAGCTACCTTCCCATATAATCACCCCTGAGGGGACTGCCATTAAAATGTCCATTAATTAGTTTGGCTGTAGAGTGTAACACCAGAGACGAGAGGCGATCGCGCCCGTCAGGACAGTCAAGGAATGCCCGTCAAATTGAATTTTCGGCTCTTCTGGTTTGCCTCCCTTCATTCCTATCGCATGCGTGTTTATGCTTGTCACAGTCGTTGGCTATGTTTAACCGTAGTCTTTTTTGAGCTCATTATGATGAAAATGTCAAGCAATATTTAATCATTAGGAGAAAGAAAGGAAAATATGCTCAAGCATTAGCCGATACCTATAAAAATATTGTTACGATATCCTCGTGCACGATTCAAAAAAATTTATATAAACGATACATTCTTATTTTATCCATAATTTTATCACACCGGAGGGGAGAGGTGCCCCTAATACGTCTTCCCTCCGCCTCGGCGTTGTACACGCCCCTGTCTCCGGTCATCTCCTAGCTGGGTCACTCCCTTGCCGTCTTCTCATCTCTCATCCCTCCCACGTGTATTTTTCTCCTCTCTTCTTTTTCCTGCTCGCCATCCCATCCTCCCCTCCTTTTGACAAATGCCGCCCCCGCGTTGGAAATTCGCCCGAAAGGTCGTGACCGTTGGGGTGTGACCCCTGGGACCGACGGAGAGAGTCAGCGCGCGTGCGAGGTGAACGTGAGCCCTGCTGCCTTTTGCCCACGCATTCTCTCGCTTTAATCATTGGCGGAAAAATTTTACAAATACAGGTATTCCCCACTGTTTCCTGAGGCGAGTTCTCCAAAACTGCGTCACAAGAATCATCAAGCATCAATGAATCACACTCACATTGAAGAATTGTCGGAATGACGATGTACGCCTAAAAATATTTAACTATTAGAGGCTTATCTTCCTTAAAATAAAAAACATACGTATTAAAATAAGTAAAAATCGCTCTAATTTACTAACTATAATTACAATTTTAGGTAATATGAGCAGAAACATCTGAATACACAAAATAACGGAGTAGAGTGCTTAACACCCTACATGATGCATGACGGAGTTGATACGTGCGTCAGGTAAATACTGAGTATGCCGTGCATCATAAGAATAATTAATCATAGCAAGATATCGCTAAAAGGGTATAAGCTTGCAAAGAATCAAAGAGAAGTACACATTACCACAGCGTAGCACTTCTTACTTGATGGGGCGTTTTATTAGGAAATAATACTTTTTCTATTTCATCAAATTCCAGAATAAATTCTCTGTCGTATTATATGAAAATATCCAAATTTTCCAACCAATTAACTCTTGTAAGAGTTTACTTAGAGAAAAAGGTAAAAAGAGTGGATTATATTCCATGCCAGCAATGACAACAAAGAATTTCATATACACATATAATGAAATTTTTCGTAATTTCGATTCTAAACTTATTGAAAATAAGTGAAAAAGGGAATCCTTCTCCCAATAGCCATTATATTATTTTGAAAGTAGAGATAATACATGAATAACAAAGTTCTGTTTAGTTCGATTTTTCCAAAAAAGATACAAACGCCCATGGAGACTAGTTTGATCACGGGCATGAATCATTATTACTCGACCGAATATTACATAATGCCATCTGAGTCACCTGCTAATTGGCGGCGGGATTAGAAAATTTTCATTTTAAAGCATAAATTTCATTGAAATCATTTTCACGAAAGCTGTTGAGTTTTTGTTTCTATCATTAAAAATATTTTTTACAAGGATAACTAAGTTATTCCGCTATCTATATTTATGTACTTATAAAAATATCAAAGTTGACATTTCAGAAAGATTTTTTTGTTCCATAGATAACTGTTATTTTCTCATATTACCAATCGGATCAAATTATCTTCCAGGAAGTTTTACACGGAAATAACGGCATAGTACGACGCTTCACGAAAGTCTTAGATAAAAAAATACTGAATAACGATCTCATTAATCCCCCTGAGGAATGTACGAACAAATTTTCAGGCAATGACAGAGCAAAAAAACTCATGCAAGGAGAAAAATTATTGCCATTCGGTTCCAAAAAATAATGGATGTAATCTTTTAGAAATTACGGGAAACAAGACAAATGAAATAAGATCATTAGGCGTTTATGTTTGTGCGTGTTCACGGATAATTATTGACACCTGGAAGTATTCATTTTGCTTTCTTATTGTTTGGTACACTTTTCGCCGCCTTAAAGTTTGTCTCCTTAATTTCTTCAAAATACGAGATTTCCAAAATATGTTTCAGACGTGCTGGAGTTATTCTCATCATGAATTTAGAAGCTTATTCAAGTCAATCACTGCGTCAACATTGAGGTTAGTTTCGATAAGTAAGGACAGAGCTCACCCCGGGTTTCGTCACTGGTGTACGAGCAGATGTTACACATTCAGTTCTTTACGTAAAGCCAACTTGCATCTGCAAGTTATTAGTAAGTTATGTTCTAAGAGTTCATACGAGATGGGAAAATGACATTTGTAAATTGATCAACGGGGAAAGTATATTGGTGTCTGGATGAAATTTGGAATAAACCTAATTTTTACGGATATATTAAACATACAACCGCAACGAGCCAGTAAGTATTAGGGATACAAGATATCCATAAATATGATTTGCATTCTCAGCGAAAATATGTATGCATTTTTCTAAGGCTATCCACCATGTTGAGTCAGCATTGAGAAAGGGCGATGAGTCGGGGCCAAAAATGTTGGATGCCTTCAATTTTATTACTCGTTCGCGAGCCCGAAAAAAACTATATCCAAAGTAAAGGATATCCAATTCTCCTATTATTCCCGCCCTCCATATCTTTATTGAAAACCATATCTCAAATGTGCTCCCTCATTCTCTCGAATAAAAAAGAAAATTTCACCATCATTCTATCCCACCGCAACGTAACATATTATTTCCATCCTTTTATCTTACAAACTCAATTATTGAATCCTTCTGCGTTAGTGACCTCAAGCACTCCCCCGCTATTCGTCTTAGCTTACTCTATTCCAACTAATTTCATTTCAGATATATGACGCTCCTATTACGAAAAAAAATCGGAGGAGATAGATCCAACGGTCCTTCACCCTGCAACGTCTTTCTTACACTGTCTAACAATTTCCTCTCCTCCCGCACAGTGGTGGATCAATCAAGATTCCACCTCAGGGGTTTCAGAAGACGCTCTCCTTATTTACGTCAATATCAACCCGTCTCCATTTCTTCTTGTCTCGATTCATTTTTCCTCGTTTTGAGGGACAGCAAAGGTTCATTTTCGTGAGTAATTTACTTCTTCCTTTTGACTTTTTTTCTTTTCCTATTTAAAAAATAATGAACTTGCCTTTCCTCTATAATGGCGAACGCAGTGCACCCTTTCAAGGTTTCTCGATGGTCGAGCTGGATTCATATTTCTTCCGTGGGAAAACCATACCCTAACTAATTGGCATCGGTATGTACAATTTATTATTATTAAACAACGCTTGTTCTAAAAGTAATCGAACTTGACGGTATGTTCAAGAGGACACTCAAGAAAACCTGCACAAAATACGTCATAGCAAGATGTTATTGACGAAACGTACAATGTATCAATAGTTTGGTTCATTTGTTTCTGTCAATCAATTGTATTAATTTACAATGGGCTACTTAAAGGAACATGAAAAAACATACACAAATTCAGCAATTTCTGTGTTTTTAATTAATGTTTTAAAACGGAATTCCTGGTTTCGTTTTCCCAATGGACTAACTACGTTGAACTCACATGATTTAAAATCAAAATTAATACGACGTAGTGCTAAATCACCGGATGCCGCTGCCGCTAGATGCCACTGTCGGAAAAGTCTCTCAAAGCTCTATCAGTGCAGTCAATCTATTTACCTGATTCTATTAAGCATTTCAATCACGTTCCAGAGCTGGAAGGAGCAAGAAAACCTACATGAGTGAACAGAAACTGACTTTTCTATAATTTCACGGTAGTAATGTTTATTGGCATTAAATATCAAGTTGACTAATGAAATAGACGGCTATGTAAAATTTACGCGTAATTTAGTCTGTTTACAATGTAAGAACAGAAATATTGCATGCACGATAGTATTTAAAACAACTAAACTACCATTTGGTTTAAATGGCATAGAAATTGACACGAAAAAAAGCAATAGGGCATAAAGATTTCTACATCTAGAGAGAAATATAGCATCCAAATAAGTGTATCATCTGTGAGTGGACTTATAAAAGAATCAAGATTCTCGATTAAAGTAAATTAATTAATTTCTTTGCATGCATCATAAATGAGTAAAAGATATGATGCGTATACAGCCATTTGTCCAAGAAATTTCCTGAATAAGTTCGATGGCTAAGTTTCAAGTTCAATGGAGAAAAAGAAATTTTTATATATTTACTGTATTCTGTATTCAATCGACCAATTTACTCTAATTTAGGTTAATATGAGTCAAGGTGTTGGTATACATGGATGAACATAGCTCATAAATGAGTGAACATTATAGTTGAAAACTAACGAAAAACTAGGTTAATAACAGCTTAAATACTCTCCCAAGAAATATCAGCGAGCCATTGCTGTGCGAAAGGACAGAAAGTTGTTAAACACGCTCGCTCTCAGAGCTTATCTACCATCATGGAACAAAGAAGAGCCAGGGTATCAGTCTTGAAGCGTACTAATGCGAATAATTAGCGTGTCTTCATGCTCTGCAATCCCGAAGTGAGGAACATCGTTAAGATTCAGAAGCTAAGAAAATATGAGAAAAGCGGTTTCTTAGCGGGAAAAATGTTTCACCACGTACGTGCTCTGCACCGTATTTGGGATGGTTTCACATTACGAGTAAAACAAAAGGCGAGGAGGGAGAGAGGCGGAGAGCAACAAGCTTATGTGGCCACAGCGCGCGACAAATGACTAGAACCTCGGACCTTTTGTCTCAGGAAAATTCAAGAGCACTTCTCCATGGGGTACGTTGCTTTTTCCCGAAAGCGACCTGCATAAACTCGTAGCAATGGTCGAGAGAATGAACAACGGGAAGGGGAGAGTGAAGAGTGAGTAAAATATAATAACCCGGGTCAGACTCGTGAGTTGGGAGGATGAGTCAAATATAACAAGCAGGGCGAGCCTCATTGACGAGAGTATTGTTGTCATTCCACACGTTGAAAACAAAAAGTTCGATGCCACCGCAGTTTCAATGGTGGCATTTGGTAAACTGAAAACCTGCATCTTTGCTACTGTATGAAAGAGTAAAAATAAAAAAAAGAGGTTAGATGTGCAATAAATATTATATAAATGAGAGAATCGATTTCCATAACTATAGTTTCTGAGGTTAAATGGGTTTTAAATGTTGTACTGATAGTACCTTCTCAGCACTCTGTAAGCAACATAGAAGTCCGACACATTTACACTATTTGCCCCACTTGAGAGAAACCACCTATGTGCAATAAAAGAATGGATTCATTACCGAATTTAGTAAATGAATAAGTTAAAAATAGTGAATGAAAAAGTCTAAGGAAGAAATAAACAATTTTTTCTGTTTTTCTCTCGCGGACAGACTGAAGTTATTCACTCAAGCAGTACCACGATTAACGACCAACTAATGGCCCGATGCTCATTAAAAATCTACTGAATGTAGAGACAGATGCTGAATGTTGAGAAAATAAAGATTTAAGTTGGAGAAACTGATCACAAAAGATAAGAAGAAGAAAAAATAAGTGGAGATGAGACATAAAATGAAATGAGCAGATAAGCAAGAAACGCGTAAGAGGGAGACAAAATACGAAACAAAATGAGAGAAACGATATTTATATAGAAGCAACAGAAAAACGGCGCAAAAGGTGAGTGACGAATGCACGACTCCAAGATTAAGTGACGAAAATTACTACGCGCGTCTTTTCTATCGAAGGTCGAGTTGAAGCAGAGAAGATGCCGGAATAAATTCGACCCAGACTTTAGTGACAAATAGAACGTTTTGTGGAGATAATAGGCATGGCTCCTTCGATAAAAATAAATATTGCTAAATTCTGGACTACAAAGGAGAAAATTCAAATTGATGATTATTTTATTTACTAAATTTGTAAATACTGTTGAAATAAAACGAAGCTCGTTCGTGTTTTAGCAATTATACAGAGACCTAATATAAGAACTGTTTCAGGAAGAATCAAATGAGAAGCCGGTAATAAGTAGGAAAAAGTAAAAGTGTTTAACTTCCTACAAAATCAGGGGATTGTTATTAATAGTAATCAATTAATTAAGAGCTATAAAATATCAAAATAATACAATAAGTAGGATGAAAAAAAATTATATCCAAGGGCAACTAAAGCAGGGAAGCAAAACAGTATCCCAAGGCTGGAAAGGGGTATGTAGTAAAAAATAATATTTTTTAAACAAGTCATGTGTACATCCTCTACTCTAATACAGTATAAAAATAAAACCTCTGGGCAATCGCTCGTACTAGCGCTTTCATATCCCAGCTGATCATAACGGCGTTGCTCCTCGAAGGATTTGTTGGAACAAAGTTGAAACTAATAGAAAAAAACGTAACACAAATTGGCGTCAAGTTATGATTTAGGTATAAAAATCTTTACCTCATCGTAATTATCACTTTGAAGGAAATATGACGTATACAGAACATTCATAACTGACGCAACTGAGTACCTTTCTTGAACTTACCATCGTGCTTTTCTCTTCCCTCTTTACTTTGACGAATGAGTTACATTAAAACGAGCTTTTCAATCCACTTTATTTCTTATCATACGGAATTTTTGATGTGTTCCAACGCTCTGCGCGATTGAACATATTTTTCATTTCCTCTACCACGAGAGATGAATAAAAAATGAGGAAAGAGGACGACTTCTCACGGGGAGTACACAAACGGTGCTCCGCTGAGACCACACCCAGTTGAAAACCACAAAAGACAGGCACTCACTCAGTAGTTCAACCGGGAGCTTGTTTAACACACCAATATAACAAAAGAGGATCCTCAAGTCTGCTTCTAAATGTGTTCTACCCACTATGCAATTCATTAGATTTACAAAATTCGCCACTCGTGTCGCTAGCGGACAAATTGATTCGAGTTTCACGGGGTAATAAGGTATTAGTAAGGGTATCAACCGAAATTAAAACACATGATAATGTGATTTATCAAATTAATTAGTTTTCTGTGCTAATAATCGCAATTTCAATCGTATTACTGCAAAATGTTGGCAAAAAGTGGATCGCATTGTAGTCTTCACCGCACCGCGGACTTTTTTGAAAACCGGTTCAAATGTGATCGAAGCGGCAGCAGAAATCAGCCTTCTATGGAATGGAATTGGGCCTCCTCCATGCAGTCTCCTTGGTTTAAGAAATTTGAGTGTACAGCTCACTCATTATTAGCCACAGGTTTGTGGATATCATACATTCAGCGTGAGAGGGCCAGTCCCGTTCACTGAGCAAACTCGCTTTTTGATGGTTTTATTTGGGGGCGTACAATGGCTTCACACAGTAATTGAACCGATCGTTCGATGAACTACCGAGCGCTCTAACCAGTAGGCTACTACCACGCTCTCAAAATTGCTTAATAACTCACTGGTAGCCTAGTGGGTAGAGCGCTTGTCTGATCATCGAAAGCGGGTTCAAATACCAGGTGTAGCGTTTGGACATCCCCCAACGAATTCTCGAAGTGTGAAGTGACCCAGGGAAAGGAACTGACACTCTACCCTATCTGTTATTCACACGCCTGAAACTTAGTACGGGGTGAGCCCTACCCTCACCTATCCAAACCAACATTCGCATTGAATAACGGAGTGAAAAAGACAGACAAAGAAAGATTAAACACAAACGTTATGGCGCGTGCATTCAGGTCGAAGGGAGTTAGAATGCCTACCTGGACGGTTCTATGGTCTACATATTACCGTGCCCCCTAGCGAGTCGTCGAAATGAACAGCTTGACGGTAGTCTAGCGGTTGCTGGCTGAATGCAGAGGACGGGGGCATAAGGTTAAATGAGGGAGAGGAACGGGACTGTGGGACAGTTTATCCTCTGTGAACGTAACCTCATCGCGATTTGGATCGAGAATGAGTTCCCTTCTTTCTGTGGGCCACGCGCTTTTAACCTCCCGTAGCCTCACCTTGAGCTACATATCGCAGAAAAATAGAGGAGCTAGAAACCGTGAGTCATTATGCACTCGGGATATAAGGATCGCCACCACTTCTTCTCGCGGTCGTTAATAAGTACCATGACAGAAGACGTGAACTCTGAACCAGAATTAAGGGAGGGCTATGAAATGCCAAGCTCTCTGCATAACGTTTTCACAGGCTACAGCTGGAATGATGGTTTCAAGCCAGAATTAATTAGGAAGAAAGAATTAATGAACGCCTGATTCGGAGACATTTCACCAGGAATAATAAGAATCCTTAGTCTGTTTGATGTGAGATATTGAGTAGTAAAAAATGATCTCAAGTAAAATGGTGATTAAAATTTCTCAAGTTTCCATTTAATCTCCATACCAGAATAAAAAAGTAACTCCTACATCGATTGATAATAATGACCTAGATATTCATTTCCATTTTTTTCTATGCATAAGAGGGGAATTGCATTCGATTGAAATCTTATTACTTCAATATGGTTGCCAATATTACGTTGTTTCAAGACAGGTGTGAGGAAGTTCCTATGAAATTCTCATTTAACGGTAGTAATGACTTATTTATCCCTGAATTTATATTATATTGGCACTTAGGAAAAAATAGAAACAACTCGCTGATAAATTTTTATTCCGCATAAGTTTGTTTAAGGGTATTCCCTGGGGTTTATTTAAAGGTACTAAGTCAGCAATCCGATGATTGGTTCAACACAAATCTCCACTCCGCACTCTTATTAGTTAAACTTTTTATTATTACTCATTTCTTCATCTTAATATCTGTAGTAACATGTCCAATAATACCGATTCGGGGGGCTTTATTTGCTTTACTTCTCGCCCACATGTCCTTCAGCGAGATTAACTTCATCAGGCCATCGTGTGGCTGGTGCAGCTCTTCTGTGATATCTTTATATTTTTTGTCGAAACTGCTTGAATGTTAGTAGGAAAACTGGAGAATTCATCACCTCAGAAAATATTTTGTACATAATATGTGTACATTGCATATAAATTTGGATTTACATAATTTGTGTAAAATGTATTCGTCGAACACAAATTGTTAAGTTGCATAAAAAATAGTAAATACTTTTTATACAATTGTACACAATCGTAAATACGTAAATAATATACATATTGCGTCAATTGTTTAAAATTTACAAAAAAAATTCATCGGGATAGTTTCACATTTATTTTTCTCGGAGCCAAATATAAAATGAAATATATTTCCTTAAGTCTGCGTAATAGTGATACTCGCCACAGAATAAACGGAAAATGTTAAGTACGTCATGGTCCAGATTAGGTTACATAAAAGAAAATCATGAGCTCCCAAAAGTTGTCGTCTATTCCTAGACGTTGATTTATATTCATAATGGCAATATATAATACTTTTTTTCAAAATAAGCGCAAGGTCCAGTGCTGCCATCAATTTTCAAAGGTAAAACTTTACGCTAAGGTAGTCAGTACCCTTAATCAAGAGCTTAAGTTCCGTTTCAACCAGAAGGAGGATGCATTATTCTCTTTCGAACGTTTTTATTGTGTCTTCATTTGGCGACTAATTACTTGTTTTAAGCTTCCGTTATCATTTCGAAAATTTAAGGGCATAGGTAGTACACCTTCAGTTGTGTCTGACATTTGAAAATTTGACATCTGAAAACATGACAAGGTAAAATTTTCAAATTTGAGAAACACGTACAAGTTGAAAAGAATCTACTTCACCATGAACATTTCAAGGTGATAGAATAAGTTTTAAAGAATTAAAACGTCACAAAAAGAGCGATAGAAGGGGGAATGACGCGTCCAGTAAATAGCGGAATTTAATGATCTCTCTAGACACGAGTAGATCTGTGATTAAAAATAGGCATACATATTAAATTTATGCAGATGTATGTTGTAGAAACTGGAGAAAAATAGCAATTTCAATTCTATTTTTACGAACTAAGCTGCGGAAAATATTGTTTCATTTCATTTTGGCGGTAACTTAACACAGAGGTTATGGTTTCTCCAAATAAATCCTCATCTAAGTCACAACTATGCTCAATATTCAAAATACCAGGATCATCAAATTACTACATGCCATACTTTGAATGATACTTAATCTTTGAGCATGGCCACATACATTCACTATGATGGAAAAATGGATGATAACGCCCACTAGAATTTGAAAACAGCGATGAAATAGAACTGTGAGGAATCCACACATCACTTTTTGAAGCATATCAATGGAAACAGAAATGGTGTTTCAATTTTCATGTAGTACCTTCCCGAGATACACCGAGCGTTTTCTTATGTTCGAGACATCCAAGCGCTACAAAGTCGCCTCAGCCTTCGTCTGGTCTTTAAGGCACCACTCAAGGAGTAAAGAATTTGGGCGCGCTGTACTTGATGTGGGACGAGGAGGAGTTGGGGGGTAAAATGGGCTCCACTCTTCGTCGAGTGGATCTCAAGGTTTCCCGAGCCCCCGACGTACTCCCTTTAGAAATGAGGTTCAGCCATTATTGCAAAATGGGTACACGTGCCAGAATGGGACACGCTATGCGATTTTAGGAAATAAAATGACAGAAATCATCTTTACTCTCATCTTCACTGTTTTATTTCGGAATCTATATTCACGTTGAAAAAACTTATAATATACCTGTGTTTACTCAGTAGAATTATCCACCTTACCTATAACAAGGATATTTAAATATACTTAGTATATGGAAATCAGGCCAACGTACTTTTGCTTCAGATACCGCAATACCTACTGTTTCCATGTGCAAAGTCTACTTTAGCAAAGTACTCTTTATTATATTTGTACAATTTTGATGTCACTGCCATAAAAAAGTCATTTATTCTGATACAATGCTTAAAGAGTTACTCCGTTTCGTCAGCATAATTCCAGATGCAAATATTCGTCAACGGCGAAAGAAAAACGAAGTATCTATGCATGCACAATGCACATCCACGCTTTCCTCGAATCCCTTCAAACCATTTACGCTACGAAAGCCTATAACTTAATTAAGAATGCATCCTAAGTACTTTGATGAGTCACTTAAAATAATTCAGCGGAAGAGATCTCATTTCTCGTTCCCGAAGCTCGAAAGGCTTGACCAGAAGCGGTAACCTACAGCTGAGGGATACCTGCATTACCCGTAAGTGATGTAAGTGATATTTAATGAAATTACTCACGAGATACAAGGAGAATGGAGATTGGTTGTGGAGAATACTTTTTCAATTTATTCTGGCGCTATCATAACACACGGGTTATGGATTTCTCGAACAAAGTTTCATATAACTTTCCTTAAGCTGAATAATCAAAATAATAGGCTAAGTAAATTCCTTCATTTCATTACTTAATTTAATACTAACTAATTGGGAACCACCACACATGTGGTATCATGGGTACTAAGTACACCAAAAGATATGAGATCGGAAATAAAGTAGATTAATTAGATTAGGAGAGCATTAATTATCGGCGATTACCAAATAAAAGTCCGTCATAAGAGGCATTAAGCTCTTGAAAGTCTCTATTCGCATTGATGAATTTTGATATCTACTCTAAGACATGTGGTAAATCTGAAGTTCGGTTAATATTTAAATCCAACTTATGTAGAGTAGCATTATAACGTATTATGCTGGTAAAATGGCGTAATAATTATTTTAAAATCAATTAAAATTAAAATTTAGCTACCACTCGTAGTCTTGACAAAATATTTTCTGTTTCAAAGGGAAATCTAGCATAATGAATTCCGAGCATAAAAAATTATAAAAGTTTGTCAATTACAAGCCAAAAATAATATCAATTTTAAAGTTCGAAGGTTCTTAATAAGAATATCATACGACAATTACCCTATAAAAACTAAAAAGCTGCATATTAGTAGACTTTTAGTAGCAATTTCGGTATTTTAATTTTTTGAATTAAAACTGACGCATATTCCATCTCAAACCAAGGAGGAATATGTCAATCCTGCCGCGTGAACGGTGGCGAAATTCAATTTTTTTGCAATTGGAGAAAGTTTCCCCAAGGTCTGGAATCAAACTACGGAATTTCCGAGGAAAATAATGGGAAACAATTTGCTATTGAACCTGAGGAACCTGAATAGTGTAGTGGTTTGCGCAATGACCCGGAAAACCAAAGCTCCCTGGTTCGCTCCCCGGCCCAGGAGAATTTTCTCCCATGAAATCAATGTGAAAAATCAACGCTATGAGTTTATTTTATTGTATTTTAAAGAAATAAAACCACATACAGCATATGCCATTTTATAGTGGCCAGGTAACAATACATAAATTAGAGGACGAAGACGCAATATAACATGTAGAAAACAATAATTACATTTACAAAAACAAAAGGACAACAAGAAACTGCAGTGACAGACTACTTCGGTGACAGATAGGATAGGGAAAGGCTTATGAAGGATTTCAATGGAAGTGCAAAGGGGTCGATGTGTGGAGGGAGTGAGTTCAACACAGAAGTAATGCGGTAGAAAAACGAACGTTTAGTGAGTGAAAGTCTAGGAATGGGCATGTGGATTAGGGGATGAGAACGGGTAGGGCGGGGTGGAACTTTAAAATTGATAAAAGAGAGCAATGCTGGGCAGTCGATGGTGGAATTGAGAATCTTATAAATAAGTTTTAAATCAGATTTTTCGATAAATCAGATAAATTTAAACTGATGAATCAAGGCATTTGAGTTTCATTTCCTCGAAAGAAGTTTCCTTCTCGAATAACGTCGGTAGCAAGGAGCGAGAGATGGCGAGAAAAAATCAAAAGAGAAGCAGCGCTCTGCATGGTTTGCTTGAGCACCATAGGATGCTGCACACGAAGTGCCGCGTCATTTTGCCTGGAGTGCCTGCTTTTAGAGCTCAAAATAAGTACCCATAAGTTACTCTTTCCCCATTCCCTCCGGCACCATTTGCATAATCGATACTTGTTTGTCGGATACTTCCGCTCCGCATTACCATCGTTCGGTGACTCTTAAATTGACGCAACCTAGTTAGTTTTTTTTAGAACAGTACCCTTCACACAGCAATTTTCTAAGACTGAGAAATAAAAATAAAAGTGCAATAACTAAATCGGCAGCGAACACAAAAATTCACCTATGCATTTCATTCATTCATTGACCTAAGCTTCATTTAAAATAAAAATGATTTAAATTCTGTCACGAAAATTAAAAGAAAAAGGCACTTTAAATTACTCACTCTTTACTTCTTCTTCACTTAACTTTGGCAGAGCTTTCTCACTACTTAAGATAAGAAGAAAAAAAATACGAATACAGATGAGGTAGCGATATTCAGAAATATGCAGGGCTTGCGAAGGACTACACTTAAGTACTACATGCTAATTTTTGATAGTTATTACTATAAATCTTCTAAAAATGTAAAAGTTTAGCTTTATTGTATTTTGAGACTCAAAACTATTTAGAGACTTCACCATATTTCTACAGCCAATATTTATTACGCTAGCAAGAATCATATTATATTTCTTTGCCTATTCCTATCGGTAAATGAGAAAAAATATATACCAGATGATTGCTAGAAAACTGTAACATCCGACGTTCAAAATCGATACTCAGTTGTAGGGCACTATAATGCGATGCATGAAGGCGACCCATCTTTTCAAAATAATACTGACTCATCTCTTTAGAAAAGTTGGCGTGTGGTCATATCTCTCATCTATCCACTCTTCCAAGCAGGTCAGTCCGCCATTGTTTATAAAGGCCTCTTAAAGTTTTTGGAAAATCATGATTAGTGTCTTGAAATATGAGGAACGATTAAGATGACTGACCTGATATCCACGTAATCGATAAGAAAACGGTGAAGCACAAATACAACGACAGGCAATAATTTCGACTTTTAGAACCGCATCGATACGCTTACTACAAGTGAGACTGGTATTTGAACGGTATAATGCGTACATGATCGCGGCGTGTTTAAAATGCTGCTACAAATAAAACTAATATACAGTATTATGAAAAGTTTATCCTGTTTTCTGCAACTGTGCAAAATTACTTAATAAAATATCTGCAGCAGGATAAGTACCTAACGTATTCAAACGCCGGTATAAAAATACGGAAATATTATGGATTGACTCATCCAAATTTTTCCGAAAAAGAAATGGCAATTTCGAAACTCTAATTATATAACAGAGGGGGTTATTTAATTAAGATCAAAATTATTAGGTGGCGAAGAAACACAAGGTTCACAGGCTCTTAGAGAAAAGGTAATAGCAGGGAAGGCATAAATAGACCAGGAAAAGGATTCAAGCTATGCTGAATCAATGGACAAAAGAACGGGATAAACGGCGCATGTCAACGAAATGCAAGGAAATTATGTTGGAAAATATAATCTATAACCACGTTTTCTATATACAAAAATATGAGTTCCATGAAAGAAAGAAAGTTCCATGATCGGAAAATGGATGACAAAATTTATGAGTTTAAAAAATGAAGATGGAAGGCAAGTTCACTAAAGAAAATGTTTGATTTTGGTGAGAGTAAATGTTTACTCGTCCTATACAAATCTTTCTGCTGAAGTCATCGACAACGATTTTGTGGTTTCATCGACACGACAAGAAATTGCAAATGAAAAAATGACTAATTACGAAACCAAACCGATTATTTATAAATCATTATTAAATTGGACAACTTAGTCAACTATAACATAATATTGAGACATGCACCTCTAAAATATGACTTGCGATCTTGAATTTTGCACCTTTACACTCCTCAAAGATCGTTTTACAGCATTTTTATCACCTATCTTAATTTCATCTTAATTTCTTATATCTTATCTTCTTATCTTATCTTTCTTATATCTTATTTCTTATTTCTTGTATCTTAATTTCAAACAGCAATTTTATTTTTTTTAGTGCATGGTACAAGGTAAACGTTTCAAAATTCATTGGCTTGGTTACGTGATCCATGACGCACAGTACGGCACGGCACTAGAATTAAATAGTAGAGTAAACTTCTTTCTTAAAAGCTAGAAAGAATGATTGCATAAAAGTAAAAATTCTTTACTTAATCGTAGTTGACTATCAGCTATTAGCTTGACAGCCAAAAGAGTCACGTTAACCCTTAGACAAATTTATTCCTTGTTGTCGTATAATTTTTCTGGTGCTGCTGTGTGCAGGCGATGGGTACTGGGCTTTTTCAAGTACAAATGCCTAGAGAGACGGAATGAAGAGATGTGAAGAGCTTCTTAAAGAAAAAGATAACAGTTTAACAACCACTTAATTAGCGACCGGGTTGATTGTCCTCCCTGATGGACAAGGGTTGCAATACCGTGATGCCGGAAGGCACAAAAGACAGTAATGAGCACAGCTCCTTTGTTTCCACCTACCGTTGTAGTATCCACCACTTTCTCAGAGAAGCGCAGCTCAGACTGGTGGTTAGCTGCAAGGCCGCGGGAGGCGCTGGTAACTACCACAGTGGCGGCGCCACCTTCGCGTATCACGCGGCGGTGTTGCCACTCCTTCAGGTGAGCTAAGACTTTGTGCATGGTGACTGTGACTTTTCGTCAGTTCATTCACTCAGAAATTCGATGCGACTTTCACCTGCCCATGAGGCTTTGCTTCACTTTGGTAATCTTCGCTGGAGATATTTTAAAAATAAAAATATTCTTCTTTCAGTCCATGATGAACTGTCTCTAAGAGCGAGAAGTGACACATTTCACTATTCCTTTGCAAAATGCAATGGAAAAACACTCAAGGGGCCGATAATATTATCGATTTCGGAAACGATATGTATTGTCGAGCTTCCCGATGGTGATATCTTAACCTTAACAGAAAGATTGGAGACGACAGCAGTGGGAAAAAAATCCGCATTACATCGCTGAATGCTAAGTCAAACACGACACAGTTCAGAACGACACCTTCTAGAACGCTTAAAAAAGCTGAGAACAAGCCTTAGGTCTTCGAACGATGAAGGAAACCGCACACGTTACGCAAAAAATACCGATTGGGTTTCTCTAAAGCTTGAATTCCTATTATTGGAAATTTGTTATTGTTCTTATGATAAAAAATGGTCCAGTTAAAATTTGAAATTGTCCCAGAGGATATTATCCATAATACATCGATATGGACGTCTCGAGATGGATACTGATCGCAATATACAGCTTCTCTCACCAATCTACGACGTTTCAGAAATGTAAGAAGTTAGTTTGATTATATCTCTCAATAAGTTCAGACTTAATTTACGCCGACAAAAATGTTCAAACGTAATAATAAAAGAAATAATACGTTAAAGCGTAGCACAAGTGTGAAAAATAATTTATTCCCGCTTTTTGACCCTAAATTATTGCTGTATTCAACCCGAAGTATATTTGTACCTTAAAATGTTTTATGCTCAATTTAATCACAATTATTGATATCGTTATCAACAGTGTAAAACTCACAGAAATACATTAATAATAAATTAGTCGGAGAATTAACAAAGATCAGCACAGTTTCCCTTCCGTAGGTAAAGAATACCAATATCACTAATTTCTTGACAAAGGGTTATTGTTCCTTTTCGCTCACGTTCTCTGATATATTGGAAGATTTCACGGTGCTAACAAAATGCAGATATTATTTCTAACCGTCATTGATACATATTTAGCGTATAAGGCAATTTATTAAATGCAATCGAAATAATTCAACTTCAGCCTTTCCTGGAGAATTATCGGTAGTTTTTTCAACTAACCAAGCGTATGTAAGGTAATTGAGAAGATATGTTATCTTCTCTCAGTACCGGTTAACACCACCAATGTTTAACATTTAAGAATAATTATGAGCAATACATAGCAATGAAGTAATGTGAATAAACTATGTAACAATACGCCTAGAAATTAGCGCCTGGCCACAAACGCGTCAACAGTTAGAATACGAGTTGTGCATACGAATTCACAGCTTGACAATCAAAAGGCGATGGGTGTACGAATGATTGATGAAAATGCCCAAGAGCTTCAACACTTAACCGTGGGGAAGGAAAGCGATACAAGTTCAAATTCAATAGAATTCCAGTATTCCTACCCACAGAGTTGTTAAACATATACTAACAACAGTTTTCTCTATAGATACATTCACTTCTAGAGCTTTGTAGAATATAAAAGTTTCTCTATTACGTGGGTGCGAAACAACTTATAAAAATACTGTGTTTCTCTACGATTGATAGATTAAAGCGATCTATGAAAATTATGTAATTACCACAAGTGAGGTTTGATGGTTAAACACGACCACAGGATTAGCTTAAGTCTCTATTCGCTAAGTTTTATCAAGGATCTCATTCTATTTGATTTTAGAATCCTAAGGAATGAAATTTCTAAGGCTAGGTGTGATTATGTGAACGTCTGTCAGCTAACCGAATTATATTGTTGGCATATTATCAGCGTGAACAATTAAGGATGGCGAACCTCAAATTTCTAGTATAGCAATTTTTAAGATTCCTGCAGGGTGCTTTATCGAATTACACCAGACTAAAAGTTGTCTCTAAGCTATGAAATGGTTTATCTGAGCGTGAAGAGTTAGCTTTAACGTCCTACAGTCGCTAATGTATTCTCATATGGGTTAAAACTATTTCTAAACACTCTATGTGGATGAATTTATACTGGCTATAAGCTATATATGAGGCTCGTCTACTTGAAAATAGATTACTGTACTTTGTGATATGAGCTAAAAAAATAAAAAATGGAGGAAAATTAGTTCTTTTACAAGAATGGAAAGGAAATGGGCGTAGTATTACTTGGGAATGGTCTCGGTGAGGCGTTTAAGAGTATAGAGTAGGTGAGGGGGGAGAGCTAAGAGTAATGAGTGGAGGTTTAGTAGGAGAAATTACAGGGCTAAGAGAAATGCGATGGATGTTCGAAGAAAGGGATGAGAGCTCGATAAATATGGGATAGTATTTCGGCCGTCTTTGACGTCATTCATTGATTGGATTGATTTTTAATGGAACACGCGGCTGGAATGAAGACATTCGAGAGGAATCCTTGAGGGGTTAGCCTCCTGGATCTTTTTTCAGTGACTGATATCTTCAATAAACTTGGTGGAATGATTGAATGCGTTTTATTGCAAAAAATCCTTTGCCGTAATATGAAACTGGATAATATATTTTAAACGATGATAGATATAACGATGAAGCGAAGGATTATGAAAGATATTGGTAGTGTAAATAGAGGATATATTTGTAAATGTATATATATATATATATTTGGTATAAATATTTTTCCCTGTTTCAAAGATTGTGATATTCACAGATATATTTGGTGCTTACTTTAAAGCCGGAGATTTGTGTATAAAAAACCAGCGGTTGCGGAATTTCCTTTTAGTGTGCGCAGAGTTTTCAAAACGACTGAGTTCGGAGCGCGACAATCAGGTAGAACTTTATCAGCAGAGTCGATTTTGGGCACCGGGGGGCGAGGAATATTCCCAGAACGGATATCCTCTCCGCTTACATTTGGCGCCTTCTCACGAAGCCTAAAAAGCTCACCGTGAATCTAAACCCTGGCGAGGACCGGAAAAGGATTAAAATTAAGAAAAATATGCTGATCAAAATTGAATACCCCTTTTTGTTGTATCGTTAAACAAACAGCGTGGAGCGGAGAGAAAGGACGGAGATGATCGAGAAAGCAGCTCATTAATTTTCAACAGACCACTTATCCTTCTTTTCTTTTTTCCTTATTTGCTTCCTTAGTTTGAAAGAAAAGGACGGGCAAAAAGCAAGTAGCGCGAGAGGCAAGAAAATCAAACAGAAAATACGTCTCTTGCTAGGTTCTTTCTCTTCCTCGACACGGAAACTGTTATACGACTATTCGACACTTGTAAAAATTCGACGGAAGCTTTACGAGAATTATTTTTGGAGAAAGGTAAGGAGTTAATGAGCTCGATTTTTGCGATGCAGCTTTTGGGGACCGGGATGACTCCGCGAAAGGCAAGCTTATGAGAGCGTATCCACTAGAAATCCTGGTTGGTACAGGGAGAGTAAAAAAAAACACGAGATATGATGAACTAACTTATCGACCCCCGATTGGAAGGCATCCTTACGGACAATAGCTTTCAGGAAATGGGAGCGAGGTTGACGGGTGAACCTAATTGATAATAAAAAAAATAGGAGAAAATGACGTCGGTGGAGGGACTGTGGAGGCACGATTCTATCACTTTTTTAATTTAACGAATAAAAAATTATCCCCCCGTCGAGACCAACGAAATGAATTCCTCCGCCTCTATCGCAACCAACGGAAAAGGACAACACGACCACACAACCCTTTCCCTGATTTGTCCACACGTCTCCTGGCAAAACAGCTGGGCTTCGCCACCAACAGGGCGACAACACATCCCGTTCCCCGTATTTATTCCCTCTTCTTTCGAAAAAGAAAGGTCTAGAGAAGTAGAATAGGGTAAGGAAGCCGTTTTACTTCGTATCCCTCCATCCCAGCGATTGCCAATCACACTTCTTGACCATGATATCACTTCCTAATAGACACACTATCACCTCTTCCTACGACGCTGACCGAACCGAATAGGTATCGGAGCGGGACACCCAGGACCAACAGTTAGATGCTGTGTTCGGAGTCAGATTTCTGAGGGAAGAACGGTTGTCGGCTAAAATCGTGGTGGCGTGTGGCTTCAAGGACGCTCAGGGGGAGTGTTCCGGTAAGGGAAGCAGCGATTCGGGGATAAAACCCCTCAGTTAGAAGCGTTCAAGAAGAGAACAGAGAGCACATGGGCACATTCTGGTGGGCACGATAGTTTTAAGCGGAAAAGACCTTCGGGGGAGTTCTTCTGTACGGGTTTTCACTAAAGATTGAACGGGCTAAGCCTCGCGCGGGCCGCGGGGCAACCCGGAGGGAGGTTAGCGGCTAGCCCGGGGGAACCTGGGGGGGCCTCGGCGGGACGGAGGAAGCGAGGGGCCCAAATGGCACGCCTCCGGCCACGGCACGCGAACCTTCTTCCACCGGCGAGGGCCACGGCCGCCTCCACCTCCGCTACTCTCACTAGGAAAATGTATTTCGCACGGCCAGCATATCGATCCAAGTCTCTCTTGTCAACACCGGAGCTCATCTCCCCTCCCACCTCACTTCTACCAGCCCACCATATTTATTTTTTAGTTTCGCCTGACCCCGGACACGAAGACACACTCACACTGATAGGTGGGTAACTCGTCCGCGGACGAGTGGTTTTTCGACTGCGAGGAAATCCCCAGGAAACGGTTCCAGCGGGAGAGAGAGTGAAGGGGAGGTTAGTGTTATTGGGTGGGGAAGGCGAGGAGTGAGTGCTGTCCCGTTCCCTCCGCACTCTTCGCACACTGTTCCTTCCAACATGGGATGGGGAAAGCCGAAATTGCGGGAGGGGTAAAGGGGTTAGGGAAAAGGGAAGGGCAAGGACTACCAGCGGGATAATCTCAGATGCCAAACTGATGCGGACGGCAGAAGAATATTCTTTCCACCGCGGCTTGCGGTGGGTTTTCAATTGGATTTTACTATCATTGAGTCGTCATCCGATCACGCAACCTATGTAACCTCAGTGCTGTCCCGATCACATCTCTAAACACAATCGACGATACAGTCTTCTCACAACAACTAGCTTAATACTCGACTCCTATCCCCCTCCTCTCAACTGAAACAGTCCAGCTGGCCTAACACGTCTAAACCCACAACATGCTCGCGACGGCCAAGATTTAAGGAGAGATGTCAGCGATGATTTCAGAGGAAATATTTCACGCCTCTCGTTTCCTTTCTCAGGTTGAATCCTTTCCACTATTATTCACGGCTCCAAGAATTCGTGGAAGCACGGCCAATGGCAGCATGGGAGAGAGAAGGGTTTACAACCCTCGGCGAGGTCTCCGTGCTCGGCCGACGCAGCAGGTGTCCTTCCACGCTCTCATTAACAAGACGGCGGGCCGCAGCAACTCTACCGCCACCACATCGCCCGAGAGTCGGGGATCGAATCGTCGACACAACCACCGCCACTACTGTGTGCCCACTCATGCACTGAAACCGCGTGACAGACTTAACGACGTCAACTTCCACCCCCGACGGCTCACGCACTATAAGACGAGTGCGGCGGCGTACAATGGCAGCTTCCCACTCCTCCGCACGCGGATCTTCACCCACAATGCGCTGCGCCCGGGCCCTCTCCGCACCCCTCCCGCGGGTTTTTCCCTCCCCGAGTGGGCAAGCCCTCCTCAATCCTCGGAGTGACACTTCTCTGGAAGATTGCCGAAGAGATCACATCCGTCTCCCTCTCCGTGAGATACGTCGGGTGATTCCGCGAAGAAATCCTCAACCGCCTTCCGCCCCTCCTGAAGCTCTTTTTCCCCACCACCAGAGGGGGTGGCGGCGGATGTATACGGAGTGGGTGATGGGAAGGGACAACTCGGGATACACACACATACGCGCACACACAAACACACACAAGGCGTGAGCCGAACGGGGTCGCTATTCCCTCCCTCCCGTCCTCTCCTCACTAACACCAACTGCCGAACGCAGAAGGCTGCCGCCGTCCACTTGTCTCAGTCCCCGTGCGTCTTTCTTTCCCGCTCAGATGTTCGAAATAGAAAAAAATCCACAGGTTCTCCAAGCTTTCCGCAATAATAAAAACACGATAGCGCTTAAGCTGCAGAAGGCTGACAGTACACTGGTCAGCAAACGCGTGGTTGGAGAAGATTTCGAGCGACCGTACGTCTAAATGTCAACTGCTGCGCTCCGTGCGACACTAATTGCTACCTGTAAACGGACAGCGAATGTTTCCTAGCATTTAATGAGGTTGGCGATTACGCGGTAACATGAAAAACATGACACGATGCGCTTAAAATGTAAACATGGAGGTGGGTATACAACACACAGGCACATTAGCACATATAAACCTAGAGACGGTACGCAGAAGTCGTACACTCTCTTTCAGGTGGGTTGGCGAAGCAGGCGCGGGAACTCTATATCCGCGGTAGGATCTCACAGGTAGCACAGCACGCCCTTCGAGGCGAATTAAAATAATTTCGAAGGGCTATCGGGCGTATTCCGACGAGACTCCCTGAGACTAGCGTCCTCACTCACTTTTCCAAGTCTCAAACCACACCCCGTGAAGGAAGTTAACAAAAAGGGTCACACGCACATCATTTCGAAAGCTGGACACAAGCGAGGGAGCTCGTTGGAGCTCTTTGCGAGGGTTGGGAAAGCAGCGAGCGGGAGAGGTCTGACTCGTAACCCAGCTGTATCGAGGGGTGGCAGACAAAAAAATAAGGTCCGAAAAAATTGCACGTCGACGGATTCGTGTCTCTCTCCCACTCTGGGCAACAAGAGGCGAACCACCGGCGATGCTACGCGGCCCTGGGTGTGGCCCCTGACGAAGGTCCAGTGGGCCCACGCTCGGCCTCCGGGCGGGGTCCGGGAGGTTAGCATAAGCGAGCCACGTTCTCTCCTACAGCTCTCGCGGATGGCCCGACTCCCTTAACCGTCGCCGTTGAGGTAGGAGAGAAGTGTGGGGGGGTGGGGAGTTTACGGAGGGGAGGGCTCCACAGCGCCGCCGCTGCTTAAAACCGCCCCTCCTATCTCCCCCCGCCCCCCTCCCGGGCATCCGTCCTCTCTCTCCACCCCTCCGCGCCCCCGACAGAAAACGCCCCCGCGCACGCCCTTCTCTCTCTCCGTAGCCCCCGACACACCCTCCGCGCCCCGCCACGACCCGCATGCTCCTCCGCTTCCCCAGAACCCTGCCTCTCCGCCGCCGCGACGCATCCCAAAACAAGCGGGTTGCGACCCCCAAAACGAGGGACAGGACGCGACGATAAAACCCCTTTAAACTTGTACGGCCTTTTCCTTAATTGAACGACTTAATTTCACTTCATTCTTCCATATGCTCTCATTTTGCTTTCCCTTCTATTTTACCCCTATTCAGTCCTCATATTTACCAACTAGAGCTCTTCGACTTCTCATAGAGCAAATATGATCGGCCGTGCGGGAGTGAAGATTCCACTTAACAAACTTAATGCCAATGCATTCTATATCCGCCCTCTTCTCTGCGTTCCTTTTTTAATTGATATCTATAAATTTATGTTTATCACCTAGAGCACTCGTTCCTCACCGCAACTATACACGCCAAAACAAGCGTTATTCCTACGAAATGTGAGGCTTCAGTAATGATACAACTCCCAGCAAGCATTGCTCTGACTTATATTTTCTTTTAGTCTGATTTTAATGGCTGCTATTTTCTCACATGATAAGTGCAGCCCTATCTGTTCCTAAAGGTGCACCGCAGGAAGACTTATCTGCTCATTATAGGGCATTTTTCCTTAGGAAACGACTTAGTTTCGCATCATTATCCCATTGCTTCGATTTCGCCACTAACTTTCCTTCCACTCAATTTCACTTCTAATCAATCATCCAGCTCATCAACTCTGAGCTCTCCTACAGTGATATAGAAATTTATACTCAAATCAAGCGTACTGCGCCCTTAGCGAGGGACTATAACAATTATACAACCCTTATCCGCTTTATTCAAGCCTGTTACGTCCACTACACGTTCATCTTTGTGTATTCCCTCTTCCGTTTTTAATACGGTACGAAAAACTCCTTCTCTACCCAAAGTATAGCCTTTTCCTTATTTAAATCTTAATTTCATTCTATGTACCTATTCCTCTTACCTTCGTTTTTTTCCTCCTCTAGTAGTATTCCCTTCCTCAGACTGCCAGCCAAAGCTCCTAGTATGATTACGTGTATTAAAATAAGAAGATGGTGCGCGAAATATGGAGAAATGGGAAAAACCCAATTTATCCTTGTTTGATTCCTCCTTACATTTCGAGCTTTTTCGTACTCTCCTTTGGATGATGATTTCCCCAGCGATGCCTCAAATGAGGAGAGAAAAAATACAACTAGTTATTTCTTCTACCCACAACCTTTACCTCCAGTTATTAACTTCTTACCATTGAGCTTAATATCTTCTACCCTTCATCATGTACAGCCTTTTTCCAGTATAAACTAATCACTCCAAACTTCATCCCATACCCACTGCTCAATTTCCTCATTCGATACTTTTTATTTAAACAATTTCTCACTCAATCATCCAAAAAATACTCACCTTTCAAGACAGCGCATTAAACACATGCTTGAAGACCACAAATTGAGGGAGTAACGATATTAAACCAGTCCTCTCTTTCCTATTACTTTACTCAAGACAGATTATTATGTTTTCAATCAATTCTCCGTCAATTTCATTTCTCTTGATCATGATTTGATTTTCCGTCTTTCACTCTAAAGATAGTAAGATAATATCCATTGCCATAAGAACTATTGTCTTTCTCCTCATCTTCCCTCTGTTAACTTTCCGGATAATCGCAGCCTGTGTTTTGGTATTTCGTTTTCTACCTCTAGCTTGTACCCATAGTTTTTTCCCGCCCAAAAAGTTGAGATAACGAATTTGACAACCCATTTTTCCTCTTTGCTTTGTTTCGTTCATCCAACTCCCTACAAACTGTTTCAACTAGTCTTTGTTTGCTCTTTATCACGAAAATGGAATTTTTCCTTTTGGAAGTCCTTCCAAATATTGTACACATTACCCTTATCTCACTTTACAACTTTTCCATCTCAGTCTTTATTTTTCTCTTAATCTATTTACTTTTAATTCCTCTCTCATAATCTTCTTTCACCCATATTTGACCCAAACACTGCTCTTTCAAAACCTTACTTCCCTGTCTCGACGATGCATCCCAAGCCAAGCGGGTCTAGGCCGCAAAACGGAGTGTTGCCGCGAAACAACTCCTTCCTTCCCCTTGGTTTCCTCGAATCCCGGTTCGTCTGTCTTTCTCTCTTTTCCTCCATACGGATGAAACATTTCCTGGATGTCCTCTTCGTCTGTTGGAACAAATCCAAATGTACCCTGATCCTCTTTTCTCAAAGACGATCCTTACTCGTCATTACTCTCGATCACGTACTTTTACTATTCAATTCCTTTCCTGCTTTATTTTCTCTTCTCTCGGTATGGACAATAAATTTTCTGGCTACTTAACTTCATTACCTTCCACTGTCTCCTTTCACCGCCCTTGAAATATATCCTTACACTCCTAACTAAGCAACAATTCTTCCGTTCCAGTTTATACTCTGAAAAATCTTTCTTTCGCTCACTCCCGCTCACGATATTTTTTTCAGATTCTCCTCTGCTCTACATATTTCATAGAAGTCATTTCTTTTTCGCTGAAACAACCCTAAAACCCAAATATTCCAGCACTATTTACTGACAAGCCATTTCAAGCCCCATAGGTAAATTTTTCTCCCTTAGACAAATAAATCCTCCTTCCTGCCATGATTTGCCTCTCTTTAATCTACTTACTTCACTTACTTTTTGCTTCAAATAATTATTACAGAAGATCTGTACATTTTTACCTCAAATATAATGCAACTCCAAAATAAATGTACACTATTTTATTACCACCTTTGAGCTTACCATAAAGTAAATTTACGGGCTAATCTATCATATACATTCGTTTCTAAAATTGCTCTGTATTCTTAGTTTTTTAATTTTACAAAGACACACAAGTTATGTCATCATGTTATTTTTCAAATAAACATTACTACTTCCTTTGCTATATATACCTTTGATTGCTCACGATGGAAAGAAAGATAGGACTGAGCCAACTATACAGCTTGGAGCTCAAGTATTTGCTCTGACTCTAACTAAATATTGAGAGCATCTTTTCCCTTCGCAGAGATTTTTCCAGAAAAAAATAGATACCCACATCTATTATTTTCTCTTGCTACAAGAGACTTCTCACGGAAATTCAAGCTTCTCTGAACTTTTCCTTTCTCTCGGATTCCAGTTCTTTTTTCCATTCTACCGATCGCGAGATCATTCCAAGCACACACTCCGGCCAACGCACGCATCACGACCCTCACTCAGACCTCGGTCGTCCGTGGCTCTCGTGCGATGCCAGCGCCGCCGTTTGCAATCCGTGCCCTCGGCCGCGAGCGTAACTGGGGAGGAGAGTGCAGTGGGAGGTTGGGTTGAGGCACGGGCCGCGGGATGGCGTGCCGGTACAGCTGCGACGGAGAGGGAAGATGGAAAAGTGTGGTCGAGCACAAGGGCGGGACGCGACTTTTTCGGATCCACGGAGCGGCTGACGGGGAAGCAGGAGTGCACGGCGGGTGGGGTTCGCACGTGGATGGGGTTCTGAGGTACCCGACGAGTGTAGGGGAGGTCAACGGGGTAACATGTTGGAATGGCTTTAACACTAAAAGGACCGCGTTGTAACCGCCCTCTAACCCTTTCTAATCGAGAGCTGCTTCTGGGACACATTAAATTTCAAGACTTATCATCTTAAAAATGTGAAAATTTCCTACTCAATCATAATTACTGTGGAAGCTAGATACTTCGCTATTAAACTATAAAGCAGAGAATAACACGTAATTTAAATAATTTCTCACCTGAGCTGAAAATGTAAACAATTTTGATGTTGCTCAGAAGCAATATATTGGGTTATAATGGGTTAACCGCCTCGTAAACGCCACCTTTAGGCTCGCTGGCGAAGACATTCATCCACGTTACTAGTCTGAACTATCAGAATTTTAAGCTGGGTCTGTTTGCTAACATGTGTTGCAAATTGTAGGTGACGCGTAAGTAATAAAATTGCGACTAATAATTATTATAATGATAAAACTTTTCCCCACTGTTCCTTGAGACATATTTCGATATTTCTGTTAAGCTGAGTCATAATGTCCTCAAAGGCCTGATAGACGGACTAATTTTGATCACGATAACAGAGGCTGGGTTACCCATGATTACCGAACCCTGAGGGACCACATAGAGGAGGGCCCATTCCATCCCGGAGAAGATTAATTCCTATGGTCAAATGGGGCACATGTCAATGGGTTTCCTAATATGCCCTTACCGCGACGATGAGTGCAGACCGATCCATTTAATCCCAATGTTTGTAATATATTTTTGTACCGCAAAGTATAACGTTAAAAAGTCATGAATTTCCTACGTTACATTATAACGAATGTAAAATTCGGTTAATAAAGTAATAATAGCTTATTCCTCCGCGAAATCCGGATCGCTATGCCCTTCGGCGAAACGACTGGCGAATTTAATAAAACCATTAAAGTGCGCGGTGGATGACAACACATTTAGTGACCGGCCGAAGAATTATGGGACGTGCTATTCGTGGAATAAACTCTAAAGAACTTGCGTAATAGAAAAAAAGGCACAGAGCGGTGGAGGACTAGCAATATAGGAGGGAGAGAGAGAAGGGAGGAAGGGGTTGAAGATCATCAACGGATGCGAGCTCGTGCGAGGGATATGCGTGAGCATGTTTTGAAAGAATGCCTACTGAAGCGGTCCGAGAGGAGATAGTGATACCCTTCATGATCGCGCTTTACGGTCATCTGCTCTTTTTATGAAGGGGAGAATCCGCGACTAAACGAATATCTACGCATGACCTGCACTCTAATAGCAAGATTATCTATGCGACGCACATTAGCAGAGGATTTTTACGACGCGAATACAATTGCCTTTGTCTGAATACTTGGATGTTTTTGAAAAAATGGAATAGGAATTGCATTTAGAATAAAAACATTACTATGATACACACGTGCATAGTCTTAATTAAAACAATCAATTAAAAACTACTTTTATCGTGAAAGTAAAACTTATGCACCTAAAAATCAATCTTGACAAAATCAATCCCGAGGCATGAAAAAGAGCAAATGAAGGAAATTGTAGTAATTTAAACAAACAGTTGGATAGGTAAAGCTCTCTTAAAAAGCAAGCTCTTTTTCGTCGCACAATGGTGGTGTGCCCTTAGTCATTGACCCCAATTGTTCGTGCCCAGAATTTCCCATAAAATAATATAAAATACAAAATTCGATGGAATCTAATTTTTCAAAAGGATTTTTACATTTTTACGAAAAAAATACATCCAAAACTGGAGGTGCACATGCGAAATTAAAATTAAGTGATAAATTTTGAAGTTTTAGTAAATTGTAGCATTAAAATTTAGATTATTAAATTTAATATTAAAATATATAGTGTAAGAAAGCGGTAACGGCGGTTCCAATCACCATTTCCATTTCCTTATAAGCTTGTTAACCTGCTAGTCAATAGGTATAAAAATGAATGGGTCTTGCACTCGAGATAATAGTGAACTTATCTGTGTAAGGCTTGAAACATTTCCGCAAATTACTTCCAAAATACGAGTTTCGCAGCTAAGCGAAATTCAGATTTTCATGATTATTGCAAACCTGAATATTTGCGATTCGAATCTTGAACCATGTGAATGATTGCCATTTACGCAAAAACGAATATTTCAAGAATAAACTTGATTTTAGGTTATGAAAAAGAGGATAAATTACGAAACTAAACAATTTTTAATCTCTTGAGCCGGTCCAAAAAACTGGAATTAATTCGATAATTGCACAACTGACACGAGTATACACAAAACAGGTATTTCTTTTAGAAAGCTTTCCCACAGACTCCTGAAAAACAGTTCTTCAATCATCGTTACAACCCAGTCACACAACGATTTGACCTTCATACCGCTAACTCGTACATGACAAGATGCTTTGAGGCCAGGCATGTGAAAGGCCTGGGATGGCAGGAGACTTGACATCAAGAGCGGTAGCATGAAGATAATGGACAATCATACAGGCGAACTCAGAAACGTTTGACCTTAGAGCCTACGGCATATGCGCGTGGAAAAGCGATTCTGGTCACAACACCCCAGAGGGCACTGCATGGGTGGCACGAACATGATTACACTCCCACTGCATACAAACCCTGGCACCTTCATCTCCCAGGCCCAACCTTTACAATCAAACTATAACCCGCCCTGTAATTGAAAGCCACAAAGGTAAACGCTAAAGAGGCTTTCCGCAGTTTCTGGCATAGAGCAAGTATTGTGATAAAGAATTTAACCAGAGCGTCACAATTCTTTTTAACAATCTCATTTTCTATAATCATATCTGCCGGGCTGGGATCTCAAAACAGAGGTGATTACATAGTGGTTACCTTTATACGTGGGGGAAAATTAAACTGTATGTTGCCATGAAGGTCAAATCTAATCCCCTTGTTCAGAACTGCGCATGGCACAGATAAGAAAATATTTTATTAAAGACGTCAATCAAATAACATCATATTGCTCTAATCTATATAAAAACATATGAACTGAGAACTTCATTACTTCCGCGGACTGGAAGCAACTCGGCCATAAAAATAGCTTATTTCAGCTAGAGAATATCTTCTCGATACCAAAAATTGCTCTACGGCAGATTCTTTGTCAATCGTTATGAGGTTAGGGTCGGAGGAGGCCGCACTAATGATGAAGTTCATCACTAGCAATTCCTCGAAAGATATTTTTACTATAAGACTTAATTCGGAAAACTGTTGGCGAATGAATGGAAATGACTACTATGTGATGAAAACAGGATTCTAGGAACTCATCCGTAGATAAGCACGTCCAATTATTGGTTTATTGATGTTAAGGCATAAAAATAATACCACGTTCAAGTCACACAGCACTTCTAGGTTTTTTAATTACTAAATCTAGGAATATGCATTACCAATGTATGGAAAAATATGGGACAGAAATGGTATCCCTCTTATATAAGATATCCAGATGTAAGCACTACTTTAATAAAACTCAAGGACACATAATTATTCCTAGAAAACTAAATTTGCCTCTTTTTAGCGAAATCATTCGGTAGAACAACACGCTGCTTCGAATAAAACCTAAGCAAAAGTAATTACCATTCTTATACTGCCATTCAATAATCTAACGGATTTACTCCAATTTCTATCTGCGTATACTATGAAGTAATCTTATAAATTTTTAGCTAGCCCATTATAATAGATAGTACGAATAAGAAAGAGAAGAAGTGTCTATGGATTATAAAGAAAACTAAACTCATTACCACTGATAACAATTCGACTGAACTTAAGACAAAGAACAATGACCGTAATGGAACGAGATTCCAGTAGACCTATTAATCGAATGATCATCATTTCATTGGCCAATTTACGGTTAATCAGGAAAATGCTGATGCCAGTGGAAATGGGGAATTGGGACCGAGAAATCTGAATTGTAAGATTGCTTTAGAGCGTGACGAAAATGCTCAAATTGGTCTGAGAAGGATATTGGGAGAACGGTTTTTGAAAGTAAACCCAGGCTTTGGGAGACTTTTTCCTCGCAGTGGAATGAGAATGGTTTTTATCGGCCCCAATTTTGTACCTACACCCTTTATATCCTGAAAATCGAGTTCAGAACAAGGAAAAGTCACAATTCCTACCATTGAACAGATACAAAAATGAAAGATGAATCGAGGGAAAACGTGATGACTGGTAGAGTTATCGTATGACAGAAAAACAACTACATAATTCTGTTAAAGCAGTAATTTGGAAATTGGGAAAGGAATTGCTTAAAGAAGTATCTGACTTTGAATGCCACACACGAATTAATTTATTTAATCCTTTAGAAATGACACATGGCTGAGTGGCTGAGTTAAAATCTAACACACCCGCACATCATTTAAAATTAACATAACAATGTAATACATACAATTTAAAGAGGGAGTTTAGTATTCATACCGTTCTAGCAAAGAAAAAAATATGCTCACTAGAACTTCGATTTTGAACCTCATTTTGTATTGGATAAAATTTGCTCATGGAGTATATAATTAGGTACAGTTGATAGATGGTGGGAAGTATATGGCAAGGTAAATCATAGATTGAAAACAAAGATATCAAATAAATACATTTATCTGATCAAAAAATAAGAACTCGATACGCATGTACAAGCAAGAAATCCAGATGGATGATTTCCAGAAACTGTGTGAATGGCATTTATAGAATCCAATTTCCAGTTACTAAAACTGCCCTAATTACTAGGAGAGATTATTAAGTACACTTATACGTGGGTTCAAAATAAAAAGGCCAAAGATAAAAGAGGACGGTTATTTTTTTACTTAGTGGCGAGAGGTAAAAAAAATTACAACCGTACATGTATGCTAGTGTGTTTTTGTGACTTTGAATTCAATGAAAGCCTGCATTAATTTAATTTATAATACGTCCGCACCAGGTACCTGATACACGGGGTATCGGTAGAGCGCCTGCGAGAAATGAAGGCTCATAGTAAAGAGCATGCCAACATTTTATTGATCGCAGTTGCATTTTAATGCCCATTTAGCGTGTGGTTTGTGAAAACATTCGTTTAGGCGGAGTCAATCCATGGTTCAAAAACTTTGAAGACTGGAAAAAGTAATGAAAGGAATAGAGACCTTCGAGGCCTGGTGCTGGACGAGGATTCTGATGATAAAATGGACGAATAGGGCGAGAAATGAAGAATTGTACAGAAGAACAGGAGAGGAAAGGTCACTATGGATCACTCTGAGACAAATAAGAAAAGGTGTTGAGAGACAGCGGTTACGTGAGGAATATAAAGGAAGGATTAAATAATGAAAAAGTCTCCATAGGAAGACAAAGAGCAAGCATCAAGGGCAGATCAAGAATTATATGGGGAAGAAGAGCCTAAGGGAGGTAAAAAAAACTGGCATGGGATATCGAGCAAACGATACCATCACTTATACATCGTAGTATTTCAATACTATGAATAAGCATGGGTATAAAACAAATAATTATAGTCAACCCTTTCATTGGTTACCTCTCATTTCTGCGCAAAAACAATGGGGAACCACCAAAGGGATGCTCTTTTTGTCGATAATGCATTACCGCAAGCTTGATATTCATTTCCAGGTAGTTTTTAGTCGCTGCGTTAAAATCTCGCTCGATAGGTATTTTTTGCGACGAATTAATCGTTAAAACTTAAGCTATTACCTTGACATTATTGTAATGCATCCTTGATAACAATTGTATGCATCAAAAACGTGAATAATTTGTTTCAGAAATTTCTCAGGCTCAATTTTGTTTCATTTAAGCACACGAAAATGTAGATAGGGTTCTATTCATTATGCCCTTAATTTTTCGAGTTAATAAATTAATCCTTTAAACGATTTCCCCCCCACCCCAAAACAAAATAATACCGGCCGTGCGGGATTGATACGTCATATAAAATCTTTTTGTTGAACCCTAATTAATGCCACAGAAGTAAGAAGACGTTCCGATAGCTGTGTTAGCTTACACACTGCCGGCAATGAAGAGAACAATCCAGAACTATGTCCCGAAACAAAGACGCGAGAGATATAGAAGGCTTGACGTGAGCGGGAGATGATTCGGAAATGACGGAAGGGCTCGAGGCAATTTCAAAAGCACATGGACAGCAGCGCTCCGGCCCTAGATTTGCGCCGGGCAAACGGCCTGACGTCAAAATTGCTCCTATCGCACCGCCTCACCTGCCCAACCCCAGCGACCTCACTCACCACCACACTCTGCAACCATCGCATCGCATCCCCCGGCCCGTCCAACCGACAAGACCTTGAGCCCTGGCGGACTCGGATTCCTCCAATAATGCATTCAGATCCGCAGTGGATACACCCTAAGTGCGATGTAATGACACTGAGAGGAGAAAAATGAACGCTGCATCCGGGGCAGTATTGGAACTGGCGGTGGTGGAAAGAAGGGATGTCAAAGAGGGGGTTGGTTAGAGGGGGAATCGAACTTGTTTGCGAGGGTGTAAGTGGCGGGAGCGGTCGGAACTGGACAGGGAGAGTGTTGCGTCGGCCACTGCAGTCCGCCGGACGCTAACTCCTTTTTATTGCCATCCGTCCTCCCCGCAGATTGATTTCAATTTCATCCATCGATCACGGATATGCAGCGCAGCACTCACTCCCGTCGCTACTCTGACGTTGCTGGGATGCGAGTTGTCGGAAGGGAATGCGAGAGACGTAATTGGAAAGGTTAACGGCTGTTGAGCTGGGAAGGTGAACGAGGCCATTGCCAAAACACACACACACGAGAACAACAATGCATAGATTCGCTAAAGATTTGCGGGAGAATTTTAACGATGGCGCTGAAAATATATTACAAATTACAAAAATGCTCTGATATCCCCTATAATTATGATTGATGGACTTTTGTTTTAACAAAAAGATACTGGTGAATTGACAACAAATTATCTCTTGAAGAAAAAATATCTTTCCCGCATAAGGAAAACAGAAGCATAACAACAGAGCTATATTCACTATGGCCTCATGGTGGAGATTTCCACAGCGAATGAAGCTACATTTGACAATAATCTGAGGCTAATGTTTACTTATCTTCAATGCTAACATAAAATGACATAATTTCTAGTTTCATTTTAACTATCTCCCATAAAATTTTACGAGGAGATTCTTATTTAGCAATCATCAATATGCAGCGCTGGCATCAGCCCCATCCCTCTGAAAGTTGAGCGATCAATGGCTTCTTTCAAACGCATGGGGGTCAGGGAAGGCGGAAATATAATTAATTGTTAATGGAGAGGGAGGGGTAAGCTGATACCTATGTAGCTTAATAAGATTTGAATAGGATACTTTGAGATTGGACTGCTGTCAATGATGGATTTTCCCAAAATGCACCTCAAATAATATTTATGCCCGCCCCTATGCGCCAATATATCTAAATGTTAAAAAATTACATAAATGTAACAAATAGCCTTTAAAGAAAGGCAAAGCGAACGGGTAATCTTGAAACCTAGCTAGGGAGCACCGAAAAGCCGAAACACATGCGGATATGCGAGCGTATGGAGAAAAAATAACAAAAACTCTCCGGATCACAGAAACCTAGTCTCTCGTGCTGTTCAAAACGCCAGGAAAATACTATCCTAGGAGACGAGAAAATTATAGGATTGAGCCATTTTTTTCCAAATGGAAATTTTGGATAATGTGGGAAGTAGTAAATCCTTCATGAAGTTCAAAATTAATTGCACAAATAAGAGAGAGACTTTTCTGGAATTCAATTTCAGTGTACAGATTCAATCACTTCCATTGCTCTAAAGTCCATCAAGTATTCACAGAGTGATATCGTTTTTAATAAGTTATTATAGTAATTCTTATTTAAAAAAAACACAAGCTGCTATATTAAAATATCATTGATGAAGTATCACAAATCAAGGTACATGGAGAAGAAATACGAAGGGCTATTAATGAAACCAACAAAATTAAATGAAATAACAATGTGATACCGCTTCTTTCATATATAAATTTTATTTTCCATAGAATAAAAAATAAAGCAGAAACTAATGCTGTTAATTATTGGTTTAAAAAATATTTCCATTCAGCAAAGCCATTATTAATGAGTTGGAGGAATCAAATGAGAGGCTAAATCGAAAATAATTCCAGCAATAAATATAAAACTTAAATATCGATGACGTATTTTAAAGCTTCCAGAAACACTCAACTTTTAATGAAATATCCTAGAATTTTCTCTCGTCGGGATTAAAATCAGACAAAAATCTCATAGCTCCCTAGTTCTCAATATATGTTCCCATTTTATTTTATTTGCATTTATTATCCATTAACCATAAATCAAAATGAAAAAAAAAAAAATACTTCACCAAACGCTCTACATATATTCAAATCTTCCCGGCATTTTTTATTAAATATTTTATTACCACGCAAAAATTTGATTCATTGATATTGAAATCTGATGCAACTTTAAGGAGAATATGAAACGAAGAAAGTAGCTTCATCTGAACGAAAGAAAATTTTACGCGTTTCTTATTGAATGAGCCTTTGGACTACCTACTCATTGGGTTATTGCAGGGAACAAAGAAAGTAACTCTACCGTGAATAGACATAATGTTAAAATCTCATTCAAATTAATAAAAACATTCAAAATACGTAATGATTTTGCCACAGCTACAACTGCAAGAGACAAAAATACCACACAAAATATGAATTTCCACTCAAGAGACAAATTTTCAGCATGAGTAAGCAGAAGATCATAGAAGCGATTGCAATGAAATACATTCCTTTCCCACTTCTTGGAAGCTATTTCGATTTCTCACGCTTCGGCGTCCATTTGGACTCCTTCCAATGGAGATTAACCTTGTATAAGAATCACAATCTTGATGCAATAAAAAATAAATCTCATAATTATTCATACTTCGGTGGTTTGAGGTGCCCATAGTGATGCTACTCTTACTTCATTCGTAGTGACATGAACACTCATTTTTACGTTTGTTCGGCAAACAAACCTGCTCTTTCACTCAAAGTATGATAACTTCAATTTGCGCATTATGTGAGAAATTCAGGGATGAATAAAGTCTTAAAACGAATAAACTGGCTCTTAGATACTCTCTCCAGCGTTTGTTTTGAAGCTTGATGACGAGAAGTCGTAGTTAAGTGCCACTAGTCACTTAACACACGGTATTTTCTTAATGCTGAGTAATCTTCATGTGGAATGAAGATGATTCAGATTAAACTTGTGCTAGGAATAACAGGCACCGTTTCATGTATTTACGCAGCGTTACCTTCATAATTAGCAGGCTATGATCTCCTAGCCTAGGTTAAATGTTGATATGCAATGTACCATTTATTTCACTAACATTTTATGCGAAATTATTTCCTTTAAGGGAAGGTATGTTCTTTTCCTAAAAATTTCCATTAAAATGTTCATAACTCCTAACATCCAACATATCTCAATATAAGAATTTGAATCTTCTTCCATTGAGCAGATTTTAGAGCATCAAATACATTTCTATACGAACATCCACACATTCCGTGCCGCTCACCATTGTCATACTGCCTCGATTCAAGCTGAAAAAGATTATTTCCCATGCCCCATTTCTCCGCGCCTCGCTCATAACTCATTCCGTGCAGCGAAGCCCAGACTAGAGCATCGGAGGAAGAATCGACGTATTTGAGGATTCTTTTGAATGGAAGAAAAGGATGGAGGAAAAAATGTAAATTGAAAGTATAGGCTTTATCGCCTGCAGGTAATTGATGGTCGATTCAACCTTCTATCGATAGAGGTGGCAGGCAAGAGCTGACGCTCACGTGTGGAAGCTTACAGCAATATCAGGCGTTTTTAAACCGGCTAGAATTAGCACCTCGGAATGCTGAGCGGGTTTCGAAAACAATAAGCCTCGACAGAGTTAGGCTTCGAAACCAGCCTACATTATAACCAGTATTTACACCAAAATGAACAAAGCTCTCCTTTGTTTTATAAATTGATTGTTTAAAAAATACATTAAAGGCATGGTGTCATCACAGCAATCACGAATTTACCTTGCACTTTTCTCTTTCCTTTTTATCGGGAAAAATAGTCAATCAACTTATTCCCGCTGTCACATTGGCCATCGAGAAAAATTTTATAAAACTTATCTAAGATCTAAACTTATGAATGATGGATGTAAATGCTTCAGTGAAATCAGAAATTCCATACAGATATAATGCGATGTATCTGATTTTAGGGTGCCCTGTAAAAATAAAGACTTTCTTGTCCACATAAATGTGAAATTACGCAGCCACTTTCTTGATTAACCGTTCACAATAAAAACTTGCTTTAATTTATGGAATAATTTTTTTTACAACAATAAGAAACTTATGCATAATTGTAATTATCCGAATATCAATAGACATTCCCTACTTTAGTTTTATCGTCTTTTAGCTAAAAAATGACGGATTAGGAAAATAAGTAACATATTAGAAAAAAGGAGCCGAGCAGCTAGCAATAAAAGTCGAGATATTACTTCCCCAATTCTTCTACGCCTAGACGCGACTTTAAGGAAAGAAAGCGATTTGAGTTCAAGAAATACTTATAGGGCGCCATAGCATCCCTCGCCTGTGAGTGTCGACGGCATTTCATCGTCAGCGCTTTCTCATTGAGGACTCCCCGGGCGCTCTCTTTATCGCTGCCTCATCGCAGTTCATTGCTTTTTCTTGTCGCCTGACCTTTACCGGATCCGAAACCCAACCCTCCACCTATTGTTCGGAGAATCCTCCCCCCAACGATCGCTACGGTGCCAACCTACCTTCGAAAGGTTTCGTGTGGCAATTTTTTTTCCCTCCTTGCCAAGAGTTATTTGGGACATAATGATGGGAGTGCCGCATAGGAAGGTCTCGCGTACAATACCTGAATACTTCAGAGCCACTATTAAAAGCTTTAATAAATCGATCCCTATAGGATTTACGACCGAGCGTAGGGGATCTCCATATTAAAATACGACGTTACACAAAGGATCATAGTACATTATTGAAGATTCGTAAGTGCGCAAGAGTAACCTTGGCCTATTTTATAAGGAATCGGGGCAACTTGTCGACGTATCAATATTTCAAAAAGTCCCCCACAGTCTGAGTATTCTGGCCTTGTTGATGGGGCAGAAAGACACAAAAACAAGCCCCTCTTCACCGCACTCTTAATTTTGATCTAGTAGATGGTAGGAAGGACAGACATTTTTGAGATACCCTCGAAAACAAAAATGGATTCCATCGAATTTTCGCAGAGAGGATAGTTTAGGTGGAGAGCATATTTAAAATTGCCTTACCAACCCCCCTGAAAGGGCTCGAAACATGTTGCACAAGGTTTTGAAGTTTCAATAGTGACCTAACCCCAATTTTATCAAGGAAAATAAAAGTCATCAATATTTCAAAAACAGGACACAACTATGAAAATTGAAAGCAGTTGTTGACGAGACAGAAAGTCATGAAAGTATGTTTGATGATGGCTGAACACTTGATTTCATTTGACTTCGGTCAGACCCAGACCCGATTTGGTCAAGAAAATTGAGAGAATTCATAGTTCTCATTTAACGCATAAAAAGTTGTCTCAGACGAGATGATGACGAGGGATTTAATACAAGCTACATTTCTGCCCCAAAAACTCTTATAATGGCACATAAATAATTTCTTGATATTAAGCTCAAAAATAATGTACTTTAAGCCTCTAAAGCTCATATGTGGAACTCGAAAGTCTTCCATAACTTCGTAGGAAAGCTATCAATAGCAAAACCACAGCATCAACTGGTCAGAAGTAGTTAATTAGCCTTCGAAATACAATATTTCTTACCTTTGTTATTGAGGATGCCATGAGAAAATTTAATCACAGAAATCAGTTTTATGCAGTGGCTACAGTGATAACTTTCCATCCCGAATGACCAACTACTACACTACATACCCGACCTACTACTGGACCTACTGATACCAGTGTTCAAACCAGAGGAAAAAGTAAACGGGCACAAAATATTTTCAAATAATTTGGTGCAGATTCTAAGTCTCTCCCATATGAATTACATGAAAGTGCTCCCTAAAATTGACCACAAGAAAAATGATCTCAAAAAATTAAGAAGCAATAGTTTCACGATGATGTTTTCCACACGACGAGACGTCAGAAAACATTTGCTGTAAACAAAGGGTGGACGTTATCCTCTTCACCTGAAGTGGATTTCAATTGGAAATTGACCAACGAGTTGACTGTTCAAATTCACCTAGCACACCCAACTCCATCATTGACGTTCAAATATTTGACCACTCGCCAATTCAAAGAGGTAAAATGTACCTAGCATACTTTATTAGACACTGATTTAATCCAGCTTACCAAACAATACACTGGTATAGGCTTGAAAGCTTTGGAATTAGCATTAATACTATGTGTACACTGGAAATGTTTTACATGCAATTCCTTTCAAAACCGTGGATATATACACAAAGGGAAACTATTGGTCTGTAAACAATATTGGATACTACAGTCCCTTTATTGGCACTTTGTGACTGGTTATAAAAAAGGCAGATATAATTTTCGAGGCATGTATATGAGGCAATAAACATGGCTATTTAGCTTCGAAATTTGTCGAAGATACAGTTTACGTTGGCATGTAATGAAATAGAAAATAAAGCGAGCCATTATGGAGGGAAGGTGGAAAAATTTTCACTCCCATCAAATTACCCATGTTTGATATAAATGCCATTAACATCTCAAAGGCAACTTTGAAAGATAACATTATTATGCGTTGATATTTGAAGACTGTGATACAAACGCACTCGTGTACATGCAAGCATTCAATCAAGTGAAGTAAAAAATAAAATACTATTAAATGTTAGCATAAACAGGCGGAAATCAGCAAATAAATTATTAGCTGCCTTCAAAGAATCGGAGGAAAAATGAAGTAGGATAGATACAGACTAAAAATTCAATCCGTAAATTATAGCAAATTCGAGAAAAATGAAATGCAATCAGAACACGAAGCAAAGTAAAATGACTAAACGGGTGGCGCAACGTCGTTAAGAAGAAATAAAAACAGCATTTACATCAACGGTACGGCAAAAATCAATGTCCCTGCAGTTTTCAAGCGACACAAGACTTAGTCCAGCATGGGATGCATATGAAATGTGGCATAACACTAGTCCCTGCCTTCAAAATTATACTTAACGTGTAATATGTACTAATGCAAAGTTAAGCACTTCTTCACATCATCTGCAGCTAGGAGAAGTAAGACTGCCAGTATTTCCGGATGCAGGCGAAGCGACGTTTAGAGGACGTCACGGGTCCTGAGCACGATATATGCATGAGCTACTTTCTCGGTGTTTACGTCGGTATTTCACTGAATACACGACCGGTGCAAATCCAGGTCAGAAGTTATTAGACGTAAAGATAAACTCTCGTTAAAAACACTGAAAGAAGGTTCCTCAGCGAGGTGCTTCGGAGCCACTAGTTTATTACCTTTCCCTCGGGATTAGACTAAGGATGCACCTTAATTAAGACGCATATCTCCACTCTTTAAATTACGATAATTTTTCATATAAGGAATAAAATGGATACAGTGAGCTTGTGAGCAGCTCCCTAAATGACACCTAACGGGTAAGGTAGAAGGATTCATCGTGGACTGTTAATGAGAGGACGTAAGTTTAAATGAAGCCAATATTCCAATAATGCAATCGTTAGCTACTTGATGTGTAGCTGATTCAACACAATTGCCACATCTAATTGGTATCTGAAGAATGAATTGAGAGTGAACTTCGAGGTGAATAATATAAAATAAAGAATTTTAGGAAAAAGTTTAGGAAAGAATTTAATGATACAACGTAAAAATTAACTGCCATTGAATCGATGTGATGCATGGCATCCATATTCATTGGCCTAAAAGATGGATATGCATCAGGAAGAGGTTATTGCGCAATTGGAAGGGGTTACAATGAGAAAAGATACGTGAGTGGTATTAGCAAGGCAAACATTGATAGGTTCGTAGAAGTAAAAGGAAGACTACACAAAATACTCGCCGTGAAAATCTCCATGCTTAAATGAGCATATACATAATGCTAAAAACACTTATCGCTATCTAGATCGGTATCTAAGCACATTAATTAATCTTAATCCCATATTTTGGCCTGGCTATTTTGAGAGATCGTATAATAGATAGATTTGTGCATTCTTTGTCTTCTTGGAAAACTCTTTGCATGATACGACATAACGACCTAAAAATACGCATTAGAAGATACATCAATAACGCCTCGCATAAAACAGTCTCAAAATTACAATTTTTTAGCATTAGACGTACTTTTAAATTCACTCACTCATCCAGTGATATAGCTCGAAGGTTGGTTTGAAGCGTTTAAGATAGCGCTCAGCCACATGCGAGGGAAACTTACGCATTCTGGGAATGGGGGCAGTTCCTTTCATCGGACCACCTCACGCTTTAAGGAAACTATTTGAAGATGTTAAAATATTTCACCCGGGATTGGAAGCCGGGACTCTGCGATCAGAAGGCAAACCCTGGAGTATATTTAATCATGTTAATGCAGCTATACAAAAGATTTCTAACACTATCACCACCGTCAAGCCGTGATCAAACGATGCAAATTCCCCTAAAGTGAGACCCATAGGCGAAAAATACAGTGAATTTCACAGCAGGGGCATTTATAAGGCCATGTTTTCATGCACTCGCGCACGTTGGAGTACGAATTCTAAGGTGATCGTGCGGACGCTATACTTGCATCGTATCACGACGGCATATGGTGGCCCGAAAACGCTTCCCCAGAGACAGGTTTGAGGTTATACCGGCGAATATATAGCAGGAAGTTAACCTCAATATCCCAAATCGTGTAGCCTGAAGTTTGAAACAAGCGTTCTGAAGTCTTGAGCCTGCTGTTAATCCTTGTGTGAGGTTAGATTATCATCAGCAGTAAACGAAATTCTTTAAAGAGGAGAATTCAAATAGCAAGAGAAGAACGTACTATTGAAAACAATTCAATTTTAAAATCGTTATAAAACGGAATTAAATAAAGACATCTACGGGTGTCTTTTAAAGTGAAGCACCAGAGGTTCGTATAAGCAGGAAGGCTATTGCTATCCGTATCGTTAGATAGCGTCGCAGGCTTCGAAAGAATTCACGCACGTCATAGCCTAACTCTCAAGGGGGCACGGCGCAATCCTGTCTCGTGGGAGACAGGATAGACGATTAATGGGATTCTGGAGAGGGAGGCGTCCGGGAGAGGGAGCTGTGTTGGACCCCAAGCGTAGATGGGCGGAGGGAGTGACAGAGAGGGTCTCTGCGGGGACGGGCGGTCCCCTTTAGTTACAACCTCGTTCTTCGGGGACACAGCGTCTACGACCGGGGAATCACAAACCCAGGCCACCACGATCTCCTTCTCCTACCAGCAACACTAAATTTTTTAAATCTACTTTTAGCACTACTGGCAGTATAGAGGGTAGAACGCTTGAATGCTAGTCAAAAGGTTCTAGTATAAAAATCCCGGGTGAAAGCGTTGGACACCGCAAATTAATAGCGTGACAGTACACAGGTTCTTATACCATTAATGTGCGAAACTAACGCGCCTATGGCTTAGTCTATGGTGAGCTCTACTTTCATCTATTCTAACCAACATTAGGGTTGAATCACTGAGTGACTTTGTTAGAGTCATCTTCTTGGAGTTATCTTGGTGTATGCGGTAAACCCCAAGCCACCTTTCTCCATGTATCAAATATTAATAATTTTTTTACTGAGAAAATGCTGAGGTAAATTTTTGATATACAACAGGAAAATGTTTAAAAGGGTCTACTTCTTACACTTAACATTTCAAGATGGTGGATTAAGCTATAAAGGTGTTATAAAAATTATGTGGAGGAAACACCAGTTAGGTGAGATTATTGAGTCCTCTTTAGTTTGACTCATAAAATATTTGTCGGTCCCTTTTGAGAGATAGTCAAATTATGGCTGAGGAAAGACTGAAAACCTTTTCCAGGGATGGCCCCAACTGTGGGGACCCGAACCCTTTTTTTATATTGACACTTTAGCCTTTTCAGGCCTAGAAGAAATATTCATTCCCGCGCTAGCTGAAATTTTTCTATCACTCATCATTTATAATTAGTTCTCGATTCTGTCTTAAAGAGAGGTGGGGTGTCTATTGACATCACGGACTTCGACAGTTGAATATTATCCAACGTGTGAACGGCACAACTTCTCAAAAGCTTAGCAATCCCGTTGGTTTGGAATGGGCCATACGTCCATTTTCCGGTCCCATTAAACTTTATTAAACTAATCAGTGCCTAAATAGTGACCCAAGTAGCGATCGTAAATTAGAGTTTGGTTTTCCGTCGAGCGAGAGTAGTAAAAATTAAAAGGATGCAAAAATGAAGATAAATCACTCATTCTCTCATTAATTCAATCCAGTTAGGCTTGGATAGGTGAGGGTAGAGCTCACATCAAACCGCAGGCGTGTAAAATTGAAAAATTCAGGGTTAGTTGCATGTAGTATTTACTTTACTAAAAGAAGGCCATGTCACACTTCAATCATTTTAATTATAGGGTGTCCAAGGGCTTCATCCAGGAGTTTAACCCGCGGCCCTTTCGATTACAGGCCCAACGATCTAATCCAGGGGCCTCCAAACATTTCAACGCAATGGCCTCATTATATATTTCCCACATTTATGCGGGCCGAAGGATTAAAAATTTAAATAATCAGTGCCAGAGGTTTAATTTCGTAAAAAATAGAGTATAAACTCGCAAAAACTAAAAAATATCTTGTTGAAAAAAATCAGGGAAAAATAAATACATTCCTGCCTTTAGCTTTATACAACCAAATTAGTGTGACGAATGATTCTGTCGTTTTGACTCCAAAATTTCATTGAAATCAGGTTCCAGATTAGATGATCCAATCGTAAGAAATGATTTCAAATGATCATCAGACACCGGTCAGCAGCCCCAGCTTTGAATAATTCAGCGATGTTAGCCGTACGATAATTATTTTTTTCCAGGCAAACGAACAGGCAATATCCGAATAGCCTTTTTCGAACAGGGATTCGTTTGGCGAGTCGGATGAAATTATGCGTCGGGCCGGATATGGCTCCCGGGCCATAGTTAGGATACCCCTGATATAATCAATTGACCTCCCTGTGATGGAAAAATGGACGGCAAATATGACTGTTTTATCCAAAGCATTATAAAACGAGCTATCTTTCACCGTCCCTGAAATGCTGACCCTGAAGCTTCTCCTCAAAGCGATAAAAATATGCCATTTTGGATATACCATAAACCAACCCCCTCCGACCATCCCGTACGCTAGGGAATTTTTCTTCTCTATCTCTGTCTCTCCTTCTCTCTCTATCTCAAGGGTAATGCGGCGCCAATGGGTGGATTTCAGTGCGAGAGTAACGCAGACGCCTTCTGTCGCTGAGGCGATCGAAGCGCCTCTAGGGGAGTGGGAGGGAGTAAGCAGGGGTGGGAGGCAGTAGAAGGGTGACGGAGGGATAAGAGAGGAATTGCAGCAGCCATTCAACTCGAAATAGTGGGACCGTTAGACGACGGTTGACATAATTTTTTTCCCTTCCAGTGATCTTTGTATTTTCTTTAGCTGAAAATGAGGAGGATGGCTAACTCATTCGGGTGGGCGTAGTGTCCGTTAAAGAGAGAAAATGCCGACATCTATGCCTTTGATTTTATTTCATCTCCGCAAGGAACTCACTTTTTTCTACCACGGTAAATCGCCCAAAACACGCACAAAAAAATTATAAAAGTGCCATTTCATTTATAAACGAGTCGATGGGCGCTTGAATTCATCAAGCGGGTAATTAGGGGGGGGTGGGAACATTATTGGGTCACGTGTTGTCGAGAAATGACTCCATAAGTTAAACAAAAATTATTAAAGTGCCATTTCATTTATAAATATTAGAAAGATAAATTCCTACCCATGAAACGCTGAACAGCCGTTGCCCTTTATTTTCAATCACTTCTTAAATGAAACACACTGTTTGCTACCAAGGGAAATCGCCCAAAACTATATAAATAAAAAATATGAATAAGGCATTCATAAAAATTTGAAAGATGAAATTCCTACCTATTCTCTTGCTCTACCTTATCCTTTCGTCTAGATATCTCGTTCACAGACATTTTTCCTTGTCCACATCGTCGAGTCCGGCATGAATGCTGCTTCTGTTCATATTAATGGCGTACATTAAACGGCTGAATATTCAATCAATCCGATGAATTAATGCTAAAAGAATATGAAAGTCACTGATCATGTTAAAATAGTTAAATTGCAATCTTGAAATCGTCAGTAACAATTTACTGACGCATAAATAAACAATTTATGCTGAAAAAGTTATTTAGAGATACTAAAATTCAAAGTTACGACATAAAATTAATAAGTGTGAAAGAAAAGAATGATATGAATTACTGCTTTATTAAATATTGAATTTTGTTACCCCTGATAATAGCGGTTTGAATAAAAGGTCATATGAAAAAAATAAGTTTTTAATCTGAAGCCACGATTTTTTTTTACAGGCTACGGAGTTCGATCCCAAGAATCTTCGCCATGGAGTACGAGAAGAATGTTATTAATGATGTTTATGGATATTTAAAAATATATTCTATTTTAGATTTCTAGATATTTTTAGAAATTTAGATATTTTTTGAACCATGTAATTACGTAGGAAATTGGAAACTCAGACAAGAGAAGGGAATACTTAGTCATAAATTAAATGGAATTAAGTGTCCCTATCCACGAGCAAATAAAGTGACCATATATTTCCCGAAAGGTAATTGCGGTCACAACAGGTTGTTCATGGAATTTAATAGCTCGACCATGCAATGGCGACAACATCAATGGCCATACCTCCAGTAGTAGAATACAGGGAATTTTAGGTCTAAATGACGCAAGGGATAGCATCTTATGTCTGGAAAACATTCCGTTAGAACTAATTTCCTGCCAGACTACAGGTGCCAAAGCCTATATAAAATGTATTTTCAGGCCTTTTCTTGCTATTGCAACAGCTACTATGAAAAAGTAATAGTTTCATATTCAATTGGAATGTCGCTGAAATAATTTAGCACTATATCCTAATGTTTAGCGACTCACTGATCCATTGATGAAACATAAAATCACCAAAACCTCCGCGAATCAGATGGGCGCAATATTTAAAAAACATGCACATCCATATTGAGCATCGATTATGTTTAAAGAAATACATAGCAGTATTGCAATTTGCAGTAGACTTAATGACTATTCTAATGAATTCCTTCGTGGAAGAGTTGAGTATTTTAGAGCATTAGGTAGGAATTTCCAAATAAATTAGTTAATGATGCATTGATACCTAGCACATTTGCTACTCAAGTTACCACGTTTCAATAAAAAACAGACACCAGATTTGTAAACCTCCCAATCTACTAGATTTAAACAAAAAGTGAAGAGAAGATCAATTACCACAGATACAAAGCGCAGCATAACTAAATTTTGATAATGTTATGGTGTGCTGTGGTGTGAGCAGACCATTAATACGATCTTTTACCAGTCACATTTATAAATAAGTACCTTTAGTCAGCAAAGAAGGCAGAATCTTATCCCCTACCTCATCCAGATATAGCAAACGGAATAGGATGTCTTACCTTGAAAGAAAAAATGAAAATGATATTTAGAACATTGCAGGAGGAACAGGTGATCGGGAGTTAAATGTATTTTTTTCAAACCGTATTGTTGTGTGAGAAATACTACTTTAGTGTCCAAAAATATATCAATACAGAATATCACCACTGAGATTGAAAAATGGTACCGTAAAGATATTTTTACTCCATGTACACAAAAAATCTACCAATGCTAGTTTGATTAACAATAAACAAAAATAATTGAGTATATTGAGTGGAGAAATAATATAACAATTGTTTTCACATATAACAATGTAACAACTGTTTTATAATATAATAATAATGTATCAATTGTTTTCGAATGAATGAAATATCAATGCTTGCACTTGATTGATACATACCGATATTACTTACACGATGGCACGAGTGTTATACAACAAAAAGTTGCATTAAAGTTCCAATAGACATATCAAGTCAAACAACATGATGGTTCATTGATAACACAATTCGTTGTCACGTAGAGAGAATATACACTATGTATCATATAATATAATGTTATATTGGAGCAAATAAGTACGTACTTCTAAAGTCTACCTTTTCTACACCTGAAATTAATATAAAGATATCCCTTATGAACAATGCTTATTAATTAGTAATATGATACATATATAGCGATGAGCACGGCAATTTTTTAAGTAATTAATACTCGTCTTATGATTTGAACATATATCCCACTTTGCCAAAAGCTCACGCTATGACGATCAATCTGGGAGTTAAAAAAATTGCTTCCTATCTGTATGGAACCTTATCCCACTCATGTCGCATGTTGCTACATTGTTTTTAGAGTTTTGGGAAACGGCATACAATATTGAACTGAAGAGCGCATAACCGCATACTTTTTCACTTGAGAAAGCAATTAGCCCACGGATGAAGGAACTGGCTCCTTGGAGCGTGCTGAAAAATTGAAACGCCGAACTCAAAGGACCGGGCAACGCAGGCGTGAGGGGATCAATAATTTATTAACGGCCAATCGATGCGAGGACAAGATTCAAACGAAAACATCCCCAGTTGGGGCATCGAGGGCCTCTCCCACGCGCTCATTCCTGTTGGAGGAGGCCCTTGATCGCACCCTCAGCACGGGCCCTTAAAACTGTCCCGAATCCCGCACCCTCTCTCCACGCCCACCGCACTTTCGGGCTCGCACGAGGAAGGAAGGAAAAAAAATATATATATACACCTCCGACCCTGCTCCTTCCCTTATTCGCCCTTAAACCCTTTATCTCTTAACCTCGCACTCATCCTCTCACAAGATCCCTCTCTTTCTCCCTCACTCGGTACAGCCTCACCTCTCACGCGCCCCTATCATCAATCGAGTGATTGGGAAATGTTTTATTCACGCTCGCAAGGTGGAGAAATATCGAGGAAAAGAAAGTTAGAGTTATAGGGTGGAACTGGTCGAGGGGAACCAATCGGCAAGAGCCACAAGGTTCGAGAAGCTACACAAACATAAGTCAAAAAGTAAAAGAGCTGTTTTAAAACTGTCTTGAAATGAAACGTTAGGAAATTAAGACGACCGCTAATCTATGCAAAGAAAAGCGGCCGAAGAACGGAAGCAGCTCAACGCCGATCGAATGGACCACCACGAAACCTGGGTAAATCATGCTCAAGGACAAAATTATAGGACATCTGGGACAATACCCTTTGTAATTTTGGTAATATTCTTTGAATCTAGTATGTTTTCAGACTTAATATAGTGTAATTATAACACATAAAACAAGCTGATAACTTTCTATCTCTCACGAGGGCACTATATTTGTTGACACTGGTAGTAGTTAAATATATTTCGATGAAAATTGCCCGTCTTTTGGATTGATAGTTATTCAATATTATTGACAAAATTATTTAAAGAAACAATCTAGGGCTAACCTGCTGTTATCCTTCACTGAATATCCATAAGCGCATTGAAGCACGATAGTTTTCCTGTTAACAAATAACAGTAAATAAAAACTCGCTTTACCATTATACTGAAATATTGTTGCAGGCTTGCAATGCCTTCCTGATTAAAATTATAACTTTATGATTTTTAGGACTATTAAGTTTGGGATAAAAACGACTTTTTTCGTGAACTAAACAATTTTCAATTGCTACTTTTATTATTATGATAAGGTAAATAGGAGTGAAATAACTTGTAGGACCCCAGGACTACCACCATTTATTTGCCTGGTATTCTTAATGTTTTTGTTATTTTTGTTATGTACTATATGATGAATAATTAATGTATATAATGAATGTAATATGGAATAATCACTTAACACCGTAAGGTCTAATAACTGAATCACCATTTAATCAAGTGCGTTCAGTTAGATTAGCTAATTTAGTCCACATCATTAATTCAAATGAGAAGGGAACTCATCTAAAAGTAAATGATTGGTAAATATCCCAAGTAATGGCTTTTCGTTCGCATTTGGCTGAGTTCTGCTTTTTTGACAGGGAAAACTGAGCATCCCTCAGTTCAAGCCATTTTTCAACAAGCCTCAGGTTGGCGATTAATTGTTTTCCTCTGGTTCCATGAAGTCTCACGCGTAGGCGTTGCAATCAAATTTGATAATTAATAATAGGCAATGGAAATCTTGGATTACATAGAAGTAATTAACATGAAAATAGAATGAAAAGCAGTTAGTATAAAGGTGTCTGGAATTTCCCACCCCGTCAGGGGTGAAATTATTCAGTATTCAATGACTAATATTGACAGTCTAAGGTGGAAAAAATAGTGTCGGCGTCATAATAGGAGGCCGAAATTGTCAACGGAGTTGCGAGATGAGAAGTGAAAAAACTACGGGTGATAAACTGTATTGCTCTTCTTGGAAAAATATACACAAGAAGCAAATAATTCATGATACGGAATCCGTTCTTGTCTTCAGCTGCATGAGCTCAATTCTTCAAAATAATGCATGAATAAAATGATAAACGATAAAACGATAAGGGAAATTACAGCTATAATGCAATAAAAGGAATGTTTTCCGTACTCATAAATATCGTAAATATAAGTCCTCAAAATACGTCCATGTGGTCAAGTATTATTAAATCTTCGTCAAGATGAATTGTAAAGGGAGGTATAATGGAATGCCGACGAAAACTAAACAAGCCAAAATTTATATTTATAAATTCTCTATTTCCGGGCTATAAGAATATTTTGTGATTAGATATGCCTTATAGACATTACTAGGATATTTATTGCCCTAACAGCTTTCATTAAAATTTATGTTACGAGGAGAGAATTGTTCAGTACCTGACGGCGTACAATCACGCAGCTGCCTGTTTGTAGCTATGTGGTAAAGCAGATTTCTCAGAAGACAATTTATCTGCCAGGCAAAGTTATAGTAGCTGCTTCAGCTGTGTTGAAAATTAAAAAGTCGTTTTTAATCCCACAATTCTCTTCCTGGATCTGCTTCATCACGAAATATTTTCTAATTTAAATGAAACGCGCACCACAGATTTACACCAAAAAAATTGCATAAAATGTTTAATCATAAGGCATTGGAAATGGTGGTATGGGAGACGATTTGATTCAGAAATTTTGGTCAATAATTACAACCAGCACACGGTCGAAATTCTTAGTTAACTCTAAATTAAATAAGTAATTGAAATCGGTGAGAGCGATATTTAATCCGTATTTTTGATTTTAAATCACATGCGTATGATAGAAATATAGATGACTTCCTAACACCTTGGTTGAAATATTTTTTTTACATTGAAATCAGCGTGCCTTAAGTTCAGAGCAAGAGTAAATCGTAAAAATGAAATATTGAATGTAACTTTCCATAAGTATGCCTGGAAATATTAAAGCTAATAAAGAAATATGACTAAGGATGTTGAATGCATCTAAACTAGCTAAGGGAATTTTCCTAAGGGCTTGTGACAGGTTTTCATAAGGCATCAAGTCCATTCATTCTCATCCCTCAATTCAATCTCCGCATGAACCGGTGGGGCATATGACTCATCAATTTTCGAAATCCATCACCTCTGATCATGTGGTAGTGGAAGACGCAATCACATATTCTATTTGACAAATGGTGCAAGCAAATGCAAACCCAAAGACTTGACATGGAAGATTTTATAAATGAAATACGCATATTTCAAGGATTTTAGGCGTTTAGGCGAGGGAGAAACAATACTGTTAACAACAAAACGTTTCACAGGAAATTAAGTAACAGTCAAGATCTTTCGTATAAGCATTAAATAATCAAATGTCAGCTAAAAGAACTACTTATAAGTAATCTTGTATCATAGTGGTTTCTTAAATGTAAACTTTCGACGAATCAAATAAATTGCACTTGGTGGAATACACATATATATTTATAGCAATTAAAAAGGACCATTATGATATTGGTCGGATCGAAATATTTGGTTCACGTCTTAGAGAGATTTAAATCTTAGACATTATTATTTCTCACAACTACATGTAAAACAACAAACCAATGGTTGTTTTGGTTAGGTAAGAACAACTCATTAACGGCTTATCAATACACATGAAGGTTTAATACTTTCTAGATACTCTTTCTAAGCCATATCGCTCCCTTAGAGAGTTTTTTTTATATCTGTCGAAGAGCATATCCAAAAATAACCTCGGACTCTTAGATTAAAACCTAATCGCTACCTTGCCAGGCGAGAAAAAAATCAAGGAAAACACACATTTTAATAATTCTAGTCATCATTATAGCAGCATATCATTTTCCTAGGTAACTTTGAACTGAAGTCACGACGATAAAATTTCTTCTTGTTGTGAATGGAATTCTGCCAATTTGCCGAACCCAAATGGCCTAGAATTTGAACTTATACGGCTTCCCATAACAATATGATGACGCTTTCCAAAGAAAAGAGATGACATCACAATGAAAAGCAGTTTGCATTGAGGAACACAGAATGAATCTGCGAGACCTCTAGACTCAAAAATATTGAAGTGAGAGATTTCACCAGGTCTCATTCCATTACCAGAATTGCATATCAGGACGAAGGGGACGTAATGGCCTCATATCACATGCCCGCCGGCACTGCAAAAGGCAGTGACCTAGATCCCTGGTTCTGTCTACGCGGGGAGTTTAAGCAGTGGACCTTCCCGCCTCGTTTTGCATGCACGAGAAAAATTTACGGGTGGCGCAGCCTGCGTTTAAATTCCACGGACCACATAAAATCAACTCGACGAATAAGACTGCGGTGAGTCGTTTAATCCCAGCTACTCCCTCTTCATATTATTTTTTCACCCGCAATATTTTCGCACCACTAGGATAGGTATGTGAGAGTAGTGGAGATCTATTTCTCACCGTTGCCACACGGGACCAGAGTCTATGGGTTCGGCGTTCTTGATTCAATCTCTAAACGTTTTTAAACATATCAATGTGGCATATAAAACTTGTTTTATGACTTAGTTGTAGTGGACCAAGGTGGCGTGTTGTTTCTGGGATGTGTGATCCGGTGTATTGTATTGTAAGAAATTAATCCGTGAAAAGTATTGCGTGTTTAATGATCCTCTGACGTTTGGTGTCATAAATGCGACAGTTTTATAGAAGAGTATTTGCGTTATGAAAGTGGTTAACACCGCCAATACTATTCATGCATGTATATTGGCGTCTCTATAGAAGTATTTGGAAATTAAAATATCCAAACAATGTACTGCAAATAATATAAAAGACGCGTTATGGGACATGGTACTATTTCCCAAGAGGCGAAAATATATTTTGTAGCGGTAAAAATTTAACGGCTACTGGAAAATTCACAATGACTAAGTTTTACAATAAACACAAAAAAATTCTCCCGTAATTTTAGCTCATAAATTGCAGGCATGCATTAAATAATATTACGCCCTTATGTCCTTAAACCAAGAAGGGTTTGGCCCTAAAAATAAAAGTATCTCAATGAAATCGAAGTCATATAACAACTAGGCATTCTTACACAAGCTTATATGTATCTAAATAAATATACAATATATAAATATTTATATTAAAATGAATTAAATAATATGTACATGATATACCTGAGATATTTACGCTATATTTCATTGTAAATATCGAGTAAACGGACAAAAATCTACTGCAAAAGGTTATAAACGACCGCAAATATAAAATCAATTTTGATACATGAGAAGTACATCGTTGGCAATTATGAATAAAAGCAGTTTCTAGTTCCACTTACACCCTCAGAAATACGGGATATATTTGCTATTAAAAACTAATAATAGTTACTTGAGCCTCTCTATAAGATAATTCTTTCGAACTCAAGGTAGTGTTTAAATTATGTTATAACGATTCACTGCGTAACTTCTTCCGCATTGTCCAGCATATAAATCTCAATTGAAATTTTATCGTAAAAAATAATTTTAGACGGTCACACTTATTAATCCATTATTGCATATAATATTGTTTTGCATTAAAATGATTTTAGGTCAAATGGTGAACGATTCCGTTACATAATGGTTCTTTGCACTATGTGGCGCAGACCTTAGGCACGCGAGTAGGGGTCGATGCAGCTAGATTATGGGTAGGACTGTAATGGATGGATTCCCGAAACGACGTGAATCCAAGGATATTTTCGTGGGTTGCACAGGGACGGAGAAGGATTGAGAGCAATGGAAACGGATTGGATTGAATTGGACAGGAAACAGTCACCGGATTGATGAAACGAGCGTTGGATAGGAGACTGAAATTGAATACGGGTTATCAGAGGGTTTGCAACGGTATAAGTGGAGACTTAGGAGTGGTGGATGTTGGTAGCAGAGAAAGAGGGCTAAAATTGGAGAATAGAAAGATAAGATGGCGTAACGGGAAAGAAATATGGCTGGGGTGGGTGAGATAGATGGTGATTTATTTCTATAGGAAAGAGATACGAGGAAAAAGAGTGTCGACAATATCCGGACCAATTTTGTGGCAGAAAATTCGAATATAGATGATAAATCCACTTGAATAGACTTTACAGAAGAAAAGTAATCAAATCTCAATAATTTTGGAGTATGACCTACACCGAAAGCAAAACAAAAAAACCGACACTTTATTCGTAATTGAGGGGCGTATTAAAACGTCGGATGCAGCAACTACACGAAGTTTTTTATATTTACTACTCCTTACAGATTTCATAAATGGTAAATCGATACCACAAAAATGTGAAAATATTAGGTATGATGAAACAAAATCTTATAAATTTATTTAAATGTCATACGTAATGGAAGAGTTTTTACGTTATTTACAAGAAAAAAACTGCTACCACTAACTTCATTCAAAAACATTTTTGTTAGATATTGTCCACCAAATTTTGCAATTGAAATACAAAATGATTTGGTGGATGTATACAGATGAATTATAAAATTAGAAATAAAAAATAGCTTATTCCGTAATCCTTAAAAATTGCTAATATCTCATTAACTAAAGTGAGCGGAACTGTAGAGCCCGTATTGTCAATGATCTCAGAGTATAGTTGTGACAATCGTGTAAAACCCCATCGATGAAATTAATACTTAACACAAAGCTCAATAAAATACGAAAGTATTTAAAGATTATACTTAATTTATATCTTTACCATGTTGGCTTTATTTGGTAGCTCCTATCTGGCCGTCGTATTTATTACCATAACCTTAAAGTAAACCATCCAGAGATTAAACTTTGTTTCAAACCTTTTTTAGATCCGACGAAAATATCGAGATGATTTAAGAAAGGACTTGAAAAAATAAAGTTTAGAAGAACCTGTTCAGCGGTCAATTCATTAGAAAATTGGTGAGATTCTATTAAATGCATTGTTTCCCATAAATCTTCGAGTTGGAAAGTTTTACAAAACTTGGGGAACAGCGGAGGCAATTAAGGATTCGATTTAAGTTCTTAAGTAAAAATGAAGTTCAGCTATATCCACCGATGACCGATTGAATATGGCTTGAACAACCAAGTCAAACATGATAACGTTGAACTGGAGTACCTGCAAAATCCGACTTTTCTTAAGATTTTCAAGGAAGAAAATGAAGCGTGACGAAAATAATGAAACGGGATGATTTACCTCAAAGACCTTATTTGGAAATTAGAGCTTAATTCTTCTGCTACTTGCTTCATTTCAAAGACTTAAATATCGTTACTCCATCTACAAGCGTAACTCTAAAATAATACCAGTAAATAATAGTTGTTGCTCCAACATTCTCTTTCACGATATAGCAACTGGCCACGTGAATTGGGGAATATCTCTGTTTCTAGTTGCAATTAAGAATCAAATAACGAATTATATGATCTCCATCAACTTAATTAAATTTTAAAAGCGATTAATTATCAATTTGTAGAAACACGTGCTGGTAGAAATAAGACATTCAACCATATTACATATCAGAGAGCACTATTATATTAATTAGAGAGCATGCCATTAGTACTGAAAACGTATTTTTGCAGTGAAAAAACTTCTTATACAACTAAAACTACCAAGAAATATATTTTTGGGAAAGGATAATCGAATGGTGAATATTCTGCTAAATTAGCTTATAAATAACCAAAATCACAGAATTTTTTTTTCATGTATAGAATATGACTATTAGCATGATCAGACAAAAAACTAGACACATATATAAGAATTTTTTGCGCCCTGACTCGAAGAGTGAATTATTTTTAAACCATTAGTATTATAAAACGTGCATGAGTATTACATACGATTAATTATTGAGGCGAGACGAAAAAGTTTGGAGTAAATAAATAATTGTCATCAGCAATAGTGTGTAAAGTTGCAACGTTGAAGAATGTAGGAAATTTTCCCTATCATGATAAATTATTGTCTAACTAGTCAGTTGAAACTTATATAATTACGCCAGTTGAAATCTTTCCACACACATTTCTGTTCAAAATGACGGAAAAATTTCATATTAAGCTTCAATAAATTCTCTGGAAAACTTCGAAAGTCAAAAAATAGAAGAACATTGGGAGAATGGTGTTTTTTTCACCTTGAGTGCTGTAAGTGATTTCATAAGTCATTTAGAAATTTTCGTTTAAGATAGTTTGAAAATAATAAATGATTATATATATGCGTTTCACGAGCAAAGTTAGAATATATAATTTCCAAAGCAGCAGTACTCTTGAATAGAGTCATGAAAGTATTTAACACGCTGCATGTTCAAAGTTTTTCTCAATTGGTAGCTAATGAATTGCATGCCCCGTGGCATTAATCCAGGAAGAATCAAGGTATCCCCTTGTCGTTCATTCAAAAGTAAAAGCCTTAAAGTAGCTTATAAGCTTGGCAACTTACAAATTTTACGAAAACTCTTGCTCTCAGCAAGTAACTTGAGGAAATATTGCCTTAAAATTTTTTAGGTAAAATGCATTAAGATACAAAAAGCGAAATAGCTCCACCATTTGTTAGATCTTTCATATAAAAACTAGGGTCCAATAATATTCAGAGAGAAAATTATTTTTCAGTAGCTGACTGCCGACTTGTCACTTATCCGAGGCGAAGTGTTGAAAAGAGTGCGACAAATATCCTTAACCAGTTAAATTAAGAAACACAACAAAAGTTATGCCAATGGGCTAATGACTTTCATTGTCTTCAACAGCGTCATCAATCACGCTCAATGGATTTTATTAATATCTTACAAGAACATTTTTATCTTTTTATTTTAGCACTGCGTGCAGCGAGCCTAGTTAATCAGTGAAAGATTAGCATTCAAGCTACGAATGAATGGTATATGTAGTAGGGTGGTGCGAAAAAACTCAAGTTCCAAATTTCGTGTCGTAATAGTGCGGAAAAGTTGCGATGCGTTAATACAAGAAGAACAAAAAAAGAATTATTAAAATCGGACGTCATCTTCCGATCCCGCAAAGCACCTGAAAAAATGACAAAAATGAAAAAAATTGTTTTTTTTTTCGTTGTAAAAAAATTAAATTAAATTAATATCATTTAACGCTGTAGCAAAAAATGATTACAAATAGCATAGGTTATTATTTATATATGCATATTTATGGCTTTTAATTGTTATTACCGATCACACAAGATCATTAAAAATGTATAAATTTTGCAATTTCGCCTATTTTTCAGAGTTTTGTAATAATTACTTGAGGATAATTTTTGAGAAGTTTTAATTAGCTCTTTAGATCAAAAATGACAATAAAACTGACCACTAGAATTGAAAGGCAAAATTACACTTTAAAAAGTCAGCATGTTAACCCTATTGAAACCGAAAGTGAAGATGATGAGGTTTTAAATGACGCAACGCGAAGTTCAACAATCAAGGAGAAATTTGTTGACTAGGAAGATTACATGCCTAGTACATCCAAAAATATATAAATCATAATGGCAAATGACGGTAAAATTCCAAAGTACAACTTTTCATTGTGATCAATACGATGATAAGGGTGTCTCACCGTACAGCTGCTGCCATAGCATCAAGTGAACTTGTAGACATTGGAGTTATAACTGAAGAATATACTTCTAAGTTCATTGACCGATGTAGAATTAAAAGGGAAAAGAAAAATATTATAAGCGATTTACAGCAAATCCATCTTGATTTAGGTGAGCTACTCGGTTATACTTTGACGGAAGGGTAGACAATACCATAGTCATAGAAATGATTGAATCGGAGGAGTACTGTCGGACAGTTATAGCGGAACACCATTCTCTAATAAAAGAACCGGATTTTGTGTATTTGAGTTATGTTTCTCCAAGCTCCGGGTCTGCTAAAGATATAGTGGTCTCCATACTATCTTATCTCTCTGATCAAGGAGTATCATTAGAGTTCTTAGAGTTAGTTTGCTGTGATGGCACGAGCATCAACATTAGATGGAAAGGTTGCACTATTAGAAAGCTCGTAAAACACCAATGACACCCGCTGCAGTGGGCAGTTGGGTTACTTCATTTCATTGAATTACTTTTGTCATATTTTTCAGTATTTAGATGGTGAAACAAGTGGCCAAAAATCATTTATTGGGCCAATTGTACTAATATGAATGGTTATGGAAAGCTTCCAAACTGCATTTCCAAACAATTGAATGTGAAATTCTACAAGTTGATAGATAAATTTTGAGCAAGGACCAAAGATACCTTATTGACATCAGTCAAGCAATCACAAGTGGCGACTTTCCAAATGACTTAGCAAACCGGGATACTGGACCATTTTCACATGCTAGGTGGCCCGTGTGAACGGAGCAAAGGAAACCTCACGATACATGCCTGGATATTAAAAGAAAGTAGTTTTCCCTGTTATTAAACGGAACTCTAACTTTGATCACGAAGAGAATGTATTAATGGCGATGGTTTTTAATTACAGAAGGCACATTAGAGAGCTAGGGCTAAAAAGAGTATTTAAAGCCCGACAGACTTAACCAAAAGGCAAACCTATCGTAAACTTCATTACTCCTACCACGAACTTCTAAATAACTGACCATATAGAATTGATTGACTGGAATGTAGTCAAACTATCTACTCCACCTCTTCCTATGAGAATAATTACTAATGAAAAAATAGCTTCTTTCATTGAATCTGGCGATAAACAAGATTGGAACATTATAACTTCCCATATCAAACGCAAGTAATGGAGCCGTGTGTGAAATTGGTAACGGAGGCATCCCTTAAGCTTTGTGGCTATCGATTCTAGGGCTAGGGCTAATTCAAATCAAGGTCCATTATGCCAGACCTTACCACTAAATCGTAGTACAAAGTAGTTTTCAAAAGTTAAAATTTAAAAGAAGGACAAAAAATTTAAATATCGTAGAAGCAGTAACCCTCATTGGTTGGATGAATGGAGGGTGTGGGTAGAACTCAAAGTGCAGCCACCTCTCCGCTGTGAGTTCTGGGTTGTTTAAATATTATTAAATAATATATAAACAAAGGAAGATCTGCATAATCAAACATTTATTTTAGACTAAAATATTACCTTAAGTTATTATGACACAACTCTGAAAAACCGGCTAAATTGCAAAATTTATACATTTTTAATGATCTTGTGCGATCGGTAATAACAGTTAAAAGTCATAAATATGCATATATAAATAATAACCTATGCTATTTGTAATCATTTTTTGCTACAGCGTTAAAAGATATTAATTTAATTTAATTTTTTTACAACGAAAAAAAAAACAATTTTTTTCATTTTTGTCATTTTTTCAGGTGCTTTGCGGGATCGGAAGATGACGTCCGATTTTAATAATTCTTTTTTTGTTTTTCTTGTACTAACGTATCGCAACTTTTCCGCACTATTACGACACGAAATTTGGAACTTGAGTTTTTTCGCACCATCCTAATATGTAGGTATGGCTGTCGTCCCGTACGATCTATCCTGTATTATATGCAATCTGTTAGGGATATAATTGTTGCAGGCTGCATTAGCTTTAGGAAATAATGTATAGCGATCTCATCATACTTGAACAATAATTTAAGGGTAGTTTCTTGTTTCATGTAATTTTCTTTCAACTTTCAATGTTTATTTCCAGATAAAACATGAGCCCATAGATCTGAGCTGATATGAATGTTATGAAAGAGTGATCGTTATTTTAAACGCAAAGATGTTCAAAAATAAAATTATTACATAAATTTTAATATATCTTAGAAAACGTAGATCAACAGTAAAGAAACAATAGAATCAATTGGTGGTCGTAGCACCGTTATTTATTCCTATCTCAGTTATCTAAAAGCTTGCAATATTCAATCATGCAACAGGCCTGGTGGTTAGGGTAATCATTCATTTGCGGCCATGGCGTGCGGACCTCATCAATTCCCAAACGCAAGCCGCGTTGGGGCATTTTAAGCATTGGGGTTGTCATCAGCGATGCGTTAAGCTCGCGGAGAGGATGCGGTCAAGCAGGGGCGTTGAATTTTCGTCACCCCACTCCCATCATTCGTTTTTTACCTGCTGCTCAGCCTTGTCGCCCCGCTGCTCGTCTATCCCTGCATCGTCTTCCTGCGACGTTCCCGAGGTCTTCCTCCGTGAGCCGGGCGAGGAGGCCCCACTGCTCCGCGACACCCTACCGCTACGCCCCCTGCCGCCGCTCCCGCCCCCGCCGCCTCCGGACGAGCCCTTCCCCGATCGGCCCCTGCGCCTCCCGCCCTCCTCACCCCCGCCTCCACCCTCCCCCTTCTTTCCCCCACCCCCCGCAAGCACAGTCCCACCGTCCCCCTCCTCCTCCTCCAGCCGGCTCAGGTCGTCAATGAGGTCGTTGAGGACTCTTATGTCCTTGGAGCGGAGGCCACGCTCCTCGACCAACGATGCCCCCCGGGGGCGCTGGTGGTTGGCGCGGCGGCGACCATGGAGGTCCATCCCGCCCCCGTAAGACACCACCGCCACTTCCTCCTCCTCTTCGTCATCGTCTGCCCCCAGTCCAAAGAGGACCGAGGAGTTCTCGGGCGGGGGCAACGGGGGCAGCACGGAGGCGGGTCCTCCACGGCCCCCGGCCGCCCTGCCCCCCAGAACCCCGACGAGGGCCCCGGGGGATCCGGCGCCCCCGCCACGCTGGGAATGCGGGGCCGTGTTGGCGGCGGAGGACGGGGCCCTGGTGCAGTTCAGGGTGGGCCCCGAAGCGGGCATATGGTGTCGGCGGAGGCGGCGGCGATGTTAGCGTTGCCGGGGGCGGGGGCCCGGGTCATGGCTGGGAGGAGGTCGGGACTCACCGCAGCATCTTCTGCGGCGGCGACTTCCCCTCCCTTCCCCTCCAAAGCGGCGAGCTTAGCGCGCCTGCGCACGCCCGATTGACGGGTTCGTAAAAAACTCGAGGGAGAGGAGTTGGGAAGTGAGGGAGGTTTTGCGAGAGCGTCCGAGTTCGAGGTGGCGTCGCGAGATGGCCTCCTTGCACAAGATGGCGTGGTTCACGACGTGGTTCTGGCGCTGCAGTTGACTGTTTTTCGTTTTTTTTTCTTTTCTGGAAACTTGTTCGATACGGCGGCGGGAATTCTCGTCTCGCTTCGAGGGAGACAGTCTGTTTTTATTATTATCACCTCAGGCGAAGTGGAAAGGATAACAAAATGCCAACGAAAGTTTTTTTCTATAAACTCTTTGCTACCTTACAGTTTGGAAGGCCAGGGACTTCTTGTCTATGGATTTGTGGACGACTGAGAATGGGTTTGTTAGGATAAACTCCTTTATGGGCGGAACTGGGCCTCCGATGGTCGATTCCATGGAAAATTGTTGTGGACACGAAGCCATCCCTGTATAGCTTGGACGCATTAATGGCATAAAATACCCTGAAATCACTTTATTGCTGACGTTTGGACAGGCTTTAAAAAAGCTTTATCAGCTTCCACGTTTGTGTTTGTTCATATAGATGACTGTCCAGCAGAGAATGTTATGATATTATCCCCACTGATCGATGAGATTCAAAATGTTTTCTTTAAAAATGTCATTAGCTTCAAATCATTCACGAGCATTCTCCCATTTTTTAAAACCTTGAAAAGAAATAAACGTTGCGGTCAGGCAGTGTATAACAGTAAAAAGAAAATCAAGGGGCAGGTAAAAATTGATAGTGGTTATGGGAGAAATACAGCCACGCGAAGTAACCAGCTAAAATAAAAGGGAAGAAGGTTATCACGCCATTTGTCATGGCGTCAAGTTTTATATTGCTGCAATTGATCATGCGTTTTCCATGCTTACAGCCAAACGTGCGATCATGAAAAAACCCAATAAGGGTCATAGTTATGTGTATATTTTTATAAAATAGCACGTAATGATTTCTTGTTACGCACAAATATGTATAATAATAAATTGAACAGAAAAATAAAGCATGGATGAAGCGGTTAATGAAAGAGGGCACGGAAAAATCGAATTTAGTACCAAACGCGCTCGTAAAAGAACAATCAGAATTCAATAATGTAAATACCTAAATTAAAACTGTTATGACTGCTTTAGGCGCTAATTCACCGAGTAATGGAACAAATTACCCAAGTATGGCATGATATTTTTTTAAACCTGGATTTTCTCTGGAAAATGATGCCGCACAACTCCGAATGATACAGTGATAGAATTATAAACGAGCAAAATTATCTCCCATGAATTTCTCCACCTACAAAAAATGTCCAAGATCTCATAGAATTTATTCGAATACCAAGATTTAATCCTTTAATTAAGGATAATAATAGCGTTATCCATCACAAAAGAAAAAAAACGAGAAGGCTGCAGAATGGGACTAATATTTAGAATCATAAGAACGCCATAGGCATCTAAAATTTGGAATGTCTCATTTCTAGGTTTCATCACGGAGTGGGCACTTGAAGGAGAACTTTAAAGTAAAAATAAGTTATTCATTTAATTGAGAATTCATCAAATAATTTATATAATCCAGAAACTGCATTAAATTTAAATCATGTATAAAGCATTTTTTTAAATACGGAGTTATCTTCAAATTAAGGCAAAATTGCGTCATCTATAGACGGACTACGCAAAATATTCCTTCACCTACTTTTTTTTCCCGAAACTTATCGTTGCAAAAATTGCAACACTTCTAGCAGTTTGAGGTGCACTCTCGAGCACTTTGCTAAGATATCCTCTCAAACCAGTCACGGAATTCCCTCGGGCAACTCGAATTTAATGAGCAACGACCACTTATTGCAACGAAGGAAATTAAGATATTTCTGTAGCGGTCGCACGAAACAATCAACGAATGGAAACGGCAAGGAGAAGTTATTTCGCTATCCACGTGGAGAGAAATTTAAAAAAATAGCAAAAAATGTAACTAAAAATGGACCTTTTGGCATTATTTTACGAGCCGACTTCGCCCCAAAGCGTATTCGATCGTTCCCCACCTCCATATGCCCGAACTCTTTAGGGTCTCTCCCTTCGCGGGCTTTTTATTTAAACCTTCCACGGCGACGAACAAAAAGAACTCATTCCACGTGCTCTCCACCATGCAAGGAGAGATCCCTACTCACATGCGGGAGGTAGCCGAAACAAGGTGCGGTGCGGACCGGGGCAAGGGTGGCGGCGACGGCGGTAGGGACGGCGGGGATAGGAAGGACGGTGGAGTGCTTTTCGGTAAGAGGGGGCAGGGTTAAGTGGGGACGGCAAGCGGCGTAGGGGAGTAAGAAGTTCGTGCACGGAGGGAAACAAGGGGAGACGGAGTGAGAGAGGGGGGGAAGAGGGTGAATGGAAACATTGGCGAGCACGAAAAACCCGAGTGGGCGTTCCGAAAGTAGAGTGCACCGGGAGGAGCCAGGATGAAAGTATTCCTCTTTTTCCCTTAAAAACACTTCTCAGAGGCAAGAGAATTTAAAAAAAAACCTTTTTTTTGGGGGATAAATGGGCGTGGGCGGCGGTCACAGAGGAAATGAGGGTTGAGTGGATGATAAAGAAAAGCGGTGGAATGGAGAAGAAGCGACTAAAGTTTGCAACAAACGATGATCGTTTCCGTCTCTTCACAGGAATAGCATCAATGATAGCTCAAACTAACAAATTAAGCACTCTGCATCCCCGAGTACTTTAAGTTTCTAAAATAATAAAACGGTCACCTGATTGGTTTAGTTTAAATAGCAGCAAAAATCATTATCTCTACGTAATTATTTTTTTTACTTTCTGTAAACCTGGAAAATTGATCAGTACCCTCGACTTTCTTACCATCGAAAAAGTCATAAAAATGTTCGAGCTCTGGATGGCAAAAAAGCCCACTTAGGAATGACAGGGGACCATGAATCCTATGCGAAAAATAGAGGACTAAAGCACGCTGTCAAGTTACCGATGCCTTACAATTAGTTTGTACATACAAAAGTGCGAAAATGATGGAAAAACGGTGGTCAAATTCGCCATGTAAACAGAGAACAAAATCTTGAGCTTAATCACATGAACATCTTTCCTCTGTCTCTGATATCGTCATTGTAAGTTCTATCATTGTTCAGATAAAAGTTTTATATATTAGAGGCAAAGAATGAAAGAGTGGTAATAGTAGAAAAATCGAGGTAGTTTGAACTTTTACTTTTCCTATTTAGTGCTCCATATTCAAATCAGCAAAAATGCGAGGAATTTTTATTGATAAAATGAATTTGGCTTTAATGTTATTTGGAAAGAACTTCCATAGCAAGCCTCATGAGGAATGCTCGATGAGAAAATATATCCTATTTTAATGGGTTGAGTTCAGCTTAAGTTTTCGGTTTGCCTGCTATGAAGATCGGACTACTACTCTCTATTCTTGAGGTACAATATCATTTTGATTTTAGAGTTCCTAAATATTATACTAATTACTTAAATAATTGTTCAGAGGAATACTGAAATGAGTTACTACAATATAAAAAAAAATCATCGTTACCATGAAAAATTTAATCAATGGCAGAAGCAGCTCGAAAAGCCGAAGAAAACATCAAACTATTCATTTGACAAATAGGAAATTAAGTTGGAAAAGACCAGTTTGTATATTTATATAATTACTCTACTTTCTTAGGCCAACTGGTTTCTAAATATATAATCAAATTATGAATGAATGTAGTCATTTCAAGTTTAACTTATAGAAAATAAAATAGTCCAATGTTCCGCTAATATAAATTAATATACGACCGTTTTCAATGTAATACATCATATTCTGGCCTAGATGATTCAGTACATCAAAACCGATCGTATAAAATTTACAATCGTGGAAAATTTTCAGTTTAATTATTATTTAATTAATTGATGACTGCAAAATTGACCTCGTTAACTAATCCCGTATTTAACTAATCGATGATAAATCACCCACTAATACCAAAGAAAACTTTTGTCATGCCTCGATTGTAAAAGTTGACCAAGCAAGTCGAAACAATTTAAAAATTAACAGAAAATTGTCGATCTAATTCAACGCCGTAACGTACCTATTTGGGGGGTAAAAAAGGATGCCTCTTAAATGATCAGGATAAATACTTGAAATTTCTGTCCGCAAAAAGGGATAGAAAGCATTACAAGCGTGCCTATATCGACTCATTAAAATGTAGGATATTGTCTATCTTACCAAAAATATTCAGGGGGAAGAAGTGAAAACGACCGAGGTTGGAAGAGGCAATAAAGCAGAAAAATCAAAAGAGAGAAAAGTATGACCACGGAGAGTACAATAAATAGGCCCCACTCTATCTCCATCCCTCATTAGTTTCAGTTTTGCTGCCCCTTTAGGCGCAACGTAATGCTTGATGGCGATTCTTGGTGGAACTTGGTGATAGGAAACATAATAAAAGATGCAATGAGTTGTACGTTTCACAAAAGTTCAATAGACCGACCCAGATTTCGACATGTACACTATGTCATTTTCAAGGTAACTATATGCAATTTGAGAGCTTATGTATACCTTAGACAGGGAGGGGGTATACAAAAGATCTTTGACCATACGTACATTTTTATTACAAATTGCTTTTAAAATCTCTAATTGTTCTAGGAAGTCCAACTACTCCCACCCTCCCACTCCTACCCTTTACTATCAATTCTTCTCGACACAACACGTCAAACCACTAACCTGAGGATTCCATTTCGTCGTTAGCCCTTTCCCTCCCACCATCAAACGACCTCCTCGCTGCCTTTAACCCCACCTCCCTGTCAGAGGTATACATAAGCTCTCAAATTGCATATAGTTACCTTGAAAATGACATAGTGTTCATGTCGAAACCTGGACCAGTCTATCAAACTTTTGTGGCACATACAACTCACAGCATCTTTTATTATGTTTCCTTTAGTCGAATTTTAACGGTTTTCCAAATATATCCACGGTGTGACGATGAGTGCAGAGTGATACCTTTATTTCCAATACATGCAATATAGTTTTTATACTTCCAAGACAGAGCATAGGAAATATTTAAATTCAGTGTATTAAATCATCGTAGTTATGCATTTCGGTTTTCATCCCTAATAATAGCCTATTTCTTCATAAAAATCAGATCGCTCCACCTGTCAGTGACGCGACTGGCGAATTCTGTAGACCCATTTCAATGCGCCGTGGGTGGCACTCAATTCGAACCGACTGCGGAATTAACTAATGTGCTATTCGTGGGATAGCTTCTATATAATTTACGTAATAGATTAAAAAAAAACATATAGCTGCGGAGGACTGACTGACGCATATGTTGACCTGCTAAAGAACCCTCTCCTGCAATATTCTTGAGGATGACTGTGAGAATAGCAAAACAAAAGAGGTGGGAGCCGAAAAAAGGGAGGGAGACGGAGAGAAGTCAGTCCTCACGTCGTGACGCGGTTTCAGGCGGGAGAAGGCAAGTCGATACCGCGCGGGGATAAAAGGGTCCCTCTCTCTGCCAAAAAGTGGGGAGAGCGTTGCGTAAGGGAGTGGGAAAAAGGAAGAGGGGAGAGAAGGGAGGAAAAAATATGGCTTTCGCTACGGGAGCCGATTGGCCGAACCACCTCAAGTGGCGAACTTTCCCCGCCACCTGCCCCTCCGCCGTCGCAACGGGACGACAGGGCACAAGCTTCCACTTCCTGTTTACTTTTGTGAATAGGGAGGAGAGTCGGAAGGGGTGCATGTATCGTGGTTTCCGCGAAGGGAGCGGCCAAGGTTCGAACAATGGGAATCCCCGACAATAGGTGAGAGTGGGTGGGTGGCGATTTGGGAGGATCATTCGGCGCTTCCCTCGAATTTTTTTTTATTCCAAGGGAGATCGAACGGATGCCTGCTTGGCAAGGTAGCGCTCATGAATAATTTCCGATTATCATTCAACAAGCCGATGATATTACGTACAATACGTGAGTAAGGGTGTATTATATAGTTAAGGGCACTCTTCCACTACAAAAAGCTCGTTTCAACCGGAAGGTATCATTTATTAAGCCAATTTATTCCGGAGTACGAATGAATGGTTTTGTGCACGATTAACTCAAAGGCAATACTCGAATACGCCGATGAAATGAATCCCAACTCATTGATAGTTTAGCAGGGTAAGGACTCATGGCAAATTTCAAGTTCAACAGTGGCATGAGCCATAAATTATTAACCCCGTTGGATGGAAACAGCGATGGAGAGCATTTTAACGAATCCGCCACGTGAGAGTGTGATATTTCACATTCAAAGGATCAGAGATGAATAACGAAATGTGTCATCAATTCCTTAAGTAGGGATTCATACGTCTATCGGTACATTATACAGCATTTTCTAAGATGCCAATCTTAAATTAGCCCCGAGGACGATGGCAGAGTTACCCATTGAAACGCCGGCTCCAATAGAACAGCTAACCTGTTGGGAATACCGCGAAATCCACATCGTTCACCAGGAAAGCATCAAGGCTTACATGTAACAGTTCGTTCCTCAAAGAAAATTATACGACTGAATGAAATACTTCTTCCCAAGATGTAATACTATTGACTTCAATTGTTATTTTTGAATTTATATAGGAGGAAACAAAATGACCGACCTCGGTGGCGGCGGGGTCAATCAAGTTCTCACCAACTAACCCTCAAGCCGCGAAATTGTGGGGAATTTAACTAATCAGTGTATTAATTCGAGCTTTGCCATTTATAGGTAAGATGTATGATGTAACCGCTTTATCCGCCTAAGTAGGTTTTTTACCATTAATAATTGGCTACATGTGAATGCCTGAGCTATGAAAAATATAAGAGAGGTCATCTCCTAAAATTGGCAAATGATATACAAAGCAATAATTTATTCTTAAAAAGAACTTTTATGAAATGAGGTATAATTTATAAAAATAAATCTTACTGAATATTTAGTCTTACCAGTAAAAAATGTACGGATAAGCATCAATGAGGCCTTTTAAGTGTTAAATTCTAATTAAATGGTTTCGAATTCTGCCCAGACTGCTATCGATTGTAGAGGAGACCGCTTTGTGCACATTATAGCTAAAATTAAAAACCAGCGAGAATCATTAAGCCGGCGAGGATGTTCCAGATACCAGATATCACCCTCATTACCTCTTCCACGGAGAATACATAAATTCTGCCTTAAAAACCTTTTTCATGCATTTTTATTTGTGTGACACAAATTTTCACGACTCGGCATTGCCTTGTTAAGCTCTAACTCCTTTTTTGTAAGAAAATCTTTTAATGAGAGGGATTTTTAACAAGAAATTATTTTCAGCACTTAATTTCTGATTGATTTTGCAAGTCAGCAAGTATTAGAAAAGCAATTACTTCAATTAATCTTTTATAAATGGCTATTTTCCTAGAGTTTCCATCCTCTGGATGCAAAGAATTGTACAGCTACAGGAACATCATCAAATAACGAGCATAAAGTTGTAGCCATATTATCGGCAAATTCCTAATCACTCGGTGAGGTTAGTACGTTATATTACAATAGTATCAACCACGTCTTCTTAACTACTAACACAGGGGTGAAATATTCTGCACACTAAGAATTAGTTAGAAGTAGACTGCATTAGAAACAAAATTAAGGGTATTGCTATTTCCTTAGGATAGTACCATCCATAGTTACTACATGCCTAAAAATTATAACATTAAAATATGTTAGAAGTACCAATTAACTGTTAATGTATTCTAAAAATACTTTTGGAATTATAATTCTTTGAGTTCTATTGAGAAAATTTATGTTTTTTGAAGTAAATATCTTATAAAGTAATGGAAAAGAGATAAAATTTTGCCAATATTTGGGGTGGACTGTTTTTCAGGGAATCTGAAAATCGCAGGAAAGCATATAATATTCATAAAAACTTTTTAACATATTTTTAAACCAATCAAATAGTAAAGAGTAAAAATCTAATAGGCACAGGAACAAATTGCAAATGATGAACGCCAGTTGTCTATTACTGATATCGCTGCGGTTGACTGAGTGAAATTATTATTTCATAGAAAAGCAAAAGATCACACCACGTAATTTGGACAACTTCCTAACTCCATAACGTTGGTACTTCTGACTATGATAAATTATAAGAATGAGCGAAAATACTAAGCTGTGTAATGAACTGAAATGCTATAAAAACGGGTGTACAAGAATATTTTTTGAGGCTGAAAACTAATATTAATTTGAAAAAACTAAATAAATCAAACAGTGGAATAATTTCGTGGACAGATAGGCTGAAAAGTCAGCCAACCGATAAATAATTCTCATGATGGAATTCATTCTTTTATTTTCTATTCGTTGTGACATGGTGGCGAAAACTGTTAGAACAGGAAATCAGTAAATCGAGAAAATCGTGGCTTCGTGATTGTTGAGAGGAAATGTTGCGTGCTAGACTAGAGAGAATTGGGAGCGGTCAATGAAAAAGAGATAAAATTTGGCCAGTGTAAGGAAATAATCAGATTGAAGCCGCGTATATCTCAGAAAGGCATCTATATTGGCTGATTCCAGCTCCTCTGATAGAGCTAGAGGTAAACGAACCTTCATGGAAATACGTGACGGAATAAATAATTATGGAAAATGGCACGAACTTAGCATAAAATGAGCCAAAGATGAAAACAGATATGATTGGTAATTTGGAAGAGTAAGGTATATCATCGCGATTAGGCTTCTCAAAGCCTTCCATGAGTTTTATTCACTAGGTTCTAGAGTTCTAGGTGAAAATTGAGCGATATATTTCTTCTGGATCCACCCGCTATGCTAAACGTTTTTTAATGAAGACAAAAATATTTCAAAAGTTAAGATTATAGTACTCTGGAGCATTTTTTGGAGACTTTGAATCACAAGAGATCTTAAATCTGGACTAAGAACGAAGAATTAACAATCAAGGCGTAACATGCTCAAGACAGACACTATTACGGACGAACAAATAAAAAAATACGGTCAAAGTTTAAAGCTAGGGGAATAAATGCACTGCAGAGTAAGTACGCAATTGCAATGTATTTCCCCGGAAGTTGATGGGGCAATAAAGCTGGGACTTAAACCGAAAAAAAATATGGGAAAGACGAAATTATTAGCATCGAAGGAATAGAATGATAAAAAGTACTTGGGACGATGTCCTTCATTCCAAGCATGTACTAGGGCAGCGTCAGCGGCATTTTGAAGAAAATTCAACAAATATAATAACCTCCAATTCACTCAGTAAACGATTCCTGTTTGGGCTGCATTGATTTATAATCAGTATGGTTTATTACTTGGGGAGACAAGAAGTAATAACATAACTCGATTTACGGACATGAATTACTATGGAAGTAGTGCATTCAGTTGTTCTTTATCCAGTGTTGAGAAGTTATCTGTAACGACAGTGTTTACCTCACTAAGTTCTGGACAACTAATAGGTTAAAGTTTTTGAAAACGTCTAGATACAAAAAAGACTGCGAGTACTAAGTAAATTTAAGTCAAAAATAAAAATAAAATTAATAATTGCGGAAAAATTCGTACCAATAAAAAATGATATTTTAATGGGATCAATTATTTTCTTAAATCGGCGTTTAACTACCACATGGAACTACCACGCTCAACGGTTAGTTGTATAATACTCACAAAGTTATGGATGAAATTTCAAAATAATTTAAAAAATGAAATCATGAGAGGAGGAATCTTAGTACTTTTTACGTTAATGTTTCTTTAACGTATTCATGCAAAAGCACTAGCCATTGGAACCGCCTGACAACGGGAGTCTTCGCTTGAAATTCTCTCCACTTGACGACCAAGATTCCACGAGAAAACCACAGCTTCCAGGATCAGAATCCGATACCATTGACGCAAAACAATGTGGATCCTCAAAAGTCGGCAAGTGGGAGGCTTTCAGTTTTACAGTTCTCCTTTGAGCGGTTATTCAACACTTTTTTTTTTTTTAGAAATTTGAGCGCGTCCATCCTATTGGTCGGAAAACTGAAAGACTTTACCAGTGTGTCTTTAATCCATCATCGGCCTATGTCGACGAGTATATCATGAACCTAAACCATCTATAGAAAAGTGTGTGATCATCACTGGAATTGCCCATCAACATACATGGCATGATCTACCTACCTATCTTCATGAAAAAAGCAACGTAAAATAAAAATGTCTCTTAGGTAGAAGTAGCGATGGCATAAGAATTTAATATATATTGCCATCAGTTATAAATATCGTACGGATGATTATATAAAAAAAATCTTCAATTAATTCTCACCTCTTCAGACAATCCATTTAATTCTCATAATGAAATTCATCGTAAACTTTTCTATTCACCTAATTACTCATCGACAATAGACGGAGTCAAAACCCTAGCTTATAGATATGGGAAGGTATTTTTTTAGAATCTATCTATGCTACACGTTAGTAATATAAGAATATAAAAAATAAAAATTGAGAAAAGTAGAAAAATTAATAGAAAAATAGTTAATCGCTATAGAGGCAATAATTAGTAGAAACACTTCCGAGTAGGCCACTAAATATTTCGGCCCTATCCATCAAACATAAAATTTGCCGAATATAAAATGGAAAGAAATATTAGGTGATACCGAATTTTTAGCGTTATTTGATCAAATTAAAATAATGCAGAGACGATATTAAATGCAAAATGTTTGCACTATGCCGCCCAATTTTATTTACATCGCTCAGAATGCACGTAAATTTATAATATGAGAGAGTCTTCCTAAATTCTCAGCTTCATTTTGTGTTCCCTTTCTCTCCACTCCGCATACTTTCCCACGCAGAATATTTACTCATGGCCACTCCGTGCGTATGCTTTAATCATGAAAGGCTTTTCGTGGAACCGCCATGGGCAGAGAGTTAGAAAAGTGGACCTTTCAGTCGGTTCGGAAATTCAAATCTCGAGAAATGGAAAAGAGCGAGGATGGGCGTGGGCGGAGGGATCCGTGCCGAAGAGGAGGAGAAAGAACAGGGGAAAAGGGAAGAAACGAAGACTTGGATACGACAGAAACGAGAAAAGGGTGAAGCGGAGAAGAAAAGGAATAAGAGGGAGAATTTACAAATGGGATTCAAAGGGGAAAAGGCATGAGGCGAGAAGTTAGCTGAGAGGGTCGGGGAGGCCTCTGACATGGGGTCAAAGAAATGCGACGGCTTTGTGCTATCGACGCGCATCATTTCCAATTTTCCTTCATTGTGGAAAGAGCTGTCCTGCTTTTAATTCTTAATTTAAAATGCTTAAAGCTGTTTGCGATAAATACACTCAGGGTTCCACCAAGTAAACGAAATTTGCTATCAAGCGAGAAGGGACTTTTAGATACCTGACGAAATAAAATAAAAATTACTGTGGAAACTAAGTGAAGATGATTCTCATGTATAACCGCTGAGGCCCAACTTGGGAAGATTTTAACATTTAAAATCACTGGAAAATTGGAATTACTGGAACATTGGAACAGTATTCCATGAACAAATTACATTTCCTAACGACAGTAATAAAATAAATGCCATACTTTAGTGAATAATGAGTGGAATATTCTGAATTATCTTTTCGCTATGTTGTGACTAAACTACATAACGTCGCGCCTTCGACCATAAGTTTTACTCGTAGCTTTGTTACAATTAATAGGGGTTTGACATGTTAATTCAATCCTCTTTCATCAACGATCCGAGATAAAACATATTTTGCTTATTGGTTGCTTAGAAAATAACTTGTAGATAGATCAAGAAATACTCTTGGAATTGTAAGAGTTTAACAATTAAATGGTTGACTGAAACGTTGGGTCTGTTTTCATTGAAATGTTTTGACTTAATAACCTATGTGACCAGTAATGCTTAGCTTTCATACGTTGGTAATGATACCGAGTCAGAAAAAATAAATACCAAAATATAATTCCTTAACAATTATGCGGGCCTAATTTTAGCATTATAAAGCTGAAGATTCTCTCTTGATCACATAACGGAGAAAAATACAATGAAATTTAAGTCGTGCAATGATATTGGAGCAAAAACTTAACATCTACACGATACATTTCCCGATATACAAAACAAATATCATTCAAATGGTAAAGTTCAATTGATAAAAAAAGTATCAATGGCAGTCGATCTGAAGACAATTAAACTACACTTTCAGTCATTCAAGAAGCCACGCTTTTACAAATTGTTAGAAGAGTTAAATAGCATTCAAATTTTGAGGAGAATGAGAAACGCCAATGCTGTCGCTGTGGTGTTATGTCAGTGAATAGTTGGTAACGGAGTCACCGCCTCGTTATGCGTATTGACTGTTCTCAAGGCATAAAGAGGAACGCTAAAGCCGAACGCTCCAAAAGAGACAAAAAATGAGAATAATATAGATAATTAACTAAAATCGAATGGGGCGACCTTAACGAGTCAGAAGCGCCTATCTGTCGGCATTCACCTTTCCCATTCACAAATCATAAGACTCGGCGTGGAGCTCCCCACGAACGAGGTCGGGTGGAAATAAAAAGAAAGGCGCCTCGTAAGAGAAGGGAAATCAGTCGTTGACGGCCCGGATAGGCCTCCCGTCTCATGATTAATTCACTGGCTGTACTGTAAAGCGGGTGAAGAATAGATGCTCGTTTTAGGTCGAAGCCGTCGCCTTCCCCACGGTGTCGTTTGGGGCGCGCTACCGCAAGGTTACGAGGAAGAGACACAAAGGTAAACGTCAGGGAAAAACTTAAGCATAAAAAAGGTCGCTCTGGACGCAGTATTTTTGATGGAATCATGTCATGGAATATATCATGAAATAAATTGAATTATAAGGAAATGAGAACAATAGATCGATACCGCATGGCCGGTATTTTATCGATACTTAAATTAAAAACTTGAGATGCCATATTGAAATTTTCAGGGTATATAGAGTAGAGATAAAAAGAGTTATTTGCGTTTATCTCATATTTGAAAATTTTATTTAAGTTTTTTTTTAGTAAAAAAAAATCTATTAAAGAGGCAGCTGTTACGAAGGTCAACTGCTCACAACCTAAAAATATCAAGTTGACAATTCTTCAAGTTTTGTTCAGCTTTCAAAGTAATACATCACTAAAAACATAATAAAACTGCGTGATCGGGATTGATGTGTTTCCATAGCAACTGCTCGGAGCAAACGGAGAGGGTAATTCAGTTCGTTGACGGATTATGCCCGGAACCTCCTGAGACTCAGAGAGTACGCGCTTGGGAAAACAGCACATATAGTTTGAATAATTGAGATCCAAAATCTTTCAGCGGGATTCAAAGGAAATTTATACGGAAACTACAAAAGCGTTCATATGTCACAAAAATATAAAATAAAAGGGTTACATTAAAAAAGGGATCGTATCAGGTATTTTTTTCCAAGAAAAATTAATGACAATCATTTAATTATATATTTAAAGCAAAAAAAACTGAAATTTATTAAAAGACTATTAACTCTCTTTCCGGCTTATGTGAGGAGCCATAAAACTATAAATTTTGAAAATAGGTTTTTGTCATAAACGACGTAGATCATTTGATTACCTACCATGATGAAAAAAAAACACAATTGAAAGTCTGATATGGACATCCTCAAAGAGAATGATAGTATCCTAAACAATAAAAGAAAGGTAACCTATAGCCCTCAAATAGACACCGTGCTGCATTTGCAGAGACGATAACACACTATTTTCACTATCATCACCCATCTCCTACACTCCAGAGTATGATCCTCCGCTTTTGGAATCAATCGCGAATCCTTTGAAGAGTCGATTATCTCTACTGCCGATCAATTCCAAGTCAATTAACAGTAATTCACTTTATGAAATCCGCCAAAAAATATTTTTAGGCACAGTCCTATCGATATTTTGCCAACATTCCGCATCTCGATACCATTGTACGAACAAAACATTATATTAAACAGAAAAATAAATTTCTAAAATTAGTGAAAGTTTATTTTAATGAAGAATTCGATCAATCAAATCGAAGTTAAATCTTTGGAACAGGAAGAAAATTGAGGCCTGCGGAAGAGCACAGTCTGCGTAAACCAATGGCCAAACTGAAAGAGTCACTTAGCGGCTCAATAAGTTATTCTTCAAAGTAAAAACTTTAAATGCAAGGGAAGACATGCTACAACACAGAAAGGAGAAGGCAACATCCTTCAAAGTTCAATCATTACGTAAAATAGCTACTAAATTATGCATGACTCCAAATGCGCCGAAGGCCCATGAGGTTGATTTATTGATTGAAGTAATGAAGCTCATCGAATATTCAAGCTCACGCTAAGAGCTTCTCAGAGAATAATAATATCGCAAGACACCAAGCTAGTCTCATATCTAGACTAGATCATATACATATTATGCATGAGTTTAAATACCGAAGACTGAGAGAAATGTTTTGATAGAGATTAATATTTTGAGAGATAGGTCGAGGTGCGACTTGATCCGTTGATGTTTTTATTCTTGACACGTAGTAAAGCCAGCACTGACAAACCCCGGGAATCGTGTACACAGTAAGCATGTTTTCCCTATCGTGATGGTGCTTGAAAATCATGATTTTCGTGGGTAGGTTATAGTTAGGAGGTTTTTCATTGAAAGGTTTAAATACGTTCCAGCTTCTTCCAAAGACATTCTACCAAATAAACTTATCTAAACAGTCTCATGGGTATATTACCCAAACTTGGGAAAACTGGTTTTAGTTGCCGATTGCAGTTTAAGTGATGGAGCGATTTGCAGTACGGGTTCGGTCCCTATTCGAGAAAACTATCACGACCGCCTGAAATAGCGCTAAGGCAACTGAAATGGATAGATATGATACGCTGCTCACACAGCGAAATGAGATATTGCCCGCATTCGAGCAAGAGACTAGACATTCTATCAAGGCGTACAGAGAAAGGAGACGTTCTCAAAGCCATTAGCGCCACCTGTTTACCGTTAAGAAGCAATAACATCCACTTCTTAATCACCATTCCGAACATCTTTCATTAACCAGTCAAATTTTTATTCCCTGCTATCAGCCAGTCTTAACAATGCAAATATGGAACAGCAAATTTTCGCTACTGTTACCTAAATAATCGTAATAATATCTGATAATCTCATGCGAACGGATACACTTTATAAATAAATAATTACGGAGGATATTAAAAAAACGATGGTCTCAATTATACGGACGATAAATTAAGTGACAGCATAAATAATATTTTCCATCACAAATGTTAGCATTCGTTACCTCAATTATCTTTATTAATGGAAGTCTGCAAAGTGCTCGGAGTTATTTTAATACTTTAAAGCATTTATGTACGCTACTATTATTTTCGTGTCCTACATCACTGAAAACATATCAAAGTAATTACACATACGACATTATCGAAAATTATTTAACTCTTTTATTGAGGATGGTTAATCGAAATATTAGTGTCATAATTACAATGATTATGGCCTTCAATTAGGCAATCTCTGCTCTAATGCCTATATAAAAAAACTGTCAGGTAATGTAGGGAACTACAAATAACTTACAACGAGCTGACTTATATTTGAGCCACGGAGTAAATGGAAAATGTAAAAGAAATCAAAAGAAAAGGACAGAGAAGGATGGCAGGCGATGTCAATAGTCCCATTTGCATCAATTGATTCAATACAAAGGAAGGCGCTTAATAAAAACAACCTAAAAAATACAAATGAGAATACGTAATATGCACACACATTTGCAACAGAATTTATTGGTGAATAGTTATTGCAGTGATGGAGACAGAGAGGAATTACACTTAATTTAGAAAAATTACGAGAAATCTACACTTTTTGTGGACTGATTGAATTTGAAAGTAACGAGAACCTCATATAAAAGTCTTTAGATTGGCATTGCAAGAATCTGATGTCAATCATTACACATAAAATAATTATGTATCGTCGGAAATGGCGATTAGAAATATATAATTGATTTATACTCCGAATACTATAGCACTATGCTAAAATATATTCCAATGCTTCAATGGGGCTTGACTACGCATTAAATCATTTCAAGAGCTTATCACACAGCTACCCGTTTCTTCACACTCACTCAGAGTCTAACGGTATAGTTTGTTCTGAAAAATTTCGGATACATTTGAGTCAAATACTATGAAATGGCGTGGATGGGAGGTGCATGATTCAAGTCCATAACCCCTACGTTAATCTCATGAGAGCATATTTTGTATGGGATTAGGACTAAAATATAGAAATAACGTAAGGCGATATTTTGGCTATAAGGGTAAGTTATAAGGACCCTCATAAATTCAATTGTTTCAAAACAAAGGAACCGAATAATTAAGGATATCATTATTTCAGAATGACTTAAAAATTTAGCGAGTAATTCAAAGTAAAGTTCAGTAATTGCCAAAACCAAGTAGCGACATAGCACCCCAAATACAAAAATATATTTTTTTGACGGTGGGAGAAAAAAATTTTTTTTTCTGAGTCTCCCGTCTCATAACAACACATAAATAAGAGATTTCTTCGCATAAATACGAGGGTTGCCCAGGAAGTAATGCATCGCGATTGTTTTCTCGCCCCATTGCAATGGTGCGAATTTGAAACGTTACGTATATATTATCTGAAGTTTCATGAATGCGCATGCAACGTTTCTGGCTCTTCCAAAAGATAGCGTAGCTGCAAGACCCTTTCAAAATGGCATCTGTAAGTTATGTACGTAACAAGCAACGTGCCGTCATTGAATTTCTCCATGCAGAGAAAGAAACTGTGGGAAATATTCACAAACGTTTGTGCTAAGTCTATGGAGCATACGCTGCCAACTGGGCTCAGAGGACGAGGACATCAGAAAGTGATTCGGCGGTGCTCCAAGATTTGCAGCGGTCGGGGAGACCATCCGCGACTGTCACAACTATCATGTTGCAGCGAGCTAATTTTGCCATTTGCGGATAAATACGCATGCGGATAAATCGGTCAATCAGCAGAGCGAATTGTTTTTTCCAGCTACTTCGGCAAAGTACCAGCCAAGGAGATGTTTTGATTCAACAGGATAACGCTTGTTCCCACACAAGTTTGAGGACTGCTGAACACATGGCGAGACAAGCTTGGGCAGTGTTACCACATCCACTCTACAACCCGACTCAACTTCGTCAGACTTCCACTTGTTTGGGCCATTAAAAGAATACTATTCGTGGGAGACATTTTGAGGACGACGAGAAGTTAATTCACGCATTGTAAAAATGGCTCCGTGGTCAGAAAAAGGATTTGTACCAACAGGGCATACACGCCCTTGCTTATTGCAGGCTGACGGCCACAGAAAAGGACGGAGATTACGTGGAAAAAATATGTGTAGCTGAAACATCATTCTTTCGCGTGTGTAACTCTCATTATGTGCAGTAAATAAAAGACGAAGAAAAAAATATGGTGCATTACTTTATGGGCAACCCTCGTATATTCTACTAATCGAGTTGGTTAAAATTTTATGAGTACTCATCACTTAGAGAAAATAAATATTTGGCAACCAAAAATTGAATCGGGTGTTGAATTTTCACTGTAAACATCAAAATTTTGATTGTTGAATTTCAGCAGCCGAGTCAACCACGATTGTGGCCCCTTTGAATTTGTCCAATGCGTGCTCGGATGGAAAAGATAAACTCAACAGGAACCACTATGATGATAAGCGGTAATTACGATCTTTTCTCCCGGAAGCCTGTCAATCACCAATCTGATACCAACTTCCAGACGTGCTTTATTGATCTCGCAACGTATTTGACGACACGCGAGGATTACAATTCCGGCGTGAACATACCGGTTGAGGAAATATCAGGAGAGTGATATCTTAGGGTTCACAAGTGAACAGCGGGGAGGAGAGAATTTATTGGGGTGGCAAGTCGCGTTTTGCTGAATGAAAACAGGCCTGAGTTAGGGATCGACGCACTCAAGGGCATGCAGCGCCATCCCAGCGGAGCATTGAGGAACTGAATCTGTCTCCTTGCGATGATCCTTATTTGGGAGAGGTGGAGCTGAATCACCGCGAGCACATCAAGCTTCAAAAAAATAAACATATTCGTCTCTATCCAGCATTGATCGGCTTTTGAAAAGAGTATAAATGTTTTTTTGCTGTTTTGAATATATTGTTGTCATTCGCGGTAAGAATAACATGAATACATCAGTGAATCCTACGGCTTAACTATACGGGAACAAAGGATTTTAGTTGTAAAATGGAAAAAAATAAGGATCCAATGCAACTTATTCGATAATTTTAATAGCCCAAATTTTCCTTGGGCATTTATAGTACTATAGTTTTGATCAACTCATGAGAACAAAGTGATTTATTAATTACATTTAATTTGTGAAAATAACTCTTCAAAATAGTATCATCGTTAACTACGTGAGTATAATTTTTATCACAAGTATAGCTGAATAAAATATCAATGAAAACGATTTTTTCGTTTACAAAAATTAATGGAAGATGATCATTTTTCCGTGATACTATTCGATCAACATATTCATGCTTCAAGGAAAGAGCTTAGATTAAGAAGTAAATACCAGGAAAATATGTATATGGAAGGTGATGATTCGTAATAATTACCTGTGGTAGAATTATTTGTTGCAATAATGTTTAATCGGCCTGCGGTAAATAAGAGGTGAAAATCAATCAAAAAAGAGAATCGACACTCTAAAACTGAGGCCTCAAAACCCCCGGAAGTAGCACCCAGTTCTTTGCAAGCAAAGCTTGGAGGAAATTTTCGGATAACGACACCCCACGTTGAGCAAAAAATAAGTCGGCCAGGGAAATTTAAGATGAAGCCTCGTCTTTTCCGGGGAGCTCATTATAAGGTTCATTAAGTAGTGCATCAAGACAAGACATTGCACATTTCTGGGTCACATCTATGGTCCCACCACGTTCTCATTAATTTCGCCAGTTAGCACTTTTCCTTCATTATGTGCGATCATTGAATTTCGAGGGAAGGCCCGAACCATGGACGATTGTCAGACCGTTGATGAAGAGGCATACTCGAGATGGGGGGATTAAAAAAATGTGCAGCGTCTTCCATCCCATGAAACTACCATGGATTCTTTTGATAAACGTCCAAACGTGATCCACATTTCATTTTATGGCCTTGTACGGTGATACATGAATAAACAAGGCATTCGTCTTGTTCCACTTGCTATCCGCAGAAGCCATTACATTTTTGGCATTTTTCCGCAGGCCAATTCAAGGCCCTTTTGGATCATTTCCCTGGTTCGGAGCCATAACTGGGTCTCCTCTCTCTTAAGATTTCCCCCACTTGCTTCCAAAGATGAGGCCGCTGTCTGGATTCGGACGGCCTCTTTTATTTCTGCATAAAAATCCTCCCATGACCGCAATAGCCATTCACAAGCCCATTACCAGAAGATGCGACGTCATCATAAAAACACCGAGAGACACAAGACAGAGATGAACTGCAGCTAAATGTCGATCGAAAACATTTCTAGTCATTAGACCCTTTAGCACGATTGAGAAACCTGTGACGCAATTAAATAAGCTAAACTGTAGTTAGAGGTTGGAATATAATACTGACGACCAGCAACTTGACCTTTACATCCAGAAATAAGTGTGACCTGTCATATTTTATATCCCGCATGTATTCATAACGTATGTTCAGGGAATAAAAATCACTGAACAGTTTTCCTACCTATTTCATTCCGCAAAATGGTGGACTGCAAGTTACTACTTTTTAGTAGAATTACAATTTCAAGTTTAAAAATAAGCTGCCTGACAAAGTTGCACCAAATAATTGGCATTGAAGACTAGAAAATTGTAAAATAGACGAGCATTTAATTCAATATGCTCCTAATATATAATAAAAAAGGCTAAATGAGAAGTTCAAAATCAAAAATAAAATGATAGATTAGTAATAGAACTAATCCTAGTCAAGGATTTGGATATTATATGCAAGAAAGATGTAATATCTTCACAGCTTTCCTGGTCAACGCGTCACGGAAACCTCGCGTAGATTCATTAAAACCGCTAACGATAAAAACAAAACTTGTAAATTATTCCTAATTAATACGTAACATTATTGTATTCAGTCCACTAGCTTTCGTGATAACATGATAGCACAAAGTTGTAGATGTGAAGAAAGAAGTGGTTCATTCACAGCCAAGTGAGTTATCGCTTCACAGATATACAAATTCATAAAACGCTAAAAATAAAAGCAAATAATTTGATTTATTTCTAATTAATTCATAAAATTATATCCCCCATACCTCAAAATTTAGTGAAAACTCAAAGTTATCGAATTCTTATGAGAAATTTCGGATTCATTCACTGCCTATACGATTGAGGTTCTCCAAAAGCTGGAAATAATGTATGAAGCTGGTCTCTTGCAAATAGTTTAGAAAGAATACCCCGGAATAGGGTGGCCTACAAAAGGACTAAAAAAGAGGCTAGACGGACGGTAGGAGATAGAGTGAGTCAAGGAAACCGGATGAAATTACCCGAGGCCCATTAGGAAAGAGGAAGTAAAGGGCTCTCAGACACGGGAGTCGAGACGTTGCCGCGTCATTTTGAATGAGCCAATGGGAACCGGGCAGACTAAAATGCCCTCTTGGTGCCGCAAGGCAAGGCCGGGAATAACTATCGATCGGCCAATAGCCTTTTGCGCCATTTCTCGAGGGGGGGAGCATCAAACTTGAAGCGATTTAAGTAACGGTCATACCTAGGGGGAATAGTTTCGTGGAAGAAGGTCGCCTTTTCAACGAAGTTTCACTACGTGTTAGGGTTACCATTTTAGGTTACAAAAGACATCCGTTGATGTGTGAGGGGCATCGAGAACCTCCAGCCCGAATACCTTTGGCATGTACCTCACTCTCCGAAGCGCGCATGCTCAAAACTTGCAGCAACAAGCTTTTGATCCCACCGTCAATCTATAAGCTGAGGATTTCTGCAAGCTCGGCCGGCAAGCCCGTTGTTCTTTTAAACCCGCTTGAAAGAGATGGAAAAACAAGTTATCTAAAAAGTAAAGGAATGAATCGGCACGATTCTGATCGTTGAATCATACGATAATTAGGCACCTTTATTTATTTAGTTGCGTCATAAAAAACAATTAAAATGGCAATGATTTTTTGCAAATTTCACCAAATAAGCTAGAAGTAAAAATTGAATAAATAAATGATACAGGATTCATGCATCGAAAGAGGATGAAAATATATATAAATGAAATCGTCTTATTAAAATGAAAACTAGCGTGAGAGAAATACGTGACCAAAAAAACAACACTAAGGTTGTTATAGTATTATAGTTGATATAAAGTTTCCATTGGTACATTTAACTTCAAACTCCATTCTGCACAAGATAGTTTATGTGATTTCAAAGGTTGAACACTGACATCCACTCCATTGCAATTTAAAGTAACAAAAGCTACTTCCTAATCGACAAAATTCGCATTAAAATAAAAAACTCAGAACTTTTCTGTAGTTATCTATTGTTTAAATGCTTTCTTAAGAGCATATTAGAATGATGAAATAATAAACTCACTGATACAAGTCAGAGTGTTAACGATAGAGCTGTATTATTGTGTCCATAATAGTAGCTCTCAAAAATGAAAAAAAATCGATCTTAGATAAAGTGAGATAAATGACACAATTGAATAGAGTCTAATTTTAGGAACTATAGTTGGCCCATTTTCATCTCAAATCGCCTTGAGTAATGCAAAAGATTTTATGAAGAAAATGGATTCATGATAACCTCAGCTTTTTATAGGGCTCATTAAAAGATCATCACGCTATAGTTATTCTACTTCTCCATGAGAAAATCAACTCAAAAGTCATAACGCCCTGTATTTTTATGATTTTACGATATCATGATGTATATACACAGGTTTACACTGCCTGATCATTCTGCCAGAGACTACCGACTTAGATTCCCAATACCAACTACCTCGGGACATCCATTGCCTCACAATCGCTGTTTCTATATCCTTCGAGGTCTTAGCCAGCTCATTATCAATCGATTCGGTGGTTTTTCACATCTTCTCGCTTGATCACAAGTTCCGCTAGATATCGGGGACAGGCAGTGCCAGTGAGTGGGAAGACCGTCAAACAACTCGCTCTCTGATTCTCTCATTTTTTCCCACACTAGTACGCCGGAGATGTAAATGCCGTCAACTGATTCATACACGTAAGAGGACTTGCAGGAGTGCTCGTTCGTTAAAATAATTGAAAAGTTTTTACGCCAGGCCCGCGCTAATTAGTCGCGCCACTCGACGATGAAATTTTGAAGTATCAAGTGCCCACTTCACGGTGACTGCCTGGTGTTTGCATCATCACTCGCTATATCTTTAGAGAATTTCGTCGTTCATTTTTTTATGATGAGAAAGCATTTTCATTCGCCTTGAGAGAGAAAAACAGATAATATTGCAGAAAGAGAAAGGAAATGATTTTGAGGAAAGCAAATCAAAGCCATATTTATGCATTTCGCCAGAAAGCTCCATTCATGTAAATCACCAAAACTGTAAGCATACCATAAACGCTTTCCAGAATTTACGCTAAATGCGCGCAAAAAATTAATTGCTATTACTACCGAACGGAAGAAAATTATGACCACGAGTAATAATGATGCATCAGCAATAGAAGTGATATAACTGCCTTAATTTATTGGCCCTATTCATTCATTCATTAAACGAGATAACGGTGATTAGCAGCTCATCTGGTTTTCCTCTTTCATGAAAATCATGAGGTATTAATTGAGTCAGTAACAAGGAAATTAATAAATTGCATATCTGGAATCCTCGCGGTTTAATGCTTAATAAAGGCTCTTCTATAAATAACAATCTTTCATTGGCTTATGCGAAAGATAAAGAATTTCATAGGGTTAGTCGAGGTTAGTTTGCTAACAGCATTTGAATGCTAAATTTTCTTTCATAACTTTCAAAATTAGCGAGGCGAAATAAAATTTTCAAAGCATGGGAGGAATTTCATAGCATCGTAAGATAAAAAAGCGAGCAGTCATTATCACTTAGTCTTAGCCGAAAGAAATCATGACGAAACACTGCATTTTCACTCTGCGCTTCTTAATGCAACAAAATAGCAGCAGCACCGTGTCATAGTAAAAACAAATTAACAAGTATGCATTGAAAAAAAAGCTTTTACGATGAAACTATCGCAAGCCAGCGGTGCGATGAGGAAATTTTTCCGAAAATTCAAAAAGCGGATACGATTCGTGCAGCAATTCATCAATGAAATTCTGTTTTCCTTTCCACGACTTCAGCACATTGTGAAAACATTCCATTCGTGAATCCCTCAGAAGAGGTAGAAATTTCAATAAAATGAGAGAGGAAAATAGGAATGTAAAGATGTATAGAGAGACAAGCAGGTAGATAGCAGGGGGATAGAGAAAAGAGAATTTTCCTCAACATCCTCATCCATTACTCCATCATACGTACCGTGGCTCACTTGTTTCCAGCATGGGGGAGGGGGGTTAACTCTTAGGAAGAATGTGTGGGAATGAGAGAGATACCGTCGAACGTATTAGGAGGGAATGCCTGAATGCAACCTGGGACACAAGGAGCTGAACAATGGGGGATTTTTCGGAAAGAGACGGGGGCGTGGCTGCGAGATGCACACAAGGGAAACGGGACGTATCAGACGACGGCATGGATGAATTATAATGCACACACGGTTCCCCGAACGAGGAAGGGATTTTTAAAACGAAAAGAAGGGGGTGAGATATAATTCTCCACAATCCGGAAGGATGAAAAAAGTATCCACGCGGGTAAAATTTGGACGTAGAGGGGAGATGAAGAAGAATCCACCACGCCGAACGATGAAAACACACACAGAGAACACACAAAACACTCACAAGCACAAGCACATAAAGGATCCTACTGCTTTTTTTCTCTTTCTTTCCTCTAAACAGTGAGGCGACGGCTGACAACAGATACGCACAGAGAACTTTGTCGAAGCAGAAGCAGGAATTCGCGGAAGAAGCCTAGACTGTAGCGGGACGGTATACGGTAGCTCATATTTATATACATGTAATTTTGCCGGACAAAAAGCCTTCACGGCGCACACCTTCCGGTGGAATTCTGGGAGGGGACGAACTACGGGACACACTTCACACGGAATATAAACAACAAACAACGATTAACCCTTCTTCCTTCCGACGCCCGGCCACAACAATTACCACCGCGACTCCCTCAACGTGCGCCCCCTACCGGAGACAAGACAACTGGCGCGGCATTGTTGTGGATAATCCTTCCCGCACGCGGGTGCCCGCCGCTCGGAAATCCCCACCCGACCGCGGCGCGTAACACCTCACCCATGACCCTCTGGCCGAAAAGCGGCCTCCATTCCTTCCAATGTTGCTCTCCCCAACCAACCTCACCCACCCCCTCAAACCCACTGAACTGATACTTTTCCTAATACTTCCCCTACCCGCCAGCTGCAACCCCTAGTGGCCGCCCCTGCGCCCATCACCACACTCCCCCTCTCACCCACACGCGAAAAACACACTCAAACACACACAACCTCCCCTCAGAAATGTGTCCCTCCACGCTATCCCACCCTCTTCCTCCTCCTCCACGCTCCCGCCCCGGGAGCACGTCCCTATCGCGTCTACTCTCCTCCTTCCGACCAACACACGCCTCTCTCTTCTCCCGACGGCCTTTTGTCGCACTCTTGCCCGGGGAGGGAAAAATAGGAGGAAGAAGGGAGGAATGACATAAAAGGGGGGAGAGAGAGAGGGGAGGGCTGGAAGAGAATAGGAGACAGAGAGAGAGAGAAGGAGAGTCAGTGAGTCTTCAACCCCAAAGCACACCCATTCACACACTGACTACGGAGAGAGAGAGGAGAGCGTGGGGATGTACCCACCCTCCCTCTCCTCCTCACCCCCGATCCCCTCCCCTCCAACGGTGCCCCCTCCTGTTCTTTCCCTTCCCCTACTCCCATTCTCCTCCCTCCCCCACTACCATTCCCCTACCCGCGCTCCCATGGTTCCACGCTTCCGTATCCCGGGGCCTCCCCTCTATCCCTCCTACATTTTACCTCGCTCGCTCCAGCTCCTCCACTTCCTTCTCTTCCGTCGTCCCCTTGGTCTTGTTCTAGCACCATTGTCCATACTATAGTATATTTGGTTACCTGCACACCTCAAATTTATCTATTTCTAGAGAGATACATTTACCACCCTCACTTCATTTCATCTCCTCCACTTCCTTCTCTTCCACCTTCCCCTACGTCTTCAACTGGCACAATTTTAACTACTAACCTGCGAGTGGTTGTCAGCAGCCCTCAAATTTTGCCATGTCTGGATAACTACCTTCACCATCCAAACTTCATTTCACCCTCTTTCTTTCCCTCCACGGTCCCCTTCGCCCTGTCCCAGCACCATTTTTGACACAATCTTACGACTGGTTTGCAGTGGCTCTCAAATTGTACCATATCTATGGAATAAAATTCCCTGCCATTACCTCATATAACACAGGATTCTTTCTAGACCTGTGTATCGTCTTAAACGAAGTGCATGGTGGAAACGAAAAAAAAAACAATATTTTCTTAACCACATTGCTCCGTCATCTTTATTGTATGCTCTCTATATCAAACTTGGTGTTTGCATTTGATCTTCCATGCAGTAACGACCTTTGCTTATTCCAATTCTAAGATCTTTCGATAAGCTGCAATATTTGTGTAACTTTTTGGAAATTTCGCTCGATTTATTCCACTAACTTATTGTTAAATCTTCTTCGAATTTCACTTCTTCCCTTTCTGTTCTAACATTACTTGATTTTCTTTTCTTTCCCCTATTAGTTACTTCTGTTCTCCTCTCTGATAACCCCCTCGTGAAGTTAATGAAATGATGATGATAAAGGGATCTAAACTCTTGTAATGTATCTACAATTCGCTAACTTTCATTTTACCCATCCCATCTTTATTTTACAAAATTTCATCCTCAACTCATCTAAAAGCAATGAAAACACGTTTTATTCATTCCCATAGAGTCCATCCTGGTAAAATTACTGACAATTAATTTTACTTATCTTCCTGTAGCTCACTGAAAAGACTAGAACAAAGTGAATAAGAACTCCTTGACGACAACGAAAGAACGTGAATCGCGAAAAATAAAACTCAAGAAGCCATAGCGATAGGAAACAACAAGCGTTCTGAAACGCGTAACGTTTTTTCTATCATAGGACTTTTTTTGTTTCGTCTTTTCAGGCTTCACCATCACGGGCTCCGTCACACGGCACTAACAGACGCTTCATTCCAGCCTCCAGCCTAGTTCAAAACACCTTGGTATGAATTAACTTATTATGAACTAGATCAATATAGAAGTTGATTAGAGCGCAAACCACGGGTCAATCGTGAAATCAAAGTTAGACGTATAACGGAAGTTTTGCCATCTCTCAGCAGAGAAAAATTTCTTCCTCGCGCATGGTTTGTTATGTGGAAATTTAAGACTTCCTCCACGAAAGACTATGTAAATTCGAGTTAAATGATTAAAAGTTCGCGGGAATCACGCTCTTTTTGAGTTTTCAGCTTCATAGTCACACCTCTGTCAGCCCCTCATATTTCAGTTTTCACTCAGAGAAAAATCCAATCAGAATAATTGCCATTAAAAATTAGGTACCTTTTCACCTCACTCAGCCGTAATTAATATAGAAACAGTGAATTTGAAAATTTTCATTCAAAACTCAAAATATCTCGTAGTTCTCACCTACGAAAACGAGGTTCTAATCTTTTACGGAGCTGGGTATTCATATATTTTTTAAATGACGGGCCTTCCAGTTTATCTTTTGTTTAGAATCAAATATTGAGTTAGAAAGGGTTAGGTTGTGAAGAAGACTTTAAGCCTTGGTCCCAAGACAACCGCGCATATACAACTTCCATATGCCTATACTTCCGCAACCCTGAGACTCAATTCCATTGCGCTCAACAAGGCCATCTCGCCCCCTTCTATTTTGCTCAGTTCCTTCGTCCGTCCCTTCTCCTTCTGAATCCCTCTCTCTCTCTCTCTTAGCCTATCCCAATTCCTCTTTATCCTGCCACTCGCTTCTTGATGGGGGAGTGGTTGAGGGGACCCTATGTGTATGGGCTGCAGCCAGCGAAGGGATGTGTGAGGAGGAAAGGGAGTTTTGATCGATATCCCTTTCTCCCCGCACCCCCGAAAAACCCCTCCCGCTCCCACAAAGACCTTCTGGGAAGGCCGGCCTTGCTTCCTTCCTAACACACACACACATGCAGACTGCGACCCTTCTCTCTCTCTCTCTCCCTCTTCCTTCCTTTCTTTTTTGAGGAACCGCACGACCCTTTCTTGCAGAACTCAACCCGATCCTGAACGCAAACTCGAATGGCTTACGCCCACGCACAATCACGAGTGAAATCTAAACTCAAATCTCGAGAAACCATTCTAAAGTACGTCGACCGTTTGATATGTCAGATAACTTAGAAGGTGAATAAACAATTAGTTGGATTTCAAACTACGTATTTCAGCTCATTTAGGAGATAAAATGGTATGAAAAGTTGACTGACTCATGTTTAGCAATGTGATATTCCGTTATAAGTCAACTTGGACGAATATCTATTGCTTATACCACTTCTTTCTATCATCTATTTTTTAATAAAGCAACATGGGTTTCAAAGAATAAAAAAAGTGGCGTAAGTAAGTAATAGATATTCGTCCAAGAAACCTGAGCATTAGTATTAACCGGTCGTAGAAAAGAAACCTGGGCATGAAAAGTTTAAAGTAATAGTACATAAGTAGAAATAAGATTCCTTAAATAGAAACTAAATTTTCTTTAAGAAAAATTCACGGGATTAAAATTATAATTTTACTATATAATTATAGCTCAACTCGCAAGAAAACATTTTTAACGCCAACGCTCAACGTCATTTAAACAATACTTAAAACCTAATCAGAAATTGCGAATGAAAGATGCCGTAACTGTGAGCAAGAAATAATGGAATTACAAAAAATAATTATAAACATCGTGAATCACAACTCCATTATAATTTCCAGCAATACGGGAATATGTCAACTCCAGAGTTTAGTACTTATCTCTTAGAGTAGTATGGGATAAAATGAAGAATATGTCCAGTTGTTCAGTAGGATTTCAGGAGTAAATGGTCATCTATTATTCGAAGAATCATATTTTATTTCACATCTTTCAACTCCTCTTTTCCTTTCTTTCCTTTTGTTTGAAGAACCGCGCACCCCTATCTTGCCGAAATCTACCACACTCCGATGCATACTTAAACGGCTTACCTACGCCCACGCGTAATCCTATTTGGAAATCTAAACTGAAATCTTCACAAAACTAATCTCTGACGTAGAGCGTTTGATGTGACTGATAACATAGAAGGTATAAAAACATTCGGGTCCCTTTAAAAATCCCTCAGCTCTCTACGAATGGAAAATGCTGTAAAAGACCACCGTGAAAATGAATACAAAGGCAATAGAATATCTACCCCTAAACTAAAAAAACCAAATTATATTGCAGAGTTACTCGTAAATTATCGTTTCATTCGCAGAATAACACTTGTGAAATCAATGCTAAGTCTCAATCAGGCAACGCTTCAAACGCAATAAAAAATCACGAAAGATACACATCGCAATCGTGATATGGTAGAAACACTGGAAAATAACGAAAAATAGGACTCGTTCAAGGAATTATTTCCCGCAATACAGTAAAAGTAGTGCTGAGTTTAAAACTGGTCGAGTATTATGGGAAAAAATCATGATAAAGTTTTGTTGCCTTATCAGATTTAAAATGTAAATGGTCATAACGTTTCATGAGAATCGTACTTAATTTTATATGAAAATATAGGCATCAGGATGAATTATTCAGTCTTTGATTCCACCGTTTCTCCTCTCCATTTCCCCCGCTTTCTTTTTTTAAAGAACCGTACTCTTTCTTGCGGAAATTCACCCTAACCCGGCGCACAGGCGATAAGCTTATGTCCACACACAATCCCATGCTCAAGTCTGGACAAAAACCCCTTAAATCCAATCCCACGCTCGTGGACCGTTTGATATGTCAGATAACATAGAAGGTGTAAAAACATTTGGGCCCCTTTAAAACTCACACAGCTCTCGAGGGATGGCAAATGGCACAAAAGACTACGGTGAAACTGCACACGAAGGGATTAGGATGTAAGAGACATCGGTGGAAAATTTTTCTTCCCTTCAAAATCAAATTACGTATATTTCAAAGAAACTTAAAAATCAGAAGTTGCCAACGTACACATTCAAAAACTTATGCCGTCTCCAGATTTTCCGTAATTGGTCGAAAAAATCATTTCATACAAAAAATACTCCGGATCCAAAGAAATCACCATCTATGCCAAAATTAAAATCCTGCGGTCGAAACATTTTCATCACCGATCCAGACAACATTTGAGTAGAGAGCATAATAACTGAATACCACACCACACACACCAAAGTAGGTGCACGAGTGGATTTGTGAAGTAGAAAATACTGCACGCTGTTTGACATATGGCGTTGGGTGAAAGTTAGCAGAAAATATCCCCAACTCATGATCCCCTCACGAAATCCGTTCCGCGAACGAAATATTCCCCGAAACAGATCGTGCAAACACTTTCTGGACGAACTCTCAACTTGCATAAACGGGCAATCAATCCACTGGGAAACTTCGAGCAGCGAAATGGATCGGTACGCGTGAAATTATCAAAAGGAGGAGATAATTATCAGAAAGAATGGAAAAGCAATCGAGGTAAAACGTTCCCCGCAATTCGGGGTGGAATCATCAGGAATACGATGAGGATGACGGCTAGAAGAAAGAAAAGGACGCAGACAGTTCGAGCACGCGCGGTGCACAATACTACAACACAAAAAAATAAAACAGCGGGACGCGGCGACTCGAACACAAGCGGCTTCATCAGCCGTCTTCGCTTTCCCCGCGCTACGAAATGAAATGCTTCCACTCTTTCACCGCCCCTGTTCCACCTTAGTGTGGGTAGGAAAAAAGGGGGTGCTTCTTTTGTCAATACCTGGTTTAGGAGGGGGAAACGGAGGAGAGGACAAAAACAAAAGAAAAACAGCGGCCGTGGACCCACAACCAACACCACTAGGCTCCCCATTCACCCTCCCCTGAGCAACAAATAAACCAGCCCTGCAGACAATCCGGTGGGGACGATGGCGGAGTTTCCTAAACAATTGATCGACTTGAAAATGTCCATGCGGCTGAATAATTTATTGCCGCAGCCTGCGCTCGAATCCCCAAATGGGTTTGCACGGGAGTTTCAAATGGGAGTAACTGATTAGCAGGGCGGCTGCAATACCGGAGTCACAGTCCGATGGCCAGGAATGGAGTCCTGGTTGTCAAAAAAGCTTTCGGTGAAAATTCGGCGTGAAATGGGTGCCCAAAATAAAATAATTAACGGGGGCTCGTTTCAGGAGGTTGAGGTAATTCTATTCTACTTAGAGGACTTCAGTCTATCCGCGGAATCAATTATTTGCGCATTATTATCACGGAAATACAAATGACGACTACAGTGGTGGAAAATATTCAACCTCAACGTTCATACCAATGAATGTTTTAACTTTACCCTACAAGACAGATCGGTATAGGATAATTCCGTATTTAAATCAACCACTTGCAACATGATGTCACTTAGCATTTGAGCTATAGATTGCAATCTTTTCTACATCTATAGATTCTCCTCGCAACATAATAGAGTCTCATTATAACAAATTTAAATTTGCTGATTATTTACATTTTTCCTAAATTATTCATTTTCCTCTCCAAACAATGAAAGACAAGAACTTACAAAAAATAAAAAAAATCTGGTATCTCACCAATGTTTAGTGTTTATCATATTGGTTGAAACCTTATCCGCCAATTATTTTAAAATGCTTGGTAGTGCCCCAGGGCTAATCGAGGGCACTGCGTTTCTTACCACTCGCTGTGATATCTCTTATATCTTGGTTTTTCAAAGTAAAAATCCTTTATGCAATGAGTATAGCCAAAAATAAAGCGTGAGAGGGAGATGATCACTCTCCTTCCTAACTTCCCGATCTGTTGCATTCGTTTATATGGACGAGGGCAAATGGAAGGACGAATGTCGGGATCAAGGCCTGCCATCCAACCACCCACCGCCCACGTCTTCCCATCGCCACACCTTCCCTTCCCCCCTAGGTAAACCCTGCATCAGGTCGAAAGAAAGCCAGCCATCGATTTCGTAATTGCAATGTTCCGCAACCTCACCCACCTTTTCCGCCCAGTGTCATGAAAGGGTTAGACACATGGGCTTCGGCATTCCTTTTGGCCGATGAAAATTCTAACAACCTTGATCTTGGTTGAAATTTAAACTGAGCTTTCGCAAAAATGTTTAAATACGCATAACATTATCTTTTGAGAGAATTTATTTTGCAAAATTAATACTCAGTCAGGTCGCTCTAGGGTAAATTCATAAATTTAAATTGAAAACTAACAATATAACCAGGAAATTGCTGAGTTCAATATTGTTAACTAAAATCACGTGCCTCCAAACTAAGCCGCACATTTAACACTGAGTTTGAAGCTGGGATTATATTAATAAAAAATTAATAAATGCTGTACAGGAAGCAAAGAAATGCATTAACAGAGAGAAAAAAATATATACCTACATTAGCAGGGATGACGATAAAATTCACCAAAGTATGTTCAATACTTGGGTAAAATGGGAGCTTTACTAAAATATACGTTAATAATACCTAATTTGAGTAGTTTAGAGTACTTCAAGGCCAAAGATTCCCTTGTCACGTAACGCAACTACACCAAAGACTAATTGTAAGTGTATGAAATCTAGTTTATTGTCTCTACGGAACTGCAACACAAACCAGGTACTTTCGAATGGTTTGGTCATCAAATCAGCCATGCATCTATCCAGCCCATTCCATCTCTCTTCTTCCGACGAGCACCGAGCCCCATACTGAGGAAATAATGAGCACGGTCCGAGGGACAATCGAAGTCGAGGGGACAAGGTCGATTCCGGGCGGAGATTGAACGTCTCCCCCTCCTCGATGCCACCGCGCTGCTGCAGTCACCCCAAGAAGATAGAGACTCTAGACGGAATGCACCACACGTGTCACTCATTGGAGCGGAGGGGATCACTTGGACGTATCTATTTTTGATGCAGCCATAATTGGGAGAGAAAAACTACAGGGGGGAGATGGGAAAAATAGGCAATGCAAGCACTCTGAAGGCCCAAGTTTATGTATAATATTTTAAGCTCCTCTTAAAACGTTGAGAGCTTATGAAGATCATCATTAGGATAGCAAGAGATCGGTGCTTTTCTGTCGAACATAAAAAGCTCTAAGGACCAGTACCGCGTCAGGAACTGGAGTAGTACCAACGTTTCCACGGCCACATCGGCCATCATATTAAGACGACGCATATTTTCTACTCGAATCGTCTTTTTCGGTGCCGGATTACTTACTTAAATACGTATGATATTTACATAATATGTTCAGAGTACGTCAGGCAGGCCGTTTTTAATACTTTCCCTTATCTCAAATTAAATGATCTAGTTTCATACATTTTAATCATTTTCTTAAATGTGCGGCAGTGAAGATGTCTGGCGTTTCGCGAGTATTCCCAAATCTCCTTCCAGGGGAAGGTGCGGATCCCGAGAAATCTCCACACTCATGCATCCACGTAAGATTTTCCACATCTGCTACTAGGGTAGAAGACAGGGAAAATCTTACTAGGAGCCAGACCCGAGAAATATTCATTGCCATTGTTCACCGAAAAAAATCGAACACTACATTTCTTAAGGCCTGGTTACACGGTACATTAGAATGTACAAGATTCTGTACATTTTTCTGAATGGTTTTCTGAACAGATTCTTGTACATTCTCATGGACAAGATCCACGAGTGGGTGGTTACACAGTACATTTTTTCGGACATTTTTTCGAACACAGTCTATCCCGCTGACCCTGAAAATTTTACCATCCAACTAGCATAAGTTTTACGCGATTAATCCGTCACTAAAAAAGACCGGTCGAGAAGGAGGCATACTTCCTACTATGGAAACCTCTGCTTTCTGTTAAGGAAAACACGAAATAATGAACTGATTGGAACTTTATAATGAAGCCTGTGATAAGGGAATTAATGAAAAGGATCTCGAAACTAATCCACTCACACAGCTAATTAGAAAATTCATTCATCTCATGTTTCGTAGGTCATTAATTAAAAATATACGCTTCTGTGCTCGAGTTCTTGATTTTTCCTCATCAAATTCCATCACAGCTTTCACATTCACTAAGCTTAAGAAACGATACAAAATTGCGACATGTACATATTTTGAAACAGAATTTTTCAGTTTCAAAGTCTTTAAAACATATACCAATTTTACATTACCTAACGTTAATTTTATACCCATCGTAACTTTCAATTGCAAAGAGATACAATTTTTAGAAGAACGAGACAGTCAAGAGATTCGCTTAATGTCAACAATTTAGAAATTTAAGATAAGAATTTTTATTTTGTAACATCTCCATTCATAAACATGAGCCATCTGCAAATACTCTTCGGTTTTTGCCTTCACTCCGCATTCACATAGGAAGTAGCATAAAGAACAGAGTATGTGTACAAATTGGCTCTAACTCCTCTGCGCACGTTCATTTGAGCTTGTTTGAACAGCCGATTCGGACTGTGGATTTCTCAGCCAAAACGCACTGGAGGCTAGCTGGTCCATATCATCTGAATTTTGGAAGCCAGTCTTCCCCATGTAATGTGCAGTATTAGATTCAGCCGGACGTATTCAATACCTGATGTTTAAGACATTATTTTTCATAATATCACAGTCGAGTTACATCTTAGGGATTTTGCAATAAGATGCAAAAGTATTTACCTTCGATCTCTTCCGTAAAGTCGCATGGATGATTTGAATTTTCTGAGTTCACTTCCGCGTGATTTTGTCGGCCATAAAGATATTTTTCACGTCGGCATGCAGTTATTACTAAAGAACGGACATGGAAGAGTTTCCGGAATAGAGAATTTAACATCTCCAATCCTCCATAAGGGGAACATCTTTAAAAATAAAAAATACTAAAAAAACAACAATAACAAAAGAATAAAAATAAAAGTTATGCATTTAGTTAGCGAGACTATATGCACTGCATGAAAATACTTCTATATAATAATTGAAGATGAAAAACAACGAGAGCTATACAGTGCCCGCCATTTAAAGCTCTCCACTCGCAAATTCTCGTTGATCTAGAGAAATCAACCCGACACCTCATTAAAGTGCATAAAATTAGTCTCTTCTGAGCAGAAAGAACATGAAAGCAATTTCACCATATGCAGGACACAGAATTGTCTTGTACTACAACGTTAGCCACACTACGTGCCGCAAAGGTTGCATTCCACTAAACAGACGCTTTAGAGTAAAATTTAAGGACGAAAGCGTTGTGAAAACTGAGTCGTAAAAAGAGACGGTATGCATCGACAGTCACACTATTACGAGGATGTCTTTGGAGATAGCGGCGTTTATTTTAGTTCCTCATAATTACACGTACTGATGTTGCTCTCGGCAACGCAATACCTTCACTTCTTTTAGATAGCCCTCCGCGAAAAGGAGAAGAGAACGCAATATTCGGAGTGCTGTCCTTTGTCCCAACATTCCTTCCCTCTTCTCCCATTTCCCCTCCCTCGCGGCACCAAGGGCAAGGTTCCTTGCGCTTCAACTACTTACGTGAACTTTCTATATAATGTTAGCCTTACGACGCGAGAGTGGGGAGATATAGCCTGTTGACGGGAACAGGTTGGCCTCTAAGTAGTAGAAATAAAGCTATCGAGCCATCTCCGGTTTTTCCGAGTAAATTTTGATATTTATTCACTTCGCCATTAGTTACTTTTGCTAATACCGAGCGGCATGGAATATGACGAATTACTGCTCAATGCCATACAAACAGGGATCAGATGCAGTGTAAGTAAATAGATCGAAATGGAAGATTTGAATTTTGATATTTATTGGAACTGCGAAACTATTTCGAAATATGTAGTTGAGCAAAATTTCAGACTGCCCAAGAATGAAACGGAAGCTTGTTTTACTATGTTATCGCTCAGATTAAATCCGTGTGACCATGGTTTGCAAATGACATGCCACTCTTAAGGTCAATTGATCGTTGCCTCTCTCATGACGAAAACATTTTCGGTCCGAAGAAAGCCTTAGTGTGGAATGAAAGACAGCGTGGGGGCACAAAGGGTTTCTAATAGAAAGGTCCCGTGTTCAAATCCCGGGATCACACCACCTTCCGAATTTCCCAGATAAAATCCTCGAAATATCAGGTGTCCCTGGGGAAGGAACTGGTCCCGCTACCATTACTATGCGAACGCTCACGCGCCAGTGCCTTAGCCCGGGGAGAGTCCCTCGACTACCTAGACTAAAGTTAGGGTTCAATCAATAAGTTTATGATTGCGTAAGGTATTTGTAAGAAAAAGTTTCTTATCCTATCCAGGAGTTCCTCTAAGCGCACACGCTAAATCATCTCTAAAACGCATTGTGGGAGGTAAAAATATAAATTTATGGCACATTGTGTGGAGCAGGCAGCATATTTTCAGGGAGAAGAGTACGAAAGTACATGATACAATTTCACGGTAATGCCGTTTCCATACGGTTGCTCGGATTGCGGCCGAAGTTAGAACATAGGTGATTCTCGTACTCCCAAACCCCAAGGTGCTACTTTCGGTTGCGTCCGATGCGTCCTTAGCGTCTTTCTCTCATTACTGTGTGTTACGTCACATCATAAAACTTCTGCGGTTGGACATCCTTCCGGGTAGGCACACTTCTTGACACATCCAAAAGGAAAACATAACTACAAGGACACATTGCTCGCTCATTAATCCTCTTGGTGCAAACCTTTTTGCTGGGATATGCGTTCATACGAAGTTTTTGGTTCATGCACTTACGCTCACTTAACGATCAATGTTGTGTTGCGGGGTATAAGCTGATCCCGTACGCAGTAAATGAAAATCGTTTTTACCATTTTCTTACGGTTCAGTGTCTTACACTCACTACCTTAATTCAATTTTGAGGTAACCACGGGAAACATTTAGGGGGTGGGGTTCCTAGTTTCCCACTTCTATGAGTACTATCCTTCCCGAGTAGCGCCGGGTGGCCTACTAGGGAAATAATAAGAGTGGATCCTTGGTAGATAATAATTCCTAGTTTTTTTCCTGTTTTTCCGTGAGCATGCCCTCCGTGGACCAAGACGCAAGTATGATGGGGCTAACATGGGCCTGTCCCCACCCACAGGCAGGCGGTGGCGGCTGGATATCCTGCTGTAGGGCCCACCCTCCCGAAACTGCTCCCTGCGGAACTAATTCCGTCTCGTTGTCCCAGGTCTGCCTTTCTCCTCAGACAAACAATAGGCGTCATCTTCCAATTTGGCGAGTGTGTAACATCCCCCGCACCTTCCTTCCCCGCACACGTTTACGCATTCGATAAGCGCGACGACGAAAGCAACATAGCCCACGGCTGGCGGGCAAATAAGCCGAGGCGGTGGGGAGCGACCTGCTGATGCCCGGGAATCGCCGGGGCCGGGAGATCCATAACCACCGCAGGTGCGCGGCACACACCGCCAACTAAAATATTTGCACGACCGAAGGGCAACGTATCCGATTCTTACCGTCATTCCACGCGATGGAAAAATATTGGCACCAGCCCTTAGACGTATGGTAACTAGGATGCAGTACGAAGTAAACAAGCTCAAACTAAAATTCCAGAAACATCTCTAGTATATTACTAGCAACTTATTTAAGTATACTGTGTCCTCTCAGGTGTGTTGGTCGGAAAATATTTTTTTTCAGAATTCTGAACTGACACTATTCTGAAGCAGAAATCATTTCTGACCAACACTACGGACACCGAATTTTTTAAGTATAGTTCATTTTAACGATACTCGCACCCACATTTGTAATAAACTGTATAACCTCGGCCTAAACAGTATACATAACATTTCCATATTAAATTCATGTAAAAGTAAATAGTGTAACTGGACTCTGAGCTTTAACTTTTCTTAAAATTTTGGTGCCTGTAGGCATGAAATAATAATAAAATTTAAGTTAGGAAGAGTATGTCGTAGTTATACCCAAATCGCTCATTTTCTGCTACAATGATCTACGCGTAATGCATTCATGCTTTCCACCACGAAAATCTATCACATTATGATTTCGATCGGAAAATGATATTTCAGGCCTGAGTGGTGGAATAAATATCCCTAAGAATGAAATCATCAATGCCCCAATCAATATTTGAAAACGAAGCCTACATTTTTATACACATGAACCATTTTTATTGCAGAATTTGGAAGAAGTTTTCGTCAAATGTTTTGATTTCGGGGAATGATAGATCATTTCAGATCGTGTATTTTTTTGAAATGCCTCAGAGGTCTATAGTATTGAAATGCTGGACGTACTAGACAATTTCTTTAAGAATGCAATGCTATGTAGAAATCCGGAGGTATACCCATGGTGTTTTCGCAAGTTAAATTCAATATTACCACAAGAACAGAAAGAGAAGTTTGTCAGAACTAATAATTTTCATTTGCCAGACAAAATCTCATAGAATCTTCAATGTTATCCAAGAGGCGCGACATGGAGCAAGAAATGCTGTACTTTCAAGATTAAAAGGATATAAGGAGGGGAAAAATTTCCGTTCTCAGGATGGCACAGCATTATTGGTTGCCAAAAGAACTAGAGTAATAGGATATTCTTTCTTTTTATCAGAAAATGGAATAAAAAATCCCTCTCTCTAAGCAACAGAAAAATGAGTATTTTTCAAAAAGTTAAGAAAATTTGAAGCTTACGATAAATATTTAATGTTTTGAAAATACCACTTAGCGTAGGTATAATGCACAGAAACTAGAATTTAAAGCCAAGGATATTACTTTGACCAAGAATTTAGACTATCTTCATTCATAATTTTTAGTGAATGCGATCACGTAGGACGATAAAATCTTCATGCAAGGCCCCTTAGGTGACCCAACGCTTTCTTCAATGCTCCGATAAGACAGGCACCAAAAATGCTTAGTAAGCTCTCGCAAGGTTTCCCCTTAGCACCGTGAGCACGTCACTTCCGATGTTAAAGAGGAATGAGAGAAGAGTTATGAAAATGGAGCGTAGACTCAGCGCTGAGAGCTAGCGGTCTAAGATAATCAAGCTCAAAAAATAATAAAGCAACGAAAGGCAACTGTTTGAAGTCCGACGACAAGTTATAAAAACTAGTACACTGCTTGACAAGACCAACACATTTTATAAGAGATTATTGATATTTTGCATATTTTTTCTCCAAGTGAAAAGGAAACACTTACGCAATTATTAAATATAATGAAATTTTAAACATTATTAAGGTTAACAAACGATTTCAAATCAATATTTACTAATTTAAATGAACAATAAATACATTCATTTATAAATTTTAAGAGGGAAATGTAAAAATGTATCCCTTCGAAGGAATCTTGGATTAATCACGAATTTTAGAGAAAAACGGAGCTAATGCTCACTTTTAACTCTGCTATCTGCTGTGTAATTACACGAAAATGAAGAAACTTGCGAATCAAATAATGATTTTCCTACTTTTGTAGTGACAAACTCTCTTGAACACGTACATAAGAAAATGGACGGAATAGGATAAAGAGACGGAAGGAAGAAGGGAAAACGTGGTTATCTATGGTACAATAAAACACAAGAGCTAAAATCGTACAAGCCCTTCCCTCTTCCCATGGTTCCCTCTTTGACCCAAGATCCGAACCCATAAAGTACATCGCGCATGCATCCCCGAGCATGTAAGCCCTTTGTAGTCACAATTGCGCGAGCTCGCTCCAAAAGTGTGCCGGCATCGTGAACATGAGGCATGCCTGCGTTCGCGCGGTGTCTCTTGTTGGGTGTGGAAGATGTTGATGATGGGGAAGCGGGAGGGTTGTTCGCCGTGGGCACGTATGTGTGCAGGATCACGTGCCGAGAGGATATATAGTGATGGATTGCGGAGTGAGGTCTCTGGCGTTGTGTCTCCGGGGTAGGAAGTCCAGCGCGTTTATTCTACAGAGGAAACACAAAAGATCGCGCATCGGATCTTGCGCAAGGAGCTTAGATCGAAATGGCAAAAACCTAGTTCTCGAGATGAATTGGAATGCCTGATTGGCGGCAAAAAGCGCTTTTTTTCCGTTCTGTCGATTTCGATTTAAAATCATATTCACGAAGAAGATAATGTGTAAAGATTTAATTAGAATGAATTTAAAGGTATGTAATTTCTTTACCCTTACCACTAACCATAACAGTATGGATGTAGGGGTTACAATGGAGTGTTACAGTGCGAAAATAAAGTGACCTGTGCGTCAAAGAATGACGCGTGTTTCGGATAATGTATTTTTAAATGATGAATTTAAAAATCCCTCGAAGACATATAAGAAAATCGGCAAAAAGGAAAGAAATACGTAGTTTTACGCGGCGTTATCTAGATGATGTCTCCATGCGCCTGGGTTTCACCGCGTGGATTTTCTTTGCGACGACAGTTTCTCCTGTATTCCAACCGGCGTCTTCAGGTCGATCGCACATACTGTAGGTTGACCTGAAGACGCCGGGTGGAATACCGGAGAAACTGTCGTCGCAAAGAAAATTCACGCGGTGAAACCCAGAAGCATGGAGACATCAGGAAAGAAATACAGTATGTGCGGCAATAAAAATGTAAAACGCAAGCTAGAAAAAGTAACGATAACATTTGAGAAAACAAGAGCTGGAGTAAAATTGAACCACCACAACTCTCCTCCCATGGTTCCATCTTTACAGTAACATCCATTCCCTGACCTCGGCTTTGAGTTACTGCGTAGCGAGCTTGTTTATATCTCCTCTGAGGTTTACTCTGGCAGTTACTAGTGGTCGCTGACTCGACTTGGCGAAAATTCTGGCGACTCTCGTCAACAGTGTTGTCTAATGGTTAGATAATGTTGGCTGAAGCTAGTTAATCATTAGCGACGATAGACCCAGAATTAACTTTCGAGGACATATAAGCAATATCGCACAAGACGATTCCGAAAAAATCAAAAGCCGACGTGAAATTAGAAGACTTAACTTCCGTAATATTACATAGCAACATGAAACAAATAGAGAATTAAGTGCATGCATCAAAATTTCGTTATAATTTTGATACTTTTCCTCATTTGCAAGAATAAATTTTACAGGAAATATGATTTCCAATTGAAATAAGCACCATAAAAAACCATCGCTATCGTTTAAGACACCCAATTAGATCCATCATAACCATCATATGATGTAGGTTTTTGCAATTTCAATACCTTGCGCAGCAGGCGATTCGCACTCTTGTATATACATATACATATATTTTCCCCCTGAGGAATAAACGCACAGGACGCCTTCATAGAGGGGTCGAGAGGGCGAGGGACGCTCTGGATGGACCGCAGTAAAAGAAATGGAGCAAAAGGAAGATGGCGACGACACGTATGGAAAGGGAAAGTGAGACGAGTAAAGGCTCTTTCGAAACGAGAGAGGACGGTGAAGGCAAAGGAATGAATAGGCCAGCAAAGGGTCTGGACTGTATTAAGGAAAGGAAAGGCACAGCCAGGAGAAAAGAAGATTAAAAATTGATCCGTAAATAGATAATGGAGGGTGGGATAAAGGGTTTCCCAAGGAGTAAAGATTGATAGCCATCCCATTTGAGTAGCCCACCCCGTTTGTTCAAGTATCACGTTATTAAATGCCGACGTAAAGGCAGTAGATGAGTGGAATCCAGTAATGATAGAGGATGATGACTCCTCGAATGTTCTCTTCTCTGAAAATTATCCAGCTTCCTCACGGAGAATGAACCTCACAAAACGACTGTATTCCAGTTAATAATGAAGTAATATTCTTTGGTTCTTAATCTGAAGCAAAATGGAATGTCCGGCTCCCTTCCAAAGTTTCCTTTGAACGCTCTGAACTGAGAGAATTACACCATAAAAAACATTTTGTTATTTCTCCTCCTTTCCGATCTTTTTCAAACGAAGTTTTTATTTCTATAACTATGGATTATGGAACTATGGAGGCTTACTGTGCCTCTCAAAGAATGCCACTAGGGCAGTTGATTAATAAACATGATGAAGAATCTTCTTAGTAGTTGCTTTTTTCTCCAATTTTCTCCTATGACTGTATTGCTTACCGAGTTGTGGACTTAAATCTTCGCATGTCCATAATGCTGGGGTTATTTGGAACACAAACCCAAAGAAAACGCTCTGCGGTGATTTGAAGTGAGTAACATAATGAAAAATTGGTAAAATTCACATAAACTCTTTTAGTAGCATCACCAAAATCCTCTTCGCACATATTTTGTTAATTTCCCGCAAGTTAGTGGAGATATAATTATTTTTCTGGAAGAAAGTATCAAGTCTACTCACTAATTTTCCTAAAAATTTATAATATCTAAGACAGTCGATTCGTTCATTCTCTCCAACACTTCCACAAAATTTGCTAATATTTCTTTCACTTGAAAATTTGTACCTACTAGAGCTAAGAATTATAAGCCGCTCAATATTACATGGGGATCTACTAAGTCTCCCATAGCGTAAAGAGAAAGGGAATGCCATAAAAATGCTAAAAGCAGCGCTATTACTGATAAAAATGTTAATTTGATTTATATAATAAATAAGTATTTTATAAATAATTATTTAAATATTAAATTCAGAGAACGCATTCCTCCCGTTCGATTGTTCTTTTTTGGCAACAGATTCCCTGCTTAAGACATTTGCTGTCACCTTCAAATGTTCAGAATATATTAAGGATAATATTTTCAACATTATACCATTAGACAATGTGTCATAAATTGTAAATGACTGCTCCAGGCTTCACTGTGTGAAACCTTTTACTATGGAAAGTAAAAGAATTAACTTTGTAACGTTCAAAAATACCTTTAAAAAACACCACCCGGGTTTCCTGACATTGTTACATATTCAGGTCTTTTTATACCCATGATGCCTTTTTCGAGTCAGTTTTGACCTGAAGATATAACCTTAGTATGAATCACTCGGGTCATTATAGATTTCTCAGGTCGTGCTTTTAAAAAAAATATATTAGTGAACCTAACAAAGTTTATTGTTTCATTTTCCATAACGTATCACAAATATCAATGTTTTATCCTTTTAGCAGTTTATCAGATGTTTTTTGTATTATTTATTGTAATTAAGATATAATTTTTAAATTTAAGATAAGGAATATGTAAACTAGACCTACTTTCACACAATGGAATTTTCAAGAAGATATCATAAGTTTTACGAGATATATCCGTTACCAAAAAAGACTAGTAGAGAGGGAGGTACTCACCCTCTTAATAGCCTACTGTTATTAATAATCGCGGCTCTGCAGCAGAGGATGAGGACAGAGCTAACCGCAACAGGAATAGAATAGAAGAAAAATGCAGAAATAACGGATGGAAAGGCGAGTGAATTCCAGCGCCGAATCTCCACCACGTGGTATTCATCCACAAGGTAATCGATAGGATTTAGAGATAGATATATATATGTCACCAAAAAACTGAGCGCGCATGAATATTCTCCGCATTTTATTTTTAGGCGTTTGGCCAAGCGCTTCTACCCATTTCCATATACCTACTCCACGTGCATAAAGAGGACGCGTTATTCCCGCTCGATCGGATTTATTTTTCGTGAGCAATTACGTTTCTCTTTTACTACAGCTTACCAACTGTCATCAGGTGTATTATTACTCCCAAGTATTTGAAATACTTAAATCCAAAAACAGTGCTCTCAACTCATCTAAATGTATTTGGGTTGGATTATTATATTAAATGCATATATATTTCGTTTTAGAACTTTAATTGTAGCCTGTGTCCTCATAAAAATTCTTGAAACTTTCCTCTACAAATGCCATAGCCAATAATCGGCGAAAATGAAAATGAGGAGCTGATTATCGCTTAAGCCAATGTGATTGAAATTTCTTCCGGGTAGATTAGAGAGATAAACTGGTTCGGCGGATTGGGTTGGACGAACTGGCTAGAGAGCTGTGGCTTCAAATAATCCTCGTTAATAGGACCTTTCGTTGCTCCGAAACATAATTAAGAATTCAATACAAAATGAATAGAGAATTCATGATGCAGAGGTAATGTATTTAATTGGCTGATTCCATAGTGCACTCCCTATCTAAACGATGGTATTTTAACAAAAGTAGCTCAAAATTTTAACGATTTTACAACATATTAATACTAACTTGAGCCACAGTAATTAAGAAAAATTGGAGAAAAATTTGTTAGTAAGAATTAAACAATGGTAATGTTTATCAATGGTAATGTTTAACAATGGTGATATTTTTCATAGGATTTATAATTTCAAGGATAGCAGCAGTAACAGCAAAACATTTAATGAGATAAACTTAACCAGTTACATCGAGAAGTCACAAAATTATTACTCATTGCTGCGTTTAAAGCGTAACACATCCCAGGAATAACACCAGTGCGCATAAAGACATTTTAGTCAATATTATTTAAAGGCAAGTTTTACTAGCTATGGTCACACCCAGGGGCGCCGACTTATAAAAAATATTGGGGGGGCCCATATCGGAGGTCTTTCCCCGGGAAGAGGTTAAATCCAAAGTGTGTCGCAGCACCGAAACACTACCATGATTCACACTACTTGATTCAGTTAACCTGCTTAACCTTATAATTATTTGTTTCAACACACATTGTTGAATTTATTTAAAAGGTAACCATCATCAAACAAGGGAAATAAAAATTAACAATATATTTTTGTGATTTCACAAAGCATAACATAACTTAATTATTTTCTTGAATTATTGAGGGGGCTCCGCCCCCCCAAACGAATCTTTGAGGGGGCTCGGGCCCCCTCAAGCCCCATGGAGTCGGCGCCACTGGTCACACCAATATATCCTTAATTCAGTTTTATCGCACAGTATTTGAATTAATGAAGTTATTGCTCGTCAGGAAGGAAACATAAATTTCAAAGATACTGGAAAAGCTCATTCGAATGACATCCGAGACAACACTTCAACGATGAGTTTCCAAATCAATCCGATCAGAGAGAGGCACAAACAACGGCAGATATACTGAATAGTTAGGAATAAAATATTTTTAAAAAATTCATATTTTATGGTTATCCGAGAGGTCAACTAAAAATATAACCGGACAATTGGTCAATCGTGACATGTATAACTGAACAAATTAAAATATATCTTATATCCTGGGGTGGATCATATCAACGGAAGTATGGAAATTGATCGCCGGAAATGGATGTATAATGGGGAGAATGGAACTAGAAATCATCTCAGGAATACCAGTAGCCCTATTTAGGTGATGGGGTGAGGATCTTATGAATCATTCTTTACAAGAGGTTGGGTAGGGAGATACATTTACTTCACAATATGCCTGACATATGACCAAGATCTATCTCCGGGTGTCCTCTCAGTGAAAATTATACATGTTCTCTCTAGCAAAATAGGCTTATTTCTATCGTCGTAATGATGGAAAGTAGACAGATATACCATGAATTATCCCGCGGGTAACCCATAAAATTTCCAAAAGATTTGCTTTTTGTTTACCACATGAGCTCACAGGATGACGGCAAACCTCAAGAATTCACCTCAAAACCTACCCTGCATCCGAAATATGAACGTGGGTCTTGGGATAGGAAATCTCCACTCAGGAAGATCACACCAATCCAATCTCTATCACACGAGGGATACAAGGGAGGGAAATGAATTTCCGCGCTCGTTCACCGTGGCGGCGATTGCGCGGAACCTGTGACCCCTCGCGGCCAGACGAATGCGGTGTGCCAATCTCGTGATTACAGCCTCGGGAAAGGAAAAAATAACAGTCACTGGGCAGGAGGAAGGAAAGGCGCCTGGGGAGAGGACCTACTTTCCCATGCGAACCTACCGAGATTCCGGAAAGAGAGATGAAGAAAGCTGTCCCGGGTATGGATTTACGACTTTTTACCATTCACTTTTTTCCAACAGAAAAAATCCTTCACTATCCACGAAAACCTCAGTAGTTTAAAACTTTTAACGGAAAACAAATTTGGTTAATATAGCCAAATAGCCCAACAATATGGGTTCAACAATTATCTTTCATCGTTAATAGTGACTGAGTTTGAAAATAAAGGGAAATTTTTCGATTTTTCGATACGTCGCGTCGCCTACTTCCCGAGCTAGCTGACTGCGACAAAAAAGCGACGGCGTTAACCCTATAGGAGATTAGTAGATGACGTCACTAAATACTACCGAGGTGGTACATTTCATAGCTACTCCTTCGTCGTGTACTTAGGCCTTGCGCAGCACGTTACTCTTTACACCCACGCGAGGGATTCGTTTTCTCAATAAGCAGTTCTCCACTAATAAGAAAATGCAGTATTCTTCTAATGGCGTTACCAACTCATGGAAAAAGGGCGAAAACTTTTGCGGATTTTAATGCTAAAACTATGAGAGAATGGCTTAAGGAGAAATACTTTTTTTCTTCGTAAAATTTCTTTCCCTTCCATCAACTGATTTTACCGATGAATCACGATTTCGGGTTGGAATGAATGACCTTATTCCATTGCCGAGGCTGAGAAAAACTTATAAAAAACTTGAGATTCATATACACAGTAAAAATTTTCAGCGAGAGATATCCAAACAGAAAAGTAAAGGTTTGGACCTTTAAAAACCTGAGCATTAATCATGAATGATACTGAGAACGAGCGATGCGGCAATTTAAAAAAAAATACCATTAGCATTAATTTTATAAGGAGGAACAGTAGGATGTGACCTAGAAGAGAATTAAACTCTAACATGGCAGAAATAAATCTTGAGGACTAACGTGACTTAATTGTAGGTATTCAGAAAATGACTCAAAAAGTTACAAAGAATCAATAGATATACATTTGCAGAGAAAAACTAATACAATCATAACGTTAAATTCCGAGCAAATGGATCTTCGTAAACCAACCTTGTCTATTACTTATCTAATGTAATAAATCATTAGCTATTATAAGTAATGCACCTGCACTCCTTGGAGTGAGGAGTAGGTTTCCACTGCTATTGTATGAAGAATAAGGACAACTTCGTCATACCCTACCGTATTTTGTCACCTAAAAAACCTACCCTACCGCAAAAGACCAAGATGACACTAAGTTCCAATTATATTATTCTGAATTATACAGCCTCACGAGCTTAAAATGTATACCTTATAATTCAATGCCCATCCGCAGTAAACAGTATTTATTCCCTATAGAACATATTTTAGGATAGTAAGTCATAAAAAACATATCAATTCCTGGATTTGAATCTACATTTTCCTCAATGTCCAACTTGAGGTATATTAATATTTGTGAATATATGAATACATAATGCTAAATAACGCATATAGAATCATTACAACTTTACTTAGAATATCTATGCACTCAAAAATATCATGATAACGTGCTATTGGGGAGTAAAGGGTTGGATATGGCGAAGAAACGGTGGTTACTCGTTGAGCAACAGCGCAGTCGAAAAGGGTAGAAGAATGCACGAGTAAAAAACGGTACGATAGGGTACAGAGTGATTTTTCTCTTTTGGGAGAGCACCAAGGCGTTTTCCACCCGAATAGGAATCTTTGTGGAGGTGAGAAAAGTGAGGAATATTGCGGCGGGCGAAAAAAGACGCGGGATGGAGGGAGTGGGGAGTGAGCGAAAGACTTCCGTGGAAGTGATGGCGTTCCTTGGAAAAGAGATAAATACATCGGCGGTAAGATGGCAAGGGGAGGGAGAGAATGGTGGTGAGGAGGAGAAGGAGGGGGTGGAACGAAAGAAGGGATTCAACGGAAACGTAAAAGATGGGCACGAGCGAGGAGGCAGGAAAGAGGAGCCGTTGGTGGAGGACGAGAAAGGGATAAGAAGCGTGAGGGTTGTAAAGCCTTGTTCACAACTTGACTTAACTTGGCGCGAAGTTCGGTTTATCAGTGATGAAATATAAAAACATCAAATGGTTATTTCCAACTTCTATAGGTATCCAGAAAATGACTTTTAAAATCAATAGAAATAGTTTTGCAATGAAAAACTAAATCAATCATAACGTTAGATTCCGTGCAAACGGATCTTCGTAAACCAACCTTGTCTATTACTTATCCAATGTAATGAATCATAAGCTATTATAAAGTAATGCACCTGTATTCCTTGGAGTAAAACTACAACATGTTGTATATTAAAATGTTTGCATAATCACTTTTTGCTTAAATTTTATCATGGACAAGCAGGCCACCCAGCGTTGCTCGGGAAACTCAGAACTTGGAATTCATGGTAAAGTGTCCAGATTTTTAGTTAAAGGAACAAAGCAGGTATGATAATGGCATACATATGTAACAGCAAGCAATAGGATAAAACGATTTCGTTACACCGCGCTTCGGATCAGCTTATACTCCGCTCCACAACACTGATCATTACGTTTGCCCGTACGTACGCAGACAAAAACGTCGTGTGAACGCATACCCTAGCAAAAAGGTTTGCACCAAGAGGATTAATAGTTAAGTCTAGAATCCTTTGAGCTATGCTTTCCATTTGAATGTGTAAAGAAGCGTGCCTACCAGGCAGGATGTCCAACCACAAAAGTCGTATGAAGTGACGCAACATACGGTAATGAGGAAACGACGCAAAGGACGTGACGGACACAATCCGAGGTGCGGGCCACTCTCAACAAGTAGTTCTCCACTAATAAGTAAGTGCACTAAAATCAGCTTTCTACTGGATGGAATTCGGCCTCCTCCATGCAGTTCCCTTGGTTTCAACCATGAATAGAAGAAAATGACTACTCGGAATGATAAATAACGTGGATATGGTATAAAATTGAGAAGTAAATTCTGGAAAAGAAATCGATGCGGCTACAGATCAGCTTCACTCAATTTCAAAACCTTTTATGCGGTAGTTTGTCGTTAAAATTGTGCTATTTTTTTCGTCAATTCTAATTTATATTTATTGCCAATTCCCCCTACACACCGGCCTTAAGTGTGGAGTTGAAAACATTAAAGAGCGTGTGTTAGTTCAAAACAACTTAAATAGCGTAACTCGACTAGGATGGTCATTAGTTGGGAAAAGCTCAATTTTTCTTGAACTTGACCAGTAGCAAGTAATATAGCTTCGTAAATCGAGAAAAATTTAGATAAACAGAGGAAAGTCCCCGAACAACGATTTCAAAATTGATTTGCAGCTGGAACTGTGATAGAAGGAATATGTCCAGTTCATAAGAAGTCGAGTTATAACAAGCTGTGAATACCTTGTTGCGAACAGAACCTATTATAAGTGCGTTCGCGCGCACACATGTGTAAAAGGAGCAAGCAAGTATTGATGCGTATTTTTAAATTCTGATAAGAACATAAAACCCTCATTTGCAATGGACAAAAAAAAGTGGGAAAATAATAGCAACGGTATTCAGAAAGTAAGCAAAGGACGACGACTGTAGCTTGCAAGCATGAGGAAAATACTGAAAAAAGTGTAATCGAGTAATATTATAGACTTGCATGTATACAAGATAGATTATAGACAGGGTTTATAATCAGGGGACAAGATAGATTATAGAATCAATATGGCGTAGAAGCATTTGGGAACTCGTAAGTTTGTAGGCATTGGTACAGTCCTCGCAAAACCTCATGCTGACCTTCAATTACGGAAAACAGAAAAAGTGAAATACGTAAAAGGGGTGTTAGAATTAAAAGGAGAGATGGTGAGTACGTGGCAGGCAGAATGGCCGGAATAGTTTCTCGGCGTAGAAAACCAATTTCGTAGAAAACCAATTTCGATTCCACTTGATAAATAGAATGGAGAATGCAGCCGGCTCGGCTCTCAAAGAGGATGCCACACTGTCCACTCCAAGCCTTATTCCAGCACATAGATAGAGTCATTCAAGTTCATTGAAGGCATATCATAAATTTTAAAGTTGCCAACAAATATCTTTAGCATTAGCCCTCCGCAGCGGTTTCCAATCGGAACAACCCATGTTCAAAACAAATACTCTTCCAGTCCCGAAATAGTCTACTCAGCAATACAATAAGCTTTCTTTGCTAGAAAGCTCACGTAGGAAAGAAAAATATATAGTAAATGCGTATCCATTTTACCCTTTTTTATGCAGCATTGACGTGAGACCCCACCCCTAGACGGATAGGTAATGCAATCCACCAAATATGTGGATAGAAATAGTGAAAGTTGTGGGAAGGACCATCAAATAGCACGTATCACGCAACAGGAAAATGTCTCGTGTCGCGTAATTGATACAATAGAATTGATTTTTTTAAATCTCATCAAGCACTTGTAAAAATGGATTTGCAATAAATAGGAATCTACTCAATAAAAAGTATTAAATTTTCATACGGATGAAGCTAGCTTGTAATTCATGTAAAATTCATGCAAATTGTCTTCGGTTAGATGGAAATTAAAAATTTATCCACACCGAGTTTGAGATTGTTGCAGAAAATATTTTGTCCTACCAAAAAAATACAGACTACAATAAGGGGAACAACATAATATTTATAGATTTAGCACTTAAAATGAAATATTTCAACTCAAATATCACCATTGCCTGGGAACATCTGAATTAGTCCGCAAAAGAATCTGTCACATTAGTCTTTTCCTAAAATTAATTTATCTTATTCTCTCCAATTTTTAATACTATGCCCCAAATTCTGTAAATAATGCTCACTCTAGTGCGTGGAGCCGCAAGAATATGTTTATGCAAAAATAGCAGCATCAATTCAGCCAATTTACCAGTACGCTCTGCTTACGCCAATTGTCGAAACACTGGAAATAGTTTTTAACGGTAACGGCATGTAGCGGCAAACGCAAAGTAGAATTCTAGCCACAGTCGGCTAACCACAGCGAGTACCGCGCTTTTTGTCACAATAGAAACATTAGCAACGGGTTTGCGGTAACTAATATGACCACTAGTGACCCTGCCCATTGGTTCATGAACTTGATTCGATTTTCCTTTTCATGGCTATTGATCACAAAAAACATTCCATAATAGGCATGCAGCTTCAAAAAAATTAGCCACATAAAATGGTTATGGCTAACTCATAATGCCCTAACAAATGCCATTCCAGCGTTTTTAAATATTGACGGGAGCTATTTATATCAAATTAATTTAGCATCGTCATTATATGTTAATGTATCCATTCATTTATTGTGAAAATAGACCTTCGGGAGCATACACATATTAAAATATCTAGACATAAAATAGAACACACAGACGAAATAAATCATCCCTAGTCAAATTTATTCCTTGGTTTAAATTGGCAGCGCAAAAATGAAGCCAAAACTTATGTTGTTTGGGCCAAAATAAATTTTACATTAATACTAACCTAGCCTTTTTCAAGTTATCGACACCTCTGCTTAAGCCATCGACAGTATGTTTAAAATATTTCATTTAATTACGTTAAATCGTAACCTCGAACGGTAAATAGCACTATTATTTCCTCAATTTCCTCAACACCTTTTGATTTCAATCGAACGCGGCGTATAAATTCCAGCTAAAGTCAACTAGTCGAATGATCTTTAGCCGTAAAGTCAATTATCGGGAACTCAAAACTATTTGTCTGTTTCTTCATCGAGGAAAATCAATGGACACGTAGCATAAACAATTGGTTTCTCCAGTGGATGGCTCACCAGCACAGTGCTCATTTGAATCCGAATGAAAACCGGGGATCGTCCCTTTGTCTGCATTACCCAGAAACATTGGAGGCATGTGGAAGTGATCGATGAGCTACAGTAACAGTAATGGCGATGGAGAAAGGCGGAATACACGGATGAGAACAAAAGGATGAAAAAGTAAAGGAGGAAATAGGGGCATCTTTTGTTTCAACCTCCTGTTTTTTCCTAAAGTTTTTTTTCTCACTATTTGCGCATCTTTCTTTCCTTAATGCCTTACTTGTTGACGGCTGGAGGAAAAGTAAACGGCGTCGTCAATCCGAAGCCGGCTTCAGCATGTGCAGGGGATCGGAGCCGGGGGAAAAGTAAGTAAGAATTTATCGAACTGGAAACCGAGATGCTTCCGACGCATTCCAACGGAAAAGTGAGTTGAATGTATGGGTTTGGAGCGAGAGAAAAGAAGGTCAAGACGAGGCGAAGGATCAGAAGTTTTCGAAAGACTTTCCCCGTTAGGAAGATGGATGGAAGCGTAAATGAAAGTCTTCATTTTGTGCAATAACCCCAAAAAGGAGAGCTTTTATTACGAAATTGTAAAAACGAAACCAGAAGACACGTGTGCTACACCACAGTTTCACCTAGAGAAAAAATCCGCTTTACCATGGTCATTGAGAAAATGTGAGACTATCCTCGCGTGTTCAACCTTTTTCTATTGCTATCAGCAGTCACAATTTTACACAAATATTACCACATAACGAAAGATATATCCCTATTTATCAAGTAAATTTTCACGTTCGGTAGGTGGAGAGGAATGAGGAGTGGGTAAGTTAAGGCTCTTTCAGCGGGGGCTACTACTTTTGGGTAATTTTTTCAACCATCTGACACTAAATGATCGTGTAAATAGTAGTATTTACGGTATAACGAATATAGATTGGAATCATAAGGAGAGAGTAATGTACAGAGGTGAAAATAAACGATCATCAATTTGACGGCGAAGATAAGGGGGGAAAAATACAAAAAGTAAATAAAGTAAAATACACATATATGTATAAAAGATGATGTATTTTTGTCTGTCCGCCATGATTTTCCACGGATTGCGACCAAAGTTATTACATTGATGCAGTTCATGCTATCAAACTCCGTAGTGCTACTTTCGGTTGCGTCCAAAGCGTCCTTCGCGTCATTTTCTCATTTCCATTTGTTACGCCACGTCATACAACTTCTTTGGTTGGACACCCTGCCGGGTACGCCCACCTCTTGACACTCTCAAAGAGAGAACATAAAAATCCTGCTATGTGACCATGAATTTCAAGTTCTAAGTTTCCTACTTCTCTGGGTTCTAGTCTTCCCGAGAAACGCTAGGTGGCCTGATAGGAAGGTATTAAAAGAAAGTATGGAAATAATGGAGATGCAGGAATGTCGTTACATGCCTGCAGGTAACCTTTACGACCATTTGAAGTACATCTGCAAATCTCTAGATGGGTTCGCTGTATAAATTTCTATTTTATATTCCACGATGTTGACAATGAGTTACAATAAACGGATAAATACGAGAAAATAATCGATTAATTTACTGAGTAGACTTATGGTTAGTTATGGCAGAGAGAGAGAAACCTAACATGTTTTCAGCCTGAAGAGAGTTTTGCACTGAGTGGAGGGATTTACAATTGATAGACAAGAAAATAAGAGACAGTGAATCATGATCAACACTTCTACTAAATTATAAATTTTGACGTCGAGCTGTGAGAACTCTTCCTGCTAAGTCGGCTGTTTGCCTTCCTCTCATGTATACCCCTGTTCCCAACCGGGCGATAAGGTGTTGCGTGTTTGCGATCAATAGAGCACATTATATTTTTCACGCAACATTTTCATCACGAAAACGGGTTCTTACCGAGCAACTAAGGTCGTACTGAAGTAATAACTCAGCAATGCAATAGGTGACGCTGAATATCCGTATGATATTAAAACTGAATTAAAAGAATAATACATACAGGATGTACTGTATGGATTAACAGAACAACGAATAGATTATGAAGGTTTTCCACATTTATAGAGTTTAAGGTGCATTGGCAAAATTCAAATACAATGACTTTGATAAAGGTAACTAAGATCAGAAGTTAAGTGACGCATGCAATGATTTTATCTATTAAAAATATTTCCAACAGTTTAGGATAAATATTGTATAAGGTTCATCATTTACTGACAAATTGCGTAAATTTAACACCGGAAAAATAGAATTTTATAATATGCGAGAGTGAGACGAGTGAACTTTAGGAGGTAATTTGGGATAAAGAGACTATTTGGGTGTCCCTTATATCACGAAATTAGTCAGTCCAACTATACTCTGTGAGAGATGGGCGTTGAATTCATACATGAGCTAAATTAACGTCCAAACTAGTGTTATCATCAAATAATGAAAATTCATCGGCGGTGCAATAGATGAATGAAATAAATTCCCCAAAGCCTTACGCTTTAGCGGGCAAACTAATGAATTGGCAGGGATAGGGATTGGATAGAAAGGATGATAAGGAAGTAAATCAATGTGCAAAATGAACCAAAAGTAAAAAAATCTAAGATAAAGCATCAACACACTCTCGTCCAGCAGATTTGCTCCAAAGAACAAATTTACGCGTGGGGCTCAAGCACGCACGCACTAAAGTTTGCGAAGATCCTCTCAAAGGAATTCTCTAATATTCTTTTTTAACCAACGACGATACTTTTTAATAATTAAGTCCCAGATCAGTGTTTCAAACTGTCAACGTAGAATATTTATATAAAGAATAACAACGTCGGAGATTAAACATATAAAATTAAGTCTCACCTCTAGACGTGATGAAAGGAAGTGAGTAGAACCGTTGAAAATTTAAGGACAGAGTTTTAGAGTTACTATTGAAAGTAAAATGGATAAAGACGCTCGTTAAAACAGAAAAATCCTGAGAAATAGAAAAAAAAGGATAGGTTACAGGAAAAAATTCAACCTGGTCCGCTATAACATGTGATAGAAGAGCCAGCTTTGCAGGGGTTTAGGAATATAGAATTAAATATTGATTTTGGGCTCTGGCGTATTCAAGCATTGGAAGATTTTATACACGCAGATATACAGGAACAAGGAAGAGACTATTTTAATTTGAGTGGGGAGCAGGAGTCACTAATGGAGTTGAATGGGATGGAATTCAGGGTATCGACAGCTCTAACGTATAGTCGCATGTTTTTGGGCTGCATCCAGGACATCGAATTGCTTCTTAAGGAAAAAATATTCACTATTCAAGAAATATAAAGCGCCAAGAGACATATTGGGAGACGGTTACTCTTATGACCGAGAGAAAATAAGAAATGAAGATGAAAAATTATTATTATGACTATGAGATTCGAATCAAATTTGGACATAAAATATTGTTTTAACTACATCGATGAGTTGACTAATGCCAACGTTTCTGTGGCTAAGTCTCCCACCGTCTTAGGAGCAAAAAATATTCTTTCTAAGTTACTTATAAATAACAACAAAGACTATAGTAACAAGCTATGGACAAATAAGATTGAATTCAGAAGGTTTGCACGGTGGAAGGTTTGGTACTTTTGAAGGAGTGTCTGCATCCGATGAATGTTCGGAAGTGCGATATTCGGAAGATGGATACCACTGGTGTCAGCCGATGCGAAATGGGACATTCTTGCACAATGATCCCCAGGGGCAGACTCAGCCGAATGTGGGAAAAGAAGCTGAGGAGATAGCCGTCTGGAGTGGGGTCGAATTCGGTAGAGTACAATGTCCTAGGAAGAGAACAGCGGAGGCCATGGGAGAGCAGTGACCTGGATTTTACTGCAGCAAGGGTTGGAGTCATACGGGGTAGAGCGATTCCCTAGCTTCTGCCTCATCCACTCGAAACTATTTTATGAAGACGCATAATTTAAGAGTAGAAATTGGAATGCGTATCATGGAAGATTATTGGCACTGTCACACGAGGAAATCAAACGAAAAGTCACGAACACTTTGTTAAAAAGTTGGGTATTTTATTATGGAAAGTGATGGAGAAGTGCTGGTAGAGAAATTAGTACGTATTTGGTACAGAAGAGGACTGACGAAGATAAGGGTTAGGGAATAAAATATATCAAAATAGAGATTAAGTTCATATGCATTTAACCATAGATGTTACATGTTATTGAAGTATATTTAGTAGCTGAAATTTATTCTGTCCATATTCTTCGTTTTTCCCTCATAGAGTACCTCCATTAACCTAAATTCCCAGTTACGGCGCAAACACATGCATAAAGCCCAGATTAACTTTAACCTTTAGCTGATATCTGAATTTTCCCCTTTCAAGTATAACGCGCACTAATACATTTCGCACATGACACCCACTGAACCTTGACTGGGTAATGAAATTTATATTCCCTGAACAATTGATGTCCACTACCAAATCACCAATTCATAGTTTGAATGTTTGAATGCTTTAATGCATTGTTTACGAAGTACCTACTCAGTGATTCTAATGCATAACGCGCATTAAATAACTTCTTAAATTTTGCATTTTTGACGCAAGTGTTAAATTTGAGACTAAAGGTAAATCTTTATAGCGTTTACTGCAAAAATAAATACTGAGACGTTTTTAAAAACTTTTATTCCTTGCCGAACTACTTTGTTAACAGATATGGCTGAAAAAATGAAGTAACAAGAGGTCGAATACGTTCAAAGGATTGAAGTTAAATAAGGTGCAACCATGCGCGTATTCTACTCCAGGGTTGCGGGCATTGTAGTAGGCAATCACAGAGATATCTGCCTGGCATTCAGTTCAGCGCGCAGGGGAGACAGCGAAAGTGAGATTGTATGGGAGGAGGACACCAAAGGAACCCAAACGGAGAGACGATTAGTCAGCTCCAGTTGACAATGATTTCATGGAATGCGGGATAAGTGGAGGCGCAGGGAATGGGGTCATCGAATGAGAAAACAAACGCAAGGAGGATTGATGCAAGAAGAATGGGTTAGCGAAAGAATGTCAGAGGAAGTTAATAACAGCGCAATGCACATACTGACCAATATCCTTTCCAGGGATACGATTACCGTATGATGCGCGAGTAGGATAAGAACATCACGGATTTGTTTACCGTATTCCACCGGAACAAAAATATTTTTAATAGAGGGGCGCCCTCCCGATCTATGACTGAGCCCATATTTTCTTAACTTAGGAGGGAATCCCACTGAAATGGTACCACGGCGTTAATGTAATAAAATGAATAATATTTTTTTGACGTTGAATTTTTCCTATAATCTTCAAGTAAGTGTACCCTTGAGAGAGATATGTATTAAATATTTCAACGCTTAGAATAATTTCTTAAATACAGCAAGTATCTGACCACGAACGATCTATTGCATTAGTTCAGGCTCAGCATGATAATAAGATCCTCTTAAAATCTAGGATCACCCCTCACATGCTAGCGTTCAGAATATTTGTATCTTAAGTTAAGATATAGTATTTTTTAATGAGCTATGAAGCGTTGTAGATAACATAGAAGATTACTTAAATATTAAGGAGGGATAAATAAACGTCAGTCACCTAAGGCCTTCCAGGAAGTCCAAAATATTAGAACATAGGGCAGATCAATGAGGAAAGCAATTCAAAGACCCTCACCGTGGATAAAGCAGTAAGTGATATGAGACAAGGCTAATGAAGTAGAGATTAATCGAGGTCAGAAAAAGAAGTACGGTCATCTTCCTATAAAAGGATTTTGTGATCTTTTCCGACATGCTTCTTATCTAGTAATATGTAAAATTTTCAAATAAAACAAATTAAATAGGTAAAAATACAAGAAGTATCTATTTGGAGTGAACAGTTAAATTTTACAGTGAAGCAGCGAAAATACCTTGAGAATAAATTTCTCTGCATTGCAATTCTAACAAGAGGAAACTCTGCCTAATTTGGTCACTAAATCAACGTTACAAGTAAACAGATTACTCACGAATAAAAGTCAGCTTAAAGAGACTCTTCCCTGTACTTGATTTCCCTTTTAGAACCATAAATTAGTTACGATTAACGTCTAAGACAGCATGGTACAAAACTATTCACGTGATCATAATCCTATTACAGAGAAGTTTTTGTTTAAACCCAGAAAGAGAAGCAAGCTTATGGTTTTTGCCCAACGATGATAACTAATCTCTACATAGAGATTTTCACCATTCTAAAAATATATACACGAGTCTCAGAATATATTCAACTTTTCGGAGGAATAGATACACACAATCCGTATCAATTTCGAATCCCAATCCCAAAATTAATTGGCAAACACAATTCATCGGGCATTAACGACAGACGACGATTAGCGAACGAATGGCGCGTAACAGTCGCCAACAGGACGATAATTAACAGCATATAACGACGAGGAAAGTGGGGAACGATCGAAGGGATTTTGTCGGCGTATCGGAGAAATAAACGATACGAATAAAAAAAGTGAATGTCGGGAAGCGGGCGGGGACGATCAAAACCACGAGGAAAGGGGGAAGAGCAATGCAATGGAAACCTAAGCTCCGAAGGAAGTGATGAATGTGCCCGATCGCCACGAGCCCAAAGAGGAAGGGGAAGGGAAGTATGGGGGTTTGCTATGTAAAAGAGGAGGGGACAGGCAACGAGAGAAATTGATTCAACAGCCAACGCTGTTGGCGCCTCGCGGACGGACTCCAGAGGGATCGGGAGGTGGGGGGCAAGGGATATTCGTGGGAGAAAGGGAGAGGGGTGGGGTAGAGAGACGCGTTGCGGATGCACGCCATTCTGGTGGGCCCCTTTTCCCTAGCCTAGATTCGCACGATGGTCATAACCGTGGTGCAGTATGGGAAGCGCGGTGGCGCCGTTAAAGACGCCGTTACCGTGAGTGTGCCAAAACGTTCACGCATCGCCACCGGCGGTGGAAGAGGCCAAGGTTCGCGGGCCAAAAGGGTGGAGGAGTCCCCAGAGGAGAGTATCTGCGTGGGCGAGGCGGATCGAATGACTGTCGCGTTACCGCAGACATTTCCGCCTTCGACAACGCGAAAAACCGGCCATGGTCCAACGTGTGTCAAGGTCAATTAACCGAAAATGCTGGTCGCCATGCACCGTGTACGGGAGTGGTTGAAGCAGTAATGAGGCCCGTTCCAAATCTCCAAACGTGGCTGACTCCCATGAATTTAAATGGAATAATACCAGAAATAGCCCCTGAAAGAACATCACATTCTGGAGTGAAAAAACGGTCCATGATAAAATATATACAGAGAATCGTAGTTTCCATACTTCAACCCATTACCTTCCGGTGATCTAATATGAAATAACTTAAAAATTAAAAGATTTCGTAATTATCTGCCTGTATATTAGCATCTCCATGAAATTGGTATCTTTGCTGTATATTTCTCTGATTTCCTCATGCGGATTTAAAACTTTTCGCTTTAAATTAATTGATATACAAGCTTTCGCCTGAAATCCGTTAATTTTTAAGTAGTGTCATATGAGATCACCGAGAGGTAATGGATTAATAAGTAACTCCACTACCGACCATGATTTCAACACTATGTCATTTTTAAGGAATTTGAAAAATTCCTTGAAAATGAAAAATTACTTAATACTTACCACCTGTTGTTTATATTTTATCATGGATGCATCGCATTTACACCGCGTCAAGCCTCGAACAATTTCGTACGAAAAAGTGGTGGTGTGGGATTCAAGTATTTTATCTTCTAAGTCTCAACCTCATATGAAAAGGATGAACAATGAAAAAAATTCGAAGTTGCATAATTTTCCATGCATTTCAGTGGATCTCAACTCTGGCGGCCATTCTCAAGATGGCAAGAAGCGCAATTTCCTGACTTCAATTATGGAGGGCGTATCAGCAATGCTGATTCAGCATTCTATCGTAAACAAATCAGTGGCCAATGATATGAGTGGACGGTACTTCTAGTATCTATGCAAAAATACGTATTTCTTTCCAACTAGCTAAAGTTATTATTCGATCCCTCCACATCAAAATTGTCAATAAAGACTTGATGAGATCTAAATATTATGTATAGTATATTTTATAAAGAAAAATCCGAATAACTACGGGTATTTATTGCAGTTTTAGTCATTTAATACACAGAAAATCAGGTTCGTCTGATTTTTACCGTGGAAGATTAAATTTAAAAAATAATCAAAAAATACAAAAGGCTATAAAGATAAACAGTCATTCAAATTTACCAACTTCAACTTCGTTTTTAATGCAATATGCAAACTTTCAAACAAAACCTTGGAACTCTATGGGACGAAAGGCTTCCCTCAACATGAATAGCATTCACCGAAATCCTCAAAAGAACGGTTCCGAAAGTGAACCATTCATTTGCGAGAAACTTTTAGACTGCAAGCATATTTTCTTGCAACGATAGGGTATAAGCAGGAATTAATAAAAACAGCAAATGCTCATTTTTCTCATAAGATAAAATATACGAGGGCCTTTTTTTCCAACCTCCGATGGTTCATGAACGAAGATTGATTAAAAATTTTTCATTGCTAAATGTTGAGGACACTTGTGGCATCCTTTTGAGGAATTGAGGAATTAGTGCTGTCTGTGGACATGCTTTAATATACCTTCTTCGTTGTAGGATGTTGCCGCCAATGACTTCCTACGAATTTTGCTTTTGCCCTGAAGCTCATTGCCCCTTTGAAAACGCTTCCCTCCTAGATACTTCTTCATTTCAGCGTAAAGATGGAAGTCACACGGCACTAGGCCGACATCGCACGGCGGGTGATCAAAAATGTCCCATTGAAATTGCTCAAGAAGCATTTGGGCTGCACCAGCGCAGAGATGACGTTGTTAAGAATCAGAACACTTCCAGAAGTCAGCATGTCTCCTCGTTTGCTTTGAATGGGAATCGACGTATTATGTTTCACACTCTATCCTCAGTGCATTAAAAAAATTCTCTTTTGTCGGCATAAAGGTCAAGACATGTCAATGCCGAAGCCATTCGGCGAGTTTTCTGGCTATCACTACGCAGTGCACACTTGGCTGGAGAATCAATTGAGGCAGTGTAGTTAATGAGATTGCAACTAACCTTAAACCGATAACTTACGGTCAGAAATGACTTGAAGGTGTGGTACGGAGGACGTGCAATTGCCCTACCTGCGCAGTACCCGCCTGTCACTTTTATGGTGTTTATGATGACCGATCTGAGGTTGAAAGAAACCATCGTATAATGAAATCAAAGGTTCAAAAACGTTGGCTCAATAAATCACATATTGAAGTGATTGTTGGAAATTGACGATAGGCTTGTGTGACCGCGCGTTGTCAACTGCAGCTCATCGCGCATTCGTGGTCAGACCTGTTTCGCCAAGTATCGTTTCGCCTCTGGTTCGGCTGTGTGTGCTCCGCCCGCAGTCGCCTGTCGTCGCATAGCTGTCTTGCAGTAACCTTGCTTGTCTATGTCAGCCTGTCTTGTTGTCGTATTGTAATTTCATTTTTTGGGGTATTTAATTATATTAAATATTTCATATCTATCGAAAATAGGCCAGGAAGTACTCCATTGATTTATTCCTACACGCAACGGTGATAACAATCAGTGTACAAAATCAAATTGAAAATGCCTTTCAGATGTACACCCAATATTCAATGAAAATTCTGTTGAATCTAAAAATAAAATAATTTCCTTGTAATGAATTTTCCGTAGCATTAAACTGACGATGCATCAGTAAATGCCTACTTAGAGATTAAGAGAGCTCTTCAATATTATGACCTACTGCTCTTTACGTATTATTAAGCAGCTTCAAAGTTATCGGTAAACAAATATTACTCTCAAGAGATGGTTAATAAGGCAGCAAGAATTTATTAAAACAAGCTCCTAAGCTTGCTGATAGTAGGCGATGAGGCCTTTCAACGCAGTAAAGAGCAGAAAAACCTTCAAGGACGCGGAAAAAATGAGCCACCGTTTGCACAAGAGCTACCTACATTAAAGTCGCTAACTAATATCGCAACGGAATTTACGGACGCTGGAGAAGGGATCTTCCCAAGGTTTACAAAACGAAATCCGGAGGTAATGGGTGCTATTACGGATTTATTGATGACTACAGGGGAGCCAGATATAAGGGACAGAAGAGGATCTGGGAAGCATGAGTTATATGCATAACAATGAGATATCATTCAAAAGAAAATAAAAAGAAGTGGAGGAGCTGAAGGAAGTACCCAACTAGATGGCTTCTTGAGAGGAGCCAGAAAATATATACATTGAATAGGGATAAAGATCCAATGACACGGGGATTAAATGGGTAGACAATGGAAAGGAACTAATTAAAATGGTAGATGAGTAGGTAAAGCTTATAGGGTTATTTTTGCGGTGTATTTTAATTAGTAAGGTAGTCCTTGGAGTAATATCAGTAGAATTTGGCGTCTAACAATAAAAAACATGCTGTAAGAATATTTTAAACTCACCTAATGACCAGACATATTTACAGTCCTAATTTTTAAGCACTAATCAATACTTATATTCAAGCGAGAGATGTTGAATATTGACGATTGAAGATAAAAATATTAATACCATAAATCCATGAAAAATTAATTTCGGGCATAATAAAGAGAATTTGAGAGCATATGGGCGGTGATAATGGGGAAAAAGTTGTCGTATAAGAAGATATAGGAGCATAAATCTTATGACTGTATGATTTTGAAAAAAATAAATTGAGAAGAAGTATTACACGCAAGCTAATATGTGATTTATTGTTCTTAGCTCACACTACGTTGAGATATCGAGGGATTCTTGACACTCTGAAATGAGATGACGAAGATATTTCAATTTGTATCTTCAAATATCAATGTAAGCAGTGGAATCCTTTGGGAACATGAATGGCAGTAATAATGCACTTTACATTGCGATAGAGTGATACCGAACTGAGTCAAAACTGTATGCATATATATAAATTTCACCTTTATTTTCACTTTAATTTATGCCAATTGAGCTATGAATAAAATCTAAAAATATAAAATATAGTTCAATTGCCACAAGAGATCCGCTATATTAATTTTAAAAGTGCATTATTCCATGAATTAGCACGCAGTAAATACTAAAACACACCATTCTGTGGATATGGCCTTCGGAAGTAGGAGTATCGTATCTTTTTACGCCGAAGTTAACTAGCCACACGGTCGAGACAGGAAAGTTCAACGGAAAAAATAATGAAAAATCTACAATAAGAAGACAAGGCTACCCACGCTGCATGGACTGAAAGTTTGAAAGCTAAAAGATTTAGCTTCTCTCATACGATAATCGATGAAAAGATTTCCTTCATAGGAAAATAATTTAGCGGAGGGAAAACGGAAAAAATCTGAAATTTATCCTACCGAACGGCTACTTGCATTATTTTGGTTATTTTTTCCAACTTTTCCGCAGAAGTTTTGATATTTCACTGTACAAAATGCTCCATGTCGTGTAGTTCGAGAAGCTAATAAAGCTACGGATACTGTGAAGTGTTACTGACATGAGAGGTCAGCGTCGATTCTTAAAACTTTATCAGCTATCGTTCACAGTGTCTCAGCCAATTCTTTACATTTAAGAAGCACAAAAAAGTTGAAATAATTTGGCCCGTAGCTAATGTAAGGAGGTAAAGGCAGTTTTAACTGCTGTTAATTTTACCAATTGGTCTATTTATAGCTGCTCTACCAAAGTTCAAGTGTATTTATTACTGCCAATGGTACATGACCTCATACGATTTTCTTGACAAATTTTCTGAGATCTATTCATAACACCATGAATAAAATAGTTCGAGTTCCACCCATAGTATAGTTACCTCCAAAAACTTCCACGTAATTTTTGAGGATTTTCCATGCCATTAACATTCAGTGCAAGAAATCTTAAATATATCTTATTCGAAATGAAAATAAACGTGCGATACATAGAGATACTAAACCCTTGGTTCATAAATTATCGGTAGCTGGTATTTTTTTAAGCTCTTAGAATTACCATTAGAATGCCTTTATCCTTTAGTTGGAGCAGACTTAGATTTTTATACTGCGAACGCAATAGGAATTTCACAACGCGCAATGAGAGAGTCCTTGAACGGTATATCTGTCAGACATAACTCTCTCCATGGAAGTACGTGAATTATTCAGTCTTCATAATTAAAAGTGTACAAATCTTAATGAGCTAACTTTAATCATAAGTTTACTCATGGTGGAGAAACTCACCATCATCGAAGTTAGTTACAATTATAAATTGATCAATGCTTATGCAAATTTTTTACTCCGAGGGTTTTATTATAATAATAAAATAGTTAAATATAGACTATTGGCTAAGTGGTAACACAAACATACGATTAAAACAATTAAAAACATTATCAGAAATCCTTGAAACCTACTTCTTTAACCGAATTTGAAAAATACATAACTTTTTCGTGAAGGGCTCAAATATTGTTGCTGGTAGGTCGTTCTAGTCCCGTATAGTCCTGTTCAAGAAAGAGAACTGCTTTACACTTGTTACTTATGATGGGCACTTTATCTTGTACTGATGATCATTTTTTTCCTCAAAGTTAGGTTTTATAATGTATAAAAAATTCATACCATGCTTTTTGTTAACTCATTCACCATTTTGTGCATGTATGCATATTTTTTAATCTAAAGCAAGAAGTATTCTCAGTTATGGCCTCTCTTTGAAATACCCCATGGCAAAGCAAAAGACCTCAATCCAAAAGCAAGGACCACATTGAAAAAAGCAACGGCGGATTTGACTGGAAATCTGCAGCGTACTGCCCTCAACCTTCACCGGTGCGCGTGTCTCAGCTAAGCTCTCCGATAATGCTCATTTTCTGAATCAGCTACCGACGTACCGCGAATGGAAGAGATTCTTATGCTCTTTACCTTCAGAGGGATATCGCTGCTTTATTATTCTCTTGGAGCTTAATCGTGAGCCAAGTGGTCAGAGGTGATATTCAGCGCTGGGAAGAAATGTTAGCTCATATCGAAGGAGAGGTAAGCAAAGGAAGATAACATTATCCAATGGAATAGGCAGGCAGAGTCTTGAGTAAGAGCATAAAGTATTTCGAAAACTTAGTTGTGCTTAGGAAGTTTGAATAAGCGCGTTATTACGGCTTTAAAACAAGTCGGCTGACTGCGTTGGACTGTAATTCCACAATTAATATCGTACCATATTCAGTCATCAACGGATAAGATTTTAAGGATACCCTTATAATAAAAGAAAAAGTGAGATTAACAATGTTTTCGTCGTATTTTATAATGCAGGTTAGGAACGACCAAAATATATACCTATGAATATGCGAAATTACGGAGTGAAAATTAGGTGCAAATAAAACCCAAAGTCACTCTAACACAAATATTGTTGGAATATATATTTATACCTCTTGTCTTCTTGTATTCTTCTCCGTAAATTGAATCAAAACACATTTTTCCACTTAATTCAATGAAAATCTTTGAAATATGATAACAATAAAAATGAAATTCTTCACCACAGTCAAAATTAAAATCAAAATTAATCAAAATTATATTGGAAGAATGTAAAATGTAAATACTCTTATGAGCTCAGGATCAACGAAACCCATCATCTTATCGATTCCATAAGGGACTTTCCGTCAGGAATTCTAAAAAATAACAGTTAAATATCTAATAAAGAAGCGGATGCATTGGAACACTTAAGAGAAACAAAAGAGAGAGGTGGAAAAGTTAGGAGCACAGAAAAACGGAGAACCAGAACCCGCGGCATCTGAGATTGCCGATGAAAGCCCCTCACCATTGAGAAGATACGATCGCAGTCACCGGATATGAGGCGCTTCTGAAAATTGTTGATGAAGATAGAGCGTAAGGCGAAAGCAGTTTCGAGAGTACGTTGATGGAGTGAGATAAACTCGTTTCGCAGGAGGATGTCTCACTTAAGGCTTAGAGGCTTTGAAACCGAGGGGGAAGAAAACTCCATTGAACATTAAGACAAGAGCAAGATCGATGGGCATTTACAATCATGACTTTAAAAAATGCATACAAGTAAATCCTGGTTTCAATTAAAATGTGATAATATTAATGTAAGTAGCGGCATGGTTTAAATTGGAATGTTAATTATTAACTCAAAATGAAAGCCTAAAATATAATTACTTGATGGAGTGTTGATTTTCACTCGCAAGACTAATTCAAGCCATGACTTAATATCCTTCGAGAATGGGACGAAAAGCGATATTTAAAGCCACCACGACTAGCAACATAAAATGATAAGCCACTGTACCATTGTTTTTGTAATGCCATTTAAAAATTCTTTTACGTAATGGTTTATTCGGTACAAATTCTTGCTTGACAGAAATTTTTTATCGGTATAACTAGTTATGAGATGTAAAATAATGCTGGTAGATGTGAGTCACCAGTATACCTTGAAATATTTAACGCAGGAATAAATACAAATGGCACAATTCGCCTTAAAAAAATTTTGTTTGTACGATGCTCACGCTAAAGCATTGATATGGTGGCTGGTTTGAAGCAATGGCCTGACATGTTTTTCAACTGCACGCATTAGTGCTGGAGTAGACTCAGGCAGCAGTTACGACGAGTTAAAACCAAGTAATGACTACATGCAGCTTCACATGGCCATTTTAAATGGAACAAATGCCGTCATAAACATTTATAAAATAACTTGGGAGAGCGGATCACGACGACAACTATGGCTGTTTTTTAAATTTATTTGTAATCACGATTTTATTTTAAGAACTAGCACCAAAGTTAAGGAATCACATTGCTTACCAGAATTGCTACCGTATTTTCAAACGAGAGGTTTACGCCCAACAATTTTAAGGGAAATCATATAATCAAAATTATATTAGAACTTCAATAAAGACATTATCCTGTGGAATGAGTGAGAAGAGAGACTTTTCTTGGCCCCCACTTGAGGAAGAAAAAAGGTAAGGAACAAATGGATAACAATGTTACAGGCCTAAAATAGTGACAGAATACAGCGATGAGACAGCAAAAGAAGCAAGAAAACAAAAGAAATATGATTGAGGAAAGTGGACGAGACAGGCGGGTATCATGTCAACGTGGATGATACAAGGACATGACGGAAAAGGAAAATAACATGAATACGGTCGGCTATAGTACGAAATTCCTTTTTTCATTATCCACACTAGGTTTAGTATTATAAGACAGATTTACGGCTGATTCATTGGAGCACGATAAATAAGAAGATTCAAAAAGAGGCTAAAATGATAAAGTCAATTCAATAAGGAATATCGAAAAAGAAAAAGGATATGATAAAATATTCCCGAGTATGAGATTCAGGAGGGGTAAGGATAAGGAGCTGACTCAGAAGATGCATGGAAGATGAATGCTGAGAGGAAAAATGTGGAATATTAAGAAAGACAAAACGGGAAAAAACAGACTGCAATAAATGATGCTGAAAATATAAGACAAAAATACAAATCGGTAGGGAGAGCATAAGGTGAAAGAAAAAATAGCAGAGAAAAATAGTTCTCCATTATTTCGCAGAAGAAGGAAATATTGCCTCACAATGATGACGGAGAACGCTACCTACTCAACGAGAGCAATATTAATAACACGAAAATAATTGTGGGACAATAGGCCACAGTACGTTGATGCAGCATTAAAAACAATTTGTTCTTTTACATTACAGTCCCTGTTAATTTTTTAGTTATATCAAAAGAAAATGTAAAAAACAACATAAGACGTTTGCCAATAAATAAAAACTTGGGTTAACCCGCCTCTCGTGGCTTAAAAGTCAACGTTTCCTCCCCTCTGTCGGTCATCCTCTTCAGGATTAATGAATACATTAGCCCTAAAGAGGCCCCGAACAGAGGGGAATAATCGTTGACGTGTAAGCCACAAGACGTCTGTTAACCTTAAAGTTTTAAAAATTTCAACATAAGACGGTATTGAGCATACAAAATTATTTCAGGGTCTTTTAGTTTACATACCGCTTACTGCTTTGTCAGAACTGTTATTACTATTCTTCCAATAAATAAGGGGGACATATTAAACAGGGCTCATTACAAATCTTTTTGAAAGACCTACAATTAAAAAATTTCAACAATATCAAGATTAGATTTTTTTTAAAGAAAATGCGAAGTACTGAAAGTAAATTCGGAAACATCTGTTTTTAGCGACAGGACCAAAATATCGACAATTATGAATTTGTTGAACATTCATGGTTGTCATTCATACTTTCAGGAAATGGGACAGTTATGGCACCCGGTCTCATTCATTAAAGTATATGGGTACATTTGATTTTTATTTGAAGATAAGTCAAATTAAAGCACAACAAAAAAATGGAGCCTAAAATATGTAAGGGGAATATTTAATATTTTCTCACTAAACTTTTCAGCTGATAGAACTCCTAGTATAACCTCGTAAAGTTAAACCATTCGCTAGTTCGTAGTTGGCTCAAAGATTTACCTGATAAGCTATGAGTGATGATAAATGCCGCCGACCACATTAAACCCATTTCTAAGCCCACTGCTGTATTGACATGGCCAAAAACTTACAAAGGGAATGGGAAAGTCGAGTTCCTTTAATCCCCTTCAAATTCCTCACACTCCTTGCGGTAGATTTCCTGCTCCAAAAGCAGGCCATAATACATCAAACGGATTAAATTTATTACTTTTTTTACTACGCAGTAATGAACTGAGAACAACTTTGATGAAAAACAGATTGATAATGCATTACATATCGAGAAGCTACTTTTAGAATAATGTCAAAATGAGGTTTGGGAACTAAACGCTTTATAGAAGAGATTGCAATAAATTTAATTTATTCACTTCTAAAAAATTAGCTTCAAAGTCTCGGGTGATCATAGAAAAACTTAGCACTGACTTGCCGCCATCCATAATTCTTTCGAAGAATTAACAGAAAAATTTCACACACACTGCATTGAAATCGAGATGAATTTTGGGCTTACTCGGTATCTTTTCCAGAGTTTAAAGAGTATCTCCATTGCATTTTTGTGCATGGTAAATTACATGTTTGTCTTTTTCAATGTTCACGGTTTGGATTAACAAAACACGGGTAAAGAGCGCATGGCTCACTAAAACAAATGACTGCGACACAGCGCGATCCTCAATTTCCCCTAATTTTCTCGTTGATTCAAAATCAACCTCACTCCACGCTAATATTTTTATGAACGCCACCATTGTCGAATGGATAATGGAATCTCAAGCTAAGTGCCAACACCGGATAATTATAAAATTGGTTCATGTTTGACTTGGTGGATGTTCTATATATCCATGACAAAAACAAAAATGGTTATTTCCACACTTTAATTCAAAACTCAACTACCGACTATGGTTTCAACATATTGAGTCATTTTCAAGGATTATGACATCCATGAAAATGTCATAATCCTTGATTCCATGAAAATGACATAATATGTTAAAATTTGGGAATTGCCACTTGTGTTTTTATCATGGATAAACGGATAGTTTATTGGAACTTTTTTCTTAAAAGCGGCCTAATATATTCTACCTCACACAATAACTTAGAGTCCTTCAATTCTTGGAAGAAAGGACGAGCGTGGGAAGTGTAAAGAAGAGACAAAACAGGTAGGCGGGACGGAGGCCGGCGAGATAAGAAGAAGAAGGAGAAAAGAAAAGGAGGAGAAAGGCAGTTGGGGGAAGGGGTTTGGAGGGGGCGCTAGTGAGGGGTGCGGCGGTGAGTGCTATGCAGCGGACTGAACCCCACCCCTCCACCACCACCTACCGCCCCTTCCCCCGCCCTGTTGGAACACTGCGGTATGCGACGGAGAAGGAAAGAGAATGCGAGAGAGAGAAAGAGAGAGAGAGGCGGAAGAGGGGAGGGAGAGAGAAAGGGGGGAAAGGGGTTAGGGGAAGGGTTACAACGCAGACCGTGGGAGTTCGTGGGGGAGGTTTTCACGTACAGAGGTCGTGGGAAGAGGTCGGCTTTTCGGTCATACGAATCTTACGATTTGGATCATGCCGATGAGTCGTTCTTTCGAGCCGTACAAAATGAACCAAATATACGCAAATGCCGCGTTCAGCCGGCGTAAACTGATGCAAATTTTCTGCAAAAAAAAAAAACTCATTGGTCGCTTTTGAGACCGTCAAAATGTTAAGATTTTTCAAAGTACCGGTGAATCGGGATTTTCATGGCATTTATAGGAGGTGACAAAACAGTTCAGGTCATTAGCGTCGTAGAGAATGGCAGGGAAGAGCTTGTTGAGAGGAATCTGACATGGAGAGGAGTCATCGCCTACGCAGGCGAATCCAACTAAGAGAAGGCATCACTCACGCTAGACCGATCGTCTTCTGTCCAACTTCGTTACGTATCACTCGAGAAAAACTTAGGGACGCTATCATCTTAAAATTTAGACAGAATAAAGAATAAAGCCTTGCATAAAGTTTTCGCGAATCAAATACAAACATGTTACCTCCGAGAAAATAGGTACTATACTAAAGGTAAAAATTTCATGCTATTTAATAGACATGAAAATGTTAATGAGGGTGTACTGAGTCCACCCCAAAAATTCTAATGTGACAGAGCACCTTTCAAACAAGTGGCAAATCACAATGCAACAACAAGTGATCCATACTATTACGCGGGTACTCGCACTGACATGTTGGAAAAGCGCCTTACCAAACAAACCAAGACAATACCTCACAGTTGGTTTATATCGAGTTAGAAGAAGTGATTCATCCATTTTTATGAAACCTCTATCATTTTTATGAAACATCCGCAAGCATCTAAGTGACACTAATTGCTGAATAACCTTCACTATTTCATTCAACGAGCTCAACTCCTTCTGATACGACTATGGTTACTCAACTGAGGTTCCCTGTAGTGATGCACCGAAGCGTTATTTGACGCTCACCACTTCACGTCATAATATGATAGGTTTCCTCAAAGGCACGTTTCAGAAAGTAGAATTCATTGTATCACGCAGCAATATAGTGCTCACGCATGTACTACGCAAAGATTAACCCAGTTTCTACTTATCCGGCCCTTAGAGTTTTTTCTCTTATCACTTGTTGAGTTTTTCTGTCTATTGACATTTAAGTGCACGGAAAATGTTGATTTTCAGTAACTGGGTATCCGAACGTGTTTCGAGCCCTACGTAACAACTTAGAGTCATTTTAGAAGAGATTTTCTGCGAGGCACGTTTCAGTGAGTAGAATCCAATGTTACACAGGGCTTAAAAACGGCTAACACATTACCTAATCCAATGCTTATAAATTCACTTCTCCTCGAGCACTTAAAGAGTTAGCAATTTTCATAGGTGGTCTTTGATTTTGCCAACTTATTACGTAAAAAGAAGGGAATATTGAAGAATTATATGGTATTTAGAGGAGGCAACTAATAACTCAAATCATTTCCACCAAGGGTATTCAACCCGCGCCCCTGGTTAATTTCTTGCGGCCCCCAGGAGCTAAAGAAATATTGTTCGTCAGTGTTAACAAAAACCCGTCTGTTTGGTGAGAAAAGAATCAGTTTCTGCCTTAAAAGAATACATCTTACAAAGACATTGCGATACAAAGCATGCCACATTGATTGATTGAACTTTTTACCCAATAAAGATAATTTAACTTTAAAATTATGTTTGTTCTATTCTATTGATGTGGTGGTAAAGTGGCGAGGAGCATCGTGGCCCCCGGGGGATGTGAAATCGATTTTTGGCTCTTGCATTAAAAATTTTTAAGACCCCTGATTTACACCAGCAGCAAAACTTAGTATCAGCAGAACTCAGCCAATGAACCATGCAAACTAAACGAACATAATGGACTCTGCCAGCCAAATTAACACAATGAAAGACGTGAACCAACTAAATATTGAAGATCGAAGAGTTCATTTCCGCTAATAATAAATTATTATTGCGACTTGAAATGAACATTGCAAACGAAATAAACACTAAGAATTGGGAAGAATAAAGAACGAATTCCGGGAGCGATAACAAATTCTGCGAGTCAAAGATTGCTATGCACCAAAGTAAAGACTCAAATAACAATGCCATAGAAACGCTGCTGGTTATGTCGATGGTTGATAACTATACTTAATCAATAACGGAGATTTTAGTTGATATTTAAAGAGAATTTTCGAGAGAATAATGTCTAATAGCTAGTAAAATAAATGTGCAATTTTTATGTTTTAACTCAATCTCTGGTATCAAAATGTGCCTGAAATATTTTTTTACCCTCAATTCTTTACCATGCCTAAATCCTCCTTATGCCATCATTAATTACACTGACTATTACCGAGTTAGGCTCAGAATCTCTTGTGTAGGATATCCCCATGGGGAAATTCCTCTTGATTCCATTTTCCTTATTGCAACGATTCCTCATGAACCGTAAGATCGAAATAAACCACAAGATCAATCGCGCTCTAACATTTGTAAGATCTTTTAAGATAAGTAACAACTTTTAAGATCAGAAATAAATATCAACCACATTAAAATTCATTCCATTACATGTCGCAGTAACGAACTAAGAGCGAAAATACTGAAAAAAAATGTACACTGCATTTAGAATCAAGAAACTAAATTTAAAATGAAGACGAAATGAGGTTTGCTCTTCGAAACGAACTCCGACCATTATGGGCCATTTAAAACGAAAAACGCGATTCATTTTTTCGGTTCATGACAACGAATCGCTCTCAATGAATGACTCACTCATGAATGACGCATCTCCGGTCGTGGGTCATGGGTCTTGGGGGAGTGTTATTTCATTCGTGGGCGGGGTAGGGCGTTGGGGGCTTGGCGGCATGGAGGGGACACCCGAAAGGGCCCCACAGTGTGTGGGCTGGGGGCGTGGATATCGCAAGCGGGAAGGGGAGCTAAGGTTCTCGGCGGTGTGGGAGTCGGAACGCGGCAGGGATAGCGGGCGGGGAGGTCAGGGAGGAGTAAAATTTTTCGGAGGATTCCATGAGAGGCGAAGGGTCGAGGTTTTTCATGGGTAGGAACGAGACGGATGGAGGAAGGGTACAAATGAGTGGGGTGTGTCGGATCAAGGAGCAAGGAGGGAAATGAGTCTTCAGGAGGCGATGAAGATGTGTTTGCCCCCCTCTCTAATCAATGCGTGTCACGTAAGATCCATCAATGACAATTAAGTGCTCGCTGCCATTCACGCAGGTTAACGTTTCCATCCTGGGTACCCCCCTCGCTAGGCTGAGAAAAATCCCTCCCGAAAATGGTGCTCCCACATGCTCCACCACAAAGGGTTGGGCTCATGCTAACATCGGAAATAATCACCAAGCAGCCTTCAGAGGAACATCTCTAGACCGTTCGAATTTTTCTTTTTTTGACGGCTTATTTGCTAATAAATAATTCTCTCATCTTTATATATTTAAAAAAAGTATTCAAAAGTAGTAAAAACTCAAAGCATTTACAAAATACGGGGAAAGTACGTAGTTGGTAGATGTTTTGCTGCTGACCGAAGAGTCCCATTTTCAAATCCCGGGAGAAGCAATCGCACAACCCCAATTTAAATCCTCGAAGGGCGAGGTGGCCCAGGGAAAGGAACTAGTCCTCCTACCTTGAATATACGATATTGAATCGCCTGTGCCTCTGGGTGAGCCCAATGCTCATATATACAAACCAAATTTCGAGTTCAATAATTGAGTGAGTTATACAATAGACCCTATCAAATTTTCCTGTTTCTCAAGTATAAAAAACTATTCCTTCTGTAACTTCCCCTTAAGTTATCAGTCCCCCTAAAATGTCATTAAAACGCTTTTAAGGAAACTTTCCCAAACTATGAACTTACAAATCAATGAGAAAAACATTAAGTACAAGGGTCGATAGAGTTAAAGTCATAAGTGACTCCCAAAAGCCTATCACGAATAGAATTATTAATAACATTGTATACGACAAGATATCGCTTTCACCCAGCAAATTCAATCGATTGAACAACAAACCACCTTCATTGTACCAAGGGCTTAACTTTGAGGCATCAACAGTTTGTTACTCCAATGTCACCCTTGTGGCACGATTAATCCCGTTCACGGCAGAAATGTCTTGCTCTAAAACCTAACATAAAAGGAGTTCGAACTGCGCACCAAAAAGGGGTTTTGTGGGCAGTCACGAAATTAATTCGTTCACTGAAATTCCATTCAAAAAGACCTGTTGGCTGTTCTGACCCTTTACTTTACAACTCATCGTTTATAAGACAACTTCATAGACTTAGCATATAATACGCCTAAATATGAGTAAACAGAGCACAAAAATGTAATACGCAATATTGACACGCTAATACATCATACTTATTTTCATCTTTGTTCTCGATGCATTCACTAGTGCCACGAAAGATTTAACAAGAAATAGGTGGATATGACTCCATATAAAATATTAGAAATAAAAAAGCTAGATTTTCTTTCTCTGCACCGATAAAATTGATTGATTGAGGAGTTTTCCGCTGATGAATGCATAAGTGGTGTCCTTTTGAGTTTGATTGCTTAAGATAAGCAAGAAACTCCCAAATGAAGTGCTCCAAGCTCCCATTTACCTCTTTGCGTAACGAATTGGGCAAAACCGATCGACATGACTCCGGCTCCACGTGCGAGGTCATTAAATTGAACGACCTTGACCGGTTTCAAAAAAGCTCGTCATCAAGATGATGGCGCTACACCACCGGAAAACCGGCACCAAAATAAAAATAGTAAAATGGAATGCTGTCGCCGGAATTCCAGGCATGAGCGGCGTTTTATTCTCCGCACAGCTTGCGGTGGGCGGTCGAACCTTGTACGAAAGCCCGTTTAAAGCACAGCTCCGTAATCACGCGTGCACGGTACGGTATGTTCTTCTCGACCTTGGTCACCAGAGTGGGCAGTCACGAAGCCGTCTGATCCAGAGGTCACGAAAATGGACGCATTCACGCATTCCTTCCATTCACGTCGAACAAAAATCGCAAGATGCAGGCCTCAACAATCCCGTGTCAGTCGATAATTAAGGCCCACGAAGTCGACTACATGACTTCGAGTGTGAGTTGAAAATGGCTTAGCTACATGGCATTCATATTCTTTTGTCTTTACTGGATATTTTAGGATAAATAATTCAGGAAACTATGTTGAATAACATACTATCCAAATATTCAATGAAAGCCTATTATATATTAAAAAACCCACCGTCAGCTATTTCCTTTTCATGTGTCCAACTTCTTCATCAAAATAAACGCACCATATGATAAGAAATACTGATTTGATTTAAAATTGGTCACGAAAGGCAAAAGAAATTACATTCAAATTATCACAAGCTAGAAATTGGGAATCTAAAAAGGAGCATTTTCCTTCACTTGTATTTACTGCTTGAGACAATACCTTGTGATTAAATCTGCCACAGTTTGGTCTTATTTTAAATGAAATATGAGGTGAAAATTGCGATGAAATAAAACTAAAGCTACTTTAGAATCCTCATTGGACATATCGGAAGGTTTCGGGTGCATAAAATTTTTCACTTAAACTTCTAAACGTATTATTCGGAGATAATAACACTGCAAAATATGATAGAATGTGGATGATTTGTGAGTGATGTGTTTTGCTTCATACTGATAATGAGGGCCTACTTTACAACATAATGGCAGCATAGTCTATCTTATAAAAAGTTAAGTAGCACCAATCGATTCCTAAAACGGCGCTTTTCGTGAAAAAATTCAAAGAATCAGTTAGCGCGATAGGTAGACAGGCACAAGCCCCAGTATTAGTTCCGCTATTGAAATCTGAACATGGGAATCACTATACGTCAGTAATTTCATAAATCCGCTACATTTATCACACAGAGCTTTTGCAATCCAAATTTCTATGGAATCACCTATGATACTCGACAAGCTCTCCATCAACGCCAAAGGCAATTTTGTATTTGACGCAGACCGGCTGGAAATTCTTTGAATTGCGAAGGCTCCCGATAAAACTAATGCGCGCGCGCAGAAACTATCCCCATCTCTTCCTCAGTCCTTCGAAATACTTATGCAACTTTGCTCATTTACTCTCATGTTTATTCATACCTTTCTCGCCTGACAACATTGACAGTGTCAGGAGGAAAGAAGCGAGGAAGATTGTGGAAGGGAAAAATTGGGCATCCATGAAAAAGAGGAAAAAATGAAGAAGGAAGAAACAAGCCATAGTAATTTTAGCGATAATTGTAACACTGGGCAGTGGTCATGTTCAAGCAGAATTTGTTTATTTAATACGTACACATAAATCCAGAAGGAAGAGTATGAAGTACGTAAACATTTGCATTTAGAGCGCAAATGAAGCTTTTAATCAAGCATAAACAATATTAAACTGAAATGTCATCAACTGAGAACCAAGCACAGATCATAATTATATTGGAAGCATTCAATCTATGCAACACATGTTATTAATTTTAACCTATTAATCCCACGCAAAAATAGACGGCACTGTTCCCTAATGACGGAAAGAAGCGAGATGACTCTCGTTTCTGAGTCGTTTAATACATTAATATTAATGCATTCATAAAAGGCGTTACTTGTTCTTCACAAATTTTAAAAATGAAAAAAATAAATAGCCGATAAACATTTGCGATACACATTCGCCTTAAACCCTTTAATAATTTTTTATTGTAAAATTTTATAAATATTCCATTCACCTTTCACCTCTCTATAAAACAGATATGAGGTTGCATCAACTGAGGTTGTCTCTACGTACCTTCCTATGATTATTTTATAGCCAACATGGGGCAGATAAATTTGAAACATAACATTTAAATGGCTGTTCCTTCATACATGTTTAACAGTGGACACACTACGTGAATTCCTTGACTAGAAAGAGCTAACGCAACAATATATCCCGTGGCAATTTTCATTATTACTGAAAAAGTCTCGGTCACACATACTGGGCTATACCTATCATTATTTTCTTACCTATTTGTGGCAGATTAACTTTACTCATAGCAATAACACGTTGCGTACGGATGACAAGCATTCTCACCAATATTTTCCCGAGCGTTCCTAAATGACGAAGATTCTCGTCATTTAGGCACGCCAACTTAAACAATTTTGAAGAACACTACAGGTATTTGGAAGTAAGTTTTTAGTTTTTGTTCCTTACTTATTATTAATGCATGTATCATAATTTTTATTAGATAAAGGTACATTTTAAACATTAGCTTTTAACCACTTTAAAACCAAAGGTAGTTCGTCCAAAGTGGCACATATTTTCAGTATTAACACCTCTACTTTGGCACTTCGTTCCTCTACATTGAAATAACGTGTTAAAACTGTTGTTAATTCACATTTATTTAAAACAGAATATTTGCAGACGAGATTCTTGACTCAAAACGGTTAATATTACAATATGTCACACGGTAAGTTCTATTTTCCTGGATACACTCTCGGTGCATTGGAAATTTTTTAAGGAGTATTAACACCATTCACGCCACGTTCGATCCACTTGGGGGTGTGGGTGGGAGGACGATGAGGTGGCAGAAGAGAAGTCGAGCGCCGAGAAGTCTTGCGTGAGAGTCGAGCAGCCAAGGCAGCGTTGGTCTTGAAAGCGTTGGGGCGGGTCGCAAGTCTTCGTCGTCGGTGGGTGGGTGGTGCAGGACTTCTGGAGGAGACGACGAAGGATGAGGGAAATGAGAAGGGGGAGGGAGCGAGAGAGGGTTTAAGGTGGTTACGTGGAATGGGGGCTGGAGGTGGGCGATAGGCAGTCCTGCCACGTGACGTCGCTGGATAGCGTGCCCCATAACTTAGACTAGAAATGCGCGGGACGAATTGCACAAGAAGCATGCCTGGGAAGGAAAGGATGGAACTTGGCGGGGCAAAATTGAAGGAGAAGGCGAGGCTTGAAGATTCACCTCGTCGAATCTAGGAGAGAGGTGCTCGCTATGTTTTTCTTAGGGGAATTTATCTCTCATTTAATTTTAGACTATCAGTCAATTTCAACTTGCATATCATTGTATATAAGAATGCCAATATAAAATTATTCTTAAATGATGCTTTATAGCATTAAATAAGTATATGTAAAAACAGTATGTAATGCGCATTTATTTATCAATTTACTTTCTTATTTCCATCAACAGTTTTAGTTTTAGGAAACCCTCAAAATGTCTTTGATGTTAGATGTACCTGGGGTTTTTTATTATAGTCTGCTTAACAGCAACGGAGTTCTACCTTCGATTAATTGTTTTTTATTTAAGCTAACTAAGTATTCTTATTTCCATTAATTTTTCACAAATACGTCCAATAACAACAATGATACGCCTTATTACGCACAGGCTCCTTTGTGGTCTACATTTCAGAGAATCGAGGATGGTAGGTGAGAAGCACTCGGTCATTTTTGTAATACGTCAAAGCAATGACGGAAAGGAGTCCACCACTGACTTCTCATCAGAGCAGTCATACAAGGGTAAACATACTTTGTATGCTAAAGATCAAAGCGTTATCCTGAAAACCTTTCACAAGAGAAGCCAAATAAATCTAACAATAAATTGACAAGAGCCAGGAGTGAAACTACATCGACGGATCCAAACCCCAAAGTTTGAGCGAAGTAGGGACAAAGCTTGATAGCTGCTTTGCTACGTCCATTAGTAACACACGACCAAAACAGCTAACTCTTAGTAACAAAATAGATAAGAAATTTTGGACCGACACAATATGTTACCTTAGATGTTGAGCAAGTTGCATTTTGATTTGGTAGAATAAAATACCACCAATATCCCCAATTCTTACATTTTTTCAGCACCTAAAACAGCGTAAGTATCGTAATATAATTGTACAAATAAAGCTTTTTGAAACTTGCTGATAATATAAATAATCAGGTGAAGAAAAATTTCATTTTTCACATATTAATATATAACGAGCGACAAATCACAGCATCACATATTATTTTTAATGAAAGTGAGGTAAGCATTATGGAAGTAGCAAATGCACAATCCAACTGGATACCACTAAGAGACTGCCTAAAATAAAACACTTTCTAACTTAAACCTAACTCAAAAAACACCTAATAAAACCTTAAACTGTAAATAACTTCGCTATGGTTTTTAACGTTACATTGAAGAGTTTTAATGACAATGATACTGCCACAGGTAGCTGGCTGAATTTTGGAAAGTTAAGACGAAATAAAACACTCTTCTTTATTGATATATTAGGTTATAATGGTAACGGTTAACAATTAGTAATCCTTTAATGTCCTTAAATTCCTCCCCGAATGCAAACTCTCATTCTCCTTCTGTACTGCAGGAGGAACCATTTTAAATACATTGGGAAAAATGCATGATAAGAATAAATCTGTATTTTAAGGGGTCAACAATTTCATACTACTAGAATATGATGGCTTAAACACGTAAATATATTCTCGGGAAATCGGAGTGGCTAAAAAAAATGAGGACGTGGGCGAAATATTCTTAGGGAAGGCTTCGTCAGGTGCTCTGGGTATTAGACGTATCTTGGTCTTGGTCAATTGTGAAAACATCATAACTATACTGCCTGTCACTTGCAGGCTGCAGGAATAAACGTAGCGATGAAGGTATAAATTGACTCACATCTAACAACAGTCCGGGCCAAACATTCCTTAACAACGGCGATCTTACGGGTATCGATAAGGAAATGTGGCTAGGACCTATAGCTTATAATCCTGCGGAAGAAAAATTGTATTTAAGGACTACATTAACTATATAGCCTATTAGCCATCAGGGAAGACATAGGGGAGAAAAAATAACGAATTATGACCAAGAAATCGAAAAAAAAACTTTATATAAGTCCAAAAAGTCGCTTAGAATCAAAGATAGAAAATAAGAAAAAGGCAATAACTATTCTTCTGCATTTGCACTTCTAAATATACAACCAAAATAAAATCTTCATAAGTGAATTGAGAATTCAATAATGGACAGCATGTGAATAATAACGAAGTTGAAGTTTAATAGAATATTTAAAAGAATTGAAATAGAATGTTAGCTGCAACACTTTATGGTTAGTTTATTTTAGTTTTTAAACATCCACTGGATACAAGAAACTTAAATATCACGTCATAAAGTGTAAAATTCCAATCGTAAAACACTGAAAAAATTGTACTTTCCACACAGAAATGTCTCATTGTAGTGGTAATTGCAAAAATTGTAATTACCACTACAACGAGACATTTTCAAGGGAGAGTGTCATCTGAAAATTGCCAATTGTTGTTAAAATCGATCGAGGTAATTAAAAGCTGAGTGGGCAGTTCAAAGCGGTTTATTACACGACATGATTAATGAACCGAAATTCTACAAATCACCGCCTGCATCCATTAATTTTTTAAAACACCATAATAAAAAATATGGACGATCAACAATATAAAGAGCTAGACATTTATGTAATGATATTCAATCGAATTAGGATAGCTGATGAACCGAAGAATTTATAATAGGGATATAAAAACTAAAATATTTTCCTTAAATTTATTTAAAAAGGAATATTAATTAACGCCGCAATGGAGGGATAAAAAACCGTTGATGAATATACGCCCAAAGTTTCTTATGTGAAAAGTTTACATAGCCATGCTCCAAATCTTTCCTCTAGACAACGGTAGCAATGCTCATGGCGCCGATTTAAGAGATCCTATAAAAATTGTGACTTCGAGAAAATATTTCAGGAGGAATCAAATGGAGATGGCCAAGAGGGTTTTATAATGACCCACCGCAGTGGTAAGCAGAGCGTCTGTGACCCTGAATCGGGTCACGACCCACGGAGGGTTCGTTGATCTTGTGCCAAATCGTCTGAGCCGAATAAAAAGAGTAAAAACACAGAGTTGTAAAGGGAGTGCACCGTTATCTTATAGTTGCTACTTTAACAATAACTAACCCCTTTTATGGTAATCTTTAACTTGGTATACCGTACTACATCGACTCATGCTGCGCCTAATCAGAGGGACTTTGCCCGACAAACACGATTTCGTTGTAGTTCGTTTTTGCAGTTGAAATTCTGGATTACATATCGCTGAAGATCGTAGAGTGAGCTAGTTTAGAAGTTCATTTCAATACAAGTTAGAATTTATATTCGTTGTGAACTACAGCTGATGAAAAATACAGCAGATGTAAAATACCAAAATAATATACCCTTATAAAAGGACTAAGGACTATAGGGTGCAGTTCAACATACTAAACATACAGTTTCTAAAATCACTTGAAATTTGTGTACAGGAAACGAGAACATCCATTAATATTTGTTATATTTTATAAACGCTAAAAGTACTAATAAAATGCTATCCATTCCAACGCAAAAGTTTCGGGGAAAAATAAGGTTTTTTGTTTTCAAAGCAAAATTTCAAAATATTATATTTTATAAGGTACAGGAGTCTTATGCTGAAACATTTTTTGGAGATGATTCTCCTGGTTAACATTCAAAAGGTTGTAAATTCAAAACTACTGCAAATCGGAACAAATTGTAAACGTGCCATCATCACGCAAGTGACTGTGATTTTATAAGCATCTCTAAATAGTTATATTTACCTAACTTTCCTACTGTAAATCCCATGATAAGGAGACAATAGCAGTAACATAGCTCAAGAAGCCGATAAAGCCGAGTATTTTATCTAAAGAAGAATTAATTTGTTGCACATTCAAAAAATGATTTTATACACATTATATCAGTGCTCCAATTATTCCAGTTTTGATCGAGAATTTCTAGCATTAGAATATTTTCCAAAGTAAGGTTTTAAATTAATTCCTAACTTCTAAAAAAGAGAAAGGTAAGGCTGTTATTAACATTCGATATTTGTAAAGTATCCAGTACCAGTCAACCTATAAACATAATATTTGATAATCTCTACTCCAATGCCCCAAATTAATCTCAAAGTTCACTCGTAATTCGACAATTGAAGATCATAAGCATAATTTCAATTTATTTACAGATGACAGAGTTTTGTCTGCGGCTAGGATAAATCCTACGTAAATCAGTTTAATAAAACATAGTATTGACGGATGTATTCATGAAAAATATTAATAAGGAAAAACTGTGCATTTGAACTAAATAGCATCAAATACAAGTAAGTACTCTTTCCAGCTCATTATTTCAGCTATTCAAATTCCGTTGGGTATAGAACTGATATAGGTCGCCTAAGTTGCAAAGCACGAACTTTTCATAGTTTGGGCGACGAAAAAGTTTTTTCCCTCATCACAACTCCAAATGACATGGATAATGCACCATAACGTGACCATCGGCATTTTATACGAAAATCACGAAAGAAATATGGATGATTCATCGTAACGTATGACCACCGCACTGCGAACTTTATGAAACTTGATCACCACCGCGGTGAGGAAAAGTGGGAATGCCCATAAAAAAAACTTTTTGTCATCGTCATACGCTAGTCTAGATACTCAGGGGAGCTTGCCCGAATTCAATGGCTGATATAATACGCGAGTACCTATTCACGAGCATATCAACCGTATTTGAAACCTGCAGCAATGTAATTTTCGACTGCTGAGGGAAAGCGTCACGCACTAATGGGCTCATTCCTGCAAGGGTTAGCGTGACCGCGTGTTGAGCCGCCGACTACGGACACTTTATTTCCCAAAGGATTTCAAAAGCGTCGCTTTCAAAATCAGTCCAAAATCGGATGAGCTAACCACACACATTTGAGACACGGATTGGTAATGTGGACAGAGGAAAACAACCGTGCTGTTATTCGTCGCAAAGGACGGGTGGTCATGTTCTGTCCATTAATTTCCCGCAATGTATTCAGATAATAACTACGGTCACAGTTTTAACCAATGAAACTCACGTTTGAAATTTTAGTTTGGTATAAAAACTTTAGTGAGGTATGAAAATAAAATAAAATATTTTATATTATCAAAAAAGTATATCTATAGTCAAAGTGCAAAAGCGGATAAAGACCATATAAATTCACTACTACCCACAGTATAATTGCTTAAAAAGAAATTTCAAATGCTGTTGAGATTAAAGAGATATTATAGCCTTCAAGGATCAAATTTGAAAGGCTACAAAGGTTAAAGATTAATAGCAGTACCTAGCCTGTGATTATACGTCATTCCAAAACTACCATTACTCATAATCTTTACGCATAACAATATAAATTTTCCTTACCCTTGAACTCCGTTCACAAAGCAAACGCAGAAATAATAAAACTAAAAAAAAAATTTTATCGCCGATAAAAATGTAATTATCGGTTAGATCATAATTAAAGGTTGATTGATAATAATTAAATGTGAAAAATAATTATTGAGCCATGCTCATTAACATAAGTAACATAACGATACAGGAAAAAGGGATGTAATGATTAAAGAATCCAACCTTTGTTCAGACGAATTGTAGACTGATTCAGAACTCGTCAACCAAAAATAAATTTGGTAAACACGTTAACACGTGATTGCTGTAATGAAGTCGATAGTAAACGTTTTCCCGAACCACCTGAAATATTTAATTTTGTTTTCGACCCCTGAACGCTCTTTCACTTAACATTGTACTAAACATAAAGTCACAGGAAAAGCTATTCAACGGAAAAATGGCCATAATTTCCTTCAGTTCCATAATAGTAACACTTATTTTCACAGCAACTTTCTTATACCAGCGTACAAAACCGCCTTCCATACCTTAGAATACCAATATATTGCTGGGGAAAAATTAACAAAATCTGATGAATTTGCAAATAGATAATGTGCCTCATATAGATGTGGAATGCAAGGAATAATAGATTATCAGTCTAAAAGGTGTAATCTTTTCGTTTTGTTTTCGGCATAAATTCCATTTCCACACCATTTTTATGCCCGATGTTCCATATTCAAGTTCTATTTTATTGATACACCATTATTTAGTATTTACATTTTCATTAGTGCCGCAGTGTATTGAGAATAAATATTCAATATAATACTAATACATTAATATAATCTAATTCAAATAGTTTTTGGAAACAAGAAATATATATTTTAATAAAATAATTGGTTTTCCTTGGCATTGGTTAAAAAATTAAATTGTAAAAACGTACTAGGTCACAAAATTACATTATCCAGTGGAAGAGTTCCTTGATATTTGTTCGCAAATTAACGCGAGAAAAACACTTTCATATTTATTCTTCTTCTGGGCAAGCGGGCAGGGTTGGTCATCATTAATGGAAGCGAAAGCCCTCGATTGCATATCGCTTTTAGATATTACATCACTTCGACTGTAAGATGTCGGAATGTCATAGACTATAAACCCTTAATATTCAGTCTTTTCTCATTATAAAAAAATTCTCTCCAACAAATAACAAGGCCACGTAAGAGATCTTCAAATTTCATATATTTTTCGCACCAAAATAGGCATGATGATCCATCATTTAGACGATTTAATTGAAATATACGAGGTGAATTCGGGAAGTAACTTCCATTTTGAAATTAAAAAAGAACAAGTAAAGATATTTCAAAGAAATTTATAGAACACATCTCCACCACTCTTAAACTATTTTTGCCGTAGATCCCGTGATGTTACCGTGATGTTGGATGACTTCACTGGCGGCAACATTCTAGGGAGAGGGTATACAAAAACTTGTGCCATGCTATGGCAATTACCCGGAAAGTCACGGGATCTACGTCAAAAATAGTGTAAGAGTAGTAGAAATATATGCAATAAATTTCTTTGAAGTATCTGTACTTGCTCTTTCCTAATTTCAAAACAGAACTTACTTTCCCGAACGTAACTCTTATATATTGTATGCACAACCTGCTAATAGGTTTCAATAATAATGAGATTCCAGGTTATTTATAATTAAATGAATTGTAATGCGTTGTGTCCGATTCAAATGATTCACAGGAAGCATAGGTTGTATGATACGTTGAAGGAAATTTAATTAATTACTTATAATAAGAACAAGGACAGGTAATTTATGTATCAACGTGAAAATCTTATGCTTTACTTACCAGTAGCACCAATCCACCCGCCTGAAGATACTGGATCATCGTAGGAATTCGATTGTAATGACCACACATTTTTCATGACGACGATTTTTTTTCGTAGACGAAAAATTTATACGACATTTTAGAAGAAATATTAGAGGCTACCGAATTAATTTTTACAGCCACAGCCAAAGAAATTGGCCTTGAGAGCTTTTAGCTTTTACGGCAGACAGTAGCGGTTTAACAACAACAGACAGACGTAAGATTATCAGCTAAGAAGTCTCAGCCTCCCAGCTACGATTTACACTAAGTATATCAAAATGTTGAAATATCAAAATTTGTGTAGGTGGAAATCGTTTCAACTTTACTTGCAGAACTTATATTAGTTGTGGATGAGTGTGCAATAAAGTACCCTAATTTCCATGATGGATATATGCAATAACTAATAGAACATTCAAACACAAAGCAACGTTAAAACACATCAATCATGCAAGTGTATTGTGCAATTTTCGATTTTGATACTCTGAAACAGTTTCTATGCTCTAATGTGTCACTAAACAATAGTAATTCGGAATATAAATATGGAGCTGACGCTGCAACGACAAACATCAGAATGCTGACGATAATATTTTGCTGTTTCAAAACCGTAGTCGTTATCACAATAAAAAAATATTACTCCTTAATATTTTAAACGGCTATAAAATGTACTGAGAACAACTCCATGCTAAAAATAAACATGCAACTTGATTTATGATACCTCGAGAGGGACAATTATTAACTCTAATTTTGACCGATGACAAATCAGCCTAAAATCCTGATATTAATCTTCAAACATTAGTTATGCTCCAGAAATTGCGTTGTATCCTCCATATGACAGCCAGATCTCATACTTGATGGTTATAACTATTGTTGATTCCTAAGAGGGAATGAGACAATAGCTGATATACAATACACATTTACACTATTGCAATATTGCTTGGCCTATTGGAGAAAGGTGCGAGGTTTCATACTAAGAAATAACAATGCAATTAACGATGTGATACCATGGAGTAAATAGTGGAACTAGGTTAAGGTTTCTCACACAACTTCTAAGACATCGATTCCACTCAAATAACAAGATAGATAGCAGGATAAACTACTACAGGATATTGGGTCCTACAATTGTGTACACCGAGCGCGACTGAAATGAAAACATCAACATCTAAAGGCGTTTTAGAAGGCACAAATAATCAAGTTAAGTTGCTTTCGAGTTCACTTGATGACGAAGGACAACGCCTTATATGAAAAATTTCCAACTATCCCCACAACGGGTGACATCTATCAGCCATCTTCGCGTTCATAAGATTGAGCATCGAGTTATCAATAGTGACCATAGTCAAGGGGACTTCAATGAAGGAGGCCCAAGAACATGATGGTAAAGCGTTATCTCTGTTGCCGTTTAGCGCACATTTTATTCGACGGTGCCACTAAACAGCGGTTTACAGTTTACAGTGACTTTCGCCATCCTGGAAATGGTCTTTTTAGTTGACAATCGTCTACTATGCGTTAAATGTGTGATTTATATGATTTATTGGCTCAATTACGTATTACTGCCATGTATTTCCTCGTGAAAAGCGGAATTCGATGAATGGTAGCGCCGCGAGTGGCGATTTTGAAGTCTGATTTTAATGCGCACGGAGCGACAACAATTCCAGCGGAGGACTTGAGAATTCACTAGCGTAATGTGCGCGACCATAAGTATTGAAGTCATAAACTTGGCAATTACCGTTAGATGTCTCTTTCGTTAGAGGGAGTTCGTAAATTGTCCCATGTAATCGGCTTCCTTCGTCATCGAGTGAACTCTAAATGACGTTAACTTGATTTTTTAAGATTTCGAAAACGCCCAAAACACGAAAGAAAGGAATCCTCACCACTACAAATCACCTACCTGAGCCACCTTTTCGCCCATGTTGGGCGTATGTAGAGCCCCCTGGAAGAACTTGGCTGAGCCGTTGTCCTGGATGGAGAACTAAACGGGCAAGAACAAATGAATGCAGTTGTGAGGGCTGGCGGACAAATAGACTATAGTGTAAACAAATTGTAGCCTATGATTACAGGAAATTCAAATGGTGACAGGTGATTGCCCGTTGAACGAGTAAATGATGCCTTAAGGGTGAAATATTTCGTTCCAAGTGTGCGAAAAACCGACTCGAGTCAGCGTTATATGTGATATTTTTGCTTTTAAGATGATTTTTTCTGAATATTTATTTAAACTTTCAATTTCGGAATTTTCACATTTCACCTTCACAACATCACCACCCTCTTACAGAGTGAATTTAACGGATTCGAAACACATAGTCTGCCGATGAAAATTGTAAGATATTGATAAAAAGAATGCTTACAATATGTTTGGACATTTATTATTCCTTTAATCTTGACCATTTTTTCATACATGAATGATTCAAATGATTAAAGTTAGAAATAAGATATTATACATTGGTGGAATACAAGTTCTGCGAAAAAGTTAATGCAGTCTTTGCATGGTAGTGGACTTGGAGCTTTTTTCTACGAGATAGAATAAAACCCAACTCATCATTTATGCATCCTTACATGTCTTTTTCGAAGATAAACACTGTTTATAAACTAGGAATTTGGTCTGGTCTTTGGAATCTTAATTCTGATAAAAATCCATTGACTTGCAAACCCCCTAACCAAAATAAACCGTAAAAGAGGTATCACTTATGAAAATGAACAGCATTCATTTAAATGACTTTGCGAATATTAGAATGCAATCGAAAAATGGAATTAGTCAGATATTCATAATTTAAATAATCATAAAAGCCTTAAAAGGATGTGTCATTACGCACCGCTCATAATATTTACTGTGAAATTGTGTAAGTTGACTTACCATGAATATTCAGCCGACAATAGGAGTCACTTTGAAATTTAAAAATGGGAAACATATCTACAGCAGCATTTATGCTAATGCTTTCAATTTAAACACATAAATGGATTCATGGTATCATCGCCAAGCTATGTAACTAATTACTGTTAAAATTGATGGGGAAGATTTTGTACCATTTGGCAGGATTATGGCATATTTACTGGAAAACAATTGGAAAGCCATACTAAGCATTATAACTTCCATCTTGCAGTCAGAAAAAATGGATGTCAAAGATTTCAGTTAGTCTACATATGATATATTGACAGTTTAACTAAGACAGACAAAAATAGTAATTTAGCTTCAGATAAGATTTTTAGCTACTATTTTTCAGTAAAACAACGGCACTGAAATATCATATATGGTACAATTTTTTATTTATTTTTAAATTTTTACAAATATTGGACCAATATCAAAAAAGAATAAATATTTACCAAGATTTTATTTTTAATTGTACTTTTGGTCTGAAAAATTCTCTCAAGCATAGTAAAAACTATTTCAAAATTATTGGTAAATAACTTATATATTTTTATTTATATATTTAATAAGAGTTTTTCCACATTAGTAATGGTCCATAAATAAATTTACATGCACTCGCAACTTTATAATTTAAATACGTACAGGGGGCACAATTTTGAAAATATAAATTGAAGACTATTGGTGCGAGGTATAAAGGGGTATATTTTTACCTTGGATTCAAATTCACTAATTCCAATAATCTAGGACGAAGGTATAGCATGATGATGATAGCAAATTACTTTAGCCATTAACTGGCAGACAGGGTTAAGCTGGATTAAGCAATTCAACACAAGAACGACGAGGTTAGCAACTTACACAACATTAGAGCAGACTAGGAATTGATTTATCATGTTGAAGGAAATTCAATATACCCTAAACGATATACTACATGGACAACCTTATTTACAATAAAATTTAAGCATATGATTAAATTATTCTCATATTTCACCGAAAAAATTAGTTTTTATTCAAGTTAAACAAATAATGCCGACCAACACCGACACTAATCGTTGTAAATCTCATAAGATTGACCGAAAAATGAAGACATTACGCCTAGAACCACTGCAATTGACCACTCAAGGAATTCTTTTCTCTGACAACTTTTCGCAAAGTAATCAACAATTATCAATAAAGTGTAGCCAATTGACCGAGGTCAAAGTGTTGGTCACACTAGTGACTGCAATAGTTGGCTATATATGTCACCCTAATAAAAGCCAACATCTTCAATCCTGTATTCCTGATAGTGGGAAATGAGCTAACTGCTTCAGATACAGATTTAACAAAAGAAAACATTAATTTCAGACTGTATAAGGGTTATACGAAACTAATGGACGGATATGATTTGTGATAGTGTTCTTTGTACAAAAAATAAAGAAAATCATTTTTGCAAAAATATCGGTTTTGAGTATACGTGCTTAGTTTTTATTGAGGTGATAAGTTGTGACAGTAAGGGATCTATATTCAACCTAAGGTGTTGTCAACTTGTCCATGCTTAGTGAATATATATTGTGTGTTTTAAGTGTCAAAATCAAAAACAAATACCACAAATGTGTCTAAAACGATAGATTAGTAGGGACGTAAAATTTGTATAAAAGGGTGTATTTCCTAAAGAGAATTCCAAGTATTGAAAATGTATTAATAACTATGAAGTATAAACTGGGTCAATGTTTGAATTATGGTTTTTCAATATTATTTTAAAAAAATATACGATGGCTAGAATGCATAGGAAGGAACACATGTTTCCTTTTCCATTATAAATGTTACTATTAAATATTAAAGGGAAAGGAATATTCAAAAGCTGTTGGCATCAAATAATACACAGGTTTCCCTTCTCTAACGATGAATACAATGCCTAATATGTACAGAGAACAAATCCTTTTCTTTCTGGTTATATGTTACAATTGCCCATCGAATATTTTATATTCCAGTTTAATGCGTTGAAATACTCATTGTTTCTATCAGATAGGCTATTGATTTAGCGAGAGAACGAGTGATTCACTACGAAATGAACTCTGCTCCATCATTGTTTTATGCCAATCAGCATATCGGAACAGCTGATAGTATCTTCATGAAAGTATATTATTGTTAAAAGACCATGGTGTATTCCAGCAATACGACAGAGCAGCTTGAGTTACATTAATTAATTTTACCAATTCGTCGTGATGAAAGGTTTTTTGTTTTTCCAACAAAGATTTAATTTTGTAAAATTCCTTGACACTCATCAGTGGCTCATGACGGCGTGCTCCTTATGAAAAGCCTAAATTCGACGATTTATTTACTTTGGCCATACGTCAAAACAAGATTTTTTTGTATTCATTGAAGGAATTCCCTCAGTAAAATTCCTCGACACTCTTCTGATGTCTAGGATTCATCAAAATCCGGACTGATGATTCCGGTAACGCAAAGCATTGCCGAACCACGCGCAAAATGGACGGAACCGAGCAACAGAGATCGCGAGAACCTGATCCAACGGCCCGTCGATAAAACGGCGAGACGTTGAATGGATGCTGAGAACAGGACATTATCGGCACTCACCTTGTGACGAAGGCTGTCCGACGGGACGTTGCTGAGCGAGGGCGATTTCCGGTCCCTCCTCTCCCATCCGGGCGCTGCGGTGACGCGGTATTTCGCGAGGTCGGACTCCGATGCGACGTTTGGAAAGGACTTTTGAGACGACTGCTGTAGGGCTTGGATATGCCGGTGGTTCCTGGCGGCAGCTGTTGGTCACGGTGGCCCAAGTTGGTAGCGACAAAGATGAGGTGTCAGTTTGGGAGAGAGACAAGACAAGAGACCAAAGTTGAGGAAAATATGCAGCTGAGGAACCGGGGGAAGTAGTGGGACATGGTAAAATTTACTCATGATCTGACATTTTTTTACGTTCCTCGAATGACTCAGGCTGACGGGAAGGCTTACAATGGATAGGGCGAGGAGCGTGAAGGTGAAAGTGATGGGAGGGAGATATTCCATGCCATAAAAAGAGTGAAATTAAGCGTGCTCAGCATCGCCATTACTTGTATACAAGTTAAAAAAATTAGGACTCATAAAATTTATCACATTAATGAAATAAATATTCTTGTAAGTCACCATTAAAAACTGATCGAGTTACATAATACCTCGAGTTAAAGAGACGGTGAAATTAGTATTAGTCTTCATACCCAATAACTTCAAATTTGAGTAAAACATAAAATAGGCGTTTGAAACAAAAGTGAATTATAGTTGAGAAAAAATTACTTCCGCGTTTTATGGTACATACCAAAATTTAATTTAATATGTTATTTAAAACAGAAGGCATGATAAATAAATGGCAACATATTATTTAAAATGTTTGTCGGCAATGCTAAATTCAGCTTTTTTTGAGTGAGTTACTGGTTTTAAGGCTTTCCAATTGTTAACTAGTAAAGCATCTGGAAGAAGAAAAAACCGCCGAATAAAAAAATGAAGGAAATATATATTTTATTTATTTGGTTTTACCAACAACGGCACTGATTAAAGATACATTTAATAGCAACAAGAAAGATTAATATTAATATATATCTCAGACAGACTACACTTAAAATGGTCTCATAGTTTTATTTTACCTAAGAAATCATGAATAATTAGGAATTCTGAAGTACCTTTTTATAATCATTAAGGTTGACTTTCTGATATGAAAAATAATGGACTTTAACGTTTAAATTGAATATTACCGAAAATATATAAATTTAAAACTTTGATAGTTAATTAATTTTTGACTGTACCATAGAGCAAGGTTAATATTGGAATCATAATATTTTCAACGAATCCTCACTTCTTCAAATTTGCATATCAAGGAATTTTTAGTCATACAAATTCCCCATCCCACAATTTCACTGTTTAACCATGAATGCTGGCATGCATCCAAATTCCATGAGTTACTTGATTGTGCAAATATACTCAAGTCATGAATTATCTTTGACACCAAAACAACAGCATGGCATATGCCCTCTTTTAATTTTGTCAATTCCTTTTGAAAAGGAATAAGGATGGTAAAGAGTATAACACAGGCATTTGCTACACACCAACATTCCTTCATATTGAAAGAAAAAATCACCACAGACATTAGAAAACAATTACACCATTACGCTTGCAATTATATATTACGACGGGAAAATACTGTACATGCTACCAAAGCCAATAATAACAACCGTTAGTTGTAAGTATGCTGCTTATATGTGACAAAAAATATATATATGTACAGGTTAAAATTTCCAATTCCTACGTTACCACGGAAAACTGGGTCTTATACATTATAATTACTCGACTGCCTATGGTAGGATAGAGACAGAGACAGATAGAATAGTCTACTACAGACTGGATTGGGCGTAACGCTCATTCACATACAATGCAGAAAGCAAGGCGAGCAAGGAAAATAGATTACAGAATATGGCCTCCTAACCAAACAGGGCGCTCTTAGAATGCCGTATCCCTCTATCATTGACAAAAGTTGTAAGTACCAAGTGATGATGCAGAGGTTCTTCTATGAACATAAGAAAAGTACGGCCTCGCCTTGAAAGAAAAAAAAAGAAAAGAAGAGACGAAAATATGATGGCGCATGACTTTGCAAGCGACCATAGGTACTTAATGTTCCTGTGTGCAGGAAACCGAACTCACCTTCCTCGCGCGGAATACGGTTTCACTGTTCCCACAGTCATAGAAAAAATCACGTGATACTCAATGGATCATGCATGCGTGCAAATGCAGGGGGTGCAAATTCCATTTCGTACTGAGTTGCATTGAAATAGGAGGTTCGCATTCACCGACAGCTCAAGCCCAAGGGGTTATTCTGTGCTTTCGAATAAAAATGACCACATTTGGAGCGATATTGGATCTACAAATGAATCGTTCAATTAGCCATTCATTACTCGAAGTAGCGACGATGACACGGTGAAGGTCAACCGTGCCCGTGGAAGTGAGCTCTTTAAATGAATCGCAACTTATACGCTGCATGCGGTCATTTATTGAACTTCCAAACAATGCTAAATCTGCCGCGTCATCCGATTTTGAACCCGAATCCGAAAAAACAGAATAAACCCGCTGATGTCCAAGAACTTCGCATTCGTGGCTGCGTGATGAGCGATGCACCCGTGGCCACGGATTCGGGGGAGTTGAAAAGGATGTATCAAAAGTTTGCGTTACGTCAGAAACTACAGTGCCAGAGACCACGTAAAGCAGTTGCGTTGTGCACAAGTCGCCCGAGAGGCAGTTGCCATAGGACGCGATTCTGGAATCACGCATCCATGGCTGCGCGATACGCGGAGGAACAATGTCGCTGCGTGATCATGAACCATATCCAGCAGGAGTTACCTATCAGGCAACTTGTGCACAACGTGACTACGTTGCGTGGCGTGGTTTCCGACGTCACGCTGTTGTTTTGACGCATCCATCTCCTTTTTTTGGGTCCGTAATCACGCTGCCATGCATCAAGTAGCCGCTAATGAGTGATTCCTGGAAACCAAGGATTAGCACAATTCATGCTGTGAAAGGAACAGCAACATGCAGTTACTGAAAATTTTATGACAATCATCGGAGAGGAATATATCTCCGTGGATACATCACATCAACTTTACACAAAAGATATTAGTGAAGCATGCAAACATGCCATACAGGTGCATAGGAATAACTTTTTTTTACTTTTGCTTTACCAACATAGTTAAACCGAGCTACCGTCTGAAAAGAGAAAACTCTCAATATATTATCTTCACATTATCCTACATGCTAAGTCAATACTCCTACAAAAGGAAAATATTTTAAGAGGAAAGAACAAAGTGCGACTCAGTGAGCACCCAAGCGTTCTTAAAATACATAAGCAAAGTAATAAAAAGCAAGGGATATTATATTTATATCAAACATTGGTCATCAACGTAAGGGGTGGCCCATAAGCATTGATTCAAGAATACGCCCTTCTTCAGCATAAAGCGTGCTATGAAAGCAGCATAATGATCATAATGGTATAAAACAAGAGTAGTAGTAGAAAATAAAAGAATGAAACCAGCAGAAGAATAACGGAGAAAAAGTGCTTGATTCGAGGGAGATCCATTTTTTTACTCTTTTCTGTTTAAAATGTTTTCGTCGCCTTTATTTACCTTCGGAAAAGTTATCAAGCGTGTGTGGCCGAATCCTGGTCTCCGAAATGTTTGGCTCTCGTAGGACGTGTTGGGTTACTGCGGGAGACACATAGAGAGCAGCAAGATAGGAATAGAGAGAAGATAGATGCGCATAGCAAAACACAACAAGTCAAATGGAGTTCACATTTATGCATTTTATAATTAGAGCATTTTTTTATTTATTTCTTTTCTGTTATCAAGACAGGTGTTTTTCGGAGGGGGGGGGATGAGGTTGGTCACTAACTATGCTCGTGGGGTTGGATCCATGGGTATGGCGCTTGGTGATAGTGAGGTAGGAGGCGATCTCGAAAGATTAGGACCAGAGAAAGAGGGCATGAAACGATTGGAATTCAGATTGAGGACGAAGAAGTGGCGAAGAGCTGGATTTATTACCATGAGATTAGGTTTGAGAGAGAGAGAGAAGTTCTAAATTGAAAAGGAAGGGTAAAGAAGCGACCAGAAGAGAATACGGGAGAGAAAAAAGTTGAATCGTGCCACCAGACTTTTTTTTGACGCACGTGGAATATAAGTGGGTTCGAGATGGACTAAGCTAGGAAGAATAAGGATAGATGGGAAATTCTGAACGGTGTGAGATGGGTTACGTCACGCACAGAACGTAACCAAGGATTGAAGGCGCGATTGCCATTGGGAATATTGATACGATATGATTTAAAAGGAGGCTTGGCGACAGGTATACTGGGAAAGACTTTAGGTGGCGATAATAACGAAGAAAAGTTATGAAAGAAGAGACAGGAATAAAGATATGCTGGAGAACAGTAAAGGGGAAGATAAGGATTACCAATCAAGATAGAAAGGCATTTTGAAGGTGATAAACTGATTTAGGGAAGATTAAGGCTTATGGATTTAGGGTAGGATGTTTTTAGTAAAACAAACCAGACATCAAAATAAGGGAAGCCTCGATGATGAAATTCAACTCATCACTGATTATAAAAAAATACATCCAGTATCAACTAGATTGTCTGCATGGAATGGTTAAAGGAGGTGTAAAAAATACTTTGTTCAAAATGGTTGCTACACATGGATTATTTCGCTGAGCCAAGGTGCTTTTAGCAGATAGTGAATTCTGAAAGTTTTTTACACGATTTTCAACGAATATTACTAAGTGATATCACATAGTTAAAATAATAATTTTCCCGATAGAAACGATAAAATAAAAAATTGGTCATACAGCGAATACAGAATTTCTCACGATTAATTTAAAAAAAAAGAGACTGAATTGACGCTTTTTTACCCTTAACTAGCTTAAATAAGAAAATGACTTTTAAGCTACTCTCGTGAATTTTGCAGCCAAGATGAGTACAAGGGATATAAATATAAATTGACCACTATTTGTCAAAAAACACAATTTCGGACGAGAAAAGTGCCGTGCTAGATGCACTGGTTGAAACGAGAAGAGAAAACACGAAATTATTTAGCGCTAAAATTTTGATATCAACTTCTCTGACAGTCTCCCGCCCATTCAGCACCTGATGGATAAATTAAGTCCTAATGAAGTAAAGCGCCCATTTTGAAGTAATGATTTGATGAGGCAAATGGGATCTTATGAGAGGAAAAACTGAAACTAATGAATATTCATATGAGAACGATGCTCGGAAAACTGCGTATTCCATGATTTTGTAGTTTTCAAAGCATAAATATTTACCTTAGTAAACTTTAAAACGAGAATTGAGACTTCGACTTAGCATGTAGCAAAGTAGCACAACGATGATTGGATATATGATAATGAATTGAATTGAAAAATGGGCATGACATGGACCAGAGATTATGAAACTGTTAAAATGTTTAATAAAATTTGAAATTGTAGATTAAATTTCTTCATTGAATAATGAGTTCAAATAACATAACAAATGGAAATTATCCAAATTAAGAATGTCTCAAATTAAATATTTTGTGAAACAATGCATCTAAATTTCATATTAAAACCTCTCTGACACAAATATTAAGGAGCAACAGTATATTATGAGCAAATAAAAAGCAAAACGTACAATTTGGAAAAATCAAAAAGGAGATGCACCAAATCCTTCTCTGCGCCCTTGTCAACTATGCTTAGCACCATGCGTGAATACCACGCACTCTCCAGCACCTCATTTTTATTTTAAAAAAATAACTTAAAAAAGCGCCAAATCCTTCAGCCGTTGATTATTTTAACTAGACGCCATGCCATTCATCACAGAGACTTCCCTTCTTGCTCTTATTCACGCGCATGTACACACAGAAACACATACATCCATTAACATATAAACTTCGTCAAATGATTATATCATTCATTTTAGTAATGTTTAACATTGCAATTAAAACACGACAGGCATACTCGAACCATACATTGACTACACAGATTTACAAAACACATAGAACATTAAGAGAAAACACACATTATGGAATGTGGGAGACTTACCAATTTTTTTGGGGGCATTTGTTTGTGGCATTAACAACAATGACCCCGACTCAGTTGATTATGTTCTTCAAATACCTTTAAAAACGACTACTTGATTTACTAACGTTCCAAATGTGATATGGACAGATTCATCTCATAACAAGTATGTAAACGGAAATGGACGCCCAGTCGTAGGCTTTGAGCGCTTATTTATTAATATGAGTAAATTGAAGGATGTAGGACTAAAACAGGAAGTGTAACAGAAAAAGAATGTTTAAATACTTCTCAGGACTCGGTGCTGAGTGAAAATCCGCGATGTGAAGTAGCGATAGTATAGAAAAACATGTCTCGATACCTTAGTGCTATAATCCTAAAATATTAGCATATTATAAATAAATACAAAAAACGAGATTGTTAGACAAAAGACGACTATTGTAAGTACAAGTAGAGGCAGTTTCAGGAATGAGTGAGTAATAAGAGGCTTTGGCACAAGAACAGACATTTACTATATCACGAACATGGACGAAACTACACCTGCCTTCTCCCCAAAACATTTGCCCGATTCCTTGGGAATTATTCCAGATAAATGAGACATAATTTAATCACACTATGGGATAAGCGTGAGGGAAAATTGTCATCAAAGTCTATTTAATAATCGTAAATATTTTGTGAGAGTGGAAATTTCGTATTACCGGATTAAAATGAGGAGCAAATACAAGCAATAAATATAATATAATATTGGCTAATGGCATCATGTTTCACGATTTTGAGGTGATACTGATAGTGATCCAACTAGTATTGTTGTGATCATTATTTTCATCAGAAAACATTAAAATGAATGAAAACTTCTGTGATTCGCTGATACAGTGAAGACAATGGATTAGCTCTTTAGCCTGACTACTCTAACTTTACCCTATCAGTTGAAAGGGCTAATTTTCCGAAGCATTCATCAACTGTAATCAAGGTACGAAAGGCATTAGTGATCATAAAGATGTTCATCAGGGCAATTAATTTAACCTTTATGTGGTAAAAAGCAAGTCAAATAAAAATTGTTTTAGAATTGAACTGCCTTGTGAAGAACAAATATTAAACGCTGAACATTGTTTTCTTTAAGCCCATTTATGACATTTAAAGAGGTTTAAGTACGAATATGGGTTAAGTTTATACTGGAGGAACTTTTTCGAAAGAAAAACAAGACCCTTTAACACGTCTGATGTAAAGCTGTCTGCTGAATCGTCCACATGACCCTTAATAAGCGGTTGGGTCGACAACCTCGTACAATTCTGTCAAGTGTCCGTGGACATGCGACAAGGCTGTCCTTGCGTTAAATTCAGCGGAGCTTTAAAGAAAGATAGTACAGCCGCATTAGGGGTGAACGAACTTAACCATCCTACTAATCGTTGCACAGACATAAAAGCTTCAAACAGCAGCTGACGGATGCTAAGAACACATTTATTTTTATTTCCGCTTTCCACGGGAAGGCTTCCATGGATTGCCAGGAGCATTATAATGCATGCTATGCGAATTGGGATTTGCACTAAAGAAATCGATGCTTGGCGCATACAGTCGGATGCGGATAAACTCCGCTTAGCTAGAGCTCTCACACTTCTGCCATCTATGAGCTTTGAATGAAAACTCTTGAGAATCGGATATGCTCAAATATTTCCCGCTCTTCACATTATAAACTCTACAGCTGAAATGAACATATTATACTTAAAAGTAAGTACAATCAAACAGTTTCAATGAATGCGTTCGCAAGACTGGATTGTTGGTGATACATTACAAAAATTACTAATCTCCATTTATTAATATGGCACAGCAGTTTTACTCATAGTACTATGCTGGGATTCTTACATTTGTATCACCACAGAAATTGAAAGGTAAGTAGCCTCATTATTGTGATAAATAATGTAAAAATTATTTCTAAATTAGGAATATATGTTGAATCCCTTGAAACAAAAAGAAACCGAGTGAAAATAGGTTTAATTACTCTATTCCCACCTTCTTTTATTTCTTACAATATGCTGCTGCGGGTAGAAAATCGTATCGTTATTGTCGATCGAAACAAAAATTTTTAAGCCATTGGTAAATCATCTGCCACTTCAATTATTTCCTCGCCGTAGTAGTACCGTATTTTAGTATCATGTAATCCAAGCGTAACTAAAACTCTGCTCCATAACCCATATTCTAACCATTGCTGACCCTAAGTATAGGACACCATGCATAAGACGGACCTTCTTCACCCGTTATTCGTGTCCTAATTGCAAACCGAAGTTCTTGCGCGGACTTAGCTGGGATCTACCATGTGGTTCAGAATCCATAGAGGTCCCTAACGATCCCCGCACGTAAATTATCGTAAGTGGCCCTTAGAGTGGAGGGTCGAGAGAAATCAGTAGCGTCAGAAGTCTAACGAGGAAATCAATCGTTCCTCGCTATTGCTCCTTCGTTAGGTTACGCTCGTTAACATCTGGGACAAACGGTTCCAAATCAGGATCAGATGCCTTCACAATGCTTCCATCAAGGTGAACATTCTTCTTAAACCCTTCAAAATGCGATCATTTTCATTCATCGCGCAAATTATGGATAGTCTTTTTGCCAAATGCGTGTGCGCATTAGGTCTTCAAATATCGAAGTAAAGATAATCTTTCAATTGAATGAGCCCAAATTAGGAATAAAAATATTATTTCCATACGTGAGAAGCACTTTAGAATATTCAATATTAAAGGCACCATTCAATATTCATTATTTTAAAATAGCTACTTTAAGAAGAGCGACGTTCAAAAATATATATCTTCTCCCCAATTAAAATATAACTTACGATTAATATTTCCGTCAGAAGTATAGCCTTATCCATAGCCTTCTTAATCACTTTCCCTCAATGGAAATGTTGAAATTTCAGTAGAATATTTCTACATGCAGTTTTAAAAAGTAATATCAGCCAAGAGATATTCATAGATCTCTTCAGCTCGCATATTTCAAGGCTCTTGTCCCAAGAAAAAGAAACAGTACTTGATAAATAGCACCACTGGTCAAAAATTTGATACAGAGTACGCGTCACTAGCCACCAAAGTTTGGAACTTCTGATATTCCAAAGTACCATCATTTTTTCTGTGGCAGCCGTTGAACAAATTCGTCACTTTACGCCATTAACAATTGCATTCGACATATCACATAGCATTTTAATATATTTTAAATATCATAAACCATTACGTTAATGGTAATGAACTCGAACATCAGTAACGAATTGCAAATGCATATCGTATTAAGTGTATGTACAATTCTAAGTTTCATTATTTAAAGTCTAAAGGAATCCAAATCAGCGATATTAGGTGGAAGTATCTCGGATTATTGACACAATTGACCGACAGTTCCCTTGGTGATATAGTAAAGTCTACATAGTATTTTGACTAACTAAAGTTTACTCGAATATATATACCCAGTGCAATATTTATTTCGCCTTACCGAAAGGGGATTAAATGATCATGCAGAATGCATTTTAATTTTTAGTTAAATGTTACTGTTAGAGGTGATGGTGTATGTGAACTACAGGTTTACGCTATCATTTCGGTTCAAATGTTATGAATGGTAAGTTTGAAGCTACAGTTAAATCAATAGTTTCATCTCAAAGTGGACTGAACAAAAATTCTTAGCAACAACTATTCATCAAAATATTTCAGATCAATATTGTGCCATAAAATAAGATATAGAGAGAAATATTTACATTTTAGATACCAAATTATTAATTTTTGCTCCAAAAATAACATATTTCATGACTCTATTAATCCAATTCGATTTACTTTTAAAAATTTAGAGGGTTAAAAAATCTCCACTTTTCTTCTACATAGAGACTAACCTTATGCGTTCTTAAGGTACGAGGTACCCTAGAGTACAGGAAAGGACAAAAAGTAATGAATCACTGAACTCGATAAGTACATCTTGATTTAAATAAAACACAATCCCTTCGATAAAGGTCTAAATCTTTGACTGACTATAATGCTTGGTGAATATAGCCTTGTTCATTCCGAAACTCCTGATAGGGAATCTGACAAGAAAACAATTATTGACATAAAAGTAAAAATGGAAGTATTCAAGCGATTATCAGGCTTCGAAATATATGAAGTCCAGTTTGGAGTAGATACGAAATTTGTAAATTAATTTTTGAAGAGAAGATTGGTTGAAATTAGAAAAAAAAGTATCATAAAGAAGACTGAAAAAGAAGTAAGTATACAGAACCGGCAAGAATAACGATGTTGAAATCTACCGCTAAGAGCAGCGATGATATTGACTGGCAACGAACAGCGCCTGGAAAAATCAACTCTGTATGGAAATAGCCACTTGTCTGGATAAAATAAAATTCAGAACCCTAAGCAATGAAGATCTGACCTCATTCTATTAAGAGGCCACCAAGAATACATGAAGAGCATCTTAAAGTGAGCCAGAAAAATCTATCAATAATCAAGTGCTCACAATATTCTCATCGATTTATTAACTATATGCGTATTTTATGCATGTATTTATGTGATCCATAAGATACTTTTTTTGAAATATAAACGTATAGATATGTATGGTCTGCAGACGAGTACAATATTAGTACAATCCAGATAAGTCCAGTGCATTTCCACTGAAATGAACAGTTAAAAAGAGAAATACACGATTAGTGCTTCTACTACAGGAAAGGGATGATTAGTTTCGTTTGCTTAAATGATTATTTTTCTTGATAAAACAACAAGACAAATTAGTTCAGTACAAAAACTATTTAATATAGCCCTGACAGGAGCACAATTACTGTTTATATTTGGGTTAAAATTAACAATCTCTGGAAATCATATCGACCTACGGCTGTGATATGGTTCATGCAACTATAGCTTCTCATTCAGTAAAAGTACTAGGCAACCACCCTAACCATATGCAAAATGTCTAAATTAGGCTTTGACCGACATAGTAAATATGTTTTGAATAATTTTATTTGACATGTGATCCAAAATATAAAAAAATTATAGTAATTTTTATACTTGAGAATGACATAAAGAATATATGCCTAACAATTTCCATATTGACAAAATAACATGCTCCGAAGCAGAAGGTCAAACGCATATACGACGAAATTGGTGTATTTTTTAATAGCTTAGGATTTTGGAGACATGAATTCGAGATGGGATTAGGGAAATCAATGGCTTTCCACTGTACGAATTTAGAATTTCCCGCCAGAGAATCGCCTCATCAGGGACCAAGTAGTTTTAAATACTCACACGACCCGACCGTGGCGCTCCTTGTCGGCAGCGCCCTTTCCCCTTCTGTAGGCAGAGGGCCCATACCACAGGTTTTCCGCCTCGCCCGAGAGATGGCATCCAAGGACGTCGCCGATCGTAGGTGGCTACCCGCGGCATGGGGTGGCAGGAGCGGGGAAGAGGGTGGATTTTGGGGGAGTGGGGTGAGACCGGGGGTGGGTGGGAGATGCGGGGGGCCCGAGGGTGGGGTCAGCGAACCAGGGCTGCTACTCCCTCCGCTCCCCTTTGGACTCCGAGTGGAAACCTGGAGAGTGCAAATTGAGAGGAGAGAGAAAAAAGAATAACCTTAATACGCAAAACCTCCTTGTGATTTGGATACGAAAAGCCATGCATAAAAACGTGTTCATGATTATTCTTGGAATTTGATTAAAGGTCACGCCTTATTTTATGGTCCACAATTGCTCGTGATAAACTAGCGATAGGGCCTCACAAAATTTCATGCACTATATCGTAATGAGTGATGCCAGAGAAACATAAATCAGCTATTGATTTCCCGACATACTGTGCGTGCGAAACGATGTGAATCCATAATCGTCAAATTTCCATTGCCGAGTGCAGTCTTTCAAGTGACATTAAAGCGTTTAAAATTTTAAAAGGTCACACACAAAATCATGACAAAATTTTGATACCACTGACAGTCATGAAAGATTCAAATTGGTTCCCAACTGTGAAACATGGCGATGATGTAACAATGAAACGCATACTTTATCCATAACGGACCCTGTAAGTATGATGGGAACACGGAAAAGAGGTACAGGTAAAGATGAAAATCTATCGTTCTCTAGGAATCAGCATCTTCAACTTAACCCCCATTTGAAATTCGATCGTGGGTTACCTTTCATCAAATGATCCACATTTAATATTACTTAAAATTTTCATAGTTATTGCTCGTAATAAACAATTGACAGACTCTTCCAAAATTTCATGCATTATCATGTAATGAGTGACGTCAGGCACACATAAATCAACTATTGATTTCCAGACATGCTGTGCGCACGAAAGGATGTGCTTCCAAAACCATCAAATATCCATTACAGACGGCCATTTATTATCAGTCACCGGTCAGACTTTTCGGTCTACGTCAAATGTATCGAAAGAAATGAGAATAACTAATACTAAAAGGCAAAATTGTTACAGAATGTAACGGATGAACGGACAAAGACACTGAACATACGAACCGGAATAACGAACATGTATCCACACGGGATATTACAATTTTCCTAGCGGATACAAAACTGATCCCATGAATTAAAAATGCTAATGACATCTTTTCCAGAGCCGCTGCCGTGCGATACTCTCCGATGTGATACATATCGCCCCAGGAAATCAATGAAGCTTCCTCACGACGAACAAGGATTCCGCTCATCTCTCCATAGAATACGTGCAGAATGGCATAGAGCTCTTTTCCTTTCCTTTTCAAACCCCCATCTGTTCCCCCTTACGCCCCGCGTCGCAAAACATACACCCCGGCCTATCCACATATTTGCTCTCGACATCCATCCCTCCCGTCACGGATCGGAGAGAGGCTGCTGGAACACTTCCCGAATCACGTTTTTATTCATTGTTTCAAGTGTCGGACGAGCTTCCATGCGGACGCCTAGTGACAGCGATCGCCAAGGTTTTCTCCCCCCCCCACTTCCCAACTCCCCTCGACCTGATACCCCCATTCATTCCGGCCAAGAGGCTTATTTACTTCCGACGGTCGCTTGGAGAGAAAAAAAATATGAAAACTTGTCGGGGGTGAGAAAATTCACCATCTGACGGATGACAAATGTGAAATCACGCCGGCGTAAATTTGTATCTCTCACTGTAAAAAACCTAAGTCTGACACTTTATTCATGGTTATGACGGTCGTATCAATTAATTAAAACGAATTCTCGCGTATTTTATGAGCTTGGACACAAAAATTTTCTCGTCGCTCAGTGTGATTAAGAGCAAACTCCGTTATTTCGCTTGATCACAGCAGCCAATAGACTCGAAATAATCTTTCACTGGAATTTCCACAAATCCACATCCTGAGAAGCTTATTATTTGTATTATAAATCTTTACTGCTTCCAAACTATTAAATTTACTATTCCAAACTATATACAAACAATGGTATTTTACCCAAAAATGCCGAGGAGAAATGCTTATCGTGCCCAGAGAATACAATCGTTCCCAGAATTTTATACTGGATTTTTCAGAGCGGAACAATGAGAATTATCTACGTGTTCTTCATGTGAGCTTTTTGAGGACCTAATCTCAGATACTAAATATTTTTAAATATCCAAAGTAACTAGACAGAGATATCTGATTTGTAAGCAAATATATTTGATCTATGGCAGTATATGAAACCAAATTCCATGAAATCCAACTGAAAATAAAATGGAGGATTTTAAATTTGAGGAGATATTTAAAAGAACTGATTCCATATTTTTATCACAAATATTCAACAAAGATTCAGCGCTTCACTTTTTGTGATCAAGCACGATAATTTCGAGGAGGAATACGAATCAGAAGAAGTAAAATATTACAATGGCATGCATATTTAGCAATGGCTGCAATGATCGATCAAATATATGAGAGAATTACCCATACAATTCAGAAAGAGTAAGTTTCAAATTACTTAGTAGAATAAAACGTAATACAATAATTAATTCCAATAGAGCATTTATCGTAAACCATTACCAGAGGACAAAAGTAATAAACTGATATTATTTTCCTATAAAATACTTGTGCATTATCGAAAGGATTCCATATCATCACATTTTTGTTGTAAATATCCGCAGTTGCATATTGCAATATCCGCATTGCTAACCTGCTCTGTCATCATTTGATGATAAAAATAACTTTGAGTACATACTTTAGATGAGGTAGTTACATTTCGAACCAAATACGTTGCTGCAGAAAACGACTGATAGCCAACGATAAATATTTTAGACTAGGTTAGCTACAACCATGGCCTTCTGATTATTGCAAAAAAATATTTGAATGAACAAGACCATAGACCACCAACTTCTGATATATCTATAGCCCACGCATAAGCAATAGTCTTACTCTAATAGACGTCAATTGAACTGCGAGTTTAAACTACAGGCTTCTCTCATTTGATTGATTTATTATCCCAAACAAACTTCTCATATCTCTCAATTCAACGAATCACATCTCTACGCAATGACTTACTGATATAAATTTAAATGCATAGTGAAATCCACAATCAAAACATATTTTTAAAAAGTGTCTAGATAAAAGCCTTGTGTTTCTTTCTGACATTACAACTTCTAAATCATATCATAGGTGAGGATTTTATATAATGATGATCCAGCATGCTATTTCGGAATAAAAGTTATGATAGGTACTAAAATTTATAGGCATATCTATCATATTTCCAGCGTTAGAAACTACGAAAATGTAATAAAACTGTAGTTAAGGTAACGAGGAGCATCAATAAAAGAATAAAGACGACATATTATGCACAAGTGAAACAAAAATAATGGAAAATACGAAGGATTCTGATATACACAAAATGGATGAAATATAAGGATTCCTAAGCTAATATTTAAGTACAGAAAATCAATTTCCGCAGAAATTCCTTTAGTGGAAAATCAATGACGAGAAATATTTTAACTTCCCGTGGGAGGAGCTAGCCTAAAATTACGATCCCGCATCGACTCCCAACGACAGTGGAAGAGACTTATTACAGTGGCGGCACGATAGCAGATGATACAAGGTCCAATAATCGGGTTTCAATATAAATAAAGGAACAATCACTTCCCTTCCGACATGGTACGTATGTATACATAGACAAGGTCAAGTTTTGCCACGTGAAGACAAAAGCTAACAATGTATCCCCTTACAGCACAGTACGTATGCACCGAGGCAAGGTTAAGTTATAACGTGTGAAGAAAAAAATACACACAGAAAAATTCACAAAAAACGAAAGGGTTAGTGAACAAATCTGAACTAGTACGCCAAAACAATAAACATTCAGCCTTTTTGTTGTCATTAAGCAACACATCAAGATATTAAAACACTCCACGTCCACTCACAGTCACGATATACTAAAAGCATTAGGACAGGAGCGTATTCTCACGACGGCTGACCACCGCACGAAGCTTTCGAAAGCCCTGACACGCTACCTCGGTTGCTAAGATCGTGACTCGGCATAAATGTATGGATTAAAATCAATTAGGTAACAATAAAAAAATAAGTCATGTCATTAATGAAATTTTTATTAAAGTTTTCACTTATAAGTTCATTGGCCAGGAGTAAGTATGTTTCCATTCAAATTTGTCATATCCTGGATCTGGTAAAGATTAATGAATTTCTTGCAGAACCATTCTCTGACATAAGTCTAAGTTTATTTCAGTATAGTAAGCAAGTGGCGATTAAAAATATTCCAAAACTCTAATCATTGGCTACGTTTTAAGGTTAAAAATACTATCTAGTCGCTTTTTCAGGTAAAAGTGACAATAATTCGCGAAAAACAAATTTTTACATTTGAAAAATTGATTTGATTGACCTGAGAAATGGTGTAAGGGATATTTTCACATGAGTTAACAAGAACAAAATATACCACTTATATCTCGAAATTAAGCAACATATATTATGCAAAAATAATGCATTATACATGCATTTAATACTGTATAAGGTATTGTGATTTTGAAAAAAATAGGGCATTCACAAGTTTAAAAGATTATTAAATATGTCTAAAAAATGATTGAGGAATATGAAATGATCAAAATAACTTGCAAATGATCCTACCATTTTTCACTTTATTCATAGAATAGTAGATGTATTTCTAAATTTATCTCTAGTGTTAACCAATATTTTGCTATAATGCAGTATTAATATTTTTTGTCTATATTAATATTTTTGATAATAAAAATATAACTCATTTATATCATTTGCGGCGGGCATTGAACGCGGGTAAATCAACAAATTCAAATAATATCAATAAGTACGGGGACGCCTACAAATTTAAAATAATTTGAGCATGAAATTGAATTTGAAAAATTGAGAGGATAATTTGACCATGAAATCAATTTCTTATCATTCACTAACAACTTTCTTTTAGTCGATGATCAAAAACTTTACACAGTTCGAGAAGACAAAATACAAGGAGATGTTGAGAGTAATGCAGCGATTAATCTTAAATGCCGCAGTTAACATGTATTATTCCAGAGTTTGATTTTAAACGCAATACTCCTCTGCATAAACGCAGAAATATGATATTCACCTGACACTATAAAACACGTGGATACAAATTATACTCCATCCATTCGAAGCAAGCTTCGTCGAGAAAAAGAGAAGCGACGTAGTTGCGCGGTTAGCATGTTCATAGCAAATTAGTTGGCAAGCAAAATTACCTCATAGCATAAAAAGTAACCCTATTCCTTCAGAGTAATTCTAGATAAGAATGCGGTGCGAGGTTTTTATCCAAATCAATTAGCATAAAAGCGTGCAAGGCTTGACACACACAATCTGACGAAAACTAAGATGGGGAACGTAAAAAGCAATCAGCTGCAGAGAAATTAGTTAAGGTACCAACCAAAGGTAAGTAAATTTATTTTATCTACCTGTGCTTGTTCGTGACTAGGTCAATTATAATCACCTTTTATAGGAAAATTAATCGAACAGAAATATGAATGAAATTATTCTTCCATGCGTGACGAATTGACCATACAAATTTTCCTGGTACCAAGAATTTCTGAATCAGACAAGCGTAGAGCGATTTTTAGGTGGTTGACTGATTTTCAGGGTAAACGGCAGCCATCGTGCGTCCTTTCGGTTGACTATATTGATGTGTTCCACAGTTTCTTTTACATTCAAAAACTCCAGAAGCAAATATTCATTCTAGTTCTGAAGCTAAGAGAAACCTTGGTTGATCTCAAGAATCTTTACCCTGCCGAAAAGTGCAAAATTTTCATTGTAATTATAGGTAATGCAGAGGGATAATTTATTTTTCTTACAATAATCTTCGTCTAAAAAATCAAATCTAACAAGAAGTTGTTTTTTGAACTGCAGAGAAAATGGTACCGCTGAATTTGTTTTACTAAGTATTAGGGAAAAAAGTTTATGCCCATTCTCACAGGAAATAGATGTTACAATACGTTTTACAAGTGAATAATAATTCTACAATATCGGTACTGTAAATATATACCTTTATTTATACAACTGAAGTGGTCTCATTGTCATTTGGAGTCGTTTCCCAATTGTAAAAATTACTCTAGGCTTCAAAGCCAGGATAGCTTGATTGATAATTAATGTGCCTCATTTATTACAACTAAAATTTACCCACCCTAAGAGGCAACTTGCTTTATGATTTCCATTTTCATGGCGCACGAGAGCGAAAGGGATAGTAAATTACGTTAATGGTCTTTCCTGTACATAACAAACGTGGTGATTTTAACATAAAAGATACAAATAAAATTTTTATGGTTGGTCAGATTTGTATTCAACTAAGAGATCGAGAATTAAAAAAAAAAAAAAAAAAAAAGGACAGAGAAATAATGAGTTAGAGATTTTCCTGAAAAAACCCAAAAGGTAAGATTAAAAACAGTGGCGTGAAACCACTAGTAAATCACTCACAATGCAAGCACCTCTAATCTTGTTGGCATTTTTCATACTTTCTACGATATTTCTGATTTGAATTTACTCTAAGTCTATTTGAATTGAATTTGAACTTGACTTGAATTATACTTCTGATTTCTACGATATTATTCATTTCAACGATCGAGAATTAAAATCGAGATCTTGAATTAAAATCATGAATTAAAAAAAAACACCAGAAAAAGACTGAGAAATAATGAGATAGAGATTACACTGAAAAAAAAACCCAAAAGGTTAGATTGAAATCAGTGGCGTGAAACCACTGGTAAATCACTCACAATGTGTGCACTACTAATCTTGTTAGCACTCTTAATAAAATTATATCTACGATATACCTACACAAAATATTTAAAATTAACATCCTTTTCGAGGAGACATGGAATTTTTATGGACGACACAAAGAAGACGTACCACAAGGAGTTATATTTATTTAGGAGAGAATTAATACCGAGTTAAGTCGACATTCAGGCTTTGCGGTAACATGAAACAGCACTGTATTTAGGGAGACGGAATGGGCCTAAACACCCCGGCATAATCTCTTTGAGATGTGAAGTAAACAGCCCAAAAGTTAGTTATATGTGGGAACAAAATACCTTACATCACACGGTTCTGTGAAGGGAAGAGTAAACTTAAAGTTTGTGACTTATAAGTAACTTTAGTAAAAAATGCTTTTTCATAACGGCAACAGACTTTGTCCATACGTGAAAAAGTCTTACTTTAAGCTGCGTTAACTTTAATGGGACTACAACCTCAACTATTGTAAGCGTAAAAACGAAACCTGTGCCGTTTCAATTAATTAATAAATCAGTTGATGAGGTAAATACTGTCAACATAAGCACATTGTTATAGACGCATTTTTTGTCTGAATTTCTTTATTTGTGTAACTGATTATTCACGTAAAAAATACATATAAACTATTGGCATAATAGCTCCCGGAATCTTTCAATTAGAAGTTTTTATAGCTTTGTCAAATTTACAACAAAAAAATTCGAAAATCATAGCATCAATTTTTATTAAGAAGTTATAAAAAGTAATGCAAAAATGTAAAGTATTGCGTAAACTTTTGAATACTTGGCAACGTTAAATAAATGATTTACAAAACAGCTATTACAATTACATTACAATGATTAAAAAGTCCACTTAGCAGAAATTCGGGATAAGTTTTTTAAATTAATGGAGCTAATATAGATGTTACCTACTTAGATACGCATGAACACGTCCAGAAAATGTGCCTAGTTTAAAAACTTTGAGAACTTGTGTCACAGGAAAAAGCGTTCAATTTTTAGATCCAACGATATCAATTGAGAAATTTTGACAAAAAGTGCTTTTGCCATGGATCCACACCGCTGCATCCGCACAAGCATGTTGTCAAGCTGAATTTTGAGCCCTAAGGGCAAAAACTTGACGGCGGCACAGATGGCGACGATTTACATTACCCAAACTGGACTATTTACTTCATTAAAAGTCCAGGGCTCATATGGATCTTCGTAAACAATAAATAAATAAAATGATCCATTTGAGAGCACATCTATAACCTCTTCAAAGGGTCCAAAAGAGGGATAATTCAAAATGGAGGCAATTTTTAACAAAAATAAACGCAGAGCAATTTTGCAGTTTGACATCATTTTTTTGAGGTTGACTAAATCGAAAAAGGCGGTACACTAGAAAGGAGAGTTCCTCAAGAAATCCCGTAGCGTTTACACTTTTAGGGTTAATCTCCAGGATTATTGCATACTTTGTGGAAAAAAAACAGTAATTTTTAGTGCAGGTTAACCAGAAAAAATAGATGAAATGACCCACTGTTATCGATGGTTCCAGGTGGTGGGGGGAGAGGGGTCTTACCACTTCGGGTGACGCCATGGGCGCCATATGGACTTCCTCCGCAGCCATGGTGGACGATGACTCCCCCGCCTCCTCTCCCTCCCCCCTCCTCCTCCTCCCCCCACTCTTGGCCGCCCCCTCCTCTCCTACGCCCACCCGCCCCTCAGCCCCCTCAACTTCCTCCGCCCCCTCGCCCTCGCCCCGCTTCGCCCCCGCCTCCACGTCCACCTCCTCATCCCCGCCCCCCGCCGCCCCAGCCGCCGCCCTGGCACCCCCTCCACCCTTTCGGCCCGCCCTTCTCCGCCGCCTCATCCACCCCCACCCCCGACCCCCCTCCTCAGCTCCCTTAGCCCTCCGCTCCACACCCCCACCCGCCGTGGCGGCGGCCTCCACCCCCGCGACCCCCCGCCCACCGCCGCCACCCCCGCCGCCCCCCTGGCCTCCTTCCTCCTCACCCTCACCCTCCTCCTCCTCGACCACCTCCTCCATGGTCCTGAAAAGGGGTAAGACAAAAAAAGCGTATGAATGAACCGAAGAAATGATCAAGAAGTAAAATGCATCATTCACGAAAATTTTAACTGTCGTAACTAAGGAGTTGAAAATTTGAGATGAGTACCTAGTATCCACTGGTTCCCAACAATTGAATGAGACTTTGTACAGCTTGGAATAGTTACTAATTGAGAAAAGCACTAATTTATCTTAAAAATAGCAAGTATTAAAGAAAGCAGTAACGCCTATTGGCAGTCAACTACAGTACAAATTTTCTTAAATCAATTTCATGATTGCAACGCGGGTCTCAGCTGTGTCTGTTTAAATTTTCATCTCATTGTTCTATGATTTAATAAGTCAGGTTAAGCCAAATTATGAAAGGATTTAAAATGGCCATAATATCATATTATTTTAAGAAACGAATTTTCTCAACTTGTAAAAATTGCGGACTGACATTGGAGTCTAATTTCCGGAAAGCATTTCCTAATTTTATAATGCAACCACTGTCGCAAGCGCCTCTAATTTTACATTTTTTTGAAAGTTCAGGCAGAATAAAAATCCATATGATTTTTTGAATAAGCATTTACATTCGTATGCTAAGAGCTGAAAGTTACAGTAATTTTTATATTCTATCAAAGCATTAATTACAATGATTTCTTCTTCATGGGTGTTTGCCTCCCAAATTGTTGGGATAAGAAATCTATGAGTTATATTATAAATAAATTTATTCATTCAACAATAGAAATAAATTTATTTCAATAGACGGTACTTTAAAATTCCAAACCTGCAGATAGTTTCCTAAGGAAAAAAATAAAGACTGGAATGGATGGGTACCAAACATTTTATATTATAAAATATCCTTATTGTGATAGCAATCAGCACCAGAGTTAATACCATGAGTACCAAAGGTACTTACCTACTGTTTAAAAAGGAGTGTACGAATAAAACTTTTCATAGATGTATATAAAACAAACGTAACTATGGAGGAAAAAATCAAACTCCACAGTCTCAAATGGAAACAGATAGCTGAGAAATGGTGGAAATATGAGATGAAAAATTAAGACTTCACAAAAATGACTACATCACTGGCGTTTTGAGCGCTGAATGAAATAGAGGCTGAGAGACATAGTGGATGAATTCCATGAATAAAAGAATGTAGGCAAGTCATAAAATTTAAGAAAATAAAAAAGATATATTATTTAGTAACCTAAGAGGCACATGAAGAGCGTTAATTTATCAAAAAAGGAACGAGATAAAAAATATGATATGTTAAGAGATGGATGGAAATATAAAAAGGTAAATACATGAAGCAGTAGATAAAATAAGAAAGGAATATTGAAGAATGACATTGAGTTGTGAAGGAAATGATGAAGAAGTTTCCTTTAGTTGATACTATTTTACCTTGTTTTTTTCTGGGTCTTACTTAGTTTGCTATTGAATTTTATTTAAATTTTATTTACTAATCCGCCATTTGGATGGAAAAACTAATTTTAAGCTTCACTTAAATTAAAAAACTCATGTGTAAAATTTTCCCACTGCAAGAGAATTTCCAAGTGTCACCAGAGTAGCTTATTCGCCAAACACAAACATAGGAAACTTACGAATGATAATCACTAAATTGAAAGGACTTACTACACTGTTATGGACTTGTTTAAGACTTACTGAAAATATGAGATAAGAGTACCGAAATGTTTTCCCACTGTTCATATATCCGCAGTCTTGCAACAGAGCCAAGGGAATGAACTACAATTATAATTTCAAAACGGAGAAAAATTGAGGTGGTAGCAAGTCAAATAAAATATTTAACTGTCACCAAATCTCAATGCTGTACCTTACTAAAGGAATATTATGCTTGCCTTGCTTTCCCAAGAAAAGACACTTTACAACATTCCTTTCTGTTTTTTCCAACATACCTACGTATAGAAATATGTTATGCTAAGTATCTTGGAATTAACAAAATGTTGCCTTGTCTTCCATGGTTTACAATTATTAAATGATAGCAAGTCAAATAAAATATTTAACTGTCACCAAATCTCAATGCTGTACCTTACTAATAGAATATTATGCTTGCCTTGCTTTCCCAAGAAAAGACACTTTACAACATTCCTTTCTGTTTTTTCCAACATACCTACGTATAGGAATATGTTATGCTAAGTATCTTGGAATTAACAAAATGTTGCCTTGTCTTCCATGGTTTACAATTATTAAATGATACCGTAAGAGAAAAGATGCGTGGCGAAATAGTCGTCACAGAGACTAAAACAGCTAACACATAGAAATGACCTTTTTTTCTGAAATTTCCGTAGGTTAACCGCTTCTTTTTTGGTTCTGAGAAGGAGAGTCTTGAAATATTTAAAAGGGCTATAACACATTTTACGCGTCAATCACCTATTTTAACCTGAAAACGCTAGATTTTATTGTCTAAGGTGTTATGGTAAGGCATTATGCTGGATTATTCTGGGTCTTCACTTGGATTACGTCCATTTATAGATTGCAAAAAAATCAAATAACCAGCCTAAAAACACACCTGTAACATTTACTCACTTTTACCAAGAAAGGCACGCATAAAAACTATTGCATTTTAAAAAAGCTATTGCACATGCATGAAAACCACATTTAAAGCAATATTTATAACTATTCAATCACTATTCATGGTAAAAATAACATAATAGGCATGGTGAATGTAGTTGTAAAAACGTTTTCTGAAAAACAAAATTGACCCAAGGTCTATCTCCTTAACAGGCGGATAAACAAACTATTATGCATTCAAGAAATTCACCGTGACAAACGAAAAACCTCGGTGGTGCGCGACGGGAGTAGGGCGAGAGCTAAAGGAGGCCTTCGTTCCGCTGTGGGGATCGAGATAATGGAAAAATAGTGTCTTCTTTTGCTGTGCCCTCGTCGTCACCTTCCTCTACGCCTCCTAGCGTATGGCAAGCACGTTAAAGGGGCCAGAGGGGGGGATATAGGGGTGAAGGAAGTAGGGAGTTCAGGGTATACAAGGGGGAGGGAAGAGGGAGTAGGGGGAAAGTCACGGGTCTATTATTTTTCTTGAAGGCGAAGGATCAACACCGCTCACAATTAGCGTAGGAGTGACTGTTTTCATTTGTTTAAATTTCCTGTTAAAACAACTGAGGTTGGAATCAGACGTAGAATAGATCGGTTCGTGACTAGCTGTGGAAATACGTCCTTAAAACATGTTGAAATTTAATTGGTTGTCATACCACATTTAAGAGGTTCGTCGGCAGATGTTGAAACGCTATTTTGTAAATGTGCACTGAAAATAAAAATGTTTTTGACTGAATATCTATTTAGTAGATCTATTCCATATCAACTATTCTGATTTAATCTATGTAAACACCATTTAGATTATTAATTGAATAATAAATCAATAAAAATTAAATTATGGGCCCATTAAAATTGCCCAAATAGTATATTAGGTAAATAATTAAATACTGAATTTGTAAAGTTATTGTCACTATACAAAGCTAGAAAAGCAAAGTATGATACATTATAGCTTATTCAAAAATTCATATGAAAAAATGTTGAACACTACGTAATTAAATTTTTCGCAATGTCATGTTGCTAACCTGAATTCAATACCTAGTTTTTCTGTTCGGCGACTCAAAGTATTACGCTCCATAGAATACCTTACCCTATTAATCATTCCAAGCTACCCGAAGAGGGATACGTGGAATTATTTTATTTTTATTAAAATTTATCCTTCATGCACGAATTTTTGACTGCATCTTTTACCTTTCATTTTCAAAATTAAGTAAAAGCTGAAATTGATGACAGTTATCCATTCACCCCAATCATTGCAGAAAAGCTAGTTTTTTTCCGTGAATAAGTGAGCGGTATAGTTTTTGACCATTAATTCTCATATGCGTAAAAAATCCTAAACATCGTTTTCTCGGGTTTACGAGGTTTTCTCGTTGAAGAGTATTCTAAAACTCTATGAACTACGATGGCAAATAAATGTGTTGTTTCATCTGCAATTTTTATTTGCGACTGTTTACGGATGTTTTTGCACAAATTAATTAATCCTAGTTCACCGTTAAATGCGTGGACAGATAACAATGTCGCCAAACCACTAGCTGCGAGATAAAGAGACTCACTGCCCTCAGGCAACTCTCAATCCTCTTACGCATCAACCCTTCGCCATAGGGACTTTGCGTCCGTCAACCGCAGTGGCCAAGCCAGCGAAGAAATTTTTCAGTAACGTCATGAAAAAGGCTTGTAAGGCGATCAAAGCATAAATACAATCGCAGCGCTTCTACTCTTCTTCCCGCAGCAAAAGATTATAATTTTCACCTAAAGGGATCTTTAATTCTGGATCAGGTTAATTATACCCAACTTAAGTTATTAGAAAGCAGAAAATGTTAAATAGAATTTAAATTTTCCACTTATCCGGGTAATATATAACGTTTTTTTCTTGATAAAATCTAGTATCGATCGGTAGTTAAATTCTTTCGGTGCCATGAAATGTATGCATAAAAATATAGTTATTTATTGCTGTTTCAAAGGCTAGAAAACTCACAACTACTTTAGTACGGCCATGAATGGCATTTAACTAAGATGTATTAAGTTAAATAATTTTAGTAACTCATGTTAAGGAAATTATTCATATCTATGCTGTTCATTATATTTTTTTCCACGTGGGAATCTGTAGTCTTTGAACCTTGGGTAAAAAGGGTGTTCAAAATTTTGCATGACGGGAATAGCACGATAGACTATCTCAAGTTTCACTATCTTATGCATGACATAATTGGGTTAAAAATTTCCAATTTGACAAGGGACGGAGCTAATTTGACTCCATTGCATTTAATGAACGACTCAGATTTAACCATTCCTTGGAGTCCATAACAGGTTCAAAAAGTGTATGAGTATATGCCTCCTTAACCTGCACTGTTTTTGATGAGGCGGATGCACTGAAATAGATCGTATGCATTTCAAAATGGACCGACGAAATAAAAAGTTAACCAGTTAAAAATCAAACCATGCAGCTTTTATCACAAAGCGCTGCTACAATCCTAACAAATACCTCCAATCAATATTTCTACGTAAATAATTGCATGAATCCAAAATCAAAATAAAGTATTGCATGGAACACCAAAACACTACATTAATACTTTAAGACTTAGAGCAAATATTAAAATTATAACAATGGAATAAAGAATTACTACAATTGAAACCTTATTTTTTTAGCAACGAGGAATTCAATATTTATGCGTATTTGAGAATAATACTATAAAAACTTTTCTAAGAACACGTAAGACCATACAGATAAAAACTGGGTCGAATCAAAGTTCTTCGCGCAATTTGACTGATTTTTGGAAAATTTACAAAAAAATATAATTTAAACCGCATTACAAAGCCACAATTCATGAGAGGAGAATATTAGAATGAAGAGCCTAATGTTCTCAATGGAATTTGATTAACGGGATAGTACTTTCTTTTAACTTTGTTATCATCAATATACACTCATAATTTCAAGGGCACGGGACGATTTCGTTGAGATTATAGAGGTTAATATCATCCTCACGCTTATGCAACCCAACCGTCACTCATTTGGAAGGGAGAGTGAGTTTCCCGCTACCCAAAGACAGCGAAGCGTGGCGACCATGCCATGTGTTCATCGAGGGTATTGTATCGGTTCATAACGAGACGAACGATGCCCTTAGTATAACCCACTCAAAGACATTGCATCAATGAGGCAACGACTGAGCCTTATGAGATGTTTTTTTCAGTGGAATTACACAGCATTCTTGATCTCTTTAATCACAAAAGATCCTTAGAATATTTATTCTCATTTATAGTCATAGCCACATAAACTTTGATTTAACAAATACTTATGCTTTTAAGCACTAATGTTTGGCACTGTTGATATCAAATGGTAAAACACGCCATTATATAAGGAGTACTCCTTGAGGACTTCGCGTATAGGGGTACAGTGGGCCAGTTTTTTTGTTTTTCAACCTAAAATGGCAATAAAAATCTATCAAAATTGAAAATATTGGGTCCCATATGGTGATTCAGAGTTTATTAAAATAAATTTAAGACAGTTAATATTCAAGGAATTGTGGCAGATAAATAGGTTACTTAATCCAGTTTATTAATCCTCAAATTAAATAACTTGATTTTTAACATTATGATTTTAGTCTTATTGTAATTAAATTTACAGATCATATTTTGCAGTATGGTCACAGAATAGTGTTTCGAAAAGGAAAACTGCTTCTCTGAATCAGTGACCGAATCAATCATTTCGAGAAAATTATAACTGCACTCAATAATATTTCAATCTTGGAGACTATCCGGAGTTTCACCAGCACAACCGCTAAGAGAACAAGAGTGAAGAGCCTTGAAACCAAAACTCAACCATAAATTCCAAATCAGTTTTCCTCAAATTACCTAAATTCATATTTACGAGGCCGAAAATCTAAAGTAATTATTCTCAATGCGATAGAATGAACGAAAATTATTAAGAATCAGATTACTATTCACAGAACAATTTATTAAAGTTAAATCAGCCACGAGGAAATAAAACTTTATAATTTATATTTTTAAATCAAGCAACTGTATTATCTATGTTCAGTACTGTTAATTTTGTTGACGTTTCTGGGAAAATTTTAGACATAATACCCTGACTTTATGACTTTTCTTTAAAGCCTCATTTTGCAGAGACAAAAGCCAGCTTAAAATTTTTTATCAAATCAGAAAAAATAATATGGGGCGATAAATCTCTTTGAAAGTAAAAAAAAGGTGTTACAGTCATCTGAAAATCGAAAACCGCCGCTTCACTAATCAATACTGTCTCCGCTTCGCTGAATGAAATAGTGATAAGGCATGAAACGGACAAATGGCATCGCAAGGACCCTGAGCGACGCAAGAAAAAAAAGCCCCCGCATCGATCAATCAGGAGCAATGGAATGAGATTTCATGAAATAATGAGATTGGTTCGGAGGAGCAAGGAGATAACATCTTCAAAATTCAGCCATAAAAATTTTGCTATTGGATTATGTTCTCATGACACATTTTTTAGATTATCTCAAGAACTAAAACGTTTTCTGACAAAAGCTAACGAGATTATATTTTTTTGATATTTCCACAGTAAGTAATAGAAATTACCAAATGATTTCAATTATGATAAATGAGATCAAATCATTCTTAAAATTATATGTGGGCTGAGCAAGTGGTTTTTTCTAAGAATAAATCTGTGCAAAAATTGAATAATACCTATAGGGATAGAGATAGATATTCGTTACTGAATATTAAATTCATAATAACAAATAAAGCTCATAAATAGGAAATATTTCTCCAAAGTTGTCATTTTATCAGGATCTTAGAACGCTTGTTGTGACCGAGGCATAACTAGGACTGATTTAAGTCAAGAGGTAGAAAATGGCCATTTTCAGTGGTGAAAAAAGTTAGGGATCTAGCCAGGGAAATGTATGCGAGCGATGCCGTTATTTTCCATCCCCTGAATTAATGTGATAAAATGACATTGAGATAACTGAAACTAGTATCTTGGCGGCATCACGAGTAAAGAAGAGAAAAATTGAACAATCTACAGCTGGAAATCCAGCTAAGTAACTCACAACGCGGTGCCCGACAAAAATCGCAAATTAATGAAAAATGACAAAGGATTCACGGCGATTCTTTCCTGACTCGACCTTTCACCGGTAGGGTAAGGGACTGACTATCCTCTAGGCACGGAACTCGCGGCAGGAGGCCATTAATCTTAAGCACGGCTTACTTCCGACGCCTCGTCCGTCTGACGTAGTCATTCGCCGAGGTCTCTTGCGGTCCTGGTGCGGTAACACACTGACACACGTCAGAGGAATAATTAAATACGATTCGAGCGAAAAACTCGCCAAGGACGCAGATGCCGTCCCCATTATTACCTGAGACAGAGGTTTGCCTATTTTGATCCCGACCCTCGGAACGCCATGAATGGAGGTTTGAATCCGTATCAAAATTTACCTTAAAAGTCTAAAAGATTTCTACCGCAGTCTACACCGGATTAAGCAAAGAATTAACCACACAAGTGATTTAAAAATATGATTCATAATGACTTTGAATTAATGGTTGTTTACTCAAAAGCGTATCTAGCTGAATTCTACCGCAGTCTGCAGTGAGCTCATTAAGGAACTATCGCACATTTTTCGATTAAAATCAGAGTTCCATAAATCGGAGTTTCAGGGTTGAATGCGTATAAAAGTCGCTTACTATTAAAATATAGGCATTTCTACCACGATCTACACTGACGTTAGCAAATAATAATCACAAATTATCACAATAATTATTAAAATTATAATCATAATAAGGCTCAATTAATTGGCACTTGCCAAAGCCATTAAAATATTGAACCCAAGCTCTCCAGAGCTCTAATATGATCAAAAGCCATAAAATCCTGATACGAGTGCACCAATTGTAATTCTTAGAATTAAAATACCCATATTACAAATTTCTTCCTCGCTGAACAGAAAATTGGTTAAAAACCGAAACCAACGGTCGCCCCTATCTCATAATAGCCAGTCCGATTAATAATTTATATGGTCGCAAGTGGATTAAACAGTACCCGAATGCAGATAGTTAATAACAACAATGCAGAATATAGTTATAGCAACTATTCACATGAGAGAGTTTAAGTCACTTACTGAAAAGACCTTAATTCAGTAACGGTAGGTGCTATAAAAAATCATGGTAAACATATAATTTCCTTAAACACTGGAATAAATTTATGATCAACATTATAATTGCAGTACAATATTAAACGAATTTACTTATCGACTGCGTAATATCCGAAGAGGATAAAAAGAATAATCTCAAATATACCACCGCTATTTTGGAGTTCACAATGCAGAATAAATCATTTAGTTTGATCCACGCTCAATGCGATGTTCCTTTGTTTTAGCGTAAGTATGCCAATTAAGGGCGCCGACGGCCTGACGAGCGCTTCCTCTTCGCTGAAATTCACATCCTTTTTTTCTCATTTGTAATGATTCAACCTGGGGAAAAGGAGGAATGATAACAATAGCACATTTGTTTAATTCGCGAGAGAGACAATCCGCATTGAAAGTTCCTTTTTTATTTCGTGAATACCCCTTTTACTGAACCTCAAAACACCTGACTTTCACCGACATCCCTTAAAGAGCTGCAAACACGAAATGCTTTTGAGTTTCACGGAAGCGGAGAACCTTCCCACCCCTCTCCACCTTTGCCCCGCGAGAATAAGAGAAAGAAAGAGGGAATCAGAGACAAAAAAAATGAATGGAAGAAATCCTGAACTTTCATTCTCCGAAATATATTTTTCGACAATGGCGCCCGTTGAAGTTCTCCAGCTAATCTTCCATTTCTCCACCTTTCCTTCACGGCTCCTTTCTCACTGCCCTTTTATCGTTTCTATACCCGGCGATACCGCTACAAAAGTTGACATGCCTAGCTTAGCGTAGGAAGAAAGGAAACACCCCTCGTCCGCCTCTCTTTTTGCCGCATTCCAGTTGAACTCCCTTCGCTCCCACTATTATTTCCACCGACGCCATTCACCAAATCCTTCCATATCCGCCTGCAAACGTGACACGTTCGTCTCCTGTCTGCCACAATCCTTTCATCCGCACGGCAAAACGCCTATGTGAGCGCGTGAATTCGAGGGAGTTGGTTCAAAAAGTTTACCGTGAGAGTTTTGATTCTCTTTGCATCCCCACCGTCGAGTTGATAGTGATACAGTTTCTAACTTGATATGTTTCCGATCCCAATATTGGGTTATCAAACAAAATCGAATCCTGACAAAATCGAATTTTCTAGTTTCGAGGATTCAAAGAATTGTCCCCGGAGATTACGTAGCATTGCCAGATTTACAGAATATGCTCATCAAATAACGCAGTTTGACAAGATATTGGAGCGAAAATATATACCCAAACTGCCACACAGAATTCTTGACGAACTTAATCAAATGGAAGACATTAGAAAACACTTGATGGTAAGTAATAATTAAAATTACTCTTTAATTAATAATATAGAAATTTGTTGATCCGTGTAAAATAAACCTTCGGAATATCAAGATGAATTCCTGTGACGATTTGTACAATAAACCCTCTGGATGTGTTTTAAACTATTCATCATCATCATCACTGGTCAACAATCCTAGGATTGGTTTGACGCAGCTCTCCACTCAGTTCTCCTATCAGCTAATCTTGATAAGATCTTAAGGATTGTGGCAGACAGGAGACGAACGTGTCACGTTTAAACTATTATGGTATTAAAATTTACTTTTTAACGGTTGATAGAAAAAGCTCCAGATTGCAGTGTTGAAGAAGACCATAACAATCCAAATAGTTCCTTCATTAACAGGGCTTTTTTTTCCTAATTACACGATTAAAAACATTAAAAATTAAACAAATTTAAGCACGCTATGCTAGGCAACGAACAAATCAGTTTTTAAAAATATTAGTGCCAGCAAAAATTAACATTTCCAAAAGAACGATAACTAACGGATAAAAAAATACGTTGTAGACATTTTTGGTAGGCTATGAGTGTGTCTAGCATCAAGGAAGTTCTCTGACATGTCGCTGGATTAGGCTGTTGTAACTTCGTGGTCCAGAGGAGACAATGAACCTCTTGCAAATCATTTGAGTCTAGTGAATACAAAACTATATAAAGAATAGTTCAACTTGCTCACTTTAACATCATAACAATTTTTCCTCCGGTCCTAAATGGAATCTCACGGATACGGAAGGTCTTCTCTACTTAAAAGATATGCCTTCTGTCAAATTGAACTTCGAATCATTTAATTCTTAAATAATTTGAAATTAACTTACTATCTTCTTCAATATTTAATGTAATTTAAAGCATTTCCACATGATCTCCACAGCTATGCAAGATGCATAGGTCATTAATTCAGAGGGTCACGTGGGAAGTTAAGTACATCAATAGAAAAGAAAATACGGAACGCTGAGAATATTTCCCTCTTAAATCTTAGGAATTTCTTTGGTACCTCTGTTATCAGAAAATTACAAAAGTAAAAATATGATCAAAAAACCACTCTATCGATTTTATAGGAGTGGGGTTTGGAAAAAATACCAATAGCGAACGTACTTTCGAATTTAATGGAAAATCATATGAATTTAACCAGGTTTATTTAAGTATACCGGGACTAGCCACAGTGATAACTTTCACGGAGTCACCCGCAGGGTAACCAGGTATTTAGCCAAATGTAGGTTTGACAAAGCATTCTATTCGCAGCCTATCGAAGAAACTATATTAATGTAAACTATCTATATTTTTTCAGGGAAACACTTAATGCAACTTATAAATATTGAAGTACTATTTTCATGACTCGTGGAACTATTTTATGAAACTGGAATATAAAATTGCACGAATTAATTAACTCAGTGCAACGCATTTTAGATGAATTACGTCTTTCAAAAACTTCCACCTATGAATGAATACTAATTATGATTCCAGATTTCGTACATAACTTCTCCAAAACTAGCAATTGCGGCGAGATGAAAATTTATGAGTATTTTTCTGTGTAGCACAAGGTCCAAGACTAATCATGACAACGCAGAATAAAAAGCCATACCACACATAGAATTAGGCTTCGTAAATTAGAATTTATAAATATTTTTCGTGACTGGAAGACTCAATCATGGAAATCAGAAAATATTGAACTTGGGCTAACGTAATAGGAGCCCCCACAAGCCGTTACAAAAAATGGGGCTAATGTGCATAAGATTTTCGTGATCCGTGGCTTATTTACATGGGTAACTCTTTCAAAAAACACCTCTAAGGCATTGAACTTTGTGGTATGGACCCCATTTCACAACCGATGAATACAACCAGGACACGGCCTTCACTGGAGATTAAGCTTGATTGACGGAGGCTCAGAAAGGACGGCATAATCGCGACGCAGCGCGAAATTAGCATACTGGCTATAGGTTGCCAGAGCGTCACCTAGTGACTTCTAGCTTATCCTGAAATTGACAACGGGGAGGTGTTTTAGCTTGGAAATTCTCTATATTTACGCCATTTTAGGGCACTGAACAATGTCATACCGGATCTAACTGTTGCAAGTAATAGCGTGAGGAACCCGTAGATAGCATGAGCATGCAGAAATATTATGTTTTCAATATCATGAGTTGAGTGGTTATTTTGTGTGGATTTTTGAAAATTAGCAAAAACGGCTGACATACAGGAAATGGCAAGCGGTTTTGAGCCGGAATGCTTAGTGTTAAGTCACGAATGTTAGCTATTATAGAGGATTCTACAGTTAGTCACTAAACGTGCCATTATCTAAATATTTCAGGGTATTTCTGGGCATGAAAACCCTATATTTATTTTTTTAAATTTTAATTTATATTAAAATGGTGGTATAGATCATATTTCCAGTGAAGCGATGAAGTTGTTTTTATATGTTGTGTATCATTGGTTCCAGACATGTATCATTTTAAAATAATATGCAAAAATCATTGCAAAAATTTGGATAAATAAAAATTACTAATATGGCCTTTTTTACCCAAACGGAATTTGCGTTCTAATCACAGGGAAAAATAAAAAGTAATCAATCTCCCATTGAATACAGAAAAAAATTAGTGAAAACCATGTTATGGCCTTATAAGTATTTTTCTAATCGGGTGGTTTCCTATTATTTTTTTATGGCCTTAATCGAAAGATTATTACTCCTGGAGTACGTATTTCACGCTTTTAGATTTTTAAATGACAATATCTATTTTTCGCGATTAAATGAAAAGTGAAAAATTTCAATCGCGCGAAAACGAGACGCGTAAGTATGAATGCCGGGAAATATCTCCGTACGTTGTATTTCTGGTTCCCCCTCCCGCCCGGTGAGGTGACCTTGAGGCGAGGCTTAGCGCTGATACGTCGCAGGCTACTAGCGGGTAGCTGAGTATCTTGCTGGATGGTAGCGCTTGGCTTAAAAAAGGTTTATTAATACCTTATCAAACGAAGAAAACTTTCCGACCTTAGCCAGTTTTAATAGGTGATTATTAAGACATGTTTCCCTGAGCTCTGTTCCTCATGCATGCATTGGTAACCTCAGACGATGTATAACTCCTATCCTCTCGTGTAGAAACTAGGTCCCTGTGACGTCATGTGGAGTGGAATCGCATGGGCGCCAATCTGGCCTTTTTCAAATGAGGATAAAATTTGACCCTTGCCATTCGTCTAAACCGGTATTTCAAAAACCAAATAATTTGTGTATTATGAATACACTAATGGTGGGTAACGAATCGCAATCAATGCCTTTCGTTTTCTTTGATGAAGGAAACTACCCTATTGTAAACGATATTCCCGGATAATGAGTTCACTAGTCATGATCCGGTGCTTCAGCAGTAAAGTGTTAACTTTCGGCTAAGAAATTTTAATAAGGGTGATTGACATTCAACTCCTAATGAGGCACCAACGGCTAGTGAGGTTGGAATAGGCATGCGAGCCTATTTAAGAGCCTGAGTTGACCAACTCATGTTGGGGCAGATGTGCGCATGGGTTCCTCACTTGTTTCATCTTCTTCTCAATCCTCGATCACCGTTGAGTTGATCATTATAGCTCTTTCTTCCGCCATTTCAACTCATTTGATGCGTTCAGGGGAAGTGACCGGTCAAACGTCATGACTCCTACAGAACACGGGATCAGACTGCTAGATACTATATTATCAACCTGCCAAAGAGCATAATTATAGTAATCACTTGAAGGAGCCTTTGAATCATCTCACGATACAAAGCTGTCCACCAAGAATTAATATTTGAACTCCCACCAATCAGCGACTAATGCTAAGGCATCTAGCGGCCAGTAAGACCGCTCCGAGAAACGTGTGAGCGTTCACAGTGAGCTAACTAGGTAGCGGTCGCATTCAGAGGAAAAATTCTACTTCTCTTGTGGTAGGGCTCTGAGCGCTCACTCCACATAAATAGGCCCTCTTCGGCCAGTACAGGACATTAGCGTGGAAACTGATGTGAAATACAAAGAGATTATGTGAAATCTTACATTTTATTTTCTCCTTTCCTATAAGTAATGGAGCTTTATTATTCTCATGTAAAATTTATGGACTTGCAGTTAATATCTTAAATTAATTCAATTCATTTTGAACAATTTCTTCTTTATGAACGCAGCTGAAACATATTGATAAACGGAGTAAAATAGAATTATCATTCAAACATGGCCATTTCTGAGACTAAGGAGACTACACCGAAGAAGCCCAAGTACTTCCCGTAGAAGCTTGGTTTAGGCTATCCTTTCGGTCGCTCTCCAATATTTTCCTTATTATTATTATTGTATGATAAAAATTACAAGTTGGCTATCTGCAGATTGTAACAGTAAATATTTAATGAAAGTTGAATGAATGAAAAGATATTACCAAAATAAAACCAGATCAGTGAATTCGAAAGTTTAAAATAAAGAAACAGTTCTGCAGGGAATCTATTCCAATCATTAATCGTTATATTGAGATATGATAGCTTTTTGACGTCGGTATTTTGTGGTCGGCATTTCATGTTGCATTGGTGATCTTACCTACCTATGTAGCAGGGTTTTTCAACCTTCTCTCGTAGTTCCACCATGCTTTTTCCCCCGGAAGAGTTCGCAAAGAATATATATTTAGCTTCTGCGTCCTAGTGAGTTCTAATCCCATAACTGCAGCATTTTAGTGGCACTCTTAGTCCCTTAATGCTTCCCTAATACATACCTTGCTGCCTTTCTATGTACCTTTCAATGGATATTTAATTTCCGCAGATCTACGAAGAGGGCTAAGCAATCTATTCCTTCCTTATGTTTGTGATACAGTATTCACACTTGCAAACAATAGATTTGAAAGTAATGAGTACGACAAATTTCATAATTTCGATAATATATTTGGTTAACATCCCCAGTTAAATTTAATTTCCCCGTTAGAATCGATTTGCCGTCAGTTTTGAAAATGGCGACTTCAGCAAAACCTACGTAACTGATACGGGTATACGGCGATTAAGGTAAAGATTCAGCGAATCGCCGTTTGTGTTGTTGCTGTTGTTGAAGCATTTTTAATATTGTTTACAACTAAAGCTTTAATAATGGGTTTTACTTAAAATAAATGTGCTAATTCCATCACGAATCTGAAATGAATTAGCGATGAATTTTTATTCAACACGTTGACCTCCACGCCGGTCATACATACCAGCAATGGTACCTCCCACCGCACCTTGCCGGTTATAGTGAGCGGCCACCGAGCGACTAAACCCCAGTGGAATTATGCTACACGGGTATGCTCACGGTTGTTCGTGACCGATTGTTTAGGAATGGATCGTGACCAAAATGGTTATTATCACCGCAGTACGTACTACCAAACATAATGAAATTCATTTTAAATTATTTTGAAATGATATAGCTATAAGTCTTGAACCAATGATACACATAATATAAAAACAACTTCATGGCTTCACTGGAAATATGATCTATACCACCATGTTAATATAAATATAAAAAAAAATAAATATAGGGTTTTTTATGCCCAGAAATACTCTGAAAAAATTAGGTAATAGCACGTTTAGTAACCAACTGTAGAATCCTCTATAATAGCTAACATTCTTGACTTAACACTAAGAATTCCGGCTCAAAACCGCTTGCCATTTCCTGTATGTCAGCCGTTTTTACTAATTTTCAAAAATCCACACAAAATAACCACTCAACTCATGATATTGAAAGAATAATATATCTGCATTCTTATGTTATCTACCGGCTCCTAATGAAACCAACAATACCAAGGAATGAACAGAGACGCATGGATTACGTCTAGGGACTAATTTAATCAATACTAATTTAAATGAGTGAATAAGTCATTAACAAACTGTTGAAAAGAGCATTCTGTGAATTGACGCGAAAAGCAGTTTTGCAGTTGCCACACCATTCAATTGACGTGATTGGGACGCCAAGTGTTAAAGAAGCAAATTTTTCCCGGGAATCACTGCTCTCAGTACTCACCTGTCATGCCCTCTGCCTTTCCCACCTTCCGCCTCACCACCGATCATCTTCTCCTCGTCCGTGGAGCCCGGAGTCGATGTTCCATGGTGAGGAGAGCACAGGTAACCCGCGAGCCACATGGTGCGACGGACCCGGCCACTTGTGGATTTGACGGGCGCGGATCTGCTTCCGCCCATCCGCAACGACCCCATCTTCAGCGACTGTCGGAAAGAATGACGCGCACGGCCCACTGCGGAAGTAGTGGTGACTGGATTAGCACACATGCGGTACGCATTTTGCAACTGAGGCAGAAATATTTAAACCTAGATCCAGGTACAATTGAGTATAAAGGGAAGCGGCGCGATTCATATGAGTAGAGCATTAACTCTTTCTAGCTCAGAACTACTTCTGAGAGAAATAAAATTTCAAGACTTCTCATTTAGAAAAAAATTGTAAATGATCCACTCAATCATAATTATTGCGACAGCTTCAAATTTTGCCATTAAACGTTAGAGCTCAGCAGTTTAAATATTTCCTGAATATATTTGAAAATACAGTGGAACTTGGTTATAACGTCATCAAAGGGACCAGAAGATTTTTCACGTTATATCCGAGTGACGTTATAAAAAAAGCAGCCTTAAATTTGAGTGAAAGGACAAAGTAAAAACGCAAATGTTCTGCTATATACAACACTGTTTATTGAAATCTACTCGTACATTGGAATATGTCTAGACACCAATTAAACAAAAGAGTTGCATCCCGTCACCAGCTCAACGTCCAGCTTGTGACCTGTTTTTGCATTTGATGTTTCTACACATGGTTTCTATGAACTTTGGGACATAATACAATCACACTACCACTTTGGCAACCTAAGAATCGCAAAAGTTTTGACGCTATACCCGAGCGTCGCAATATTTGTTGACGATATAAATGGGTTTTCGTACCACATAAAATGTTCAATTTTGGCTGGTCTGTATAAAATGTGACGTTAAACCCGTGTTGACGTTACAGCCGATGCCGCTATAACCAAGTTCCACAGTGTATACTTTTTTGATGTTACTTAGAAGCGACATTGGGTAATGATGGGTAAACGAGGGGAACGAAGAAGTACGGTCGGCCCCCCGGTAATTTCTGTAAATACTGAAAAGATGGCAACAAAATCAACTGATTTTGGCGTGACTTGGTGGAACGATGAGATATTCATGGTGAAGCAAAACCCCAGTACTGTTCTACAAATTTTTATTTGCTGTCGACTAATTTCGACGGCTATGGCGTCATTATCAAGACAAACTGTTTGTCTTGATAATGACGCCATAGCCGATTCATATCAGTACTGATCCCGAATTCTTGCGTACAATGCAAATAGTTGCATCTGCTCAAATTTATTTCATACTTTTTTTTCAGCCTAAATTACCAACTGAAAAATTAAATGGCTCATTGTAATTCCGATCTATATTATTTCGAAGGTTTTGAGCTATTAGTCAAATGAATTCATAAGCTTAGTGAAAAACTTTTTTAGTGATTGGCTAATAAAAACTTGAGCTCCAAAGAACCCGGTTGACTTCATCATTTGTCAACCCTCTTAATTAGCTAAATATAGCTTCCCAAGGCTCCTTCACAATTTCCTCGGCCTGCGCGTTATAAAGCCGAGGCGACAGCGGATAACCTTGTCTTACGCCTCAAGGTATAACGACCGACCTCAATTCTCTGACGGCTACCATCCCTTGCGCGCTTTGAGCCACATATGTGTAGATGACTTATTTCTCATGCTATTTATCAGTGAACAACACGAAAGTCTCTTAATCCCATACACACTAAGAGAACAATTACATAAGTTGAAATTTTCAACAAATACATCTCCCCTGATTGTAGAATTCCGTCGGTATTTCCCGCTATTTCGAATTCGCAGTGACAATACAATATAATGGGTACATAGGCTGGAGCCGTCATTTATTTATTTATTTATTATGTCATAAAGTATATTTATGTTTTTGGCGAAATTCTAGTTATTTCTCTCCTTAGTAATTTTTGTATCATTAAAACACTGATAGACAGGAAAAATTTCTAAATTTGCTAGAGCTATTTCTGGCTAAAAGAGTACACTCCTATTTCCATTACTACCTACCCAATTCGTACACTATGCCCTTAACCCCACCGTTTATTCCTTGTTAAACATTATCTTTCTGAACATTCCGTGACCATGTCTTCCCCCAATGTCCATCGTCTCCTCGTTCCTTTTCTTTCCATTCCACTTCATCCCCTCCATTCTTCTCGATATCCGCATCTTGAACACCTCCAATATTTTCTCTTCCTCTTCCCTTTGCGTTCACGTATTCGCCCTTTAAAACCCTATTGGACTTGCGAATATTCGTCCTGGTGCCCGGCGATAACGGAAATGATGATTGTTAGGCATTGAAATGTTCATGTTCAAAGTTAGTCTGCATTTGAACTTCTAGATAATAGATAAAAAACAGCAGTGTCATTTTTAGGATGACAAAAATGCACATTCCAAAGTTAGTAAAGAAGAACTGAAGTTAAATGTTGATACGTTTCAAATTTAAAAAATGTACTCTATTTAATAACGAAGAAATAACATGGAATTGAAATTGAGTAAGAAACTAATCGTTTATTCATACATTAATTTTCAGAATTAGGATTTTAAATTAACAGATTAGGCATCTAAACAACAGTTTACGACCTAAGATCCATTTTGTTCTCAGCGGACACCAACAAACACGATTTAATTACCGAAGACTAGTTGGTACTCAATGACTGAATGACATGAAATATCCCCTCCGACTCTTCCACAAGGAAAAATGAATTTTCCACACCAATAGACCTTTCCCGCAAAACGGCTGACGCGATACTCTTTAAGGATCAAAGGGAGCTATCTCAGATGATTTTCGCCGCTTTCTTGGCAAACGACATTCGATTAAAGAGCATCCTCCTCCCCATTCCCAGTCGAAAACATCAAAGGATATCTGCCAACGTCTTGCCTACGGGTGGGCCACCTCTCCTCGGAGTCGTCTCCGCCTCGCCTCAAGGAAATATAAATTACAGCCTTCTCAAATGTATTCCCCGAAACTTTTCCCATTTGTTGCTTGAGCTCTCGAAAAAATGGGTCACAGGGATCAACTCCTCAGGAAAGTCGCGAATTATTATTATTTTCTTTATCTTGGCAACATTTTTTATTGGATAAACAAGTGACTGCGGTGTCGGACGAAACAAAAACACAAGACGGCTTATCCGTCCATTTCCTCTCAAAAGTTTGTTCCCGAGAAGATGCTCCGTGTGCGCTATAAAAAGGGGATCCTCCGAATGTCCTCCAATACAGTATTTCATTGTGCCCTCAGCCTGTGCTCCATACGATTTTATTCTTCTTCGACATTCTCAGGGCTACCGTTGTTGATGCTGCCGATTCGAGTGTTTTTCCTTTCCTCCGCTTATTCGCATCAGCTTGAACATTCCATTGCCTTAGGAACCGTTCATTTTTCTCCAAAAGACGAATCGTATCTAGAGACTAATCGAACAAAATCTGGTCTAATAAGATATAATAAGAATAAAAGCTAAATCTTAATCTAGTAATTCATAGAGTTCTTACATATTTTCATGGAGCGAATTTCGCATAGCTGGCATTTCAGAATGTTTCTTTTCTTCATCATTTAGGAGGAGGGGTAATAGCGAATGAAAAAGAACTAGAATAATATAAAACTACATGATTTTAAACAATACCGTTCAAAGTTAACAATTTTTCTACGCTATTCCTTTGACAAGAAAGAAAATTCGAATGTAAAAATAGTTTATAAAGTAATTTATTAGTAAAATTATTGTTTATTCACCGAAAGATCACATCGTCAAAATCTGTTGCTTGAAGGAAATAAAACGCATATTTTTGTAAAGATACAGTTGGTACTGCTGGAAGTCAATGAACTATGAAAAATATGCATAAAAATGAAAAAAGATCTTGTGGATCCGTTTATGCATAAATTAATTATTATATTATACGATTGGAAATAATTGAAATCAGAATGAAGCAATGAATACTGCCGAAATTTCTAGCCTTATACGTGATTACGATACGTAGAAGACTATAGCTGAAAGATGTCTTTCACGCCAGTGGTAAACAAAATCATTGGCGGTATTCAACTATGAGCATTATTTGATGCTTTCCCGGATAACAATGCGGGTAAACTCTTCTCGGTATTCCCGAGTTAAATTATCCATATTTGCCTACGTTTCAAGCTCAGGGCGGCTGATGGATGATCCGAGAGTCGAAGCTAGAAACGTTGTCTAACATGCATAATTAAACCAGGTGGGAAACCCGAGAAGAATTTACCCACTTGAAAGGAGTTTCATTTCATTTCATAGTGTTAGCCTATAACGTTGACCGAATTGATTCCTATACTCAAAATTATACAATTTACATGTATTGAAACAAGTTATGGCGCTCAGGGGTTGATATAGCAAGATTGGAGCCTTAAATTACTCATCGATGACTGCAACGCATGAGATACACGAACTTTAATATCGTCTCGGATCTGAATTTCTATCTCATCGATATCGTTTATTTTCCTTCTGCGTAGGATAAAAAGTATGACAAATATTCTCATGTGATCCGGTCAAAAATATTTCGAAGCACATTAGAATTTCATTTGATGCACGAAACTCAACATCCAAAGAATATTACTTCGCCCACTTCAATATTACAAGTTGTTAGAATCATCAAATATTCACTTCTATCAAGCATTTCCTCGTAGTCCAATGCAAATAAATGATTCGAATTATCTTTTCATGCATGAAAATTATTTGAGTGCCCTTCAAAACCCTAGTAGTTATGATATGAAGGAAATGATAATATGAGAGAATGAGATAAAATTCACTATAAAGGGACCGTAGCTGAAACGAGATGAATTTATCAACACAGAATTGTCTCCATAGCATATCTAGGGGCTGAATAATTTTGAGGTTTATATTATTAGAATTCTTTGGATAACTTGCCAAGTATATTTCCAAATAGCTAATTTTATTATTAAATTACAAGCACGCTTCCGAATATCTGCATAGGGGACGTCTGTAGAGATACAAAATATTCTTCACGCTGCTATTTATTTCGGATATCCAATGGAAGACCTTTCAAAATTCAGAGCGTACCCTTCCAAATGACTGAAGTGATAAAATTCAATGGGGAAGAACAATGGGTAGGCGTCGACCTATTTCCACAGGCATAAACTCAATGGATTGCGAAGACTTGGGGAAAGAAGAGACGCCGAGGAAGGTCGACGCAACAGAAACAGCGCTGAATTCTACATATTCATCAGCTCAAATTTTGAATAACATAATAAAGGTCAATATGAATGCACTTGGAACTAAAACATGACCATTCTGTTATACTTAATCTATTATTTTAAAATAGACGTAATAGTACTCAACTTTTTATATTCAATAATAATTTCCATGATCAGCTCATCCTTAGGGTAAAAAATATACAGTTTTACAAAACATCAAAATTGAGAGATTATATGATAATATCAAAAAGAACTCTTAAAAACACCCTTTTTGAAACAACAGTAATTGAGTTAAATTCATTATAAACATCCCAAAATAGTAATTACATAACTCATTTGTAGAATATAACTAAGGTTAAAAATTTCAAGTCCATATTGAGTTGATGGATGCCTTGGTTAGCGAAAGCTGGTAAAATACATGTAACCGAGGGGGGTCATCACGTCTTCAAGGGCTTTAGACCCCCCAAAAACTTTTCTCTTATGCGACTGTCGCAATTTCCTACATCCGCGCAGAAGACGACTAGCCTTGGGGCACCTAATCTATGACCAAGAATCGTACAACCATGTTTTTGCCATAATGTCAAAAATACACATTAGTTGAAAGCAACTTGGTTTGAACTTGAAAAACATTTTTTAAGGAATATTGTCATAATTTTCTAGAAAGGAATGCATTTAGAATATCTATAATTCGAATACAAGTGCATTAATAATCGAAAATTGCAAAAATAGTTATTCAAAATCGAATATTAGGTATAAAATTTTTTTTTTCCAGAGCCTAAAGTTTGAAATAAAAAATAGTCGGATTTCGGGAAAATATATTTATGGAGACCACATCATTATAACAACAGCTATATGAGAAGAAAAAAACGGTCATTTTAACTTTCAGCGGTATTTAAACGAAATTTTTAGCATAATTAACGACTTTTTGAATTTACTATGCGAGCGAATTTTCAGTAAACTACTAGAATTTTACCGTATAAGTCCTCCTAGAAGCAAATTTCTGACTTAGTGCCTCGCTGGAACGAATTTGGTATGGAATACATTGGAATGAATACGACCGTAAAGAGACAGATAAGTATCATATTCTTCTCTCTAAATTAAAATGAAAGAATACAGTCCTTAAAACCCCGATAATTTCTTTTTAAGATGACTAATAAATAATACTACTACTAATAATACTACTAAACAGCATTTGGTGATCCCTTCGCGTTTAATGGTTAGTGATTTATGGCAAATGCACGAGAATATTCGGGAAGGTAAAAAGAGCGCTGTGCATGTTTGACATCATGTTGATGCTTTGCTTCACTTAGCACCACTTTGAACCATCACGCTGTACTCCATCCGCAAAGCATTCCGCGGACTACTCTTGACCTCTTTGTAGATCATAACACGTTCACATCAATGCTATTTCCGCAAACACCAAACATGTTACAAAAAATAATCTATTACCGAGTCGCATGCGTACAAATAGACCACTCAATTGTGGGTGACGTACAAATCAAAAACGCTAACAGTGTACTAGTACGCTGAGGAAAGAATTAATGACATCGATTATCGAAGTTACTTCAAAATTCATTCATCGCTTTCACAGTTAACGTTTTTTAAACATATATTTACATGAAATATATCGATTATTCAGGCCAAGATGGTAGAACAAAGTAACGTATGTAACAATATCCATATGGATGCAAATAATTCCACATAACAAATTTAGAAAACTACAGTCCTTTCACCATTAACCCGATGTTGCTTCTAAATAACATCAAAAGCGTATACATTTTCAGCTTTTATCAGGAAAAATTTAAACTGCGTGTTCCATTGTTCTGTAAAATTTAATGGTGAAATATGTAGCTGCCACAATAATTTTTTCACTTTTTTAAAATGATACAGAAGCATCTATATGTTAGAAACTCTGTAATGTTAAGCATAACATGCTTCGTAATGCTTAGCATGCTAGTGTTAAGCATAATAACTTGCAAGGAAATCTTCTAGCTCAACATCTAAAGTGAATTTCTTTAAAATAAAAGTAACACTGGTCACAACGAAAACATTTTCAATTTTCATAACTTAGCAAATCATAGAATTTTTAAGGCCATTATATATAATTTATATTTAATGCATAAAAAACACAAATTTCATCCCAAATTTTTTACGCGTCCAGGGTTCCAAAAACATTTCCACCGAAAAGTCTTGATGTTCTAAGTCCTAAGATGATGAAATTCAGATGATCATATCATAATGGCAAAATTTGATAAAATCCGGGAAGAGAAAAAAGCTACTGCTATGCAAAATTCGATCAGTAAATACTTTCCAGTCAATTCTACCTTACTTACTATAAGTTACTTATAAGAGGACGCGTCCACAGAAATTTGGGTTTTTTTTGCGACGCACTACTCTTTTCAATTTTTGTGGATATCGTCTTAAAATTGCCAGGGCATATAAAGTAGATCACTGTCAAGATTTACCTTCACCTCAAAATAAAACAAATAATCGTAGGAAAATACCAAAATAATATTTTCCAATGTGAGATACGGGCAATTATTGATACGGGTCTACTTAGCACACGCTAATTTCAAAATGATACAGCAAGTTTAAAAAGAGTAATAACCCACGAAAATTGAACGGCCGAGCGGCCTCCTAAATTTCCACAATTCGTAGCGTACATAATTCACAGTGTCCGGCGATATCTGGTGGAAATGTTTTATATCCATGAGGATAAAATAAAATGGTAACCTTCCACAAATTTTATTTACTAAAGTACCCACCCGGTTTCGACAGGTAGTTTCGAAACCGGGTCGGTACTTTAGCAAATAAAATTGTGTGGAAGGTTACCATTTTATTTTATTCTAATTCGTAACGTCTCAAAAACGTTTCACTGCCGCCTAGTGAATGAAGAATAAGTAGCCATGGGCCGTTTAATTTTTCGACCAGTGTTCTCACACTTGCTGAGGCCGACGTTCCCAGTCGTAGAGCCGCTTCCCTCGGTGCCCCCGACGGGACACTGCGCCTGCGCGGCGGCTGCCGCCGCTGCAGCCGCCGCCGCCGCCGTTAGGTCCTCGAAGTTGATGATGTAAAGGCATATATCGTCGGCTTCGCTCTTGACGGGGGCTATCACCTCACTGCACAGGAACTTGGTACCTGCAAAGTTAAAGATAGAATTCAATCAAAATCTTCCGTCATTTGGAAAGCACTAGAAAGTAGAAAAAAAGAAAATACAGAGAGATTCCGAAAGGTATTTGTTGATTATATGTAACACATGGACAGTTTAAGCGGCAAGTAAATTACGAGGCCGCGTAGGACTCCTAAGCTCTAATCAATATTCAGTTCTAATTAAACAAGGAGATTGACGGTTGAGGATTGATTTACTCCATTAAAATTACTGTGGAAGTAAGGATATATCGTGAAGTGGATACCCTTATCCCTACTACTCGGGTTATTGTTATTCCCAATCACAGTCAATGTATAAGACTAAACACATTTTAAGTTCGCTGATGTTGAAATCTCAACCCTTATTCCTAAAGTATTTGTATTTATTTTGATATGTGCTAAGAGATAATCCTTACTACCGCTTACGTAATTATTGAGGGGGGGATGGAGAATTGCTCGCTTACAGCAGAAAAATGTCAAGAACCGACCCTGTCATAACATACTATCCATCATTGGTAATTGAGGAAATGAAGTGCACTTAAATCAGATACAACCGTTGACATTCACCATTCAGTTGAAATGTTGATATATTTTATCCATAACACAATTGTCATATACAGAGCTTAAAGGTGGTAGTTAAAAAGAAATTAAACATTTTTCCACCAATTTTCTTTCCTAAGAGAGAACCTAAGAGTTCATATTTGAGAGCGGTACGAGAAGAATCTTACTCAGCGTTAATTTCTTGACGCGTACAACAAACGTAAACCTATCATGTCCACTGGATAAAATCCTATCCCGAGCAGAAAAAACAAGAAGGAAATGTTACCACCGAAAACTGAAGAGTTAGTTTCGTAAGGCTTATTTCTCTGGCAGCGGTAAGTCATTATGGAATTTCCTCCCTTCAAATAGCTATTTTCCCGCCTTATGTTGGAATGTTTCAAATTCTTACCGAGGTAGCGTAATCCTAACGATATATTTACATAGAGCGACCACGCTCTTTTGAAATAAAAGTGATGCTTATATATTTTATCACTTATTATGCTAATAGCAGATTTTATTTTAAATAATCATTTCATTTTAAACCCCTCAGTATCGAAGGGTAAAAGGATTGAGCACACTTAAAGAATTTAGGAGGACCAGAAAGAAAACATAAAGTAAAGTTTGAAGCAAGTGTTTGGGTGGAGAGAGGGTTACACCAGAGGAAACCATGGAAACGGGAAGTTAGGGGAGAGTAAAAGGTAACGTGGAAAATACAGAAATCTTCCGGGCAAAGAAAATAGTTATTAGAGCACACAGAGTTGTATCCACAAATAGGTACACAATATATCAGCTGTGGAGAGTCTAAAGCCATGCTGTCAACAAATGATATATTCAGAAAGGTCCAATTCATTAAGAAATACAATAGGTTACAAAATAAGGGAATTTGAAAGCACCTATTCATGGCAAGGCTCAAAACAACTCCCCATTCATAACTTACACCAGAACTAGCTCACCCTCACTCACTCATTCAGTGATTCAACCCGAAGGTGAGGGTAGAGCTAACCCCAAATAGCACACAAGCGTGTGAATTTTATACAGTCAGGATAGGGGGGCCGGTTCCTTTCCCTGGGCCATCTCGCACTTCGAGGATTTTACTTTGGTGGTATCCGAAGGCTTCACTCAGGATTTAAACCTGGTCCCCCTCAATCATCAGCCAAGTGCTCCATCGACTATTTTACAACGCTTCCCCAAAACCATCTACCCACTTATACATGAAAAGGAAGGTAGAGTTAAATGATTAAAAAGCAAGCAATTGTTCCATAAGCACTCACAAAAATCAGGCGATAACTTTAGGCGATAAAATTTGCTCTCTCCCACTTGGCGTATTGAAAATAAATACACTCCGTGTATACTTGTACGCATAACATAACTTATCGGGCATCAACAGGTATACCTACAATTAGATGGGGACACCCTTGGGTTTTCTAATACCCAGCTTTACCTATGGACAATGTTTTTTATCCTATCATTAATTATCATTTATTTATTATTGGTTAATTATTTTATCACAGTTTTAGTTACCCATTATTCTTGCTGGACTTTCGCTGAAATATTATAACTGTGGGAAAAACGTCACTGTTGTACGATTCATATCCATTGGGATATAAGTTTACAAAAGGTGTCAATATGGGTAAATAATACGCTAGTATCTAACCATACAAGCATTGATAACGCTAGGATTTTACGCTTCCGATTTGAAGTGTTACAACCGACATGCGTACGCTTCTCAACAATTTCCATTTTGCACACCGACTACGCTGATAACGGGAAGACGATGATCATACCAGATTTTTAATAATCAGAGACTAATAAATAAAAAACAGTACTGAGTTCACAGCATTTTGAATACGGAAATGCAGCTTAGAAGATGAAAGTTTAATATTGTCAATGCGAGAATTTAGTTTATGGCTATCGTATACGCGTTATTGCAAAACTTAAGGGACCAGGGAAAATTACAACAAGTATTGCACCTGATTATTACTCCAAATCACCGATTAATGTTGGTTTTTTTCATGCTTTATCCTTGTTTGCCCTTCCTATAGCGTAGGCATGTCTTGTGTCATGTTAGTCGGTGAATTAGTTGAGTCAAAGTATGCCCTAATGAAAGAGAAAAGAAAAATAGAGAGATATTTTTATACAATGACCTTTATTGCGCAATGCGTGATTACCAAATCCGTTTTTTAAGAAAAATGCTCGCTCATCCACGTGGAAAAAGAAAAAAAGTAATTGTATGAACTTGAATGCAATCTGAATCACCTTGAGAGGATATGATTAAATAAATAAAAATGTTCTAAATCGTGTTAAAAGAACCCAAGAATAACAACCCGTTAATATTAACTTTGCATATAATGAATGTATGATATAATAAGATGCAAAAATATAACAGCGCACTTTTTTCCTACGCTGATAAGGGAAATGTTTACACATTACTCCTATAGAGACTAATCGATTTCACTTACGAAGACGACGGAGCAAAGTTTCTGCCAGGCAATTATAGGGTTGCCATAATTGCCCACGATAGCGAAAAAAATGCGAAGTTCTAGAAGTTTAATTGGACCCCAAAGACCAGGCATCGACGGTTTCTGCGTGACAATAGGACGGAAAATTAGTCACACCCGACTTGACGATAGAAAAAATATCAATAGAAGCAGCATGTCCAAAGAAAACAAGAATCCACAGAAAGAATGAAAATAGGAATGATTTCAAGGAATGGGAACAGTTATTATTGCATATTAATTTCATGCAAAGAAAAGCATTTCCCATGACCCCTTTTGAAGTACTGATATTTCTTGGTCATTTAAATGTTGATTAACCATCACAAAAATAAAAATCATAAACTGACACGCATATAACTGATGAATGACGCTATTAACCAACAAGAAACGTGACATCGTAATTCCATAATATCTAATACGTCATATGAAGAGTGAAACAATACAAACAAATACTGAGAGAAATGGTCAATCAATAGCTTTCTTTGAAGGTAAATTGGTTCAAATGCAGACTCAGTTCCTGAAAACTTATCCATCAGGCCGCTTATTGGAACTCGTAATGAAATGGGTAAATTTTGGAGATATTTTTCAAATATCAACGGCAAGAAGATTTGCAAACAAGTTTGAAGTTTTCTTTCTTTCAATTGGCAAGTGCTTTTTGATTAGCTAAAACTTTACGAAAATGAGAAGTCCTTTGCTTCCAATATTCGAAAATTAGCTTTACTCATTCGTTTCATGTTTTCGGATTCAATGCAACAATAGGGAATGCATTCATTAAACTTAATTATGAATGAGAGGCATTCAATTACAAGAAAAAATTATTATCCAACATATTATGTTAAAATTGGTGAGAAATATAATGAAAAGTAATTCGATCATTAAGTTTTTACCCAATGCGATTTCGTACACTTTAACGTAAATATTTGACTGAGAATCAGAAGTAAGTTGAAGGATTGTATATGTACCTATATCGTGCAGAAGCTTTTCGAAGGGGGACCCGGACTCCTCTCGATAGGAGGAAAATGAAGAAACCATTTAACACCGGGTTCTGAATTAGGTCAACAGATCATTGGCAACAGGTCAACATGGCTGAGGAATTGTTATAAATATTATTATGCGCAGAAATTTACATATAAATTATCATTGGGAGTCAATATTTACACCAAGATAACTTAAAATTACATTAATCTCCAACAAGCTACGTGCGAGAGATATAGAGGGGTTAGAGAGCGGACGCCCTACATTGTCTGAATGCGACGAATATTCCTGGAGTATCCTCTAAGGCGCGATCACCCCTCGTCACCGGGATTACGCTCACGATTGGGGATTAACCAATGATTACGGTTAGAGATACTAGCCCCTTTACGGTCGAAAAGAATGAGGGGGACGGCGGCCCACCTCCCCGTCAAAGATAATACACATGCATCACTGATATGATGTATTCCTTGATTTTATCACAAATCAACTCCAGGGATAAGGAACTTTAAAAACTCAAACTTTATATCCTGAAGCAATGCTTCAAAATATTTTAGATTATTATTAAAAGGAGAATCATTTAGTTCCCTTCGTGCAGGAGAGTTTCTTCAATATATCAGTAAGGCAAAGTATCCATTTCAGACCTTTGATGGCACCCGGAATTACACCACAGGGCAATCGATTCGTAGGAAAATAACACACAATGGGCCGCATGCGTTTATTACCACCTTCCACAAAGATGTCTAAATCGACCATATTTGGATGTGCCCGGATACCCTCTGTATGATACTAAGAAAAGCATAAGCAACGATGGACTTGGGGTCTCATTTGGGACATCGCATGCAAGTAAATAATGTAGAAATTCCGCTTTACTGTGGCACCAGTGCGTGTAGTGGCGCGGCTGCTGCTGATAGTGGCAATAAATGATGCATATCAAAAATTTTGCCGCATAGGCTAAGTATAGATTGACTCTGCGCTCGTACGCCTGCGTTGCACCTCTGCTACAGCACGCAACATTCACATTAGGCTTGAGGACGTAATATCCTCAGATTGAAAATCACTCCATTTATTCCCATTCCAATGGAACTGACCTTAAAAACTTAAGACGCTTTCGAATAATCATGCAAATGTAAGAAAAAATATAACTATCTCCTGACGCTCTTTTTAATTACGAGAATTTGATTTCTTTCAAGCCCGGAAACCAAGAAAAGATATTTATCACCCTTCAGGGCAACGGATTAATGCAGACGTTAAATAAAAACTTCTTTCACTACGAATATAAATCTTAAAACATGAAAAAATGCATGCAAATGTATTCATGAAATTATCCCAGGCGTAGTGGAATACACGCTTAAGGTGAATTCTTATTTTCAAAACCTTAATCTGAATTACAATGTTACCGAATCATCACAATAGGCTAACATTTAATACCCTCAGTAAAAACATCTCAATATATGAAAGTTATGTTTCTAGGTTTTAAATTTGCATGATGTATCCGAAAAATTAACCAGCTGTAAACTATCACTTATAAAAATATTTGTCCCACATTATAAAATAATTGGAATCATTCCACCCGTGAAGATTGGTTTCGCACGAATAAAGAATAACAATAAACCAGATAACTCCACTCTACAGTTTATTAAAGATGTGCACTGATTCAAGATGAATTTATACATTTTACGATGGTCATTTCGACTATCAACTTTATACTATGCCATAATTTTTAATGGGCCACTCACACTGCCGTTAAGTAGAAAATTTATTCTTTTTAAACACAAACACATTCGGAATTAACAGTATGATATGAACGTCTTCTAATGCATGATAAAAATGAAATATGTAATATCAATATAAATACTCTGCAAATGAAACTGTTATTCTACGCAATTTTGGGATGGCTTAAGTAGCGAGTATGCGAACAACAGTTAAGTGTAACCCCTGAAATGAATATAAAATAACCACCTAACCCTCGGCTAAACCAAGAGAGCACAGAAAAAATAGGAGCATATCATTCAATTTCTCATTGGCACCACTGGGTGATTTGAATTCCTTGAATGAATTTATACTTATGCCGGAAATGAAACTCAGTAACTTGAGTTATATTGACCAAGACCCAAAACTGATATTAACTGTTATATATATGTTAACTGAATCTATATAACATGAAGCCCCTTAACGACCACTCATTCATTCATTCATTCATTCACGTATACAAATGTTTGGGGTGAAAGAGACGAGATACGGCAAAAAGTCTAATGAAGACCCCCTCTAAAATTGTCTGAAACCCCAGGAAAAATTATGAAAACACTAAATTTACAATTATTTATCCGTCTATTCATATAAAATTGAGTGTATGGGGATTAGTTCAAAAAATGGCCACCAAATTCCAATGGCGGCGCGGCAGTCATACAAGCAAACAATCATAGCAACATATTTGTTTATGCAAACAAGAGGAGCTAAATTGGGAAAGAAGATAAAGGAAATGAAACGAAAAAATGATAAATATAAGGTAGGAAATCAAGAAAGTAATATTTGAAGTGTCTATTTCTTTGCGTCTTCTTTCCGCAAAAACTAACATCTTTTTAAATCAAAGCGCATTCAAATCAAAAGCGGAGAAATGTAAGGTAAGAAATTTGTTGTTGTTTCTGGTATATTACATCGAGAGTGTGGTGGTTATTAATTTCAAAGTTAACAAGTGCTCTAAATGCCATATAGAAATATGATTGGTGCTGTTGACTATAGTTCGTATCTTGTTGCCGATACACGATTGTAGTTGAAAGACTTTTAAACAAGTCTTACATAATATAGGTTGGTAAAAATGATTTTATTATCGTGTTTTGTGATGGTGATAACTTTTTATTTTTGTTCACGTTCTTTTTTCCGTTAATTTCCTTTTTAATGTACAATGTTATCCGTGAGCTGCAGGAGTGAATAGGCAGTGAATAATACAATATGGAAGATAAGTGCAAATAAAGGTATTTCTTATTCAATTATTTGTCTTGCGAAAATCACGTTCCCTTGGGTGACTAAGTTATTCAACTGTGAAAATTATCGAAATCTTGACATTCACAATGTCTTGTACACCAAAGGCTGTGATCCGTTACTCACCAGATTTATTGCGCATTGAGTTGGATATTAAAGCTGAGATATTTGTGTATCCCGATTCATTAAAACTTTAAATAGAGGTATTTCTGAAGTGAAATCATTCGCGATCAGGATCAATAATATTTCGATAAAATTCGTCATACTAGCCCCAATTCATGCTAAGGCGCATTTGTTTCTAGATATTGATATTCAGTCCCTACGTAATTCGCTTACGAAGCGGGGAACAGCTGTTACATCTTATTCGTATATGATATAAGAATTTGGTTGAGTTTTGTGGAAAATAATTAATAAACGTGTTTTTCATTTTAATTCGTTAAGTGGTTATGTTATGATATTACGTATGCATTGGGTGTTTACGTAATTCGCTTACGAAGCGGGGAACAGCTGTTACATCTTATTCGTATATGATATAAGAATTTGGTTGAGTTTTGTGGAAAATAATTAATAAACGTGTTTTTCATTGTAATTCGTTAAGTGGTTATGTTATGATATTACGTATGCATTGGGTGTTACATTGGAACGTGGTCTCAACGTCTTTTGTATTTGAATTGAATAAGTTAGAGAAACTCGTAGAAATTTATTTTACTTTTTTAGCCCCTCAGAAAAACGTTTCTCTTTATAAATATTTACATTCATATTGTAGCCTACGTACCATGCGCTCGTTTTACGTGAAAGTGGAAATATTGCTTATACCTAACCTAGCCAGCTTAAAAGTAAACGATCCTTAAGTAACAAGTAGGAAACAAAAAGTGTAAGACCTCCCACAGTGAGCATAACAGGCCGCAGGCCTTTTTCGGGGGGCCTAGGGGGGGCAGAGCCCCCCCAGCGAGCTAAGCGAGTCTATATATATAAAAGAAAGTCGAAAATCGTGTTAGTTAGAACACTTATAACTCGAGAACGACTGCACCGATTTCAATGAGATTTGGTTCTTTGGATTCGTCTCAGGCGGGGTTAACATATAGGCCATTAAAAAAAGGATAATTTCACAAAAAAAATTCATCTCTTTCCTATGGACATGCTTTTAGGAGTTATAGTAGCACAACAATTGATAAGTCGGTCAAAACTACAAATTAAATAATTTGTTTTGTTTTTACCACTTAAATAACTGAATTTGGTAACAATATAACATTTCAATTACTAAATATATTCAAAATATTAATTAAATTGAAATTACATTTAAAAAATTTAATTCGAGTTAATTGTAAGCCCAGCCGTGGCCCAGCTCGAGTTGACACTTCACTACCGTGTTTGTAAACAAATCTCCAAGCAATTGTTGACAAACGGTAATGTCCGTGTTCCTGTCGAGGAGTCGAGTAGTTTTAACTCATTTCCTTGGAATGATTGAGGTGAGCTCATCAACAAAGAGTTTCAGAATATGATTGATCGCCAAAAGAATCAAAGATGGTTGATTTAGCGAGCAAGTACGAAGATGTGGATGACTAAAACGAGGTAAATTCAAATAGTTCGTACTCTGCATGAATTCGAATCTTTTAAATGTGTTACAAACGAAGACGAAATCACCAACTATCTATCTGAATATTTTAATTCCTTGGACGTACCTGGCTTACCAACGCGCGATTTACAGCAAAGTGTAGTTTCTGTGTTCATGATCTTTCGAAGCCTAAACCAACCATAACTATCCAACGGAACGTGTTTGATCATTAAAAAATTGGTGATGAATGCGATTCACGCAACTTTACTCAAAGGAAAATTCAAAGGTGAGGAAGTCCTTATTCCGTAGATTCCATGATCTCAACTCATATGCCCTTTTGAGCTTAAACATATTCAATTTCCAATTCGTGTTGCATTCGTGATAACGATTAAAAAATCGCATGGTCAGTCTTTCAGTTTTTGTGTTGTTTGTGCTCATGTACTAATGAAAACCCATGATTTTCTCATGGTCAATTTAACGTGCTATGTTCACGAGTCGATAAACCATCCTCTGTATTTCTTCCTTCGCTTCAAGTGCGTAGCTAGGATAGGGGTTTTGGGCGCAGCTAATACCACGGGTCTGTAGGGTATAGAAAACTCGCTAAGGTAAGCGGGAAGTGTGGGGGCATTTCCCTCAGACATTTTTTAAGATAAATGGTTCAAAATAGTGGGTTTTGCGGCTGTGTGAATAGTTAAATCTGTTTTGTTTGTTAGTCATCCGTCCCCCTAATATTAATAACAAAATCTTTCATAAAAAAATTCTCTAAGCTCTTGGGGGGTGGGGAGGGTTTATCTCCCAAAACCTCCCCTCGCTGCGTCACTGCTTTGCTTCGCTATATTTATTTAGCTTCATCCGTTTCATCTTGCGCCTGATAACAAAACAAAAATTGTTGTTTATCAGAAGGTGCTTGACGCAAGACATAAACCCGAATGTGTAGGGCTCACCGTGGTGCGTTTACGCAGTGCATTTTTTCCAAACAGAGATACTAAAACTGGCGCGCCTTAAGTCATTTAATGCGAATGCTGCCTCATCGGGGCTTTTCTTGCACGATTTTGAGCATCAGTCAAGCGTCGGTCTGGGGTTGTGTCAACCTCCCCCCTGAATGGGCCAAGTGTATGCAACAGACTTGGACCTAAAAACATTTTTTTACAGCTAATAACGCAAATAGCCAACAACTGAATGCGTATAATTTTTATTTCATGAACTGCTTTATTAAACCACAATGCCCAAAATTTCTTAAGCTAAAACGTAAGAAAATTTGTTGAAAAAAATCCGCGTAAACGTGCTCCGATCCACCCTATGTAGATTCAATGAAGAAAATGTCTTTCTGACAAGCAATTTTGGTAGTCAATTACGTAGTTTTATTGAATTTGTATCCTTATTTTACTATAATAAATTAAACATGATTAAAAAACGATACAGCCGCTCTTGATTTATAAATGGTGTAAGTAAACTGTAAGTTCATTGATTGTTAGGCGGTACGAAGTTCGCCGGGTCAGCTAGTATTTATATGAAAGAAACGATCAATCCCACAAATTGAGCTCAAGCTTAAGGAGAGCACAAGCAAACTAAATGCCTCATTTTTCAGTGAAGACATCTCGCTTAGACTTCAGTGAGGAGTACGATTGCTTTGTCGATCAGCGTATCGGATTACCATGCCCTCCAGAATTCTGACTGCGAAGGATTAATCAATGGTCTTCCGAAGCTCACTTGAATGCTGCAAAGAGAGCACATCCAGGGCAATAATCCGATTGATGGGGTGATAACCGAGGACTCCTTAACACCCCGCGTTGAAACCTCGCCATTAACGATGCAGTAGGGCACAGAGTTTGACTTCTCTGCTCTTGCAAACGCTTAAGGAGGAAAAGATTAGCTTCAGAAATTTTTGAGGCTTCAACCGAATGGCAGTAGATCGATCTAGAACAATAGGCAGAAAAATCTTAAGCAATGGGATAAAGCAATATTGTTAAAATGAGGACTACAGGAATAAGTAGTTCTTATGGCATTCAAAGACTGTTCGACTCCTGTTTTCGAAAGCTCATCAAATATAAACCGATTGACACTACTTTAGTATCAGAACTCTGATGATTTCATGCATTGAAGTGTGGATTTAATACAACTTATTCTACGTAACGAATTCTTGGAAAAATCATGTGGACCATATTTTTATTTGAGCATTTACTACGAGATAGAATAAAAGTATGCATATTCCCAGATCTTGTGAAAAATGATAATAGAAAATGGATGCAAACAACATGTTTACGCACCACATTCGACGAAGAAAACTATTTTGCTCACCAGGAACGGAAATGCCTCAGGCTTTGGAATTTTATCTATATCTAGGATATTTATGAAAACTATATTTGATGAAGTGTTTTTCAACCAATGGGAGGACGGAAATGTTATATCGTTTGTAAGTCAAAACTAAAAATATCTAATAATCTAATGCACTTTCGGTGGACTAACTAGTACCATACGGTGTTCACCTCATTTCGTTATTCAAAAGTAACAAGTAAAATAAAAGTAAATACATGAAAGCCGCAAATAGACTGCGGACACATTTTGATGAAAATGACCTCGGACACAATGCACGCACATAAAAACCACTAAATACTGGCCCTGGAAGAGTAAAATTCTGTATCTAAAGTTAGATAATTCGTGGTATGTACCAATAATCATCGGGTAGTAAGGTAGCCTAGTTTATAGAGTTTTTAGCTGCTGATCGATTGGTCCTGGGTTCAATTCCCGGGTGAAACCTTCGGGCATCTTCAAAGAAAATCTTTGAAAAGCGAGGTGGCTGCAGGGAGGAACTAGCCACTATACCCTAGACGTGTGATATTCACACGCTACTGCCTTAGTGCTGGGTGAGTTCTATCCTCACCTATCCAGACCAACCTAAGGATTAATCACGGAGAGAGTTATTGATCAATAGGTGAGGTAATTTTCCTCCAAAGTTTGCTTTTACGCATCTAATTTTCTAGTAAAACGGAAATAAAGTGAAAAATAAATGCAGCGGATAAAATGTTTGAAGCCACTCCCCGCAGGATTTCTCGCTTAATATTGTTATGAAGCAACAGGTGGAAAGGAGGCACTACTGAATATATGATGAACGCAATGATAAGAGTATGCCAATGTTTATCCTGCTGGTAACAAAAAAAGACAATTAGGTGTATCGAGAATTGATATCCCTTTACTTAATTTTCAACGTGATATTTAATTTTAACTCTTGATGCCGCTTATAAGATCAAATGCATTTTACCCTTTAGGTTCTCTCTTTCAGAAAGCGTAACCCAATTTTACACCCCAATGCTTTCTCCGCCGCTGACTTTACTAGCCAATAGTCAAATGGAAACAAACTGCATAAGAGATCTGATGTAATGTAGAGCTTGGCGAAATTAGCTCGCAAGTGCGTTGAAAAGTGGTAATTAGGGAGGCAAATGAAATAAAGTGATTACACTAGCCCCTGAAATGCAATTCTCTCTCCGCCGATAGAGTTTGGAGTGACTGAAATTTAAGCAAGCGATCCAGTTTATCGCGAAGTTTGCCAGCAGAACGTTTTTCGATAAATATTTGGACACCGTGACCTAATGTAATGGGATAATTGAGTCAGAGAATGTGCCTCAAATGCTACACCAAAGTGAAGTGCTCTACGGTCTTGCTAGCAATAACATGGCCGTAGAAATGATCACGCCTAGTGCTCAGGACTCGGTTGCGTAGCCTATGAAATCAATTTGCGTTCCTGCTAAGAAAGAAAATCCATTCGCGCAACGTTTACCAGCAAATTCACTGCAGTTTGCTGGAGCATTCCAACCATGACATTTGATCGAGCAAAGGCATTACAAGGTTTGAGTACTCACGATGAAAATTTCTCCATACGCGATCACATAATTTTTATGCAGTCTTCATTCCACAACAATAAATGGTAGATAGCAAAAACAGCCACTAAATGTCACAGCATCGGAACTAGTTTGGAATTTTTGTTTTCTGTATCTGAATCTAATTTTAATAAAATGTTTCGTATCAATTTGTTTAGACCTTCGTATAGCTCCTCGTTTTATTTCATCAGTTACATAATGCATCACATCCGCTGTAGATGAGTTTTAAGAGACCGAACCATTAAAATTAATTAAAAAAATAATAAATGAAAAATACAAGGGAAAAATTCTTCGAAGGCCCAATTCTTTCAGTTAAAAATACATGAATATCAACTCTATCGCCATAAATAAAATGAGAACATGTTAAGAGACACGAATATATGTATATGGAAAATACTGGTAATTTACAGCAAGCGTGATATAACTCGTCCATAATGGAGTATAAAAGTAATTGAATAAAATTTCTCAAAAGAGAAAAAATATATTCATGTGCAATAGTAAATGGCAACTATTTTTCTCCATAGAGATAGAAAAATTAAAAATGATAATCCTTCATTATATTTAGACAAATGTAAAAGACATATGAAAAGGAATAAATAATACTAAGGGCTGATAAATTATTTCTTAGTGGAACAGCACCGATATAGTTCGGATTCTGGATCATTACCGAAAGTTTCTAGAGTACAAGAACTATGTATTTAGAGTAGAAATTAAAAACAATAGCAATTAATGCCATATGTAATACCTTTATTATCTCCCTATCCCATTTCATTATTTCCCATGTTTCTGATCAGTAAACAGCAACACTCTCAATAATTGTTTCACATCATGAACATTTTTTCCTACCTGAGCGTTTTGATCATTGTATACTGTACATTTTATCTATCAATAATTTTGATAGATATTATGTCTTTGATATATCTTTTTACTGGCCAAGCCTTACAGCATGCCTAGGGATATTTCTGGCCACGAAGACATACACATTGTGTACTTTAAATTTTATTAATCACTAATATTGACAAATATTATATCTCTGCTATCTCCTTCATACTGTCCAAGCGTGGCAGTACGCCTAGGGATATATCACGACGACATACACATCTGATAAGTACCAGATTACCTGACACCATCGCTGACGCAGTAGCGCATAATATGTTTTGCTACGCCTTTAGAAAAAGCTCTTTACGAGCCAGTTCTTCCTAGACTTCCATTAGGAAGCAGATGGCTTTCTTCTTGACCATCACCTGGTGCCGTAACCTCATTCCAACCCCCGTCACTCCGATCCTCGCGGTGTTCCGAGCAAAACGGAAAAAAGAGTATCGAATGCAAAACGACTCCTTTCGTCGTGACAAAAGGAAAAAAATGAAGTCCCTTGCACCGAGACATCGACTCTTACGAAGGATTCCGGTAGGAAAAAAAAAGCTCTTATTACCGCTTAGGGGACGGGAAGGCGCTTTTTCCAATTTCTTCGCAGCGAATATAATGCCGCGGAAATCACTCCGCCACCTCTGAAGAGCTGCCAATTCCCAAACTCTTGATTTATGAATAAGGCATCGGCGGTGTCATCAGGTGCATTAATCTGTTCCTCAATGAGGAGGACAAAAAATCCAATTAGCAGCGACACTCAGCGAATGGAAACACATAACTCCGCAAAAGATGCTATTTAGGTCATGCGATGGATGAAACTTCGCAAACTGGATGGGGAAAAACACTAAGCGAGGGTTTTTGATGCATAAACAGCTCCTAGAAATCAAACACTGCAAAGTGAATGGAAAAATAGAAAGAACAGTTGAAGAAGGAATTGATCAAACGTAAGAATCATGGAGGATCTTAAAGTCATCGATTTTGAGCGAGTAATGCGATTCACACTAAGTAGATTGGAGTAGAGTGTCTTAATGTTTAGCTTGGCTAGGGTTGATAGAAGTTGAACACATTATATTCATCAATGACGCATTCTACACGAGTGAAAATAGTTGATGCAGATAGGACAGGATAACCTATACACGCAATTAAAAAAATAAATAAATAACATCGCACCATATAGTATTTGAGGGGGTAAGGCATAGTAATTAAGGGGATGATGCGAATTCAGGACCCATATCAGAGATATAGTCGCAAGACTAGTAAAAAATGAATCTCACTATCCTAACTAGTTGGGTTACGATAAAAGCTAAAATGATTTTGAAACTAATCAAACATGTATCTGAACGACTTTATCGGAAAGAGGAAAGACTTTCGGCTAATTCAACACAAAATATGAAACAGTAGAGCAAATACATATGATGTCGTACCCTGAGGATCAAATAGAAGACTGAGTATCACATATTTTTTTCAAAAGTCATTTTATTATTTTTTCACAGCCCTACGAATACAAAAAAGAGGTATAGCGATAACTGCCTACGGAGCTCAATTGAAGCTGGCTAACCAAGCAACATTTTTGCGACCATATTGAGTAAAATTTTCAGAGTACGAGCTTCGCAATGCACTTCCATGAAACAACTTTGTTTGCAAAGCTATTTTTAGCAGATCTTCCGGAAAAAAACCCTATTGGGATATTTTAGCTTCCTCGATTTCAATCACTTTATCCAAGTCGAGAACTGCACATTCCGACGACGAGATTGCCATCGCGGGAACGAGCGAAGCGATTAGCTCGGGGAATTTCTCGAAACCTTCGGAGCTGCGTGGGAGAATCCCGATCCCTTTGGCGCGGTCTTTCCCCCGGCGGAGGCTTGAGAGGAGGAGGAAAGAAAGGTAGAAAATAGACCGTGCGGGGACCGACCGGGACGCAGGAATGCTCTTTGCACACCTAACCTCGCCCCCGCGCGGACACAAACCGAAGAGCCAACAGGCCAACGAGGTGGAGGGAGAGAGAGAAAGCACGGCTTGGGTGGTATTTTGTATGAAACGAACCCCCTTCCTCACTCCCACGACGTTCCTACAAAGCAGAGCGAGGGCATGGAAAAAAAAGAGGACTGAAAGAAAGAGAAAGAGAGAGAGCCCTTGTTTTCCATAAGCTTTTTCGATGCGTTGGCGGCACATGCGATCCCCTAGTGGGAAAAACAGCTTTTATGGCTTTCCATGAGCTAGTTTTTACCTTTACCTCCCACAACCCACCCCCCCAATGCTATTCCCCCACCCATAACCCTCCTACTACCTTCTCCACCTTCCCTTCCCCGCCGATTCCACCTTCTCCTCCCCGGTAAACCTCTCCGGAGTCGAGCTAGATTGGAACTTCTCTTGCCGAGGTTCATTCCATACTTGCGACAGAGTGGTTGGGGAGGAAAGAGAAATGGTATAAAATGTAGGAAAACGAAAGGGAGGAATGGAATAAAGGTTTTTCGGGGTGGAGGGAAGAGACTCCAGATCGGCGGAACCCTTCGGGATCGCGGGGTGCCACAAGTGTCTCGCCGAAAGCGAATTGCCTTGGCACACACCGATGAAAAGAAGTCCGCCTAGGATGCTGATGGAAACCAATTAGTCCCCGCTAGTTACCATGAGAATGCACATAGCCTTGGAACGAAATCGATATGCGGGGGAAATTTTCCGTGTACGCTGTTAATGTAATCGCTGGGCTGAAGGCGGAAGCGGCCATCAGAGGCGCCATCAGCACACTCACAACACTGCCGGGCGTAACTGGGGCGGAAATCTAATTCCTGCGGCGTGTCATTCATCATCTCACAATTGCCAAGGTGGGGGAGGAATTCTTCCCATTTAAAATACCAAACTGGCCTATTCTTGTCCAAAACACGTATGTCATGGAATAAAAAAGACGGGGAATGATTCAATAACCATTATTCCCACTTCCACACTCATATTTTTACCGGTAATTTTGACTATTTGGCAAGAAAACGAATTATAATGCTAGAAACAACCATTTCTGGGTATACTGGTAATATTCAACTGCTCTACGTTTCGCTTCTCACACTGGGAACGTCGACAAGAGAAACAGAAAATTTTATTCGGTCCAAGAGGTATGAGTTGAGAACGACTTTTTTCGGAGAAATTGAAGTAGCCTTAGATCATTAGCATATTAGACTGGCCTTTCCATTGGGCGAGCATAGGTCAGCCGATACATAGACTGTGGAATCACACATTTTCTCCCATCGTTATATTTATTTTTGTTTTCCCTTTCCTTCTTAGGAAATACTAGGCTATACAATATTTAAGGATGGAATTGCTTAACTTAGAAATAGTAGGACACTACACTATCCTTTTTCACCTCATTACACCTTCCATTTGACGACTAAATTAGTCGCTATTATTTTTTTCTCAGCGATAAGATACAATAGTATCAACCATTTTCTCAGTATAATGCGGCATGGTGGAATTTAACGGCTCAACGTTTCGTTCATCTTGCTGGGAACGTGGACATGAGAAACGTTGAGTCGGTCACCTTGTAGAACACACTATACTCTCTTTCAGAGGGGAAAGAGAAAACAAAAGATAAGTTTGACGGTGGGAAAAAATAAGCACAATTTCACAATCATTTAATGAGCCGGTCGAATTTTACACCAAACACCATCATATCTAGCTTGCCGGGAAAATATGAAATCACGGTAAAATAATAATAATTATTATAATAAGGATAACTGTCTTTCAAACGATTAAAAAGATAAACTTAAAAATAAATTTAAAATAATCTTTTCAATAACGCAAATCCCAGTGGTAAGCAGTAAATATGCTACAAGAGAGGTAAAGTGGATATATTTTACCTCCCAACTTAGGGATACACATTTGAGTTTAATAATAGATGAGCGAAAGATCTATCATGAGCAACAGAAAAAAATTAAATGTAAGTATTGCCATAGGACGTAAATGCCCGTGGCTAAAACGCATAGTTTACAAAATGGTAAATCAAAATAGAATTGGAATAAATAAAATGGGTTAGAATTGGATAAAAAACATCGGTCACAATTATTGCATCAAAGGAAATGATCGTTATTAAATTGATCAGGTAAATTGCACGCCCTGATCGCATGAGCTGTGAAGGATATTTTTAGTCATGCTTTTCTAATATTAGATTAGTAAAATATTAGGTGGTGCTTCAAAGCGGTCAGGCATAGGTGATCAGTGAAGATAAAATGGAATAATTCCCAACAAAGGGAGAAGGTGTTGGCGTTCAGACACTTGAATTAGCCATTTATGCTTTAATATTGTTCTGTGGAGATGGCAAAACTAGCAAGTTCTAGCTAGCTGCGTCTACTTTTTGAAAGTCTATAGGTTCATTCAGTCGCACTGGGCGCTCCTCACCTTTTCTCAACGAGCAAGCGAGTACTCTACGCCATGGGACTGAGTAGAGTGACGTCATGGGTCTGAGCGGAGTGACGTCATTGGGCTGAGCAGAATTACGTCCTGGGACTGAGCAGAGTGACGTTATAGGACTGAGTAGAGTTACGTCAAAGGAAATCATTGCCAAAATATAAATTATTTGAGTAATTTGAACGTCTTTCACGGCTCTCAAAAGGATCCTTTTGAGAGCCGTGCGTTGTAATAAAATCTAAAAGCCAGACCATTATTGGCCACCAACCTCCCTTCTCTCTCTCTCTTAAAAAAACCCACAGGCCAAAAACTGAACTCCAAAGACTGGCTTACTCCGACTCTACTTCTCAACTAGGTAATGACTTATATCCACTCCCCCCAGTTATTGGAATGGCTATAAGTGAAACCCTGAGGTTGATTTTCTTACATTACCTTAAAAATCTTTCTACATCGTATCGAAAACGATGAGCCAATAAAAATTACGAGGTTTCACAGCTTTCACAAGTCATAATGGCAGGAATGTTACAAAAGAGGCCACTTCACACCTAACGCGCATTTAAATGGATGTTCAAAAGTCGCCACTCGCTTCGCAGAAGGCGCAGCGATCCAAATATCTGGGAGGAATAAGTTACAATTAGGGCTGTAAAGCAAAATGCATATTTATGATGGCGTTATCAATCAAATACATGCGGTTTAAATGCTATTCCACTCAATTGCAAATATTTTATCGAAAACATAGAGAATAAATGGATTAGTCTGAAATCATCGCCTCGACGCGAACATTTCTACAAAACCGATTGGAATGCACCCGAATCGGCAGCACTAATCAAGCCTATCTGAAATTGAAAACCGAGGTGCCCAAAAATGACTCAATTCCAATTGCAAATCTTTTGTAACTCTATTGTTTAAGGCAGCTTACATTCAATGTTTTTCTCAATTTCCATTCATGAAATTTTATCCCAACCATGACATCGACGCGTAATTTGCTCCTAAATGAATGCAGAGAGTCAGTCCAAATGTTATTAATACCCATACATACTGTTCCCAAGTTATTTCTGTTCATCATAGCTGCACGTACGCGGTTCTACGGGAAAATCAGAAATGGGAGGGATCGCAAGCAGCTCAAGGATATCCTCTTTCCAACTATACAAAGCTCGATCACAACATAAATAAATACTTATTAAGGCAGAACCAGCGTCTCGAAGTACTGCTTTATTTACCGAGATTAACTCGCTACCAATTTGATAAAATGGCACAATATGTTATTAATAATAATTAAATATTATTTCAAAAATAATTTCAATCAAACATTATAACTGTACAGGACATAAATTGTCCTCAAAATAAAATAATACTGTGTTATGGCTTTTATATTGACGCCATGTCTCAGAGGAATTTAAAAATTTCTGTGGAACAGCAGTAAATCTGCATAAAATTATAAAATTAGGGATGATTAAAACAATAGCACGATTGAGCGCTTTTGATCTTTTAATGTAATGAAATTCTAAAAATGAATTATATATATTCGCTGATAATGAACTCGACGGCGTCTTTCGTTTAGAGTAAACTAATTTCTACGCCGGGTTTCTCTCCATCCTTCCTTAACTACTCCTCACAGTGGTAGTGGTCTGAGCTGTCAGTTGCCTCCTTAAACTACATGCCGCGGAAAGCAAGCTGGGTTAGCTGTCGCACAACAAAAGACAAACGCTGCCTCCTCCTCAAAATACCTTTCACACGAAGGACCCATGAATAATAGAAATACAATTGCAACATAACTTGTTTTCCTCATTGACCATAATCTAAAATAATAAAATCAAAGCCTGCTACAGTAATTACATAATTTCAGTTTTTTAGGGTAATATCGGGTTAAAAACGCAAAACCTTTTACCTTAGAGAGTATTTATAAAGAATTCATTGGAATGAAAAAAGGACAAAATCACGGCTTATCCCTAAGGAAAAATTCACATGCAGCACCAGGTAGAATAAAATATTCTCTCTTTGTCGTCTAGGCCCATTGAAAATAATTGAAAAGAGAAGAACTCTTCCAGTGAGTCCTACACGCAAAAGTCTTGACTCCATCCCACTCAAACTATGAATGAGTCCTTAGAAAAATAGAAAAGAAGTCGTTAAGGCAAAAGTGCCCAGAGGGAACTGATCTTCGGAAACAAAAGTCGTTTTTAAACAGACTTCAATCAACAAAGTCGGTTTTTCCGCCAATTTGATAAAGAATTGAACATTTATTTCACCATATTTTGAGGCAAAAAAGAAATTCATAAAAGTTTCATTAGCGAGAGGAAATATTTTAGTGGATTCTAACTAGGAATACGAAATAAGGAAAAAATAATTAAGACTAATGAAAATAATTTGCAATTACACCCCAGATATCGCATATCGAGATTGACATTAATTAATCCACTTCTGTATACGTCACGATAGTTTACCATTCATCGCGAATACATAGCAATTATATCTAGACCCTAAAATGAGCCCCAAAGCACTCATTAAATCATATATTTCAAATTTTGCACCAATATCAATTTAGAATTTTTCTTTTAACCAATGCTATCGGAACTGCATGGAAAATTAGAAGTATGTTTCGTTCTTTCCACTAATGGACAGCAATTTTAAACCCTTCATAACCCAATGTTGCTTCTAAGTAACATCAGATATGTATTTATTTTCAGATCTATTGAGCAAAGATTTAAAATACGAGTTCTTTTGTGCTATAAAGTTTAATAGCGAAATATGTAGCTGCCACGATAATTATGATGAGGTAGAAAATTTTCATAGTTTTCCCAATGAGAAGTCTTGAAATTGAATTTACACCAGAAGCAGCTCAGTGTTGAAAACGATAAAATGGATTGCTATGGAATTGTTTGCCAAAAATACACGCCGTAAACCTTAGAAATGTCATTTCCTCATAGAAACTGATAAAATTTGTAGGATAAATTATTAACATAAAGGAACGCGAAGAGTAATTATACTTTCGAATATCGTATTACTAAAAACCTTGGTTTCTACTTTTTATGTAATAAAAGACTTCGGAACATTTATGTGTTGAAAGTACAGCTACTATCCTGTGTAGTGTTTCTAGTGATTTCCAGTTTAGCATCTATGTCTAGTGCCTACTGCTCAATAAAAATACTTATTTTTAAAAAAGGCATACGAAAAGGTGGCTCTAACTTAAATCCAAATATCTCAATAAAATTGCAGAAAAGTTTCTCGGATTTTCCACCGGTTGATGTCGTCCATGTCTCCCGACGTTTCGAACCGCGACTTGCTGATCATCCTTAGGGGATCTTCCGGGGGGGGGGGGGAGTGGATGATCAGCAAGTTGCGGATCGAAACGTCGGGAGACATGGACGACATCAACCGGTGGAAAACCCGAGAAACTTTTCTGCAACTGATACGCCGGGAAAACCTAAGATCATACATACCTCAATAAAACTTTAAAACTGAAGGAACTAGTAGTTATTTCACAACGCGAACACTGATAAAACATGCATAATTTTCGTATTAATTTTCCCACCCTCTCGGGATAACAGAAAATAACCGTCATTCAAGTCATCTAACCCTCAATTTTTATCCCCAAATGTTGATACTGAATGCGATGATTAAAATTGTCACTACTTAAGAGTACTCTCACAGATTCATTTTAATCACTAATCCAAAGTTGATGCAAAAAACAGTTTTTAATCTCGGGTGATATTATTCAGGTTGTTTTTCGTGATTTGCAAGAGTCAAACTCATAATTAAGGTGCTGTGCGTGAGTATAAGTAATCTTACCTTTAACAAGAAATCTCAGAACTTTGAGCTCTTTGAATGTACGCTGTGAACTAAAGGTTAGAGTGCTCCCAATAAAATAATATACCCCGTTCCTGCTCATCCTGACCCAAGGACTCTTGCTTTGCATGTCCTGCATCTCTCGCTGAAGTGCGGCGTAGGCAGTAAGGGTCACTCCGTCTTGCGTCTATGCATGAATGTCAGAAGGACGACCTGCTCTAATTGTGTGGCGACTCGGAGCACGTGAGATGGTCGCGGGGAGGTGGCTTCAAATGCGGTGCGGTGTCGAAGTGGAATATTTTAGTGCATAAGAGGATGAGGAGGTGATCTCAGGGTTGAGCGTCCTGCTCAGCTTCAACGACGCAAGATTTTAACTCACCTTATACTCTCCTAGAGGCAAGTAACCCACTTGGATCGAAATTTAATCACTTTATAAAATTCGGTTAATTGTGGCAAAAGCATATTCCATTTTTCATCCATTCTCTTTATAATAAAAAACTAAGTATTTAATTTACAAAAATTGAAGAAGAAAATATATATATATATTTTTTAAATAATTCAATAACCTCGGACGGCCTGTAAAGTGTGCTTAAAATTCAACTGTTAAAAAATTATATGCACTTATTCCTCATTTTCAACTAATTTAAAGTAATAAAAAATTTAATTATTGAAAATCCATCAAAATCAACGTCAAAACTTAATACGACAAAAAAATTTATTTTGATGGATATTTGTTTCCCATGATTAACACATGAACGCGTAAATTGTCCAAATACCTCTATATCCATACATGCTGTTTGTAGAATGTCATGAAAATGACATTAGTCACAAATTTTCCCTTCTAAATTCATTACGTAAGGATGTGAACGACGCACACAAAACCCGAAATAATAAAAAAGAAGCATAAAATAAAAGCGCACGTATCCCAAAGACTAGCACATCACATATGTACATACACACTCATTTTCATGTAAATGGGGGCCTGTGTGAGACACCGAGGAGTCTCAAACCATGTATTCAGCGCGGGGGGGGGGGGGGGGGAGTAGGGAATTCGAGGAGAGATGGAAGAGGATGGTTTTCGTAGCTGCCCTGGACGCTTGCCCGTAAAAACTGTCCTAGAAATTCATGTGAATGGACCTGCAGACGCCGTAATGTGGCATAAGAGGGTGGGCGTGGAGAATCCTCGGGTCGGGGATCGAGAAAGAAAAGGGGGTGGAATTATAAGGGGGAGCAAGTGGAGGAGGGGGAAAATTGGACGGGGAGGGTGGGTTAGCCTCTGCGAGGGCTGGAAAAACGGGGGTTGGCGACATTGGACAAACTCCTCCCCTCCCCCCACCCAACCCCCTCATATACTCGTTCTGCTGAGGACTCCTGACCTTATTCGCATCATCCTTCTCCATTCCCACTCCCCGACTCCGAACCTCCTCGCGACCAACCCCTAACCCACCCACCACATCCTCGAAGAAGACTTTTCTTTGGTTTCTTCTCGTCCCCGCGGACTTTTCTTTTGCCTCTATCTCTAACACTCTCCGCCTTGTTGACGTTCACCAGGCGCTCCGACACCGAAGATTCCATTTCTACGCCTTCCTCGACCTCATCGCAACCTCCTCCTCCTCCCCGGACTCCCTCCTTTTTCCTCCCTCACTTACGGTATGCACCTTTTCTCCCCATCGTTCATCGTTGCCGCTAAATATCCACCGCGTGTCCAATTAGTTCGTCACACTGCGTCTCCGCCGGAGTCCGACGCTCGACACTCCCGCAAAGCAAGCCAATCTCAGTAGTCGTCGGTGTCGCAGCGGAAAAAAATGGCCCCGATGCACGCGCATTGCCGCATAGGAGTGCGTTAATTGACGTAAGTGGACCTAAAGCGGCGACCTCGTCGTCCTTAACACTATAAATACTCATTAACCAAACGAAGCGTTAAGTCCTGCCTTTCGTTGTATTATTGCTCGAAGTGCTGCGGCAACCTCATGAGTTATGTGTCAAGCTCGCTCAGCAATCTCCAGGATAGAAAAAAAACTCAATCTGGAAGGCTGCGTCACAGCAACAGCAAGCTAAGGACGTAAAATCCCGAACCAAAGGGCATTGAGAGACGTATATCCTTAGTTGCCATTTCGATATTATCTTCAAAGGTTTCAAGACGACCGCATCCCCTCTACAAGAACAAAAATATACATTTCTTTTGCCCTTATTTGACCTTAATTGCCGCAAAGTATTAGTTTCAATTTTTAAGAATGATGAGGGTAATTTATTATTTTAATGAATACTAAAAACTTGATTGCAAATTGAAAACAACCAAAAAGTTGTAGGTATGTGTGTAGTAAGATATGGTGCTTGCCTTATTATGCAAGCATAGAGGAATGAGATAACAATGTTTGCGTTCATAAAATTTAATCCACAAAGGAGTAGTGCATTTTACAAATTTTGATAAAAGCGTTTGGTCATATATTGAAAATGGAGTGTTTATAGATGAAACCAGGGTCATACAATACATAAGTTCATCACAACACAGTGATTTCATTCTCCTGCAGCAGTTCTGCGGCCAGCCTTAACTCCTTTTAATTTCCATGCGGCCTAATGAAAATCAAACACAAAACAAAAGTACACCAAGAGAAAAATTACGTAGTCCAGGTGATTTGATGAACAGACTATGGTTCTCGGCTCAATTCTGCAAAAATAGAGAGCCGGAATACAGAACCTTACTGTGTGTTACAAGTTAGATATGAGTGGGTGAGAAGCCAAGTGGTGCCAGTGATTTCTTTTTTCAATGCATAGTTAGAATTTGACCGGGTACTCTCCTCTTTTGGCAGTATTTACTACGTGGGTGTATTGAAAAGTAATGTCTCCAACGATGTCACTTCCGAACGCGAACCGCTAGGCAAAATTTGACTACAGCATTGCATTCCTTGGTTCCTACGCTAAAATGTAGAACCACTTATATTACCTTAGGTCAATCAGTCGCTGTGAAGCAGTCGTTAAGGATGAAGCTCCCGCTTAGCGCGCCCGCCAGGTGCAAACTACGCTATGTCATTCGATTTTTGAAAGCGAAAAAGTTTTCTTCGATAGCAATTCGTCGCCAGTTAGTGGAAGTTTAAGACGAGAAGTGTATGGGTATCAAAAACGTGCGGAAATGTTGTCGGGAGTTTTCTAATGAACGGGAAAACGTCCATAATGAGCAGCGGTCAGGGAAGCAGAGTTTGCCTGAAAACGATATGATATTTTTATCTCCCGTTTGGTTCCATAAAGCAAAACGGAACAAAAAAAAAAACGAACAAGGCGAAGGAAATACTCTTGATATACATTTTTGAATGCCATCACAAAGGTAAATGAATATTCATTTCCCTTCTATGAAGTAACCTACCTTCTGTTCACACATCTCCAACAGGTTTTTCCTTATTTTTTTCGATTACCTTTCTCCCGTAGACTCGCATCTGAATTCCATAAAACGGTAATCGTATTCATTGTTCTAAAGCCCTCATGAGATACGAGCTCCTCTTCGCTAATGCGGAAGACAATTTCAGGGTAACTGCATGGATCCTACGATGTATCGAATTTTCTCAAATATTTCATAATAATGTAAAACAAGGTCTATTACAAGTACATTGGCCAAATAAACATTCTAAAGAGGCTAAATATTACACATACGCATGCCTTCTAATACCATTATATTTTCTGATATTTTGAATTTGCCCATTTGATATAGTGAATCTAAATTTCTGTAGTCTTTAAGGTAACAATTATCTATGCAAACCATCAATGCAAACACTCCTCAAATACCACCAATAATTTAAATTCCTGAAGAAAATATTTGTACTTTTTTGTTTTGTTCATCTCCTTTTTAAATAGGGCAGGTTTGGGACAAAAATTACATAGGTAGTAAGATTGTTCAATACGAATTCTGAGCCAAGCATTTAAACCGTATGACATGTATCAATCACAAATCTTGACGCATTTATGCACTTGAGTATCTTCAAGCAAACTCAAAATTTTAAATACATTAAAAACTAGACCAATGGAATATAACCTACTTATAAATCACAGAAATTAAGAAAACACATTGGTTTAGCTTGACCACATTTCTTCAGCTGCAATATCCGGCCAAAGAAAGGTACTACTTTAACAACAAAAAAAAATCATCCGTCTGATAAGACGACAACCTTCTTGAACTTCCCTCGCTACGGTAACCAAAACAAACAAACACGTCTGCCGCAAGCGCGCGAGATTGAAATGGAGCTCTCTGATTGGCTGCGACTGCGACTCAGAAGAATAGCCGGTAGGCTATTCTTCGGAGTCGCAGTCGCAGCGTCGACTGCCTCGCTCTGATTGGTCGACGGGCCAGTCGCAGTCGCGGTCGCAGCCGCAGCGCCGGCCGCAGTCGCTAGTGTGATACGGCCTTTAGAGCTCGTTTAAAATATAAAAATGATAGACTAGAATTTATATGGAACTGATTAATAATTAGTATGGAGGTAGAACATTTTATAGTTTAACTAGCTGACCCGGCGAACTTCGTACCGCCTAACAATCAATGAACTTACAGTTTACTTACACCATTTATAAATCAAGAGCGGCTGTATCGTTTTTAATCATGTTTAATTTATTATAATAAAATAAGGATACAAATTCAATAAAACTACGTAAATGAGTACCAAAATTGCTTGTCAGAAAGACATTTTCTTTATTGAATCTACTAAGGAGCACGGAATCGGAGCACGTTTACGCGGATTTTTTCCAACAAATTTTCTTACGTTTTAGCTTAAGAAATTTTGGGCATTGTGGTTTAATAAAGCAGTTCATGAAATAAAAATTATACGAATTCAGTTGTTGGCTATTTGCGTTATTAGCTGTAAAAAAATGTTTTTAGGTCCAAGTCTGTTGCATACACTTGGCCCATTCAGGGGGCAGGTTGACACGACCCCAGAGCGACGCTTGACTGATGCTCAAAATCGTGCAAGAAAAGCCCCTATGAAGCAGCATTCGCATTAAATGACTCGCCATAAGGCGCGCCAGTTTTAGTATCTCTGTTTGGAAAAAATGCACTGCGTAAACGTACTGCATGCGTAAACGTACTGCATGCGTAAACGTACTGCATGCGTAAACGCACCACGGTGAGCCCTACACATTCGGGTTTAATGTCTTGCGTCAAGCACCTTCTAAGAAACAACAGTTTTTATTTTGTTATCAGGCGCAAGATGAAGCGGATGAAGCTAAATAAATATAGCGAAGCAAAGCAGTGACGCAGCGAGGGGAGGTTTTGGGGGATAAACCCCCCCAAGAGCTTAGAGAATTTTTTTATGAAAGATTATGTTATTAATATTAGGGGGACGGGTGACTAACAAACAACACATATTTAACTATTCACACAGCCACAAAACCCACTATTTTGAACCATTTATCTTAAAAAAAAGTGCCCCCACACTTCCCGCTTACCTTAGCGAGTTTTCTATACCCTACAGACCCGTGGTATTATCTGCGCCCAAAACCCCCTATCCTAGCTACGCAATTGAAGGGAAGGAAGAAATACAGAGGATGGTTTATCGACTCGTGAACATAGCACGTTAAATTGACCATGAGAAAATCATGGGTTTTCATTAGCACATGAGCACAAACAACACAAAAACTGAAAGACTGACCATGCGATTTTTTTAATCGTTATCACGAATGCAACACGAATTGGAAATTGAATAAGTTTAAGCTCAAAAGGGCATATGAGTTGAGATAATGGAATCTACGGAATAAGGACTTCCTCACCTTTGAATTTTCCTTTGAGTGAAGTTGCGTGAATCACATTCATTACCAATTATTTTAATCACCAAACACGTTCCGTTGGATAGTTATGGTTGGTTTAGGCTTCGAAAGATCTTGAACACAGAAACTACATTTTTCTGTAAATCGTGCCTTGGTAAGCCAGGTATGTCCAAGGACTTAAAATATTCAGATAGATAGTTGGTGATTTCTTCTTCGTTTGTTACACATTTAAAAGATTCGAATTCATGCAGAGTACGAACTATTTGAATTTACCTCGTTTTAGTCATCCGCATCTTAGTTCTTGCTCGCTAAATCAACCATCTTTGATTCTTTTGGAGATCAATCATATTCGGGAACTCTTTGTTGATGAGCTCACTGAAACTAATTTGAAATCATTCCAAGGAAATGAGTTAAAACTACTCGATTCCTCGACAGGAACACGGACATTACCGTTTGGCAACAATTGCTTGGAGATTTGTTTACAAACACGGTAGTGAAGTGTCAACTCGAGCTGGGCCACGGCTGGGCTTACAATTAGCTCGAATTAAATTTTTTAAATGTAATTTCAATTAAATTAATATTTTGAATATATTTAGTAATTAAAATGTTATATTGTTACTAAATTCAGTTATCAAAGTGGTAAAAACAAAACAAATTATTTAATTTGTAGTTTTGACCGACTTATCAATTGTTGTGTTACTATAACTCCTAAAAGCATGTCCATAGGAAAGAGATAAATTTTTTTTTGTGAAATTATCCTTTTTTTAATAGCCTATATGTTAACCCCGCCTGAGACGAATCCAAAGAACCAAATCTCATTGAAATCGGTGCAGCCGTTCTCGAGTTATAAGTGTTCTAACTAACACGATTTTCGACTTTCTTTTATATATATAGATATTATTTTACTGATAGCTCCTAAAAATCAGCCTATTTATGTAACATTTCTCGTCACTGATAAAAAGTCACATGTTCGGAAATAACACCGTAACGAAGACCACAGTAATGGGGAATTGGGAAAGGGGAAAAACAGACTGGGGGAATTAATCAACTCCAGTTATTAATATTAAAAACTTTGCGACGATTTAAAAAATAGATTAATTTTTATGATGAAAATTTATGAGATTTTCGTTTGAAAAAACTGCAAAAATATTTCCTTTCCTTAAGCCTGTATCAAAAATATACATCATTGCGATTGAAATGTGCTTTTAATTTCTCCTTACAGATACAAATGAGCGAATGAGACCGAAAAAATATGGTTAATTAATTGGTTCGACGAGTTAAGTTGTGTAAGCCATGGGAAATAAAACCAAGTGGAATAACTGCCGTCGAATTTATATTCGCGAAGAGGACTATTCAGTCCAAACATTTCCCTGAAACCGTATTTAAAAATGCATAACATCATTTGGAACACTTTTTGCTTCCAGGAAACTAATATTTTCTTCTGCAAAAAAATTATGTGACATCAATGTGGTTTAATATCACCGAGCCATCCCTTTTGACGCATTACATCATTAAGTAATGACAACTCGTTGGGAAAGAATACAAAACGCGCTCGATCTTCTGGAAAACTCATATTGTCTCAATTACGCTCACTTTAATAGTGCATATCGATTTAACGGTGAGAGTTAGCGAGGCAATATGTTACTCTTATGAAATTGAGTTTATTTAAATAATTAATGAGTCATTTATTCTTGCAGAGACAAACCAGAATTGGGATAAATATTAGCAGTGATTGATATCCTATCCGCATAATACTCAGGAGACAAAATAGTTATTTTCTCCAAACATAAAAGGGTCTAGAGATGGTTCTGATGTGAAAAAATAGCTTTGAAGCAAGAGTGACTATTGCAAACGATAGAGCTGTTGTATGAATCTATGCACCTGAGCAAATACTTAAAACCATTTCATGGTTACATAAAATGTTTCTGTCAATATTTTATTATTAATTACTAATGCTGTGATAAAACCCAATTATTTAGCTAACTTTCAAAAATATCCTTTAATTGTGAAAAAATTCTCAACTCATTTTTGCACACATTGAAAAGGTCGTTTTTTTTTGCTATAAATTCATTCCACCGTTTCATTCCGTAATTATTTGATAATATAATGTTAATGGGATATTCCTACGATTTCTTTGAGCATCCTTCTCCTAAATATAATGGGTATGAATAAAAAAAACCTCGTCTATAATTATAATCTTCAAATAGACACAATATTCATAATAAAATCATGTATGAAATAGCAAATTGTGTACATGAATGAGAAAAACAATTAATTAACTATGTAAGATAAAGCAAACCAGTTGGAAGAGAAAATAATGATGTGACAGATTAACCTAAGATTTATCTGAGGTCACAATTGCATGCTGTTTAGAACCACTTAATACTCGATTCAGCATTCTTTCTTCCTGCAAACCTGAAAATGACTTTTCAAATTTTTAAGTAAAACCAAAAAGCAACTTAAAAAAGGGTAAGAAACCGAAACCAAATCCCCAAGGAAGTACCTCCCGTAGCCTCAATGATACTGCATGGACGGAGGTCGGTTAGTTCTACGTCACATAACAAGAAAAGGGTTCCACCTCTACCACCTTCTCGTCATTGACAGATACGGATTTTAAAATAAAAAAAAACAACGTATGCATTGCCTGCGGCGGAAAGGTGTCAAAACGATAAGGTAGGCGTGCACGGCGAGTGATGTAATTTCTTGAGTCCCTTCTTTGTTTACTTTCCTGGAAAATAAAAACCTCTGCCTTCGGGGAGAAAGGAAAGAGCACATCTTCCGTACTCACACGAAAAACCTTCCCATCCAAACTCCTTTATCCTTTCCCGTCTCTCAACCCCATCCCCCCTTAGCCCCTCCTTCATACCTACTTCCTTCTACCCTCTCAAGGCACTACTTTTCACCCCTCGCAATCTTTCCCAAGTATCTTTCCTGAGCCTGCGTTGAATCACAACTCCTACTGCTCTCGTATGTTCCCTCACATTTCATAGGATTTCTTTTCCCCATGAAAAGTTAACGTTTTCATTCATTGCACCGGTGGAGTTCATAGCATTTTCATTCCTCGGTTCTGTCTTCTTGTATATAAAAAGAACGCCAATGGTAAATTCAATGGTTGATCCTGGTAAAAAATTTTTTGCATTTATTTTAAATTTCCGGAATTATTTTCAACAAATATACTACAGTTTCCAATGCATCTTAAAATCATTATTTCTTTTTCATGGTAGACAGTGGTTTTTTCGTTGTTCTATGAAAAAGCGAATGTGAATAAAATATTCAGTGGGAAATTATAATCGCTTAATTAAACACTAAACTGCTCTGTTACCAGATTAATCAAATTTTATGAACGGAACCGCATACATTTGCATTTTATTCATTTGGATTTGCTAGGCATAAAAATGGGTTAACCGAAGGACTGGCTTTAAACGAGCAAGTGCCGAAATGAAAGTAAATGTGGATGGGAAATAGTGCTTCATGCTTGCATTGTAATTTTTTAAATAATTTGAGCCACCGACTATCTCATTGCGTTTCCATTTATGCTGGTGGTCTGCGTAAAATTACAAGAAACATGGCAAAAAGTGCTGAGTAAATATAAAGAATGTAGTTCTTCGGGGAAAATTCAATACTCAATTAATTATGCCAAAAATTATAATCAATGAGAAAGCATCGTTTCTTTTCGAAAGTTTCATTGAACTACTTGTCATCAATCACGCTGACATTACAAATCTACCAATAGGAAACATGAGGACCTTTTTATGAAGGCATTATCACGTCAAGCATTCACGTGAGTGCCTTAATTCTTGCTCCACGGACTTGTTCCCTTTTGCATAATTTTAAAACAAGAGCTCATGTGTCCTCATGTGAGCTAAATGTTCCATTCAAGTAATGTTCTTGACCTTATATTTTCCGCACAAAACGCATACTAAGAAAGCAACGACTTCCAAACACAAACGCCTATCAGCAAAGTCTTTAGCTCCAGCACACCGGCAGAATCCTTCTCCCTCGGATGACAATTTTCCCTTCTCCCCCAGCCCTTCACCATAATCCACCCTTATCTACCCTTGTACACGCTCGCGCTGTGAGCCAGAGTAAATACTTAACATTTTTCATTCCCAAAGGTGCATTCAATCATTTTTTCGTTTATTTATCCATTTCTAATAAGAATTCCGCGTACTTCTCGAAAAAAAATTCTTCATGAATTAATTTTAATTCAATCCCTCATATCAAAGGAATAATTCCCGTTTATTTACCCACAATAGGTTAAAATGCAATTATTCTGCTTAGTGGATTAGTTTATCCTTTGATTCTCTGACTTACCCTTGACTATCTCTAAAGAACTTTTTCTTTAAAAAGGAAAGATAAAGCTCCAGTCATCATTTGACACAATTTTCTACTTCAGTTAGCCTGATATTCTGATAAAATGTTAAACATTTTTTCCATACCTAACTCATTTCATAAATGGAATATGGAATCGCTAAAGGAGAAGCACAGCCTTATCTGAAGGAAAATGTGATCCAATTCTAATACTCAACCCATCCTTCTCCTTTTAAGTGAACTCAAGAAGTTGATTATATTATACCAGGCATTTATATCTTCAACAAACTCGTCTATATCCTAAGTAAGGAAAATCCAAATGCCAATATATTTGGAAAAAAATCTCCGAAATCGATTTTTATATTGACTTGGCAATCAACAACGGATATGAGAAGAGACCTTAAGCCGCCATAAGCTAGGTTTAGAGTTATCTCACTTCACTCACCATCCTAAGCTTTCACCGAGTTATCAAAATTCGCTCGTCGCTCTTATTTTAGCCATTTGCTGGCTAATATCAGTCTTTCCCCTCGTTCATGAATGCCAATTCATTCGAAAAACATTCTTCCTATTAAAAAAACTAAGAAGTTTATTATCTTTACAATGAACTCATTAATGCCAGAATATTAAAAAATCCGAATACTGATCCGAATCCAATATAGGTATACTGAAAAATTGACAAAATCGGTTTTTGGATTGACACTTTGAACACATTTTATAGCCTATCTCCTCTATCCATAACTTCCTTATTCGCTTCCTCATAGGAAACATCGAGATTACGAGGAGGAATATTTATTTCTTACAGCTTCACTTAGCACTCAAATTCCATCTGTTCAAACATTATCACAATCGCACATTAGCAACTCAAATACTGCCACTCATCGATACCTACATTTAACATGAGACAAAAAAACACTCAATTTCAACTTTGCAGGAAAAATTCAATGCGGAATTGATGTCAAACAGCCAAATGTTATGCCTTAAATTATAAATTGCTTCCGTTAGAGGGCTTTTTAGCTCCAGCCATGGGAAATACATCACTTACGGGTCGCTAAAAGCAAGTTCTATAGAGATATAAGGGCTGTATGGCATGTACCGAAATTTCTGCACTTATAAAGTATAACGGAATTTCCTCACCTATTCCATTCTACCTAATCAAAAGTTTCTATCCAAAAGAAATTCAATTCAATTTCAAGAACCAATTAATTAAATATTGACATTCGTATTCAAGAGAATATTAGAAAAAAATGTTGATCAGAAATTATACTCTGTAGTCATCTTTAAAATAAAATTCTCAATACCTGTTCCAAATTTGGATGTGAATTTGAAATGCCGCTGCAAAATAAATGCATCTATGGAGTTAAGCACTCTAAATTCCTTTTCCCCTCACATGCGACGCATGCTCCTTCGTCTATTCTGACACATTTTTCCTTAATTCACAATCATTCATCCATTTCACTTCTCCTCTATGCATTAGTTCCTTTTTCTCTTCCTCGCAGAAAACATATTAGTGGTTTGGGTGCCAAGGGGTACAAGTGATTTTTTTCTCAACAGAGTTAGGTAAAGTTAATAATTAGAATAAATACTCAAAAACATGGTTGCCAAGGAAAACGAGTGTGTCTCTGTTCTGTGCTGACATCGAGTGGAAAATGAAATACACTACTACGTACATAATTCATCTCGTTTGTTTTCTTTACCTAATTTCTGTACCTAACTCTGTATAGAAAAGAGAAATCACTTGTACCCCTTGGCTTCCAACCCACTCATATGCATTACATAAAGGAAACAGACAGGCTCCTTAAAAGAGAGTCAAAACGTACTGATTCAATAAATGCATTAAGAAATCAACTCAGATGTTTAAAAAATTCGTCATACCCATACGGAAACATAATGCGAAAATGGGTTCAATATACATTAACAAATATGACCGATGCCTGAATACCGATATGGAATACTTTCTTTTCCTAAACAAACGAAAGCAAAATCAATGAATATTAATAAGTTCCCTTAATGCCAGGAAACTTATGTTCTGCTTTGAGTGTAGATTCAAAATCGGACTAGAAAATATGGTGAGGCTAGTATTTGAACTTTACGTTGTATAAAGTACTGTGCAGATACTGCACAGATATAAAAGTATAATATTTTTTGAAACATAGTTTCTCATTCTTCTATTGTGAACAATTCGTTCATTATTTCTTACAACACTCAATATTAATGAAACAGCCTGTGTCTTGAACGATTTCGTGAACAACTAGGCATTTATTTTCCCTGTCATGTGTAAAGAATAAAACAAAAACATAGATGACCGAAGAATCATAGCAAAGGCTTTTATCTATATTCGTGCCTCGTAACCTGTGTCGTAGGAACGCTCCGAAAGGGGACCGAAAAAATATTGAAATAAAAATGGAATTCCGAGGAATAGAAGATGCATATTACAGGCGAAAACGTGACATACAAGAGCAAATAAAATTATTAATTAATAGGCTAATTTTTTTGCAAATTAGCTTCATTATAGTAAATTAAATATTATTCCAGAAAAATACTATAATTACTCAATAATTGCAACATAGACTAAAGGTTTAATGACAATCTTTGTTATAAATTTCCTTAACAGTCAATCTAATTAAATTGCGATACACTAAAACACTGAAAGCTAGCTGAATAATTGCACAACCAAATTCATGCATTATAAAACCTTAAAACCCGTTAAATCATTAATACACAGCTAAAATATTTATAGTATAAGTCATAGAATTTATAGCTGGACTCAATGACTCGATTTTAGTCTACAATAGCCATCAACCAAACAAAACGACTTATAATATCACCTTTAAATTTCCACCTTCAGGTTACGTTGGTGACCTCTATAAGAAGACAAAAATGATAAACGATTAGTTTCTACGGCGAACAGCAAGGACGTTTAAGTGCGTCCATATGTTCCTGGAGCTTCGCTTCTCCCTGTTGTCGTATTTCCCGTGAGACTATTCCCGGATAGCTGGTGCAAAAGGACTAACGGGACCCAGAGATGTCACTCCCCGATACTCCACCCACCACCCCGTTCTGTTCCTACTCCTAATTCCCAGGTGGCGCAATGAGATTTTCAACCCAATCCACCCGAAACGTATCGGACGATACATAGGAATGCAAAGGTAAAGCGCTTGCAGAATCCTTTTCCCTATCGAATTGGGCGAAAGAATTTATACACCCTACGCAAAACTCGGGCTAGAAAAGGATAGAGGGTTGATCAACAGTAACGGAGAGAAGGAAGAGGATTTTAACAGATATCTCGACATAGGTTTGTGTGTTTATTCATATCCATGACAAAATTTGCAAAATCTTGTATTGTTTTGAACGCTCAGTGAAACAGAACATTGCTGAGAGGGCTTCACCGAAAATACACGAAAATAAATAGGGCGAAAGATTACTTTTACCTGCCGTGATGTACCTGAGGTAAATAATGCGGTCCAATTCCTTGGGAGAAGATTTCAACTGGGTCGAATTCCGGAAATCGCGAGCGCTTTAGCGTGACAATTTTGCGAGGCCGAGTGAAAATTAATAAGCATCACTCCCTCACAACTAGTCTTTTCACGAAGCGCATTCCTTGTTTGAAACTTGTGCTATCATCTTCAAATTTTCAGGGCAAAGAGACTCAACCCTCTACAGCACTTGCCTGCAGACTGTACATGAATGCTTTACTTCATAATTTATTCGAGGCAACGCTCATGTGCTTTAAATACAGGTAAGTATTCACAAATACATACTGCGTATATGCCCTGAAAATGTCATGATTGTAGTTAATGTTTTAAAACAGGAAATTCATTGAGAAAAATAGAAAAAATACGACTGGCTTTGCGGAATTCATGAGTTTTGTTTAGTCTCAAGGCGTATTGAACATTGTTTTATCAAAAACGTGAGTTCAAAATTTGTAGTTGTATTCATTAAATGTTATACGTTACCTATAATTCAAACATTTCTCGCCCGCAGAGTAGTTAATAAATAAAAATTTTATTCCTGCCTTGCATGTTTATCCGCTTCTCCATCATTTATCAGAAATGTAGTATAAGTTGAACTAAGGATTTCTTAATCAATACGCACCTTGCACGGAGACGCTTTGGTAGGAATCCACCAATCAGCTTTTTTGCATGCGCAGACGGTGTGAATTATTCTTCTTTATATTTACTCTGAGAGTCTATCTACCAAAGAAAATTTATAAGCGACATCGGTTGAGATCGCGGTAGATAGAGACAGAGGATAAGAATATTATAACGCAATGGTCATCTTCATTTGCCATTCCTTACACCAAGTCGAGATTCAATTAACGAATAATTATTCGACATTGATAATTATTCCATTACCGGGGGAAATTTACATGATAAGAGCAATAGTTAAGTTCGCATGGTTGATATTTGCCTATATTCATCTAAGTTTCCATAAATACATAACATAAAATGGAAAAATCAGCTTATAGAGTGACTACCAATCATTTCTTCTTTTGCAAAATCAGTTCTTAAACTACGAGTAGGTGCTAAGGGATCAATCGCCAATCACTATCTGTTGCCGTTCAACTAAAACGAAAATTTTTTGTTGCCTATTAAAACCTGGAGAAAATAACACAATATTTAAACAGCCTAAAGCCTAGCCGCTAAACATATTACCAGCCGAAAATTATCTCATTCATATTAGGGATTATATTGCCAGCTCTATTTCCGGGAGTGTCCTCAAAGAGTGTTAATCCCAATGACCTAGAAAGCTGACGTGCAACGACATAGAATTCACACTGTCCAGCACCTAGCTAAAGCGACGAGCACAAGCATTTCATACATTTGTCCTTAAAGAAACCCAATGCATATAAAATATTCGTTAAAAAATTGATTTGGCAAGAAGCAATTGATATTTGAATATACATACGCCATCTATTTCCGATGAATGAAATGCAAAAATACGACTGGTTTTGCGGAATTCATGAGTTTTGTTTAGTCTCAAGGCGTATTGAACATTGTTTTATCAAAAACGTGAGTTCAAAAGTTGTAGTTGTATTCATTAAATCTTATACGTTGTCTATAATTCAAAGTACAGCTTAGTTGGTATCGAAGAAACATTGCGTCTGCATTCAACTCCTATATTTCATCATGTATAAAGAGAAAAGTGGGGAATAACAGCAGCTCAAATCAAAGTGCCTCACCATAATAAATTGAAATTATATGATGGGCAATAACTTCTCGTTAATATTAAAATATACAGGGTGTTCAAGCGTTTTTTTTTATTATTCTAGTATGTCCATTATTGTGGGTATTATTGTGAGTCATAATGACCTACATGGAGGACTGACTTAATAGACAGTAGTAAAAGATATAGTAATGAAAACGTCGTCATATTTGCATATCCATCACTGGAAAACCTTCATATCTGGACTTGGAGATGAAAATATAGCGAGGCAAATCAAATCGTTATGCAGGGATTATTTCACATTTATTAGAAGAAGATGGATCGAAAAAAGTGCGCCAAAGGCGTGACAACTCACGTTAAAAATAGATTTTTCAACCCAGTTCCTCGGCCCAGGAAATGCAGGTACCTTTCCTCTGACTCAGTAATTAATCACACACATGGGGTCACCATCTGATGCTATCACGGCAATGTAAAACGCAAGCCGTAACACCTAGTCCCGGTATAGTTCTCATGTTCCATAAAATTCTAGCGAAATAAATATTCGGATAAATAATCGGGTCAATTCTGAAATGGTACGGCAAAATATTGCCACGTTAACTGCTAAGCGTCCCATAAGAGGCATGACACAAGATCACGCAATTCTGACGACCGTCCGTAGATGGCATCCTTTATGCATGAGCTAACAATTGAATAAAGGGAAAAAACTGTGAATGCAGGTATGGATGCCGACTCGAATTCCTTTCTCGTACTCCGTATAGCCGTCCTCTTTACGAGGTGGCGTAATTGCACCAGAGTCGTTTAGTTTTCCGGATTCGCGCATCTGAAATTTTAAAAATAAGCACCATGGTTCTCCTCATCAGCGTACCTCCTTTCGTATATGCGAAAGTAAAATCAAACGTCCACCCCTCGCGTTTCTTAAAAATATAACTCAAATTATGCAATTTCCTAACTAAACAGAGGAATTCAGTTCCCAGTGACCTTATGTACACAACAAGGATTCATATCTGGAAAATTGTACGAGGCTTCCGTAGCTAGATGCAATTTAAAAAAAGGCATTTATTCCAGAGAATGAGAAGTATATATTTGGCCTTTACGAAATGAAATGTATTTTTTCACACGATGTTCTTATCTTTCTTAACCTTTATGTTTTTCGATGATCATAAAATATCCTTTATTTGCGTCATCAATATACACTAAATAAGTCACACAATAATTCAAAAACATAGCAGGATAGAAGCAGGACTGGATGGTGAACCATACTTAGAAAACAGAGGAAAACTGAAGTTGTATAATCAACAAATGTAGCAATGAGAACTCTAGGTGAACAATATTCTGCAATGATCATATATAATGGTCAAGAATATCAGTTCAAATACAAGAGAAATACTTATTTACGAGGGAAAACATTCTGATATTATCACTAATTCGAATTGGGACTGACAATGTTGCATAATGCGTCATCGGTGAACACCTTTAGGTTCTCTTTAGAGAAAATGTATTAAATGTATTCAAAGAACTCCCTACTAAATTATTAATTATTATTGAAAAAAATTAACATATATGCTCTTAAAAACTGATATTCTCTTTTTTACCAGCAACTTACTCATTATCTAACACATTAACAATTCCGACAAATATCTCCGCATTTCCTATGTCCCACCTTTACCAAAACACGAGCTCAACTACTTTCACTAACATTTTCTTGCAATCATAAGCATAATTCATAATTTGTATATAATTCATCAATAGTAACCAATGCGAAGATTATTCTGACACACCAATGCACTCAACTCTCCTGTCAGCAAATGTACTAAACTTATATTTTGTTTTGTTATATGTTTTATATCTTTCACTATGTATCTCATCTGAGGCCTTCCTTTGACGTTCTTCCTTTCCACCTGTCATTCAACGATTGATTTCATCAGACCAATGTGTCACATACATGTTCGATGAACTCTTCTAACCCTTCTAACTCCCAAGATTTTCAAAAGGTTCCTCTTCTCTCCTACTCTCTTTAACACTTCCACACTATTCAAACGATATATCGATTTGATCTTCATCATTCGTCATTAACACGACATTTCGACCACTTCCAATCTTAACTTCTCTGCTGCTGTCATTGACCAAGATTCACTATCACAAAAAGCATGCTCCAAACGTATGTCTAAATGAATTGCTTAATTTCTTTGACGATTATTTTTCCAGCTATGAAGACATATCTCGTTTACAAATCCCCCTACACTTATTGCATTTTAATACGTCGGTGAAATAGTCCAAAAAAATCATAAAAATTGACTTGGACAAATTTACTTACATAGCCGTATTGGGTGTCCACAGCTCAACTACACGCATTTACCTATAAACATCAAATCATCACAATCCCTATAATCCTTTAAAGAAAGGTTATACTGTTAATCTTTTTTTCTTTTTCGGTTCTTGCGAGTGCTCGAGTGAATGATTTTTTGCGAACTGATACCACTGATATTGCATATTTTGTCAAAATGATATAAAAATTTTCCTGAGCAGACTACGATAAGCTATTTCTTATCTTGGCTCTTATAAGTTGACCTTTAGCATTAATAAACATTCATTCATTCGTGAAGTTATTAAACACATATATTTTTAACATAGCACTTTTATACGCTTTTTAATCCCATATTGACATGAGTATAGGTTTGCATTTTATGGCAATAACTACAGAATTAATAACAGAAGGCAAAGTTTATTTCTTCTACAGACTTTTTTTGGGCCGCGTCTCAAGTCATGCTTGCATAAGGACAAAATTTATACTTCTTCCACAACCTATATTTTACCTAGCATTGAAATGTTTCACAATGAACACTTAAAAATCGCAATTTACAAAAACAATGCCACTTAAAGTTCGCTCTTTCATTGTCAGCCGATTAAATATAAGCAGAAGAGCATTTCCAGAATTTTTTTGTGATAGAAAAATATTTATCATTCTTCCAAGAAACCTATTAAATTGAATTTCGAATTTAACTGGAGAGGACAATACGAAGCTCTCACGCATCTGGAAAAGAATATGCTCACGAATATTACAATAAAAGATTTAAGATGTTTTCAGAGGCCACGCATTCAAATTAACTTACTAATGTCTCCACTTACATCACTGACTGGGAGAGCGATGAAAATTTTATTGAAAAATAAACTATAATTTTCGCTATCAACCAAAATGCATTCGCGATGATAAATACAATAATTATTTATAACTCCCCAGTACCTTTTCTCAATTAAGTAAATAACAATTGGTAAATTTAGATAATAAATTGATCTTTCTTCACTAATCACCGCACATTGGACATTTTTGAAAACCCATCATAATGCACTCCAAGTGGTAACAAAATACAAACTGCGACTAGAACGACTGCTGCCTTCTATATGTAGTCCCCAATGAATGTGCTCATGAGTATCAATGGGACTACCATAATGTATGTGGTTCTTTGATAAATTTAAATTCACTGGAAACCCAAAGAAGGGGAATGTGAGAGGGCGACGTACGTAGTTAAGACGAGAAATAGAGAGGAAGGTCGCCCTTTATTTTAAAGTATACATGAAAGCGCAAGGCAGTAAAAAGCAAAAACTCTCCAAGCACTCCTGGCTCCTCCCCCAACTGCCTCCACTGGGAGGGAGTCAAAGTATGGATAATTCATTGTCCAAAAAGGACACACGACGGACTCGACTCCCATTCCGTCCGTCGGCATTAAATTTCTCCGTTGCGGTAAACCGTTACTACGACCCCACCCTCCTCCCACCACCCACCTCACTTACGTCTCCCAGTCACGCAGACCGCATCCCTTTACAATGCAATCAATAAAGTCGAATATTCTCAGCTTTTTTCTAACCCGCCCTTCATCTAAAAGTATTCTTTTTATCGAAAGAAAGTTTGATTTTAAAATTAAAGATTGAATGAATCTCTCACCTACGGATATTGATGTCGACTTGTCGTGATATAGAATAATTTAATATACCTCTACATACTACCCCGCAATAAAACTCAATAGGCTTGTGACGGAGGTTCTAGGATACCAGCCGTTAAGCCTATCTTTGAATAAAAAAAGGTTGCGCGTCATGAGAGATTTTACTCCCTAACTTTGGAGTTGCATTCATTAAAATCCTTTATAGTTTGAAGGAAAAACGAATCCATATACCTGTCTGTTCGGCAAAATTGCTCTTTTAATTTTGTTTCTGTCGGCCCAAGAAATATAGTGGCGTATATTTCTAGGGTGCTTAGACACCTAGTGTCATCTGACACCACCTTAGTCGAAAAAAAATGCAGGTACCAATACATAATTGCCAAAGGTGACAAGTTTTTATGTAAATTATCACGTGAATAATGTGGAAGTATTATGAAGAGTAGAAGAGAAAAGAAGACTTTCGAAAACCTTTGATAGAAAACGGGGCAATTAATTTGTCCACATTCTGACTCACGATTCCCTCAAATACTCACTCTCTCAAAATAAGACAGAGGAAGCAGTTCCCATAACATCCTCCACCAGTATCATCTACGTTCCTTCCTTTTCGATTGTTACCTTCCTTGCTTTCCGATTCTTGACCAATGACTTCTTGAAAAGTAATTAGTCGCTCGGTACTAAATATTCGATCTCACTCGTTGGATGTTAAAACTATTAATGACCTTCTCATAAATGCTAAATTTATCATAAATGTATATTTCTTTAAAATATAAACTTAGGGTCAGAATATTTTATTCTCTCTTCTATATTATTATTAATGCCTTTATTAAGATTGCGTCCTAAATAGGACGATTCCTATTTCAGTCTCCCTTCCAATCTTTTGTAATTTCTGTGATGTTTTCTAAGAAAATTATCATTGTCTTGGGACACCTAAGACCTTTTCTGTACCAGTCAAATCTAATCTGTCACTTTAGTCCAGCTCAATTCATCACGAGAAAAAGTAACTAGAAAACAGATAACTACACGCGTGGGAGATGAAAAAGCAGTTGTGGCGCACGGAAAACCGCAATACACATCTACATGGTGATTAATAAACCAATTGTGATGAGTTTTGACACTCAATTCGCTACTAATATTTAAACAGATATACTTGGTTAATTTAGCATATGTTATTAAATGTTATTCATAGGGTACTTAAATGTAGAAGTCCACACATTAAATCTATCCATGGTAGGGTACTTCCTAAGCCAGGGTTACCACCGATTATCCTTCGATACGGTAACCCTTTCCTCCACTAATTTAAATAGCAACTGATACGTATAATCAGCCCGGAAAGGCAGGATTCTAAAGGCATGGACTCTACGATAAATTCAAACGATATAGCTCAAACTTCTATATCCCCATCGTCCACGTAGGTTCGAAAACAATATAGAAAAACAAAAGAGCAACGGAGCGCAAAAACAAACAAGCCACCGGTTCCACCGATCCTCCGAGGTTAGGCCAGCCATGTACGCATCCGCATCACGCTAGATTATTCGGATTAAAAAGGCACGATGGAGTAACACATAAAACCGCTGTTGGGATGCTGCGAAAAATCCGCTTTGGCTCGCTAAGAACATGAAATCGAAATTCTCGGAATCGCAGCGGAATTTCAACCTTGCTCCAGTATATAGCGGGTAATTGAAGCTCTTCTCTCAATATAAAAATGGGCTGAGGTATTTTTGTTATATTATAATTTTTTCGCAAAAAAATGTGTTGTATGGAAGATGCAAGTTTTTCGATTTCATAGAATTCAATATGTAGATAAAAAATGATTACATTTTCTCAGCTTTTAACGCATCATCGGACGCAAATCCGTCATTCAGTGTATTGATCGCCCCTAAAAAAGTCAATAGACCGAGTATATTTTTGAAATCTAAATAAATAACGGGGAGAAAGTGTTTTGCTAAACCAGTCACTGCAGATTTCTGATATTCAAAGAAAGAGAAGAACATGGAAACTATGATGATGTAACAATGTTTCAAAACTTGAAACTGCACCACTTTCTTCACAGTAAATAAATTCTAGCGATGCGGCGATAAAAAATTGCACTACTACGGCAATTATGATAAAAAGCCTCGTCAATTTTCTCCAATATCCTATTTAATTATTTCTTCCCGGGATAAAGTGGGAGAATTTGAGTCAATCCCATGCATCATAAAGAATAATAATTATTTTTTTCGCATTCACAAATATTTGGGCCTTGAATTAAAAGATAATAGCTAACACGGAGTGGTAAAAACTTATTTTTTAGCATTATATCAATAAACTTACGTAAAAGTTTAGTTATTCCATGATCACAGCAATATTTTTCTAAAACGTATTATAATAAAATATCAGGATGTTATGTCGCTGTAATAATAACCGAGAATTTTATTCATAAAAGAGGTTTACTCCAATTATATATTATTGGGTCTGTAGACCTAATCGCGATGCGCTAATGCCGCAATCAATCATACGAATCAAATGCCGAGGAAATAAATGACAGCATTATGATGCAGTAAAAGAGCGTAAGCCTCTATATTGTGCATTTTAAGAATTATTATATTTTAAAAATTTATTTCGTTGGAAATTGAAAGATGTTTCGCAAATCCCTTGTAGGAAGTAATATAGGTACCTATCTGCCTCCATATTTGTATTTATAACTGTTTGCAGTTTAATCCATATTTCGCAGAATGCTTGGCGACTAATTAGCCTAAAATTAAAAACAGCATCCACAAAAAGCATTAAGGAAAGTGTAATTACTGTAAGTAATTTATAATGATAAATGAAGTATGTACCTTATTGGCAACTTGGATAAACTTCTGCCTCACTCATTCGTTTAAAGATTTAACAAGGGAAAACGACTGTTATAATCATCCATTGTAAAGTTATACGAGATAAGAGCATTTTCATAGCCATATAAATTATAGCATCAGCGCACTCCTTCGTAAACAAGGAATTTTAATTTTAAATAGGGACTTTACGGCATTCATATTGTTCATTGGCTTGAATAAAGTGATTGACAACTTTCTTACAAAGATTTTTCACAGAATACCACCACAGATTATCGCTCGAATCCTGAGAGAAACAATATTTGAAATCTGGATAAATTTAATTACCATTATATCGGAATTAGAGACTGAGAAAATTAACATAGATCGCAGATTGATCGTCAAGAAATGAACCGTCGGTAGATGTATCAATCCAATAAGTTATCCAAGTGGTAATGGGTGGGAAAAAACAAAAAGTAATATTATCCTGTCATAAACCTCAAATAACAACGTCAAAAAAGATGTTATCACATTGAAATGATTTGACACCGTATTTTTTACGTTAATTAATACATCATTATCCCTAATAATTTATCCTTCCAGTTTCCTCTTCAAACAAAATCATCGACGTGCGAACTGGCAGAGGGAAAGGAAATAGCCCTCTACCACCCTGAAGTCTAACGCCCGTGTTCAAGTCCGGGGTGAGCTCTACTCTTACCTATTTAAAGTCAACCTTAATAGCTTATCACTGAGCCAGTGAGTGAGAGAAAATTTCATCTATTTCTTTTAGAAGGGGACAAGTAATTATTATATAATAAAGAGACCAATGATCCAACTACTATGTCACTCCATTACCAGGTCTTGAGCTTTACTTGAGACAAAGACCGAATTTATCACCTAGAAGAATAACATAGTAATGCAAAATTTGTCGCCGTATTTCATTCCGAGGGAAGAAACTTCACCTTATATTGGTGGTGTTCAGACCGCCAATTCAATATTTCTACTCATACAGACGAAGAATAATATGCTGCGGGACATACTATGTAGTATGTTACCATTTCAAACTTCTTCTCCGCTGTATGAACTTGATGTTACTTTGTGTTACCATGTGCACTCATTCAATCACTGTCAGCGCCATACACCGAGCGAGCGACACGATTCAGTAAATACTACACAAGAGGATTGCATAGAAGAGGCTCGGCTCAATTCGATCACATAAAAGGCTGATTTCACTTCGGTCGCATTTTAATCGGTTTTCGAAAATGTCCACGGCGCGTTGATGAGTGAACGTTTGCCATTATAAGGAATACTATTGAAATAGGATGAATTTGATAGATCACATTATCATGTGTATACATTTCGGTTAATACCTTATTTGCCCGTCAAACTCGAAACAATTTGTCCGTCAACGACACGAGTGGCAACCTTTTGTAAACCCATTTAAATGCGCGGTGTATGTGAACACATTTAGAGGTAACCTTGAGGATCCTCTTCTGTAACACAAATTATTCTAATATTCAGTAAAAATCATAGAATAACTTTTACGTATTTCCACATTGTCACAAAATGTTGGCCATTTATACATTAAAAATAAACCAGGTACTTTAATTTCATTATAAATGAGGATTATCGGTGCAACCGACGCTAGTCGGTGCGAAAATGATATGAGCTCGACGAGCGAGGCTAGGCGCCTCGACCAGACGTATTTGCTGTTTCAGAGAATAAAACAAATGAAGCTCCGAAAACGCCACGGGATAACAGTCAGCCTGTGAAGATGGTAAAACATTCTATTATTCTTTATTGAGATACTTACGCTATTTAATTACTATGTACTTAATTTTTAACTTCCGTTGGAGTAACGTGACTTTTGTACGCAGATTTTTACGATGATTCACTCTGGAATTCGTTTCGCAACAGAAAACAAGCGAGTACATTCAAGGATTCAACACTTGTCAATGGAAGGATATCGGCAAAACATTTGGTGCTAAGCGCATCTTATGCTTTTAAAATTATTATCTTGATTATAACTTTGTCTACTACGTATTTATTTACCAATGCATATTTTTCTTCTGTGATTTATAGTGACGGAATTGTTTTACTACTGTTTTAACAAGTGTTTCAGAGAAAGTCATCAACCATGGCTTTAAATCGTACTCCACCAGTCTAAGACTTCTATGAAAGTAAGTACTTAATAAGATAACCTTTTCGTCACATGATATCAAATTTATAACCATTTATTCGGAGAAAAATTCGGAGAAAAAAAATACCTCGCATTAGGTGGATACTATGGAAAGCATCATCGCGAGCGTTGTGATTATGGAACTCACGTGAGATAATTATGGTTTTCAATGTCAATTTATTGATTAACCAAAGTGGGTTTTGTACGTTTGCATCTTGATACCATTTGTATGTCACTTGAACAATGCGATGATATGATATGGACGTATTAGATGGGATCAACGTAAATCTGTGATACACCGCTGAAGGTGTAAAGATTTTTCCTTGTGGAAGCTCCAAGTGTTCACTCATTCATTTTTATTACTAAATAATGTAAAATGTGAGTGATTACACATTTCACAGAGCCGGTAGGCCCTTTTTCGGTAGCTATCAACGAGTTAACCGACAACTGTCGGTGAGATTAAAGACATTCGTTGGTAGAACGTATCCCCGGAATCGCCCGTGACGAGAGTAGTCGGTAGAACGCGTCGCGTCGTCGGTAGGCGTGTTCACAATTTCGATCCAGGAGACCTAAATCACCACTTACACCGCAGTTGTTTACGGGACTACCGCGGGGTTAAATGTTTACAAACGCTATGAAATGTTTTGTTTAGGTTCCCACCACCCAAGCGTAGCGTCAACTGCGTACAAGGATGCCGGCACCATTTCCGCATTTCCCTGATTTCCCACGAGGTGGTGCAAACTACTCGAAGGAGTCAATCGAGTTCGGACGAAGAAATAAAACAGCGGGGAGCAGCATCCTACAATGCCCTTCATCTTCCACCGCGAAACCAGCACACAGGAATCCAATCGAATCAACTCTTCAGAGTCTCCCCTCCCCCCATACCGGATGAAAATACGGAAGAACCGCGAGGAGCGGCCACGCGATAGGGTAAACAATTGAATGGCGGATGGGATGGAAGGGGAGGGTAAGGGAAGAGGGAGGAACATGGCGGAAAGCTACACAAACAACAGAGAGAAGGAGATACGGGCAGGTGGCACCGTTTGGTCGATTCGCCGTGACGTGACCCAGCATATTACCTAGGCGTACACACGCGTGCGCGCCGGGAGGGTGGCCGCCTGGCCAGGGACCAGAGTTGACGAGTAGGTAGGTAGGTACCAGTCAAGTCGAGGCCGAGAAAACTTCGCCGTTAGGAGTGAGGAGAGGGTGGCGCCAGATAGGGAAATGTCACGGCACTACTTCCCGAGGCTGCTGGGTGCGAGTGGAAGAGACAGAGAGAGGTACAACGTGAGATATATATCGAAATACAATTTTGCAAACGGTTCGACTTAAGGCAAATTTAGCAGTACCTTTAAATTCAGAATTTACGGACAGTTATTTTCACACCTTTGGGGCGTTTATAGAAAAATTTTACCCTTACTCGACGCTTTCAATCATTCTTCGGCAGAATATTAACAAGAAACTGTCGAACACAAGGTATTGAAATTCAGTTGAGTTTATTTCTTAACCACAGCGTTGTCTTTTCCGGAGTTGACTTCGCAACTCCATATTATATACAGGCTATTTTTCATATCAAGATGTCTGTTTCCCCGATTTATGTTTAGAGCAATCTAAACATGGTGAAAACTGGCTACGACACAGCGTGTTCCATAGTTTCACGCAACATTTCCACGCTAATTTTCACACTCATTTCACCCGGTTTCGCGAAAACTTTTTCTAAGAACATCGACGTCCAGGTAGCAGAATCTCACGCTGTTTCCCACTGATAATCAATTAATTGCTATTTTTTCTATCAAGCGATCTATGCGACGCATTCGGCATACGATTCGCGCCGCTTTCTGGATTTGCGCGATGATTTTGCGACGCTTTTTAAATTTATAATCTAGCCGATTTCGTTTCCACTTAAACAATCTGCCATGAATAATGCTTATCTACGCTTTATTTGCAAACAAAGCACTGGCATTTACATGACAACATCATATCCTGTGGTGCTCTATAAGCTGATTACTGGTCCGGAAATAATGACGGCCGTAAAAAACAATGGAATTGCCTTTACGTCCGGTCCCCTGGAGCGGATTAATACCGTATACCGAGGTTCTACAAAATAGGACAAGATCTCTATACTTAAATATATGTATAGGGAATCAGATATTAATTTCTGACCATTTACGATATAAATTTGCCAGATAAAAATCGTGATGTATCGCCCAATAAATATATCAACCCATACTATCCGATACATAATGATTTTTTTCGGGAAGTGAATTTTTATCAGAAGGTGATTTTTTATCGAGCAATACATTATGATGTTTTATCATAATATTTATTACGGGCCAATGTAACCATAGTAATAGTAACCATATTAGTTACCGTTTTTGCTTATAATAGTCAATAAAAATATTAAAAAATTATTGTATTCCGATATTTATGTTCAATGCCACCTCGACCTTGTCATCAGTCTAGCTGAGGTCGAAAAAACTTCAATGTTGGTGTGAGAAGAGGGTTGCGCCAGAGGGGTAATCCCACAGCAATTCTTCTCGAAGCTCCTTGGTGCGAGTGGAAGCGATAGAGAGAAGGGAAAATACAACGTAATTACATATCCACAAATGCGAATGTAGAATACATATCAAACCACGAAAGTGAAGGTATTGCGAGAGATTTTGAAAGACGCTGGTCATATTGTTATTATTTAATTATCATAATGTTACTATTTCTTTGCACTCACAACTCTGAATCATCAATAGTAATTTCTGAGAACCACGAACAAAGAGACGCAACCCAATAAAAATTGGCGAAACCATGTCTTTGGATGAGAAAATTTCGGCTGGGATGACCTATGCTTTCGATATACAATTTATACACACCCTGTAAATAAATAACAGGGTGGTAATAATTTGAGAGTCACTACTGTAAATATTTAGCTGGGCATCCGGAAATATATAAATAATTTCCATTTAATTTGATGGCGTTATATTATTGATGAAATTAGTGTCGTTAATTACTCTCTGCGAAATTTATTTCAAGTTTCAAACCCTATGCCAATCTATGATAAACCATGCTGTTTTCAATTCGCAATTCATCCCTTTTTCTATATGAATTCACTAGTAACTCAACTCTCTTTTCTTAGATTTGAAATTTAAATAATTACCTTCAATATGAGAGGAATCACTTGCCGCCAAAAGAACTCAGAGATTTAATTTTACCACGCGACTTTTCAAATAAACCTGTGGTTATCAATACCTGCTACCACAATTTTTACTTCCAAATCAATTATACTGTTTTTCCTATTGTAAAAATATATATTTTAAAACTAGTTACCCTAATTACATTGTTTATCGATGGCAGAAAATTTATTTCTATCTTAATCTTGTTTCTAATTACTCTAGTTTCACTGAAACTAAAGTATACCGTATACTTGCTCAGAAAGATACCTTAGGGAAATTATTCATTTATTTATTCGGTTTATCAGGTGCTCAACGTATTAATATATCTTTCAGTCTTCCTAATGCAAGGTATTAGATTGAGAACAAAATGATAAATAATCTGTGAATACCTTGAAAATGAATGCCATGCATTACGGTGCATATATGGATCGTTGATATATTTCTTACATTTAAAACTGTTCCCAATTTTTGTATGTTTTCCAGGGTATATACATGAAAAAATCTTTTCTAAAACCAGATATGGAAATTTAATTTCACCCCCTCCAAGACACGAATCCACCTCTAGCAATTAGCGCGCCCGAAATAACTTCGTTTGCTCAATTACGAGAAAACTATGGCATCAGCGTTTCAGCGAGTAGCGGTTTTTACGTCGGCGGTAAAAATATAATTCAATTCCTCCTATATTTCGTACTATTTTCGCCGTAAGAAGACCCACATTTGTTACTACCCAATGTTTTAAACCATTTTTCGGTCATATACCTGCGAGTATGTGCAAATATTTTTTCCAGCGTCCGCATCAAGTTCTTATGTATCGTAACTTCATTCCATCTGTTCGATTTATCCTTAAGTAACGTGTATATATAAATTAAATTCACCTTTTATTAAAATATTTAATCAAATTCGGAGTACGCCTGTTTGATGGTAGAAGTTGGTGGTTTCGGAGGTGTAGCGAAAAAGTAGTCGTGGAATGCCAAAAGCATATTAAGGGAGGGGGCTGTGGTTTATAAATTACAAATACATGAAGTCAGTACTTTCTTTCTGAAAATGCGATAAAACAAACCTAAGAAAGACTAGGGTAATTATTTAATACAGCCCTTATTTTTAAGCCAATAGGAATTTGAGCACTCGGCTGTTCAGGTACTTGACGTGACAAATTGCTGGGAATCACTCAGGAATTAAAAGCATTGACATATCTTCTTTTGAGCCGATAAAACGAATCACCAAATGTACACACACTAGATATTAGCTAGTATAAAAAAAATCTTTACATATTCTTCACAAAAGCCTACCTATGTAGGCTCATAGCGCAAACATTGTGAAATGTCCAGCACAATAGAATAGAGCCATAATTTATCATCTCACGTCATAGTACCCCAAACTGCGGACGGTAACGTGAGGCATTAGATTCGTTTGCTCGTTAGGAAAAACGGAAGAAATAAGAGCCATCACGTGGAAGGGAAGCATGGAGGTCTCCTTAAAAAGAAAACTCTTCCATAAATTATAAGCAGGATGAATGGAGCCAATCTGAGGAGAAGTGAGCGAGAGAAAGAGAGAGAGGTAGCGGAAAAAATAAGGAAAACTGAAGGGGACGAAATTCAAGGTGGAGCATGAAGACTTTTCCTGAAAGCCCCCAGGGAAAATCAAGCGATAAGGTGACTGAAAAAAGATACAACAGGGCTTGCAAGCTATACGCGAGAATAAAAACGAATGCAAAAACATAACACTTTCCCTATGGGATTTTGGCCGGTGTGGCGGCTATACTCATGGATACCTATCTCAAAGCTCAAAAGTGCAATTAATGCAACAAACCTTTTGACAACAACCCTAAATTCAGCAATGAATGTAAGAAAAATGTGTTCGTCGCTTGCTTTGGTAGCCAACGGATGCAAATAAAGAGTACCAGTCCTCGTATTCGCTCGTTTTTCCATTGAACATTCTACTTATTCATTATGGTTTTTGCTGAATAATTTACAAAAATATTTAGGGTCTTCCTTATTATACGTTATAATTATTATTCACCAATTATTAAAAAGTCCTCTGGAAAATTGATAAAACTTCCATTATTCATTCCCCATGGGATCATGTGCATGAAACGGGAAGCGATGGAACAGAATCCGATATCATGTCAGAGTGGAGCATCTCACATAACATTAAGGAGGCACCTCAGAGAAAATATAAACAAGAGCTACATTATGTCTTTGCGCAGATCGGGATTGAAATAACAAAATTCATAGCACTTGATGGGTTTGGTGAATTTGGTTGACCACGAAAATAGCGTTTATAGTCATGCTATTTGCTGGAATTATAAAATACTATTCTAAGTTAAACCTATCACCATAGGACAAACGTAACGATTTTAAGAAAATCTATTCACAAATGTTTCATTCTTTTGCTTCCATTTACCGTTATAATAATGAAGCTGGAGTTTCAAAATTAGTCCCGGCTTTGCTAGCGTGCATACACGCTGAGCGCTCTTATATGTGTTTAAACAAAGCTAGCCGCTTCTTTCTTTCTTGTCAATTCAACGAATCAGTTTTTGTACAGCGTTAACCAATATTTTGCATTACTATCACACGCGCGTGAAACCGGCATCCTAATGAAGGTTTCCACGAAGAAATTTACTGAGTAGATGAAGCATAGGGACACGAATGAAAGAATGGATCCCCCGCTATTAGCGTCAGAACTAGCAAATATTGTGGCCAATTTGAATAAGGCTATGGCTGAATGTAAAATACTGGATGAGGTAAGTACCTAGATCTTTAATTGTATGAGATCTAACTTCGTGGAATTTGCTTGTGGCCAATTGTATAATTTGATAACTTTGTCTACTTGAAAAACTTATTTGGTACACCTCGACCGGTTTCAAGACTACTTTGTCATTTTCTAGAGGAAACAAAACCTTTTATCTCATGGCGAGTCATTAATATACCCATGTGTATGGGTTTGGGAGAAGGCAAAGAAGACAGGAAGGGTTTTAGAAGAGGGGTATGACAATGGCGTGGAGGTTAGAGGTGAATGAATACGGGCTGGGATTGGACGTGACAGAACATTTCCTGGGAGGGGGACGGGGAATAGGAAAGGAGAATGGCACAATGGTATTCGGTCATTTAACAGATGTTCATCGGATTGCTTCCCCTGCATCTCTTGTAATATTTTAGATCTACCGCGTGAGCAGCGGTGACATTCACATAATCTGCCATGTCAAAAGAAATTCCCCGGGAACGGGGACCGAACCAAAAGCCTAACATCCAGTACTATGAGTCTCGGTGCAGTTGCCATTGGAATATAGAAACGTGCATAGCGAAGTGGAATGCGTATCGAACCACGGGCCTCTCACTTTCCGGGTCATTGCGTACTGGCTGTGGTGGAAAAATAAAGACCATTATTGTTCTCCACAAGATAGAAATAGTCGGTAGAATGATTCAGGTGAGGAGTACTTTCAACAAAAAGAATCTTCTTACAGCTGAGAATACAAGCAGAGAACTAAGAAAGCTCTTCATTAGATGCTACGTATGGAGCATCTAAATGGGAGCGGAACTAGGATGTTGACAGAAACAGAGGAGTCAAGAGTGGAAGCATTCGAAATGTGGTGCTACCGAAGATTGAATATAAATATTGAAGATAAAATAGATCGACCGAGTAAGCATTGAGAAATTGTTAAGAAAAGTGAGATAAAAGAGAAGTCTCTAAAAACTTTAACTAGAAGACGAGAAAACTTAGCTGGCCACATTATGATGCCTCATAGCCGGATGAAAACAATCGTAGGACTGGTGGATGGAAAGAAAGGTATTAGACGTCCCCAAATGAGTCACTCCATAGGACGAGTTATAAAGGATGAACAGAGAAGGATGATGTAAGTTAAACAGTTTGGCTGATAGGATTTTGAGAGGTGCGTGAAATTAATGTTCGGAATGATGACTGTTCATGGTATTGTATAAAAATTAAACTTATTATTGCAGGGAAATATTAAATGTAGTAGTTGAGTTCGTCTCTTAGTAAAAGGAGGGTCAATAACAATGAGGAGATATTTGTCGGAATTGTTAATGTGCTGGATAAGGAGTAAGTGGCTGGGAAAGAAAATCTCAGGCTTTTCATGTCACTATGATAAGACTAGGGGGAGAAACGGATAAGAGAACGGGATGGAAAGCTGCGTCAAACCAATTTTAGGCTATGACATGAAATGAATGAAAGCCCACGTCTAATTCCACACTTCCTCATTTCTACCGAGCTAAGTTTCGGCACATAATGTCATTTTATGTACCATAACCTATAAACGGTAGATATAAATAATTTTGTAAGTACACAAGTGCTTCGTTATGTTAAATAAAAAAAGAACTCCATCGAATTACTTTGGAAACAGCATCTTTCCATCTTAGGCTTGTTGTCGATGATGATGGCGTTCCCTACAATAGAATGAAGATCCTAGTGGGTACTCACCATCCTTTCGGTAGTATAGGATCTCGAAGTGCGTCTCCACTCCGGCCTGCAAGGCGTCCCTGAGGAGGGCGACGGCAGCCGCGGAGGTCAACGGTCCGTGGAGGAAGTCGGTGAGGGCGGGCCTCTGCATGACCTCAGCCCTCGAGTATCCGGTGAGGCGGCAGAACCCATCGCTGCAGTATATGATTCGGCACCACTGGGAGAGGGGGGTGACGCCCCCATCCCCCGCCGTCCCCGCAGATGCGGAGACGGCCTCCGCCCCACCGGGAGCAACCTCGCATCCACCTTCCCCCGCCGCCGCCGCCGCCGGCCTCGGGGCCGCCGGGGCCACCGGGTGTGGAATCCGCTGAGCATTGGCGACCACGAAACTCCGATCTGCGAATAAAAGAGGAGAAACATGTTTAATATCACATATGCTTCATATTTGTCAATGGACGGGTACAATAATACATATTACATAGTGACGGGTCCAGGAAAGGGCTAAGGGGAGCGATAGCCCCTGTTTGGTATTCAATTTACACTTGATAAGTGGTTATTTTTTATGGACCCCAGAATACTTGGAGGTTAACCTCCAGACCCCCCCCCCCCCATCTAGCCGTCCCTCAAGTCCCGATCCTGGAGCTGCCATTGGTGGTGCATATAGGTGATAATTAAATCGAATTTTGTTTGAAATAAACTTTATAAAATGGTGATGACAAAACAAATACAACCAAATACACATTGACACGGAAGGAAACTTTAAAAAAATAATAAAATTAATAATTTAGGAAGAAAAAAATTGATAATTGATTTTCATGCATGGATTATATTTAAATTATACAATAATATATAAATTATCATTTAGCATCTTAGCGGTTATCTCTCTCAGGTTCTCAGTTATGGAGGAAGGTGATATAAAAAGATTATTTTATAATAAATAAAGTCATTGCATGAGTTTCCATCACGCATACTTTGCTCGAGTGGAGTATAATATCATCAAACAGGTACCAAATACTGCAAGATACTTACCCATTCAGGGGTAGTATCTTAGAGTATTCAGGGGTAGAGGTAGTAGAAAAACTCTATAATACACATTAGCTTCGGCAATATACATTTGAAGTCCGCGGCGTCCGGTCGCATTTCTAGCTGGCGTCCATGCGGATAGTCTCTACGGCGCGATTGGGTTACTATTGGTCAATAATTGAGTTACAAGGATTGAAAAGGGCAAAAATAAGATTAAATGGTATTCTAATACTGCGTATATTCTAGGAACTTGTCCTCGGCAAATACAATGTTACCATATCACAAACTTTAACGAAGTTAGAGCTCACTTTAAACAGAATAAATTTTTCTTTCGCGGAATCGAAGGGAATAAAAAATTAGCCAAAAAACCTAACCACCACTGAAGAGAACGCAATTTTATAACATTGGAGATCAAGTAAACGAAAATTGTAGCTTCGCTAGAGAGACGGAACACCGGTGTCAACCCTGCGTCACTATTCAACCATGAAATTCAAGAACGTTTGATAATTACATGGTGTGTAATTATATTTAAAACAAAGAAAATGTTTCGCTATGACTTGGATAAGATTGACAGAAAAGTGGACACTGTAATTAGAGTTGCATTTTAACTTAAAAATTCAAGAGTCATTAATGATTAATTTTTTTTAATATCATAATTAAAGCAATTATATATAGTACTATTTTGGCCACCAAAACTTTTCAGAATCAAAGCCTTGAATTATCTTTCATTAAGCATGGGTTAGGAAGGCTTAGTTGTTTACCCAGGCCCTAAAATTGCTCATTTACCCTAAAATAATACAGTATGTGATTGTATGACTAAAATAATTACCCTAACTTATTAATATATGTAAAACTCGGCCAGAAGTTTAACATATACAACACAAGTTGTCATCATTGTCCTGAAAAAAATTGAAGGAGGAAAATTTTTGTTTTGCTGCCGAAGTCTCTCAACAGAAGAAGCAAGAATAGAGTGATATCAATGGGTATTAAATGCTGGAGAAATTGGCAGTCAGTAGCAGCAGGTATCGATCTAGAACCGTGGGAAAGGACAATTTGGCACCCGTGGACTCACAAATTATTAACTCACTGTTTTACCCTTCCCGCCCTCGCACCGAATTACAAAAACTGAGCGATGGAAAATAGAAAAAAAAATTCTGTACTAAACGTTGCGAGCGTTTATAAATAGGTACTCTTTTCCATACAAAAAATTCGGATCAGGTACGGAATGCTGCAATACATTCCTTTGTGCTGAGTACATGGTGGGCGTGGCACTTCCATCGAACATTAATCAGTCAATTACATACCTATTGGCAAAAAATTAATTTTAATAGCTACCAACGAGGGTTTCACTGATAAAACTTGGCGCTAAGTCATAATGTAAGCCAAAGATTTTTGAGAATGCGCCCGAGAATTTTTTTTCCGTGAAGCTTTGGCACCGCTTGTGATATGGAGAACATGCGACTTGCGACCAAATCCGGTACATTGGGTACGGCACGATGGGTAAGTACACATGTTATGTACAATCTGATTCGAAGTGCATCTGATTTACAAATCAATTTAGCCTAAACATATATTTTAAATATTACGCAAGTTTATCGTTAAAACTATACTGTTACTGTATCTAACTAAACAGTTAAGCTTTCCAACTATAGAGCAAGTCAGAAAGTTAAATGCTCGTTGTTACTCTTATCACCCATCAAACCTATTTCAGGTCCTGTTTTCCTACAGTATGGGAGTCATTGCGTTACGAGAATACGTTTATTTATTCACACCAAAATAAAACACAATGTCATTATGCTCAATAATAAATAAATAGTAGTATCGAAAACATTAAAATGTATAATAAAGACATAAAAAGAACTCGTAAAAATGTGAAATTTTTGATTGGCAAATTTTAGACTCTATGCGCGACTGAATGATATAAAATTACATGTACCAAATTAAAACACAATGTTTTACGGCTCTGTATGAAGGTGTTACAAACTATTGCATTGCAAAAGCATCTACTTAAAAAATTAAAACAATAATCGCAAAATAAAGTTTTCTTCATATATTCTCAATGAAAGATATTTGAGGTGATACGATAAAAATGTCTCAAACTTTGTTGTAAAAACAGAAAAGTGATAGAATGATCTGAGAGTGACATTATCTTCAGTTACGTCCGAAAAATACTCAAAAATACCGAAATTTCAAAACTTTAAGTGCGATTCGGCACGTTTCCCGGCATTCGATTGGAAAAATATTTTTCAAGATTTATTTTCTCGCCAAATGGAACAAAACTGGGGGGCGTCCGAAAAGAAATTCGGAAACGTCGAAAGAAAACTGAAAATTAGGACCACCCTAATATACTTATACCTACTAACTTGCACGAAAATGTAAAATTCCTTGCGGGTGGTCTTAATTAGAGAGCGACGCATAAATATGAAGTTATAAAACGTTAATGAGGCTCTATTGAGTTGTCCTTCACTATGAGCCATTTCCTTCATCTATTCGGATAGATGACTCAAGTCTTCTGAGATAACATAGCTAGTTATTTGGTTTGAGATGAAGACAGTAGCCTAAATAGTCTGTATTTTTTCCCAATAGGATTTTAATTTACGTGGAGGAAAACGCGGAAAGTCGGCATTTGTACACCTTGCAAGTCTTTCCGTAAACTTATAAATCTAATAAAATTATCACATCAAAGGTTTCTTTATTCACTCCTTTTAATCATTTATTTGAAAATTATTTTGAAAGACATTCAATTGAAGGCATTTATACAGCGCTTGAGTTTTTATGAATTCACTGAATTATGTAAGGTTACTATTTCTGAATATACATTCAGACAAAACTCTTTCCAGGGAGATATATCGTTCCTTTTTCGGCTCTCTTTCCACCAATTACACAGCGGTCATAAATTATTTTTCAGAACCTTTAATTCCCGGTACCAATGGGAAAGAAAGAAATTATTTCTCACGCAAAAAAGGCGTCAAACATGATATTTTCACAATAAATATTCCTGTTTCTCTACTCGGAAACTTATGCACGGTATCAAATTATGGGAAAGAATTCACGAGAACTAAATAGCTAGAATTTTAAGGCATTATAAATGAGTAAAATAAACCATCAATACAATAATCCCAACAAAAGAGAAGAGAGTAATAAACTATCAAAATGGTTAAAAGTACCATAAGTACCTACTATTAATTTACAAGGGTGCTTTACCAACCCACGAATAAAAAGTGTAATTTTTGACTGTTAATTGGTAACAATAATTAGCACATAAATAAAGATGCCGTTGACTTCGCGTGAAGCACAAAACTGGAAAGTACGCTTTTGATTATGTGACACCCAAGTGGTTACAGATTTGCAGAGCAAAAAATTGGAAATGCTGGAATGTGGCTCATTGTCAGTAGAGGCAATATTAAACCAATTGGAGTAATTCCATGAACTAAACAGAAAATTACAAGTAGAATGAAAATGTATAAATACCTTCACATATATTTAAAAGAAAAAAAGAAAACCCTTCAAGAAAAAACACTCTACTTTTCCAGGAATTTCACGCCAGAAACACTTCAAAATGTTGTCAAAATACAGTTTCTTACCGTATCAAATAAGATTTATCACATGAACAGATTTAGAACAAACAAACAGATCACATGATCAAAATTTAAATACCTGTGTAGTGAAAATCAATTTTTTCTCAATTCTTTGTTTTTTTATTAGCACAAAAAGTCATTATATTAATTCGTTGGAGCTTAAGCTTCCCTAAAATAAATCTTAGAGTCGCTCTCGAGTAAATCCATCAATTTATCTGAGAATATAAACGGTTGTAAGCGGTAAACACTTTGTGTTTGGTACATATTTTACATTCATAAATGTCACAGCACAAATCATGGCAAATAAAATGTCTATTCAATATTTCTAAAAACAGAATCATTTGCAGCAATAAACAAACCTTGTATCATATTTCACTTTAAATAACTTTAGCAACATATAAATTAAAAAATGGCATTTATCGATTGACTGAAATCATATTATTTAAGTCTAGAGTCCAGTTCCGATCTTCCCAACGGTTGCCCGAGGATATGATGACATTTATGGAATGAAGTCCACAAAAACAAATCCAAATGTTTCAAAACTAAAAGGTTACTATCATTAAAGAAATATTGCTTTTTAAGTTTAGTCAATTTTCAGTGAAATCTATTCTAAATCCTTTCAGTGAGTTACATTCTGCCGGTCGGTATTTATTCAAAAGCACTTCTTAAATGTACCTCCTCCGTAAATGAACCTTAGACACTTGACTTGACTTAGAACCGAGACACTACACAACTAACGAATTTAATCTCCATCTATGCGCAAGAAGATTTTTCTTTTCTCGCAAGTTTTTTATTTATTTATACTGAGATCCAATGCACTCATGCGATTTTATACTTAAAGACTAGTCGCTCTAAAAATTTTAGATTACTGAGAGGAATAACTGATCATAACTGAGAGGAATTTCAAAACATCTCTGCATAGAATAACCGACTAGTATTATACTAAATAATTATCCTAACCAATACCAGCATTTCCCCTGTTTTAGTCTTGAGTATTGAGACCACGTTGGATTATGTTTAGTCAAGATCTTAGGTAGAAAAGAAAACAAATTAGCTCACTGATTCTCATTAAAAACAGCATGCAATTCATTAAAATTCATAGTCTGTGTGCCTCAAAAATGAATCCTCTTAAAATATGTGACTGGGCTAGACAATTGAGCAGGAAATTCAAAATTTCATCCAGGAGGTAATGAAGATGTACTTACGTTTTATAGGGCATGGCTTTCAGCGACACCGACAAAAATAAGGGAGCAATTAGGGGTTAAAAAAAAACTCGTTGCCCCAAAGTAAGATCTTTTCCCAAGTTTTCAGGATCATCGTCTACCAAGGCGGAAATGTCCTTTGCAGCTGGCTGGTAAAGACTAGTAAGAATCATAATTATGGCCCTGAGGAACGTAGTTTGAGAAAACTTCGGCTGGGGAAATCCAAATTATATGTAGCCCGAAACGTGACTCGATGATAAGAGTTTGGGATTCCGAGTAGCTCACCAATGATTAACTCAAGAGATGGTACTAAAGAAAGGATGAAGATAAATCATATGGCGAGAGTCACCGGGAAGATGGATGAAAAAGAAACATTGGAGTGTAGGAAGAGACTTTTTTGTCACTCTCCTGGAATGTCCAGACGCAGATGAGGAATAAACGAGGTAGAAAATTTCCCTAAGGATGATTATCGGCACATTAAACGATATCACTAGCGAAATAATGTCTCAAGATGAAATATATAGAGTATGACTGTTTTCCCCCTTTTCAAATTAAGCACAGCCCTTAGCAGATATATTAGTTCGAGTAACAACGAATGAATAACGTATAAATAATGTACTAGTTACATATTATCTTCCCACCTTACCATTCATACATATTCAGGCCTTATGCAGTATTTTTTACAGTAAACATTCCATAAGCTTCATACATAGAGTTTGTCAGGATAATGGTTTATCAGCTGCTTTTTTACCGCAGGTAGCCAGGATAGCGAGTTTCCGAGGATTTTTAATGCTGTAATGCCAATCCATTTTGAGAGGAAAAATGAAATTATATCCTTTTAAAATCATATTTTTCTCATCAATTGGTCATTTTCCTGCTCATTAGTAGATTGCTTTAATTCACTTCTATCTTAGCTCGGTGATGCAGCAGAGCTATTGTAATGAAATGGCTTAAAATTCCAACTGGCCATAATACTCTCTTTTAGAAGATAGTTTTAATGGAATTTCAAGTTGATAAACACTATAAACATACAATTAGTTTTTACTATGCTAATTTAAAACTGTTAATCTCTTTATTCCGAAGAATTGAGTGCAAACTAACATTATGGCTAACTAAACTTGCTAATTGCAGCTAATGTACCAAAATTATTATTCCAAAAACGGAAGACGCTTGGATTTCAAATATTTTTACGAACGCTGATATTTGATTAAAAAAATGGGCTCGACACTACCAGTAATTGAGCCATGTCATTCGATGCACGGAGACTCGGCCCTAAGTTTGGGCTACACCGCAGCTACGTTGTCCCAAGAGAGAAGGCATTCAACCATAATTCGCGTTCCTCCCCTGTGCTATATGTCCCTGGCCGAGCGTTCGTTCCCAAAGGATTTTAACCCCCCATACTCGACTCGACTCGGAGAAATGCTGGCGGCGCATGCCACGTCGTCACAAAAGTTTTATATGTCCCAGCCCAGCTGAATGTGAAATATTGACCGTTCCAGAAACCAACTTTCAGAGATCTTCCACCCCAAAGCTCTAAACAGACCGTAAAATCGCCTTTGAAAATGCCACTAGCTACGTTTAATCGGCTTGCTTGCCAACATAGTCTTCGTGTATAAAATGATAACCTCTTATCTGAATCATTAAAAAGGATTTAAGAATTTTTAAATACGAGCATTTTACTCAAATGGGCAAGATCACTGGAATACATCAGCATCAATAGAAACATCTGAAATTCAAATACATACTTGCCTTGCGCAACATGCTCCGTGTTTCCAATATGAATGTACTATTCAGTAACTGACAGCCCATTTTCACTGCCTCAGGGTCTTTTTACTTTTTATCCTTCAATTAAAAAAAATCGCTGCGATTAGGAATATACCGCCTCCTAAAGAATGGTACTTTCCAAACATGCTGTTAGCCGGAAAAAACTTTTCCAAGCAAGGTCACATTCCATCACCGCCTGATCAAAATAATTTGAAGCAATCGAATCTCAAATCTTGGTACATTCCCTTCCATAATAGGTATTTTTCCAATCAAGCGTCTTATTTACCCCTTGTGGACTCCAACATAAATGCCACATTTCCTCTCAACGAAAGTGTCTCAATATTACGAACTTTTAAGGGTATCTCGATTTACCGGTAGCATTGGTCGCTCATGGTATAATTTTAACATAGTGCATCAATGTTTCTACTGAAGGATGCTTTGGAAGTATGACTTATGCTAATAATCCACTATGATTACAAACCTATCCTTAATCGTACGATAGATATCGTAAGTGCCCATGACGATCCTTCACACAGTGTGAAATAAATAATAGTGACATTTCAAAAGATTAAGTCCTGGTTTCATTCACCTATTCTCTATAACCCATTCAGGAGCACAACACAAATATCCAAGTTAGTTCGCCCAAATTCAGCAGATATTACATACTCTTAAATCAACACCGATTAGATATAAATCGAAATATTAAGAGAAATCATCAATAGAAACATTAAGCTTACAATTTTGTATCAAAAGTCGCGATGGATAAAATGATACCATTAATATACCAATCAAATAGCATCAATCTAAATCATCATTGATTGCATTACTGCTATGATTCCTATCAGGGATAATATTCGGGAAAATGTAAATAATTCGAAAAAAACAAGTGATAAAACTTCGTTTCCATTCCTTTGAAATATTAAAAAATTTATGCCTAGCTAGCAAAAAATTAAATTCAAAGCGACTAAAAAGTTGTTCCCAGCACGAAAAGAGCAATAATTGCAAATATATGGCCAGATAAAGAAGCTAAGAGGAAGCTTAATTGTAAATGATATCTCACTTAAGGCCAGCAAGGAGAAGCAAAAGACTATGTTGAGATATTCCACAATAAGTGCTACTTTTTCCAGCGTACAGAATCCAAAAAACTATATTTAAAAGCAATAAAAAGCACTTATTATTAAAAAAAAATGAGTGTCTAAATTTTCCTCTCAGGCGACAAAATTAGCTACGTGAAACCGTTTGCCTGTTGGCAATACAAAAGCCTTCCAGGAAGTTTGAATTCACGATCCTTTTCCGGGAAAGCCCTTATGCATAAAAATTTCCGCCATCACTTTTCCAAGAAATCGGAGAGGAATGTCATTATTAATGTTTCACATACCACTATAGCTCGAATGGATACGCCTCACGTTAATCACTATACTTGACTCGTTTACTATCAGCAAAACTGCCACGAGCGGTATTGCGTTGAAGGGTTTACAAATAGGTCCTACCCTAAAACGATACGCAAAGAATCAGCGGCGTTCCTAGGGGCACTCACCCGACGGAAAACATTTCCGATCTGCCTGTTTCGACGGCGAGAATTATTCTCGGAAGTGCCACTATCTCGGAAAAAAAATCCTCTCTCGACGACCTCTCTTTCGCTCGGTTCTCTAGGTCCGAAAAGTCCCTTCACAACCCCTAGCAGGAAAAAGTAACCCGCCCTTTCATAACCCATCGATTTCTCTACCCCGCTCTGTTCTCCGACCGTCCCCGTAGCTATATACGCCATCCTTCACTCCTCCATCCTCGGCTTCGTTTAGAAACTCTCTGGTTCCCTTACCACCTCACAAAGCCGAGAACTGTACGAAAAATCCACCATTTGTCCACTTTTATTCGTCACCGCTGGCTCGAGCCACGGACCAGCCCTACCCACCTAAAACCCCTCGGCCCATATTCCTCCATCTTTCTACCTCGATTCCTCGCTAATCACTTGTAATCCCCTTTTTGTTTTTCTACCCATAACCCTTCCTCCGCATGGAGCCAAAACTCCTCAACCCTTAAGAGCCAAGCGGTAGCAACCGCATACAAATCTTTTATCGCGGTTTGCTGGAAAAATACCCATCCTCGAAAAATGTTTTTTTTTCATTTGTACAACAAGTATTTTTTTTCATCGTCCTCCTTTATTAGGGAAAACTAATGAACTAATATTTATTCTCACCGACGTTCATTTCATTTTTTTTAATGATACCCTAATATGTTAGAAAGAATTGCTTTCATTGACCGAAGGCATTCTGTAGGTTGGTTTTGTGAAGCGCTTTTTTAGCAAAGTAAATATCTCTTTTTAAATATACATCGCTACTTAAGCCTATGTTCTCATCCACTGAAAAGTCAAAAGCATCAAACCTATTTTTTTTCTTTCAAGAGCCTCCCAAGGAAACCTTGTTTTAAATAACGATTATCGTTAAAAAAAATCCAAGTGTATATTTTTTGAGGATATTTATCCATTTACATTATGAAGGGAGGATTATTTTTACTTTCGTCGGGATAAGAGTGCACTTCATCACTCCAATGTTACACTACGATATAGTAGCATTAACCTACATTAGTCAACGATCCCGATATTTGTCCCCTGAGGACCTCTTCTCACGTTCCCTATAACGTAACCACTTACTAAGCGATTCAACCCGTAGATTGGCTTGAATTAGTGAGGCCAGAGCTCACCCAGAATTAAGCAAGAGGCGTGTTAATTTCATGCATCCAGGGTAGGGAGGCCAGCCCCTTTCACCAGGCTACCCCGTACTTCGAGGATTTGGTTAGGTGTCCGACGATTTCACCCGGGATTCGAACCAGGGACCCCTCGAATGACAGCAAAGCACTCTAGCCACAAACCTATCATCATCCCCTATAACCTACTCCCTACCTCCTTTAACGTAATATTTTCATATATTCACGCATTTTTCATCAATAAAAACTTGATAACGTTTTAAATACCTTCTAAGAGCCTTTCCCTAAACGATATTTCTGCTAAGTTGTCCCTCAGCAAGTTTCTTTATCTGTACATCGTCGCATGACAGTTAACTCGCGTTTACTATTGCTAAAATATAGAGATCTCTAGTTTGATAATTACTGCTTTCATTTACTGTTTTGCTCTTCGCAAAATGCTGTTAATGAATTTCACACATTCAGGGTTAATGTGACTTTTCCTGTCCCTGGGCCAATTTACGTTCAAATTCAATGAGCAGTCATTTTAACAGGGATTTTTCTCAGTGCGGATGTTATTTTCTCTGTATTGACGTCAATACACGACTGAAGTGGACTTAAAAAAGTTAATTTTTTTCGTTTAAGGCAAACAACTTTGAGTAAAAGTCATTAGCTATAAGAGCCAAAAACATTTGCTTTAATTTCTATCAATTTTCACCAAGCTACCGAGAATGCGCGTGAGCAAGTCAAATTTCCACTTTCACAGCCAAAGTGAAAAAAAATCAATTCAACAGTTCGAGCTGCTTATTTTTTAAACTGCGGACCACGATGAGCAGCAGGGAATGTGCCGTCGTTGGGATAAAAATAATGACGCGCCCCCAGTGATTCTACTAAATCGTGCGTAAAAGTTCGGAAAGCGCTAAAAGGGATCAGTGTCAGAACGTAATGAAGCTCATTTAATCTCCATTTTCTCTCATCCTCAAGCAAACCCATATCACACTCTAAAACTCGAAGGACACGTTTCATCTCCAGTTCTTCGACTTCGCCTCCCTGTTAAGCATCCAATGGATTAGCATCCTGTTCTCTTAAGAGAACTAACTCATCAATCCCTTTCGCCTGGTCATATATTCTTGTCTATGTCTTATATATCTATGTCTTTTTTTGGCGAAGAATTACTCGTTTAACACTAGAAGGACGGGGGTTTTGCGCTACCCAGAAGGACCACTAGGGGTCATTTGACCACTAAAATGTTTTTTGGAATGAAACGCCTAATTTTCATCCAATATTCAGTTTTGTCGCATTAATTATGAAATCAGTTCATTAAAAACACTTTTTTTACATTATTTAATATCAATTCCACAAGTCATAAATTAATAACAATTATTTTAGCAAGTTGCTTAATAAAAGTACATTCTTCACAAATTCCTCGTCTAATTCACAAATATTTGAATACTAATCTTTGTATATTTCCATTTTTCCCTCCAGCTAGTTATTGTAGCTGCCTAGAGAATTTATTCTCTGTGATCTTTGTTACCTGCTTTAAGTCTCTTTCTCCTTATCTTCTTTGGTCTCCTTGCATTTTTGCCTCTATTATATTCCTTACGTAATTGCTGTCTTATAAAATGGCCTATCCATCAAGTCCAACTCCATCGTAATGGGTCCTAAATGCACTTTCTTCTCCAATTCTTCCATTTACCACTAAGGTTCTCGCCTAATCTAACCATTTTATCTTCAACACCCTACGCCAAGCCCAGATCTCCAAGATTTCAAGTATTTTCTATCCTGCTGATCCGTTGAGTGCTACTGCCCGCGAGAATGTTTTCACATACTGTTTCTTTGTCTACTTTTTAAAGCTCTTTGAGAAGAGGACCGACCTTTCTTCATAAAGTCTGGGTTACAAGGTGCTTAACTATAGTGGTGCTTCTTCCGGATAATGGTTCTCGTGAGCTAGGTGAATGATTACATTCCTTCCAAATTAAAATGACTTTGAGGTGGACGCTGACCACTGTTCTTTCTCTCGCATGCAAGGATTATAAATGCGAGCATTACAAAATTCACCGCTATTTCAATCACAAAAAATCTACACCCAAGAAAATACCAAGAACCAATTTTAAAACAAAAGTTGCAGGGAAATATATTAGCAATATATGAGCGGTAGCAATGCGCAAACTGAATCGCACTTCACATTGTAACCTCACTCGGTGAGAGGTTGATGATCCTGCAACACCATAGCCACTACCAATCGCTAACATTAAAACCTACTGGGACTCGAAGGAATTTAGCTTTACACCAAAACAAAACGGAATGGATTATTATTCAACCTTGTGTATGAAATAAGCTGAGGGCACTATTGACGGTTTCTTTCGGAGTCAAAAACTTCCAATCGGAGTTTGACAATTTCAGGCTTTCATTACATCCCTTCCCTCACAAATGGCCAGCCTAAATGCTGCCAATTGGATACGAACCTGTATAACCATCAAGGTCTGCATTGGAGCATGAGTCAAGCCACAGGGGTGGAAATCTTTAGAACAGCGATTCCCAACCTTTTTTTCCTCCCGTACCCCTCCATATGTATTTAACAATTAGTGTACACCCAAAAAGGTAACTTGCAAATTTTATTAAATTATTTCACTGTGGGCAGGTGACACTTTTAACTATAAATGATTTAATACATAATAAATAATAGAAAATTTATTTTGATTACCCCATAAAATATGCATGCATAGTTCCTGGCATCCGCCAGTACCGATAATTTTCGGCTTATCCCTACCTGGTTCGTGTGAAGGGTACGCGTACCACCAGTTGGGAACCGCTGGTTTAGAGCCTCAGTTTGTAAGTAAATCATCCAAATGGATTAAATTACGGCGTTTTATAAAACGTGAACTGGAGCACGTGGTAGCTTAAAGGTGAAAGTAGTCGTGGTCTAGCCATCTCAATCACTCCAATTCCCGACACTTGAATGCCTTTTCACTCTACCTATCTTACTACCTACATAACCGGTAGTTTTAACCTATGAGTAAATACACGAAAGAGCGCCGAAGGTGATAACGTAATAACCAAAAGCTTAAGCTGACATTGAAACCTGCCACTAAGGTAATATTATGAAATATTGGAAAATTCAGCAAATGAAATACTTTATAATGGATTTATCACAACCCTGTTTCTTCTAGTTTTTCGTAATACTAAATTTACAGTAAAAAAATCAAATCCCAACCGAAAAAAAACAAGATGTAAAAAAAAAATCGGCGGAATCAGCCAATATTTCATTGATGAGAATTTCAAAGATGATCAAGAAACTAAAAAATTAACTTTGAAATCCTCTTTGATACTGCTCCAATTCTTGCATATCGGGCAAAATCATACTTTAACAACTCATTCCCACATCCCTAAAGGAGGTTTTTTCAATTTCATTCATCATACGGTATGACATATTTCGAGCGAAAATGGATACAATTTCTAATTCCAACCCAGTACACGAAAACGGATTCCCCCCTTTATTTCTCGGAAAATTATATAAAAAATAAACAAAGTAATTAAAAAAGTATTTTAGTTATTGTTTTTTATCTTTTAGTTAATAGATTTAATCCCGAAAGCACCCATATATTCATCCATCTGAGAGTTTTTAAAACTGGGATGGGAAAGTCAGTTTAATTCTGGAGCCGTTTTGCTCAACTTAATATTGTAACCAACGCTCCACCGTGAGAAGAAACTTTTATGCACCAAAATAATTACATATGCGCTTCCCTCGTTCAAAACTGTAATTTCACCAACTAAAAATCACCTGTTTTTTAACATATAGAGAAAAATTATGGTAGACTAATAAGAAGACCGGATTTTAAAGAACCAACAGCAACAAAACTCTTTTTCTTGCGTCAAATTTAGGTGTTATTCTTTGCGTGCGTGGATACTTTCTATAAAATTCAAGAAATACCTATATATTACATTTCCTAATCTCGTTATGGCATCAATGTCCCTCAAGAGCCTTAAATCATTCTCTCCTATATCCCTCTGTGCTGAAATGTATTTACTTTTTAACCCATATATGTTTTCTTTAAAAACACAAGAGTCCACCCCAACCAACAATTCTCATTCATATCCCGAAATAATTGACGTCTATTGACAACCCATTCTGCTTTAACGTACTTCTAATGCCGTGCGCTGCTGGGAACATAAAATCAACAATGCATTGCATTAAAGTTCCCTAATGAAAGCTATCGACACACACCATTTAGCATACGCTTCGAGTATTTTTCCGGATATTTATGAATTTAGAGCTCGCTAAGAATTCATGACCGAAGTGATACCGGGCGGAGGTAATAAATCAAATTTCTTTATGGCGGAATGCTTCCGTCAAATAACCATTTCTTCGAAGTGCCAGAATTTTTCCACTTGATTCAATACGCGTAGCGTGACATGCTCCTTATTCCGCACTATTTATTGGTCCAAGAATATCTACTGCGAGTACGGTCACCAGAAAAATACAAAATAACGCTACTTATTTTTCATAAGCGAACCCTTCCACCTAATTCCTTCCCTGAACGACAGGATATTCAATCAAATATGAGCAATTCATTCGTAGCAAAAGATAAATTTGCGTTTTAAAATAAATATACAGCAAAACAATATTGACGAGTATCAGTTTTAAAACATGAGATATATGATTTTGGTAAGCATATTTTACACTGTTCTCTACACAGGTTAAATTTCATAAATTATGCTTCCAATGTCCCAGTCTTCTAGAGTGAAATAAGTATGGTGCTTTTAATATCAGAATGCAGATTCCTTGCATCAAAAGGTATTCTTTAATTATTACATCATACATTTCATTGAATATCTTTAGGATACCAGTGTAGAAAATATTGTGAAAATGTTGATACGCATTAGAAAATGGAAAACTGTATCATAAGTAATTTAGTAACTATCCTATCCTATCGCCCTCAAATTTAGCCATTATACTTTCTAACCTAAATATGATTTAAATGAAAAGCTCGGATGCAAAATAAAATTTGCTTCGTACGTTCCACACCAATTCCGTACCATGATTACGACAGTGGTCAATTTCAAGGTATTATCACTGACACAGGGAGACACACGGTGACAGAACTGTCGAAAATATTGTCGGAAAAAAATTATCAATACAAAGGGAATTTTATTTTCCAAACTCGTGGTTCCAAAAAGTGAAACCGCAGGCATTGAAAAGCTCATTTCATGTGTTGCATTTTATTATATTTTAACTATAAAACGCCGAAATTAATTTTAAATATATGTTGACACTAAGAAAAATCTTAAGTAAGCTCTCAACCACTGCATGTAAGTCCAAAACTGCGCCAAGTCATTCAATTCCGGTTACCAAGTGGGGTGAATGATATCGTATTAACGCCATATCTGCATAAGGTCGCCCCTGAAAATGGTTGGACTAATTCATTTATTATTTTTTGACACACAGAAATTCATTCTGGATACTGAAGTTGTCTTTAATTCCCTTCCGTACTCACGTTGTCATTTAGACGAACTTCAAAGAATTTGGAAAATCTGTGGTTTTCATGAATCTCAGTTTTATGCTAAATTATATGCAACCACTGAAGTCCTAGTTTTTCCCAGAGTCCGCCACATAGAAAAAAGAGCTGTGGATAAGCTTGATCGAGTCGCAGTTAAATCTGCTACCTCGCTTTGAAATTGCAGTACCGCACGCCACGAATTCTTTGCAATAGTTAAGAACACGATAGGCATCCGGCGCACACGTCCAGCGATGGATTAGCTTTAATAACGGTGACTACGGGGAAAAATACACGAGGCAAGATTGCGAAAATTACGACATTCACGTGATTAATTGGGGATAATAAAAGGAACGAGAGTAGTAACAAAATAATCTCTACCTATCATGTCGTAGAAAGAAGAAAAAATTCCTATCCCCTCAGAAATTTCTTTCGGCGAACGAATGTATTTGATGTAACCGTTCCGTCCCAATGAAGGAAAAATAAAGTATGCGACGATATTGAAATTAAATATTCTCCTACGAAAATCGCATTCGAGTCTAGCGGGAGAAACGCCTTTGCGTGAGCAAGTCCACACGTGATGGTGAATGAGGTCACTACGGGGAAAAACACAAGAGCGCTCCGACAATTAAGACTTTGGAGGGTAAAGGAGGAATCGATAAGGAGTGCCAAGGAAGAAATTGAACCGCACTCTTATGGGGTTGCGCAGAATAAAAAAAATACTAGGGAACACATAACAGCGACCCCACACACCACGTGTGGGATGGTAGTCTAAAAAACTAGGTGGCTTCCCCTTTGTTCAAACCAAGTAGGTACACGTCTGCAGCCCTGGCCGCCGATACAGCACAAAGGCAAACACGAAAATATGGAACTAGGAAATCGTGCATCAATCAGGCATCAGCTGGCTTCACCTCAATTCGATGTTCGACCGGCAATTAACATATTTTTAAAATCGTTTGCCCTCTTTCCTGATTGGCGCTCCAAAAAAAAGGCAATCAGTCAATAAACAATCGAAGAGAGAGAAAGAAAGAGAAAACAGATGTCAAATGAATCATTACAAGGAAGTTGCACTGCGACTATCGATTCGTACCTCCTCGAAACATTTTATTGCGTTTTTATTTCGCTCTCTGCGGCAGAGAAAAAAAAGCTTTTTAGAGGAGCGAGGTCAGCTTTTGGAAGGAATAATTGACCATTACTTTTAAAAACCCTTGAAAAATAAATTATTTTCCCGTATTGAAGGGTTTCAAAGCCAATTTCTGGTCACTACCACCTTGAAAGCATGAGGCTGTCAACATTTATAGGATTTCGTAACGTTTCCACAAAATTGGTGCGAAGATTCATGGAAATTATTAATTTGATATATATCTACTTATTAATGCATCGTGCAGAAAGGAAAAAGAAATTTGACCCGCTTATATTGGACGCGATCCATAAAATTTCGAAGATAAAAACGAAATAGTATTATCCTCTTTTTTACAATCAAAACTCGTACATGATTTCGTGGCTTCGTGGCTGAAAGTTATCAAAAATGAAAAAAAAATACGGTAGTAGTTTATTTAGGAGACGAAAAACATGGGGTACGCGATTTAATAGTGATAATCTGAGAAAACAAAGACAACGCGCTTCTATGACTGTATAGGAGATATATTGCCGACAAAGTATTCCAAGTACAAATACGTTATTATAAAGTATATCTCTAACACACTACACGTAAGTATGATAACTTGGTACAATAGATACGATTTGTTTACAAAATAATTTATTTTAGAAACTAAAATTCTGACGGACTAGAAAACCACAAGGTAAATCTTTGAGCATAAATTAAATTAGAATTTAAATGAATCTTCCGTGACACGCGACTGCCACAGCTAGAAATAATTCATGGTTCATCTGCAAAGAGTTAAGGCTCCAATGGGGGCAAATTATTTCACGTACAAGTATTATTACGCTATAACAATACGTGAGAAAAATTCCTGATGCAGCGTAGAAAATTGGAATAGTTTAGATAAAAAATTAATTACATACATTTTAAAAACTTTTTACACGAATGTGAAACGAGAGACTAACAATCAGTGAAATAAGCTTGACGGGTGGGTTTCCAAATCCGTGAATACGCCAAGTGTCCTCCGTAATAAGTATTCCAGTTGATACGACACAATTCAAAATTGCGGTATCAAGAATTAATCCGCGGACATCACCACAATTACAGCATATCCACGATTTTAGGCCCGAGAGATCCCAAAACTCATTTGAACGGAAATTTATCAATCGGGAAATCGAGGGAAACGCGTCAAACTTTGACGCACAAGGTGTGAATTCCATTCCAATGAAACGAATCCGGAGAGGAAAGTGATTAAAACACTATTCACCACCGATTGCGAAACATTCCCTGAGGGAATCGAGGAGGACAAGCCGAAAAAATAAATAGAAGAAGGATGCTCCAAATTGAGATCAAACATCGCTGGAGAGAAAATTTCGACAAAAAATACCGTAAAGACAGAGACGAGAACCAAACTCGAAATCTCTCAATCGAGAAAAGCATTTCTCACGCCACGTAATGCTACCAATCTGACTCCCCCACCGCGTGGCCCGCCGCAAATCCGCGTCATCCACAAATCCTTGAAAGCTTTGCAGTCAGAGGGAGACATTATTTTTCCCTCCCCCCATTCCACATTATCCTTCGGGGAGCTATTTATGCGTCCCTGCGGAGCTCGCCTGTCTCCCATCCCAGGATTCATGTGGGCTTGCCCACGGGGCCTAGCCACGTCAATCATCCCGACGCGGACGAAAACACTGGGAGCTGAAACATTTTACTTTTTTCTCTCCTTCCCATCCTTAATTCTCCGGGCTCCCGATGCGTCCGCCGGGCAGTCGGACGGTGTGGCAAACGGAAAACCCAGGGACTGTCCCGAGCGCCGTGGATTGAGAGGGCGTGGGTCCGGAAGATACGAAGGGTTCGAAAGCGTCACCTCATATTTAACCGGCAACGGAGCGAGATAAATTGACGATGCATCTATCAGCTGCTGGAGTGGAGGGACAACTAAAATAACCACATGCACGACTGCACCGAGAGCTGGCTCAGCTAACCTGATTGTTCGCAATCAATCCACATAAAATTATTTGGGGATTATAATTCCCATTTCACAAGGAACAGTCAAACACTGATTCAACATACTTGTCGCGGAGTTTGAGTCTAAGCCAGTTCGATGGACCGAGAAAACTATACCGAAAGACGAAGTAACAGTACACACTGAATCTCATATATACAGCTTGCAATAAAAGGTATTCAGCTGGCAAATATGGAGTATGTTTCCATATGGAAGAGAGGCTACCCAGTCGAAACGGAAGCGTTCCGGGAAGTGTCCGGGAAGTGTTGCGGGAGTGTTCAGGAAGCGTTTAACGGTATGTGGACGCTTCCCGGCAGCTTTCCGATCACTTCCTCAACACTACCTGACTGTCGACCCTTCGCTTGCCGAACGCTTCCTCGCCAATTCGTTGTTGAAACACTTCCCGGACGCTTTCTGAACACTCCCCGTCTCTCGACACTTCGGCTTCGCTCACGCTTCCTCGCCACTCCCGGGATGAAACGCTTCCCGAACACTTCCTCAACACTTTCCGTCTCTCGACACTTCGGTTTCGCTGACGCTTCCTCGCCATTACCGGGTTGAAACGCTTCCCGGATGCTTCCTGAACACTTCCCGTCTCTCAACACTTCGGTTCCGCTATTTTGGTCATAGGACTTCCTCAAAGGATTGCTAATTTGTAATTAATAAAGTATGATTGAGAGGGTAAATAACAGTTGAAGTTGCATTTGAGAGAATTCACAAACAACCCACGTGAAACGGGAGCGTCGATGAAGTATTGCAGGAGTGGAATTAGCGGTTGAGTGCTGTGTGGGATAAAAAGGAGCATTTTAAATGTTATCACGGTAGTACACTAAAAACAGCTACGGCTTTACACAGTGCAATTCATGGTAGTGAAGAGGATGGACGTGCCGCCGTAGATTTCCTGAGTCCCACCGCCGCCAGCGAGGGTCGCAGCTGGTATAATGCCTTAGAATTACCATATTACTAACTAAGAGCGGTAGATAGGTGGTTACCAAACTCGACTCGTACCCGGAGGTAAAAGGTTCGACTCTTGGACGCGGCATTTTTTTCATAAATTTTTTCCACCTTTCATTTAAAAAAAGCCTGCTGTTCATTATTATTTCCATGATTTACTATTAAAATTTTATTTTTCCATTTGGAAATCTTTTTCTGCAATGTGGCAGCGTCAGGTGTCGGATGGACACTTCCTGAACGCTTCCGGAAGCGTTCCAAGTGGGCCATAATCTGCTTCCCGGACACTTTCGCGACACCACCTCAACGCTACCTTAACACTCGCCCGCCACTTCCCGAACACTCCGTCCGACGCTTCCCCAACACTTTCTCAACGCTTCCGTTTCGCCTGGGTAGGACATCGACACCCATACATAAAGCAAAGTAATTGAATAAACGCTTTATTATAACTGTATGTAGCACAGAGTGTACAATTTACCCTTATTACGGTGCTTCGTCAGCATAGTAGGAGATATTTATACAATTTTGCCTTAAATCTGCATGAACGATCGTCTATATTTGGTATCAAGAGGGGTCGAGTTGGTGTGGTGGCTAGAGAGCTGGCTTCTCACACAGTCAGCCCGCGTCTTCATACCGCCAGTTGCAGTGATTTTTCAGAGACTTCCCGGTCCCTCCTTGAGTTCCCTGTGGAAGGCACTTCAAGTGCAGCACTGCGACCGTCGGATGGAACGTTATTCCGTGGTCCCCTGGGCGCCTTTCGTTAGGAGTAGGCTATTGTAGACGCCGGATATCTCTCGTCTCTCCACCATTCCTTCATAGCGCAAATGACCTTAGCTCTCGGTCACCTTCTCCAAATACCATACCTTGGTATTTAAAACATAAATTTCCTTATTAAAATATTTTGCCGATTTTTGAAAGCACACTCATTTCCAACCCAATTCTCATCCAAATTAATACAAATTATTATTGACACTGTTGTCATTCAATGTGCGGCTGATTAGTCTGTTTCCAAACCATTAGAGGTAAGAAAAGATGCCATTTCAGAGTATCCCAGGCAAGGATTTGCGTCGATCTGTTAACCTGAAAGCAGTAGGTACACGTATCTATATGAAATATATGATATTTTCCATTCCAAGATTACTGAATCCACGGCATGGATGTAACTCAACAAGTGTTTGACCTTTTAGAAATGCAAAGAATGGCTGGAATTCTCATCTGATGTGTTGATGCAGGCACCCTCAACAACTCACGGGAGGACAGTCACGTGAAATAGTGGAACGATTTGCGTACGTGGAGTGTAAAAGTTTGTTTTTAACTGAAGAATCCCCAAAAACTGTCAAGGACGAATTCCAAATGAAGAGTAGATGAAACGTTTAAAATGCCTATTTTATGATTTATGGTTTCATTAACATTGATTAAAAGCAAAATATCAGCCATGTTTGACAAAACAAATCAATATCCAGCACATGCATCCAGGGTAGGCTGGATTCACCCGCGGACCGCGAAACAATTTCATGCAGCCAAAAAGCTACAAATTATTTCACAATTGAAGTAATTATGATTCTCTTTTAGAGATTGTATGTGAACTGTAAAACTGTAAGTACTACCTTAGCCTTTTTTGCAAATTTATTGAGGGAGAATCCAACCTAGCTATTCCAAATCAAAATGCGACCCCCAGGCAGAGATAGGTTGCCGATATTTTATCCATACGTTTAAAAACCAACAGATACTAAATATATGAGTTAGAAGCAGAAACACTACAATTAATACTGCATTAACCTGAGGGAGCATGAGAGCCTAGCAGGTTCAAAGCCTTCGAACATCCCCAAGCTAAAATCTCCGCTCCGTTAATATTAATGAATAGAGAAATAGTAATTCATTACGTAAGGATTTAATCTCTACAGACGTTATAAGTTCCAAATGGCACATCAAACGCCTACTGCCATTCCTTAAGAGCAAATATAGACATAAATTGGTGCTCTAAATCACAGGAAAATTGGAAGAAATGCTAAATAAATTCACAAATACCGCTAATATTCAAGCATAAAGGAATATCATTCCCGTAGTATTCCAGGGAAAGGAACTGATCCCATCACCATATTGTGCGAATTTCACTTCTGTGGCTCCGTCTGGGCTGAGTTCTGTTATCAAACGTCAAAATTAACCATAGGAACCACAATTAATGAGTAAAGGATAGATGAGATAAAAGTGTGAGATTTCTTGCCATGTAGGATGAACTAGAGGGCACAATATTTTGCATTTACATATCAGTGCTGTTGAGTGCATGGCTTGGGAAAAAAATTAACTCAAACGCTATAGCGGTAAATGGCAGAATTATCCAAATGATTCCTCATTCACCAACTGAGGAGATTGCAGATTATTTCTGAATTGCTATGTGCTGTAGACCCCAAATGACATCCAAACAGTTTGGTATATAATTAATCATAGTACCACATTATACGGTAGCGATTGCGAAATAATATTATGGTTAGAGAAATAGCAGTTCATTACAAAGGGATTTTTATATCTCCAGAAGTTATCAGTTCCACATCAAACACTTACAACCACTCGGTGAAAGGAAATATAAACATCAATTAATGATCTACTCCCTTAAAATTCACGCATATTTAACTTCCAGTAAATAAAAACGGAATGATTAATGCAAAATTGCGCATAAAAGAATATCATTCTAATTGTAACGGCATTATAAAGACGGGAAGGAAGAATATAACTAGGAAAAACATGGAATTTAAAAAAAGTAACGCTTTTAATTCCATATTAAATATCAAGACAAGTGAAACAAATCTACAGCATCTTCAGTTTTATTTTGTACTCTCAGCTAAAATCAATTCACTATCACGAGAACAGAATTTGAAGACCAACAGGAGGTGACATGGATTAATTTCCATTCGAAAGCGATTAGTCAGTGCAAACAAAATACATTAACACACAGTAAAGAAATAAACTGCAAGACAGGTATGATTTATCGATTGGAAATGCATTTCCAACGGTAAAAAAAACTGAGAAACAGTTATTTTCTAATTAGAATAACAACGAAAACCAAGTCACAAAAGGGAAAACTGTATGCCAGATTTCAATACTTGGAGTCCTACAATCAGAAACTCTGCGCATGACAAAATTGAGCTAGTACGAGAATGGCACAAAGTCATTTCCACCCGATAGCACTGAATTAATACACCTGCCTTAACTAAGAAGGCTTCTACATTGACTCTCGCCCACGATATCCAAGCACATCACCGTATTCAAGTCATCCATTAATAGATGTAGAGCCATGTGGCATGTAAGGCTGGAACTGGATTAGCATTCATTTCCGCCCCCATCTCTACTCCCAAACCAAGGGGACTGCATAGAGGAGTCCCAATTCCATTTCACTGGAGATTGACTTCTATCGCCAATTCAGTCGCTTCTTAAACGGCTTTCAAAAATGTCCACAGCGTGATGATTTATTGCAGAGTGATCACCTTTTTTTTCCAATATTTAGCGGATTAGTATTTGCGAGGAATGGCACTAAAAAAGTCATGTGTTTTATAGAACACATCATTACGAATAAAAATTTCGGTTAAAACCCCTTACTTTTGGTATATTTCTCTGTGAAATTCTAATCGTTCAACCCAAGAGCGGTGCGAGAGGTGACTTTGTGTAAACCAATTTACATTCGCGGAGGGTGACAGCACATTCAGAGACTGAGTGAAGAATACTCATTGTAATATTCGTGCCCCAGGCGCGGAGGAAAATTCAAAATAATCAAACCTCTCCCTCCCCAAACTCCCTCATCTCACCTATAGATCGACCACTGTCCCCAACACCCGCACGTCCCCTCACTGAGGAAAACCAATATTCGCCTCCATCCGCGCCCCCGGAGGCGAGGGGCGGGAAAAATTTAATAAACGCGGAAGGCCATCAGCTCGTACGTCGCCATTCAATCGGCTTGTCACCGGACCTGCGAGACTTCCGTTTCCTGCCCATCCTCTGGCTCTTTCGTGTCCGGGAGCAGCGCTTCCATCCCCCGCCTCGGCTCACCAAGTGCCACCCGCGGAGGGAGACAACCTTCCCGATCAAGTGGAGCGTTAATAACCGAAGACGTCTCTTTCGACGCGACACGGTTAACTTCGCGCCACCGTGTTCTTCGCTGGGGTGGATATTCCCGAGACGGATTGATAATTCCGCGACGTGGCCTGGTTTATAGCCTGACAGAACTCTGGTGGAGCCTGGAGTGTTCTCAATTCCTCAGGAATTCGACGCTCCCGTTCCGCTGGTGTCGATTAAATTGATGAAATTCAATCGAGGGGAAGGTAAACACATCCAGTCATCCCTTCTTGATCCAATTAAGTCGATTTATTACATTTTTTCGCAAGCGTGTAAATATTTAATGTTCTGATATGACAATTTTTCTGGGTGATTGATGCCTTAACTTTCATTGGATATCAGTGGATGCAGGGTGACGCAAAGCCACGTAGAGTAATTATCACAGAAATGTTGATTACTATATCATATAATGAAATCTTTTACATCAATATTAGGAAGATATCCATCAATATATTTATTTTGAGGTTTTATTTTATGCCAAATAAAAGTTTTTCACGTATTTACTAACTTGTATTTAGTAGTTAATTCTGCTAAATGCACATATATAATCTTTGTAAATTTTCACAGATTTTTATTTGGTACGACGCATTTCGACGCTAACTTTACTAACGTCAAAACGTGTCGTACGAAATAGATAACTTGTGAAAATTTACACAGGTTGTTTAACTTCATTCAGCATGAATTTTCACCGTGTAAAAGCCGAATCGATCGATTTTTATTTTCCTAAAACTATCATTAATATGTTTTTTGCAGAAATCAGTGTTTAATATGGCACAAATTACAAATAAACATCGTTAACACAGGAGTTACTATTAATTATCTTCATAAATTCTATTAACCATATACTGTAATTAATTTTCCACCACAAGACTCATAATTTATTAGATAGAGTGGGTGTATGGAAAGCCTGTGTAGTTTTTCTGCACTCCGCTCATAAATTTTCCATTCACAAAGAGGTTTACGTCAAATGATTATATACTCACAAAGCTGAGTACAACTACCTGAGTAACTTTAATTTACTTCAATAAAGGAGGGATAAGCATTAGATTTGCTTAATAATAAATTTCTTTTCAATGTCACTTGAAGTAAGAGTCAAAGACAGGGAAGTGAGAAACTTTGTCGTTGGCTTCGATTCATCAATTTTTTTCTTTAAACATGAATGAGTCATTCTGCAGTATTGCTAACGATAGCATTCACAACAAGTTACTGGTTTATGACTTGCTTGTTTTATGACCTGTGACTAGTCAAAACTGAGACAAATGAAATTTCACATAAAAGTATCTTTACTCCAAAATGATACCAGGAGATAAGGGGGCTATAGCCCCCCTTCGATATCCAATTTACACAAGTAAGAATGGTTATTTTGCTCGGACTCCCGTACTGCCGGGAGGTTACCCCCACTCAGCCCCCCCTTGTCCCTATCTTGGATCCGCCACTGTGCAGCACTAGAAGCTAATACACATATTCAATACTGGGACCGACCAATGCAGACAAAACCATAAATTATAATAGACCTGATATTTTATTGATCCAAAAATAAGAGCAAAATGCAAATATAGTTGATGAAGCGTTGACGCTGAATTACGATGTTAAGTACGCTTAAAAAGAAAAAAACTAAATGCATCAAAATTTGGCCGGTGGAATAAAAAAATGTTTGGAAATTGAAAGAAGTCAGTATGAACCCATTAAAAATCCCTGCGGAGGGAGTGTTATCAAAACGTTCAAAAATGCATTTAAAAACCTGAAAATTCAAAAACACCCGACGAACCATGGAAAAGAAAGCTGTTTTACTACAGACTTTCCAGATTGTGAAGAGATTTCTGGGCCAGATATGATCGGAAAACGAAGGGGTAAATTCTCTTCCCTAAAATCCGAGACAAATCTTTATTTACCTCTAGGATTGGTGAATATTTCAAGTTGGTGGAAACCAGCTGATAAAGTGCAAACATTCGCTTATAATAGTAATAATAATAATAATAGTAATAATCCTTTATTCTAAAAAAAAACATATAAATGGGTTCACTCCATGTTTATAAACATATTTGGAAGTCAGGTGCCCCACTATGCAAAAGACCTTAAGGTGCGAACAGGTTTTTAAATGCGTTGGTCAAAGGATGTTTGAAGGTGTTATATCACATGCACGACCATTTTATCAGAAAAATCAAAGAAACTTTCTCTAACATACAACATGACACAACTTGCTGGCAACATAAGAAAAAATCTTCACGAAGCATATTTTCAATGTTTTTGCAAAACATTAACAATTGTTAACCTTATCCAAGAAAAGACGCCCAAAAAGTCTCTCTTCTTTAATTTTGCTTGGTGGTAGATTACATCATTCAGTTCTCATGAACAAAAAGGATCTTTTGCAAAGCTTGAGACACACTTTAGTTATAGGAACCCAGTAGCCTCTACACCGATTATACATAATGTCAGTCCATTTTTTTAAGGCACATTGCGGCTTCTTAGAAAAGCTATTTTAATACCTCGTAGCAGTACGTATTTCTAAGAGAAAGAACTCTCAGTCTAGTGAAAATATTCGTTTGCAGGAAAAACCCCGGAGTACTCCATTTGCGCCGAAAGGCTACACCATCTCTCGGGCTTTAACTCAATCACAGCGTTAATCAAGTTAAGGTAAAATATGAAACCTGGCCGGTAAAGGGAAAATAGACAGCTAATGGAAGTACGCGAGAATACCGGCACCCCAGGAAGCCAAGAGTTAGAAGAAATTAGCCCATCGTAATCAACTTCCCTGTAATTGAGTCCATGCCGCCCAACCTTATTACACGCTAACTATGTTCTCATCTCTCGATTATGTACATAGCACTTTTTAACCAAAGGAAAACCGATTGGATAAAAAATTTAAAAGGATATGTACGTTAGATACGATGTTCTCAAAATCGATGCATGTATTCAATTTTTCGAAAGGTGCTACTTATCAGTGATATCTCTCACCGACAAAGGCAGCTAAAATCAAAAATCAATTAGGGCTCACGTTAACATTTCATTTGATCTTTTTGATGTAGCACCTCGCGTGTTCAAGTCACGTGTAAAAACTAATTTAGCTAGAATCCACACCCCTTCTGAGGAGGTCATATGAATTCTAGGGTCAAAGCCATACAATGACTTGAATGAAAACGTCACTATCCTTAAATTATACTCGAGCATAAACATATCAAATGTTTATTCTTTGTAAATGCTGGTAACTCTGTGACAGCTAGCCGCGAACTGATTTGCGGTTACAATCCAAAATTTGGCACTTTTGGATGGTAAAATTTGGATATACCCTTGAAGACAATAAAATTAGTCAATCTTAAATCAAAACAACTTGAAAATAACTGTATATTAGTTGATTTTACAATGTTTAACACCAAAAGGAGGAAGAAAAATAGTATAAATAAGTTGAGACAAACCTTAATTGCTAGATGAAATAAGGCTAAAAAAAAATTAAAAAATTCCGACTGCTGTCTGTTTCCCCAGCTGCTGTCTTTTGTTAGAGAGCCACCTCTCTTTATGATCCCATTCCTTCTCTTTACGCTAAATATACCTTTAACCCCCATGACAGGCAATTATTTAGGTTTTAAGATAAATCGTGAATACAACATTAACTCTTTCTTTTTTCTTTCCATGCGGTGACGTAACAACTGGGTTTAGCCAATAATTGCCTTCCAGTAGGAATCAATTTGGAAATCAATCCTATGGCTTACCTGTTTCCTTTCCATCGTGATCTTCTGCTCATGCGCAGTTTGCGTCAAAGAACAGAAATGAAAAGGATAAATGAACGCGTGAATAGTGACTAAGGAAATATGATGAGCAATTCTCACGCGGGTAATTTTATCAAAATCCAGGTGTCACACGCTATAATATTTCACTATTCTAAGAATTCCGATCGTAACTCGTAACCGATATAATCTGTTTTAAGCGTTATATAAGTTCAAAGAAAGAAGTTTTTCCATGGTCCTCTGTAACACCCTGGATCACGTAACCCATAAACTCGTAGAATAGATCGCAACTTTCTCATTACCTTCCCGCTTGGAACTTCTCCCGAACCCTGAAAGGGTGGCTCCTAAAGGAGTATTACCGAATTCTTTGAAAACACCCTTAATTCCCAAGGCTTGCGTGTCCTTCTAATTCACCTTCACGCCATCCAGGTTCTCTCCTCTCGCTCTCCAAAACCCTCTTCCGGAAGACTCCAGTTTCCAAAGGGCACGGATCGCTGGCAAACTACTCTCTCAGATTTCCAACAGAGCAGGTATTTTTAAAAAATGTGATCTATTAAGGCTTCAGCAAAAGGTTTATATTGATTAGCATCTTGGAGAAGTAGGTCTTCAAGAATTAAATGCAAAATTTTAGGCCAAAGTTTCAGTATATACCTTCTCCAATGCTATTAATATGATTAAATTAATTAGATACATAAAAGGTTTTACACTTTTATCGTAAAATTTGGTGGATGCTTCTAATGACTCATGAAGTTTTTTCGACGTTAAAAAATGGAGACCAAGAGAAGGAGAAAAAACCTAAAAAAGATTAACTTGAGAAATAAGTACTATGATCGATAAAGGGAAAAAATGAATCAAAATAAATAATTCACATGATTTCATGGTAATCGTTTTATTCACCACTTTTATTGCCGTAAACTCATGCACAAAAACAACACGTTTTATCTAATCAAGCCTATGTTACCTCTTCACTCACTTTCCCACGCAAACTTTTTTTCAGTGTATACTCCCACCCGTCACTATGAACAGACTTAAGAGAATGAAAGTCCCTCCTGAACTGCAAAAGTTGAACACTCGAGCAGGGCAAATATATATCTTTCTAGTACAATACTTCAGTATGCCCCCATAACCGCATATCAAATAAATTATTGTTTTTTTTGTCATGAGTTTACACTTTTATGGTAAAATTTGGTTAACGCTTTTCATGGCTCACTAAGCCTTTTCAACCGTATAATATAAAAGTTTAAATACATAAGAATTACTCCACAGTATACCATCCAAGCCAAAAGGAACATCAATGAATTTTATGGTCATTTTAAATTTCACAATTCCTTCCAGTGGATACTAACACTGGCAATGTTTTTATTTCTCAATTTACCTGCCTTATAAATACAGTGATGTTCCTAAAAGCGGAATGATAGACTATTCCTTCACGATCTTTACAAAGTTTGGTAATATCAAAGTGGATCTGTGCTTTTACTGATGCAAGAAGCTTAATATTTAAATGCAAGCAGTGGAGGGGAATATCCACGTGAATCGAGCACCGTGATATATCGACTATGTATCTTCAGAATCTCACTAACTCATAATATCTTTTCGGTTTATGGACATCTCGTGAAACGCTTATTCTCACTAAATACCCCATTCAACGCCATAATTAAGATCTCCGTTCTACTCACTGGTTGCACTTAGAGAAACAGATTTTTACTCGATATTTCACAATTTACCTCTTCCCTTAAATTTTGTACATTTTCCACCACGTACAAGACAAATTGGGTCCAGTTAAGGACCAAAATGAGGGGTGAAAATAAAATGGAAATACACTCTTTATGTAGCAAATATTCAAAGATAAAAGTGTATTATCCGAGAAGGTCTCTCTGGTAATGAATTGGGCGAAGTGAATGCATATTATTTAATTATAATTCAAGCATATACCATAAGTTACGTGAATTATTTTAGATAGAGGTTTATACTGAAATTTTGAGGGAAAATAAAACTAGAAGCGGCGAGGTGCCTTTGTAAAAGGTCTTCCGAATTCGAGTTGTATGAACAAAGATTGATGTCCTATGGGTGATACGATAGACTGAGACCTATTATGTGCCTTCTATTACGGCAAATGAACATTTTTTTCTCCGCTTGCCCTCATATGTTACTTATACAACTCATTAATAAATAGCAAGTCAGTTTGCCCTTAATATTAATAGCATCGGTTGGATTAAATCGGAATAGAGGGTGCCTGAGTTCCGTCTACCACAAACACAATTATCGCATTTATTTTATGTTGAAAAGATTTTGAAAGGTATTATCTTATTATTCACTATTATATGTTCGATCGTATGATAGTATTGAGGGAATTATTTTCACGTGATCTTGGGTAGTGGTACATCTACATCAATAACCATCATTCATTTATTTCAAGTCTGAATTGCGAGTTTATTCAATCGCATAAGCTAGACTCAGAGATAAGTTCTTCGTAAATACTTATAGATTATTTCGGTGCTTCATTATTTTAAATGTTCTTTCCAAATCCTAACGACAAAATTTAAGCGGAAAATTATTCTTCCCACATGGGCTAAATTTTCATTTCTTTTAAATCAAAAATTTAGCCGTGGAGGAAAATAAATATGACGATTATATAATTTAAGTACCGTAAAACGGCCTGACTTTGCCCCAAATATTTTGACTCCTCACTTTATTTTTTGTTTAAATCGCTTGAAATATTTTTTTAAATTTTTTATTTCTTTCCGGTTAGATTGTTGATATTTCAGTTACTGAAAATCAACTTTTTAGATCAGTAATGTATTCAAAATATTTTTTTTTTGTTTTTTAATGTCGTTGGAGCAAAGTCAGGCGGGAATCGGGTGACTTTTCCCCAACATTTTATTCCTATTGTAACACACACAAGAAAAGGTTTTTGGAGAAATGAAATATCATAGGAGTATTTTAAGAGCTTATATGTTAGAAAGTATCAACTTTAAGACTAGGCCACTCATACTCATAATTTTTTTTATATTTAGAGGGCATTTTACTACCTACACCAAAAATGAACGAAAATAAATTGTAAGGACATGGGAGGACGAAATGAAAACAGAAAACTCAAATTCAACAGTAACTTTACGATAAAACATTGAACATCCCAATGAAATGAGAAACTATGTGACTTTTCTCTAAGAATATGTCAGGGGTAAAGTCATTACGGATTTCTCTGAAAAGGTACGTTGTCCCAGAAACTTGCTAATATAATCCTTCGTGATTGATGTGAACAAAAATATGATTTATGCAGCTGATCTATGGTGAATTTTGAGTAAAAAAATACATAACTCAACTTCTGGAAGCGTCTAGGAGGCCGACAATCAGCAACTTTTTACATATTAACTTTAGTACCACATAAACACCCTCCTCACAAAATCTACAGCACCCTTCACTAGAACATGCAAGACTACTGGAAAAAACTTTTAATGTCTTGCAGTGTTGCCAAAGAATCCAAGAAAAATAAAATAAACCTCCAAATTTACAACATAGTATCCATTTCTATGAAATGAAACATTGTTGACGGGGTGGGGAAAAGTCAGGCCGCTTGGGGTAAAGTCAGGCCGTTTTACGGTATAGCAGTTGTACCGTGAACTAAACAATTATATCACAAGTTTATTAAGTTACGCCAAAATGTATAATTAAAAATACGAAGATTCTCATTTTGAAATTTAAAACCAAACGTTATTAGTATTAATCCACGTTGACTCCAACGTACCATTCATTAGAATGCAATCAAAAAATGTTTTCAATCACTATTTCATTCATTCGTTACATTAAAATATCAAATACACATCGATCTACGAAGAAATCCTCTTGAAAACTATCAATGCTACGAATTGTGCTACCCTTGTATAAAAAAAAACTATTTCATGAACAAAATCCCATAGTTTCCACAACGATCTACGAAGAAAACCATCTTTAATACCATCAATTCAAATAATTATGGTATCCTTATATCAAAAACGATTAAATTATAAACTATATCCCATAGAAGTTGATGCGTAGTTTTCCGCGGCGTTGTCTAGATGATGTCTCCATGTTTCTGGGCTTCACCGCGTGGATTTTTCTTTATGACGACAGTTTCTCCGGTATTCCAACCGGCGTCTTCAGGTCGATGTCGGGATTCAATTTTTGGTGACTTATATAGTTCATTTTTGGCGCCAATTTTTCATGCTGGATGCTGATTGGTCCACCTTCTTTTCTCTCGTATGACCCTCTTCCACGAGCTGTGGAGAGGGTAGCCGTCTTCTCTATGTCTGTCTGTAGAAACTGTCGTCATAAAGAAAAATCCACGCGGTGAAGCCCAGAAACATGTAGACATCATATATCCTATAGGTTCTCACAGGATAAAGCCAAATCAATGAAGCTGCGTACATTGGCACCCCGGGACGAAGCACGATAAACTATCATAACCAAATGCGGGCAGAAGAATCGATCATGACGCAAAGTAGGTTCGCTGGGCACTTCTACGTCACGAGGAGAGTCAAAAGGAAACCGCGCGCGACCTTCCTCCTCTTCATGTGCGCCGACGGCAGCAGAGTGGAATGAATAAGGGGAGGCACGACGTCCTCCTTCAAATGATGAAAATGGGGCAAAAATAAACCCCTCACAATGGGACTGGTTTTCAGCATGTGCTACCCGAATTGGGCCCTTGTTTTCGCGCATACCCCGACAGAACTAGCTCGCTTTTTTCCACGCTTGCAATTGGTAACCGAAAAATCGTATGGCCATATGTAATGGATGAAACATAAATGGATGAATGAATGAAGATCATTTACACCATTTTCACATTGGAAATTCTCGCCATGAAACAGAAATTCATTAATAATGCGATCATGACAGTAGCAGCACATAACAAGAACATTAATATGACGTGGAAATAAACATTTTAAATTTCATTTTAAATAAATGAAGTTGATCAAATTAAAATTGTTTTGATTACATTTGCGTTATTATCACTTCTATCAGAAATAAAGTAGAGATTATTATTTAAAATGACTTCTCCAGGAAATCAGGGGTTTGATCTCCGATTCGAGAATAAGAAATCCTGTGCTCTCGTAGTTAACAGAAGTGTTTTGGACAGACGCGTTAATTATACGAATGATGCATATGAAATACGAAAATGAAAATATGAAATCTTAAACTTTTTCAAAAGCATCCACAAAATTATAAGATATCCAATGTTTTGTATACGAAGAACACGGGTGAAAACTACGGTTAACGACGCCAAATAATGGAAGTTCTGCATTTTTTGCTTTATGAAGATCTTCTGTGCAATGCAGAAGTCAAATAAGTTTTGATAACTATATTTTTGTATAATAATAGCCAATTCTTATACCTAATTAACCATTTGACAAAAAATATATCGAGTCGGGGTTAATTATGTAAAATTCCTCCACAATGAGCACAATAAATAATATGAAATCGAATCAGTAAGTGAAGCTCGTATATTTTACTATTTCGAGCAACTTATCACTTTTTCTAATTAATTAACTAAAATAATTAAAAAATCAATCTGTTTCTATGATTGCCTATAAGCCAAAAGAAATAAATGTCCATCGCCTGTAACAAATGTACCAAAAATAATAGATACAACCATCAACATCCATTCGAAGTAATGATTTTGAAATGATCCTGGTTGTCGTGGGTTGGTTCTTTTATTATTAAAATGCATATTTTCATTCATATTCGACAAAAATTTCACCACTCAAAAAGCGAATGTAAAATTCGTTTCTTGCAGTACTTCATTACAGTACCTCATTCTAGTTTAAAACGATTTTATTTCACCAAATTAGCCGATAAACAGCAACTAACTTGTCAAAAAAAAGGTCACGTGTAACAACGTAATGCACGGCCTGAACTTTCTCATGGAATGATAAAATTCACAAGCTTTAAACAAATCAAGCGCACGACAGGAATCAGATAAAGTCGCTATTTTTTCAGTTCTTGGTAAGTATTTCAAATTTTCTACGTGTACTTGGAAAAAGCGAGAAATATCTGACCCGCAACATCGTATCTTCTTTAATCATCGTATATTATGTTTGATAAGGAAAGTAAGAGGCAACCTGCACGATAGTTTCTTGTTCCAGTCGAAACACACAAAGGAAGCAAACGTTCTGAGATCTACACATTATTGTCACCGTTGCATGTTCGGAGTCCCTGCCGGAGTAAAACCTGCTCGTGAAAATTCCGAGGAGTAAAAAAGAACGGCCAAGAGCGATCAATATGAAAGGGGAAAGGATGCCAATGCAGTAGAAAAATCGACCCCACTACGCAATGGGGTAACTTTCGACGCAAATCCGCATCGCCACTTCCGTCAATATTGCCTGTGTAACAGAAGACCGCGACTTTGCCGACAGCTTTTGAGTCACCGCGAGGAAATAATGCGGGATGAATCATGTGCCACCCATTCCTCTTTTGATATTAATAAAACAATCCGCGAAATTGATAGGTCTTTTCAAAGAAATAAGGGAGGGAAAAGAAAAAAAAACGTTAATGCGTCGCGTGTTTAGGGGACATAAAAATCATGCTGTAGGAGCCATTAGGCTTTCATGAATAAATTTCCTCATTTTGTAGAAGGGTGAAAAAAAATATAATGCGATAACGCCGCAACGTAGATTAATGCCGAGAGGTCCGTTTGCTTGGTGAACTAATTGATCAAATGAAGCGTGTAATTACGCTGTAGTGATAAATGGCTTGACGCCAATAAATAAACGTTGAAAATCATGAACTGGCTGAATTACGTACCAAAGCAGAATCTTAAATATTGCTATTATAATGTGACCAATAAAAGAAAAACTTCACCAAGCATGATATTTTAAACTAATTATAAAAGCATTTAATTACTATTGCGACAAGTGAACAAATACTAGGCATAACCATGTCATTGAGAATATTTTTATCAAATCGTTTCAAATCAATTGGGTATGAACAGAAACTAATGGAGAAAAATTTTTGGATACGAATTTATAGTACGGAAACCATTTTCCGTGAATCGGCAGGTAATCTTAACAAGATTCGTAACACGCAAGTAGTCAATTCCACACAATTAAATCTCCAGCACTCTATAGTAAAAACAAATAAAACACTGACGCAAAAATGTCAGTAGCAGGTACATGCATCCACAAACACGTAAAAGCTTAGGCACAAAACTGAGAGGCATGAAATTAACGGGGAAATCATTAATATCTATAATTATATAACACCCACATGGAAAATCAACGCAATTTAACGATCATTTTCCCCAGCTTCGACGCTTTCTGGCTTTCCCGAGACGTCTCGAGAGTGCATGACGTGCCATCGTCATGGACCGTGAGTGAAATATAAGTGACAAAACTAAGGGTGGCTTTTATTTCAATTTCGATTCCTTAAATGAAATCGGAGATACCTTAATTAAAAAGATAAATTAGGAGATTTCCGGCACCAGAAGGATCTAGCGCAAGAGTTGACCGCTACCCGCAATCAATGACTAAGATATGATAGTAAAACTCATAGATAGTAACTATATATTAAGATAGTATGCACAGGATCTCGAGCACGAGTAAAAAATACAGAATAACGTACATGGGAGTGATGGAAAATATATAATTTAAAAAATGAGCAACTCTTGTTAATGAAACTGAGAGTAAAAGTTAACCTGGATATTTGCATTTTGAAACAGATTGCCACATTCATTGCTACCCTGCCAGTCTGCTGAGTTTCAATGTTATGTCAATAAATTTCTCACGTCCTCCCTTGAAATATACAAAGCATAAGAACAAGCAAATAGGAACAAAGGGGGTCAGTACCGAATGAAATTCATCCAGATGTACATATTATTATTACTATGAAGAAGTTCGCTGAATGAATAACATATAGTCAAAAATCGCTACGGGCGTACAGACAGCGTTACCCAGATGTTAAGCGAATTAGGCCGGGAGCCGCTGGAAACTCGGAGGCTGCGCGCTGGACTTAGATTGCTTGAACAATTAAGAATGAACATCTTTAAGAGCGACACTGAGAACATAGTATTAGAGCCGCACTATATTTCCAGGTCCGACCGAACCGATAAGTTAAGAGAGATGTTTTGTCGAACGGATAGATATGGGAATGCGTTTTACCCCCGAACTATAAACGACTTTAAGAAATGCTAGTCGTTATTTCCTTAGAGCATTTCCTTTTTATGTAAGAACGTCTGGTGTCCTAACACATACTGCCACACGCCTTTCAGGGGGTTCCGGGGTTTTATGTAGATTTAGATAAGAGTGAATTTTTACTAACGTAACTATTTAGATCAAAAGTAAATTAATATTTCCTATCACAGTGATTACATTCAACTCTCACATATACTTTTAGCTCCCCCACTGCATTCATATCCAACATAAAAAAATACTAGTCAGTCTATATCCCAGGCTAAGTTCACTCCACTAAAAGCTCAACCGTTTACTTTCAGTCCTCTAGATTTTTGGTAACTGCATTCAATTTTGCACTTTTATACCTTCAGACATCCCACGACTCCTATCATCTGAAAGTCAAATCTCCTTCATTCATCAGTGTTTTGCGTAGGAATCAAAGCGAGAAAGTTCTCAAATGAATTCGAGACACATCCCAATGCACTGGAGCTGAAACCTGAATAATAAGTATTGAGCCCACGTTAAGTTTCAGAAGTCCATGCCTTAAAAACCAACATTCCTATAAAACGTTATAACTTTTTCTATAACAAATTTCTGGTAGCTGAAAATTCCTAAGTTTATCCCTCAAGGACCATTAAATATTGTTGCACCTTCGGCATGTCAACATAAATGAACTGTTTTTAGATTTAAAAATGGACTGTATTTAGTGGTTTAATTTCGTCGTTACAAAGTGTTTTTGAAACTTTCGTATGCTGTGGAACAAGCACCTTCCACCGACCGTCGCTGTCTTGTGACTGACTGCGCAGTCGTTCCTTTCATAACACCGTCTCCTCTCCTTTCCCTTCGGAGGCACTCCTTACAATACAATCAATTCCCTGCCCGGGCACCCCAAACGGGGTCCATCCCCTTCTGGGGCACCACTCAGTCACTCACGTCCATTTACCTCCATTTCATTGCCGTAACAAATATCATTAAATGCGTATTCATCAACGAAAAATTTCCTTGCAAAGCGATTGATACCAAAGAACCCATAAGGCAAAATACTTATTTCAGGATTTACCCAAGAGATAAATTTTAGTTTAAAAACTAATCAAAGGATATTCTAATGAAACATATGGCATGAAACTACCTGGTATACACCTGGAAATGCAGGATTCTAATGGTATATGTGTATTGACCGCCCATTGTAAATTTTGATTGTAAACCTTCAAATGCTCCCGATCAACATTGAGTTATCTGCAAAAATCCTCTAATCAAATATGTCTCCTAAAGCCTTTATGATTAACTATTTCCATCATATGCGTGCCAAAGTGACTGGGTTATCTTATACAGTCGTGAGCTACTGAGTTGATTGAAGTGGCTGACTGTAACTTAAATAAAGTCTATATATTTATTTTATTTCTTTTTTATTGAATACCCTACTGCTAAAATTCCAAGTATAAACTGTGGTTCTTTTTCTATATGAGAACGCTGGAATCAAGCAAAAAACTACCTGATGCAACATTTCGAAGGAAAATGATTTTCAGCTGTTAGGAAAATATTTATAAATTTAACTTTACGAAGGTTTATCACCATGTTTATATTTTGTAACTAAGGGGAAACGGTAAAAAAGAGTTCGATTTCATCGCCAGTGCTTTACTCACATTTTGGCACGGATGCATTAAAACTACGTCTTGTTTTCTCGGTCGCAGCTGCACGTTTGAGAGTTGCCGCTCGTACTATCGCTGCTGGTGCCAGCCACATCATCGAGGAAAATTAATTTCCCCAATAATACGACCTGTAATCATCATTAAAGCTCAACCAACACGCCCCAATACACAACTCCATCACATATGACAGATATGGGTCACCAGCTTAACGCCCATTAAATTTGAAAACCACTACTACAGGGCTACCAACAGAATTAAAATGTCTCAAGAGAAACTCGACCATTACTCAGTTTTCAGTCCATTATGAACAGTGTTAAATTTATTCCCATACTTCTTACTATTTTTAGTTTTACTTCGCAGAATACGAGAAGGGACCCAAAAATAACCGGATGGAAATCGCTGCGCACGTCGCTCTTATGGTTAGGGCTTCTTCCACTTTTTATTTCGTCATTTCTGAGCCAGTATACGAAACGGCGTGGCTTTATACGGTTGTAATGAGTCCCTGTGACAAAATCTCCATTCTTCCGGTGCTACCGCGTCTGGTTGTTTCTTGATGACAACAGTTTCGCTAGCACTGCTGCCAGCGTCTTCAGGTCGAAGATGCCGGTCCACGATTTTTGTCCTCGTTATATAGGGGCGCATTCCAGCCAAGTGTAGGCAAAGAGAGAGCAGCAGCCACAACTGGCGGGAATGCGCCCCTATATAACGAGGGCAAAGATCGTGGACCGGCATCTTCGACCTGAAGACACTGGCAGCAGTGCTAGCGAAACTGCTGTCATCAAGAAACAACCAGACGCGGTAGCACCGGAAGAATGGAGATTTTGGAACCTCGACACCGCGGAAACCTACTCAGTCACAGCCCATGTGATACTTTATATTCGAATAGTTTATTGACCTCTTCGATTTTTGAACTGGCTGAAATTCGAGAGCAGGGCGCATCCTTGAAATTTTATTCTCTGCTCGGTAAAAGTGAGTCGGACACGGTTGATATGTTGTCTACAGCTTAAAAATACCTCAAGTTCGCAAGTGGCATTCGCAATTCAAACGCGTCAACATGTCGTTCACAAGACATTCAACGCCCGGGATGGCCTTCCAGTTCCAGAACTGATGAAAGCTTGGGAAAAACTAGTCCCATCGCATAGGAGGATATATAGTATATACTAGCACAAATATTTATCCCAAAAATAATATAATATCCTCCAAAATAGGGGAGAAAAATAAAAAAGCGTCTACTTAAACTGAATCGCAAACTCCTGAAAATCACTTCGTTTCCATGATTAATATAACTTCAATCCGATCATAATAAAACCTTTCTGATATTCATGGAATTCAGATTTTATAGGGTTGGTCTCCAATAGTCATCAAACATTGAAGTATTTTAGGACTTTGGAGGGAAAAAGATTGAAAGAACAAAAGTATCCCGAGGAACGATATGCAAACTTTTTTTCGAATTCCTAAGTTATCAAAGAAATCAGGAAGTTGATTACCCAAAATTTATTAACAGAAAAACTGTTTTAATGATAGATATCACAATCTGTAACAATGAGATGATACTAAATGCTTCAAAAATACTCTCATAAAAGTAGATGAGATAAATCAAAAGAGCGTTAGGTCGAACGGAAACGGTTACACTTGAAAATCAGATCACGCCAGGGGAGGAGCGTTTTTCACGGTGCAAACGAAGACAAATTTGGGGAAATCTTCGCGCGTGGGATGGGAAACGAGGAATCATAGAGGGCGGGTGGATGAGTTAATGAATCGCTGGAGGGAGGCATACTTGGGTGGGGCTAATGTGTTTTTCCTCCGACTTCACTCACTCCGCACGCCTGAGGAAGGCGTCCCAAACTCTGAGCCTTCAATCCCGAAAGCGCCGCCATCCATGAATGGGATGGATCTTGGGATAACTTCTAATCGAATCACAAGCTCTTCCGATTCGTTCCCAAATACGTATATATTGCACCGATCCTCTCAAAAAGCCTCTCGAGAAATAACATTAGTTTCACCCTTCCAATATTATCATCGCCCTCAAGATTGATCAAAGTTCAAAAATTTCGAAGAAAAAATACCTTTTTTCTGAAGGAGTCCTCGGACGTAACAATGGGGATTAAGAATTCATCCTAGCATTTCAGAGTATTTTATTTCCGACACGCTGTTCACGTTTAGGTACTTTAAAAATTTCCAAAGGCTGTGAAAGCTGCTTAAATCAATAATTAAAATAACTTTGAGTCACAAATTTAATTTGCTAATCGACGAGAGGTTTCCAGATAGTTGTGCCATCATGGAGGTGGGCCGACTGTGTTGAAATATGGGTCGGTGAGGAAATTAGAAGAGTTCGTCTAATACGTATCTCTATCATTTATGAAAAGTTTTACTCTCTCCACATTTGGTAAAGCAACGTTGAAAAGAAATAAGGGGCCTAAGATTATTGTGTAGAAACAATAAAAGTAATTTTCACACTCGTCTGAGTTCTCTAGAATTCAATATAAAAATACAAGTAAAAAGGAAGATGCTTATAGAACTTTAATAAATAATATGTGAATGTTCTCTGCGAATATTACAGAATTTTAGATCTAACAAATTCAAAGCAAGTACTTATGGATTTCATTAGTAATTTTTTAGAAAGAGCTGTAATTTTTCAGTCAGCTCTTTCTTTCGTACCAAAAAGTGGTACCTTGGTCAAATAAATTATGAAACTTATATTTGTACCGAACATATGTTTTTAAATATCCTCTTTTTTCCTTTTTAAAAAAGAGTTTAATAATTTATTTAAAAAAACAATGTGACCACTTTATTCAAATCCTATTCAGTACTCCCTTCTTTCTTTTCATGGGCTGACAGACAACCTTACACATGGGCATTCATTGGCTTTTAAGCGTAATTAAATCAGCCACACTCCGGAAGGTTTTTGTGCGCAAGAACAATTGAGTGACCGAACGGGGGAAACGCCCCTTAGCCTACCAACCATCCCCTCTTCCTCATCCGACAGACCTTTTTTCCGGAAGAATCTGTTCCGAGACGTCCCCTTTAAAAAAAAGAGACATAAACGTGAACTCACGGTGAAATTAGGAGAAACTTTAAACCTTTTGTTTCGCTAATTTGTGTCTACACGACATTCCCGAATCGCATTTTCAAAGAATTGCTAAAATGAACGCGGAGTAAATTTGTCTTCGTAATCTACGGAATTTCGTATATAGTGTGAAATAAATTATGAGAAAATTCGCATTTCTACGACAGGTGATGGTATTGCGACACAGATGGGTTTCCAGCGGAAGTGGTGGGAATTTATCTCTTTTGTTCTGCACAATGTATAAAAGCTTATGGAAGTATGCGTTAAAATACCAATACGGGTAAATTATGGTCGCAATGAGCATCTCTCAAACAGGTTTTGCTTTTTGGGCCAGCAAATTAACAGAGTATTTACGCTTGGGGACCACCTCGGTCTTACTTGATTTAAGTTTTCCATTCAAAAATAAGTTCTAAATCACCATTTCTACTAAAGAGAAATTTTCGACGCTTACTTCAGAGATGTTGAAGATATGTTCACCGTGTACAGGGATGCTGCATTATTTACCTGATATTCCCCTTATTCCGGTCCCTGCCCGGCAAGGGCCGGAATTGGGGGGATCTATGCGTAATTACGTTAATTTGCACTATGCACTACGCGTTGCTTGATAAATACAAAATGCAATATGCGTAATTACCGTAAGGCTCAATACAAAAGAACTCTAACTTTGGAATATCTCTATTTTTCTATCTGAGATTCTCAGGCATTTAGAAATAAACAATGGCAAACACTTGCACAAGTTTCCGTAACGAAATGACGACGAAAAAAATAATAGCTTTTCAATTTTTTTTAATAGTATCACCTATGCACAAAATCAATGTTGCTTAACATGACTTAAAATGATATTGACAGGCTTTGTTAAGGTAACACAATCATCGAAGAGTGACAGAGCGCATTTCTAACTCCATGAGGTGGCTAAAAGAAAAAAAGCTATAGTTTCGGCAGCGTATTTCCGTCTCCATTATACCATTTCCCCTAGTGGACGAGCGAAGGCCACCGGACATCCAGGGAGGGACAGAGAGACAGACAGAGAGAGAGAAACGAACAGAGAAGAGACAAATGAAGATGGAGAGGACACGGCTAGGGAAGGAACGAAGGCACACACGGACTGGAAAAACCACGAGTCTAAAACCATTACGAAATTAAAATGAGAGACTAAGTGGGGGAGGGGAGGAGTCTAAGAGGGTTGGGTTGGTGGGAAGGGATGTAGAAACAAAACGAGTGAGGATCGAGGAGGAAAGGGGCAAAGGATGACGTGGAGAGGGGGATCGTGTGCGGGGGGGCGGGCGGGCGTTAAGAGGATTGGGGGTGCTCTGGATGAAGCGAGGCCACCAGGATCGGGCTGCCCCTCAGGGGATTGGGGGAGAATGGAAGAAGGCGGAGGTCAATGCAGACGGGGGTGCCCGAAGGGAGGGCAAGCGACGGGGAGGTCAGGGGGTTACGAGGGCAGCGTGGAGAGGAAACGGGGGAGGCACTGTATATAATGTTTTCGGAGATGGAGGCTAAAAGGTGTACCCAAGAGCTGAGGGACTCACTGTACGCCCAGGGAATGGGCTATAATGGTGAGAGCATGGCACGGGTATCGCTGAAATTTCGCATCCCGCCATCCAGAAATCACCGACGCAGTACGAGGTGCAATTTTAGTAACTCGTCTCAAATATTCCGAGGTGCGGATAGAGCCACCGAGATATAATGCATGGAACATGTAGACAGGCGGTGTATCATCGAAAAATCTAATGGAAGGATTTGATTCTTTCCCAGGGAATGGTGGCTATGAATGTCTTCCGGGCTTCCCACCGGGCTAGTCTCTCCATTTCTTCCGACGTTTCGATGAAATACTTTTTCATCGTCCTCAAGGCTGGTTGATAACCTGGTGGTTGATGAGCCAGCCCTGAAAACAATGAAAATGTATTTCATCCAAACGTCGGCAAAATTGAAATGCCTAACCCGGTAGAAAGCGTGAGAAACATTTAAAGCCGCTAAATCTATGCTAATAATGGAGTCTTTCACCAATTTTACATCATTACCGATTGTGGTAGAGTCCGAATGAAGATACCCATATAATTCAGTTTTTTACAATATTATATACTTCTTGAGATATTCGTAGCGAATAAACGACGGCCTTAATAACTTCTCGCAGATAGTTTGATGACGTCACCAACTCATTCTGAGTGGGTCGCCGCTTTTCTCTAACTCCTTAGCCTTGAGAGCTTGTGGTTCGTTAATATGTTCACTCTTACAAGCGATTCCTTCCCTTACTATAAGTTTCCCTCTGAACGAGTAAATGAGACTTTAATGACGTCATCAACTTATGAAGTGACGGCGGCAGCTTTCGCGCTTTCATGTTATACACTAACAAGCAAATGGCTGCATGGGGAATTGGTTATTTTACTGTAACATGTTTTTTCCTTAGATCTACCGATTTTTTGAATGGACAGCAATTTCGGACCCAATAATGCAATTTGACATAAACAGATCAATAAGTCTGGATAAAACGAAACTTGGCCACACGTATATCCGAGGATGCCAGTGAATACAGGATTTCCAGGATTAAATCTGAAATATTTGAAATGATATTCGCATAAATCACAAGTTACTTGAACCAGTAAGAGGTCCATGCGGGTTTGTTTTGAATTATATATAGAGAGCCTTCTTTTTCTTTCAAACAACTGTAAATAGCTTATTTTTAGCTGTAAATAGTTAATTTCATTTCATTTCAATGCGCATGGGTTGCAAGGAAACCATTAAAACAAATGAAAGTAACAAAACGAGATTTTCCAGCATAAAAAATAATTTTGAAGAAGACGAAGAAATGAAGCCGAAATTGTGGAGAAGATGTGGGCTATTGGAATGTATTGATTAGTGCTAAATGTTGGAAAAGCATAATTATACATAACATTGAGTGGGTCCCATACTTTCGAAGTCCCAAATTGATTGATTTCACTTATTGCTCAAAGTGATGCACATAATACGCATGACAAAACCAATGTGACTTTCAACATTATGACTACTGGGACAAAAAACATGATAAATAGGTCAAACGCAAAAGCGTAAAATCATATGGACGAAAAGGAATAAAATAATATAATGCTCCAAGAATCAAATATGTGTTTGCGATAGCAATCGCTGCAGAAATTTTTGGAAGATATATTGTCATCTACTACAGTAAAATAAGCATAAAATGTCATTAAGTACACGGGAGGTAAACGGAAATAGTTCAAAAAGATAGTCAGGTCTCTAAAAGATCAAAAGAATCCGTACACTTATTTATATTTTGGTTAATGGCCGTGAATCGCTGATCAGCGCTATTTGACCTTAAAAATAATCCCACAGTCTCCTCATGCAATTTCGCTTCCGGCTCCAGAAATTTAATTGGGAGAAGGAAAAGGCTTTTCTTTCTTTTTAATTTCCGGCTTATCTTGACTCGGAAACAAACGAGAACGTTAATCTTTTAACTGCGTACTTTGCAGAGCAACATTCGCATAGATGCGAAGCGCGAAAATAATATTTTTTTAAGGAAAAGGACTGAAAAATAACGGAGGGATGCCGCAACCTTGGACAGCAGCGTAAGTTGCAGCCGCAGGAAAAATATTTTCGAGGGGTTTTCCGCCGTCAAAGAAGGACCACTGCCACAAAGGATGACAAATACCGTCCGCATGGATAAAAAGAAACAAATGTCGAAAGTTTTCAAGCTGGGCAACCAGAAAGCACGGCTTTCTTTTACAAAATCTGTTCATCAGTCTTAGCATTTCAGCAATGATATTCTAGCCAACGCTATGATGTGGAATAAGGAGGGAGTTTCTATAACATATCATTAGTAGCCAGAAACCAGACATTTTATTTGCCCTTAATTTGGAGGAAAAGTTTGTGTTTCACGTTCACAATTTTGTGATATGGTACTCATTTTAAACTTACCCTATCACAATTATCATTGAATAAGACACCAACTGAAGTATTTTTTAAAACGTTCAAAATTGGTAAATTAAGTACGGTTATTTCTTCCTTTATCATGATTGAAAAATTCCACGGATTTCTAGACCTGAGAAAACTTTTCTTACTACGCTATCTGAAATTTTAAGAGTATGTAAAAATAAATCCTTGTAATTTTTTTCCTGCACATCAAATATCAGATTATTACGTTCGAGAATATATTAAGGTGAAATTTTCAATGTTGAAAATTCAGGAAGTCACGAAACAACAAAGAAGTGATTCGCGGCAAAGTTGTACAAAGCGGGAAAAAGAAGTGAATCTTCCATTAGTACGAAGCTCTCAGTCCCCGTCCGCTATTTCATTTACATTTCAATCTAAACTACCACTGATACGACTATGGCTACTCAAATGAGGTTTTCCTGTATTGATGCACCGAAGCGTTAATCGAAGCTCAACACTTCATGTCATAATATGATATGTTTCCCCAAAGGCACGCATCAGAAAGTAGAATTCAATGTTTTACGCCACAAGAAAGTGCTCACCCATGTACTACCCACAGATTCGCCGAATCTTTATTCTATGGCGCTCAGACCACTCTTCCGGCTAGTGACTTTTTCTGTCTACTGAGATGTACGTGAACCGAAAATGCGGGTCTTCAATCATTGTTTTCCTGAACGTGATTCGAGCCTTACATCGCAACTTAGCGCCATAGTAGAAGAGACTTTCTATGGGGCACGTTTAAGGGAGTAGAATTCAATGTTTCACATGACTACAAAAATGCTAACCAATTCACTACGCCCAGATTCTCACAATCACTTCTCAATCTCTTACAGTTTTAAGCATGTTCATTTATGGTCTTCGATTTTGTCAACTTAGTATGCAAAAAGAAGAGTATATTGAAGGAATGGGTAAAAATGCGTAAGTAACCGCTGAAGACAAATGAGGATAAATAATGACTCCATATCGAAAAAGAACTACTTTTTGCAGCCGATCCTCAGGGATATCACAACATTTCCTGATGAGCCTGCGTTGCGATGAAAATATTCAGAGATATTGAGATCGGTAGTTAACTCTACTGTCTTTCAACGCCATGAGCTGAAGCCAAGCATAAGAGGAAGCAAAACGGAATTCGCAGTAGAGCGTGGTGAATAGGATGAATATATGAACACGTTCGTATGGAATGCCTAGAGCTGTCATTTCGATGAAAATTTCCTGCACAACGATCCGCTGTCAAGGATATTGTCCATATCCGCCTGTCGGGTGGCGAAGGGAAAGGGATTTTGGAGAGCAAATAATAATAAGGCAGACGGGAAGTGGTGGGTTGAGTGGGAGGAAATACCTGATCCTCAGCGAAACTTACACTGCATGATTTCCTTCGTCAAGGGCGACGATATTTAGGCGCGAGACACGAGGCCTGGCATTCTAATATCAATGGGGCTTTGTGATGCAAATATTTTCGAGTCAAAGAGACAAAATGAAGGATTTCCTACAACATAATGGATCAAATTATATGCCACGCGTGAATTTAAGTATCATTTAATTCATTTAAAATGTTTTGATATCAAGATGCTGAAACTAGATTAGTATTGCATCAAAGCCTAGTATTTACAGCAAATACATTACATAATATGTATCACCAGATTTTATAGTGTCATAGTATAGTATTATAATGATATGCTCAGTTACCCAACTAAGAATGCATACAACATATTTGAATGCTACGTGAGATCCTCCGATGACAAGTGCAATAATGCTTGAACTAATCTCACGGAAAGTATTGGTTGAATAAAAAGAATTTTCAGTCCGAATTAGGAAAAATGTAGAACTTCCCATTCATCACGATAAAAAAGAGGAATAGCTGAAGTAGGGACCAAATGGCAGAAAAAGAGCTGAGAAAATTGGCGATATACATCCGTGCCTGCTATCCGGGCTGATAAGAGGGCCTACTCCACTGTCGAAACAAAGGCGGGAATCGCACTTGCGGACAGTCATTTTGAGGATTGGGTCACCCGCAGCGACATTCTCGCAACGAGGGATAAACAAAATCATTCTGTGACCCTGAGATAGACACTGGAATAATGTAGGACAAAGAAAGCGAGTAGACTGGATGTTGCGGGAAGGCAATTGGATAAAATCCGTGAATGGTGGAAGGGTTGAAACGAGCTGAAAGAGAGGACGAAAAACAAATGTAAAAAGGAGGGTTCATTCTCACTTGCTCCCTTTTTTTCTGCGTAGACACTCGACGTTTAAGGAAAACCTCGGCGAACCCCTTTCACAATCCCAAAATAGCTGTCAACGCAGATTTTGGGAGGTATATCTCTCAATGAGAGCTGACGGGCGAGCCTGTGGAGCTAAGCGAAAGGATTGAGAGTGGACCGAAGGCGAAAGAGCATGCGCGGAGACGTGTAAACAACGCGGAAGGATGTGGGGGAAATAAATTTCCTGTCGCTACCGATATAATATATTAAATCCCTAACTTTTCAACGATATTCCTCGCGAATATAAACAAATTATTGGAAATATTGAGAAAAAAAGATCTTTCCGCACTCATCGCTGTACAAAGGATATTTTAGAAAGCTGATAGAAAATACTCTGAGAAATAACATAAATCAAACCTCTATGGGACGGACTAGGGACTCCTCTAATTATGGTTAGGTATTTGGAGAAGGTGACTGACAGCTAATGCTATTTGCACCATGAGGAAAGAGCAGGGTGGAGAGAAACCCAGCGTCGGCATTATTCTACTCCTAACGACAGGCGCGAAGGGGACCACGGCCTTACCTCCCATCCTACAGACGGAGTACTACATTTGAAGTGCCCTCCAAGGCATTCAAGCAGGGGCCGGGAAGCCACTGAAAAATTTCTGCCACCGCTGGTATTCGAATTCAGACCGACTGAGAAGAAATCTAACACAATGCCACCACACCAATCTAATCCCATGGGGACTCCTCTATGATGTCTCTCTGTCTTTGACAGTGAAAAAAAAACATTAGGTTAGTATGGCCCCACGATATCTATCAGGAATATAGATAAAATGCCAATAGACCATAAAGTAATACTTGTCGTGCCCATCTGCAAATAACACTCAGATGCGAGACGAAGGTAGAAAAACAATCACCATCCAGTACCGTCTCGAATCGTTTCCTCCTCGCCGACACGTGGATCCGTCATTCGAGTTGAATGGAAGCCGGGTTCCCTGAAATCCCTGTCGTATCCGTCGCTCCTTCTCCCCCCTCGATCGGGCCCCTAATCTACAAAAATCCGTGGGAGCAGCACGATGGGACGAGAAAAGCAACAAAAACGCCGCCCTCCATCGACCGGAAAGTGGCATACCCCCCGCCATGCAACCGAATCGACCCACGGAAGCCCGTCTGGAAGCGACCCATAACGTAACACTCTCCTTCGCCCCCCCCCCCTCCCACAACCAACCTACCATATACCCACCACCACTACCTTTTTGCCTGTGAGAGAAGCCGAAGGGAGTGGAGGAAGAGCAGAGGGTTTTCGGGACGAAAGACAAAGTTTCCGGCCGGTTTGAAACCCTTTATGATGGTCCGCTTTCATTTCCTCGTGTGAGACCGAGGACCGGCCAGTATTGAGGAGGGTTGCCAACTCTGTAGGACTCTCCGGGAGACAACCCGGAATCCGACTTGCAGTCCATGCATTATTTCGGCCATCGCATGGTGTAAACAACAGTTGCCACTCCATCACGATACGGAAATAAAAGGTAGGTACTTCCTCCATAGCCTGGAATTAATTAAGTAAACGTATCAGTCTCGCTCGACAAATCTTTTTTCGTGAATCTATAAACGTTTAACATTCATGTTATCAACTTGATATGCAAGGTTACTAGATTAGAAATTATAAACAGCAGCCTATATTTCAAATTTGGCAATGTTACCAAAGCTTTGTCTCTAAGTGAAGCGTCCTCTTGAGGTTGTGCCGCTGTAAAACGAAGTAAAGACTGAAAATCATGTTCTAGTTTTCTGCTAGATAAACTCCAGACAAATTACTTTCGTTGAAAATAAAAAGGATATGATAGCCCTTAAACAAGAGTTAACGTTATTTGATAGAAACTTTAAAAAACCTCATTTCCAATACTAACAGAATACTACTTGCGCTCTCATTATCTTCACGAATTTCTTTAAATTTTGCCAATTTTAAATTGATTGCATATAAAGTTAAATGTTAAATCTGTCCCAAAGTATTTAATTTAGCACTAATGAATTTCTTTCGGATGCAAACAGAGCCATGTGTGTCGATCATTCTTACTAGTTGTTCTACAACCAATAATTTACCGGAATTCTTGTTTTATATCGGAAATCGAATTTTCAAAGTTCCACATTTTTTTCTTTTGAATTAGCCCAGGTTTTAGTATGTCATGAAAAATTCTACGTAGCAAAATCAGGTGCGTCCTCATTTGGTCGAGTAACCTAAATCTGAAATTTTCCTAACATTATAGTCGGAGTGAGTTGGTGAAAGTGGGTGGTTGGGTATCTTTTACACAAACTTATTGCGGCATCAAAGGTAAATTATATACCTTTACCTTTCTAAATGTCAAAAGATACGGTTAAAGCAGCAATACTAAGGTTTATCATATTACTAGGATTTCAGTACAGCGTGGCTACAATGCAGGCTTACAGGGCTAGTTATGAGAGCCAATAAGGGACAATATAGTTTCTTAACCCTGGGATGCAGCAAATATGAACGTATCGCTCAAAAATAGAACTTAAAAAAAGGTGGAGCAAAACATACGGAGCATATGATGATGCTGGATAAAACTTTGAAAAATACTTCATTGACGTTTGAGGTGGTTTTGTTAAAAATCATAGCATCTCATTCAGCAAAAGGTATAGCCACCATAACTTTTACAATTATGGTAGGTATTCGAACTTACGCTACTGAGCATTGAGATGTCGAGATAATGAAAAACGGAAAAAAAGTATTCAGTCCAAGTCTTTTTAAAAATGACATTGCGAGTGGGTTTAACGCATCAAATCAATAGAATATCGGCCGATTTCACCAACTAAAGAATTCAACTAAAATAGTAGTCGTAAAATATCATTTATTACACATTCCCTTTTCTTGTAAATGCTACCTTTACCCACTATCTTTGATAATGACGAGTGAACACGATGTAGATTGATTATTGACGAGTTCACTTTGTGGAAATTCATCGATAATAATAATTAAAGCAGCTGTAGTAATTTTCTACACTTTTTAATTTGCTCCGCTGATCTCAATTAACACATCATTATAATGAGCTGACAAGAGAAAAGCTCTTGATAATGACGTGTAAACATTGAAATCGGTTGAGGAAATTAAAAAATATGAAAAATTACTAAAGCTGTTTGAATACGATGCGGTCGTAGCAAGTGCGTTTCTTGGAAACCTGCCGGAGTTTCGATTCTCTTGGAATGGACACTTCGCAAAATCAACGCTTCGGAAGTTGGTAGCCGTAGCGGCGAGGGGAGAGAGGGAGAGAGAGAGAGAATGAAGCGGAGAAGGATGGGGAGGAGCGGAGTAGATGGCTCCGATGAATAGTGTATGATGGGGCGCGGTGCCGGGATTGAAGGAGGGACGATGTGCAGAGAAGGGAGCGAACGCAATAGATAGGATTAGAAAAGGATAAATAAAGGATTCTGGGCCCCGAAGGATGAGGGAAGGAAAGGGGTCATTCGGATTGTTATGATAGGAGAACGATGGTGTGAAACTCTTGTTAGGGTATCTCCGAACGGGATAAAGGTTGGATCGTTAAGGGGTAGGATGGGAACTGCGACCCCGGATGGAAGCCTATATTACGATGAAGCGTTGGGCAGGTATTGACCTCGATGGTGGATTACGATCAATTCTGACGATATGAACAATAATAGTAATAATAATAATATAAAATAGGTGTCTTTGGGCATAGGTCATGAAAATTTTAATGTAATTTTTGCCGTTTCGGTATATTTATACACCTTCATCAGGGCTTAGAATGAAAATGAGTACATAATTTTGATACATAAACAGCACAAAAGGTTAAAACAATGTTTTTTACCATTATACAATTAAAAAACATAAAAATTCAGTTACAAATTAACAAAAAAGAGACAAGAAATTTGAAATAGCACATTTTTGTAATATTTATTGATGGTAACTAAGCTAATACAATTCATGGTTCTCTATAAATTTTTATAAATTAAATAATACTAAATTTTGCTTATATTTTATACGTGATTATTCTTTAACTAATTAAAATCGATATGTGACCATGAACTGCATTAAATTTGTTACCATTAATAACATTGCAAAAAGGTACGTAAAAATTCTGGTCACTTCTTTTTTGTAAATATTACACTGAATTTTTCTTTCTTTTATGCTGTTTCTGTACAAGAATTATGCACTCATTTTCGTTTCAAGCCCTGATGGAGGTTTATAAATGTAACGGATGGAAACGGAATGTTGGAAAAAATTTCATTTAAAAATTTTCAAGACATTAAATAATTATAATTATTACTTTATCTATATCATCGCAATTTTACATCCTTAGTGAGCACGCATAGTAATTTTATCGAAGGAGCTCAGATAACAATTATGTCACAGAAAAAAACGATGACCAAAAATAGTATTTGAAAGAGTACAAAAGTGGTATTCATAATTGAAGTAACCACGAATAAAATCAACAGATTTAGGCGTTACTTGGTGGAACGATGAAATATTCATGGTGAAATAACCACGTTTGAGCCCACAAAAATTAAGTCCATCACCAAGCCGGATTTCAACACCTTATTACTTCAAGTGATTTCTACTATAATTAAAATAAACAGCAGATTGATTTGAATAATTACTTAAAACAGTGGAATTTTTATGAAAAATGTTTATGAACACTGATTGTACAAAACTTAAGGCTAGATGTACAATATACGTATCTGGATATTAATTAGTCAAAATAATTATACACAGCTGTATTTTTATCTTGGGTTCTGGAAGAGTTTTAAATAAAATATGTTTTTCGACGGAGATTCTTTAATACGTTGGGCGTATTGCCCATTTTTTAAATCTGCAGCTGCCATTAATTTTTTATAGATACGATAATTCGACAGAATTCGTTGTCCATAGAAATATTTTAGATTGATCCAAGTTACAATAGACATTTATTTGCCCTTAATCGAAGCAATGTCGAAATAACGTCTAAACTAATTCTGTGCTCATTGAAGTGTAATATAAGGTGATGAACATGGATTAGTTACTTTGAAGGGGATATGCGAGGAAACTTCGCTAATAAAACTACTCTCACACCACTATGAATGCATTCTGCCCAACGCTCATGGAAAATTTTTCCATAAATTCCTCGGAGATGGATGGCCGCCTGAGTTATCATATTTTCCATTATTTCCGAGGCATTGTAAACGTAACCCAGTCTAGGATTGTTAATGAAAATTTTCACTCATGGGCGACGATATTCCAATTTCTCCTCAATTCCAAAATTACAGACTTATCATCTGCATACTTTCCTGCGATAGAGTCTTGAGCAAGATGTACGACAATCTTCCTGACAACTACGTTGATTTTTTTTTTCAACGGTGTTGCCTTTTGGATGAAAGAGATGAATTACCATACGAAAAAATAAGGGCGGGTCAGATGATCATAAGGGGACAATAAAAATGAAGTCTCCAAGGGTAAAACGCTGCCATACGCAATAAATTCTGCTTCCTTTTGGCCCGACTCCAGTTTTGATCTGTAGGGCATTTAGATAGGGCACATTCTTGGGCGAAGCGGAATATTCTGAATTCCAATGCATTGCTGATGGAAATATTTTACGCGTACCGAGAATCAACCTTGAATTCACCTGCAGTATGATTCATAAGCCGGCACGAATCGGAAAATTTAATGCTTATGTCCTCCAATTCCCTCCATAACTCCAGAGCATTTACAATTTGCTTTTGTAGTCGCCATAGTCGTTACCTATATTTCAATGTTCCTTACAATTCTCTTCTTTCACTTCACTCTGAGAGTTATTTCAATATAATGCTCCCCTTTTTCATCTTTCGTAAAGATAGGATGTGTTGATCACAATTAAATTAGTCATCATAATCAGAAGACCTATGTTCTTACGTGAATATTTTGGGTTTCAAGCCAGGTAATTTTATAGCCTTACACCAAAGTTTTAACAGCAGAGATAATTGACATGAACTTCAGCTTAAAGAATGTTTTAAATCCGTGTATTTATATTATTGCTTGTTGAATGATTGTTTCCAAAGACTCCAAAACACTGTGTTTCTCAAGTTCGTGTTTAATTTACATCCTATTACTTCAAATATCTTCCAAAAATATGTAACAAGGAGCTATGAAATGAGAGAGTTGATCAAAATATATATGTGACTCTATAACATTAGAGAACTCTTCTCTTGAGTAGTTTTTACTACTTTATGGACTAATCTGTTCATTAATTGAGTAGCTAACGCATTCCATCAATAATATTGTTTTCTTTTCTTTAAATTTATTCCAATTAATGCTCTGAAATCCCTATGTGGGCATGAACTTAAAGTCATCGTCAACCAACCATCGTCAAAGTCAGCAAACAGTTTTTTTTTGTTTCCTCTCAGCGGGCCTCATCGTTGAAAGCTATTTTCATGTTTTAACGAGTTGTTAATAATGATTTTTCCCATTTCAGAATATATTCCGCGATGGAAATTTTTCGTTAATATTGATACCGACTAGTTTATTTCCTTTGGAATAGAACTTTTTCATCAGAATTTCAATTTATCTTTATATCTGTCTTTATTTATTAGTTTTTATATGGTTATAATACGCTTTACTTTCAAAATTAAAACGTGTTTGGGTATCGACAAATTGAATGCTAATTGATTACTGGTATATCTGTAGCCTGAATGGGATGCGATTATATGAAATCAGGCTACAGTTTTGTAAATTAGTCAGTTTATTACCCACGATTGCCTCTTTTTGGCAGCATAAGGTAGTACTACTTGAAAATATCTTTCGTAGTTTAGACGAGTGTACGAGGGTTGAGTATAGGTGAGGTCAACCAAATTCTTGTTAAATATTAGTACAAACAACTTCTTTTAGTCAGATGTTTGGAAAATATGTTGTATTAGTCGTATAAGTTGAATGAATGTGGGATAGTCTGACTTTTTTTAACATCGGCTCTGTGAACGAAATGTGGATACGAGAATTGGGAAATGGCTTTAGCATTGAAAAGGAAACACAAACACTACATGATAAAGGCATCAAGAAAATGTCTGTGAAAGAACGAAAAGATTTCCTTTGAAAGAATCAAAGGCGTAGGATCAGAGTGAATACGTCCATTGAGGCCAAATATGGTTCGCTTTTTCCCCACATTTGTATCCATCGAATTCACCTGTTTGAGGAGAAAAATGTTCTGTCACTTATGCCGCTTTGGATATCTGATAGTGAGAGGGGAAGGAGCGATTCCATTTACCACTCAATCTTCCAGTAGTTCTCCTAATCTATTCGGTAAGTCTTTTATGGTTTTATCTGATGGAGTTCCTCAAGTCCCTCTCAAGTTCTCTCACTGAGTGGCTAGTGCTGTACATATTTGATAAAGCGCCATAGTTTGATTGACAATCCCATGTATTATGTTTCTTCGTCATTGTAATAATGTGAACCTAGGTACACTTCGTAAAGGCTTCTTCATTCCTCTACAATTAGTATCAAATATTAGTACATAGGTCTCACAGCATTTAGTGAGTTGGACAAGCCCTTATGTAAAACCTGCAGATTAATATGATTAGATATGAAGAGTTTATTGTTCGGAATAAAGTTATATTTTTACTTGTAAATGCTCAAAGTGCTATTTCGTGTCATAATTACCACCTACGTGCCTTTTACGGTGCCTACCGCTTTTACATCTACCTTCTTAAAGTTAAATTTATTTCAGGCATGTATGAAAAAGTAATTTTTTATATTTTGGTTACACACCCAAAAATGTTTAAGTAGTGGTTTAACTACTAATTGGTATTGCCACTAATTTAGTAATGCTTTTAAGGGGATAATTTCTTGCAATCTACAAATCTTTAGTTCATAAGTTTAAGGTACACTTTTGCAACGTTCCCTATTGAGTTTAACGCTCACCATTTTATTTTTGCTAATTAAACATACAAGTAAGATCTAACGTCAGTGTTACAAAGGCTTCTTTTTAAAGCTTCATCTTTATAATGCCGTAGTGCCATTATTGTCCTTGTCCATTTGAAATCGATGATCGCAGGTATTTAAATACTGTAAGTACCCAGGCGGCCATCCATCTCCGAGGAATTTATGGAAAAAATTCCAGGCCCGTTTGACAAAAATGCCCTCTTAGAGGAGCGGGAGGGAGAATTATGTTATGTGCTACACATTTCACAAATTCTGTTGCAAATCAATGACTTAACTGTTCGTTCGTGTATATGCATTACCATTGGGGAAACATATCCTCACGTCATTATCTCTGAGCATCAATAGGTGGAAGATGAAACTGATGGTACCTACGGACACTTCGATCCCTTGAATAGGTTTATTGCTTAAACTTTTAAAAAAACTGAACAATTCATGGTAGTATTTAATGAAAAAGCCAAACTTTACTTAAAAATCTACATTCAATCCGAGGTAATAAGTTTCACGTGCCACATTACACGCATAATACACTGTGTTTTGTAGACTTGGAAAAGGCTCTCGACAAGGTAAATTGGAAGAAACTAATGGAAATTATAAAGATGAATAAAGTAGAGTGGAAAGAAAGAAGACTAACAAGTGAATTGTATTTGGGACAAAAGGCAGCAGTGAAAGTTAATAAAAACATGACAGAATGGGTGAAGCTAGGTAGAGGGGTAATACAAGGATGTTGTCTGTAACCAACTCTGTTCAATATGTATGCTGAAGGTATTATAAGAGAGACATTGGATGAAAGTGAAGACAGAATAAATATTGGTGGCGTAAAAATAATATTCATTAGATTTACTGATGATACGGTGGTTTTAGACGAGGACACAGAGTCACTGGAGAATTCGATAACAGGGTTGGAGGTGGAATGGAAACATATCCAATGAAAATAAATGTTAAAAAGACTAAAGTGATGAAAGTGAACAACGTAGATGGTATGAGAGCGAAGACAGAAGAAGGTGGGATAGAGAATATGAGACCCTACACTCCTACAGCTACTTGGGAACTTTGATAACAGAGGACTGGAAGATTATAAGAGAAATAAAAAGAAGGAAGAAATGGCGAAAGAAGTGTTAAAGAAGAAGAAAAGTCTTGTGTAACAAGGGACTGGACTTAAAATTGAGGAATAGATAGGAGGATTTGAGACTTGAACGATGGGGTAGCGAGACAGGGACAGAATTGTGGCGTTCGAGATGTGGGTTTGGAGGAAAATGGAGGGAGGACGGTGGACGGATCGAATGAGGAATGAGCAAGTGTTGAACAAGGTAGTTGAGGAAAGAGCATTGATAGCTAAAATAAATGAAAGGAATGGTAACTGGCTGGGACGTGTGATGAGAGGTAATGGCATTCTGAAGGTAGCCTTGAAGGGAACGGTGGAAGGGAACGGTGGAAGGGAACAGAAGAGGGGAAGGAGAGGGCTAAAGTCAATTGGCAACTTAAAGATGGGAAAACATAGAAACTAAAAAAAAATGGCCGGAAATAAGAAAAGGAGACAGCGTTGGCGCAAGGGACCTGCCGACAGACAGAACACCAGATGATGACGCGCATAAATTGAATATTAATACAATACACACGAATCTTAATGCATTGATTTTTAATAAATATTCCAAGTTCGATTAAACCTCTCACAATCCACGTGTGCTGAAACTCATTGTGCGTTTAAGTGCATTCATTTTTCTTTATCACTTAACCTGAATATTTTTTATGAAAATGCTTACGCCAGCATTACTTTTCTCATGACATCTGGCTAACAAATATTTGCATTAATTCTAGCAAAAATTGATTCCTGCCAACTGAAGTGAACGATATGACTTCGGGCCCAACACAAGTGAAGCAAATACCTCTCACTAAAAGTCTTTTTTACTGAAAATTTGCTTTACTAACACATTGGTTCTTAATTCGATGATGAAATTAAGATAAAGAAATTGATTTAATGCTGAATATAATTAACAATTGATTGAAGAACATGTAATATGATTACTAAAATTAAAACCTAAAATTAGTATCTCAAAAAAAATCAGGGAAGTGATTGAAATTTAATTAAAACGTTTTTAGAAAACCATGTCACTAATTTAAACTTAATTTAAACTAAAATTTAAACTACAATGTTTTCTTTTAACATTGAGAGAGAATCATACGAGCATAATCAGCTGATTTCAAATGGATGCAGCAATAATTAGCAATTAGCTTAAAATCACATCCAACCATCAACTGATTTCGGGTCAAGTATGTGACTTCATTCCTCCGAAGGTACTAGATCGGACTCTCTCCCAACTGACTCGCAGGAAACTCATGAGTATTAAGAATTCAACGGCCGCCACTCCATTCCAATAGCTCCTGCGGATGGTCCACGAAAAGAGGGATCGCACGGAGAATTTTTAAAATTTTCATCCCAAATGGCTCCCCCGTGAATTGTCTTTTGAATTCGCCATGTAGCAATTATCGCACTTTCGATGCCAGAATGGTAGAATACCGAGATGGAAGGGTGTGCGGAAACGAAATAAAGAACGGATAAGGGAGAAAATGAATGGTGAATAATGAACTGAATGCCTAAAGGTGTGGATTGTTGGAGGGGAGGATATCTGAACGAAGGACTTGGAACAATTAAGGATTCAATTCGGAAAATGCGGTGGACTTATAAAAGATAAGACACTGAAATCAGATAATCTATAATCAACGCTGAAAAAAAACAAGGGGTTAAATTCCGACGTATCTTCCATTTCTAGAAACAATCTGGTGCAGCATAGGTATTAAACGTAAATCAAATGTAACCTCTTGCCATCTAAATCTCGTAATGGACGAGTACTATTTAATTTTGGGTATATAATAGGCAATCCATTAAATGAACCCGTATCTACTCCAGTATTACCGCTTGTATGACTATTCATACTGCATATAAGGAAAATGGTGATTAAAAATGATTGTAATGTCATGTGTGTAGAACAGTTTTTTTCCCATAGAGGCATTAGACCAATGTTGAGAGGTCAACTGAATGCCAAATTTCGTTTAATGATTGCACTCGTGAAATGACTTTGCATTTTATAAATATCTGAAATCGTATCCAAAACTAATCATCAATTAAAGTTAACCTTCATCAGATACCAAAACTTTAATTTTTCAACTATCACGATTTTTAAGTAACAGTGTGTCTTTTAAGGTAGATCATTCTTTTACTCACATTCTTACCGATTTCCCAGATCCTTACCCAATTGAGGATGATCATGGATTACACTTACCTGAAAATAAAAAGAGAAAATGTAAATTACTCTAGGTCATCGCAATAAATGAATAGCAAATATTTTTATACACAGTAGATATCAAATTATTAGATAGTGAGGAGGGAATTGGAAAAACTCTTCAACAAATATTATCATGAAAACATGAAAGGTGGTCGAATGAAGTAGAAGCCGTTTTCATCGCTTTTAAATTATTCAAAAGGAATGGTTCTACCAATAAAATTGGAAATTTCTAGATTTAATGAGGCATAGACCAAATTGAAGGTAGCAATATCTACAGATAAAACGTGTTCATGTAAGCACAGGAAGTAAATTAAGCCCAGAGCAAAGCAATCTATTAGAGAAAAATAATTCTCTGATGTATCAATAGTGATTTAGCACAAAAATTACGTGTCCAATGTCCATCAAATATATATTAATATATTTCTTGAAAAAGGTAGATTTACCATAATTTGATAAGCATGCGTTTGAGAAAAATATAATGAAATCATCAGAATTATGGCAAAGTACGATAATTTGGCTGAAGCTACATTCAGCAGATACTGAACATTCTGTACGTGGATATAAAGAGAGATAGCTACAGGATGTGAGACTACAATGAAGTCATGAAATACAACAGGGGAGAATTATAGATAAGGTAAGACGCATTGTAAGAGATAATGGTTTGTAAGTGAGAAATTTACGTGCAAAGAGACGCCAACTTAAGTGTAAATGGAGTAGATGAAGACCATCCTGGTCCCACCACCTCAGAAAGAGTAAGCGAGTGGTAAGTAATTGGAGAAGGGAAGAAAAAAGCACAGACTAATAAATTTTTCAACGTGGTTCTCTTCTTTCTTAACATTGTGAGAAGACATCAAGCCCGACAGTCAATACGCACCAATTTCCACAAATATCTATGTGCTGCGCTATCGAGGACTACGCAACGGAATTCAACGTAAAATATAGGTAAGATATTACAATAATTTTGATAGTTCCTTGTTGACTGTGGGGTGACATTTTTGTTTATAGTACACCCTCCATTTTTTTTGCAGCTGTCTCGTCACCTTCATTAAATACTTCCTCCCTTTACCTCGCAATCAAATAAAAATATTCTTAATCGGGAAATTTTCAGTGGTCTACAAATTACCACCAAAAATATACAAAATAAATAGCATTTTATAAAAAAATAAAATGCAGCGGATTCGTCCAGATTCTTACCATACTAACTAATTATTTATAACAAACAACCCTAAAGGCATTCATCGGACTTTAATTAATTCATATTTTACCGAGATTTAACGGCTATCTTTTAGAAATTTCTTTTTAATAAAGACGTATCTCCACTTTTAAAAGGACAATCATCATGATAATCTACACACAAAATATTTGACAACTATACGAGACGTCTAAATGTCACCAGAGACCTCTCTTTTGAGCGTTTCCACCAAATAGTTAAGGCATTATAGATCGTGAGAAACGGAATGAGGGAATTGATAGAGGAATCATGATAGACAGAGATAACGTATTGTCCACAATTTATTAACCGAGTACGACACGTATTTCGATTGCTATAGGATCATCCTCAGTCAGTTTCTTTAGTACCTCAGCATGTTTGTATAGCAATCGAAACACATGTCGTACTCGGTTGATAAATTTTGGACTATACGATATCTCCGTCTATCATTATCATTAGTTATGTTCCACGACATCTCTCCGAAGAAAGTTGACTTTACTAGAAGAAGTCTCATTAATTCGTGACTTCTCGGATCCTTTTAAGGAGAATATATCTATGTTTAAATCTCCATTTATGTTTTAAATCAATTTCCCCTATAGGCGCAATGCGCCGATTTTATTTCTGTTAATGACCGAATAAGTTTAACGATATGCCTAATTAAGATCGTCTTAGGCACGATCTTGAAAGCACGAGAAAAACTACGTATAAAACAATGAAGACTAAATCAACTCTCTCAAGCAGTGCTCTTTGGTTCAAGATACTCTATAGTCCACCACAGTTATTTTGCCTCTCGTTCTTTACTTATAGTCCCGTATGCATCAGACGCTACATTTAAAAAAAAAGATAATGTCCATGAAAATATGAGTTTTTCACGCATCAAAAATGTCCATTGCGATTATTTTCAACTCACAAATTATGTTTCCAGACATGGAACGCAAGATCTTGCAATTTATATGTTCCGTGGGTAGTCTGGATCGCAAAAATATGATGTTCCCATTCACTTTCGCGCCCCAGGTGCACGTTTTAAAAAGGCCGTATACCCTTCAAGGCCGTGCATAGAAATGATTCGCGTGTTTTCTTCTGAAGTAACGGAGTCACATAAGTATTTCATGTGGGCAGCGAAGCTCGTCCAAATATCTCTGAGAGAGAGCGCACAAGAGATGTCTCGTCGGAGATACCATGGGGAGAGAGAGATCAGTGAGTGTAAATGAGGGGGAAGGGCGCAGAGAGGAGTCTGAAGAGGTTAGCAAGGCAGAGAGTTGATGAGCGTAAGGGATCGAAGGGAATGTGAATGATACGGTCGAGTTCCACGGGAACTAGATGAGGTTAGGGGAATAAAGAAGTCGATAGGAAAGGAAGAGAGAGGAATGGAGAATGGAAGAAGGTAATAAAAGTTAAATGAAACATCGCGTTATTACCACACGATTCATTTTAGCACGGCGCATTTCGTTGTTAGAAAAACAATGTCAAGTGCAATGATGTCGCAAAAACGAAGCGCGTCGTGCTCCAATAAGTTCCGTGGAAATATTGAAGTTTTTCATTTAAGTAATGTTAATGACCCCAACCGCAGAAAGTAACATTATGGATGTGGCTAATGGGTGTGAAAGTGAAAGTAATGGCTTTAATCCCGTCCTATGTTTGATAATAAAGAAGTTTTTTTATGGAAACGAAGATAATCACATAGTTTAAAGGAAATCGACAAAATCTACTAAAATCTCCCATAGTTTTGATGAAGGGCATGAGAAAAAGGCGCTCTTGGTCGATTGAAACATTCTCCTTTTATAGTTTAAAATTATTTTTTCTAAATTAATAAATCAAGTAGCAATCAGAAAATATTTTCTAGAAAGTATGCCAAGTCAATAATTTTACTAAGACATCCTGACTAAGAAGAAATACGCCGTTATGAAACGGTTAGCGGATAGGAGAGAGAAATGGAGAGCAGCGTCAAGCCAACCTTACGATTGTTGACTAATGATGATGATACCAAGACTAAATATGAACTATAGTAAATGCGGAATTGAAAAGAATGTTGCTTATTCTCATCGTATTTGCAAAGATAAAAAACAATCAAATAAATTTTAAAATTTACCTCAAAGCCAGGTCATTTTATCATTATGTTAGCGATACTAAAGAATTTAAACTATCTCAGTTAACTCCCTGAATACAGTGGCGCAGCCATTATTACCATGCTGATACTAAAATAGCGTAATGATGACAAAGTAATACGTTTGATCAAATTTAATATTAATGACATTAGCGTAACATTATCCGACCGCTATGTACTACATGTGTAAGTAACAATGGAATTCTAGGAGCTAAAAACGTGAGACAGCGTCGATGGCGCTTCTTGCTGAGTTCACCCAACTTGAGGAATCTTATTTTTTTCAAGCCGACAAGGATTCAAAAACATGCAATTCCCCATTTCTTCAGTAATGCTGATAGTGTAGAAGTGTATTAAAATTTTCGCCGCCTCCTCTAAACACAGAAGTAGCCATAGTGGAAAGAAAGAAAATGAAGAATATGTAGGAGAGAAGGGTGGAAAATGAGATGGCATTGCGATGACAATGGCTGGGGTGGGGATCGTAATGGGGAAGATTTAAAAGGGGACAGCGTGAAAGGGCAGGGGAGGAAAGAAAGGGGAGGGAGCTGCGAGGGAGAAAGAAAGGTAATTTATGGGTCAGGGCCTGATTAGGGAAAAGGGGTGGGACTGTTTTTCCTCAAGTGAGGTAGGTTAGTGGAATTTCGCCCCTCTAAGCTCGCGTTATTTTTTTCTCCCAAACCCCCTTCCACCGGGCTCCGCTCATTTGTGCTCACTTGTTCCCTTGATTCACTCCCAAAAGACAGAAGGGAAAAGACGTGGAGTGAATAGCCACACACGCACACAAGAACACACTTGCTCCCTACAAAACATATATAGTACTATCAGAATCCGACAGACTTTATCCGTTCTTTAAAGGCGTGGTTGGTATTTCTTCAAATGGGTTCCATGAGATTTTATGAGCACCTCTCTCCTATGCAATTAGGCTCTAACATAAATGGTCATAAGCAAGCGCCTTACTTAATGTAATAGAATAATTGTTATATTATCTGCAATAAGAGTTTCTCTCAAATTCTAGAAATTAAATTTCAAAGTAAACATCTAAGTTTTTCAATCGAAAAAAAATATTTTTATTGTTTAAAGTAGCAGTTACAGAATTTATTATAAAATCCCCTTCAACTAAGTCCCACTTATTTTTGCGCACTTGTTCCCTTGATTCCCTTAAAAAACACGAAAGGTAAAACAGCATGGAGTGAATATTCACAAACAAACATTAGTACAAACTCCAAACAATACATATATGTATAGAAATAGCAAAAATCGGTAATCTAGGGCTTTGTTGGCGAAGTTACGATTTTTGCGCAAATGGGCTCTCCTCCCATAAATGTTCTATATTTTGTTAATGATTATAATGCAAGCACTCTATGGATATAAAATGAAATTTTATTTAAATATTTCGTCATTTTTCTGCAGTTCAGCTTTCCACAAGGTATCAAGAAAATAAATATGTAACCATCGCGAATTATATGATTTAATGAAAAATCAATAATTTAACGTTATGAACTAATATTAATTGCATTTTTTATATTAAAATTATACTTTATCTCCTTTTGTTGATACTAATAAGGGTTAGTTATTACTAAGACTTTTTACCAAGGACATGTGCTGTGGTTGAATTCGGTGAAGAGTTCAAGGTGATTTTTCATCTAAAAATGATGTCAAGAAAATAAGAGGCAAAAAAATAATATGATAGTAAGAAATATGAATTTAATTTCCTTCACTAATATATAAAAACAATTGCAGTCCTTTATCTTGAGTGAACGTTCGTTTAAAAATAAAATAAAGAAACCACTGGATTGGAAACAAAGTATAGCGATTAGACCACTGGGCAAGGAGCCTCTACGGTCAGTAACAACACATTAGATGGCATGGGAAACTCTTCCTTGAAAAAATACATTTATGTGCAATTTCATGATGATCGGAGAAAGGAAATAGCACTATGTTGATCTTGGGTATGCAAACATTCACTTTTTTGCAGTTAGACAGTAGAATATACTCGCATGTAGATGTAAAATACAAACATTCATTCCCTGTCCCCTACCAGGCCATTCTAGGAACTTAATTTCACGAGCGAGGCAATTTTGCTAAACTTCATTCGCCGGAATGCCGCGGGTTCATTTGTTGACGGGAAAGGTATCATCGAATACTACTGCTCTCGCTTATGCCGGGCCACGATTCGGCAGCTAAAGGGAAGTACTACAACCCACTGGCACTCGTGGGGTTATCTCCCCGCGACCGATGCCGAAGCTAAAACTACGGTGGACCAGAGGCTCAGCAGGGATTAAAAGGATGAACCGTCTGATTAAGCCGATTGTCTGAAAATTCCTCGAATCCCTAGTTCCCAAGCATCAAAAGGCCTTGCGTCGATGAAACGGTGTGCACTCTCGGCTTGCTATCAAAATAGCTCCTTTTTCGTTTTGTATCTACCTCACGCTGCCTCCAGTAAAATTTTCTCATAGATTCCACGAGCGGAAATTTATTTTGTACTCTGCGTGTCACGATATCCTGGGAGTATCTGTGGATACAAAATTAATGACCCAGTGAGATACCGCGAGCAAGAGTTATTTTACTTGAGGGCCGCAAAATTTCGACGATTGGGACCCTTTTTTGAATTTTTAAAACTGTGCTCATAGAGAAACCATTTATTGCAATTTTTCCAATAGATGTGCAGTGGTCATTCCGGAAAAATATAACTTATTACAAATAACTTAATATAAAATATTTCCAATTAATGCCCATTCTTTACCGGGATTGAATAGCTATGGAGTCACAAAATCAACCATAAAAAGGAAGTTCCTGAGTCAATAATTGCAGTTTCTATTCTGTTCATTCCAAAGACAAGGACACATGTTTTCCTTGGGGAAAACAGAAAATTTAAAAACTTTTGCATGGCAGATTCCAGTCATATTCTTAACAATCAACACGGGATTATTCCAACTCGGCTTATCTAATGCGCTAAAAAAAACTCTAGTAGTAGCTGATATATATGGGAGGGACAACAATTAAAAGGAACATAAATCACATTTAAAGACATACTTAATTGTATCTCTGTTGTCCATCAACATGCATAGACTCCCTTACCCGCTTTCAGAGTCAACTAAATTCTACAAGTCTCATATTTTATACACTACTTTTTTCATACTTATAGCAGATGTAGATTTGCATTCTTTACCACAACGTGATCAGAATCTACTTTGAGCTATCAACTGAATGAATTTGTAACTAATAGAGGTTGTCTTTTCGGGACTCGCCAAATAATTTCGATGTCAAATATTTAAGTGATGCAAGTAAACAACTTCACCGTATCCTAGCTTCATATCCACCTCATCAGTCTAAAAACCATATTAATTCCTCCTTTAATTATATTTGTCAGGGATTTTATCAACACTTTAAACCTCTCCTAAAAATCATAGTTCTTAAAGGGCATGAGCACCAGCCGTAGAGAAATCAAGCCAATTAGGGAAAAATTTATTAAATTTCAGTCCATCAGTCTTTGGCAACAAAGCACAATGAAGTGGCGCAATCCCTATAAAAATATATAAAGCGACCAAGAAGAATGAGCGATGGAGCAGAGGTCTCCCCTCTTTCAACGAATCTTTTTCGAGGAAAGAAATCGCTGAGGAGAGGAGAGAAGAGTGAATGGAGACACCACGAAATTGTGAAGGCGCAGAGTGCACGATACGCAACGGTGGATCGGGAACGGCACGCCAGTCAATAGTTTCCGATGCAAAATAGGAGCACGAAAGGAAAGCATCAGCTTATGCAATTATTATCTTCATGGAGATTTCAAATCTTACATCTTATTGTATCCTTAACGAAGCTGTATCATCATATCCTTTGTCAGCCAAGCACAACGGAATGGTGTAATCCCACACCCCAGCCAATCAAAATCAACCGTGAAGCATGAGCGATCGAGCAGAGGTCTCCTTCTTTCAACGACTCTTTCTCGAGGAAAGAAATCGCCGAAGAGGGAAGAGAAGAGGGGAGGGTTAACACAAAAGTATGAAGATGCAGAGTGCACGATACGCTGCGGCAGATCGAATACGACACGCCATTCAATATTGCTAGACGCAAAATAGGAACACGCAATGAAGATGGCATCAGCTAATTTTGCTATTGCCCTCATAGAGATTATAAACATTAAATCTTATGGCACCCATAGCGAAGCAATATCAGCATGTCCCCTTTGCCACCTAAGTAAAATGAATTGGCATAATCCCAAAACCCAGTCCATGAAAAAGTTTAAAAGATGAGCGATCGAGCAGACGTCTCCCCTCTTTCAACGACACTTTCTAGAGGAGATAAATCGTCGAGAAGCGGAAAGAAGAGTGAATCGAGATACCACGGAAGTGGAGTGGATTCTCTGGTGGATTGGGTACCGCACGCCAGTAAATAGTGTTAGGAACACGAAATGAAGACGAAATCAGTTTGTGCTATTATTACCCGCATATAGACTATAAATCTAAAATCTTATTGCACCTTTGGCGAAGACATATCAGTATATCTTCTTTGACTGCCAAGTACAATGAAATAAAGTTGGGTAAGTGAAGATTTTCACACAACCCAGCCTATGAAAAACAAACGTGAAGCATGAGAAATGGAGCAGAGATCATTCAACAACTCTTTCCCGAGGAAAGAAATGGTCGAGGAGCGGAGAGAAGAGTGAAGGGAGGTGCCACGAAGGTGTGAAGGCGCGGAATGAAGGGCACACTCGGGCGGAGAAAGAAACTGAAAAGGAACGGATAGGGGAGAGAAATCGTTCCCACGGTCGAATCCGAAAGCGGGACTGACGGACGATGACGGGCCAGGGAAAATTATTTACGACACCGAATCAACTTGGCGGCCTGGGGATCGCTCTACGTTCCAATCTCTCGAAATTCGCCGATTAAAAATTTCGAGCGTTCTTCTCTTTCCTTCGCTCCCACGGAATTGCTCGCGAGTACTTCCCCTGAACCACCCCCACCACATATCCCTCTTCTCTCATCCACTCCCCACCCCCACTCATTCCACATATTGTTCCACATCTGTCACCGCGTGAATGAAAAACCACCTTGACCCTGCACAGGCCGCGTTTCTCATCAATGTTTGAGTCGCGGCGGAATAAGGTTCCGGGTCGGCAGGAGGGGGGTAACGGAGAAGGGGGGAGCATCGAAGAGGAGTTGGAGGGATGGAGAGAAGGGGTGAGGAAGCTAAAAATAGAGGAGATGAGGGGAGAGTAGGGAAGGTATTAGGGGTAGGACGGAGCTATATTCTCCCCTGAGATGGGGAGAAAATAAAAAAAAATAATAACGATAAATATCCGAAAGAAAATGCAAGCACGATTCGGAGATGATGACTAATGCTGAGCTGGAGAGGAGAATGAGTGCCCTACGATTGTATATTATTGTAAAAACGGAGGAATGGGATTCAAAAGTAGTCTCATCGTGGAAACATCAGTACCACGTAGAGGCTTTATCGGTTTATTCTTCGACGAAGGATTAGAATAAGATAAGTTTAAGTTTAAAAAGTTTTAAAATATTCATCCATTTGTACCCGATTTATATTTTCGGGGAGGTTTTAAAATTCACAATGAGGTCATACAGAGAACGCTCGCAACGGTTCAACGCTCAAGTTTTTCCACCTTTTAGTTCATAAGAAAAATTATTTAACAAAGTTAACAATGACTCTTATTTAAATTATACCCACGGTTAAATTTTTGGAATTTGAAATACAAAAATAAGATCTACTTTTGGTATAAATTTAAAATCCATACAGTTATTTTCTTCGGTTTAATAAGGGCCCAAAATTCATGCACGCGATAATTACCAAAAAACCAGTACTTTTCCCTTCTAAGTTTGTACACACATCTTCAAAAACACTAATTTCACATTATTATTGCCAACACACAGCTCAGTATATATTTCCCTTTATTTTGACATGAATTATGTCGTAATCGAGCAAGCCCATGCTTCACTACACCACTTCAAACTCTGGTATCTAAACTTTTAAAATGAACAGCAGTCATTCATATATTTTACGTAGTCATACACATATGACATTTCGAATTTCTGGGGTAATTCGTCGATAACTACGCTGATGTGACACAAGATATGCCTCGAAATATGGTAACACATGCCTGTGGTAATACTTCACTAGAGCAATGGCAATACCCATAAAGATTGCAACTCCGGATGGGACTCGCGAGTCGTTATTTATGAATCTATTCGGTCATCAGCCAACAAGTTTCAAATTTTTGAAGATAAATTATCAGATAGGATTAAAATTAATTGATAAACTTCTTTTCCCACACCTAAATATATGTACCAGCAAATTATAAATCCTTTAGACGATTTCAAATGCAAACTAAGGAAAAATCTGCGGAGGGTGAGATTAGTTACTGTGGAACTAGAGGGATAAATAAAAAGAACTAATGGATTCCAGAGAACAGTCTCAAGGTTTGTTAGAAATCCCTCATGCCGAATAAAAGAGGTATTATACTATCAGGCTTTCGCCTAATTTCTTTACCAGACGCCAATGGGCTTTTGAAAACTATAACTTTCCACTGGAATGACATATTTCCATAAGTACCCTACTTAACATAGGGGTGAAAGTCGAAGGATATAAAAAACGAAATTTTCTTTAATTGAGCACACAACGTTGCAATTATTTGGAAAAAAATGGAATGTGTAAGGAGAAAAAATAAAAAAAAACATTTCTAAGTATTTGATGAAGAAAAAAATTAATTATATCAAAACATTATCAATTACCTCACAAAAATATCTTTGCATTCAAGAACCCACGAATCAGCAATAGGAATCCCGCGCTCAAGAAAGCAGTGTCCGTGTATCGAAACACGAGGCTCCTTAATAATCGTTCGACGCTCACGTTTCCGCGCCGCAGGAATCGCCTCCAAAATCTAGCCGTCTGTGCATGAATGGGAGTCTCTCGCGTAGAAGAAAATATACCTAAGAGCAAAGAAAAATAAAATCTCCATCCACGTTTCCCTCCCTTCCAGATTTTTTTCACGGAAAAACTTGATAAGGAAAAAGCGACGGTGAACAAAAGCACGAGCCGCGGTAACGCCGAAAAACAGACGAACCGCGAGAGGCGAGCGGTCGGAGGAAAAGCGGAAGGGAAGTGTGGGGGTGAGGAAGGAAAACGATAAAGGTTTTCTTTTTCTTTCGGGGAACGCAAGCGATTTGCTTTCATTTCTTTCTTCTCCCTCTCCACCCTCCTCTACCACTCTCTCTGCACTGTTTTTCCCTCCATTTTTTATTTATTTTTTTATTATTTACCACGACCACCTCGGAGGAAACAGCAGTGACTCGCCGTGAAGGAGGGAAACATGGAGGGACACGCGAAGGCCGCACTGGAAAACATCTGAGCCACGCAAATTCCCCGTGTGTCGTGGGACAGGGGGAAGCGGAGGGAAGAGAGAGTTGGAGAGGGCAGGGAAATATCGACGCGAGAAGAAATTAAATTCTGTTCGGCGGGAGAGAGAGAGAGAGAAAGGGGACGGCTGTACGGTGACGAGATGGGGGCGGTGGAAGAAAGAGCTCAGAGACGGGCGGGAGAAAAGATTGGTGCCGTGCGGCTGGAGACCCAACGGAACCGCTCTAAGGCTCCGAATTCGACCTCATTGGGAGAAGAGAGAGACATACAGACAGAGAGGATAGAAGTTGGTAATAATAATACTTATAATAATAATAAAATGAGAATCGGAATCATAATCTACAACCAGACCTGAACCAGCAAAAGCAGGAATAGAAGTTAATGTATTAAGTAACGCCAAAATAATTCATACTAAATTATAAAATATTGCATGGAAGCAGCAGTGATGCAGGATGCATGGCTATTTATGCCCAGAGACTGAATGGTTTATTGTGGAAATTCAAAACAGGGTTACACGAACTCATAGCTATGAAAAAAAAACTAGAAATTGCAGATAAATGTCAAAAATGCGGGAAAACAGATGAATCCATTGAACACAACTGCAGGCTGCTCAGCTCTTGCTGTTTGCGACTATATCAATTGGCACAACAGTTGGCAAAAATTATCCACCAAAACTTGGCAACTACTTATGGACTTTTAAAATATACGCCACCGTTTTCCAAATACCATCCACCAGCCACACTAGAGACAATTACACACATTCTATACTGATTGTGAGACCGACGGATACTTACAGACAAAACCATAGAATACAATAGACCTGATTTTTAATTGATTCACAAATCACAGCAAAGAGAAAATATAGTTGATGCAGCAGTGCCACTGAATAAAAACGTTGAGAAGATTCCTGGGACAGGTATGATCGGACTGTGTAGGATAAGGTGAATTCTCTTCCTTTACATCCGAGCCTAATCCTAATTAGACCTTTGGATAGGTGAATATTTCCAGCTGGTTAAAACCTTTAAATGTATTGTCCTAGGATATCTCCTTTAGAACAATGAAGTAAACACATCCCAATTGGACTCTGTAATATGACAAATGTGTGTAATAAAATTGGAAAAAGTACCGTATTGAATAATTACAGCAACAAAAGAGTGTACTCCAAAGACAGTATACACCAAAGTCATCAAAATAAAACAAAACTTGCGATTTCTGAATTATCTTATGGATACGTAAAGTAGATTTTCAGTTTATCACACACAAGGACAGTACTGCTTTTCAATTGAAGAATGCACATAAGATAAACATCATCAATTGATACATTCTGGTCAATGAAAAGAAATAATACAGGTCATACACCGAATAAAAAGAAGCTCGAAATTAAGTGAGAGAATATTAGCGGAAAGGGAACAATATAGGCAAATTTATTTACATAAACGCAATGAGTAGGTAATACACAAATCTCAACATTTTGAAATAATAGATAGGTAACTCCGACGCAGTATTGCACCGTATAACTTTAACCGGGAGTGGTCGGTCGGAACTTTAAGTGCGCAAGCCACTAAGGCTATATCGCACCTTCTGATCTTGAAAACTTAATCCACGAACGCCCACACGACTCACATGTAGATACCGCCTCACGAAGCCGACTCCGGCCGCGGCTTCACCTCATGTTTTTCCTGCCAGTTGGTTTGAGTGGCGAATCGATAATTTTTAGGAACTACCGCAGAATAAGCAACGGAGTAACTTCACACAGTCAGCCTAAAGTGCTTTAAAGTGAAAAAATATCAGATATGAGGCCACCCTGTGCGCTGTTTTTATATTTTTTACCAACTTCACCGCCCCGAAAAGAGCGTATCGAAGGCCTTTAAAGCGGGAGAATCTAGGAAAAATGGCAGAGCGATCATAAACACCCATGGCCTGGAAAAGAGCAACCTACCAAGGCGGGAATCGATCCCCCGACCTTCGGTTTAGCGGGCGAGGACTTCTCTCCGTCGCCACCGAGGCCAGCTAATGGGAATAAAATCTTATGCCAAAACCTGGAACCGAACCAGGGTCTCTCGATTATTAAGCAGAGTATTCAAATCAATTAAGATACTAGGCATGGACGGGTTATGGAGAGCTTGGGGGTAAATCGCCCCCAATCCAACCAATTTCCGGGAAAAAAATTGAAAAATGGCACCTATTAAAAGCAGGTTTTCCAAATGAGTATTTATTTCACAACATGCATGAAGTGCATTTCACGTGAGCTTTTCATTTTGATTTATTTTAAGGAGACTGAACAAAACTGCAAGTTGATAGGTAATACGTACCTAGTGGGCACTCATAAAAGTAATGAGCCTCCGCACACCTTCCATAGAGAATGTCTTAAACGCATTCCTGATACTATAATTCCTCATCTTCAATGGATGTGATGCCTTGAGTGTAAATAATGTTGCAAAGCTGTCAGAAATTTGAAGCCACAGTAGATAAGTATCACGAAAATACAGGATACCAGCATACAGAAACAGATACAGTATACAGATACCAGCATGGTGCCCATTCAAAAATGTTTGGCCGACAATTGCGAGGTTAAGAACAAAATTTGAAAAACGAATGAAACGATAAAAATTTCCCAGATAAAAAGTATTTCTAAGCTTTAACAAAGTGGAAAATTATATTTTATACAAGCCACCCCAAAAAAGTAGAAAATTTAGTGATTCATATCCAGAGCAAACATTCATTTAAGCAATATTAATAAGTAAAAATCCATGATTCGTTCACCCCAATCGAGAAAATTCCTCTGAAAATGAAAAAGGGGAAAGCATTCGTAACAGTTATCACAGATTTTATTCTATAGAGATTTTCTAGCCCTAAAACCTGGTGAACGATCAATTCCAGATGGCCTGAGTATAACATTGCAATATTCATGACTTGGAAAGCCCAAAATAGGTAGAGAATCCAGTGCACTTCGTTGCACGCTAGGGTGATACGATGTTGGAACACAACGGAATCTGCTGCTCCACTGTCCTCCATGCATACGTGATTCTGTCCGAGGCAAACTCGGAACCTAGATACTCTGCAAATAGCCCTGATACTATGGACATGACACTCTACCGCAACTTTAAGATGTTGACAAAACTTGTAGCCTGATCCCGACAGCCAATTTTTGCGGTTGAATGGATGAAGTTCACAAGGTAATTCACTTTCGGAGGCCGCTTTTGGCAAACCTACACAGCTAGTCGCCACAACAGGAACCGAAGAACATTGCTGAGGGGTGAACTCATGGGAGTTTACACTCTGGGCTGAATAGAGGCGCAGAATTAGTTCCACCGAGGATGCGATGGATTATTCAGCACTGCAACGTGTTTTGCGCGAGCCTAGGCGTTGAATTTCGGAGAGCTATCCGCTAGAATTCCACTTTCCTCCAGATTGTTTCGCCGAAATGACTCCGATGCGCGGGAAAGAGTCTACGGAAAAGAACGGTGGTGAGGATAGTGCTCCGTGTACCTACCCCATACACCTTCGCGTCACTTGCTTCAGACATCTTCCTTCAACATCAAATATGCGCTTCTCAAATGTGTTCCTTCGTCAAAAGTCCGAACAAATATCCTCTACGGCGGAAATTACCGGGTAAAGCAAAACCCTCACAAGGACAAATAATTAGGATGTCGAAGACAAATAGTTAGGAGTGATTTTAGCGACTGAGAAAGCGGAAGATCCAGGAATACAAAACTGGTTAAATTTTGCTTATAGATGCTTGAGTGCGTGGAACAGAATAGGATCAGCTTAATCCCACTCTTACACTCTGTTGTATACCAGTCGTTCACAATATTGAAATAGTCAAAATCATAAAAACATGAATGCGATTTTGGGAAAACCCGCGAAAAATACCATTTAACTATAAAAAATAGGATATCCTATATTTCAAATTTTGGGCAAGTAAAAATATCACTTTTTCACAGACATTGGAAAATGTGGGGTCAAACTGCGATCTACTAGGCGTTTCGTGTGATTTCTATGACATTTTGGACAAAAAATAGGTATCTACTCCACTCTCGAAGGAAGTGTTGGTTAAAAGGTAAGGTGGATGCGTATGCGCATTGATGTAGTTGATACGAATGTTCTTAAGGCCTGGTTACACGATACATTAACACGTACGGGTTAATGTCTAAATGTATGAACGCGAGAATGAACGCCAAAATGCACCGTGTAACCACCCAACTTGTGCGAATGCATGAACGGAAAATAGAACCTGTTCTAATTTGGTTCATGCATTCGTACATGTTCTGTTCCGGTCCACCAAAATCATTCACGCAAACGTACATTAACTCGTACGTGTTAATGTACCGTGTAACCGGGCCTTTAGAGTCGAAAAATATCCTGCGCGTCAACTTTCATTTCTGTTAAAGGTAAAGAGCTGATGTGGCATTGGTTTACGAAATTGGGAAACGTCTCTTTCTAGTAATAACACCCTTTGAGTGAAGAGGAGGTGAGTTCGAACAAGGCTCTAGGTATAAACATTTGGAAAATTTCATTTTGAAACGCGGTTCATTTTGGGGGTTTATTTTGAGGGAGTTAACTTCCCTCATCTTTGAGCCACACATTTGAGGGCGTGTAAGGCTCTTTGTCCACCCCCAGAGATGTTTACTATTCTCGGCATCAAACAGAGACAGAGACAAACCATAAGTTAAAGAAGAGTAAACCGGATAATAAAAACAAGATCGAATTTCTAATGATGCTTAGAGGGTGATTCCTAAACCAAATAAAAAACGAATGTTTAAAAAAAATTGATTAAAGCATTGAGGCACAAGTACAAGGAAGGTTTAAAGTTAAAGGAAGGTCCTAAATGAGATATGAAAGAATGGGAAAGAGGTAGAGCGACAGAACAATTATGTAGGAATAAAAACATTTAGGAAAAAGGTTTTAGCTGAGTATCAGAGTAGAGAGAGCAGAGCCGTAGTATCGAAGCAATCTTTCGCAATGCTGACTGATGTTCTTCGTGATAATGAAACAAAAAAGTAAGAGCATAACCATTAAACTGAGTAATTATGACATTTATTAATTATTCTACCATTTTGCATGAAGCTTTGTTTATTAGATTGAAATAGTTATGGAAAAAATAAGACAAGACTAGGGACCGTATTCGAGAACATAACTCAATTTTGAGTCCTCACTCTACCTCGGTGACTCAGATCTCAAGCTCAGATTTTAGTTTGAGTTAGAGTTCGTATGCTAGAAACTAACCGAAAATCAACTCACTTGAGATTGATTAGCTGTGGTAAAATTTACAAAATATTGCATTTACCAAATCTATTTTCTTTTATAGTCTCCTGCTAATCCAAAACTAATATTACTGGAGCACAAAATATTATTTGGAAATATTTTTACGAGAGACATTTCATTTTTAAAACGTGAGGCGATTGTAGCGGACATCTTGGAACTTGGTTACTCAATTTGGGTTGAGACGCGAGAGAGGTCTCGTAATACCAAAGTGGCAACCGAGTCGAGTTTGTGTGGGAATCAAGACTTGAGCAACGTTCTGGAATACGGCCGTAAGTGACCTCACCCCCAACAGTTTACTCCTGAAACCGCGCCTGGAGCGAACACGTGGTCCGGGCGCCATTTTCCATTTCGCGTGGACCCAGCACATTCACCGCACTGCAAGAGGGAGCCATCAAGCACAGTGCAGTTCTGATTCGAGGGGAGTGGTGAAACAAAAGAGAAATCGGGAGAGAAACTCCGAATGGCTATCTGGGAAGGAGAGAGAATGGAAGGAGAGGGACGGAAACGGAACAGTTTCCCACGCCTCCTCGCGTTAGTTTGCGAGACCAGGAAAATCACGCACGACAAAAAAAAGGCGAGGAGACACGAGAGAAAGGTAGGTAAATGAACCAAGAGGCACGCGTGCTGGGAGAGATTGGGGGGGGAAGGAGGATGAAAGCTAAGTGAGGGATGAATATAGGGGAGGATACAACACCAAGGGAGAACCCCCCCCCCCCTACCCTATTATGTAAGTGGTACGTGAAAGGGACAAATAGAGTCATGGAATCGATAAGTTCTACCACATATTCCCTCTTTCACTATCTCTCTCTCCGTACTACTTCTCCTCTCACAGTTCCCTCCAGCGTGTCTCCGCCCCTCCCTCCTTAAAAAAAGTCACTCCTCACCTCCTCCTAACACACTCCCCGCCTGCACCGTGCCGCGTTCGGGGGCTCCGCATGACCTATGGCATTTTGAGGATACGCGATCGCTCGCGGAGGGGAGAGGGAGGGGAGGGGAAAATAACATAGGAGGCCGCAAACGACGAACAAACAAACGAACGCGGTGCAAGGGAGAGAGAACGAACGAAGGGTATGTAAACATAATGGTCATTTCGCGACTCGAATCGGATCGATTTATTTTTCTTCGTTATCCTGGGTACGATCTCCTTCCTCTCTCCCCGAAAGAATGGGAAAAGGAGAGAATATTACAACTCGACGAAAAAAATTGTTATTTGCTATCCTTGATATATCAACTTTATTTAAATATTGTGTAAAATGGAGTAATTTAGAGAAATGTCAATGGAGGGGGTGGCAAGCCAAGGGGTGCAAGTGATTTTTTTTATCTGAACTGATTTCGGTACAGAAATAATGTAAATACAACGTATAAGACTAGATATTTAGTAGTGCATTTGATTTTCGACACGATGTCAGCTCAGAACACTCGAATCACTGGGTCTTACTCGAACTCCTTGGCCGCCAAGGTTTTGTATACTTCTTCAATAAATTTCTGTATCCAACTCCGTTTAGCTGAGAAAAATCAATGGTACCTTTTGAGTTCTCACCCCCTCCATTTTCTTAATTCTCTATTTTTTTAAATTGTTAATATAGAAATTTGGGTTGATAGACTTCTCCAGGCAATGTTCTAAGTTTCTCTTGTGGCATTGCTAACGCTAGTGCAATGTTGTCTGGTTGTATAGCGATGCACTTGAAGTATTTTTACGTGTGGGAATGATTACGTGACCTCAAGACGGGGTTTCTCCAAAGGGACACCCAAATTCCGGAATGCATGTTGCATTGCATTGTAGTTTAAATGCCAGTGAAATAAACTTATCACTGCTGCTTGATAAAAATTGCTGCGAAAAATTAAAGACTTCGATTTTTTTGTAGTCCCGTATTTGCGTGCTCTCCTCATATTTTAGCCTCCGACCAGGGTGAGGAGAGTGGTTTTATGGAAAGTGGGCACACAGCGACAGGCACGCAGTGTCAACAGCCACGCAGCTTTTTTGATGGGTGCGTGAGGATCGCGTCTAGCGATAATTTTCCTTTCCGCTGGTCAGACCACTGCGCTAATAGGCGCCAAACACTTAATCCGAAACACTAACGGTTGCCCAGATAAGGCCAAAGGAACATTAGTCTCCCTACGGGGGATAAAAGCTTTCAAATATGCTATTTATAACCGATGAAACAATGAGAATTTCAATGTGCATTTCCTATTTCTTTCGAGAGTATGATTTTTCAACACATTTTTTATCAGAAAGCTACTAATTTTCTTTTATTTTCGCGTAGATAAAGAACAATTGACTATGATGAATGGCTAGCATTAAAAAGAAGAACTTCGTGCTTTCACATTAATATTTATTCACGACCATGGTTTCAACGTTAGTCGTCATCATCAGATGAACTCTACAGAGGTCCATCACATCCTTTTATACCAGGCTAGGAGGGGTAGGGAGGAAGGTAACTAGGTTGAACGGATTGGTCAACACAGAAGAGGGAGAGAATGTTATTTATCATTAATGCGAAAGCACATATTCATGTGAAAGCACAAAGTTCTTTTTTTTTAATGTTCATTATGAATCGCTTTCACAGAGTTACGCCTCAAACAATCAATTTTATTAATAATAAAACGTTATTGTACTTTTCCACACGATTTAATTAATACGACCAGTTTCGTCGCAGAGGCGACATCATCAGTTATAATAACAGTTATTTTGTTCTTGTTTATCTGGTTGCTATTACGTTGGTAGGGGAGGGTTGCGTTGGGGTTGGAGCGTCACTCAGCTTCAGGGGAATCTCCAAGAGCGGGGAATAGTTTACAAAAATATTTTCATTTGCTAAAATTCCATTTTAATTAAATCGTGTGGAAAAGTACAATAACGTTTTATTATTAAGAATGGATTTTCACAAAGTAAAGCCAGAAACAATCAAGTTTAATCAATTTTATGATGAATGGCCTAAAAGGCCAATATGATTTTGGAGATGGATAGCGAGAAGACCTCCACATTTATTGAGTTAAAATATTACAGCTTTCTATGCATAATAGTATAATTAGATATATTTTCATTCGAAATAAAATTCCGGTTAGATATTATATCATATTCAAAATGTTAATCTATGATCAGGAAGCATTTACACTATCATGACAGGTAAAACACTTGTCTACTGTCAAAATAACTGACCGATGCATCGACCAGGTAATTATCTAATCAATTTTAAGTGAGTAATGTAACTAAACTCTTTATTTAACTAAAGGCTCTTATTAGGATCAATTTACTCAGATTTTTCTATTAACAAAATTTTTAACCGATAATTATAAAACTGGATTCCAATAATTTGATAGAATATATCCGGGTAGGGTATTGGGAAATAATTGGCATAAATATTGTTATGAGCATAAAAAAATATATCGATATGTTTATTCATTTAGCTCGATGCATCTCATAATTAATAAATCGGCCCTTCATATTGGTGTGTTTAGAGGAAAATTCACCTTTCTAAATTACAAAATACATTTGAGAAGTTTCAATTATTTCTTTTGGCCATACTCAACTCAATAGCTTGTTGTATCGATGATAATTTTCTGACCGCTATATTTTCAGTTAGGAGTAAAGATTATTGCAAGCCGAAATAAACATGTTGGAATGGGAATTAATGAGGCAAGGTGACAACACCTTGGAAGGATTTTACGTGGGAGACATTTTATTTGCGAGGCATTTCGTCGGTGATTTTGAGAAAAATACAAGCCAAGGTGAAATAATATCCGAGGAAAAAGTAATCACCGAGGTGAAACATTGAATATTATTTAAAACAGACCAATATCAATACCACCCAATTACTTGTGACTATCACAGAATATTACACACTAATATATACCTCGGCAAAAAAATGTCAACCCCAAACAAGACCTGACGGAGGAAAACTGAGGTTTCTAAAGCAAAGAGCCGCGGTCACATCACGAGAAAGCCTGCTCATCCGCCATTGCCAGGAGAATAGCAGTAAAAGCACTCAACCAGATTACACTTCACATCGCTCACAGAATCGATTAGCATTGGTATCATCACGTCTTAATTTAAGACGTCTCAGAAGAGTGATGATAGAGATAAAAATGGCAAAGACTAAACAAAGCACCGAAATTTATCTAGCCGAATTATAATATCTCAAGTGAAATCCTGCATCGAAAATTATGCAAAAATATCGGAATCAATACCGTCAGGAAACTTGAAAATGATATGAAAGCGTCGAAACGCGTCGAGCAGTGAAGTAAATACATTTTTTTAAAGAACCTGCAAAACAATTTTCATAGAACGATTCCACCACATACCACAAGAAGTAACCTAATTATTTTATTCCCAATTACCCATGCTAAAAAATTCGACATATTTGCCACAACATCGATATTCGACTTTATGACTTTAGACCTGATAAAATCATTGAAACATGGCCATAATACATTGAGGTTGCATACATTAATGCATATTTCACTGGCTATTTAAAGAAAAAATGAAATTCGGAAAATACCTTGTGATGATAATCTTATCGAAAGTAATGCCAAAAAAGATATTCATCCATCCCGACCACTTTTAAATTGCTAAATTTGTGTTCCGTTGACGAATCGTCAAAGGCGTTGGCATCGGAACAAATGCCGCAAAAGTCATGCACTAATCACTGCAAGAGACCCCTCTCGTTCAAAACTGATTGGGTCATACTGCGTTCATTCATATGCGAGAGTCTTTTGTTCGTCTCGAATTACAGTGACGCTCTGTGACAATATGTTACTAACCGTTGTACTAAGGGTTGATAGCCATTGCTGTCTATGGTCATACGTTAGGAAATGAATAAGTCTTCCAAATCACGTAGAGGAGCTAGTTTACCTTTCACATCCCTGCCCACAATAAGTTAGAGGAGCGAATTTATGACAATAGCTCCTTGACATGCATCTCTGCTTACAAAAATCACATCAAAAGAAATTTCGGACTGAACTGCTCGCCTAGGGTACGCTTCTGTTATGGATAACAGACACCACTCGAGGGAAAAACCTCGATTTGAATCATCGAAAGATGCGGGTGTACTTTCAAGGTAGAGCATTCACTCCCCTAGTTAACAATTATGATGATAATGATGATGCGTGTGAGAGAGTGGACTCGGAGATTCCAGTCCACACCGGAAGAATTGGGGTCGTAAGAGAGTAATAAGAGGTGGGGGAGGAGGAGGAGGAGGAGGGAGGGAGAGAGATAGAGAGAGGAGGAGAGACCTGAGTGAGGCGTTCGATACGCGCGAACCCCATTTTGGATTCTCTTCCCACTCCCCCTTCTACTTCCCCTCTTCCACCCTCCCTCCCCCCTCCTCCTTTCTCAACTCCCCACACTCCCCCATCTTTCCTTACCGAGTAGTGGCTCCGTCCAACCAAAAAACACCTACACTCCTGCAGAATAAACTTTTTTCGACATCCGGTGTTGAAAGAGCGGCTGTTAAAAATCTTGACTTCGGCGAGGGCTACCGTGTGCCGCCGTCGCCGATGCTGTTCGTGCGTTCATTGCTTCTCTTTCCCTGCAAGCTTCTTTGCCTCCTTTTATGGATCGACTCGCGAATTTGTGCAGATATACTTATCGCTTCAAGTATATAGCTGCTTGTCTCGGCGAATTTTAATAACTGAGCCCATGCCAAGATCAAACGGTATAGTATTTTGAGTATAGCTTTATTTCCTTGAATACCTGCAGTGTTGAAAATTATTTATGAAAACGATTAAATATCTCCCACAATTAATTGACTGGTAGCCAATTGCTAATTTAAGTCTCTTTTGAAGGCTCTAATGATGTTGCGGGTAAATGAAGCTTCCCCACTAATTATCACAAGATGGGGATGATTCACGCTACAAAGAAATTTGAGTGCACTTGCGTATTACTCTGAAGAACGGTTTTTCTTTGGATAACGATGAGGTCGTTGACGGCTATACCCCCGAGCTTACTACTTACCCTCCATGATTAAATGATGAGGGAAAAGTAATAACCTTAAGGTTCCTAACTGCCAAAACAAAGCTGTATATAATATGCGTCACATATTGACCTTTGTCAGCAAGTTATTTCATTTATTTTATTTTAAGCGTGTGACAGCCTGAATCCTGGTAATTAAATGGCATGAAACCTACATAGAAAGGCTAAAATAATAGCTTACTAATTGGTCGAAACGTTGAATGCCAACTATAAAGGAAATTCAAATTTACACTTCGTTGTACAAGCAAAAGAATCAACCGTTCATTTTCTACATCATTCATTCCAAAGTACTCGCGCCAAATCTTTGCCATTAAACGGTTTTCCACTAAACCATATTCAGTTCGATCAAAGCACTTGCACGTCTGCTTGAAGTTGAAGATACTATAAAATCCAGGGGATATTGCGCCCTGCATCATGTGCGACCTAGCGACCACCAAAAAACCTATTTCGCGCACAAGGTTGATTCCAAATGCGCAAAAGTCCTGCTATTTTGATCACAAACCGCCCAAAATTACGGTGCTTTATTAAATTGACGAACTTATGGTGCCAGAATTTTAAATACTGAAGGGATTTATTAGTTATAATCCCCAAACAATTTATAAAACTCGGAATCAAAATTGATCCCGACTACAAGTTGACATTCATCATGCTTAACACTCTCACAGACGCTTGCTTGTCCAAATTAAGGACTGCATCAGGTACAGTCGAAATGCATTCTTGCACCCTGTTGCTCTACGTTTCCCCATGATGATATTACAATTGCAACTCCTAAAAAAAGAACTCTTTAACGAGATTTATTCCTCTCCTCAGAAACCCCTTGAAAGGCTTCGGCCCACATGTGTTTCGCTCTTTCTTCCACCTTCCGCTAGTAGGTTATTTATCTGCTCTTCCCTCACATGCAAATTTTCTCTCTAGTTATCCACTGCGAACACTATAATATTCCCTTGCATAAGACAGCAAAAAAAGTTTAAATATGTCATTTAATGCACTAGCAATAGTTACTATTTGTTTCTCGAATAATATACAAGAGTGTACCATTATCATTTATCAATACTGTTAACGACAAAACCACATAAGCCGAGAGAGTACACAACAACTGAATGGCGACAAAAATTGAGCACTGTAGAAACTGCAGAGTAAAGAGAACATACGTATTTGGAGCCCTGACAACTTTTTTATCAGCCTCTTAGAAACATGTGGCGGAATATTTTATTAGAATATTTACTGTTAAGACCACACCATTAGTATCACGAACTCAGGATTGAAAAATTAGCAACGAAAGGAAATGGTAATTGGATCTCCACGAATTTATACTTCGGATTGATGCTCCCTCGTGTGAAATTTAAATCCATTTCCAACCGTTCCAGAATCTTTGGCTTTCAGTATTTATCTCCAATTTCAACCCTGTTCACTCGCTTCGAAATTTTTCATTTGCATGCAATAAAAAAACTCACATATTGGCCGAGACGAGAAAACATGGACGAACATAGCAAAACAGTAACACAGGGGCAGTCGAGGATTGGAGAGAATGTATTCCTTCTGCCTTTCACTCGAGCTTCCGATGTCGGAAAAAAATTACCCTCGAAAACTTTTCCAATCACAGCCGGGATCAGAGATAAAGCGATTTATGTTCGAGACGTATATTCCACTACTTCTGTGACAGGCCCATTACTCGCGCCGCCGCGATCTTCTTGTGAGCTACACGAGCCGATCATAGCGACGGTAAACAATGATTCCCCAATAATGATTTCTTCGAAAAAGTAAACAGATTCATCTTGAATGAGATTTAATAGTATTTTCCCTCACACGCTATTGTCTAACGGTCACTAAACCCAAACTAGAGAGAGCACAGTTATTATCCTCGAGATGCACATCTATCTTGACAGAAAAAAGGTACACTTTAATCAAGTTATTTCTTTTTTCTACGTAAATCCGTTCAAACAATCATAAGAATGCATGAAACATGTGATAAATCCATCTAAATACTCAAAACTCGCGGATATTTACATATGTATGCACGGCTCTACTAAAAACTCTTAAACTCTTTTAACACAATCCAACAGAGTGCTTTAACTTTCTTGATGCGTTGAAGTTATACATTGAATACGTGATTTTGGGGGTAAAGCTCAAATTGTGTCAATTAGATACTACAAATTCTAACCATGAGAATACAGGGACTACATTAATTTTAGAAATAAATGAAATAATCAAATTAAAATAGGAAGATCTACGCCCTTTATATTAATTATTTTAAATTTTAAAATCATAATTTTTATCTAATTACTGTAATAAAAATGGGATTATAGTGGCTTATTCACAAAATTTTAGCATTATGATATTTATACCCCTCTTACAGAGAAGTTTCAAATTGAATTTAGTTATGATTAGGATGGTGCTTCATTACTCAAACTTTACATCATCAAGCGACGGCGCTGAGAAACTCTCCTAGATAGCTTCTAACAAGCCAAAGTTTCCAGCATATACTGCCACATTTGACGATATCACATGCTTAGACGACGACATCTAACTGTTACCATGCAATTCCACAATCAGATATCCATCATCACTAAAACTACAAGGCATTTCAAAGCCTGGAATTTTATTTCGATGTAACATAAAATTTTAGCAGACGTTCAATTAATTTAGTAAAGAAACCGAAACAGCAGGTTTGAAAAAATGGATCATGAACGGCTAAATTTAATTATTTGCACCCATTTCATTTAATTCGCCCAAAAAAATTCTAAGGCAAATATTACTACGCACAATCAAACATAAGGTAAGGATATTATTGAATTAGAGTATTTCGACCTGAGTCATTAGAACATTTCATGCTATTTTTTACACGAACTATACAATTAAATTCTAAATATATGGCGTTATCTCAGCTGATATTATAGAACTATTCAAATAACAATGGTTATAAAAAAATGAGTATCGATTATAAAGATAGAAATTATAAATGTGAATTTACGGAAAGCTGCGAAACGAGAAGATGCCTGTAATAGGAAACGTGTGGATTTATGGGAAAATATTTAAAAAATTCACTCCAAACAATGACTCGTTGCTTGCAATGCTTAATCAATGTCTTGCAAAGGGCCTTGTGCCAAGGGAACTTCGAAACCATGCTCTCCATAATGCAATACAGGGTGCAAGAATCATTGACCTCTCGACTGCCCTTTCCTCAACTTCAAGCGGGAAATTCCACTGCTGAAACTCGGATGCCCCCTTCTTGCACTGCTGCTTTCTGCATTGATAATTCAGCTGGGCAGGAGATGGTTGGGATTAGATTCCACTACGACCTACTAGCGAATGCGTGCATCGTCTTAAGTGTTTACCCAGCGAAGAGTGAGAGGCAGTGAATTTGTGGCGGAAAGTGGGTCAAGATGTTATCCGGATTAGACTCGTGCTAAGGGGAATGCAATTAAGGCAATAAAGTTGATCCACCCTTAAGCACAAATGATATGTGAGAACGGATATCCGAGTCGTCCTTATCTAATTATTGAATTTGTTGTACCTTACTTCTGGTGAATACACGACTTTCAAGAGATTTGCTGGTCTCAAAAAAGCATTCGAAATGGTAAATTTCGAAAATAAATTCTCTAAAAAACGGCACATTGATTCGGTATGGGTATGTATCTATCAACAAATTACAAAGAAGATAAGAGACCCCGAGACTTTTCATGCCGACACAATGCTTGTGAAAATGGATATGCTGTAAATGTCACTAAGGGAATGATTAAAAAGGGAGTCAGAATTATATGACACAGTAATCAATTTCGATGTTTTAGTGCTACCTGCTTGAAAAGTATATATAAGTAACATATGTGTTACATCAGCACTCAGCACTTAGCACATATAATTAACGTTTCATATTTCTTTAAGTAAAATATTTATGAGAAAATACTACAGTGGTTAATATAACGAACAGAGGAAAGACGGACTTTAAAGAAATTTTGCATTTAGAACTCTAACAGAGAGTGAAGTAAGCACATGGTTAGTAGATTAATTAATATTCCAAATCGCAATAGATGTTTTTATAATCTGCCAATAAATACCACTCTTTGGTTATGAATGTTAAGAACTAATTTGTTTTGAACGCTCAAAAATAATACAATTAAAACACCAACACGGTTTGTTTCATTTCAGAAAATTCCAAGTCTGCTGCGCGAACTGCGGTGAAATTCACGTAAAATAGCCATCAAAAATATCCCCGAGGTTAAGGGTGGAACAATAGAGATCTGGCTTTTCGGAAGGGCAATAAATGCAATCAGAGCGCGATGTCTCAAACTTTATACCATGCCTTTCCTGGCACTTATACCAATCGCTCATAACCCACGCTCTCGGTGCAAGCTGTATGAAAGCAAAAAAAAAACATCCTGCAAGGGCATTTGCGATCAGTTCTTCGCCTTTTTCACGACTGTGTAATAAATATATCCAGCTCTATATACGAGTCTTATACTACATGAGTAATTGAAATACACCTTTAAACGCACGGACAATGTTAAATCTGCCAGCATTGATATGCTTTTGTTCAAACACCTAGCAACATCCACAACATTCCAAATGTAAAACGAGTCTGAGCCGTCTACTGAGGCTCCAAGGACAAGCCATCGTAAGCAGTAGTGGAAGTACGACCTCACTGCGGGGCGTAGGCCGAGTCTTCGGACTAGCCCTAGCCGGTCGACTCCCAGTCCGTCGTGTGAAGGAAGGAATCTAATTGCGGGCTCCCTATATATTTGGGAGAGCAAGGAGATCCAGGCTTTTTGCTTGGGATTCGCCCGTTGTGGCATGTTGTGCCCTCTCAACTCAACGCCGCTCCGGGGCCGCCTCGTCGCCAGACACCGCCAAACCACGTAAGCTTGGGAGCCCTTTCTTTCCCACTTCCCAGTTTTTTCCCTTCACCCCTTCTCCTTTCTTCCGTGTGCCGTGGTCGACACTTTGGCAGGGTTTGTGGTTTGCCTGAAGTTTTTTTGTAACAATAAATTGCATTTTTTTTAATTGTTTTACTGCCTGCTTGCTGCCACCCACCTTCACTAATAGTCCAAGTCAATAACTCCAAAACGGAGTCTAACATCCATTGGGGTACATATGTTGCCAAATATATATGTACAACAAAAAATTGTAATAATATATGGAATAAATATTATTATTACTTTTAGCAATGCGGCATCGCGGAAATAAATTCGCCTCGAAATGAAGAATCCGTCATAGAACGGAAACGAAATGGCACTGGGTGAAAAAAAAATCTTTCCCTCCTCCATCTCAAGTGATGCGTGACCTTTTCAACCACTGAGAGACGGTAGATGTGAGGGATTTCAGGAGACGGGCAAATGGCGCGCAGCGGCCCAAATGCATCCCAGAGAAATTACGAAAAAAAGAATTTTACGGCGAGGAACGCACGCCTTCACACACGCACTTGCTCATAGGAGGGAAAGAGGAAACACGAGGGAGAATAGAAGAGAGTTCTCCAGATGGAAAATGCGTGTCAAGAGAGCCACACCCACGAATATCACGAGAGAGGACTCTCCAGTCCGGCCTCTAGATGTTTTCAACCACCGTGTATTTAAATAATTTAAATCGAGTCCATTACAGTCGCCATTCACGTCACTGACGGGCAGAGCCGTCTGAAAATCCCTGAGAAATAAACTATGATTTGGGTTGTTGCAGTCACGTAATCATGTGGGGATGAGGGGGAAAGATCACCCTCCAAAAGCTTCCGAGAAATAAAAAATAATTTAAAACTACTGTCTAGTTTTGATACATAATAACTGTATGCTTAAGATTAAAGATCATTCATTAAAAACATGGCATTGACACGAGTCGCTGAATACCGACTGGTGACTTAAGGAGTCAGAGAGGGTGCGCACCTCCCCCCAGGCTCTATTTCCCCCCCCCCACCCCCCCAAAGCATATTCCTGTTACGCCACTGGGCTGTAAACCGAAAGACTCGCAGTCATATTATACTTCGAATTTGAAACTTTTCAATGTTATTCCTCAAGATTGCAAATATTGAGAATAAATGGATCCCTTTGTTTTCATTGCCGCGCTTCCGATATTTTTGAAAACCACTTATAACCTCTTCAGGTCCAATGTATCATATATGATATATGTATTTGGTTATTTATCATTTCCTGATAAAAGTGTCTCCAAGTAATGAGCGCGGCTTGTATCGTATTCTATACAGACTGCGCTTGAACATACTCAGCTGTTTTCCATATCTCTCTTGAATATAAAGCGTGGTTGATGACGAAAGATTCCAGTTTTGGTGTTATTTTACAATGTGTGGCATTAAGAAATCTGAGCATCATTTATTGATACTATTTTACCTGATTTCATTAACGTGAAACTTATATAACATCAATAATTTGCATGTATCAAATCTTTTTTCTTTTTGCATAAAACCCTTATCTTGTAAATGTTGCATTACTTTTACGTATAATAAGTGATAATAGGGGTTATAATTAAATAACTAATATAACAATTTTTTAAGCAGATTAATATCTTTCAGTTCTATTCCTGAAGGAAAATGACGCAAATGCACTTTTTTTGCGGAAAATACACTTTGGTCTACAGGTCTGAAGAGGATAAAGTGCTCAAATTGGCAACATAAACGGGCAAGTATAGGATAGATTGGGGCTCTACTATGTAGTACAATTGGGATGGAGGGAAAAAAGTTTTCAGGAAGGAAAACTCGTGTCAAGAAACCTACACCCACGGAGATTCTCATTTAAAGGCGTTTTCCCCTCGAGTTGCGTCAATATTTTGAAAACCTTGGGGCCTGTTGGGAACTTCAACCGTCGGGCAAAGTTTGATTTAGAGAGCGTCGAAGATGTGTACCACTCTCTTTAAACCCTACAGCTTCAATGTCTTCGTCATCACCGCTGCGTGTGCCAGCCGCCACACGGAAGCGTCGCACGCAATATTTGTCCAAGCATCTGCCACTATCGAAAGATTATACTCAAGGAGGCCTCGGGAGATGAGCGGGTTAATAACCGAGCTCTACCAAACTTCGTGACCGTTTCCTACTTTTGAAACCGATATGGCAAAGTTCCGAGAACTGGGGCAGGTTGTACCTGAAATCATTAAGTTGCCATTTCACCTGAATTTCGGGAAATAGAGTGGTACTATTATTGTGCGAGTGAAAGATATTTAACAAATTAGTTCTGGTGAAAGAGATTTGAGGGGCTAATGCATGATTTATATCCATAAAACACAATATTTTTTCATAAGGAAAAATACGGCATCAAAATGTCAACATTAGCTTCCCACGCTGCTACATACAATTATAAATCTTGTGTTTGGAATTAGAGAGTACATAATACCAACGTAAAAAATACAATTTTTACCTCATTTGAAGTCTCCAATTATCATGATTTTGAATGAACTATGTTATAATCAGCTACTTCCATCGTAAATACTTTCCAATTTACCAATTTTTAATACTTTAATTTCAATACTTTAATTTACCAATTAATTATCACAGTTGAATAATGGCGAGTTATGTCACGCCCACAGATATTATTTCGTGTAATTTGGCTTTCCTAAAAATTTCACACAAGATATGTAAGCTAAATTAATATGCACACAGGAATTGAATATAAAAATCGAATTAAAATTTTTCCAGGAACGTCTTTCCTGAATGCAGGGAAATTGATTTGGGCTGGTGCAGAAGATGAGAATGTAAAGAGAGCCTAAATTGATAACAGTAACTAAAGGTAAATTTTTGTAGCTCTAAAAATCAGTAATTAAAAATATACCTACGTATTTTTGAACGATAAAAATATAAATTTCAATTTTTTTTTCCTTTCTATAAATCTATTTCATCACTTTTCAATGTTTAGACCATAAAATAAGTCTATTTTTTTTCCAAAGTGTAACAGAAGGTCAATTACGGAAGAGAAGCAGAATTTTTTTCTAGGAAACCCATTACGGAATTGCAGTCTTCTTAAAATCGATGAAGTCCAAGAGACGAAGATTTCCGATAATTAAGCTTTCGGCACATAGATTACTCAACCGATGGATGCACACTAATTGCATTGACCGCATAGACTAAAAGCTCCGAAGTGATCTAAATGAAGTTCTTTATCACGCTGACCATAATTACTTCCCAATTTTACGTTGCATATTATTTTTCCAACAATAAGGGCCAACAATTAAATGAATATTTGTTCGTAGCTGCTATTTTACATTTTTGCTTTGCAAATTATTTATATACGTAATTTGTTTGCCCATGAATTTGAAAACATCAATAAAATATGATCAGCCTGAGTTATAAGCGCATTTTAGTTCAAAATGATGGTTTAAAATCGGGCTTTGCCGCAAAACCCTTACGTCTCTCTTCTAATAAGTAAAAGTCGCGTTAATGTACTGTGAGTATTTACATGAATTATTAAGACTTTTAACTTCTATTTACGCATAATGATATAAAATTAGAGATTTTTACTCATCTGAGCCTGAATTTTAAAGCAAACAAATGTTTTTTTTATAAATCAACACAGTAACTGGAAAAAGGCAATACACTACGACAAAGTAGCACATAATATGACCTACAGGCATTAAAATTTCCTAGGCGGAATGAATTTCCTTTAGATCTGAAACTAACAAGAAAAGTAGAAACATATTCCCATATCCAGTCTCGGCTAAATTCGCTGATGAAACACATTGACTTGTTTTTGCGGGCAGAAGATTTTTCCTTTTATGCCTACCTCACCTCAATGCTTTACTCATGCAGTGGATGCCACTCCAGGGAAATTTTTCCATGCCGGAGTGGGCTCTTCTAAACCTTCCTGAGCTGTAACTTTCGAACGAGTAAACTAAGGAACTTAACCCATTCCGAAAGGGAATAACAACTCAAGGGATTTCGCAGAGGAAAGGCGCGTTTTTACGATCGTTTTAAATGGAAACAAAGATGCAAGGAAGCCAGAGGGAGAGGGTAGAGCAAGAGTGCCTCTGAAATGCGCAGACTTTACCCCTGCACCTTGATTCCATGCCAAAATTTGACGATCAATGTCTTTTTATGTTCCTACTCCATTTTCGAAAATAGAAAAATAGAACTAAATATTTAATATGATTCCAGAAACTATGGTGACTGACAGAGAAAATTGGCTCAAATAAAAATAACCTCATCTAATCTTTTAAACAATTTAAAATAAGAACTCGATTTTACATGCTAATGGGACTCTGACCCTTTGGAGAACGCCAGCGGCCTTTAATGGTTCTTTCTGCCAGTTTTTATAGTTTTCAACTGCATTTTTTTCCTTAATGGTTGTTTTTTTGTGATATCTAACCTACTTAAAATGTACCCTTGCAATACCAAACAGTTCTTGGTTTCCAGGCTTTCTGACTGTTACCAGGTGTGAACTAATGGCTGCCGCAATGACTTTGATGCCATTAACAAGCTTCTCTACAATGTTAAAATTCCTCATTACCATCGATTTTTTACTCCCCGGACCCAAGAAAGAAACATAGAGCCAGTTGGAAACATTTTAATAAATAGACAATTTAGTGTTTTTATAAGTTTTCCAAGGGTTTCCTACGATTTTAGAGAGGGTCGATTCGATGAATTTTTGTTGTATGTCGACTCGTTCACCCCAAACATTTTTATGAATCAGTCAGTAAGTGGGAAGTGGGTTTTATAGGATAATAACCCTAACAAATTCATAAGATGAAAAAACTAAAAAATGCAAAAGATATGTATCAATCACAAATATTGTCCTACTTACTTCCCTCTACTATTGATTTATCCAAAGCAATGAGGAACAGAATAGAATAGCTTTCGAAACTTTACTTTGAACATGTATTCAGCCAATGTAGATTTCAACGTGATGCATTTTGGAGAAAATCGTAGAACAAATAGGAATGAAGAACCAAGAGCCACACATTCCTGGTATAACGGTGTTTGTTGACTAAAAACTTCAAATGAAGCAGAATGAACTACACATAAAAAATAAGGACATCTTTTTAATAAATACATTCTTATTCCCAAAGCATTTTTAGACCTGAAGAAAAGAAGGGCAAGTTTAGCTGTCTTCGTCTGTCCCAAAATTTATTTAAACAGCTATTTTTTTCTCCCTTGAAAGATGAAAAGGCTAATGTAATACGTCCTCCTTTGCCTTGAGTAAAATTGCAAACTAAACTTTTTGCAAGTAGGTAGCGGGATGATAAATAATTTCACTGGTTTAAGTAAAATCAGCCTTATACTGCTTACAAATAATATCCATGTAAATTAAGAAGTAGGAGAAGGAGAAAAATAAGATAATCAAATAAACTAAAATGCATGCATTTCAGTAAAATTGCCTTCTTTGTCTCATTCATTGTTTAAATGCACCTTTTCCCACTTTCTTACGAAAATATATTGCCCAGAATATTTTGAATTTTATTTTCCAATATTTTCATAATTTGTATTTCATCCCAACTCCTCCATGGACCAACCGCATGAGTATTCTACTCAAAGCTTCATAAAAGCAGTTGACAAAAGCATTACTACCAAAGTGCAGCTGTCATAAATAAAAGAATATTCGCACCCCGATTCACATCAAAGCTATTACACTACACTCCTTTCTATCCAAAAGGCATGAGTCCGGTAGTCCGAGAACATGATGTCATCCGCTCAGTCATCATTTTCTTTTCATGAGGGTATTATCACAGGTGACTTTTCCAGCCACTCAGCTATTTAATTTGTGGAATGGCTTTTGAAATTTCTCCCCACCGAGAATGGCGGCAGCATTCAAATTCCTTTTCGCCGATGCACAGAAAAGGTATTTTTTTTACAATTTTATAGCCAATGCTCCACTAACGAGCGAATACGACGGAACAGCATCCACAATAATTCTTTACACGTCAAGGATGCCCACCTTTTTCATTTCCACTAACAAAAACACAAGAACCCGGCGCAGCGAGGCGACCGTGATATTTGCGAAGGAAACCAGGAATGGAGCATTTTAACGCGCTCTCCGGAACAAAAAATAAGGAAAAATTGACGGAAAAAATTAAAATTCCCCGAAGTAAAAAAGCAAGAAGAAACCTTTTGCTTCGCCCTATTTATTCTCGTCGCCCCGTTAAACTGGCCGACGAGACTCCCTTTCACATGCAAGCACTCGCTAACAAACACCTCCCTACACAGAGTTCACAATTTTTTTCGAAAATATATACATGGGCACGAATTAAAAAAAAAGTAATAACGAAGGTACGTCCGTTACCTTTTTATTTTCTCAAAAAAACATAATTTCCCTTCCCTTCTTTTAACGCTGACGAAAACGTTTACCACCATCTCTCCCCTCACCTTCTCCCCCCCCCCCCCCTTGGGTAATTCGAGAGTTCGAAACGGAGAGTGAGAGCCTCGAAAAATAAGGGTGGGGTGGGGGAGAGGGATGGGTCAGGGGAGGGGGTAAAGCGTCGGAGTCTTCCCCTCAACAGGTATTTCCCTCCTTCCTTCAAAAGAGCACACACCCCTCTCTCCTCCGTACCCCCATCCCCTCTCCCTTCTTTCCGTATAAATCGCGCCGGCCCTTGCCACCGAGGGATGAGAGCACACTACACGGGGACTGAGCGCGTGTTCCCTCGCCGACCCGCGCACACACAAAAAGAGGCGCCAGATTAGGACCCTGTCGCAGCCGTGGCGGACGGGAATGATCGAGAGTTGGTTAAGGGTACAATCCGTAGAAGAGTGGTGCGTTAAGTGTGGCGAGTTAAGAGAGGCGAGCTGATCTTTGCGTCCCTTCCGTTATTCGTGACTGTTTCACTGTCTTTTCAAATGATGTGATTAGTACCCTCGAATAGGGTCTTAACTGCACTTTCAGGTACTTGGAGCAATCAAATATTGCTAATTTCATACTCTATTTTCTTCTTCCTTATCATCACAAAAACATTCCCACTCCTCCAAAACTACAATATTAGTTTATGTCCTAAATTACTGTCGACTAAATATAATTTCACCATATCTTCATCATGAAGCGGTGCTATGAGGAAGTATAGATCAGTTAAAGTCTCTATCAAACAAGATATATATAACAAGCTATAAAAAGATTCTTAGACGGAATGAAATTGGTCGTTCCAGAAATTGACCATTAATTCCACATTAAAACGCGGCATATATTTATTTCAAAGATCCACAGATCCAGACATCAGGTATTAAAAAGTTAAGAAAACGATGCGATTAGTTCATTCCTATTTCATTTCAGCCATATTAGGTAACCAAAAAATTCGAAAAATTCGCAACAACGCATTGGAAAAAGTATGGATTGAAAATAGTAGATACAGGTACCGTTCACAACGAAGAAATATGTAGTTTTGATGCAACCAGGCACATGTGTACTTGGAAAACGAAATTTAGCCAGATACCAAAAATATTAATTCCATAATATGAAGCATTTTTCTACTTATCAGAAGTTTCCTTGATCTCTTCGCCGGATGAATTAGATTACGCTGACAAACCGAATGGAACAGGACTGGGAGTTTCTTTGGCGCGAATAAAGAAAAACCACAACAGTTTTGTATATGAAAACTGAGATAATTGGTCCAATCCATTAAATAAGGCGATAAATTACGCTGGAACCTGCTTTAAATATGAAAATTATTCTAAGTTCTAAGAAAATTTTTCTAGTCTTAATATGAAAAGTTTTCAGTGGCGATTGTACAAACAATAGAAGAGAGCTCAAATGTAGCGTAAAATAATGAAAAATTACACTCTGTGACCTGAATCAATTCCAAAAATCTTCGTCAAGAAAAAGGCAATGGAATTGTTAAAAATTTCCACTTTTATAACGAGAAGTCTCGTCAAGAACCCAAGCATACTAAAACAGCACATTTTGTTTAAATTTTGATGATAGGTTAAGCCACTCGAATAATAACTAACCTACTGCATCGTTGCTTACTTCAGATAGAAATATATACAAAAGGTTGAAAATGCTACAATTTAGAAGGTATGTTTGAGTCTCTAACTAAAGGCTACCCGAATCATTTCCCACTAATACTAAAAGGTAAGTCCCTTCTTACACATGTATCAATGCCTCAATTCTTAAAATGGATGTTTTGGGATAATTTCGATGAAATATAACATCCAAATACAATATATACTTATTTCGGATAGAATATAGGATGAAATATTTGAAAAAATGTATTTCAAATATATACCATATTGTCAATGCTTTTGACAGCCAAGGTCTGAATTAAAACGACTCCACAATGAAGCAACAAAGAACTTGAAATTCCGCTATATCTCAATGGGCATCGAAAGGCAGTTTCTCACATTTAAAGATCTGACTCTGAAGGGTGAAGACGCAAAAGGGTGCAGATGGAACGGATACAGCAAGATGTAGCATGTGAAGGAGGATGGTAGAAAGAAAAAGATTGGACTGTTATTCCTGAATTGATTCCAAAACCCTCTCTACCCAGCTGCTCCGTCTCAGACCTGCCCCGACAAATCCAACACCCCCTTCTCCTCTTCGGTCCCTCGACCTGAGGCCTGTCCAATTTTCGAGGGAAAAGAGAGGGTGGAGGGGAAATAAAAAAAGGGACGAGCACCAGCAAGGCGTTTACACTCCCTACAGCTGGGGGTGGGGAAGGCTTGTTGGATGCGGCCGAGGGTGGAAAGGGCGAAGCGAAAGTGAATTCGACTCTTTCGGAGCCCTCTATCGTCGGGGAGGTCCCACCGCGGAGTCCCATTCAGAGCATTTTTCCCGATCCGATCCCTTCATTCAAACGGATGTAAACGACCTTGACGGGGAGGGGCCCGGCCGGGTCCACTTCAATCAAATGGTAGTTGCGGTGGTATAAATAAAAGCCTAAATAAATGTTTTTAATCCTTTCTCAACCGTACCTATTGAAAGAGAAAAAATGTGGCATTAAACTCGCAGTTCCAATTCAAATACGCAGAGTTACGCCAACTATGTAGCATTACCAGGAGAAATTTTCCTTTTAAACAATCACATAAATATTACAATCTGGACTAAAATAAGAGAGCTAATGAAAATTCATTCGCCACAAGCAAATTCAAACACATGCTTAAGTTTTAAAATATATTATTCTTGTTTTAACGGGATAATTAACTTCCAAAATAACTCAAGTTGTCTCTTTTTTTTAATCTGGAGTCAATTTTTAAATTACAACTGCTACTAATAAAGGCAGCCTCTCTACACCTCCATAGTTTCCAAAATCTTGGTCCAAAACAGCTAATTCTCTTGCCTAACTAAACCTAAATGTTAAAATTAAAAAAGCTCTCACTTTCGTAACTTCACTCGACCGATTCCGTCGCTGTACGGTATCATGTGGTACAGATGAAATTCCTGACCATTAATACAGTGGATCAATGGGGTATAAGGATGGTGACAATGGGCTATGGAAGAAAAAGTGAAGGTAAAGAAAAATAACACTGAGTTACATAACGTACGAAAGTGAAATTCAAAAAGGAACCAGTTTCACGAAGCCAAGCCGCTAACTATTCATTTAAAACCTAACTGTACAAATAACCTAAAATAATTGATATTACATCTCAAGATATGACCCTCCCCGTATCAAAAAATCAATACTTATTAGTAATAAACTTTCGAAAGATATTTCAAAGCAAATATTCCCGTCCATCCTCAGCATTTATTTGCAATAAAAAAGGATCACAGTATCCCAAATTCTTGGCATTATAACGGCCGAAGGACAGCGCTGTCGTCAAAAGCAAAACTCAGCGAGAGAAATGACAGTTGCTTACTGAGGAGATAGGACGAACGGAGACATTATAGAACTGAAATGGAGCCTTTTAGAGCTCATGATCCACACATTTCATGGTTTTGGGAGTTGAAATGGAAGCCATAAGAGGCAAAATATCGAGGTCGAGGCTAGCCTACCAAACACAAACCATATCTCCTCATTGAATTGGATTCCATAGCTTATCGACAACAAATCACTTCCTGGCCATTAACTTTTAAGTATTTTCAAACATGTATAATCCTGTACATGATTGCGATTTGAGCATGTACTTAAGACGCACTAAAACTTTTTTTTCACTCCTTTACAGAAATTTAAACTATCTTAGAGAATCTTACTAATAATCACCATGAAACCGCAACAAATAGCGTTCAATATCAAAGATCTCGACCAAGGAGAGAAGCAAAATAACTCTCCTTCTTGGGACTGAATGTTAAACACGCCTATTTCCACCTCTGACCTTGGATTTTCACGTAAGAAAAAAAATATTTTCGGGGTTCGGAAATGATATGGTGGCCGAAAATCTCAACTTAAACAAGCGTGCGTAAATTATAATAATCAGATTAAATTATTGCGTTTTAACAAACTGATTCATAGCTTTGAGAGTTAAAGCATTAATTTGCATTAACCGCAAGGAATGCGTTAGTTAAAAAAAATATTTTCAACAGAAACTGAGATTTTTTCATTAATGCTCTAACACTCTGGCACTGCTAAAAACTAATTAAAGCCAAGAATTGCCGGAGTACCAGAGACAACAAAGGTGGCTCGTCAATATGCTTCCACAATTCTAATAAGACAATTTCCTTCATTAAATATTTGAATGAGCAATTTTTTCTCGATGATACCATATTTTCATATAAAGAGTCTTTCTCAAATTAATTGAATTTTGATTACCCACAGGTATCAAATATTTCATAACACCGCATGCTAATCACGTCCTACGAGATAAATCTCCGACTGTCCGAATAGAGGAGTACGTATTTGATAGCACGTGCAGATAAATAGCTTCTCGCAACAAGGCAATTAAATCTAGTGTGACATTCCATTTTCGGGTTGTCAACGCGGCAGCCTCCTGGCTAAACAAAAGGGTTCCGCTTTGATTGGACCAGCTGACTGATGACAGTCCCGGATGGGTGAAGGAGAGGGGGAGTTCGTTTTTACGAACTGCTCACCGGGAGCAGCAGGGAGAGCCAGCACAGATGGGGAGAGGGGGCGAGGACTCGGCTTCCAAGAACCGGGTCGGATCAACGCGCATATCGTGGAAGGGGTGGCGTCGGTCAGTGTGGAGTAAAAAAAAATCACGCACAGGGCCCCCGAATGACGTAGTGAGGGGCGTATATCGAATAAATAAAAAACGGGTAAATGGTGGAGGCCAGAAAATAAAAGGACGAATTCCTTTCACATCAACTCCTCTCTCCTCCATATTTCTCCTTCACATTTCATCCAGTAAACCGTGGAACTTGCAAACCCAGTAACATTTAACTCCATTTGAATGTGTCTTTTTTTCAAAATAAACAAGGTTGTCTTGATGCCTGGTTAATACTCTGTCACTTAAATAATACTGGAAACAATATTTCAGCATAAGATTACATTCCTGCCAGCTTACGGTGATCTTTTTTATGAATGAATTATCACTGATTTTTTTTCTTCTCTTCATTCACTGCAGAACATTTATTTTATTCCCACCTTAATTTGTTGATTTTCCACTTTGATGGCTGTGTGTGTGTATCCTATTGAGGTAAAAATGTTTCTATCCTTCCTCTCCTTATTTGTATCCTAATTAGAACTTAATTTTTAAACTTTTAGGTACCGGAATGCATTCCAACACATTAAAACCACACGATTTTCAAATATATTGCCACCCAAAACATCCGATTTTTTAAACTTGTAATAAAAGTCACAATGAGGAATCATGTAAGACCAAATATAAAAAAACGAAGAAATATTTTGACAAGATCCTATTTTCCCTAAGAGTTGCCGGAACGCCGAAATTAAGCACAAACCTAAGTGTTAAAAGGTTTATATATCTATTTTTCCGCATGATAGAATGTACCGGTGTTTTTAAATTCTAAATGAATATGTAAGAGAGCAATAAAACTGTGTTCTTCCTCGCTTTTCCCTCTCTGTACCGGACTCGAATGTGTGAGCGTTCTTCCCCCACTCTCACAATGCCATTAGTTACGCCTGGCGAATCGCATCCCCTCCCTCTGCTCCAGTCACTGGCCGGCAGGACCAGGTCCATCTCGCCGGGCAAACTAACTGTCGCGTGCGCCGCTTGGACTTCCCCAATAGGTGAACGGGACGGGAGGGGTGGGCAAACTGGCTGATGGGGAACGGAGGGGGCGGAGATTCAATTGCGAACACTCCCGATGAAGGAGGCTGGGTCAGTCCATTTCATCACATCCACCCCGAGAAACGCCCTTCTCACGCGGCGAACGTAGTTTCACGCCAATGAACTCTAAGCAACGGAATGGATACTCTGAACGAAGCCGAGAAATTACTCTTCTGGCCATCTTTGGAAAAGATCTTAAGCATTGTGATCACGAATATTACAATAGAGAGTACTCCAGACGGCCATCAAATGTGTTATCGCCCACCGCGTAATTAAATGAATTTATAACAGGCACCACTCGCGGTGCTGATCCGAATTTCACGCGTATAAATAAAATTACATCTGTTATCAGATATAAATGCTCGAGATGTCATAACCTATCGAATTCATAACTTCTCAGTGCTATTCTTCGTGATTTCAAGTTCTGCATTGCAAATATTGAGAATAATTGGGACCTTGCGGACATGTTTGAAAGCCGAATAAAATTTAAAAAAAATATGTTGCGATGCAAATCGTGCTTACACGGCACGAACTCGTTCATGCATTTCCTTCCAATGCATTTAAGCATATGATAATTTAAGCGACTTGGAAGTTTTTTCTCGGCTGTTACACTTCAAAGGAAGCGTAGCCAATGTAGGTAGCCAAGTTATCTAAACCACTTGATTACTGACCTAAGTTATCTGGGTACCAATCCCGAATTCAGCCTTCCAAAACACACAAAAAAATGGTCTAGAGTGAGAGCTGGCCCAGGGAAAGGAACTGGCTCCGGTAATCCGGAGGTGTGAACTCCTTAGGCTTAGAGTGGGGTGGACCCTACTCTTACCTACCCCAAACCACATTTGGGTTGAATGAATATAGCTCGGATGGGATAAAGACTTGGTAAATAAAGTAATGTGATCCCATACGATATTTTTGCATAAAAATAGTCACAAACTGTATCAGAAGAATTTTCCGTACTATAATGACTCGAAAGACATTAACCTGTGTATCACTTAAGTGATTAGTAATTAAGTTTCTCTAAACGATAAAATTATTTTACGGTTTATGCATAGAGCACAAGATATAGAAATTATGTAAATGCTGTAGTAATCGTTGAGCCAGGAGAGAAGTGAACACCGATGAGCGAGACCCAGAATCACGTTCTCAGCTCCCTCTCTACGGGCTGAGTCCAGAGAGCGTATATTCCGGTCCACACCACCCGCTTCCGTCCGCGAACCCCAACTCCCTCTCCCGTCAAAAGCTCTCGGCCACTAATTGTCGCTAGTATCATCGTCGACGGCGAAAAAGGGTTTTGATGGGCGTTTGGGAGCGGAGGGGAAAATAGCCATGGAAACTTTCATTTCACGATCTCCCCAAATAGTGGCAGAATGGATTAGCACTCCTCTCTGACTTGCCTAACGCCGTTTCTATTTCATCATATTTTTTTACCCGCACACCTTCATTGAATGAATACACCTGTATCTATCCACCGAGTTGCTGAAAAAAAGGTGGAATTTACTATTCTTATAGTTATTACAATACCTGGGAAGCTAGGTTTACATGTAGGTGATTAAGGAATCACTCCATTCTGTTCCCCTTCTACACTGAACAAACCTCTTAAATTCACAATAAAGTCTGGTTACTTTTTTTATATCTATAACTTCTGTTCTATTCTTCTCCTTTCCCCGCTTGCATAGCATTCTTCCCTGTGACACGGTTATCGTCACTCCCTCCTCGCTCAGTACTTGCTCCTTCACAGTCTCAGGTATTGTGCAACACGAACGCCAAGCTGTATGACCCCAGTGCAAGTTTATATATACTTTGGATTTTACAGCGAAAAAAAAACTCGATAAAGAAGGAATTGACAGAAGCTAAAAGAAAACTTTCAAAATAACCTGTTCACCCCAAAACAGATCATTTTCTGGGGGACCATATTCCTCATACAATAATTAGTAATGTGCTGCATTATATTAAATTGAGGAATAAATTTTATAAATATGATATTATTATAATTATATACTTGATTTAATTTTTTCAGCATTTCTAACTGCCATTAAGCCCTCTCTAATTTCATGAACCCCATGAACAATGGCTCATTCAACAGAATTATTTTTCTAATATTAAATGGAGCACCTTTTCCCTCTGATACACGACTGGATTTTCATTAGACGATTTTCACATTTTGATTTCCATCCTCAAGTGCTCTCCTATCCTCAATTTGCTCGTTAAATTGTAAGAATACTACATGAACTAAATATAGCTCAAGGATAAATACATTCTCCTCGCCTCTTCGAGCATTAATTTTTCACTGTCGTTAATTACGCAAATTATCATGAAACATTATTTCACCTATTCATCTATTCATTTGTCACCTATCCATTCTGATATTTTGCTCAAAGCCCCTTTAACTATCTAACTTACAATAGTTTTTATGTTTCGCAAAGCTTATTGCAAGTAATTCATTCAATTTTAAAAACTATTATCGTCTTTTTTTGAGGATTTGTGTTTGGAATCATTTACATTTCTTAAATTTCTTAAATAGCATTTTAATACTCCAGCCTGCCCTCTACAATTTCATCCAAACTATGGATCCCTGCCTCACTCTTATTGCCAAAACCTCCCAAGAAAATGACTCCCGAAGTACACATAGATGTAATCTCTATATTTCTAAATAGCCACCATCCTGTCGTCTTAAATTCTACCTCTTTTTCAAATCTGTCTCTATTCTTTTGCAAGCTACTTCTTTCAATCTGTCCAATCGAATTCTACTGTCTTCCGAGTCACTATTCTCCCCTCATCCCATGCCCTAGTCTAGCTCTTGCCAGAAAACCGCCAACGACAAGCCGCCGCCGCTTGCCCGGATATACAGGCGGTGGCGCTTCACCCCCACCTCATGACGCACGGGGACAAAAGGGTTTGATGCCTCTCCAAAAAGCACGGTTGCAGAACACTGCCGCAGCGTCTGGCGTCCTCCTCACACCAGTCCCCACATTACTTCGTACCCTCTTTCCTCTCCATCCCCTCGAACTCAGTCACTCGCTCCAGTTATAAAAGGGAGAGAGAGACTTATTAATGTGCGAGAGTGATTCCCATGGTCGAGGTCCGTGAGTTTTAAGAGAGAGAGAGAGAGGCAGAGAGAGAGAGACAGAGAGAAAAGGAATGAAGTTGCGGATCAATACCATCTCACGCAGCCTTATTTCCTTCTCTCTCTCTCTCTTCCCCTCTTGTTCCTGCTCCTGCCCCCCCTCCTTCCCCTCCCACAGGTCCCTTATATCCCTGTGCCCCACAAAAACCCACACCATTCCCTCGCGACCACCATTTTTCTCGCTTTTCCGTCAATGTCGTCCCGTGTTTCTCACTTCTTTCATTCTCGATTCATCTCCCACCCGATCTGTACCCTTACTCCACCCCCGGGGACGACGCACTCCGCCAGCTCCACGTCCTCCCGGGCCCTCCTCGCTACTCCTCACACCCCGGTACACTTCTCTCCTGCTTCCCGACGACGTTCCTCGCCGAAGACTGTTCTCACCGTGAGCTCAACGTCGCCTTTTCCTTTATTTTTTCACCCTCGATACGCACGTTCAAAGGGTAATTGCGGACCGAGTGTGCTAATTCTTTTTTTCAGAGAGGAATAAAATGCCTCGTTGCATGGGTGATGCCCTGAGGTGTCTTCCCTCGATCCACAGTAAAAAAAAGGGGTTGCGCTTAAAACTATGGGCCGGCAGCTCCTTTTCTTGAAGATTACATTAATGCCTAACGTGATGGTCAAGAAGAAACAGGAGTGTGTCAGCCGCCGTTTGCGAGACAATTGCAAATGGCCAAAAATCAGAGAAGAAGGTCCTTTCTCCTCCAAAGATCTAAACTTTTGTGTGTCCCATCTATGACGCATCTATCTAGCACTAATTTGATAATATTGGTGACCTAACACGCCAATAGAAGGAAATAATGGCGTTTTCATGAGGGTGAGCTGATATGCGAGACAGTTATCCCTTAGCTATGGATCCGACGGTTTGAAATAAATATACGGGATAGGTGATTAGAAAGACACCACTCAAAACATTGGCAGTAAAGTATTTTTAGCTGTAAGAAAATCGTCGTACGAACTCAAAGAGAAAATATCTGTCCCATTATCTGAAAGAAAAAGAAGAGTGCCTCAGACATTTAACTACTAAGAGCGGCATCGGTTGCACTGTGATGATTAAGTTTAATGAAGCCGGCGAGAGGACAAAAAAAGGGAGGACATTCATGCAAGGAAACAAATTCTTTCGAATGATGAACAGTAAAATATTGACAGCGAAAATCGGCATTCGGAAAGAGGTAGCGTCACCAGTTACACGGAAAGCAATTCTTCCATTGGTCAATACGGCGAATATTCAATCACGAATAACTCTTTGACCACAGAATATTTTATGGTAGAAATAATGAATTGCACTACTATAGAATTACTTTTCCTTTACCGTGGAAAATTAGTATTTCAACAAAAGAATACGAACAAATATTATCGAAGTAGTGTATTTAAATACAAATTTATCATGTATCATAAGTGAAAAATCCTTCGCCGATTTTAGTTCTCTGTGAAATCTCTAAAGAATCTTTCGTAAATCATGACACGGTTCCAAACGCTGCATCTGAAACATGTAGTTTCAAACGTTGTTGGTGGTTTTCGGGTATTGCTGTGTAGAAAACATTTTAACATTTTTTTTTAGTTAAAATGTTTTCTACACAGCAATACCCGAAAACCACCAACAACATAGATAAAAGAAGCTGTGAAAGTCTTCAGACGAAAATGTAGTTTCAAAATTTACCGTTAAAAATACCATTAATTATCCCATCAAATTTTCGTGAATTGCTTATCAGCACATGGGAAATCCATGAATAAAATATAAGTTGCCAAATGAAGCAATAGCAAAAGATAAAAACGCAGAAAAAAACTATAGATGAGTGAATCTTGTAATGGTAATATGTGATAAGGGTTGAAATGAGAAAGAATAACATGAATTTTAGTTTTAAGGTTTTCGCAGCGATTAGATGCACTATTATAATTCATTTTCGGGAATACGTCTGCGTGCTTAATATTTAACTCAACGTTTCGATCCACTTACTGGGAACGTCGTCAGGAGAATCTCCTGACGACGTTCCCACTAAGTGGAACGAAACGTTGAGTTAAATATTAAGCACGCAGACGTATTCCCGAAAATGAATTATAATAGTGCAATAACATGAAATCTATATTGCTACAGACAATTTTAAGAGCAAAGCGGAATTTCGGTGAAAAACTGGTTTATTTTTAACAAAGGCCTGGATTGAAGGCCATTACAACATGATACCGAAAATCTCTATTCTCCTCCGACAAATCCGTAGATAAATTCCTTTCCAACGGCATCCGACCCTGACCCTCGCCACGCCCTCGCCCAGAGGAGTTCACGCCTCGCCCTAGACCGCCTCGCCCTTTTCCTTTCACGCGGACAACACATTTTCAACAGAAGCAATAAATCTCTCGAATTTTCTTTTACGTGGGAATGCGCTGAATCAAGGTCACCCGCATGCCTTTTTTTTTTTTTTAAGTAAACCGCAAATACATCTCATGGACCTCGATCGATAATTTTGACCATATTTCAGCTAAATATTGACTTATACCCCCGGTATCAAAGGCGCAAAATTTTGAAGGCCAAGGGGAAAAGCATTGAGAGCAGGCATTCAAGGAATTCTTTCGGGACTACATTATTGCCGTCATAACATACGGTGATGCAAAATTTATGGAGCTCATGAGCAGTAAAGGTGATGCATGAGGTAGGAATTCAACTCAATTTCCAGCCGCAACTCCACTCGTAAACAGGTGGCACACTTAAGGGGACATCAAAATATGAGGCAGCAAATTGCGTCCCTCCTCCTCAAGTAATAACTATGCAATATCAGACGGACAAAGGGGATTTCACGGATGTTATCAACCGACGGCACGTAATGTACGCTTCAGTAGTATCCAACATTGGATAATTAAAATCGTAATATCATGCTTTCAAGACATAACACTGATATTTATTAAACAATGTAGGCAATTAAGACAAATTTCCCTATCTCCCTAAGCCTGGCATGCCTGGTTTTCCTCTTTCTCTCACTTCACAGAAAAGAAGAAGGTGTGCAACTCGGCGTTATAAGGAGAACACTGGATTCTTGGCCTACCAAGGACTCGATTCTGTTTCTTCATAACGCCGCTAACATTATAAACTCCCCCGCTACCCTGCCGTTTTCCGAACTTCAAAAGTTTCAAGAAGCATAACTGGACAGAGATTATAAAATATAATGCCCCTAGAACTTGCCATACACTCAAACAAAAATTGACAAAGGCATGAATATATTTTGAACGAAGTAATGAATGGTATTCAAGATTCTACAAATTTCATGAATATTCAAAAGATTATATATGTGCAGCATACTTCCTACGTGGGATAAAATTTAAGTATATATTTATAAAGAAAAGGTCCTAATGTTGCATGAAAGATTGAAAAAATTCTGATGCTTGGCGAATTGAAAAATAAACTAACAGGTACAAAAACAACAAGAGTATAGAGATTATTTGCAGCCAAGGCAGCGCCGTTCATGAATTTTGTTCCAAAATTACCAATCATAAACAACAGCTTTTTTATACGTCAAACTTAGCTGCTTTCACAACGGCTATGAACTAGTATTCCTTTTTCCCTTCGCACGAGGACGGACACACGGTTTATTGACAAGGGGCTGTGGGTGGATAAAAGGTGACTTTATTGTCTCGATGTCACCGGCCGTTAATGCGAACGCTACTCAATCAATCACCACGCTCACCCCGCAACCTACTTCCTCACCTCACCCCACTTCACTCCCAGCCACCTCCTCCCCCACACCCCGCGATTATCTCCCCCATCACCCACGCAATCGCTTCGGCATTCTTCCACGCTCACCGACAAGAATCCGCATTATTAACAGCATCACTATACTACCTACCAACAACTCTTACATACATCTCGTGACTAGGGGATCGGGTTGGTGTGGTGGCTAGAATGTTGGCTTCCCACCTCTTGGGCTCGGGTTCGAAAATCCCGGCCGAGGCAAAGTGTTTTCAAAGACTGGCCGATCCCTGCTTGAATGTTGAGAGGAGGATATTTCGAGCGAAAAACTCCGTCCCTCGGTCGGGATGTTAAGCTGTGGTCCCCTTGGCGCCTTTCGTTAAGAGCAGGCTCATGCCGACGCCGGGTTTCTCTCCACCGTTCCTTCATGGCGCTAATGACCTCAGCCGTCGGTCGCCTCCTCCATATACCATACCACCTTGTGACAAATAATTCATTTCGCCATCAAGTCTTAGATCCATATTTAGATTCCAATCATCAAATAAAATATTCATTAAGTGGGAATAAAATGAGTGTAGCATTATTTTTGCTGTTGCAGAAATAAGTTTAAAATAAGTGTTGCAGTAACAGATGAAAAATTGTCACAACACCATCAATATTTCTTTCCTTATTTCATTTCTCTATCTTTATGCAACACTAATTATGATAGTTTAAACTGTCTATTAGTAGGTGCCTCACGGTTGCAAAAAGAAATTACACTCAAGTCAAACACGTGATCTTCTTCAGTTGCGAAAAACGAAGTTGCCAAATTGTAAGACAGCCATTTCTGAATATTGTTATCTCCTCTTCCTCTCATAAGTTTTTATGAACCATATGTTTTTATTTCCTCATTATTATAATAAATAAACTCTAGGAGACAATTGAATTTAAACTTTGGTTGTACAGTCTACTCCTTTTTACTGCCAAAGTAAATAATAACACGTTTCAACGCATATCGTCATATTCACGTCAACTTCAGCTCTTACTTTCATCATAACGAGTTGTAGCAATCGTCGACAGTAAGAAGGGGTGGACAATATGAAAAAATATTTCTTTCGATTCAATATTCTATTCCACCATAACTCGCCCTATACAGCTAAACTTTTCAAGAGTGGAGCGAGATGCTACTAAACTCTCATTCACGCATTCACTTTTAAAAGGGCTATTCATAAATTTGCTGAATTTTTCTGACTAAAAGTGATGATGTAGTCATTCGAGCGCTAGGATCATAAAATCATAGACGCAGATTCAAAACAAAGTTCACGGAGGCAGTTAGCACGAGAATTTTGGATTGATTGCTGAAAGATGTATCAAACGTCCTTCCACTTCGAGGATTTTTTTTCTTGCGACCTATCCTCTCCTACCCGTAATATTTTTCCCCTAATCTGACGTTGTTTCTCCAGGTACCTACCTCTTATCTTGATACACTCTAGAGTTCACGGCGCGGCCTCACTCTTTAATGTTCCCTGATTTACTGGATTAGAAATCGTAAAAACGAGATCATGCGATAGCGCGATGAAAGTGTGACCCTGCCACGGGAGAAAATTGAGGTTCGGGAAAGTAAAAGCGTCCAAGATAGCTGGTTTCACAGAGGCAGGAAATAACGAAGGCGTTGGAATAGGCATTAAAAACATATTTTGAACAGGATTTTATCCATTTCATCTATATTGGTTGTGATTGATATTGTATGTCGACCCTTTGGCCGCTTAGAGCATTGATTTTATCTTTCCCTGCTGTTAATGATGCAGGACCTTTATTTTTCCGAGTGTAATTCCAGGTATAAATTAACAGTCACCAATATTGAAGTCGACGAAAAGCAAAGAGCATTTGACTAACTGATGAAAGGAGAAACCTCCTAGGAAGCGTTAATGTTTACTACCATGTCTGCTTACAATTAGTGCTGAACAATGAGTTATTTTACCAATCATTTCATACAAATATATAGGGATAAGGGAAATATGTCCCTCGTGCCACCTTTTCTGCTTATTAGGTAATCTTGAAAAAATGAAAATCAGCTCGAGAACTTCTGCTGCCGGTTTCACTACAAGTGAACAATTGTTTAAAAAAAACAAGCAAGTTAGAGTACATCACAATTCGCTCTCTACCGCACCAAAAGAATCGTAAGCGTAGGTTAAGGCCAAATCATTGGCAAAAGCCGTCACTTTGCCAGTAAATCTACACAACTCATTGATTTAGATGAGAAATTTAATAGGGCCTGATACGCAGCTTTTTGGTACTCCTATGTTAATTTGATTTCAGCTACTCAAGGAATTTCCTATTCTAAGACACTGGGTGTGATTGTATAAGAAGCTACAAAACCCCTCATTAGCCATACCACGTACACTCACTCTCTATGACTTTTGTATCATGATACGAAAGAGTCAAAATCTTTCATGATGTTACAGAAAATACGTACCTCATGTTGCATTGAGTTGACTCCAGAGTAGTCACACTTTGTAATTTGCAAATGCATCTTCAGTGTCACTGAGGAAGGTAAATTGATTAACACTGAAGACGTTTATTTTATGAAGGTATTTCACTTTTCAGGTTTAAAAATTTTTCAATTACTTTAAATATTATAGGAAGTACTGAGATAGAAATAATCATAGAAAGAGGTCTATAGTTTTCTACACTCCGTCTGTCGCCTAGATTATTAGAGGTATAACTATATCTCTTTTCATCGAACACAGAAACAAAAGCTAATATTATATACATATGCAAATGCAAGAGCTACCATCTCAATGACAGATTTTAACATGTGGCTCTTGAAGCTATCAATTCCTGCCACTTTTTCAGTTTGTTTACGAATATACCGTGTTAATAACTTCGGAGATATAAAAAATATAACGAGTTCAGCACGCCATTAAATAAACATGGATTTTCAATAGACTTATTTCTACGGAGAGCATGAAAAGATTTTTCTTGCTCGAGGGCACTTGAAAAATATTCATAAAAATTAGTGGCTAATATCAACGGATTGTTCAACTATTAATAATATTTAAAACCAAATCTAAGAAATGCGTATTTCAAACATTTTGCCAGTTAATTTTTCTAACCAAATTCTTTTTCTATGCATTAATTTCTTTGGATTTTTTAAGTTATTAAAATATAAGTCATATGAGGTGTTACTAGTTTCCATACGCAATTTGTGTCTGTATTTGACGGAATATATCATCAGTATGTCGCTAAAATGGAGGCTCTTTACAATTTTTTAGCGTTTACTATTGATAACTCATTACAATCGTGAAGCAAATCAGCAAAATTGGAATACGATTTTAATTCACTGTGTTCCTCAAAATTTGCGACGAATTATTTTAATTTTTCTAATTTAAGGTATGCTTAAGGTAGGCTACATTAATATATATTTAGAGAAAGGTATTTCCTACACAACAGCCACTAAACAATACAACATCGCTGTCTTAATTACAGCATAACTGCATCTTCAATCCTACATTCCCTCTTTATTTTATCATTGCCGACCTATTATAGGACAATATATCACCATTTACATCCTTGCAATTTAAAATTTTAAGTCACAGAACATCTACTCGAAAATTTAGTTACACTCCCTTCTCTATCATTATATCATCCCATTTTCCACCTACCTTGCGTAAAATACATCAGCGTCACCTTCGATTCATTTCAATCAATGTTCTAACAAGTATAACGACCACAAAAGCCCACTGAAGTTAAAGGACACGGTTCCATCCCTGATTTCTTTGATGGCCATGTTACCCAAAGCCATGACGAGGTAATCGCGCACCATGTTCTACCCGCACATTTCATGCCCCAACGAGAACATCGACGCCCCGACATCTCTTCCTTCCCTGTTCCACGAAAGCCAGGATTCCTCGGATTCATTTACAACTCACACCGCTGTGCCCCGTCCCCCCGTTCTTCAGCGCAAACCCCTCCCTTGTCTTCCGCCATTCATTCCAGCCCCACCCCTTCATCTCCCATTTACACGCCCTCCTCAAAACTACCAGTTCACCTCTCCTCCTCCGCGGAAAAGTCTCCTTTCTCCAACTCCCACCCAAATATACATGCATAACAAAAAAGGCTGCGGGGGGTGGCTGGTTAATATGCAATTAAGTTGAGAATGGAAGGGCAGGAGAGAGAAATGAGAGAGGAATCGTGGGGAAGGAAAACGTGCCAAGAGCTCTTTACTGGAAGAGGGAGAAAGGAGAGTAGTCAAGGAGAGGCACGGGGAGGGGGAGGTAGGTGTACGTGGAGAGAGAATACGTAAGGGACGCGGCGAGAGAAAGAAATTTCTCTGCTCAATAAACCAGCGGTGGTACCCACACTTTAGCCACTAGAGCCCATTATACAGAGTTATCATAAAGGAATGGTGTTGTTTTGAAATGGCAACAGTATTAATCACCTTTTATGCCTTTTATTTTTCGTATTTTTCGTTGCAAACATTTTTTTCACATTATTAGTAAATTTCAATGGTAGTTGCTCGACAAGCCCGGTGTCGACACCAGCTACTCCAATAAAAAGGCGCCAAGGAGACCACTTCTTAGCGTTCCATTTGACGGACGGAGTGCTGCACTTAAAGTGCCTTCGATCACACGATACATTAGTGCAGGATACGACGATTGAGATTCAATTCGAAAAACTTTATCAACTAAGCATAATAAGATACACTAATTTACCGTAGCGTACGGCGTATGAAAAAACAGAATCGAGTCGTTGTATGGCCAAGAATTCCAGTGTTCTCCATACTGGGTATGATTTCGAGCTGCACACCGTATTCTCTTCTGTGAAGTCAGAGAAAGAGGGAAACCAGGCATGCTAGGCGGATCAAGGCGTAAGAAGATAGAGAAATTCAGAAGGGAGCAGGGAAAAAAGAGTAGTCATTCGAAAAATGAAATCCCCTAAGCGTTATAAGATACGCTATTTAACAGTAGCTTTAGGCGTTGTGAAGAAACAGAATCGAGCCAATGGAAGGGCAAGAATTCCACTGTTCTCCATATAATGCCGAGTTGCACACCTTAATCTCTTCCGCGAAGTCAGAAAGAAAGAGGGTAACGAGGCATGCCAGGCGTAGGGAGATAGGGAAATTCAGGGGGAAGGGAAGTAGTAGGGGCGAGGGCGGAGACGGGAAATGAAGGGGAGGAGGTGCGAAGAGAAATGAGTGGCAAATGTTCTGGCGCCTCTCGCGCACAAAGCCTACACTTCGAGATCGTTGAGCATGTCGAGCAGTTAATAAATTATGATGCCGGCCTAGAGTGGAGGAGGAGGGGAGTATGGTGTGGCGCATTGTGACGCAAACCAGACGGCGCCCGGCCTGCGGCTTTCTTGGAGACTTAAAACGCGGGCCAGCGTCGATCGTATTGCGCGATTTCCAAGATTAATTTCGAGTCCGTTTTTAAAGCGCAGGGAACGAACGAAGCGCGACGGTTTACGAGTGTTTAAGGAAAAATGAAATCATTCGGATCTGAGAGGCGGAGTCTTCGTGGACCTGATTTGACTTGATTTTATTTATTCTAGAATAGATGTGGTGAGAAACCTTCGACCTATCCACCAACCCATCTGCTCTCATATAAAAATTTTATTCGGTTGGTGAGAGCATTAGACAGAACAATAGGGTACATTTATAATGAAAAAATACACTAATTAACCCTTTCAGCCATATTGTCCATTAAAATGGACATGACCTGTACAGGATTCATACCTCCTAAGCTGTACATATGTTCATAACTATGAAAATGGACTACAAAACTGACTGCGGAAAAGGTTACTAAACCCATTTGCAGGAGGTTAAATAGCAAAAAAAAACAATTTCTACAAACATGGAGAAAAAATGTGTAACTGAAAAGCAGTGGGTTGGCGAGGGGGGAGTTCCGTGGGGGTCCCCCCGCCCGAAATATAAAAAATACTCAATATCTTTCCTTCATTAAAAAAAACAAACTATTTAAAAAATCATTAATGTACAAAATATTTCTTTGACAAATGAATTTTTTTCTATTATTAAAAGTGATAAATTAGATTAAAGCCCTCAACTTAGTACCATGTTTTTCAAAAATTTTTCACCACGGTTTTGGACCCCGAACGAAATTCCTGGCTACCCCACAGCTGAAAGGGTTAAATAAGCCTTCAAAATATCTGCTCTTAATCTCGAGATTTATAAAAGAAAAATTTTGATGAAATAATTTTTTAGTCGATCGATGCACACGCAGGTTTTTACAGCTGAACACAAATATTTTTTCCCGAGGCTAAGTAATGAAATATACAAGATTATGTAGAAGAAGATTCTCTTAAGCGAGATGAAGAGTGAGTTCGACGTAAGATAGAGGGGCTCATTCTAGACTCTAGACGCTTTGAAATTGACAGTTGTGTACATAAAACTCTCACATTTGACTAGCCGTATTAACAATAATAGCATCGAATAAAATATAAAAATTTTAATTTACAAGTCCTCGTGTGACGTATTTATTCATCAAATTATAAAATTTACCGCAATTATTAGCTATGGCATTGCTACTTATCTAGTATAAGAAATAGTCGATAATGTCTAAATACTTATACTCTAATTAATGCTATTTTTTCGTAAATACAATGCATCAGTAGGAAGAAAGCCACAGGAGGAAAATAGTAAGCGACTCACTTACTTCTATCATTAATTATTCACATAAAAATTAAAAACCAAGAATGCACGTGGTGACCATAAGTATGACGTAAAGCAGTCACTTTGAATTCAGCGAGTGGAATTTGGGGACACATTTGATGTAACGTTTCATTTGTTTTATTCCTTTTTTAAACAAAATGAGTTTGGATACAACTAATAGATGGAAATGTTGTCACTTTTACTCATGAAGAACGCCTTATTATGAGTAAAGGTGCCGTTCATGATGGAAATAAAAAAATGATTCAATCATTAAATTTATAATGAATATGGTATGTATTAAAAATTGCATTAAATATATATTACAAAATACTAGATGTATTACAAAATGGGTAAAACATTAACCAAACCCGAGAAGAGCAGCAAAAGTATTCTCTGCTTTTAATTAATACCTATATTAAGTCACCTAATAAATCATCCGAATTGTCCAAACAAACATTAGCGTTGAGACACTGTAATGCAAGAATGCAGTCATAACAATTTTTTTAATTTCAGAGCAATATTATGAATACCTTACATGACTATGTTCATCTCCTTGCATTAATTTTTAAAATACTGGACGGAATCCGAGAGAAAGCTCGATTTTCTTATTTTCCAATATTTTTATATTATATAAATTGCAAAGTTTATAACTAACATGCCAACTTTTTTATCATAAAATGACCATCTCATTTGGACGGTCAAAGAGCTAAGCGTTAGATATTCCTGTCATAGGCTCTATGAAAGTTATATAATACCTCTTACATGAAGAACCTCTTCTTGTTTGTTCTCAACTAGCATCCATTTTATGTAATACTAATTCCGGAATTTTCATAAATCATATACATTTCACACTTTATTAACCGGTTAATACACCTAATTCGTTGTCAACAAATATCTGCGAAAAAGATGTTAAATACGCAAAATATTTAATTCCTCCTCTCTGACACCCACGGGAGAGACGCAAAGATTAGCCAAGAGGCTTTTAATAAGCCGATATGGCACTCATAAACATAGCTGAGTGGAATTTTCCCGACGGCATCTCTCGTAATTCTTAAAATAAGAACTAGGAGACCGAGGTAGACGGTGGAATACAACCTGCAGGGCACATAAAAACAGAAAACTCCAGAACGACGAGAAGAAGCTGTAAAACTTTTGACTGCTGCATCGGGAATCTTTAAAACTGAGGTCTACCTATGCTTCACCGATAGCGCAGACTCGGCGGCCTCGCAACGTTACCGGGATTAGAGCACTACAGTTGAAAGGCTTTCATTTTTAAACGGCAGTATATATCTACTGTGCGGAACGTACATCGATATTTACCTCACCGGGACAACGGGACATATTTTAATGCGATTTTAGAAGTCCACAATTTTAATCTCTAAGCAGATACACAATTTCTTATTCATCCTTTATTTAGATGTTAGAAGTTTAGAAATTTAATGCCATCATAGATTATAGCCTCTTCATCCCTTTGATGTAATTCATTGATGTAATTAATTTCCATTCTAGCGCTGATAAGGCTGTTTGTGAAGAATGATAAAAATCCTTTTTATTATCTAATGCTAAAATTATTTTGCATAAATGTAATTGGGAGTTAGCGCCGGCGGATTCTAGCATTCTGGATGAGCTTACAGCGAGAAGACACCAAGGAGATGATAGTCAAGTCGTCTTTCAAAAGGTCAGAATTCATTAGTTCTAAGAGTTTCATCTGGTTATAAACCCGAGAAACAATTCCGTATTAAATTCATGGGGAAAATCCATTTTAACCTGATTCCGAGAAACGTTTCCGCATTCACTGGCAAAATAAATTTGATGTAAATACGTACTGTTGATATAGTAATATCTCCTTCTCAGTACTCACTCATCTCATGCCTTGTAATCCATGATTTATTCTGATTCAGTTAAAAGTCATATACAATATATTAATTCAGATTTTAATAGTTTCTTCCTAATTTACCCAATATCTCATCATTTCACAAATCTATTCTAAACTGTAATGTAGTTAAGGAAAGCTTAACGATTAATTCAGTGATATCAGCAGATTCAGAGAGCTTTAACTGAGAGGTGAGTAAACTCGCGGACCATAAGTATGGATAATTTTTGCAAACGTACATGGGGCTAGTAGGGTCAGGTAATCAGGCCCGACCAGCGCTCTAGTCAGGAAGGCTTAAACAACGCCACTCCACAACATGGCGCGGGACACCTCGCCGGCCATCGCCGATGCAACTAGGCGGAATAGCTCGGGGATAGGACTACAACGGCCGGCGGCGGCGGCGCTTTTGAGTTATGGCCAAATACCCACGTGAACATGATATCCCGAGGCGAAACGTGCCCCGTTCTCCGAGCCCTTCCGAGCCGAGGCGTCCAGGCGCTAGCTGGAGCAGCTCTCTCTTCTGAACAAGAAGCTGAGGGAGGGTGGGAGGAAAATGGAAAAGGAGAGAGGGACGAGTTCATAGTAGCAGATGGCGCGAGCTATATTACGAGGAGTGCATTATAATTGAAGGGTGAAGTCTTAAAGGGAGACGAAAGGCGGCTGCCTCAGCAGGAAGGTTTCCACAAGGCGTCAACTTTGCCCATTTAGAAAACTGAGAACATAATCCACCAACAGTAGGTAAGAGCATACTCTCTCTTGGGAAACCTTGTCAATATGTTCTATAAGTCAAACTTCTTCAAATAAATAAAATTCGGGTGAACAAAATAAAAAAAATATTCTTCAATTTATGGTAACAAATAACCACAAATGACAATAGGGTATCAACTTTGTTGATTCAGAAAACTAAGAACACTATCACGAAAAAACTCTCCCTTATGTTCTACAGGACGGGATCCTAAAAATAAATAAAAATTGGGGAAAGATGTAGAGGATTATATGTTTCAAATAATTATATCTTTTTTTAGGAACAAACAACACTTCACTGGTAGGAAAAAAACTCAAATAATATCTAGCCTAGCGAATCATTATTAATCCAACTTCTGCTGGTAAAAATAAAGCGAAGTTTAAAAGATAATGGAATCACCATTATACAATAGTTAGAGTTATAGAACACTCCATAAAGTCACTTTCTATTTATAATCCGAATTAAGTTTCCAAAGGCTTTTTAAAAAAGTGGTCTAACTTGCGGAAGAAGAAAATATGTATGGCTATAAAAGTAGAACTTTTCGGATGAGGAATACCAATTGGCCACAATCATATTGTTGTAAAATTTTGCTAAAATTATTTAAAAAACAGCTGATTAAAGCCTTGAGTTTAACACGTAAAAATCATTATCGAGGTAAACACGTCCATTTACATCAATGGGCGCGGAATTGCGTAACAGAGAGAATTTGTTTCGTGAGACTTTAAGACCTCAAAATGGAAAAGAGCAAATAAATATTAATCACTTGCGCGATCGCCTTCTGCGAAAATTTGATTATAAAAATACTGATGATGAGGAATCATAAAGCGTTTCAAATCTCGCCGCAACATCAGAAATAATATGTGGAAAAGGCAAAAGAAAAACCCAAACACATCATACTATACCGTAAGTTTTGCCAAAGAGACTTTCTAAGTAGCGCAAGGTCTGCCTCTCAGAGACAGTGGGACGCGAACTTTAGTTTCTCCCCTTTTTTCGAACTCCGGCCTGAAAGTTCTCTTCCTTGTTTTAGCTTGAGCTTCGATCCAGACTTCATCAATATCAATTTAAAAATATGCTATTTTGGGCTCCGTCGAATTCCTCCTATTGATACTTTGAACATAAACCTACTCTGAGTGAAGAAGTAGAGGCAGTTCACATGGCAGAGTGAATGTATCGCGCAAGGAGTGAAATATCACATCTCCTTTATTTCCCTTCATTAGCTTCGCCCGCGACCCGTCTCATTAAGCCATCGTTCTTAAAGAAGGCGCGAGCTCACACAAAGAAAAGAAAGAGCGACCCACGGTGACCTTTCCCGGATTTGAGAAGCATCTCGCAAAAACCTTCGAAAACAACGAGCAGAACAACAACCTAATTTTGCGGCCCACTCTTTCGCAGGAGAGAGAGAAGGAAAATTAATACGATTCCTTGGAATCCGGGCAATTCTCAAACGGCTGCAAAGTGGAGCATACCCCTCACCCCTCCTCTACTGATTTCCCAAGCGAATTCCCGCCTACCCTTGCGCGCCGCCACTTCTCCGCTTTAGGAGAGTTATTTTTCAAATCCGTCCTCATCGATTTTTTTATCCTGGCCCTCCAATTTTTTATTCCCTCTCCTCCTCCTCTTTCTTCGCTCTTTCTGTTGTGGATGCCGATATCAGCAAAGCAGATTCCCCCCTTTTTTCCCTTCCTACGCACGTTAAGTCCATTCACCCCATCGCCACGGCGTATGAAGCGAGGAGAAAAAAATGGTCGAGAAAGTTCAGCTCTCTCCCTTAAGGGAGTTAAGAAAGGGGGGGGAAGTATCTTTAAGGTCGAACTGCCTTTGACGGATACCGGCTCAACCTCCTCCATCCGCCCGCCGAAAATCTCCCCCGCTCTATTACCGACTTCCATTCCACCACGGTTTCCGATATTCCGCTCAATACATGGACCGGAACCACATGTCCACCGACAGTTTTGAGGCTCAAAAGAGAGAACCCGAGTTCACCTGAGCCATTTCAAGAATACCACCAATGTCACCCATCAGGGTACATCAAAATTCGGCAAATGTTTTTTTAATCGATGTTCCTTAGCAGTTTTATTCGATTGCTGCGATTGATTAATACCATCACTTGATATCATTCGAGTTTTTCGGTTATTGAGCATCAATGATCTCTCAAAATTGCGAAACAGCTGTTCCCTAAAAATACCTGAGGAAAAATATTATTTAATTTGTTGCTCACCTGATTGATGATTACTACGGCGACGACGAAGAAAACCGCATTAATGGAAATTTACGATAAAATTAACTCCACCCCACCGATTGATAATTGGTGTTCATTCTCACAAAAATAAGGATTCAAAAATGATTTCCTATATTCCTTGAGATATCATGTGAAAAACGCTTAAACTTTAAATCACGGCTTTATTATAACCTCGAACCAGAGAAAAGTTGCACCTGGTCAGAGCCACGTTAAACTTTACCATAAAGTAAGATATTATGGCACCATAAAATCACTAAGGCTTCTTTGGTCTGGTCAATGTTTATAAATAATACGATGAGTCCAAGGGAACGGCGTTTCCATGATCAAGCCTGAACCGAATCATCCTACATGAAATAGAAACTTTCGCGCAAGTAGACTGAATAACTGGTGGCTCAGCACAAAGATTCTAGAGCTAGGAAGACTTATCTGACCGGTACACTAAGTGAACGTTGAGCACACATGCGTCGATAGGAAGGATCTGAGGAACAGTGTGGGGACACAGATGACATCCTTACGCAAAACTAGACCATATTAATGAAGATATGGTTTACTTCTGTATAATGCTAATAAGAATACATCGCGTAAAAGTAAAACTAGAGCTGCAAATCTATATTTTTACACACAAGCATTACGCGTTCCATTGCCCACTACCAATAATTTAGTTTCCTAGAAAAGGATATAAACTATGCATTCCCTTGCCTAAAACTTGATAATAATAAAACAAATAATGCGAGTACATATGTAGCTATTTGAAGGCCAATATTAGGATATAACTCCAGGGGGAACACGAAAAATACCTGAATACTTGATATTACACCAAAAATCGGATACGGATGCAAAAACTAAAAAAGCGGCAAAAAATAGAAATCGTGCCATAAAAAAGTGATGTAGAAAAGATAAGGCAGATGGCGATGAAATAAAAGGTATTAATTGAAAAGATAAGATGGTGTAGAGACTTCTGTCAATAAATCTAGCAATTATTCGAGCAGAAAAAAAGGTTGATGATATCGGAATGAATGAGCGGAAATCTGATCACAGAACTGACAGAGTCACTGCGCTTGAACAAACAAACAATTTAAAAAATTAGTCTAATTCAAAGAAAGGAAATTTTAACGGAAGAGGATTAAGTGCGATAATTGTTTTGCAAAGCACATACTACCAGAACTAAAATTAAAGGCCACACCATTACCTTAAAACTGGTATTAAACATGGAATTTATGTAGTACTACCATACTATAGAATTTAATTTGCACTAGAGACAATGAGCATCGTGCTAATGGAGCGTGTGGTATAGAAATATATCTCCAATCAGCACTTCCACCTTGGCGAAGAAAATAGCAAGAAAAAAATAAGGTTATATCCTCCATAGAGAAATACAATCTAGAGAAGACCTTGGGAGCAAATCTGAAATTTAATATCCCAGAAGTGCTGTACAGTTTCTTCCCGTTAGCTAAAGGTCAACAGTGAGAAGAAATAATAATAAAATTTGTAGATATCATGAGAACTACAACGGTGAATAAATCAACGGATTTTTTAAAATTGTACGCCCTCACAAAGAATTAAGGACGGAATTCAGGTAGAGATAGGCGGAAACAGTTAAAAATGGACGATAAGAAAAGCAAAAGGGAACAGAAAATCAATACTCCCAACACCATCGCTTCTCACCCCCTTACGTCATCGTTTTTTGGTTATCAAAACGGCAGTTACAAATTAGGTTTCAATAATTGAGCGCTGGCCAGCGTAACGGAGAGGGCGAAAAATCAATCGAGGGGAAAACAAATTAAAATCAATGTTTTTTTTACCTGGGAAACGGGAACAACCACCACATCAAGCAATATTTTTTAACTGATTCAGGAAATCCTAAAGCCGAGGGAACAAAGGGCTGACTCGTAACTACTACTCATGCTCATCTTAAGATGTTTGCTTTTGTTTGATTGGGTTGACCAATATAATTCACGGCACTTATATAACTACGTGAGCCAAATATACAAAGAAAATCTCGACACGCTAGCTGACATTCATGTAATGTAGTTATATTCATATACTACGAGTATTACCCTATTTTAACTCGGAAAATGGCAACAAAGTTTCAAATATCATTTTCTGTAACTGAATATGACTCTGATTCTCACGTAATGTGAATAAGTTTTCCTTCTCAATTTAAAATCTTACCTAATCAAACCTATCTGTTCCTTCGGGTGTACACTGTACAGTAAGCATAGAAACAATAAGGATATTTTTGGAGGAGCATAACTCAAGCAATTTATAACACCTATGGGATATACGTGGGTGTAGCGTGAAAATAGGTCAAATAAATGTGAATTCCCGGAAAAAACAGCTGATCAAATGTAAACGGAATGAAACTTCAATCCGAGTTTGTTTCATGTCTAAGGTGCACTTATTTCACTTTTTTCATTTTACATTTCCATGTTGAAATTTTAATGTAGTTAAGGCAAAGCCTTTAACCCATTTACACCCTGAAAACTTTCTCCTAGCGATTTTGAAGATATTTAGGTATATAATTCCTACCGTCATCTTTACTAATCCAGTTAAATACGTTGGATGTACATCAACTTGTTTAGTCTTCAGAATCACCCATGGCACATAGCTACACTGAGATAACGAGGTTAGAATCTAATGCTGTACATTTCTACGGATGATCTTGATAGAAAGCATGAATCTTCAGGGTAAGCATATCTTTAAAGGCTTAAAAAATAAGCTAATAAGAGGGGTGAAGTTACCGCAATATTCAAAAACATATTTGTTACCAATCGATAGCTTGAACGAGTGCGGGTTCTCTTCAAGCGCCTCATTTGTTCCGAATGGTAGAATGTAGCCATATGGCGATGGTTGGCGTAAAAGTGTTAATGGCGACTTTTTTTGCAGCAAACATTTTTTTTATTAAGGTAAGCGGCCAAATAGTGCGATTCAATTCTTCACTGCGATTTGATTGATTTAAGCATCACTGATTTTTAAGGTTTAACCATTGGGATGAACAGATTGATTGGGTAAAGGGTATTGACGACGAGAGCGATGCGCTCAAGTAAGCCAGCCCGAAATTCAAGCTGATCGTTTTCCTAGCAGCCCAGAGTCGAGGGAAATGGCAGGTGACAAACAGGACAGCAGGTTACAAAGCTTCTCATTCCAAGTAAATGAACAGCGCATGACTCTAGGTCTGACACCATACCATCTCTTCTCATCTACCAAGAGCTAAAAGGCCCATTGCTTGGTTAGGAATATTGCATATTTAATCGTAATTTTATCTTAATTTAATTTCATCATAAGACATAGGTCTTTTTGGGGCCTCTAGAAATTAAAAATTATGTAAATTTAGAAAAGTATAAGCTTGGTTATTTAAATTGACACAATTTTCACTGCTGATTCAAAAGTGGATAGAAGATAAAGTGGATAGTGGAAGAGTTCGATATGACACTTACAAAAATAATTAAAGGACCTGTGATCAATGTTTTTCGAGTAAAATCTGTTAATGTTCAATTCAGAAAAAAGATTATTCACCAACTTCATTTACATTTTCCCAAGATCTTACTTTTCCATCCGCTGGTAAAATTGCGGGCAACTTCTTGAAAGCAAATATTCTTGCTGACGAAAAAATCAATAAAATCCAAACTTTAGACTATTTTCATTACATTAAAGTGAACGTATTGCATTTTCATGGACAAATTGCATGCCAGACGGAAAAATGAAAAAGATTTGTATGTTGAATATCATTAAATTTTGGCATTCATAACGGTTATTTTGCGAAAAATTAGTCAATATTTCTTCATTAGATTTCGTTCACTTTTATTCAGAGTTTCATACAACATGGACACCACATCAACATTGAATAATTCAAATTCGGCGGATGTATTGAAAGGGATAAATGTGGAACTTGAAAGATATGATATTAAACTCAATTCGATAATTAGAAGGAAATTTTGCCGAGTTAACTTGTAAATAAATTGCATAAAAACAAAATATATTCATGCATAAAAACAAAATATATTAACAAAATATATATATGAACAAAAGCGAAAATAGTGGTAAAAAACATCATTCCGAAAATATTATGAAAAATATGACTCATACTCCACTCAGAAACAGAGCTAAAGTAAGGGATTTTGTAATGTAATTTGGGTTTGGGAGTTAAATATAAAACAATCTGGTGGATAGGCTAATGGAAAAACGAATCGTTTTCATAATTTTTTTCAATTCGAGTGAAAAGGATGGATAGCAATCATTGATTTAATGCCGTAACTTAAAATTCTCCAATGAACGACGTCCACGCTAAAACCAGTGGATTACGTGCTGTGATGCCGGGGTTGAATGGAATTAAATCAAATCAATTTTTTCGCCATCACGGCCTTAGTCTTATCGATAATTGAATAATCTACTTCGCCATGGCACTTTCGCTCGATTATGACACGAAGCCAAGTTTCAAGTTATAACATATACAACGCGTTTTATTTTATTATTAAAAAATATGTTATTATTATATCGAATTCTCTGCCTACTTTTGAATAATTGGGGAGGAGTGTGATCGTAAACAGAATGTAAACATTTTCAAATCAAAATTAAATTTCATCATGAGGGATGCAATAAGTTCCTATTGTGTTGGTCTTATTGAGATTATTGAGTTTTCATCACACCGAATCATATACTCTCTTTTGAATGACATAAGGAGGAGTTTTTTAATTTAAATAAACCAAGCCATATCTTTCTAAATCTCAAAATTTTCTTAATGAAAATTACTTTTCGTGGCGATATACTTAAGGAGATAGTTTTGTTGCTCCTATTAATTATTAATTAATTATTAATTGAAGCAAAATAAAACCAATGGATAATAAGAAAAAATCTTGCACATATATCTGAGGTAAAATGCAAGAAGTGCTTATTTCACTGCTTGCAACATGGGGGCCTGATAAAACCACCCTAACCCTTTATGTCCAAGCTCAAAAATTCATATGGGATTAAAATTCCGCGCTACCGATTTCAACATTTCAGCGCTTCGGACAGGAAAATCCACAAGTGGGATGATGGTGGTCCCTCCACTCCCAAATGAAACGCCGCCACGCAACAAGTCATACGGCCAGAGTGACATCCGACGAATTCATTTCGGCCCGTACGTGATTCCTCCGTCGCTAATGCCGACTTGGCGGCGAGGGTGAATGTGGGAGGGACACACAATAAAGCACCAACATGCCATGAAAGGAGATGGGGGCGGAGAGAGGATGGGGTGGGGAGAACGAGAAGAATGGACCTCCCAGCACGCCGGGAAACGGGGGAAAAGATTTCTCTGCTGCTGCTCGTCCAGACTGCCCGACCAGTACTACTTGAATCGATTACTTGCCTTTGATCCAATACCCCCTCGCCGCCGACGCCGCCACCGCTTCCCGACAGTAAGCCGCGAGGGTTCTTCAATATGTTTTCCGAGGATACGCTCATCGCCATACGACACAACTTACAGAGATTTTGGAACGACGTTTTCTGGCTGTGCATTGTGTAAATCATACAACGAGTGCAAATGAAGAAACATGATCCAATCCGCAGAGAAAATTTAGTACGCAAGACCAGACAAGTTCCATTGAACTTATGATGATACCTGATGACATTATGCGTCGGTAAGCGTTGTGACTAACAATTTTTGCAATAAAAAGTGTACAGAACTAAAAGGCATCTACTTTAATTCATGCAAGACCTGGATTCCGATAATCCCTTGGATGACGGTGGGTTAAGTCCACACTTGCCAACCGTGCGTTCGCGGGATTCAGCACTCAAAGCATGAACTTACGTGTTTTTTCAACACGTTTATTGTTAGAGGAGTCTACGGAGTTCTAGATCGTTTAAAGAGCTTAGGATTTATTACAAAGGTTAAGTACCTCCTCATTATGATGATGTGATACAATTATATAAAGCACGGAATTAATGTTATTATTTACCAGAAGAAAATTGCCAAGTCCGTAATATGAGGATTGAGACTTACTTCCTTTACTCATCAATGTACCAATTAAAGTTTAATCAACTATTCCGCATACGAACTTGACTTTGCTGGCTGCCGTAGCACAAAAAGTAAAAAAACAAAACAATATCAAAGAAATTTCCATAATTACAAATAGCGGAGTGACCTATCACTGTGCATCTTATCTATTCACGTGCGTGATTGCATTTCATAAAGAAGTTCCAAGAAAATAAATATTCTCTTGGCAACACACAATAGTCTCATAAATTTTATACCACTGCGTTAGGACACTGCATGCATAAAGAAATCGACAAGGATAGAAAAAGCATGTAAACATTTATAAGAAAAGGTGTAACTTCTCCCATCATTGCCTCCACGAGTATTATATGATGCCGAAGAATACAATTCATCAAAAAACCTACAGAGAGTTTTCATAGACATAGGAAACTGATAATTGACCTTATACTGACCTCCTCGACTTTAACCTTGACTTATAGCGTGTTCATCTCTATTGAAAACTGATTATAAATTTTGGTCGTTTTTTACAATGAAAAAATACAGAGATATTTCAGTAAAAATGCATCTACGACCTAGGAAAACATAAATCATTAGATGACTCAAACATCTGGATTGCATAGTCAAAAGGATCACAAAGTCTTACGAAAATGAAACCATTATAGACATTATTACACCAAATTCACGATTGTTTGTAGCAGGAATTATCATAACCTGCTCAATTCAAGAGGTAATTCAATAGGCATAACCCATGAATTAGGACGTACTCCAACCCAACCATGATCTACTACTTGGCGGTACCTAGCAAAATGATGGAGGAGGAACTTCCAAGTACCACAGCACAATAAAATATTGTTTAACATAATATTGCAATAACACACGACTCATAAAGTATTACAAAACTTAAGGAAATCAGAATTTTATTGAAAAAGCTTAAATAACAAATCCACTATAACTTATAGGCAATAGCATTTTATCATATTTAAAAGCTGTAGCGATATAAATTCTCTCCAAAGGGGTCAAAATCAGTACTTCACCACGAAGGATAGAGCGGATGGAACGCTACTGTAAACTCCTGAATTCCTGGTGGCCTAGAATTACGACGAGCGCAACCAATTAAGCAAAGCAATCATATCCGAAGCGTCCGTGGTCCATTAATGTCATTATAGCTTTGGGTGTTGGATTCTTAGACATGCTAATGGAAGAGCATCCGCGTAATCCAGGATCAAATCGCCGAGCGGCCACGACGTTCAGCAGAGTACACGAGGCGACGGCGACCAGCTGGGGACGATTTAAACGGAGAGAAACAGAGCCGGAGAGATAGAGAGGACCCGGAGACAATGGTACGCGACCGAAAACGTCAGATAAAGGCGGGAGTGAAAGGGAACAAGGATCTTGCGGTGGAGAATGCGATGCTGAAGATGGCGAATGGCATCGAGAGAAGGGTGGAGGCTTTGCAGGGAATTGAACCGGGAGGGCTGAGGAGGGAAGGGGGGAGAAAGTGGATGGGAGAAGGTCGGGGGATAGGGGGGAGGTAGGGTTCGGGCCCCCCGAAAGGAATGGATGCGGCCCCGAAAGAAGAGAGCTGCGTGGGCCGGGAAGTGGGATTCGCTTAATGAGAGAAAGCCCGGCCGGAGAGTGAGGAATGGAGAATGAGGTAAGAGGGCAGAGCGAGTGAGCAGCGGGAGCACGGATATCTCCGGGGATAAAACAGGCATGCCAACACATCGGATCCAGATTTTCATGAATTTACGCGGACAAGCTGTAAGAAAATTAGAGTCACTAAGTACGTTCCTCACTGACGATATGACGTTGGTAATCTCCAATCCAACCATCAATGACAACTCTGTGCGATCGGTAGGAGTTGTTAGGACACTCGTTAACTTGAACGAGAAAAACGTAAAAAAAAATGTATCGGTGCGCGTTTTTAGATAATTCACTTCCCGATTGCGATCTACCATTTATTTTTCTTCGTTGAGCGCGCAGTATTCGCAATACTGAGGCTAATTTTATCGAGCCTCAGAACTCGGACCTGTAGTCTCGCTATAAATATTGAGGAGCAGCAAATTATCAACGCTTAGGCACCACACATATGATAGAAAGAACTTTAAAGAACATACATTAAAAGGGTATTGTTTTCCTTTTTATGACATGAAAATTGCATAACGTCCCTTTTTTCATCTCTCGTGCCACTCAAATTTTACCAAAAAAATACTGATGGCTGAAATGAAAAAAAGAGGTGCCAAAAGAAGATAAAACATCGCATATTCATCACTTAAATTTCCACAATTCAAATTCAACAATTTCTCACTGAGCAATTTACATCTCAATTATTTCTTTCCGTTTTTCTAATGCTTACGAGTCGCTTAATTCTCCTGAGCCTGATCATACTTTAAAATAAGTCTTATGTACCACAAATTCGGCTCCTATAGGAAGGTCACTACAGAATTCACCGGTATATGAATCAGGGATCATCTTAGCCTATCTCAGCCATACAATCATGCCATTAAAATGATACAGCGTGTTTGACACGTAATGGAAAATATACTAAATTTCTTTGCTATCGAGACATACATATATGCATATAAACATTTATTGCGTAAATTCCTTGCAAAATCCATAATAATTTTCGTAATCAGTCACTGTGACTCTTCATCAATCACAACACTGTGGCTTGGTCGGATCAACTTTACCATCAGTAAAAATGGCCTGATTGTAAAAATAACATGAATTCTTTTAAACTGCTGCTTGACGACCAAAAAAATAATTTTACGCAGAAATAATAGTATACCACAAAGATAAGGGATCCTCTCCGCCTATCTCAGCCATACAATCATGCCATCAAATTGCTGCTTAATGTTTTCGGCGACGTATTTGGCACAAATAACAGAACAAATACTAAACTTTTTTGTAACGGGACACACACACATACATATAAAAATGTATTATCTACAATTATTTACAAAATCCAAAATAATATTCGCCATCAGTCACTGCAAGTCTTCATCAATCACAACACTATGGCTTGGTCGATTCAACCTTACTATCAATAAAATAAGGCTTGATGGTAAAAATGATAAAAATATAATTTATTAAATTTCTGCTTTACTATCAAAAAATTATTTTACCCAGAAATAATGGTACAGCGTAAAGATAATTGAGCTTAAATCACTATGCAGGGAGTGAGATGTGCGGGAGTTAAAGATGTGGGAGTCGTCGGTATGAGTGAGGGAGCAAGAGGCGGACTGGAGCGAGAGCTCAAGAGAACTCGAGCGATAGGACATGCATGCCAACACAGCCTCCCGTCCACCCTCATCCTTTCAACCTTCTCGTTTTCATTCGCGATTGAAGCGCCGCGTCAAACAAGCAAGTCTATTAGCTCGTCTCAAGAGCGTTTCTCCACACTCGACAACGTCCTCCCGACTGAATCATTATTCTACTCTCCCCGAGCCACATTAAGCATAATTGGGTAACATTTAAAAAAATGTCTAGCATTAATATTTTGGATAATTTCGTTCCCCGATGGCAACGAAAAATATTTCCATCCTTTTTTAGCCCTTTCAAACCCAGAGTTACTTCTGGGAGAAATTTCAAGACTTCTTATTTTAAAAATGTGAAAATTTCTACTCAATCATAATTATTGCGGCAGCTACATATTTCGCCATTATACTTTACAGCACAAAAGAACACGCAGCTGAAATATTTCCTGAACGGACCTGAAAACTTATGCATTTTTTATATCAATTAGGAGCAACATCGGGCTATAATGGGTTAATTGAGAAGGAATTGAAAATCAAAGATGTGGAGAAAAAAGAACTAATAGATGAAACGCATTCATGCTCATGACTAACCAATTTAATGCCATTAATTTCTACCATTGTTTTTTATTCTAAGAATCATCACAAACACCAGTAAATAGTTTAGCAGGCCTATTTAATTTGAATCGATTTTCTAGCAATTTAAAAAAGTAACTTTTATGTTACAATTTCACATTTTTAGCTAAATGTTCGTTAACTAATTTCTACGGCATTGCAACGACATCTCATACTTTCCCGGCCATTAATAATTTAACTCTCCGAGTCTCTTCTTCTACAGCTTTTTGAGTTTTTCCGTTGTACTTCCTTAAAGCAAAAGCCAATTCGAAAATTTTAGAGAATAGGCGAATAAATTGCTGGTATTAATACTCTATGCAGTATTTACGCCGGGTTTTCAATAACCGTGTCTTTAAATGATATATATCATCCGCTATTACTCTTTTAATGGAAAGAAAACAAAACATCCTTTGAAGATTTCTTTCCCATATGAATTAGCAGAGAACAACTAGGATTATTATATTCCCATCCTCTGATCGGTAGGCACATTCCTCAATTTCCAAAATGGAATAAGTATTTCTAATAGCCATTCTATCTTATCAATTTTGAATACATACAATTACTTGGCCTTAGAAGAGTGGGAGTCAAAAGCTGTTTTTAGGTTTACTTAGATCCTAAAATCCTTCCTTGGAATCAATATCATGCTCTCGAACTCTCATCACAATTTTAAACCACATCTACTTAAGGGTTACACTAAAAAACTCCATTCATTTTACTTTATCTTTTCCCACATGGTGCTTGACCACTTAGTCATCAAAGCAGACTGCATTACACGAATCCTGAAGAAGGAGAAAGGGAAGAAGCTTCAACCGATCGAGAAGTGAGATAGGAGGAAAATGAAAAGGATGCAATGAATTGAGAGGAAAATGGAGAAGGAGAAACAAGGAAATGGACGGAAAAACAAGGAAGTGCTCGACATGATTGGCGAGGGGAGGATCCTTTTGGAGGAGATAAGGAGACAGAGCGAGTGGCTGAAGGAGGAAGTGAGGGGATGAGGGACTGTTCGAATCCATAACAGAGAGAAGGAAGTAAGGCTTTCGGGGAAGAGGATGAGAAGGAGCTTTATGGATGGGATGAAGAGAGATACGACGTATATCGAGATGAGGAATCAAATCGCGTTATAATACATGGGCTTCCTGAAGTGGTAGACACTCTTCAACCTACAGATAAACACACCTTACCAGTAGAGCACTCCAAAAGATATACTAAGGGAACACTCAATCGTCTGAAATCCATTGTCGCTCTTAATACCTTCTGAATTGCAATGATTTCTAATAATTTAGCGTTCCATGTTTACTTATAAACAATCGAAATGGCTAACAACAACACTAAAATTTTATTGATTCTGGAATACAAACTACAAAAGATTGTTCAGAAGAAGCTTGTAAACCAGATCAACCGAAAAATTGCTAGTTAAATCTCAAGGCGGAAATCGTTCAAAATTTCTAGAAGGAATAAAATGTGGTGCCACTGTACGCTACCAATTTTATTCACAAGGTATAACTACGACATTGAAATCTACATGAAGCATAGGGTGTAAAAATATGCAACGGAAATTATTCTTATTCACAACGGCATATTATCAGTTACAACGCATTGAATTAATTTCTGACAAAATTAGAGGGTGTCTTTCCGATTACTCATGAATTAATTCCACGAGAATGTTTTTGCTGAATTATTGTATCAACTTCTCTGACCAATTCACTAAGCTCAATAACATGGACTGAGTTATGTCATCGTTACAATGACAAAAAAGTGGTTTTATGGTCTACTACTTTGCAAATCAAAAATTCACAGCAATTCTTCTTAATAATCTGACCCAGCATTAAGGAAAACTAATCATCTAGCAAAGTCACCAACACCTATGATAATTTATTTTCCTTAAACTATAAAAATTATATCACACGAATGCTTATGCTGAGTATTTAAGCTTTTTCTCACTCGATACCTTACTTTATTGCTCCAATAAAAAAAGAATGCGTTTGAAAAAACAATATATTCATTTAGAACTTAGAAATTAGTGGGATATTATTCACCTACTCACTAAAGAAACTAAAGATATCCCACAGGAAGCATGTACACAAGCGTAAAATAAGCAATCCATTTACTGAGTTCAAAGATGATCATCCCACGAGAGACTAAGCAATATCTAACACTAAATGGTGGCTAACAAAAGAGACAATTTGGTTGCATTAGAATGGGGTTTCAGGTACAAACACTGCTACGATTATTTAAAAGTGCTACGATTATTCAGTTTATTTGAAGACTGCCGGGGTATCTCAGCAAGGTTCGAAGCCTCAGTATCGGAGGTCGGCACAATCTTATTTTGAGTGAAGCACATGCTGTTTACTTTTAATCACCTTACAATGAGGAGATGGATATTACGTGACATTGTTACTGGCTTTAAATGACAAACTAGCATAGGGGAATCAAAGAATTCTCATTGGGTAGCAATGATCTAAGGGTAATAAAGCTTTATATCACTCTCTCCCTTGAATTGATATTGTTTCAACACTACAATACATGCCATACTATTCTCTAGATGTCCTTTTGTAGATTCTGCGAACAATTACATCGTTAAAGCGCTCGTGCGCGCCACTTCTTTCTGAATGTAGAAGTAGAAGTTTTGTTCTCATTTTTCATGGTAAAAATGTTCTATGGAAAGAGTGGTAACCAAATATATCCATGCAATCACATTAGCAGAAGTTAAATGACGTCGATCAGCCACTGTATTTGAATGTGTATTATGCATTATCTTTAAAAATTAACAAAAATGGAGTGATTCATATGCGAGCGGGTAAAAGCACATTTTAAAGAGAAAATTTCAAAATTTTAACAATGAGAACATCCTACTTAAAACGCGGAGGACAATGTACACAGGAGAAATATAGAGACTGGCCCGTAATTGCCTTCCAAATAATGCTTAGAGGTAAATGACGCACATTCAAACATGTCACCAAAAACACTAGGTTTGTAAGTTAGGCGAGGTTTATAAAAATCCATAAAAGGCAAAGGTTTTGATAAAAGGTAAAAATCGCAGTCTTTATCCTTTTTTCTGAAGCCAACCTATAACAGCATTTTATGTTATTTTACTTTTTACCCTAGCATGCGATGCGACATATAAACGTTTTTAAACTTGGCTGGCGCATTAGCCTTTTTAAGGATATTAAAGTAGCTGTAAAACTGTAAAGACTGTACAGTTAGCAAACAGAGATGTCGGGGTGAAGAAATTAACTTTAGTTTGAACCTTACAATGTTTTAGCAAGAAAATATCACCTCTTCAAGAATTCACGATCCTGAAGGAATTAGTATAAACTTCAACTGAACAAACACCATTTGCATGAAATATAGCACATGTGTTGTATGAATGAGATACATTTCAGAGAGAGACGTTAAACGTTGGTTGCAAGATTTTCCTCAAATATTGAATCCTAGACAGGGGATGGAATGTGAAACATGACTTCATATTTACACGATGAGGGAACTGAAAATGAAGAATAGTATTCATACGTAGGATAATCTAGGAAGCAAAAAGGGGAGAGACAATTCAGGGGTTATTGGAGTAGGGAGAGAGAATCGGCATCTATGCGATAGCTGGAATTAGATGAGATAAAGGTATTCGCAGAAGACAATATACTTTGTAGATAGGCTATGGAGTCATCAAAAAGGAAAAGCTGGAAGCAGTCCTCTATTACAATTGCTAGATGCTCAATTATCGAAATAAAGCGGCTTTAGAATCTCCAAGTCAACTTTCATTTTGCATCGTTATTTCTTTGTCCGCAAAAAATACTTATTTCAGGCAGTATATGTGAAGAAGCAATTTAAGAAAAATCAACGGAAACCAACTTTTTTCCGAGTAACTACATAAACATAAGTCCAAAACGGAGGTTATAAATTTTGTATGTAGTGAGTCTCCAGACGCATCTTAGCTTTACACGTCAGAATTTTCATTTACCCAAGGCATTTTCAGGTTGAAAGTATTTTACTCGGAGGATTTTGTCATGAAAAAAATAAAAATGTGCAGCGCTGAAGCTTGGAGCACACCCTATACAACATAGACTACTAATAAAATGCTGCTCGAAATGCTTGTAGCGTAGATTAATCTGGAATTGAATCAGAAACTGCAAGAGGATGTGTCACTCGCTCTCAACTGAGCATATTTTGTGTTTATCTTTGAGGTATACTTGTGAATTATACTTGCTTAAATCTCAACTATCTTATCTTTTAATGCTCAGAATGTATAGCAGACCATTGACAACAAACACTTCGTTTTACACCGGAGAAGATATCACGGTGAAATTTTAAAATTTTAGATACAGCCAAATGTCGGTAATATGCCCCGAGAATTTTAATATGATAGCCCAATAAAATAAGCTTTTTCAGGTAACCTACGCATTAAGATCCAAAAGTTTATTTTATCAACAATAAACCGCGAAAGACTCAGCGAAGAGTTATGATAGCGTTAATTTGAACGTATAATATAAAAGACTGGTGGAGCGGGAGTGGTGCATCCTCTTAATCAAAACAACGGCCACCAAAATCAACAGTGCGACCTAGAACCCGGAAGATGGAACAAAATTTCCAGCCACAAGACGTAAAAAAGCTTTGAAAGAACATATTTGTACTCCCAAGTGTTAATTCCAGTCACACATCCCAGGACTCGCGAGCTAATTCCCATCGACACTCCTTACGTCCCAGAGGAAGTCCGCTGGAGGAGGAAATTTCTCTCACTCCCCAAGCATCTTGTTCGAGTATTCCCCGGCGACAAATATCTCCCGAGACGACACAACTCCTCTTCTTGCTCCGGTTGTCGCTCGTTGCTCGGCCGCGACAATGCGAGGGGCTCCAGGAGCATTTTCCGGGTGAACAGACGAAACAAAAAAAAGGAACACACGAGAGGTCGGCGGAGGAGGATTGAATGGGGGAGGGAGTGAGGGAGGTAAGGACGAGAAGAAATTAACGTCAGGCTACGCAAGTTTCGTACTTGCTCACTCCGTCCTCATTAAGGGGAAACGCTTAATGAGGAAAAGAGGGTGATGGGCGAGGTGAGTGATACGAAAAGGCGGGAGGGGTGAGGTTAAGGGAGGGGGGTGTATTCTGGGAGGATCGAGGAAGTTTGGAAGGGTTTTAAGCTTCCGCGAGAGAAAGAGTTGGATTCACTGAAAACGGAGATGAGTTGAAGAGAATGCGCGATAAGTTGGTGTGAAAGGAGTGAAGGCAGACAGGGGAGAGCATCAAGTGAAGAATAAGAAGAAATCAAGCGCGTTCGTGAAGCATGAAATGATGAAGTGGCCATCGGCTTTCTATCCCCAAAAATTGAAGCCACGATTTCGAAAAAGGAACAACTCTAATAAGGACAGGAATTTTGGATGAATTTGCGGACTGCTTCCTGAAAAAAATACTATTTCGAAAAATTAAGAGGATAGGTGTATAAATTGGTGGTATTAATAATGCATGCAGTATCTGTGCCGGGTTTGTAATAACCGAGTCTTTCAATGATATTTATGAATTGCGAGTTTTATTCAGCAAGGAAAACAATTCTTGCAAAGATTGATTTACAGCATTGTTTGCTGAGTACACCTGGAATTAAGAAATTTTCATCCTTGAACAGTAAGTACTCTTATCATTAGAAGATTCCCCAATTTCCATGATGAATTAGTATTTCTCATAGCCATTCCATCTTACCAATTTTTAACTCCTACAATACTTGACCCAACAAAAGTGGGAGTCAACTGCAGTTTTTAAGTTTTCTTTGATCTTTGAAATTCCTTTCTTAGATTCAGTAACGCGCTTTTCGGGAATCTTTGGCCACTTTAACCGTTATTTTCACAAGAATCATAAGAATTAGGTCTAATTTTGTGGAAACTTTCCATATAAAAACAAGAATGCAGCTTCATGTTTTCCTCTGATTCTTAACAATCAAATACCACCAATTGCTGTTGATACTCCATCATCAGGAACACACGAAATTCCTTTAATTGTAATTTTCCATGATGGTTGTGTTACAAACGATACTGCTGGAAATTTTAATAATAAACCACTGGAAAACAAACTTTTCTGCTTGTTTTAAGTCCATGGTAACGATAATTTTAATTATATCACTTTCTTTCTGGCTTAAAGGAGACCAAATTCAAGCAATTAAGTATCGGATATTTACAAAGGGTTTTGGGGTACCTCGAACAAAAATCTACGGGCTGAATTTACCCTGCTGCTACCAATTCCGACAACTTTTTTCTTTAAATGTATATATAATAGAGTAGCACATCTATTCATGGAGATCGAAGAAATGGCTTTGATAGCGTTGAAGGTGTGAAGAGAAAATAACGGTCTTTCTCAAATCTCCGTTGAATGGCCTCCGGCTCTTTTGGAATTCACGAAATGAATTTTACTTTGTTTTCAGACACTACCAAAGTAAATGAAATTGAAAATTGTTTTTACGACGGGATCTGACACTTCAAACGCGCAAATACTTCTCCAGAGAAACGGAAACCAAAATATCTACTATTTTGTCACCACGTCAGTGAGTGAGTAATGAATTGACAGTTCAATGCAGAAAACACATATCGATCCGCACGGAAAACAAAATTCAGCACTCTGAACCATGAATTGAAGCGTTTTGAACCACGAACTGACAAGGGAAATTACACCTTCACCAATTTTAAGTAAACATTTAATAACTGGGTGAGTTAGGATTAACCAGCTTCATCTCATGGAAATAAGGAACCTTCTTTAGCTGCATTTTTGGTAAGAGTAGCATAAAAGACAAAATGTCTGATGAAATGTTTTTTCTATAAGTAGCAAGTAACATTCGTTTTTATGACAAAGAATAAAAACATCCCTAAATGGAGCATAAAATACAACCTTGAAATTTTAGACCCTGTACACCGCTGGAACAAAACAGGGTAAAACATGAAAAATACGGGTTCCTTCTAAATCCGATTTACCCGTAGCTACAGACCATTAAGTTTGGTTGATATTATCTCCCTGAATGATTACCTATATTTTCACTGCTGTTTCATTGGGATTTTAGCCATAATACATTGAAAATATGTGTTGAAAAATTTTCTCTACCTCATTGTGATGCGGGAATACTCGGAAAAACATTAATTCTTGGTTTTAAATACTTTTATTAAACGTATAATGAGTATAAAGCGCTCTATATATGTGATTAATGAAAATTTACCTCAAATAAAAATTCACTTTATCAAATTTGAAACGAGATCGCATCAGAGCGGAGAGACATATTTCACAAAATCCTGTGGTAGAGAGTGCCATTTAAAATTCAATTTCGAATACAGTCAAGGAGTTAAATCAGTTTTATATGCAACCACGGCGTCCAACAGCGAGCAAATGGAAAGTTTAATTTTTAATTTATTGCCTACGTTTGCTTATTTTTCCCAGAGTGTTGCCTCATTCCACTAACCGAGGAGTAATTCAATTTAGCGACTGGTAAACTGCAAACGATTTTTTTGCGTGCATAGGAATTTATTGAGGCGAACAAGAGTAAACTTATGCATTTCCAGAAGCATAAGTTCAGGTATTTAACCAGAATATTTAAGTAATCTAGGTATTCAACACGATAAGATATTGTGAAAGCTTAACAAAATTTTAGGGATATTACTCTCATCATGATTATTCTCCTGCTTGGCATTTTATTGCATTTCTTATTAATACTATTTATTCATATATTCATGGCTATTTTCTATGAATAATTGTGAAATATAGATACACCTACATTAATTATCAGGCTCAACAAATTATTCAAATTTCGTATGCGTTATCAAAGAGTAGTTTCGGAATTCAACGACTGGCTCTTTTAACGTACCACCCAAAGCATATTCAGTTCGATACACACAGCGGTTATTTCCTTTTACCGACCACCTACTCCGAATCTGTATCGGATTTTCCCCAGGCATTTGGTATGGAACACTCTGACTTCAGAGTGCTCGTAAAAACACGCGATTTATTGGTAGAATCTGAGAGAGGATGCTGAAAGAGATATTCGGAGGAAAACAGAGTCATTCGTCGATTGTTACACCTCCATACGTTTTGCTTCTCCTCTTCTCATGCATTTTATTGATTTACTACGAATGTTCCTCATCCTCACTTACTCGCGTAAAACTATATCGCGCCCGTAAGATTGACAGTATGCTTTATGACAATTAAGATGACAATTATTTCTTAGGACCACCTTCTACTCTCCTTGTTGAATGGAGGATGTATCAGTTCCTCCTGAAAGGTTAAATCCATCTCTATCGATTTTGAAAAAGCCTTTACTTATCCCCCTAGTGATCAATTAAGTTGATAAATTATATTTATTTTTATTGTGAGCTATTATGTTGTATTTTAATTCTGTTGTTTTTCGCCAAGACAATTGTGCCAGATGTATTTGCTTTGCTTGTGCAGAAATTGTTGCATGTGTTAGTATTTTCTCATGCATGGAAACCCAGCGCATTGATAAACTTTCGTTCATTCATTAAGTGAAGCGTGCGCGAGCATGATTGCCACGAAAAAAATTGTCAACTATAATTTTGCACTATTATTTTTCACATAATAATTCTACAATTAAAATGCTTAAATTAAAATATAATAATATAGATAATACTTTCTTAATCAGTCGTCCTTCGCGAAAAAATACCGATTGAGCGGGACTGGTGCGTACTCAGGACAATACACACGTTCTATTTTGGATGTCTCCTTCAATTCACCATCATTTCCTGCTTAGCCAATAGCACCGTTGAACAAGGGCAAGGCATCACTCACTTTCGAGCCTACGGAGCCGAGGTCGCGTTCGTGATTTAGAAAACGGAAGTTCGCAAGGTCGGAGATAATAGGATTGATAACACCAAATGAACCTCTTCAAAGGGCACTGATTAAAATCGTACGCGACACCTCTAAGGGAAAAGGTTGCCCTCAATCTCTTTAGAGGATGTTCGCCGGCTAAAATCAAACGATCCGTCGAGGAATCAACCACTTTGAAAGGACTAAGGAACTGGAGCTATCAAAGGGTGCAATTCATATCCGTGGACTCTCACACACATCTGTAAATCACGACTACTTGTAGGAGAACTCTTTGAAAATTATTTCATTTGTTACAAACTGCTCGTCAGAGTATTGAAGCATGAAATTATAATGTCGCGGTACGGAGACTAAATAAATTTTATGGGATGCCTGGACGGACGGCGCATCATATATTTTCTGTGACTACTGCGTCCTATAAATATGTATTTCCGCTGTATCTATAAATATGACATACATACATAAGTGGGTCAAAAACATAAAATTTATCGTTCATAGTCAATAAACTGATAACGTCTATACATAAATATACTTATAATGTAAGCAAGTTTAATGCTGTCTAAACCAGATTCCTATTGAAAATATGCGGATACCCAGCCCGTTGATAGCAAATCGAAACTTAAAGCTTTTACGTGGTGGAAGGGCTCCAAATTAATAATGAAAAATGAAAAACAAGTAACAAAGTGTTTTTCACTATTAAAATTGATAGCAACTTGTATATCAGTGGAAATATAAAAGAAGGGGCATTTTTTCCAAATAATAAAACCTTCTTACGTTGTAACAGCTGAAAAAATTGTGAGCGAAGCCAGACACAAATATTACATGATAAGGCCACGCTACTTAACCGTCTCCTCAATAGGCGCAGAACTCTGGGTTATCTATATACCCACATTTTTAACTCCGCAATAAAAAAAATATACTTTTTAGCTTCTCTGACATGAGTTAGTTTCTCCATTTGTCATACGTAATCATCCTTACATGAGTGGGTAAAGTTTTTGCTTATTGGTCTTCACTGCCCAAATAAAAATATGACTACTCCAACGAATGAAACTCACATTAAGAGGAACATCACATTCTTAGCCTAAATTTTGTCTTCATCGGAGTAGGAGCACCACCTCAATTTTCACTATTGCCCTCATCATGAAAATGAAGAAATCGTCACCGCAACACCACACAGTAAAATCATCATTTCCGCACGTGACGGTTGCCGCTTGGAAATAACCTTTCAATGAGCACATTCTTGACACGTAAATGAAGGAGAGGAAATCGCAGGGCATAGAAGAAACAGGGGAGAATAAGGGGAGAATAGGACAGCCTCCCGTATACGACATTGCACATATCTCTTCCCCACCGGTGCCATAATTAACCTCGTGGAAATGATTCCCGGGCAACGAGCGCGTCCGGAAGTCATCGGCAACCCTTGCACTCAAAACGGCGTCGCAGTGAATGCATCTGTGGCTAAAGGGCAACATTCCGGAATGGTAAGGGGTCATGAGATAGAGAGAGCGAGACTGGAAACGAAAATTTTCGGACACCTGTGGTGAGCGGGAGATAATCATCTTGCACTGGCTGTTGCCGAAGGCATGGGACGCTACTACGTCCGCCGTGTGGCTCGTACGTTATCTGAACATAGCCTCTCTCTCTCCCGTTCTGTCTCTTTTCCCCCAGCCTGCTCCCCCCATTGCCGGCAACGGTGGGACCACCAGCTGTGAGGCAGAATGCCCCTTTCTTTCTGCTCCCCCACACCCCGCAGGACATTTATTCACGCCGTCCCAGCCCAGCAGGAGGAGTTGGGACTTGTCGAGAGTCGAAAACCAGGAGACCGCACATTCAAATAGGTTTTCTTTTTGGGGGAAAAAAACGGGTCCACGAGAACCACCTTATATTTTTCACATGCGAATCCTTCGTACTTTTTTTGTGCACGAAAAATATATTCGCCTCGCGCCAAGCCGATGATTTATCAAATTAATCCTTGCTAAACCGTTTCAAAAGCATAAAAAGAAACAGTCGTTCATAAAGATTTCCTCGCTTTGAATCCCAGGTATATTATTCGAAATTACAGAGTGTAAAATGATTTTTAAAATATTTCACTCTGTGATCACAGAAAAGTTGATGTATGATTCAAGTAATTTTAACAGACTGCTACATTTAACGCCAACTCGGAAAAAGTTGCAAGACATGTCGTCATAGGTAGGTAGTTTTATCGGTGAACTAGAAATAATATTTCTGGTTGTATTTCGTATTATACTTTGTGCTTGTACATTTCGGAGTTTTTCCATGCTATTGAGGGACAAATAATATTCAAATAATACAAAATGGAGCATTTTTATATTGCTGCAAGAAATTGGCAAGGAACTTCAGATAAAAGCAACAGCAAATTAAATACCGGAGAAAATGCCATATGTCTGCACGACAAACAAGCAGCGGACACCAAACAACATATTTACCAATCAGTAAAACGTAAGATAAGTCCCAAAAGTCATTCAACTCGCAGTAATATCCAGTATTTTAGACGCCAAATATCATTGCTACGTTACAGGAGTGTTTACAGACGCAGACGTCTCCCTAAACTAAGAATATTGAAATATCCCTCATTGAGTCAGCCTTTTAATAAAAAAATCCTTATTTTCCAAGTTAGCAAAAATTATCAGTGAAGTTCTTTAATGCAGGAACCTCATCACTAATAATCTAAAGTCACCGCAGTGGAAAATTAAACTACACATGATCTTATAAACTAACTGTATTCCCAGACCTATACTCCAAGACGCTATTAATTATTACTAACTGCATCCCCCTAGCAATGAAAAATGGTGCTGTTCATTGTCTGTCAAAATAAATCGCGTTCTTAGGTATCCAATCGCCATCATCAGGTTTAACACCACGGTATGACCAAAATTGCATCACAACGTAACCACCGCCTCCACCTCCCTCAAAACGCACAAACCTATTTTCTCATCCGTTTTCTCTTCTGTTTTTCCCCAATGAAGACAATACTAGCTAGGAAGTATGAAGACCACTCTAGGCACCCTAACACAATTTCATTCAATCTAACAACCATTAATCCAAGTTTCCACTCAAGCCCTACAATGATAAATATTGTATCACGTTAAAGATAAGAAGTACGATAAACAAGTTTTAATAACATTGAAGAGCGCTATTGCTGATTGTGTCATTGTAATATGTAGGATTACAAGCAATTTCAAGTATGGCGCCAAAGTTTTTAAGTCTGAAGCGCTGCTCCAACGTATGTTAACGTACCTCAGTTAACAAATTCCTCAGGGCATGTCAATTATTATTTATCTGAAATTTCAGGACTAAAACCGATAGTTGAATTAATCTTATCGAAGCACAGTGGACTATATTTCCTTTATTTTCAGCAGAGGGTATTGCCAAGACAACAAATTGGACTACTGGCAATCATATTCGCTCCTCTCAATGGCATTATTTATGCCATTTCAACCAGCTATCCCTGATATAAAATAAAACTGTATTGGTGCATTTACTGAAGTCGACGAGTCTTGAAAAAATACATAATGGCGATCACGGTAATTTGGCATAATATCTTACAGCGACTTCATAAATCAGCCTACCTTAAATGGCAATATTTTCATCTTTCACATAAATACATGCACTTTACGCAACCGAAGAAAGAAGATTTGTCCCAATTATCACCAATTATTCTTTGCTAAAAAAATTATCTCCAGAAAAGTGTTTCCAATATTTTTTAGCAAAAATGTCGAAAAAGTTATATGGAGCGGTATTATTAATCAATTCTAATGAATAGCAGAAACAGAAATTTTCACGGTGACTATAAACACGCAAAGTTGCAAGTTCTAGCTGTAGTAATGACATAATAAATTAATAATTACATTATTAGTAATATATTATGAATAGTATCGTAATGCAATAAAGTGCGGCACTGGTAAATTTAGGCTAACTATTCAAGTAACGAAAAAATGGGATGAAAACGTCAGGCATAAATGTTTTAGAAAGTTTGAGGTTAATCTTGAAGAAAGCTGTTCAGGGAATTATTTAATGAAGCACGTGGGAGCATTGATGATACATATTTACAGAGAGTAATGTGACACGTTCTCCGTTCGGTTTTCGTTACTAACAGAAAATAATACCCGAACCTCCCCAAATATATGAGGATATTAAATTCTGCGTGGCAGGAGTTGACTGAAAGAGCCAGAGAAATTTAATATTTTCAGATGAGGATCGCTTGGAAAAGAATGTAGAAGAGATTCTGTGCGGAAACCTCTGAAAGGTACGACAGTAAATTGGAAGGAGGGAGAAAATGATGAAGATGAATGATCCCTAAAATAGAAGCTGAGAGTTAAAATACGAATTAAAATTAAGAGTGATGTTAAAGAAGCGTCTCACACTTGAACAAAGAAAACACTCAACGGACCATTTAGTATCGAATTTCATAACACTATAGATGGTGACATGTATAGATCGAGAACTTTTTGACGAAATCCAGGTCATAAGCTTATGACAATCCCGTGCGAATTCGACCGTAAAATTAATACATCAAACACAACGCAATCGTGATCTCTCATTAGGTTATTCAACGATGCTTGGCTTCAAAAAAAAACCTCTGCAGAAGCAAGGAAGAGAGGGGTCGGTATTCATTAGAGGGTGCTCCATTAAGATTCAAGGAGATGCTAATGTACTTGCCTTGCGCTCTTCAAAAAAGATAAGGCTGACATTTCTGACAATGGTCTAAGATGATAAATCTTTATCGAGCTTAAAAGCTTCGAGAACATTATTGAGTCGCCCGAAAGTTGTCCAACACTATATTCCGCCAGAGAGTTTTTAACTGCCTACTTCAAACAAAGACCATGCTTCAAAATATCGCTCTTTTGAGTTATTATAATTCTTATGGGACACGACACAAATAACGAACTAAATTACGAAACTACGCAAATTTAAGTGATAAAACCTGTTAGGTAAATACTTCAGCTATACCTCTGACTTAATAGGTATTTTTCTAACGAGGACGCATAATTCCATTCAATATTGAATGGGGTATAAAAACTCTTTCCCATACGACAGCTAATGAACCTGAGACTGCACAATGTCACCTTTCACACATTTAAACGAGTAGAAAAGGAACATCATAAAAGGCACACTCGGTGGTTATTCTTCTTATTTTAGTGACAATCAATTAACAATATATGAGGGGTACTTCTGAATGAATTAAAAAAAACAAATATACCATTCGGAATGCAAAAGCAAAGCAAAAAATAAGTTCATAGAAATTCCACTGCTTACGAAAAAATTCTACGTAATCTGAACCTCTTTTACAAACTTCATAACGAACAAAGGCACTTTTTTAAAACCGTATCCATTGAAAAAAAATGAAATAATCAGGAATGCATTTCGATGAGCACATTGAAAATGAAAGCCATTACATTGGACGCCACTGCGCAGTAAATTTCCTGTGAAATGAATAATTTAAAAGTCTCTCTAATGATACTATTGTGAAGACTTTTTCCTAGGAGGATATCTTATGAAGTATATCATAGAAATTTTATGTTTTTTAATCATAAATTATGTGGAATGGTGAAATATTTGTTTATTCGAAAACATTGCAAGAACGGTTGAAGAGTGTGGTTAACTAAATTATCTGCGCGTTTAATTTCTATTCATTTGACTAAAAATTTTAATAATACAAACAATATGTACTATAAATACCATTAAAGTAATATGACTTGTTTAGGGACAAACACAAACTCTGCAACGAAAAGCAAGATAGGAATGACAACAACGAATAAAGGAAGGTTACAGGCATAAAGGATTGAGAGTTTCAGCTTCCCATTGAGGAAAATAACTCGCATTGGGGGATGAATACATTACTTATTTTAAGAGCCCACTAACTAGATATAAACATTGAGAATAGAGGGAGATATCATGCCAGTGGAGAGAGTGAGCGTCATTTTGAGGTCTGGTTCAGAAAAAAAGGAAATCCATACCAACCGAGAACTGGCGCCAATAAAGCCTAATTTCTGTTCGTCGCTCCCCCATCCACGTAAACAACGGTACAGTTCCCTTTATTTAGGACAATTAAAGTGATTCGTCGAGCTAAATGGAGCCGAAATGACTGAACGACGAGCTGATATGTTTTCGTCGGAACACGAACGGAACGTGGGGTGGTGAGCGTTTAAACACTTCGAAGCGATCGAAAGGGAGACAAGCGTGCGCACCCTAAATGGTAGCACACCTTTAAGTCCTTAATGATTCTCGATGTGGGAAACTACGACTGTGCCCAATCCGTATCGCCCCATTTATCACCTTTTAATCGAACCATCGCAAACTCAGTGGCACTTTGGACCTATTAGGAAATGACACCACGGGATGTCTAACGCCCACGGTTGGCCACACCCCCTATCATCGACCCATCCTCTCCTCTTCCCTCCTACCCCCTTCCTTCGTCAACCCCAACCCTATTTTTTAGCCTGGCTGCTGCATTTCCCTCACTCCACCCGTCGTGCCGCCCACTACTGCTCCTTTCCCAAAGGAAATTTCTCAGCCTCCGAATACTATACAGATGGCAAGTACAACTCTTTTAGACGAACTGTGTTAGAACAATGTGATGAATGAACTAAATAAAATTTTCTGTACTGCCCACTTACTAATTGTGAAAATTTATTGTTTACGTGTTTCGAAGGTGAAAAGCAATTATTGGGATTATTTCAGCTTCATTAAGATTAAACTTTAACTCCCATGAGAAAATAATTTAATTCCGTGCAGATTTTATTTCTTGTTCTTTTTTAAGTTACTTAAACTCTAAGTATTGGTTGAAATTTTGTAACATTGAGTGGACTTTGCAATCAACTATTTTCTTCAAATTTTCAAGGTCTGCGTTTCGTTTTCTTTTAGCTGTGGTATATTCAAATTCAATTCGATCCATTTTTCTTCCATGGGAGCCATATAAATTGACAGTAACAACTAGGTGAAAAATGCATTCTAAGCCTATTCAAAACCGAAAATACTTTCACCCAATCCTACAATAAGTAAACCGCTAATTCAATAACTGTTAGCCCACATTCCAGCATCTGCTACGCATCAAAATTCTGCGGGTACCTTTCACTAGCGCACATACAAATCAAGAATATATGATTATTATAGGTGCCAATTATACACCTTTCTTGACGGAATATCGAGGATTGGATATAATTTTAAGCGTCGGTTTGGCTAATTCTGGTTATCACGCAATATCATTTTATGCCACAACAGTTCCTCAAGCAAAGATTTCACCATATTTTCGAAGGAAGACATATATATAACTTTAGAGAATCGGGTACATAAATTGTGTTTTGATTGCATGTTTGTTCAATTCCAATCGTAATAATACAATGGTGATTGTGTTGTCAATTTTTAAGACGGCAAATACATAAGCCTTAAAGATTGGCTTTACCCGATACTTAAATTCAATCCTTAAACATCACTCCACATATATATTCAAAAATAATATATAAGTATATAGCCGAATGAAATGCATGTAATAAGCACATTAATTGCCAGCCAGTTAAGAACAACCTATTGTTAAAAGGAAGTTACACGAAAATTTAAAGATTCAATCATCATAAAGAAAATTTAAGCTTTCAACCAAAAGCATGGACACTTATACGTAGGTCTCAAGACAATGGGTCGCTTGGTTATTCATTATTGATAATAAAGTTTTCCTGAGTTTGCGAGGAAAATCTAAAACAATAATCACATTAAACAAAAATCGTTTTAACGATAACAATCTACTCCATAAATTAAAATCATTGTAAAGTAATTATAGCATATACTTTCAAAATATTAACATGGGCTTTGTATAAACTTTATTAAAATAAGTCATTATCTATAGAATACTATGATTCCACTATGATTGAGCTACCTTTCAATACTTGCAGTTAATCGTGTAGTGTAGCATGTTAAGAAATGTTTATCAAAATTCCTTATACTCCTTTCCTTGGAGTTGCCATAGATATCAAAGAGCGCTTGAGGTTAGCAAGAAGGAAATCCTCATCTCTCACGGTTGGAAATCAAGGCTGATCTGAAAATAACGTGGAAAAATAAAATCCGCAGGCAACATAGCATATAACCTGCAGATAATGGGCATGAAAGATATCCCAGAAAAAAGGCATAAATTCCCAGAACACGGAAAAATTCGTGAGAATCTCCTATTTTTCAGGAAGAGGGAAATATCAAGGAGTTTACCCGGTTCTCTGGCGTTGCCATGGAGGACTATCCAGCATGCTCCACTCTCCTTTTTCCACATCACCAACCCAACCTTCGCGTTTGACTGCTCCTGTCTCCCCTAGTTTTGTACCGAGGCTATCTCCCACCATTTGCGACTCAGGCACAGGCGACTTCCCTTATGTAAACGTTCTTCCCAACCACGATCTCTTCCCGTCCCTTCTGAAGCGGTGAAACGAGGCGAGAGAGACGGAACGGATTTAATAATTTAAATAAAAGGAGACAGGATGTTTCTTTTGTTGGTCGATTAAAATAAAAATTTGCCGCCACGAGGAAACGTCGAGGAATCACGTGAGTACGCTTTGCCGACGTCTTTTGTCGTTCTTAATGTAGTTAAAATGCCCATTTAAATCCCTTTCCTGTCTCCAACTCGGGCGTTAATGCACTTCCTTCCTCTCCCGACGAGAGATGAGAATAAGCTGCGACGTTGAAAACATGCTCCTCAGGGGAAGCAAGGCGCATGCTCACTTCTGTGCTCCTCTAAGATGAAAACAAAAATGGGTGAATAAATCTTGGGATCGTCAGCACGAGGAAAAGGGATGGTTTTTAGTGGTAGGTATGGCAAAAAATTTGTAAGCAAAGAAAATAATTTGTAAGTAAAAAATTTGCAAATGCTTTTCACCGTAAAAATACTATAATTTATTACTGCTAATACTAATCTATACTTCATTGAATATAAAAACTGATTGGACGACGATTAGATAATTATTAGATTTTAATTGTTTTGAAATCAAACGTTCACCTAATCCATCCATGAATCTTTTGAAGTTTAAAATGATTCATAATGGATAGCACTCGATAACCATTGAGGTGTCATCATCTGATTAAATGCACAAATGCGGTGAAACTCAGAACTGTTCCAAATGAGGTGGGGATTAAAATATAGAGCTATTTATTACGAGTGTTTCAAACTTGCACAATACAACTTGATATTTAAATCCTACGTCACTTATTAATGTTTACTTAAATTTTACACAGTTAGCTCATAATTGAATGAATTTTTATTTCATCGTAACTTGCAGTTTCTACACAAACTTTTACATTATTGCATAAATATTTGCTACACGCAATTCCTTTTTCAAGACTTTTTCACGCGCATGCAAACATTAATTTACAAATTCTACTGCAAAAAAATTCTCATAATGAAAAATTAGATTTTTAGTGACCATTATTAACAAAGAAGAACGTGCTGAGTTTTGGAAATATTTTAGGCGTACTTGGTAACAATTCATACCATAGATTTAAAGAGACAGTAAAATCTCTGATATGCTCAAGTGGGTAATTTTAAGTTGTGATATTATAAGATATACTGAGACTTCACACTTTCCTTCGAATATTTTTCTGTCATCGTTTTGATGGATCTTAAACTAAGAAGGTCCTATCGAGTTTTGGAAAAGATTTAAGTGGAATCATATTCGGAAGTAATTCCTGCGCAATATCATTAAAGCCTGAGAAATGTTTACCCTAAAATGGGCTAGGGTAGTTGTAATTATTTCATTTCTCTGAATTTCGTTTTCAAATGCTCATACTTTATATACTTTCGAAAAATATTGCAGGGACACCTATTTAATGTCGTGCTAACTTGGTAGGCTAAATTAAATGGTAGTGGTATCACGTAAAATTTTCTTACACTAACACCTTGAACTTATAGGATAGGATACTCATAGGAGACTTATTTGTTTGAAAATAACTTTGATTTCTCAAATTTGCTATAAGCGTCGCATTACCCCAAATCTGTATTTATCGAAAAAAATCATTGGTTATTTCTTAGTTATTTGCTTTTTTCAGTACCTGTGATCGCGCGAGAAACATTTTAAATATTTGGATTCCAATGAGGTCAACCATGGTTGCAACCATCAGTCCAATGGTACATACAGTTGTCTACATAATATCCAGATAACTTATATGAATAGATAATCTTTTTTCCGGAGCAATTTTACAGAAAATTACACCCTGCGAACCATCAACTATTTATATTTGATGATTGCGACCAATTTACCTGTGAATTACATATTTGTAGCCCTGTGGCTATAACTCAACCGATAAATTTGAGATAGCAGTAATTACTGACCTATCTGGCATTAACATATTTGTGGTGTCACAGTAACGTTTTCCATTTAGTATCGTGGAAGTAGCAATTGCATTTCCAGGGGACTTCGACACGTGTTTAAAGCAAGGTTGGCAAGTGAAACGAAAATGTTTCGTTTCGATCCGGAGTGAAATGAAAATACGAGGGCTGGGTTTAGTTTTGTTCCCGCACAAAATTAAAATCACCAAGGAGTTTAGTTTCGACCCGGGACGAAATTTTACTCCGGGGAACGAAACTAAATTCATCGAAACTCCGCTGCTCATAGTTATGTATTGATCCCAGAAGTTGAATGGAGGGGGAAAAGAGGGAATAGTTTCGACCCATTACGTGTAACATACGTGTAGAGAGGTTGAAACATTGAGCTTAAAAATCGAATGGCCAGTTTGGGTTCACCGTTCTGCTGTTTGTGGTCAAAACATGAATGCCATTTGCATGTAATGGCGTTAAGCTGAACCTCTACTTCATTCAACCATACTTCGTACTCGGTGTGTGGGTCGAAACTAAATTGTTCGAAGATGAAGCACGTGATCCCTCTAGTGCGAAACATTATCTGTTTCCTTTCGTCCCAGAGGTTTAGTTTAGTTTCAACCCAAAGTAGTTTTGACTACGATTTCGTTTCGAACTCGAGTTTAGCACCTCGAGTTTAAATCCATTTCGTTTCGTTTCTACATTCCGCTCCCGGGAACGAACTATTGAAATTTTATAGGTTTAGACTTTCGCTTCGTTTTACTCGCCCTTCCTGGTTAAGAGTGAATTTTGAAAATGGCAAATTAAGCGCAATATACATTCAGGACATACGAAACTACTCAGCCCCACAGTATGATCTGGCAGAGTTTATATAGGCGATAAATGGATTGGGTGTAGGTTGGTTCATGTAAATTTTTTACTTTAATCTTTTTTTGTGGGTTAAAAGAGGAATGGGATTTAAAAGAGAATTTCAAAAGCCATATCACAGAAATTTAAGTACCATACCTAATATAGTAGTTAATGCTGGACAAGTGAAATTGATACGTTTATCTAGACTTTGATCGTATAAATTGCAGATAAACCAGGAGCATTATTATTTTAATCTGATAAGCTAACACTACCTTTCACCGATACCTAAAATGCCGAAACCAAAGCTTCTGAGAAACAAAATAATTATAGCATAAATTTTAAGCCCGTGATTGACAAATAGGGTTCAGAAACCATTGATGCAATGTATTATTTCTATCAAAAAATTTAACTTATCACATAAAGTAAGCATTGATTTTTATCGCATATAAATATATGCATATATTCCTATTATCAACTCATGCAGTGTGATGTTATAGTCAATAAAAAATGAACTATGTTTACGTTATTTAATGAGATACGGTTATCAACGCTCATTCGAATAACTATTTTCATGTATGAACATAACTGGCATAAATAAATCCGTTTTAAGAATCTTTGTCCGCTTTGTAGAATGTTTAAAGTACACGTGAGCTTTAGAAAAAGAAATAAGGAATTGATGTAATGAAAGTACATTAATGAAATAATATTCCAATCAATATTTCACAAAGAGTCTAATCTCACGACCATTTCCAATAGATTTTGTACTATATCTAGGCCTGAAGATAATACAGAATGTTTTGAAATCGGTGGTGAGGTTAAACTATTACGGAAAATTACTCGCGCCACGCGCTGGAGTCCCCGCTTTATCTAGGAATTGGTGGTTTACAGCGCAGTTGGTGGTATGGCTAGATCGCTGGAAAATTGATAAAATATTTTTTTCTAGCTATTATGATGGATATTAAACATTAAAGGTCGCGTAGAGTTTTATAAATATTTTAGGTGATGTCGCATTCAGAATCAAATACTTATATATGCAGCTTGTGTTATGCCTCATCTCAGTAATGCTTCAGTGGTAAATAGTAAGTTACGAATTCATTGCTTGAATTCTAGGAGCAAATACACATATAATAATTTTTTTAAATGATTCCAATAATTATTAACAAAAACTCGAGAATAAACTTATATTAATGTCGTACTGATTTAGCAGCTTTAATCACTGCAATATTATAATAGAGTAAAAAGGAGCATTCAAATGTCAACATTAGGGATGTAGTTACTTTCCAAAACATTATGAGCCAAGAATAAAACAAAAGTTATTACCGTTGAGCATGATAACCCTCAACACAAATTATACCCAATCCCTTAATTCCATGGCTCATTTCCTCCACACTCAATAGTGGTTTGCCTAAACACCCCTCCTAAAACCTACCTTTATGGCGGGTATAGATGTAAAATGTATATGGAGATCAAATATCGGAGTGAGCATGTTTTTAGCTTAAATTATTAACATGAAGCATCATTAAAGATGAGGATACTTGACCTGATTGGCAAACGCGTCCTCAAAATTTCGCGGAACGTATTTTGTCGTGTTGCCAAAGACCGTAAGGAATAAGTTTCTCTCTCGGTCTTCGGGAAGGCTGAAATGGGCTTTGTCTCTCTGGGACCTCAATAAACCATGCTTGGCTCGCCAACCCGTTTCGCAGGCCCCAACTCACTCATAAAACTGCCATGCCTTGAGCTGAAAACGCAACCGGTGACCCACGAGGCCTTCACCATGATAAGCGTGGCCCCACAAAAATATTCATCATGGGCTGTAAAAAGACACCCGAACAAAAAAAATCCCAGGAAAAAATTGTTCATATTCATCAATTGTCTAATATTTAAAGTTTCTGTCATAAACCAGGTGCCCTTTCATCATGCTATAACATATTTATCCTGTTACGCCCTGCTTCACCTGCTTTCTTCCTAAACGCAGAGCTCTGCGGTTTTGAATGTTGCAGTCTAAAGCGCTTCCATGTCGATATAGTGCTGTGCTATTAATAAATCTAACGCTACCACAGTAAATGTTATCCTTTTTCGCCATAAATAGCTAGGATATCCGCAGAAAATTGGTATAAACTAAGAATTATAAATAATAATAATAAAATAAAATCAGGAATAATGAATTGGAAAATTGGTATATATTTTATTTCAGGTTTAGAAAAGCATAAACTACATTTCTCACCAAATACAGATAAATAAGAATTAACCCTGCCTCATATATATTTAGAAAAGGATATTCTCGTTAAAATAACGCATTATTTAGCAATAATATTTGAAAAATAATACCAAAGGAAAAAAAATAAAAACCTTCCTTGGATCATATTTTTGCAAAATAAGAGCTTATAATTCTAATAGTTTTATATTTCTGCTACGACACAATCTATTGAGTAAACGGCATGTGGCTATCATGAAACACAAGGGGCTAAACACAAAGCGAAGACATACTAATCAAACGTGCCTATAACTATTACGACTATTCTACTATATTTCACGAAGTTATCAATTTCATTAATAAGCAAAATAATTAACATTGTTTCACCATTACTGCAATGTAGCTTTTATAGATATGTGGGGATATAATGTGGACGATATGCAAAATAAAAGAGAATATACTCAATTTTCTCCAAAAAAAACGATAGAAATAAAACAAAAGAGGGTCCTTTTCCTAATGACACCCTACATATTAGATAATATGATCAAACTTTCAAATTGGTGTTACATTTTCCTTAGGAGTTTCATTTGGAAAAGAACCCTCTTTTTTCAAATCATTCGTTTTTTTTTAGAAAACTGAGGATAATCCCGTAATAGCTAAATTCTAGCTAATTCTTGTAAAGCTAATAATTACAACCGAGTACTGCAATGATACCAGGGGAACCTCCATTCAGAACTGCCTCCCCAGTATTTGCTCCTTTTTACCGTTCCACCTCGCTAAAATTTTCAATGCACATGCAAGGAATCTCTATCGAGATCGCACCCGATACCCTTCCTCCAATCTTAGCGAGAACGACCATCCATTTCGACCCGGCCGTCCCCGCAATACCCTCGACATATCTCCTCCCCACTTCCCCCCCGACCATAACCGTTCCCTTTTTGACCTCCCCCACACTGCCGCCCGCCCCGTTCTTCGGCTAAATACGCTACAAAGCTCCTCCCTTCCGCTCTCCATCCTACATCCATCTTTAAAAGCCACCCTCCTATACGTCCCACGGATGCCTCCCGGCTTCATTCTATATCCTCCCTACTCACTCCACGATCCGTTTCCACTCCAATGGCCCAGCGAAGGGGGAAGATGAGGAATGCTGGCAAGAAGAGGAGCAGAAAAGGATTCTCGGATTCTGTCTAGCCTGCTGCCTCGGAAGTGGGGCGTCTGCATTGGCCAAGGAATGGATGAGTAAATATATAGGAACACAGCCAAGAGCGAATATTTGACCCTTACTTCCCCTATCCCTCCCCAACTACCTCATCCTTTCTGAAACATCCAGAGAATCTTCCCCTTAGTCTACCACCCCTCATTCTCCGAGCTTTTCACTCTTTTTTACACACAGGTCTCCCTTCGCATCCTTTCATTTCTCCTCTCCATCTCAACCCCCTCTCTCTCTTCCCCATCTAGGGAGCCAATCTTTCATTCGAGATGACGACGCCGCCGCTGCGCGGAAAAATATGACGATTAATAAAGTCAAGGCGCAGAATTTTGCAGGCAACCATTGAGAACAATTTGTCAGCGATTATGAAGAGATAACTGTGGGGCGAACATAATTAATGGACTAGAGCGACTTTTAACGTACTCGGTAGGTTCATTACCGCGAGACGAATCAAAAGATGGTTGTAAATTCAATGGAGAATATTTTAACGATTGATGGCGATAAAGGGTGTATTCTTAATACTGGAAAGCACCATGTATTTTATTAATTACGATAAAAATTGAGGAAAATTTTATTTGAACAGGAAAATACATCACATTTTTTATGCATACACAATGTATTTTATCCGATATTAATAGAGTAAAGAACAAAAAAGGTTAAATCATTTGTGATTTGGTTGTGCAAGTTGTTGGGAGTTGTTTTTATATTTTCGATACTCTTATGATGCCATCGTAGTAAACATTTTAGAAATGTGCTTTTAATATGAATATAAATTAGCCTTTTCACTCTATATTAACGATAGCAGTATTTAACCACTTTAGTTACAACCTCTGATATTATGCTTAAATGAAGGGAATCTATGCTTAATTTAAAGATTACGCGAACAATCTCAAATAACTTATCCAAAAAAGGACTCTATTATAGTTAATTGACGCCAACAGGTATGTAGGTTAACCAATTCTGTTGCATAATTGGTCTCTCGTAGATCTACACGAAGTGTATAAGCCGTAATCCATCAGTGCCGCAAATAAAAGGAATAAAGGTTCATTTGGAAGCGGTCTACTCCCACGCACGAGATCTCTGGGTAATTCAACCAACTAATCGCTTAATCTGTCTTCTTTCTCGGTCTGCAATATCGTTGCATTTTCCCACAAGCGCTACTCTTTTATAAATGAAGAACCACATTAATTTCTTTGTTATTTCCTTGCTTGTGAGTCAATGGAGGGGAGCAACGATCACGATCCTAGGCGACGTGTTCCCCTTTCATTCAGCTTTTAGTACAGATATTTTTAAATACGGATAATTCCAGAGGGATATCTACGAAAAAAATATGAGCGTGCTTCATTTCATTCAAAGCCGTAAACATTTCAATATCGATAAGGGGGGGCAAAAACTAAAATGAACGTTTTCATCAATTTGCTATCGATACTTGCAAATAAACCCCGGCCAACTAGCCCCAATAGAGCAAAAGACCACCTGAGTAAGATTTCTATGTTACTGAAATATACATCCACCCATGTAGCTTAAGGAATTCCTTGTTAGACTTTCAGCCCCCCTGGCGGCCATTCTACTCTCTCCCCCCTGGGGGACTTAAGCAGCCCTCAAAGTTCTTCAATCATGTCCCATAAAGTTCTCCGTTCATCCCGCCATTGAACGCTAAAGGAGTAAAATAACCCCTCCACCCATCTTCCTCTCGCTACCACTACTTACCGTTTTCACGCGAGCTGAAACCTTCGCAAATGACGTCATCCTAATCTTCATCACAGCCTGCCTCCTATTTTTTTATTCGGGGAACCCTACTCCATCGCCTCCGTCGATCCTCAACTCTGTCTGCCCTCTCTCATCCTCCCCTACGATCTCTTCCCGATTCCTTGGAAGTTATGTCGTCACAAAACGCTGGGGAACCGTCCCTTCCTCTTTGCAGAAGCCATCACTCATCACTGCGAGAGGCATCCCCTCATTGCTATTCGCCGCCTCGATTGGATGATTGTTGATGACTCACCTCCCGTGACCTGAATAGCTACGAGAAGGCAACTCCCTTGGGAAGTATTAAAAAATACGAGCGTGGGAGGCTGGAAATAAATCTAATGAATGATGGGAATGATATGAACGGAGGAGGCCTTTAAAGCATTACTTTCCTCGTGAAATTTTTTCTGGGACGAATTTTTCACCATCTTCAACGAATATTCAGTGTGTTTCCGGGCTTAATCTTGTGGAATTCTAGCACAGTAGTAAAATAAAAATTACAGGGAATTTTCCCCAAATATTCTTATCGCACGACCGGTTTCAGTGCGCTATGTATTTTATTCAGGTATAAACTAGTACAAATAATGCATAAAGATTATTATATTAATGTAGTTATGATAATAGTAAATAGTACTTCAATGTAACACCAAATGTACTGAAACAGGTCGTGAGATAAAAATAACTGTGGAAAATTGCCAGTAATTTTATCTTTTTAAATACGTCTTCAACTTGTTTAAAATATGCACAAGAACCACATTACCTGTTTTTCCTCTCAATAAATAGTTACTTAAATTCAATAATAGAATATTACTATTGCTTTAATTTAATTTAAGTTAACAAATATGCCCCATGGTTTAGCAGTTGCTTCTATACTGTTATCGAGTCTTACACGATGGTTGCTCGGATGTAATTGCTAAAAATCCGAGTTGTCTCTATAGATTATGCGGATTGAAAAAATGAATCATTTCTTATCAACAATAAGAATATTTCATCTAGACAAGATGATTACATATTTCAATCTATTATATAAATCCGCCGCTATGATATTTGGGGTATGTAATTATTATATGAAATTAACTACAAAACAGGGCTATGGCCCCCTTTGTATTCCAAGTAAACCTGAGACCTTTTCACGCAAGACCTATAATGTACACGAATATAATTCAATTTCCAGAGTAATTCCTACACGGACAGAGAAGAATAATTCTAAGAACTGTCTTATTTATTCTACGCTAATAATAAAAGTTGACTAATCTAGGGATATTTTGAAGAAATTTAGGTGATCAGGGATGATTTTAGAGGAAGCTAGAAACAGGTTCAAGAAAAACTATTATTACAGATTCAAGTCACTGTTGATGATTGAAGGTCGAATTCGAGGAAATATCAAAGCAAAAAAGAATCATTGAGTGTGGTCAGAGAAGATAACGGGAAGTGAGATGTGAAGGATGTCAGTGTCAAAACATATAAAGGATCGATGATAACTCGACTTCAGGGAATTGGCGAGCTTGGAGTACAGTAATAAATCTACTGGAGAGCGGATTTAATAGATGTGACAATGGTGGTGGCTACCTCTTGCGAGAAACTTTCAAACCTTGCAACTGGTTGGCTATAAATCTGTAGTGGCCATACTCTTATCCCCCACATCAGCTTTTTCATTACAACCAATTTAAAATAAAGGAATGAAAGTAATACCTAACCTTAGCGACATCTCTCACGGCTCAAAAGTGCATATCAAGTTTTAAGGTAGTATATTATTTACTAAACGAAATTCCATTCAAATTTAAAATCAACATTTGTTCAATATATTATCAGAAATTAACGAGTGAAGAATTATTGTTTATATCTACCTTCATAGTATCCACAAATATCAGGTTAACAAACTGTATTGATATTATTACGACGACTACCTCAAATAAAGAGAATCCTAAAATTTTTAATGCATAAAAATGAAATAGAAATGAACCAAAACCTGCTTTCAAGATTTAATCTAGCATGCTACACCTGATTTCATTCTAGTACTGAACTGAAAATACAAAGGTTAAAAAAAAATCGAAGAATGACGTTTATAAATAAAATCATTGGTCTTGTTAAAACCAATTTAAAAAACGAAATCCTAAGGCACTTCCGTTGGAGGAAGATGATATTTTTCGTTGACATAGAATGAGAACTATAACCATTAACTTTAACCTCTTCTCCAACCCTAATTAAGTTAATAACTGAAAAAATAATACGAGTTTCTACCAGGCAGAGAACTTAAACCAAAATACATAATTCTAATCATCTCATTAAATCCTGATGATAATCCTACGAGACTTCATTGATGAAAAGTTGAAGGAAATAAGACAATCTCCTCACGCGCAGTTTAAGCGTATGGTCATTGAACATTGATTGATAAAATAACGTCCACGTAATAGTTCGATTTAATTTCCAATTCAGAATTTCAACACGGGGAATATTCCAGTGAGAGAAATATAAAAATATCAATTTAAAAACGGTCATTCACGAAAACAAAGGTTTAAGCGATCATCCATCCTTTCCCTTCCTTTCAATATTTCTTCGGAAATCAAATCAGGAAATGAATGTATTCCACTTTTCCACTCCAAATCTTTCCCCTCTCTCACGAGCTCCTCGAACTTCCATCCATTTTTCTTTCCAGCATACGCTTTCCCTCACCTCTGCCCACCTCACTCTTTCTGGAGAGTCTCTCCTCCACTCCACTCCATCGCTCCTTGTCCTCCTCTTTTCAACCCCCCCGAACACGGGTCCGCCCTCCTAGCCAGGCCCGGAATTAAAGGCGGGGCAAGTGCCCCGGGCGATAGATTTCAGTGGGTGGAAAAATTTGAAAAGTTATCTTTTGAAAAATCTGTTTAATTTTTCTAATGTAAGTTATTAAGTAATAATTATTAAAATATAAATTATTAAACATTATATCAGCCAAACTTCTAAAAAAGCATAACCCCAACTTTCTCTGGAGAGATATCGTGGAACAGCACATCGAATGATAAGCAAAGATATTGTACTGACCACTTTTTATTTAATAGTTCACAACATCTGTTTCGATTGCCTTGCAATCATCATCATTAGCTTATTCCTCCTAACTTATCAGTGCCTGATGATGAATGTTGGGTAATCAAAACGCGTGTTCTGAGCTGTTAAATAAAATTAGTGGGCAGTACGTCTTGGATTACCATTCTTAATAGCAAACATACGGTGTGTAAGATCTTTCCGTTCTATTCGGGTTTCTTCACCGCGTTTGTTGTATTTTAAAGACAACAGTTTCGCCGGCGTTACAGTCGGCGTCTTCAGGTCAAAGGTAAAATTTTTGGAAAATTTTTCCGCCTTTTATAGGCATAAAATTTTTCGCCTTATATAGGCGGCGGCGGCTGCTGATCCGCTGCTGCTCTCTCATTGGCCGGTTGTCCATCTCTCATTGTTTCCAAAAATTTTACCTTTGACCTGAAGACGCCGACTGTAACGCCGGCGAAACTGTTGTCTTTAAAATACAACAAACGCGGTGAAGAAACCCGAATAGAATGGAAAGATCATATAACCAACGCCGCGAAAATCTTCGAACCTACATACGGTGTGTAATTTCAACTACCGCATCTCAAAAAAATATCTTACAAATTTATTATATTTTAGTATATCATTTTAGTATTATAAAGGGATGGATCAAGGAGGGCTTCGAGGAGGAGGGGCGGCAAGCTGATCTTTGACTCCCTGACAAATCTCCTAGTTCCGGTCCTGCTCCGAGCTCTCACCTCCCCCAAAACCCTCTTATACACTTCTCTTCTCTCTTCCTTACACATCCATTTCTCTGTCTCCCGCCCTCGCCCTCCAGCCAGATAAGAGACTCTCTCTAAATTATCTTCCGATTCCACTCGCTTCCCCCTCTCTTTTTTACCCTCTTTCTCCGAATTCCTATCGCACCCCGATTCTCCCTCGCTCGCCCTCTCTCCTCCCTGCGGTCATCCCATCCTCCCTCCGGCCGCTGTAGAGTCGACCTTTTCATCCCATCCAATTTTCATGCTCCAAGTTGTAATGTGATGCATTGATTTATTCGGAAATTCCGCGAATCTAGAATTTAAAATTCACTCATACATGACTAATTTTTGTTATTCGATAAGATTGCAGTCCTACCTAACAGAGAGCGAATCTTTCTCGTTATGCATGGATACTGAAATCTTGATGAGCGCCATGGTGCTAAGCAAAGTTTTTAATGAAAATCATTTATGCAGTTTACACACCTTCTATGGATTTCAAATCTTTTCGTTTCCCCTGACGACTGGGGGGAATATCTACGTTCAACGACCACAAAAAATACAAACTGATAGATCTGTCGTCCCTTCCATTCACTTCAATTTTCTTGCATGGATGTGAAGTGCTGATCCCGTATATAGATATAGAATACAAAATGTATTCATAATAACAAAATGCAATTTTTAATTTGAATTTATTTCATTTGGATCTTACAAATAAGCATATTTTACATTAAAGAGTATTTTATGTAGCTGATGTTTGGTTTAATGATATGTTATGTTAAATTAGTGTATATTGTATAATATTGATTTTATTTACGTATTTGTAGTGATTTAAACAAACAAAATTTGAAGACACGTAAGTTATTCATGTTGAGTTATCATAGTACGTTGGGATTTGTTTTTTGTTGGAGTAAATTGTTAGATAAACAGGAAAGCCGCTGTTTGTTTCTCCACTTCCGTTGCAACGAGAGTAAAATAAATAATGTTTGAAAGATTTAAATTTACCGTAGTTACATTAGGAAGATATTATCAAGCAATACCTGAACACTACTCACTCATGTATGTAATCAAATCCACTTTTTTATATGACCAATGTTTGAACAGTTTTTCCTCTTAGATCATACAGCTCAATCATTATATCAGAAACAAGCCTGGTTATTTACTGTTGAAAAAAGGAATCTAGGAACCGAATCATAATCGACCCAGCACATTTTATGTTTGAGTGTTGATTGTCACAAAGGATGTTCCTATGACGCGTAAAGTTCCATAAAATTACACCCTATTCTAAACATACATCTAAACATATACATAAAAAAAATCTCTATTCCTTCCTTTAAGCTTACTTATCAATGAATTATATCAAAATTCTTATTTCCTTTTCTTTCCTGCACAAATCTGCACATTCAAACTTAGTCTGACAATTATCTATCCACATGAAACCTCCCTCTAAGTTTACTACTCTGTAGTTTCACAACCCGTATGAGAGACTAACTAACTTGAAAGGGTTAGCCGGCAGGATGTTGGTTTTCCAAGATTTCACATTAACGAGTCTGCATAATCATCTCTTCTCCCAACTTCTCTTTGATAATTACATTTGAAATCGAAACCCAAAGAGGAGAGACGCAGGTGGCTTTGCAGTCCCAACTGCATGACTGAGAAGGTAGGCTGAGACTTAATACTACTATCAATATGCATATTTTCTTACCACTGCAAAACAGTGCACGGCTAGGAAAGGGAAGATATTTTCAGCAAAGATAATTTTCAAACGGCCTAAGAATAAAAAAAAATGGGTAGCTAATTATCTTTTCACTGACCTAACATGCCAAAAGCTCGAAATAACCGATCCTGAAATACTTTTAGTATATCGATACCTCCACTGCGTAAACGCTCAACAATCGTCCACCGAATCAAATCCGCTCATCTAGATAGCCCTTTTAGTACTAGATGAGCGGATTTGATTCGGCGGGCGTTTGTGGAGCGTTTATGCAGTGGAAGTATCGATAACGAGGGTAGTTCAATAAGTAATGCAACATATTTTTTTCACGGCCAAGTTTGGTTGAAAAAACATGGCATTTCTTGTGGAACATTTTTAAACATTCCTGTTTCGTCTCGTATAGTTGCATTGCCTTCCGATAGTTGATCGCGCTAGACGGAGCTGATAAAATGTCGTATGTAACCAAGATGAGTTCCAAACAACGGGCATTGATTTGAGCTTCTTTTGGCGGAAAACCAGGGTATCTCACATACTCAAGGGTGCTGGCAGTATGTCACCTTTTATCTGGCAGCGGACGAAAGCAAGGTGAGTCGTTGTCCAATGCGTGTTTCATCATCGCCGCTACTGGGGTGATGAAGAAGTTATGGATGCGGTAAGACGCTGTTTCCGACATTGACCAGTGGAATGCTACCGTGTAGGCTTGCAGGCCCCCCATTTAAGATGGCGTCAAGCCGTAGCATTGAATGAAGATTTGGCTGGAAAATATTGTTGTGTAGCTTAAAAACTGGGGAACAACATGGTGTATTTGAATGTTGAATGAAACGACCCCTGTTTCAGAAAAAATATTTTACATTACTTATAGAACTCCTCTACTACTATTGAACTGATACTAGCAATTATGCGAGAGTCACCAATGTTGTCTACATTTTCATAAATACACGACTCTTGTATTATGCAATATAAGAGAGCATTTATAAATGAACGCGACCACATGAATACAACGTCTTTTCAACGTTTTTCAGTGAGCTGACTTGACAATTAAGGGCACCGTTCAGTCGAAAAAATCACAACACAGTTCCACATTGAAATGAGGCACGGAAGCCCTATCCAAATATAGTTTCAAGATTAATATTTTGTGATTAACATCATGAGCGATTCTTAGAAATTGAAATAAATTTCGACTTGCAAAGGCGGCCACCACGAAAAAATATATTTACATGAGATCCAATCAGATAAAATTCAAGTGGTAGAAGTAATTTATTACGAGGGTAAAGAGAGATTAAAGAACATTACAGGTTTGCTATATTTTAATTCAGTGCAGTATGCAAGCATAAATTTCACAGGGAAAAAAGTGACGGTATATATATATATGCGAATGCAATTTCAATGTTGATTTCTGTGTTGCTATGTGTATTGTTGTTTTTGTTGATTTTTTAATATATGAGTTTTCAGTGTGTGTGAATTTTAACAAGAGAGAATACATGTTCTTTTAACATTGAAGTTACAAATTAATTTCCATCCGGCCTGAAAATCTACCCACTACAACAAAAAGTTAAAATGTAAAAGACATGTATATAATCTTAAAAAGTTGTCGCCCGTAGTCATGAACTGAGATTTCCATAATGTTAATGGAAAATGGAGGCACATTACCACAGAGAGCTAATGAGGTCGTATTTTAATACTAAAACCGATGAAATGAAATCGCTGTGCATTTCCAATCACGAGGAGCACATACGAGTGATCAAAAATCGAATTATCAGTAAAAGAGTCGAAATTTCCACGAGGTTCTAAAAAAATCAATTAAATTTCACGGTTATGCACAAATTTTCACCAAAGGTAACTGCCATAAAAACGATAACAACCAATATATAAGTATAATCGCGGTACTTCAAGGGTCCTCTTTTGCTGGCTTTCCCGAGTTTTTATAAACAAGAAGCTCCAGCTTTGTACGCACGTAAAGGTTACCTAAATCTAACACAATATACATTCCTTTACACCTTTTATTTTCTGATGCTGACTATTAACCTTAGCTGTATAGATTTCATGACATTACTAAAATCCAACGCTGCATTTGAGAGGTTTTAGGTCGAACGTTTTCTGTCTTTTTGAATGATTGTGATGGATTGTTGGGCAGTATGGATAGCTATTATCGGCGAGGTCTCTACAGCTTTCCGCTCAACTTCCCTTACTAACGTTTTGTCTGGCTGGTTCTTCCCTTAAGCGGCTGTCTCTGTGGTTTTTTACACCCCCAAAACTCATCCCCACTTGAGTAACCCTTGAAACACTCTCCCTCCTTTCTTTTAGAGCTCATAAACTCGACGTCAAGTACACTCCACATTCCAGGGGATATGCCAAGGGAGCCATTAGCTGCGAAGTGCCTGGGAGCCAGGTCCTTGTGCGAACACCAAAACCTTCGCTGTCTTGGCACGCAGATTTTTGCCGGCCCAAACAGACGCCCGCGTCTGAATGTACTCCGTAATTTGAAGCATATTCTCCCCGCAAGGACTAGAAGTATTCATGGATTCAGAGGTGTGAGTGATCTACAGAAGGTTTAAATTGTTTCACCTTAATTTTAGCTCCAAAATGGTCATAATTATTTATATATTTTATAGTTTATTTTGAGATTTTAAATGCATTTCTAATAAGTATTCAATATACTCATGGATTAATACACGATATATGACCCTATTTTCGTTTACAGGGCTAGCAGTACTCCGCGCAGTCAGTAATCACTGAAGATGCACTTATTTACGTGAGACATCAAATACGACCAATTATGAATTAAAGAAAACTAACTGTGAGCACCGTTTTCACAACACTTGAAGAAGATGAAAGCACATGGATAAATGCACCAAGAAACAAAAACAGGCCGTATAAACGAATGGCATTAGAAATATGGCATATAAGAAAATGGTATTACATTAAAAAATGGAAAATATACGATAATTAACAAACTAAATAAACCATATCATGTTTAAAAGAACTATGCCTGAAGTTCTTCAACTCAACGAGATATTAGGACAAAATTGTCCTCCCATTAGTATGGCAGATCAACGTTAAATATTTCAGCCATTTACAAAAATAAACCTCCGAATATCAATTTTCATTCAGAAAGGGCTCCCACTGGGCGTAAAAGGGCTACTCTTACGAGAGACGAGAATGATATAAAAGTATTTCATGGAATAACGTTGTTAAGTCCATTGGATTCCAGTGAGATAAAAACAAGAGGATAGTGATTTTCTTCAATTGGAAATAAAATATATGCGCATTGATTTCCAGGAGAAACATTTTTATAGTCATATAAAACTTAGACGTGTACGACATATTTTTCATTAATTAACAACTTCTTAACAATGTTTGTTATATTCATTTTAAGAATTACAACTCATGAAAATGTTACCTCAAAAAGAGTAGTCATGAAGGAGCTAAATAAGATATTTTCCCCATTTAAAATACGCCATATTTTTTCAGTATCGGCTGGGAAAATTTTCCTCTGTCTTACTCCAAGACAAAAACACGAATAGTTTTCGTCTGTACGATAAATAACGTTTTTAGAAACAATTACCTTAATTATCCTAACGAAATAAGGTCATTTGGTACAACCACTAAAAATGAAAACTACCGTCGATCACTAGCTCTCGAAAGTGATTTGGATCAAAGTAATTCCAAAGAAACTGGTTACAAATAGTTAAAGCAATAAAAACTTGATAAACACTATATTCCAGTCCAGAGAATAGATAGTATAGAATGCATATTTCAGGAGTAGAAAAAATAAAAAAAGCGCCATAGATTATCAGGTCGCATTCATTAATCCACTGAATAATCTAGAGTAGACAATTGAGGGAGCCAGAGGCAAAATTTAAAAGGCTTTTGAGAGCGACTGTTTTACTAAATTAAAAGACTTTACATGTGTCGTCAAGCAAGATCTTTTTTCTATGCAAACTGGTCAAAAGAGCTTAATATATTGTTTCCCTGGACAAATCTTCCTTTGAAAATATGAAACTCTTACACGGAGGAGAGTCCTTTAAGTTTGGATTATTTAAAAAAAATAATGAGATGAAAATTACGAACATGCCGATTGTGTCCAAACAGGCAATGAGACTCTTCTTCTTAAAATTAAAAAGACACTCATTAATGTCATCTCCTGGAGTCATAAAAAAAATTCCATCCAAAATTTCTGGTTGTCCTCACTTTTTCCACTTAATTAAAATTTATGATTGACCAGGCTGAGCTTGAAACTATCACTACAGCGTAACTGTGACACAAAACTGCAAATAGAAAATAGTAAAATTATTTATAAGCAAAAATTTATTAAGAAAAAACAAACGGATCCAAAAAATCATGATTCAAATCGAGTGGCAAAAATCTAATTCATTTTATTCAAGTACTTATTTTTAAATAAAAAATTCGCAATACATCGATGGTATTTCTAAAATATTCTTGATTCAACATTAATGTCCTTTAATTCAGTATTCATGAGACCTAAACATTTTTAGATAAATCAGATGATCAACTTTATTTTTAATACAGCGTTCATATTTCAGAACTATGTGCCCAGTTCTGCCGGTTAAATCATTATAACTTCGCGAATTGGCATAGCTTCAATTAATCGTCAATGATTGCTTTCTTTTTACTCCATGAAAACGGTTAAGTTTCAGACTAACAGATCTCGGAGAACATGCATATGGGAGAGAATCAGAAAATTAGTATGACGACTTTCAAGAACAAAAGAACATCCAGAAGGCGGTGGAATAAGGCGGTGGTTCCATTTCAGCTAGTCAGTATACTATTCAACAGCTGATAGGAAATTTTTCCGTTTCCTCGCTGACCTACAATTGAGAGAACCTTTGATGAAACCCCAGCAAACATTAATCATGCAGGGCCTCAATAATTTGCGCAGAGTTCATTCAAAATGTACCGCAAAAGGCCGAAATAGATTGAGCAACGCTATCGTGACCTGGTATAAATAAAGGAAGCTATGCTACGTAAAACGGAAATGTCCACATAAGCCTTACTCTTTGTGAGTCAAAGTGAGGTAATAACGACCCACCATCGAGGGAAACGGTACTACATTCTCTATTTTCTAAACATATTCGGCGCTCGTGAAATAGCTATACTAGGTCACGCTGAGGTTGCATGATCACTGATCAGGACATGATGCATTTTTCGTCGTTGAAGTTCGGAATCCTGATCACAGTGAGAAAGAAATGAGGAAAATATTAGGCACGAAATTTGTTCGAACAGGATATATCAATTGTTTTAAAGACTAAACATTTCTACGACAGGCTTTTTACTCTAATAGCAAATACTAATTATCTCATGCAAGGAACACATTGAACCCACATAAAAATAAAGCAAAGTTTTTATAACACTTATAGTACTGTAGCAGTAGTCAGGCAATAAAATGTCAACAGAAATTGAATGCGCGATGTACTTTGAATGGGTCATAAACTCATTATAAAAAGGCTGCGAAAAAGTCATCCCACTTACAATTTAAAAAACTCTTTTCATTTTTTTAATGGCTTTATGTACAAGGAATTGTCAAGTAAAGAGTCTAATCTGAAAAGCAGATGAATCCTATCGAACCATAATCTATCAAAGGGTATTTAACCGAAAAGTAAATTGTAAACTTAAAATTCAAAAGTTAAACCATAATATTCTCCATGAACATAAAGACGAATGCTATATAAAGTACTTCAGCTGTAGTGGTAAATTTATTTTAAGCAAGGAATTTCAAAGACTGAGAGGAGGCCAAAGAAAATACGAGTTTCAGTTCATAGCTCGCTGAACGTTCTTCGCAATGCTTCAGTGGATTTTACTCCAAATCTTTGTCTTCACTCTCGTTTTCTACATGTTTCCGCCTCCACCATTTAACGAAGCACCTACTTTTGCCGTTTGAATGATACCGTGAAAATAAAGAATGACAATTCAGGAAGTGGTTTAAAGGGAACAACCTCTCTCGCGTCACGAGAAAAAAAATAAACCCTCCCATTTTTCAAAATCGAGTCATCAAAAGGTGGTCTCGCGAAGTAAACGCCACATCCACGCCGAACAACGAATCCCGGCCTGCTTACTCACCCGCGACCTCCAAAACTCATCCCCACCCCAAACCCAGACCCTCACAGGATCCGCTGCCCCGCTTACAAACCCGCATTTCACATCCTAAACACAGCAGACCCCCTTCTCTATCGCAGCAATACTCCTTTATCCATACGTTGGAGCGCTTCCCCTATTCACAGTGTGACCACCCTGTCGGGAAAACCGGGAAAAACAGGGATCCAACTTCGGACAAAATGGGGACTTTTTACTTTTACAGGTTGGCTACCACGATGTAAACAGTGTGAGTGCTCATACTGATACCCATCGTTGCATAATAATTCAGTCTTCAAAGAGTACAGTTGATTTATTACATTTCTTCTTGAATTCATGTGCTTTTTGCAGGTGAATTTTGTCATTGTTAAATGTAAATAAAAAACTTACAACATTATGCAAAGTTAGAGTATTTAATTTTTAACATGGCATTAGAAAACAGAGGAGTCCCAAGTGAGGGGGAGATATTCCTAGCTTGGGGCAACACAAAAAAAATAAATAAAAGAGAATGATGGGATAGCAATGCCTAATTTTCAAAAAGTAAAGGGCTATTCATAGTTAAGGTTAAAATTTATAGTTTTTGGTTATTTCCAACGATAATTATATTCAATATAGAACAAAAATTTCTGTCCCAAGCTTCGGCTTTTGACTATACCGAAATGTAGGAATGGAAACTTTTGTCATCCTTGCGGTTGAGGCAAAGCAATGCTACTTCACGTAAAATAAAAACTTAAGTGCACAATGTTTTCGGTAAGAATAAAAATCGAACGCACGACCTGTCTCGTCACGGTATGGCATCTTCAGGACCTGTATAGTTTCAGATTATTTTTACATTTTTTGATCCTCTTATGCGGCCTGAAGATGTGACATAACTACGATACCTGTCGCGCAGTAAGCTTTCAAACCTTTAGAGAAAAATAATGGATTCAGGTTTTATATTAAAATAGAAATAAAAATGCACAATTGAAACCATCATAAAGCAATGTCACGAAGTCACACCGCGAATCCTCTGTCTCTCGCAACCTTTAAATGAAATAAATAAAAGTTTATGAAGAATTTATACCTTCACTTCTGATTTATCACAACTTACATCCGGATTATGAAGACTGAGAATCTTGAAATCTAAAAAACAACACACCTCTGTGGTATACTAACACGTGAATACCTCGAACTGATAAAGTACACTGCTCACATCCTGAAAATTACTCCGTGTAATTCATATTAATTGCACCCTGGAATTAAATTGTCCATCTCTTCATTTTGAAAATAAATATATTGTTGTTCTAATGAATAACACACTTTATTCACCCACCCCAATCGATTAAGTCAACCGATACGGTTATCTGATTCCTCCTCATTCTTTTTGTACTTATTCATAATTTTAACCATATTGTTTCTTACATAAACGTGAAAATGAAGCCGGAAAAACCGGGAAAACTCGGGAATTTTATTTCTGCGACTGAGTGGCCGACCTGCCCCATCACCGACCTCCCACCCACCCACACATTCAACCGTACTCCCGCCACCAGCGCCACCATCACCGCCAAACCCATCCTCTCCTCCTCCGTGGAGCCCCATAAATTCCCTTTATTTCTCCGGCTAATGCTTCCCAACCCACTCCGCCGTGCAGCCACGTCGGCCTACCCCCTTCGCTCCCGAACCCATCTCGCCGTAATGCTCCTCCACGCTTGAACTCGCCTCGAGAGTAGGGTACGATCCTCTCTCTCCACTACTACTAATACTACTACATGCTTCCCGTACCCCAGGCCTTCCCTCTCCTCCAAATTTTTTTGAAAAATAAAAATACCCCTTCCACGGAACCGCGTCGTGCCGCCTCGCTCGCAACACGTCGTATACCGCCCGGCCGGAAGAGGAGGCAAGGGTACAGAGAGAGCGGACTTGGGCATCATCAAACCATCTCTCCCCATTTTATTTTGTGCTCCCCGAAGTTTATCCCTCCCCCTCACCCCCTCGCTTTTATTTCATTTTTCCGCGCTTTCAGAGCAGCAACAAATGGATACATCGCTTCCACGGCCGCAAACACCATTCTCCTATAGATAACACTTTCGGAAAAAAATATTGTAATGGGGAATTTAGGGGAGGTAGGCACAACCTACTATGGTTATTTATCCACCCTCTGATCTGTTTCTATTTTTTGTCGAAGGGGTCGGGCCCAAAAAAAGTACACAAAAACGCATACTTTGGAAAACAAATTGGCATAAATATTTTACTACAAATTAATTCCTCTTTTACGTAATACATGAGCTCACGTTAGCCTAAGCGATCACAAGAAGTGCTTATAGTAATAGGTTTATCTTTTGCCATTGACTTCAAGGCTTCTCTGGCTGTAAGCTTAGAGTGGTTTGAATGCCCTGTTCGATTATTGCATAATCATTTTCAATTTATTTCCAAAGTGTCAACTAATCAATTCGTGTTTTGCGATACATGGCATTTATGTCAAAGGGGATGTAAGGCATGTCCAAGGTGTACATTGAGGAGTCGTACAGGAAAACGTGTTATGAATCACATTTAGAATAATTCCAACAAGCGATCACAACAAGTTTGTTAATTTAAGGACGCTTGAGAGTTGCACTTGAGAAAGGATGACTGTTGAAAGACAGACTCATAACGGCTTGTCATGATTCGGTTAAACTTATGAAAATGTAAGCATATTTATAACTCCATGCGATATCTCCCACCACTAAATCCTCTCTGTTGGCAAATTCTGCATTTATATTTTTCGCTCACCACTTCCTCTTTCTCATGTCGCCATAGCTACAACCTTTCAGCTGATTTCCCTCGCTTGGAGTGCCTGCGAGCAGCGGCCGTGAGATTAGAACGTATTAAAGGCCTCCCCTTATCCCTCTCTCCGTTTCGTAGCTTTCCTGCGTGGGTGAGCCGGTGGTAGGTGTAGGTGGCGGCGAAGCAGGTAGACAACGCGTGGGTGGAGCGTTGTGGCCGGAGTGTGGCGGAGTCCTCATGGAAGAAAAGGAGCAACTCGAAGTGAATGACGAGGGTTTTTCGTTGACGTATCAGATTGAGTGTGCTCCCTCTCCGTACGTACACTTAAACTTACTAAAGATGGAATGAATCTCTCGCTCCCGCGACCAAAAAGAGGAATATTATTTTCCATAAAGGGACTTATCTATCCAATTCACCGGCTGAAACTCAGCCGGTGTTGACGGCCAGTGTCCATCGAAAATACCTTTTAAATGGCGACAAAATTTTCAAACTGACACATGGCAACATATGGGGATGATCAATTAATTCCGCGTAGTTCTTCCTTTAGATTCGCTTTCAAAATTATTTCGCGTCATTTTTTATCCCTATTTTATTTCTATTACTTTTAACAATCAAATTGCAACAACCAAAACAAACAATATGTTAAATATCAAAATATTCAGGTATTTCGTTTCGAAAACTGATTAATAATAAAATTTGTCAGTTTTTCATTCATCTTTGGGTACTCCATTGCCCGGTGAGTTTAAAAGCCTATGCTCTTTAAGATTAGCGGTAAAAATAATTCCAAATTATTTGGCAAACATTACACTATTTCCACAATATTAAGGGTTCTTAAATCAATCTATTCGTGATATTAAGACTAGAATTACACTATTAATAATAAATTCAAAGGATATCATAGCCATAAAAGGCAATAGATATCATAAATTTCTCATGTCCTCCTTTCCGAGAAATAATCAGGTCAAGTTCAAAATAATAATATCAAATAATAACGTCACCCGCACAAGGTATAGCGTTTATGACAGTCAGGCACCCCAGCGAAGCCGAACGTTGGAGAAATCTCGATTTTTACGGAAGGATGGGGCTTTCACGTTAAGTTCATAACGAATTAGTCTTCAACGGGGTATCACGGAAGCACTACCTTTTCGTTTGCATGCCAGCTCGTAACTCAACACTATCTCCCACTTTCGGGCTATTTTATGTTGGCCCTGGACCATTATGACTAACGATTTATGTGCACCCATACCCCCATTCTTCCCTTCTATGATACCGGGGCACTATATCGACCCGGTTCGACCTATATTTTTGAAGAACGCCATGGATGCGGTGCTCCGCAATATATATATTTTTTTGCCAATAAATGGTACGCGAGAGTAGCAAGGACTATTTCCTCCCTGGGCGGAAATAAGGGGGCTCACACGATTTCCACCTTTTCGAAAGAAATTAGTCTCGTTCCCGTGCATTAGGATATACTATTTAAGAATGGCAATAACGTTTCCGGAGAGGCGAATCAGTGTGAGTTCGGAGAGCCATAAGGTATAGCACTGGGGGTGATAAACCTACCTTCCTCCACATTGCTGCGAGCGAAGAGCGCCATAAATTTTTTCATCAGAAGTATGGGATGATTTGAAGAGAAAACTGCAGGCAGTAATAGAATGGCTCGTTAACCTGACCGAGATAGGTAACACTAACTTAGGTCCAAACGATTTTAAGTAGCAAATTTCTTTTTCAAATGAATAATAATAGTATTCGATCGTCATGCCTGAATTAATTCTCGACATGTTCCTCATTCCACTGTAAAAATGATGATTTAGGGTTGATCTCAAATCTTTATATAAAACCTATCCCATTACTAATTACAAAGCGAATTAATTTAATAAATAGGGACTATATACATGATAGTTTTGTAATTTTTCACGGTTTGATTGCAACACTGACAAGGTATGGATGGCCATCACGGTTCAGCTCGTACAATGCTGAGTTGAAAACAAAATACATCAGTCTCATAAAAGATACACCGTTTGAGAGCGTTTTTCATATTTATATTAATTTTTACACAAGGAACGAAAACGTGTTGACCCACTTTTTTAAATATTCATCTCATAAAATGTAAGGAATTTGTATTACTGCATGGTTTCTTATGAGAGAGTTCCTTAGGTGATAAGAAATTTAGAATAATATCACTTAATCTGTTACATAACACCGCGGTACTTAAAATCTGCACGCAATGCCTGCAAAAATGACGTAAATTTTATTTTTTAGATATTTATCCGTCTACATAAATGTTGTCGCCATCAAAATAGTCCTCATTATACATTATTCAATTGTATTCGGGCTTCTTCCATTCTCCGGAACACTTCTCAAACTCGATCTTTTGGGTAGGCTCTCGTTTTGTCAGCGATTTCTTTCAATGTCATCTATTTTTGTAAAACGACGGCCCCTTAAGGTTCTCTTTATTTTTGGAAATAGGAAGAAGACACATGGAACCATGTCTACCAAATATGGAGGCTGGGGCATCGTTGTCGACAGTATTGTTTTTGACCAAAACTTCACATTTAGCAATGAAATGTGAGCCAAAAATCTCTGAGCTCATAAAGGTACGTCTAACCTTAGGAGCTGTCACAGAAAAATTAAACAATTAATACAGCTGAAAATTTTATCATACTTTAGGGACAAGTATACAACATAATAAAGCAACTTTGACAGTGGAACTCTCCAATCTCTTTTTTTTTATTAAAAATTTTATTTCCCGTTATTTTCTGGATACACCTCGTACACTGCCCCTCAATCCGCCTAAATAGGCGTGTAGCTAGGAGTGTTAGGACACCATCCGTAGACAGAAAATGGAAATGCTCTGACAAAGTTAAGCCTTTCATTTATTTAGCTCAATTATCGCATAGATTACTTGCATGGATAACTGCACTTATATGGACACCTCCTGTAGGAAGGTTCTAACTGAAGGCGTCAAGTGGCAACCAATCAAATATTAAGTCAATTAAGGAAACATTAAAAATGCATATTCATTATATCTTCGAAGAAAGTAAAAAAGAATCACTGGCAGAGTCCCTTTCTTCCATTTAAATCCAGATACTTTATTTATTTCTAAACAGCAATCAAGTAAAAGTAAAATGACTTCTATCCTGTGATTACGGCTAAGAAAGCCAATTCGCATGGTTGAGGTTTTGATAGAAACAAATAGTGAAAGAAAAAATCGACCCAGCTTCCTCCCATCTTTTTCAATATCCCGTGACCCGAAATTGCACGACCTCTAGAGAACAGCGGATATTTTCTCGAGAGTTCTATTTTTACCTCTTCTCAATTCTTCTCCGTTTCTTGAGCTATGCAAGCCAACCCTAAAGTTTCTCATGGAATTTTCTAACTTTTTTTTACCAATTGAGGCCATTGAACTAAATAGTGGATGAATGATTACGATTCTCTTTTCTGAAGGCATTTAGAATTTTTAAAGAATTATTCTCCATATAAAGCAAGTGATGCAACCTCCAGCGATTCCAATTGGCATTGTAACAAAACCTTATGCACTTAAGTTGAATGATTGAAAAGAAAAAAATTGCTGGTTTCATCACAAAAAAGAGGCTAGAGATTTAATCTTCATACATCCTGTCTAATTAAATAACCTTGAATACATACACACGGTATTCGCAGAAACATTTGACGAAATGACGACATAAAAATTACGGAAAATTTATGAATTTTTGATTGGTTTTAAAAATATGGTAATTTTCATATCAAAAGTTTCAAACAAGTGGGAAAGACTTATCTTATTAATACATTTTCTAAGATCAAATTGGTCAGTCTCAAACGGTATCGCCAAATGGAAAATCGGTCTGTTATGCAAAATATTAATTACTTTAGTAAGTTAGTGCCAGTTAGAATCTGAAACGTTATAATATCATAATTTCGAGAATTTAATCTTTTAGCTTTAACGCGAGCCATTTTCACGGTACATATGCCACAAATTTCCAATCACCACTACAAAATACTGTTGGCAATAACATTAAAATCAAATTCATTACTAGACAATTTTGATACAATTCAGGCTACGAACCTCACCAGAATTTGAATCACAACTCCTTACGGGATCAATAACAATAGACAATAGGGTGATGAAATTATACACTACATAAACAGAAAATAACTAATATTATCAAGCATTAAGAAGTAGACGAGAGCTATGGGGTATGCACTTAAAAATAAAAATAAAAAATAAATTATTTCTCCCCAACAACACTGATTTTTTTCTTTTTATACGAGTGAAACTATTTCAAAGTTGCTTTCATATTCCATAGCATCCGAGTCAGTATTTCTGTATTGCATCAACTGATGGAAACCATTTCCAAAACAACGGAGTTAAGAGGTATACAGAAAAAGAGACGAAGCAAGGTATTTACCTAGCAATGAAAGACAACCGCAAATATCTCCCACGTGTGGCAAGGGAGAGAAAACTCTCCCCTCCGCTTCCATTCCTCCTCTGCTTGGGAAGTTAAAAAAAAGAGAACGGACAACCCACTTGAACGGCATGAGGAAACTCAAGAAGGACGGAGAAGTCGCCTGTCTACCTTTTCGGAGCGTCTTACACTCCTCGCCCCCAGTGTCCTATCAAACCTGTCCCAGAGTTCTATCCCTAAACTCCCATCGCCACCTTTCCTCGCATTCCCTCGAAGAATCCCACAGGAGAGCAAAAAAGGAGGACGGGGCATGGTTGCCAACTTGCTAGGGAAAAATCACTCCGATAGATTCATTTGCGGTTCTTTGCCCTCTGACCAAGTGAGGCTGGTGACGTCCACTATGGAGAATGTCTTAGAATTATAATCAGAGAAGCTTCTTGGGATGTAATATAATGTTATAGTGAAAGAAGGGTTTATTTCTTATTACTTCCACAGCATTTATTAGTATTCAAATTCATTCTTACGATTTTTGTCGGGCCTAGTCTATATTATATTGATGGTCCGAGCTGTTATTTCAAGGCATTCTACGCAGTAAAGATTTTATACCCTGAGCAGAATCGACGAATCTTTTTAACTTCAATCTCCTAACGCTTTAATGATAAGATTTACGAAATACTTAGCGAAAATTGAGTTTCTACTTTCTTTAATGGATGCTTCAAATTTTCAACGTTTTTCGTAGTTATTAGCGATAGCATCAATTCTATAACTCATTCCTTCTAAGTCCTCAAGCCTTCAAAGTTTCTTGTTTTATGGAATGTTTCTCCTTCCCGAGCAGGTTCCGCAAGGCTTAGGTAATGAGGAGTTTTCGGTTACCCTTCTCAACAGTATTTTTTATCAAGTGAGATAATCGCTCGCAGATGCCGCCCCTTAGAATTATGACGTTTTCAGCAGCCATTTCGAAGACACAAGACGCTTTGTATGATCACTCTATCTGGTGTGAGTGATCTAAAGCCAGAATCAAACGATCATTTTTTTCATCCCTTTCGAGAGAAAGTGGTCTGCCCAATGATGGCTGAAAAACTATCGCATCACGCGATCATTCCGCAATGGCTCCAGGGATAGGAAGTCCCATCCTTTTTTCATTAATAGGCTGGTCATTTCCTCCGTCGCTGACACCGTCTTCCAGCCAATCGGAACCCAGTGCCGCTAACAGTGATTACAATGCCAATGTTGGCTTTTCGTGGAATGACAGTGGTATATACGGAAAGTGGCGAAGTGAAAAAGGACGGCAGAATAACCGTGGAATTCAGAAAATGACAGGTCGAGCGATTACTATCTTCGTCCCTGACAAGCTAACGCTGAACAAGCTATCATTCTAAGGAACGGAAAAAAATGATTGTGCCAGTTAGGTTTAAACGCAGTCAAATTTGATAACAAGCGATTTAATATCTCGGGATCATTACTGATATCTTCATCACTATTTCAAATCTCCGGGTCTTTGGTAGCAGTTAGATAGAAATTGTAAAAAAAGAGGTCATTTTAGATACGTAAAAGTGAAGGAGAGCAATAGTTGCGATTAAAAATACAAAAGAGTATCTACTTCATCGACTGGGACACGGTAACATCAGAGATGGATCTTATTTCTTATTTTTTCAACCCCACCGTCAGTAGTGGCTAGTGTACGAGACTACTCCCGAATTTAATAATCCTGTGTTCATCAATCAGAGTTGTTGATAAATTTTGGATGTGCAATATACTTCACACCCTTACAAAGAATTAATTTAAGTGTCGGTGATTTCAGACACTACTTCCGTAGAAAAAAAGACACTTAAATTTATGCTGTGAAATTTCTTCATCTAGTATATTTTTTTTAAATATCATAAGGGTTTATGAAACTGGCATTAATGGAAAAGAGAAACCTTGAGGAAAATATCCATAGGATTTGTGGTACAGATAAACACGTAGGCGCTTATAATTTCTAAAATAATTGCAAACTTATGATACCTATTCCTTCAGTTAATTCTGAAAATATCATAAAATTAAAAAATCGAAGATGGAAATCAATATCTACCGAAAAGTTCATTATCATTTTTTTTAAATTAACGATATATTTGAAGACATTCATTGATGAAGATTGCCATAAGTCATAGTTAAAAAACACCTCTAGCGCAGTTCTTGTGCATTGAATTTGGCAACTGAAAGACAAAAACCACACTATACTTTGTATGACCAGTGCCAAACTTCTGCCCTGATTCTTTTGAGAACCCTTAATGTGGTTAATGAGGCAGCAACGAGGAAATCCCCATATGTCTCGGGATAATATAAGGTGTATGTTTTTTGGCAATTGGCATCATTTTTAAAGTACAGCCCAATTGACTAAACAATATATCTACCAATGAGTTAACACAAAGCAAGAAAAAAACCTCAAGGGTATTTATCTGCAAACCATCACTCGGGAACCGTGACGTCGGCACACGCCAAAAGATTTTGAGGGTAATAGTCGTGCGGTTAGCGCAATATACAGGCTGACCTAGCTTTCCAATTTGCACCAGGGATGGAGAATTTTTTGGCCCGGTGACTCACACGCATTGCGGCGAGCATCTCGCATTCTTTACTTTACCGATTCTCGGACTGGGGAAAAGAAGAATCCCAGAAATCTGCAATACTGCAACACAAAAATGGACTAGAATTCTTAGATTTCCAGATTTTCATCAATTTTTCATATATATATTTCACTAAAGATTTCTGCCCAGCATTCATGAAGCAAGATAATTCAAATACAAAAAATATATAAATTAGGGAGAAACGTATACCTGCTATCAAAAATAACTTCCGCCAACGATATTAATGCCCTCGTGGAAAACAAAGAGTATTTAATAAAAATACATAAGCATTTTTTTGGCATTGGGCATTTTATTAGAACAGTTTAATTGACTGAGCAGCATATCTAACAATACTTAACAAAAAGCAGGAAAAAAATAATTTTATATACCTGCACTTTTGTCTAATGATTATCAATGATAATTTTTATCAATCATTTTATAGCTCATTACTGTAGTTGCATTTTATTCGAAATTTATATTCTGATTAACACCTAATAAAGTTACATTTTGATCCTCATATTTAGTGCAATGAAATTTTAATATCTATATGAGCAATATACAGCCTAGCTTAAGTTTTTAAGTAACGTTACGCATATGTAGGAAGAAAAAGTAGCATACTTTCAATTAAACAATCATTAATAGTCAGGATTTGAATATAATTTGAATTTTCAAAGGTTATAATAAATGGTTGTGGTAAAAGATGATTACATCGCGGCGAGGATGTCCGAAAAAGTAGTCTCAGTAGAAAAACCTTATCACAGCTGCGATATTCATTAAATACGACGTATTCGACCATTTGTTCCATTAGAGAATGGAAGCCTGTATTATAAAAATATTAATGCAGCTCTAAACCAAGAACTCTCTGCATTTGGTTCATTTTGAGGCCTCTCGAGGGGTCGAAATCGCCAATTGACACTTGGAGATGATCCAGATCCTCTATAATAATTTTCACTCGATTGGTTTCGGGCAACGGACCAAAGAGGGTGCGTCAAGTGTGTGTGGGTCTCAGTGTGCTCGCTCATATTGGTCCAGAAGGCGCCACTCGAGCGAAAATTACACCCGTCGAAATGATTGACGCCAGCGCTATTCTGGGACGTCCGTATTTAGAGGAAAGTGTGAGTAGGGAGCATAATATATAACAAAAACACTTCCCAGAAAACTAACACCATTTATCGGGTATATATCGGATTAAAAAGACTTACTTGATTTTAATACAGATATAGAGTCGTTAAGTATGTCAGCTTCAATGCAATTACCCAGGTATACAAACTGCAACATTATCATCTAGTTAAGGAAATACTCAATACAACTGCCTTATTTACAGAAAAAAAACGCGGAGAAGCAACTTAGTGGAAAAGAGGAAACTGGTAAAGTGGTAGAAATGGAAAGGGGATGTAACAGGAAATATGACAGGGGATGTTTCTTTCTTAAAAAGGAAAATGGAGAAATGATTGCATAGGGAGCATATTTCCTCGTACCCGCCCATGCGAAAGTGGTTCGAATGAGAACTTTTGACCAGCTTTTACAAGTTTTCCAGCCTAAGGGCTTTGTTTTATGTAAGAAGGATTTTAAAATTGACGGTTACCTTTCAACAGCCTCTAAGAAAATTGAAAGTTCATAATACCTCGAGTAGAATGGGTATCAAACGATATGAATAACGTTATTCACCGATATCATGGACGAGATTTTGATATGACTGCATCTAGTTTGACACTAGTTTTGACTATATTGTGTGAATCTACTTCAGTCTATTTCGGTACATTGAAATACTGCTAACGATTCAAAGCAAAAAATTACCTTGTGAGTAAATGTTTTGACACTCTTTATAGACATTTTCAGGCGTCACTTTAATTCATGATTACATATTAGAATCATCACATCGGCAAATGAAGGAATAGTTAGGAAAAAGGGGTTGGTAGAGATCTTGAGCAACCAATGCCGCATGGTGTTGTTACACATTTGAATGGTGGCAGAGAAAGCACAAAAAATTTATCTTTTTAGGGTGATTTTTGGAGAGTGCTATAGCTAAATTTCGTCACAATCGATGGTCTTTTAATGTTGAATGCTTCGGTACCATCGAATGAGTGATTGTAGACTCGATACAAACGCACTGAAATTGAGCCGGAAACACCTTTTATATATTTTCAGTGTATAAAAAAAATTTTTCATTGGAAAACTCTTCAACTTCGTGCTTCAAACAAAATATTTATGCGTGAGTCTGCAAAATTCCGCTGATATATGAATAGTATACATTTAAGCATGAAAGATCAAGTAAATATCACGTTAATGAATAATAATGGGCATGAAAACAAGCAAGTAATAGCGACTATGTACCCTTGGCGGTGTCATCAGTTCATCAGCCGATTGTGAAAAATGTAACATGAAACAAATGCTGTTGAACTCATATTTCAATCGTGAGCTAAACCGCATGTTAAAACGATAGGTCCATAAATCGCCTATCATATGACAAGACTAGCTGCGTTAGACATGCGAGGATAACCTGTTATAAATATAGCTCAGAGGTTGCAATTAAAATAAAGAAATTCCAAAAGCCAACATGTTTTTATACGATAAACTTGAATACTATCACCTTGCCAATAAAATTCAAACTACGCTCCTATAGCAATAAAAATTGAACAGAACATATGATGGACATAGAAACTGATGGAGTGTAGAGTAGAAAATAATTTGCTTATGACACAAATCTACTTAAAATAACCAGGGCTCTAAGCCTACATCCTTCTCCATAAAAAGTACATGTACAGGCATGCAACTCTTTCATGAATAATATAATTTTTCGGGGTAGTATTCGTTATTCATTTCGCTTTCACCAACAGTAGAGCACCCTTCATGAGACTATGACGTTGTTGCAAGCTTAAACTTAATATTTTTCATCCCTTTCCAGGAATGAAAAAGTTTCACGCACGAGATCACGAAGTGAAGAAAGGCTTGCATAAAAATATGTTAATTTCATTCCTGATTATTAATATCGCATCCCCAAATTCAACGGCTAACAATTCATGAAAACTAAAGAGAAACTCATTTATGAGGGTGCTGCACGCAATTTTATACTTATCTCAATACAGAAAAATTCCCCATAATCCATTCACGATGACCTCCTTAATATTTAAAACTCTTGCTCTTAACTACCTTACAACATTTTAAAAGTTCATTTTTTTCTAAATAAGTTTCATGCACCATGTTCATGATTCTTTATGAACACGGATTTCTAAAAAAAAACTGGACTCTAACATATTCTACAACAAGGAGTTTAAAAACAAGAGCAACAGATGATCATTTCTATCCATGTCAGCAGTCAATTATATCACTAAGCTGCATTATTCAGTCCAACAATAATATAATTAAAATAACCCCATTTTGAACAGGTTACTGGTATGTGTTAATTCCTTCTTTTCTTAGCAAACACTTGCAAGTTAATAAGTTATGCATTTCATAATCAACATGCAGTCTACCCTATTTTTTATTTTCCTCAGTTTTTATATAAAAGCTAGAAAAGCTGTACGGCTTCAAGGAATTATTAATATTCCAAGCATTAAAATGAAATTCAACTATTCACAAAATCGCCCTTTAACATATTCCTCCTAGTAAAGCATTGGAAAAGTTATCCGTGATTAGATTCTTTTAAGATTGAACTAACACCTACAAAAACAGGGAATCCTATAATTTCCTCCAAGAATTCTATTATTCCTTAGGGAATCCTATTATTTCCTCCAGGGAATCCTATTATTTCCTCATGAAAACTTTAGAGCTATAAATACAGGAATGAAAAATTAATGCTAATAACTCACGATAAAAACGTGGGTACTAATGAAAGGGCTTCTGAAATATTGGACAATTTATTCAAACTTTTCCACAATATTCCCAAATCGAAATGTTTTCCGAACTCAAACCATCTGTTAATCGCGTACGTATAATAGCGACATTACTTGACCTGTAGATGCATTTACACTGAGGAGTACTCCGACGAAAATGATGAAGGGACGCAAGTTAAAATAAAATATCAACGGTGAAATTTCATACGGCATAAAAACATAATAAATTTATTATACTAGCAGCTTTTACATTTAAGTAAAAGTTAGTAGTAAAATAAATAGAATTCCACAAATCGAACACTATTAACAATTAATTCGAGAGGGTATCAAGGAAAATGAGAGAAAAAATATTTTTGAAATTAGTATTTAATCATGGTTGAATCAAAAATGATGGAAAAAAGGTTCTTGAAATACGAAAAAATACAACAGCCAATAAAACAAAGATTCATTTCCAAATCAATGATTGAGTGAAAATCTATTCCATGTACCTTAAAAAATCCCTACAAACGATGCATAAAAGGCCACATATCGCCTCGATCGCATCCTCGACGCTCGATTAAATTCTACATTTCCTCTTTCGTCTCACTTGACGACGCGTCGGTGCATGCAATTCCGCAGTCTCATTTCTTTTTTGACAGAAACACAGTAGTAAAAAGGGAGGAAAACAACTGGATCCTGACGTCACCACGCCAGCAAATCGGCGTCGAGAGAGCACGGCGTCTAACTTGTCGTTTCCTCTCTTCCTCCCCTCCCGCGTAGTCCTTCTGGACTTCGACACTGACGTGTTTCAAATGGCTAACGAATTTGACGTCTGACCGTGGGAATGCAGCTCGAACTGGACGAGCAGGAGACGGGTACCTCCCATAAAGCTCGTAGATGAGAGGGTAGAACACACCAGTTTGACGATTCAGGTACCATTTTTTTTACATATATACTTATTTATCATCTATAATTATTTTATTTCTATATTTATATCCCAGATGAAGAATAAAATTCAGCATTCAGATCGTCTATCATCAGATCAGACCATCATCAATTTGAAACAGCTTATCATTCATTTACCGCGTTCGTTCATGAAATCGCACAGGTGACGATTTCAATGACAATATCGCCACATAATGAAGTAAGGGTAGCGAATAAATTCCTCAAAGAGTGAAAATCATAAACTGCATGTCCATTCCCGTTATAACGACGTTCTAAATGCACGTGGACGTGCCAGAGACGGGTGCCTCCCCTACAGCTCGTCGATGAGAAGGTAGAAAACACCCGTTTAACGATACAGATGCCATTTTTTTCATTCACATCTACATTTATTTATCATATATAATTATTTTATTTATATATTTTTGCCATTTATATCCTAGCAAAATAATGAAATTCAACACTGAAATCATCTAAAATTTGAGAGAACTTTTTATTCATTCACCGCGTTCATTCATGAAATAGCATAGGTGACGATATCACCACGATTTGAAGCTCGGATCGTTAATTAATTCCTCATAGAGTGGAAAATTATAGATTAAATTTATATTTCCGTTACAAAGCCGTTTTAGATGGATAATTTTTTAAAAAATCCTACATCTTCCCGCAAGTATTTCGGATACCTAGGTTAGCATATTAATAACAGATGGATAGCCGCTTCAGTCTATCAAGCCATTGAACAATAATAATCCTCACAAAATAATTTGAATTACTTGAATATAAAAAGTTGATGCGGGATGCATGAAAGATTATAGCAAAATTAATGCATGCCTCCAAACTTAAACAATTTCCACTTTCGGAAATAACTGCCTTATAATCCTACGTATTTAGGACACCAGAAGTAAGTTAACTGAAATGAAAACTACTATAATGCATCACTGAACCCCGAAATGAACATTTAGCTCCGCGGGTTTCGTGAGTCATACATATTCAGTAATATTGTTTTACGTTCATGCAGCCTCTCCATTCAGTGGTCATTCGTAACAATGAGGAAGCGAAGAAAATAATCAATTTTAATTTAAATTGAGTTAAAATAGTTTTGAATTGTAATTGCAGTGCCTATAACATTCATGAACAGGCAAACGTGAAAATTAACTTTTGCAATAGAAACTCTCCTAGGTGAGTAAAAAAAACTAGGTGGTTACACATCAAAACATAGTTACCGCTCACGATATATGCGCTATATAATCGTGCTCTTCCATTCACAGGTAAATGAATCAAGATTCAACTATAACTTATTACCACAGCAATCTCAGATTTTAGTCAAAAATTTATTGAAAAAAGTTTTTGCAGAGCTAATAACTTTCTCACTTACTAATCTTCTTCATAAAATTAAAAAAATAACGACACTTATCCTTATTCAGTTGAATCACGCAAAGCTGGCCTCTTCACCTTAAAAGGAGTGTTTGACGGTTACGTACCTGCCGCGTGACAAGAGAATACTGAATGTTTGTGGTTATTATTCGCTGATACTGAAACGGAACTTTTATCCGATTGCTCTGAATTTCGTAACCAGGAATTTCCTTGATGCTATTAATAAATTGTATTACATTTCGCCAATATGGTAACTGATTTATCGGAATAAATAAGAAAAAGGCAAGTTTTAGGTCAATAAAAAATTAATAAATACCAAAATAAGAGTCAGTAACAATCAATAGAAATAAAATGGCTCCAAATTAACAACAGCGCTATCAGTTTATCCTCTCTAATTTTAACAAAAATGTCACTCGAGCAGTTCGGTAAGCCCACTCTGGACACAAATATTTCGCCACATAGAGAATCAATATAATTTAATAAAATCTATAAATTATAAACGGATAAAATTTGGAACTAAGTCAAGCAAATAAAATAAATTAGGACTACTTTTTAACAGGCCAGCAGATTTGAAAACATACAACACCATAAAAAGAATATAATTGGCATTCATTCATCATCAACTAATTCCATAATTATCTTCTAAAACGTTTAACAGACAGAATCATACATGTTTAGAAAACTTCGAACGTAATGTCATTTTTTTTCATTCTACTTACATTCGACATACTCTCTAATGTCAATTTTCTTCATTCCACTTACGCATCCAATTTTATGGTTTCCAGGCAAAAACTGATTTCGAATATGCAAGAAGAAAACTTGAATTATAATTTAGCTTTCGCAACAAATGCGCACCACGTATGACTTGAAAGCCATCAAATTGGCATAAACTAAACATATGGACGATTTTCCATGGTTCCACGTGACCTAGAAGGCCCGGAAATGAAACAGCTGGTAAAATCGCGGATTACTCAGCGTTCCAACTTTCAGAGCTTTAAATTTACACGACTAAATCCAGCTTCCCTCTCAAGGTTGCACTTCGTCGGGAGCCACTCGGTTCACGGATTACCTTCCAAACACCGCGCAGGGAATCCGTGCGCAACCGTGACTCGGTGGAGATGGAATTTGAAAATTGACCTCGGAATTGGAAAAACAGGCTGTGTACTAAAAAAAAAAAACGGAGAGTTGGAGGAGAGATATGGCACCCTACGTGGAGGCGATCAAAAAGTGATAAAACTCAGCGGCGATGTTGAAGAAATCTAAGTGAATACTGGATCCTTAAGATAAGCTGTCGTATGTAATTAATAACCATTAAGGTTCAACTACATTGTAATTAATTTTAAATCGGATAACCGTGCAATGATATTTTTTCATAGGCCTTGGTTCATCCCTTCATAATTTCCCCGCTCTCTTTTTTCGGACATAAGTTCGATTAAGAAGACCTATTTAAATATTTAGGAGTAATTGAAATGAAGTAATAAACTGAAATGCAAAACATATTGAACCTCTTCAAAATCCCTATCCCATGAAACATTAATAAGAATTAAAAAAAAACAATAATCCGCCCAACATGATCTATAGGTAAGAGAGATGGATACTACAGGGGAAAGTGGATAAATCGTTGACAGTATTCGAAAATGAGGTTTCATCTAAGACATTTGGACCCACTTATTAACAAGGAAGGTGCAGAATAAAATTCAATTAGGAGATCAGACGACTACATAAGTAGCGATATTATTGGCGAAATTAGGTGCAGAATAATGAGATGGTTTGGCCATGTGCTGAGAAAAGAAGACGGAAGAAAGACGAAGGAGGTGCTATAAGAAAACCCGGATCCACGAAGACCGAGAGGAAGGCCAAGGAAAAGATGGTGGGACTAACTAATCTCTAGAAGGCGGGAGCTTCAAATCAGGAAAAAACAAACTGAAAGAGATGGAGGGAAATTGCTGGTGCGGTTAAATGTCACCTAGAACATACGTGGTCTTGGGAGGGTGTCGTCCTCTAAAACAAATAGTACGGATAGTGGCGAATGTCGAAGGATCACTCCCTGAAATAGGGAGGAATTCAAGCGTTCCCTGTCACAAATATTGCAGTCAGTATAATGGAAGATTGTCAGTCGACCACTAAAGAAGTGCTATCACCAATTACACGTATCGATGGCTAAGTTCTTACAACACGTATCTCAAAAATAGTAACTTTTCAGAAGAGCAAATAAAGGATTTATTTTTCAAATTGTACATAATTTTAATTGAAATATAAAACCAAAAATACATAAAACTAAAAAAAAAAGCATACATTTGCAAGCAAAGAGTTGTTTTTTGCATGAATTTTATTGTTTATTAACAGTATTAGCAGAATCAACTCAGACCGGCCAAAATTTGAGATAAGTGTTGTTAGAACTAGCCATCGGTATGCATGAGATAACAAAAGTAGCCACTCGCGAAGCCGACGAAAGAGTAATACGAATTTTACGGAGAAATAGCTATGATGAAGGCTTTTATCCATAATATTACTTTGAAATGATAAAATCTATCCATAAATTTTAATACTATCCCTCATGAGATGTAATGATCTATCGCTAATAATGGGAATACATTAATAACTATACGCTTATAGCTGAGCAAGGGATATTTGGGAGGCTTGGGAGTCTGAGTAGACTGAGTCTGATTGTGAGTAGCTGAGCATGGATCTCCAAAACACTTACAAGGTGGAAATTTAGGTAAGATGTTGTTCTGCCCTATTTCTCGGAAACATTTGGATGATAAAGTGCATACACAAGCTCAATTTTTTACTGATATCATTTTGGCTATCCCTTGCCTATCGGAATACCTATAAGATTCTTCACAATACGTATCCCACCAAGCCAAAGGCTTCAATTGCTTGTGCAACAGGAGGTCAGGCTGGTGCACTGAGAGCTTATTTATTACCAAACACGGTGCAAGAAACGAGAGAGAGGTTGAGGTTAAAGGGAGAAAGATAGAGAGATGGATAACGGACGGTACAGTCCCCAGCAACGTGCAAACGCGTGGGTAGGTCGGTAGGTAAGTAGGCTAGCTACGGTCCCAGCCGAGCACCAGGTGCAAGCTCCACTCCGCCGGCGATCATTTGGCTGGACGACCAGTTGATTATTTGAGGTGGGCGATGGCCAACAGCAGGGATAATTTTCGTCTTAATGGATCGGGGATAATTTTGATGGAAGGATGGCAAACTGACTATCACAAGAGGGCACATATTTCTTTCTCAACTAGCTGTTTTTGCCATTTTTGGTTATGTATTACCCGTTTAAAAATTATCTCCTTGAAAAATTCTGGATATGTGGAGTGTACCCTTGTAAACATTTGTCTAGGTATATCACAAATTAACAGAAAAATATTTCACCTGAGAAAATACCTAGGAAGTTTATTCTAATATGAAATGCAGTTACAAGATGCCATAGGTTTACCTCATGCTTTCTAAAAGAATCACGATGATGAAATAAATTTTGAACGAATAATACGTTTTAGAGTGAGCTCCACTCTCACCTAAACATCCCTGTGCATTCTTTAAATCACTTAGTGATAGAGATTAGGGCTAATCGCTTTCGTAAAAACATAAATTTGTCACATTTGTCTGCCTGGGTAGCGGCAGGGATAAGTCCTCGCCTACCATACCGAAGGCCGCGGGTTCGAGTCCCGCCTGGATAGGTTGCCCCTTCCAGGACATGGGAGTGTGAAATCGTCTGTTTTTGATAGTTTATACTCCCGATGTAAAGGCCTCATTGTGCTGTTTTCGGGGGTAATTGAAGTAAATAAATGAATACTCTTTATTATTACGAAATGCCACATTATACTTTATCAGGGTCATTATTCTTGGTACACACAAATACTTTATGGATAGCACACTAGATTCTAGGTTTCTCTACCCCCAATCTACACCAAATCCTTTTCAGTAACAATAAAAAACCTTGGACCTAACGGAATGCATCCTGAGATAACCCATCAGCAAAAGACGTCCAACAAAAGGGATAGTACAACAGTTGAAACGCAATTCACATTAGGTCAACTGAGGGACCGGAGGATTCGCCGAGCAAACTCCGCCACTGTATAGATAGGAACCTACGCTCCTACGATGGGAAGCTGTAATCACAACACACGAGCCAAATACCTATACGGGATCGGTGCAACGCGATCCGGCCAGGGGGCACCGCACGTATTAATACGCCCCGCTCCCCTCCCCTTCGTCTGACGCCCCCCAGACGCAATTTCTCTGCGAGAGTGGCAAATCGATAGCCGCGGAGCTTCCCGCACGTTCGTGCGGCGACTGAGGCGGTTGCAGCCGGGTTTTTTGATCCGGCCGGGTGAATTCTGTGAATTTGGAATGGACAACTCACCATATTACCAGGAATATTACTCCGCACGCGCGTGGCAGGTGTTGCTCAAGCAGCTTTCATGTAAACATGAGAACGGCAGAGATTTTTGGGAAGAAGCGTAAAATCCTTCTGCTACCCGCGTATCTATTTTTACTTTTAAAGTGTGATTAGAAGTCTTTTAGGTCCGATGGAAATGATAAAATGATGGAGATGTATAGCCGAAAAAATTGGCATAAGAATCCTTTTTCCGCAGGCAGTAAAATAATATTTTTTTTAAATACCACATGATCAAAATATTCGAATCGCACATATAATATGTCAATTGTAATAAGTCTTCATTTTTCATAAAATGGCTAGTATTCTTCCACCACCCGTCACCAACCTATCTAGGAAGCCGCCGAGGTGATAAGAAGACGAAAACGTTTCACATCCTGTGACAAGTAAAGGTGTATTTTCATGTTTATGAATAAAATTAATGAACTCCTCAAATCTCAATACTATTTGTTTGTATAGATTAGACTAACATATTAAATGGTCATCCTAGATAACTTAAGTCCCCCATAATTATAGCAGTTGCATTCTTCGGCATTTCAAAATACGAGGATGAGCATGATTAAGAGTAGCAAATTACTGAGATAACTTCAATAGGATACGCATCAACCCCGTCCTAAACGCATGTAAACGATTTTTGTGCGGAAAAGGAAAATGCTAACAGATAACCACAGGAGACCTGTTTCCACACAGATAATTACATAAGGCACCTAAATGCTTGCATCTCCTTTTCACCGATCCCATAGACTGATTACGACGGCGGCGAAAATGACGTCTGCGGAAACAAGGACTAACGTAGTGCATAACCCGCTTTTTAAGACCAGCTTCTTCAAGTTAATAAATCCGCACCCACCACGTTAATTACACGTGCTTGCAGACCATTAACGCAGCGAACAAACATGATTGATGCCCAGTGGATTCATCAGATTCAAGAGGAGGCATTATTCTCGCTAGAACGGTTGTATCTTGCTCCTCTTCTTTACGTATCACTAACTTACGCTTTTACCGTGGAAATTTCAGGATATGGACAGTAAGCCCTATGCATTCTTAAAATAAACCCCACACTTGATCAACATTTAACTGCATTCCAACCTCAAAAATTTTACCTTATTGAAAAAAACTGAAGAAAATATTTAATAATAAAGATACAGGGAAACTTTGAAAAGGGTCTACTTTATTTACTCAAATTTTTCATGTGATAATGTAATCGTTAGACAAGAAAAAGACGCAAATAAAGACCAACCAAGCGGGAGTGGTGCGTCATCTTAGATATAATACGCTCGTTTTGAGGCATAAAATCCGAATCATTTAACCGTAATCAAGCATGGCAAGCACAGGTGTACTTTCAGGGACAAAAATTTTTATTTTAAACTTAAGGAAAATTATTCGAAAACTCCCTTGCGATTGAGGTGGTGTCTAATTTATGTAAAAAAAATAGACCGAAACCCTAACCAATATTGTAGGTCTTTAGCATTGATGAGAAATCTTTAAGGCACACCTGCTCAAAAAAATTACATGGATATAATGGCTTGAATAAACTGGTGACTCCAACCTGACCTAACGTTACGTTAGGTTTTCAGGTTATTACATTACGAGGTTGGTGTGTAGGCCGTAAAAGACACGGTGGGAAAATGTCGCGTTTCCCACATTGGGGTCACTCGAAATATTAACGGTCTTGGACCCACCCACGGAGGGTAAAACCTACTTTCCTTGCCTTGTGCGTGCTGGGAGCGACATCTGCGGTCGATTCGTGAGCAATCAAGCTGAAAAAGGACTTGTTTATTCCGCAGTTTTGGAGCATAAAAGAAATTGCTTCTTCGAACAGACGATAGTTCTACCCTTTCGGAAGGCATTTAACCATGGCACTTCTTTAATACCTATGCATAAGAAGAGATAGAAATGAAATTTTCACGGCATAATGCAAAGGATGGTAAATATGTAGACAAAATTCTTAACGAAGAGAGTTATTGGAAAAACAGCTCCTTCTAACACGCTAAATACTTTGCGTCTAAGTAAAAAGCAAATTTCTGCATTCAGGATTACGTACAAAATTCACCAGAGTCGACAGCGGAGTAGAGCATAATAAATAATTTGAATAATAGAATAGAATAGAATAGAATAGATATTTATTATGCTCTGGGAAAAAACCCTTGGAGCAAAAAACACAATTTACAAAAATAATGGCTCATCAAAGCAAAAAGTTCATGAAAAATGTCAAGTAAAGTTGTTTGATACGCACCTATAAAAAAGAAATAACACGTAACAAGGATTGAAATTTGACATCATAGGCGGACGGAATATAGTACATAATACATAATAATGATACATAATAGGCTGTATTTTCGTGGGAGTTTATTTTAGCTCTCCACTGAGTAAATCCATGTACAATTTAATTTTAAAAGCATGGATGGAGCCCCTCTGTCTAAGATCCTCAGGGAGAGAATTCCAGAATTTTGATCCCGTTATCAGAAATGATTTCTGGTAGATATTAGTACGTGGAGTAGGATAACATAAATAGTCCTTTTTGTGGGAAGACATACGGGTGGTAACTGATCTGTTCATAAAGATTTCCCGGAGATAATTGGGGATTCTCTCTCTGAAAATCTTAAAAAGAAGAGCACCGAGTAGATATTTCCTTCGATTACAAAGATTTAGCCAACCAAGGCTGATTCTGTACTGTGATACATGAACATCCTTTCTTAAATTGAATACATATCTTACACATGAATTAAGTAGCCTTTGTAACTTTTTATCCAGCTCTTTAGGCATGTCATTATAAACAAGACTACAATAGTCAAAGGAAGGGAATACCAGGGTAGAAATTAACATTTTTCGGGTGGATATAGGAAGTAAGTGCTTGTGCAGTTTTAGTTGATACAGTGTGATATTGACTTTATTACAGATTTCGTTCACATGTTGGTTCCAAGACAAATTTTTTGTGAGGGTTAGTCCAAGAGTGCGAACAGAGTCGCTGAACGGTATTTGATGGTCACCAACTACAACTGGAGGAAGGTGATTATAATCTATTTTGTTTAGGATCCTTGAGCTACCGATGATTATTGCTTTCGTCTTCAAACAGTTCAGTATGAGGTGGTTTTTACCCACCCATTTTGTGATTTCTCTCACGTCATGATTCACTAGATTAATACTATCAGCTATGTTTTTAATCGAAGTATGGATGTATATTTGAAGGTCATCTGCATATATCATATATTTACAATTTTTAATCGCAATTGAAATGTCATTGACAAATATAGAAAATAGCAGAGGTCCCAGGACAGATCCTTGAGGAACTCCGAAAGATACTGGAGCCCATGCGGATAAGTTATTTTCAGGTCCTAAGACTGCTTGAAATCTATTGCCTAGGTAGGAGCAGAACCAGTTTAAAGCTGAACAAGAGAAACCAAGCTTCACCATCTTATGGATTAGTAGATTATGATCAACTCGATCGAATGCTTTACTGAAATCAAAAAGAACTAGTATTGTAACCATACGCTTATCAATATGAAGTCGAATGTCATCGGTTATCTTTAGTAGTGCCGTCTGCGTACTGTATCCATGCCGAAAACCTGATTGCATAGCGTCAAGTTTGTTATTGTTATTTAGGTACTCTGTAACTTGCTTGAAAACAATTCTCTCCAACATTTTCGACAGGGCGCACAGAATAGAGATTGGCCGGAAGTCAGAAGGTAATTTTGCATTTTTTGTCTTCTTTATCGGACGAATAAGTGCTTTTTTCCACTCCGATGGAAATACTGAATTATCGAGAGAATGGTTGAAAATTTCAAGGATGTAAGGTAATAGGGCATATTTGGCAAGTTGAATAATCTTTACTGGAATGTCGTCAACTCCAGTGGCATTTGACTTGGAGAACTCCAATACTTCGATCAGAGTCTCAGGAGTTACGTGCTTAAAGTAAAAGTTGTTATCACTGAATGGTATAACTCGCTCAAGTCTGGAGTTAGCTGGGGCATCATTATGACTAATCGTAGTTGACAAAAAGTAGGAGTTTAGCTGATCGAGAGTTATATTTGGGGGTAGAGAAGAGTCCCGTCTTCGAACCAGCCCAAGATTTCGAAGCTCACGCCAAATCAATTTCGGGTCTCTCTGCGAGGAAAGCTTCGAGGAATAAAACTGGCGTTTACTGTCATTGATGGCTGATTTAACGCGATTTCTAAGTTCCTTGTATTTTTGTCGCAGAGTGGAACAACCAATGCGTCGAAAGGCACATCGCGCTTGGTTGCGTTCTTTAATCATGAGTTTTATCGTCTCATTCAGCCAAGGAGGTGTTCGGCGTTTAGGCCGACATACCCGTAAGGGAAAAAAAGTGTCAGAGCAACTAGCTATGTTTGACGTGAAACAACCAAGTTTTCCATCGATAGAACTAGAGTTAAAAACACCATTCCAATCCATCGCTAGAAGCGCATCATGAAGGCACCGGGAATCAATGTTTTGAAAGTCACGGAATCTGAAAGAGGTGGGTGTGACAGACATAGATAAACTGAAGTTGTAGGTAATTTCAATCAAGTCATGAGACGACAGGAAGGGGACAGAAGTCTGAGAGTATTTTGAAACTTTTTCCAGATCGTCGACGATACAGAGATCTAACAGGGTAAGACTTTTTCCTGTGTGATGCGTTGCAGCATATGGAACAAGATGGAGATTGTTGCAATGCACAAAGTTATGCATGTATTTACCATCATAATTATTTCGTATGAGGTCAGCATTGAAATCACCAAATATAACAATATTTTTAAAGGTAGGGGCATAGTGCAAAAATGCATTTTCAAAGTCTATGGGGAGTGCCGTTTTAGGAGGCCGATACACGACACATAGCAGTAATTTCGAGGAAATTTCACTATGTATTTCTGATATAATAAATTCAGAAGTATGGGAGTAGGTGCCGGGGGAAGTGGCAAGAACATTTACATTCAAATTCTTTCGTACATATACGCCAACACCCCCACCACCTTTACCAATTCTATCATGTCTAAATATATTATAACCATTCATTGTAACCATCTCATCTGGTATGCGTTCTTTTAGCCAAGTTTCGGACATGCAAATTATGTCGTAGGTTGATTCCTGAAAGAAGAGGCAGAATTCATCAAAATGGCCAAATAGGGATTGACAATTAACGTGGCACAGAGTTAAATCTCTTGAGATCTTCTTGTGAGCAAGCAATGACTGAGTGTTAAAAAAAGATTGGCAATTAACACAACATATCTTAATGCAATTAGATTGAAAAACTCTTTGAACCAGATGGCAGCCCTTGGGTTGACAAGTTGGTTGCTAATCCACCAATGAAGAAAGTTTATCAGTATCCTCCGTCGAAGAAATGGTGAGGCGCTCGGAACCGTCTTCTTTGCGAACGTAAATCCTTCCATTGCGCACCCAAACATACTTGATTTTGCCATTTTTCTTCAAGTCGCGAACCACTGAGTACAGTTTACGATTGAAAGGCGTAAGGGATTCATTTACGTACACTGGGGCCGCAGGAGAGAGGCTGAAGCCTATATCTTTGGTAGTGAAATTTCTCTTCCCACTACGGGCGGCGACAACCTTAGAGGCGAGTGAATGCCGAAGAAAACGGACTATCACTGGGTTAGGTGAATCAGACCCTTTGCCATGCAATTTAAGGCGATAGCAATAATCAAGGTCAGACACACTGATGTCCACACCAAGCGCTTGCCCTACGTTACAGACGATAGAGTCAAGGGTTTCACCATCGACGAAGGGAACACCACGAAATTCAACAACATTTCGTAGCCACTCTTGCTCAGCCCTATTGAACTGAACTTGAAGACTCGAAACACGATTTGAAATTTGGATGTTGTCTTCAGATAGGTTGTCAAGGCGTTGGTTAAGGCTAGTGAGAGAAGCCGAAATACCTTTGAGGGCATCCGCATGATCAGTGATGCACTTTTGGATGTCGGAGAGAGACGATTTTATGTCCGAGTAACCCTCTTGAAGTTGCTTTACTCTATCAAGTAGCTCCTTAACCAGGTCAGCAAGAGGCTCTTCGGAAGATTTCCCTATGCCAGGTTTTAAGGGCGTGGAGTCAGAGCGAGAAGCACGTTGCCGAGATGTACAGGAATCACACACCCAGGTTTTCTGCAGGTCATCCAGAACTTGCAGGTCCCCATCGGACATAGCAACACAAGACGGATGGAAAAATGACTTGCACTCGCCACAGTTTAGGCCCTTTTGACCACGTCGAGAGCCTTGATTACACACACTACAGGTAGGCATAGCGAAAGCAAAGCAGGAGCTCTGAGGAGACAACCTTTCAGCTCGAGAACAGAACTGGAATGAGAAAGTCTATGTCGAGAGAAATAAAACTACATCATCAAGTAAATTATAAATTGTGGATTTAGATGAAGAAGAAAGAAGCCTAGTAAATGTTTGGGCCAGGAATAAACTATTGGAAGTTTTAACCAGGTTAAATTTTAAACAAATTACCCATGATTTAAGGATTCCCCCTTATTTTTCAACGAAAAAGCTGAAGTCAAATCTCATCCAGCCCAAAGTACCGTGACTGAAAAGGTATTGGCATTAGACAAACTGAAAAGAATTTCTTATCTCAACACAAAATGAATAATTTCACATGACACTTCGCTCAGGAATAAAATACATCTGGTGAAAATATAACCAACACATGTAAATATTGATGCGTGAATGTTTAAAATTCCTCCGAAATTTAATCTTCATTAACCAACACTCGTATACAAAATTAAAATACGTACACATCACTCAACGCACGCAAAGAGGAACGCAGAAACTGTGGCACTCTCGAAAATTGGCCAATAAAGAAAATTAAAATGCTCTGAGTCTTCCATTACCCAGAATATGGCGGTGTTTTCCTTGACACCAAAATAAGAAAGGACAGGAGCAAATTGACTTAAAGAATTAGGAGCGAGGAAGGCGACAGGCCAACCAGACGTCAAATTTTTGCTTTCATTTTCAGAGTGAGCCCCGTAAAAACTGCAAATATGCGATTGCCTTTACTAACTAATGCAACATAGTAAAATCAATTTGCTTTCTACGCTTGCACAGTTCTATGAGCTGAATTTAATTATGCCTTTTACTTGAGCAAATTATGAGTTAGCGCCATTCTGTCACTTTCCTTGACAACAACGGAATAATTACATTCATCACTAACTCTCAATAAACCTTCATGTTTACTTAAAAATATCAAATAAATCTCAAACCGTTCCCCTATAAATTCTGTTAATAAGTTTACTCATTCAAGGCAACAAGAACATGTATTTTACAGTGCAAGACATAAGATGGGACATATTGAAGTTCTAAAGCAGAAACAGAAGTTCATGGGCAAGTGCAAATTGTACCAAAGCTACCTGAAAATACCAAATAAATAAAATGCTAATACTAACAAAACAACTTTTTCCACTTCAAGGCATTCGATCACAAAATACATTATGTAACCATCTGTCACCAGCCACTACAGGCCTCACCGATCTCCATTAAGTGTAAATGGCTTGCAGTTAAAATCCATAGTCATGGAACTATTTAAGCTGGGGAATTCCTAAGACTTTTTAATAAAAATCGAAACTTTTACGCTTCAAAGTCCAAAGAAAAGCATATCATCATTTCCTATACTAAGAAAATAATCGGAACCTGTCCTGAGAGTTCTCTCTCATATTATGAATTAACAAATTCAATATATCAATATGTGTCAACTTCATTACGGCTGAAAACCAAAAATGTCTTCAAATACTACTATGGCCCGAGCGCTACTTTTAGTACAATTTTGCAACAACAGATATTCTGTGCCACTGTGTTTCACAAAATCAATAAAAAATAACAAACATTTTCGAGACATACTTTCGAGTGCCATTAAGCGTATTCAGCATGTGTGAATCACATTAACTGACGTCATAAAACTAATCAAACGTAACTCCCTTCACCTGCGTCCGAAGGACCGTCCCTACATCCGTGTATCTTGCGAGTCGTCTTCATCAATGAACGGTCCCACTCAATGGCAGGCGGCGTATCCCTTTAAAGCATTTCTCTTTTCTCTCCTCCCCTTTCTCCCACTCAAATACCCCACTCCTATATTTCACTCCCTCCCTTGTCTCTCTTCCTCTCTCTCTCTCGTTCGCTCAAAACCCTTTTATTTTCGTTTAGACCTCCTCTTTCCTCCAGCCCGTTGCCTTGTGAATCGCCAGAACTTTCCTCCGCGCTCACACATACATACATACACATATACACGCGCACACTTTTTTACACCCCTTCCCAATCTCCCTTCTTGCTGTCGAGGACGCGTGCTGGCGAGTTGAGCGCGTCGTTGGGACTCGCATCGGCCTGTGCCATCCATTCGTTTCTCTTTAAAAGGGAAGGCACTCCTCCGCTCACAGCACAACAACACGGCGCACCGAGCGACGTTGCCCCGCCGCGATGACTTGCGCACTAAGCCCCTCCCGACGACTCTTGCCCGTCGGGGGAGGAAGGGGCGAATCAAACCGATACACAAGGCAACCATATCGGTTTTTTGCACATAGGTGGTTATGATGGGTAGGGCGATTTTCGACCGAGAACGCGCATGCTCGCTCGCAAAGGTTTTCACAGGTAGTGGTTGAAGTATCTCAGAATTTTGGAATTTTCTACCAGCACACATAAATATATCGCTATCCATACAATCGTTTAAATAAAATTTATATTGTCATTTGAAGACTCGAAATTTTCCTTCTGTACTGCTAAAATGCTTTACTAACATGCGTTAGTTTTCATTGTGTTTATTGAATTTGTCACTGCGTGAATTGTTGGTAGAATTTAAATCATCTTAATATTTTACTTTTATTCTGGTAAAAGGCTAAATAACATGTTTTATTTTTTATCTGCAAACTATTTCAGCTTAAATTTTTATTTTTTATTTACATTATTTTTTCTTAAGATTCCATTTATTTTTTGGCCAGCTTTAAAAAATACTTTTTCCATTTTAATTTAACGGATCGCTCCAAAGAATTATTATATATTCATTGAAGTCAACCTTTCCATGCTCTATTTTCACCACAGGTTGACTTTTACTTGACAACGGTTCCGCCAATGCTCCAGCTGACATCGTCAGGTAGTAGTTCACCTTTCGGCGTCCTCCGGTCACCTCAACCATAAACCGTCAATGGTATCGGCAAGAGTGACAAGAATACGGCATTTGAAAATCGGCGAAATTTTTGGCAGCCAACGCACACGGTAAATAAAACGAGAACATGAATAGACGCTGCATAGCACTGTCATCATATGAATTGCTTTGATTGACTAGCTGAGAAATAAAGTTCCCATGTACACCAAAATAATTAAAGATAAGACGTGCGATACAGGGCGGAGTACCCGGATATTCCTGCAGTCACATAAATATAGCCGATTTCTTGTCAATTAATTAAAAAAAGAGGGATAGATATTTTCCAAAAAAAACTTTGAGTTAGTGGTGGAAAAACAACACTGTAGTAATGATTTTTTTCTTTTAGACGAAAGGTAACTGACCTGAGTGCATTTATCCCTTTATCACGGGTATTATATTATAATTATATAAATTCACTGAGCATACAACGAAAACTTTTAGCAAGGATAAAAGTAGTTAAGTCGTTAGAGGCAAGCCCAGCAATTTATGAAAATCTCGGTTAATTTTATCAAGTACATAGAATACTTTTTTATTAATATAATACAATCAAGTTTTTACTTCTTGTCTTTTGAGTAAATTAAGGAAAGGTACACCCATTCGAAAATTGTTTCTCCAGCTGTATAACAGTAATGAGAGCATTATATCCGCTGAAAAAGGACCGAAGGCATTCCATCAGGAATGCCTGAAGGCTTTCCTTCAGAATTAACTTTATAACTTAATGTTTATGCGCTAAGAAAATTTTAAAACAACCAAAGAGCAAAACGGGTAAAATCAATGAGAAAAGCTTAATTCAACAGTACCAAAGGACCAAATTCAACAGAGGACCAAAGTCAATTTTATACACATGAGACCCTGGTGCAAGCTCGGGGAATTATATACTAATACTCCTTTTGAAGAATTATTTAAAGCAAAAAACTTTATTGACAGCAATACTTTGACAGTCTACTAGCATAAATAGAATATTAAGCCCTGTAAGCAAATTTAGGAACATATGATGGTTCACTCTTCCTACATTAACCGCTTAGTGAAATATCATCAGACTTAATGTAAGTTTTAGGGTACAGTACCGCGATAAGGTAAGAGAAAAAAGGAATTAATCTGACTTGTCAGCTGAAATATGAGGTAGGTACTCTGCAAGCCCTAAAACAAATACTTTTCGATAAAAAAACGTAATAATGAAGAAAATATGGATTCACTGACGCAAAAAAGTGCATATGTCCTTACTCCAATATTTAAACTACCTACTGACTTCAACACCCCAGTTTTGTCGGCCCATCACGTACAAAATGCCATAAAACTTTAAACCTGCTAATGTACCGATAAAAGTTACGGTACTATTGGACGTCCATAATTAACAATGGGAATTTGCCGTGCTGACTCAACAATTGCTCCCAAATAATACTATCAAAACATCCCTTCCGGAGATTCATCAATGATCTTAAATTCACAAAAAATCTCCTCTAAAGGTCGCAAACGCTAGGAACATTATAAATATTCTACCCTCACCGCCCTCGCTCTCGATGCATGCGGAAGATAGTACAATTGAAGAGGGACCTGAGGAATCTTCCGGTATCACGCCCCGGCATCTCAACGTCAGGGCATCCGTAATTTCAACTAAATGCTATTCATCGTGGCTTTTAAATCATCTTAGATAAGACTCTCACGCGAAAACTAAGTCGAAAATCGCAGAAAAGAATAAAAAATTTTTCACTGATTTTAATTCCCTTTTTTACGTCGTTCATCAATTCAGCCTATGGAAACACAATTGAGCCGTGAATCACAGATAAACGAGACTAAAGCAGCCCAATCAAAGATACCAAAAGCAATGAACGGATCCTTGAAATAGCAGGTATGTTTTTACCGCTAATAGAAGAAATAATAATATAGAAAAAATAATGAATAACTTTCACACCTCTCTTATTAAAACCAAAAACTATTAGCCAAGCAAACAAATGTGTGTTCACTCTATGGTACTATTCACATAATTTGTACCTGAATCGTAACAAAAGAGGCAATTTCATTTTTTGTAATTCAAACATCGTTAAAAATCAGCAAAAATTCTATAATGTTGAATATCCATTACACCACTTTAACGACTTGATATAAATATTTATCTTTCCTTTAATATTGCAAGCATTTCAATTTACATAAAAATCTCTAGCATTAAAAAAATATTTATTGTAAACAGAACTTTCAAATCTATGTATGGCTGTGTACCTATGTCTCGATTTCAACCTATGAATTTAAAATCCTTAGCTTTAAATACTTTAATTCTCAATGGTAGAGACTAACTAACTTCCATTAAATTTTGTCTTCTATTTTTATCAATAAAAACTAATTTTTGCATTTAAAAATGCTTTAAAAAAATAATGCATTTAAAAGGACTTGATCGCAATAAAAATTTTGTCACATGAAATCGCTGTTTGAGATGAGATTTTGAAAATTATTTCGAAAAATGTTATAAATCATACATAAACATAGAGGTTCAGCCTTATAATTAACGTTGAATGAAAAGAGCGCGAAATATTTTCAAATAAAGAAATTTGTGGAAAAATTCACAGGTGCTGAAAACAATCACGAACCATGAGTAAATAAAGTTAAATCCTGGTAAAGTAGGAGGTTAAAGGCCATTCGAATCCCATTCCAGGTCAAGCGCTTTTTGCCACAAATCCGCAATTTGTGAAACGGTGTCGCCGCCATTTCGTTGGTGGTTACAGCCGCAAAGAGCATCGAACCGCTGAATGTCACATTTCCAGTCCCCTTTCCGCAACGGAGGAGTAAATTTGGATTCCTTTGGGCTGGGAATTGCATTGAGATGAGGGAGGAAATGTGGACGGGGATGTTCACGCGCCGCTAAGCATCAACTCCATGGAATAAGAACAGCCATTCCCCCATGTTTAACATAAAATCAAGTTTTGTTTCATCAAATCCATAGCCACGGTCACGGTTTATTCATACTACTGTGTAACTCAAAATTTAAGCCAACGAATTATATCAACCCACCTTTCATGCTATGAGAAAAAGTTGTGATGAGATGACAAGTTCAAAAGAATACTAACTGAAGATAACGCAGGCAGATCAAATTGAAAAGTTATCAAATAATTCACAGCCACGGTCACGGTTTACTCACACTACTGTGGAACTAAACTTTTAACGAATTATATCAGGCCACCTTTCACACTTTGTGAAAAAATTACGATGACGAGACAAGTTAAAGTAATACAAATTGAAGATAACGCAGGCAGATCAGTTTGAAAATTTGTCAAATCAACAGACGTATAAAACTCTCCTGAAACGAGCAAAGAGTCGATGTGTTTCTTCACATTATATATTTCAGTCAATTTCAACAAATCCTAATATTTATCACATGTTGAGAAGATCTTTAGACTCATGTGATATGAATTAGCCTCGAACTTAACTTCAATGGCGGGAAAATTAATATTAATTTTCGCTTTAAACAACGAGAAAATTGTCTTCTAAGATAGCTTTATACTTCGAAAAATACCACCATCGTTGCAAACACGCAATTAAATGGCAAATTCATTCTCTTGCGAAATGGGTAGGCAATTTACAGTTCCGGGACCACAATAGTTGGTGGAGTTCCATATCTTTTCAAAGGATTGAATTCAGCAGTTAACTACATATTCCAGAGAGGTTATTGATCGCTTCATAAAAACAATAAATATGGTAGTAAAGGTAAAGAAGCGACCTTAAATTTCATAAATTTTCGATTAAACAAAGTACCTATATATTTAATTGTACATAAATGATGATAAATTCCTTTCTTTACTCACAGATTTTACCGTTCCTCCAGTAGAGGATAGTCTCAATCACTAGCGAAGATTCATGGATTACACTTACCTGGAAATAAAAATGAAGTACATTAATAAAATAAATGTTATCGCAAAGCCCAAATTTGCAAGCATGATATACACACTCACAGTTAAGAGTAAGCAGAAAAGATAAATCATCAAACTAACCAAAATCTAATTGAAAATATAATACACAAGTGAATGCGAGTTAGCTATGGACGATTACTTTTACTATATCACCAATGAAGGGAGCATGGTTTGAACAAAATTGGGAAAAAATCCATTAATTTTCTATGACAGATATGAAATTAAGTTTAGCCACATCATTCGAAAATGTGCTTACTTACGCGCATGCGTGGTGTCGTAGCCGTCCAAATCGAGAACAAAAACAAATAGAATTTTTTGTCAGACATACGAATGCTATAGGTTGTGCATTAAATATTATTCCAACTATCTCATACTGGGCTACAAAACTCTGCATTGGGCCGCATGTGACCGTCTTGCCACTATTTTCCTCCCCTTGACGCATGGTATTCTAGTTATTGAAATCTAAAACTCGAAGCCTCACGTTCACTCGAATGGAGTCCGCCTCATGCAAAAAAACTGGAACAAGAACTGAAATTAGCAGTCGTTCATCGAGTGGTAGCTTTGCCAAAACTAATCACGAAGTAAACTACATATACCAGAAATTCATCACACATCAACGATACAAAGTGAAACTGACACGAGGTGCATCGTCTTTAACACAACTACCACTTTATTAGAACCAGAAATATATTTTTGAATAGCAATGATCTTAATTTAATCACAAAGCCAAGACATCGTTCAAATAATGATGGGCAGCTGCAAAGACACATTAAAAGACGTTAAATTCACTGCGAAATCAGTGGACCAAACCCTGTACTAAGAATCAACCATTAGAATTACAATAAGTAATTTCTTTTACACGCTGTATAACGACCTGAATTTATTGGCGCATCGAGGGAAATTTTTCTCGGAGGCGACAGAAATTTTGTACAAAATGAACCTGTAATAATGTATGTACATGACCAGTCGGACTCAATTATATACATTATTTGTATTTGTTTGTGTTATAACTGTTAATCCTGTAATTGTATTTAAACGTTGGATGAACGTTGAACACATAAAGTTAATAAAATAAAACCAAGAGCCTACCATACGGCCTATCTCCAACCTCGAAGTCGACTCAAAGGAGGAGCTTCAACGGTATTTCGGATATATGCTGATGAATTCATAGTGATGAATACCGTCATCATGAGAGCCCGGAAGGCTGGTCGCTGCCGGGGATGCTAATGATGTAATCATGGTGTCTCCGCTAAAAAAAAAAATACACCGGAGAAAAATTCGAAACACATGATGGAAATAAATGGCCCTTAAATATAAAGGTCACTGAGAAAATTTTCATCCTTCCCTGAAAAGGTGGCACATTCCACCTTAGAAAATAGCATTTTCGAAAGGGCAATCCAGCAATAGTGTTACGCATTGCAAACTTCGATTACACTGCAATAAGAAAAGTTGGAATTTTCATAGAGAGCCAGAGCTATTTGTATAACGGAAGGGCAGTGCAGATGCAAACATGAATACATTCTTCGTTAAAACTTTCGCGGGTACTCGTCACGTTAAATAAAAACTTCTGGGCTATGTCAACGGTATGATTGACGGGGTGACATAGTCCAGATTATTTTTATTTAACATGGTTAATACATTCATTATTCCGAATACTAAATAACATGACATAATTCCCGATTTTCTTGTTTATTTTTCTATCGAAATTGAATTAATAAATTACTTTCTTTTAAAACTTTAGATTTTTACAATACTCACAACTAAAGAATTACAGCAGTAAATTATAAATTAAGAGAAAATCAGGTAACCAAACATTTCAATAAACGCCCTGGGATCACAGAAATGAATAGTATTAGCACAAATTATTAGCAGACTATTATTTTAGCAATAGTAATCATTTATTTATACCATGTTGCAGTAAAAATTCAACAATAAAATTAATTGTTAAAATGTATTAGAGATTTTGTGCTAGGAAATGTAATGATTATCAAACCCAAATGATAATCATTTGCTAATCTTTTATTGCAATGATCGCCAAAATACAGATTTCAACACTTGGTGAGATTCAGGACTCAACAGATAAAACGAAACTTTGGGTTAATGAAGGAAAATTAGCAAAAATAAGAACATTCACAAAAGCTCGGTGCTTAGAAAAAAGAAAGATGTTTTGAAACCCTGAATGAAACAATTCATCCTTAATATCTTAGGGGACGGTATCTGTCGTTTGAAATACGGGAAACTATTTCAGGCTACTGACCACTCTTAATCAACATTGTAATAATAACCAAAACTCGAAAAATAATAATCCTGCCGCTAACTACCATCTGGCAGAGGCACACATAAACTTCCACGTCAAATAAAAGCAGCTGATGAAACTTCGAAAGGTTAATTATTCTTCTTCAATCGTACAGATACTTCCGTGAAACAACGACACAGGTGCATCCGGCAGAAAATTTATTCATGAAAACATTCATCACTTCCGACATTCCGAAGCAGATTGGTGCACCCAGAAGCTCTTTGTTTGCTCATTAGTACCCAGAGACGCCGTACAGCGCGATGTGGTGAATACCTTATTGCTTGTGGGGATTTCGAAAGAGTTGGAAGCATGGGCAAGGTAACGATGAGTATCGGGAAGAGAAGCACCATGAAAGAGGGGCCTGATGAAAAAGGGTATTCAGTAAGGATATGGTAGCGATGCAGCGTCTTAGAGGCAATGAAAACGAAACCCTTGGGTCGGGTTCGCTGGATACACTCCTGAGGCGAGGACTATAAGCGATCAGCTTTTCTCCTCGCCCCCAGAAGGGGGAAGGACAGAAAGGAACAAGGAAAGGAGGCGCCGCCGCGATAGGAGCCCGACGACGCCTCCAAGGAAAGGACGGGGAAGGAAGGACGGGACGAGGAATCCTGCACCGTCACAAAGGCGGGCAGGTCCTACTACTAACGAAACCAAGCAATACGCAATTAATATACTACCAATTTTAGTAGATTTTCCTATAAGGAAGAAAAATCTATCGATCAAATCGGTCGTCTTAGAGACAGTAAACATAAGCAAAAATTTACACCACAGAAACGCGCGAGAGATAATATAGTTCCCGAACATCATCTTATAGTACACCATCAGCGTCCGCCTTACTATTCAGCGATAAACTTAAAATCCTTTCCCTTTCATTTCCTCATTAGGGACATGAAAGCCGCGCTCGCATACACACTCCACATAGTGACTGTCTTCCGCTACATAACGCATTATCCATATAATTTTTTCTCATTTCGTAACGAGACTGGCGTAAACTTGAGGAATCATTCATAAAATGTAACTCAGAGCAGTGAGTAATTAAGGCGCTATAAACTTGCTGAGAAATAAATAGAAAAATTATCTCTACTATTTTTATATATAAGGACAAATTAATACAAATAATAATTCATTTAAAATATTTTTCAATTAATTTGACCCTAGTGATTAATATAAGCATTAAATTCTCAAATGCAATAAATTTTTCACTACATATTAAGGCAAAGATAAGGTGCCATACCATTTCTGATAGAGTACACTAATTATTTATTTAAAATCAAAATTCAATGGAATCATATATCCCTATGGTCCAATAGTTATCTAACAACAATGCTAACATTTAACAATTGACCACTACCCATTACCTACCAAACTTAACTTTCAGGCAATATGAGACGGCATCCAAAAACGTATAAATTAACCTTTTGATGACATATTTTCATCACAAAAGTTTTTCCCGTGCAACATTGAAGTGTAGCTATTTAATACTTTAATTTAGCTAAATTAAGCTATTATTAGCGAACTTCAAAAATGACCGGTACATAACACAAGGGCTTTCGAGAAGTTGCATGAATCTCACCAAAATCTCACTTTTGCCGTTTTTCATTTCTTCCACGTCGGTATAGTCTTCTATTCTGCACTCCCTCCAGTCAGTTATTCCCCACCACTACACACGATACCTTCATGTGGTCCTTTCCCAACTCCCGGCATGCATTTCCTTTGATAACGCTCACATTCCTGGCGGCATCTCTCTTCAAAGCGTAGAAAAAGCGACACATTTCCACACATCTCGCCTGTTTTCCATATATATTTCTTGCGCTGGATCGTGTTTTTTTAAGGGAGGAAACACATTTACCCGAAAAGTAAGGTCAGTTGCCAGCGTCTCCTTGGGAGGATGAACCCAATAATAAAAACCAAGTGGGCCACAATGAAGGATGCCAATGATGATATTCCCCGATAAGAGGCTTTTCTTTCTCGTTTCTCTTCATAATATACACCTCCAAACATTATCCTTAAGGGAATATATATGTTGGAGCGACGAAGGAAGAAAATAACACATATATCTTAACTTATGCGTCTTCTTCTATTGAAATGAGATGGAGATAATGGGCATTCAACTATCCCATCTTTTTCCCTGAGCTTCCATTGGATCTTAAATACTTGGTCAGTTGCAGGTCTATGTGTTTATTTGCATATTTTTATATATTTTTTTTACCTTTCTTTGTCTCGCACAGGCGACCTCATTCTCACCCAACCCCGACGCACTTCTCTAAGCAATTCTCTTCAGTTCTCCGTTTTTATCAAATGAGATGACTCCCCTGCATTACGAACCCTTTGTTCCTTTGAATAACTATTTGACTATTGTTAGCAAAACTTAAAAGATGTTCACCTCATCCTCAGACATACTGGAGAAATGATATTCATATCTTGATACGAGAATCAAATTCAGAATTGATTTTTTTATAGGAGGATATATATGACACTACTGAAAACCTCAAATATCACTTAAGCATGCGAGGTTGACTAAATTTTAGTATATATTCTAATTTTAATGGATTTTCAGATGAAAACCGCATAGGAAGTTAAATTGCAGGATGCTAATGAGTTTAGTCAGTGATAATCAAAGCTATGAAAAATCACTGCTCTCATTTACCAAGATTGTGATCACCTTGAAAATTTCCTTTATCTGCATCCACTGTGTATCAGTCTCATGTACCTCAATGACTGTGATTAAATTATTATGATTTTAATACACACTCATACATATGAATAAAATAAACCCTCATTAAGTACAATTCGACGCTCTATCCCTTTTGTCTCGCCATTACAGCAGCATGCTCCTTCAGAGTAAAAATATATAATCTCCGTCCTCATATTCATTTGCCTTTTGTTTCGGATAAGCGACCTTATTCCGTTTCCCGGCCTCGACGCACTTCCTCGCGATTCTTACCGCGTCCTTCTTCCTCCTCCAAATTCATACGCGATCTTTATATTCTCCCAGTTTTTTTGGAAGCCCCAACACTCCTTCTGTCCTTCTTGAAAAAAGAGGGGTAAAACAACAATCCCCCGTATTAAAAAAAATATCATCCTCCTCCCTCTTTCTCTTGCTCTTAAAAAATTTTTTTCCTCTCCCGCCTCCCATATTCCCTTCTCTTTCCAACCCGCCGCCGCTCCGGATCCTCTTATGGGAGAACGTTGCTTTGCCTTAGGGGGGCAGTTTCGCCCCGAGTGGTGAGAGCATTGATGGTGCAAGTATGGAGGGGAGTGGGATGGAAGGTAGAATGGATGGACTGAGTCATTGGAGAGGGGGGGGATGTGAGCTCTCAGAACATTGCGTGAGATGGTCGGGAACTGGGGTTGGCGGAGGGAAGAGGAGGAGGAAATTGAGATTTCACGAGAAGAGAGAAGGAAAGGAATAAAAAGAGGCAAAGAGGAGAAAGAGAGAGAAAGAGAGAGAGGAAGAATGGTATGACGTGGAATGGAGGACAGTCACAAAATGTGTAGTAAAGGGTGCGCATGGAGTCGAAAGCACAACATCAGTCGCTTCTGCCAAAAAGTGTACTCACTCCAGGATTTTTCTCATGATTCGTACTCTCTCAAACAAGTGCGCGTCCGCGCCACCGCCTATTTTCAAATGGGATGACAAAGTTCTCAGGCTTCGGTGTTAAACTGCACTCTAAAGGATTTGAACACATTGAGCGTTTATATAAATAGGTAATATTACCAATTTTTTACATAGCGAGATTCGTTTACACCTACTGCATCATGATGGAGTAGATTACCTGAAGCACAAACACGCTCACAAATTAACAAATCAATGCTTGAAATACAGTATTTCTGTTAAAAATTATCTCATTAATGCGATTATGTCACAATAGAATCTGGTATGATGTGGAACGGAGGACATTCACTAAATGTGTGGTAATTGTTGGCCATGGAGACAAAAGCACAGCATCACTCGCTCCTGCCAAAAGATGTACTCACTCCAGGATTTTTCTCGTGATTCGCTACTCTCTCAAATAAATTCGCGTCCACGCCACCACCTATTTCAAAATGGGATGACAGAGCTGAGTTACGAGAATTACCAAGACACTAAACCCTGGTTTACTTCACAATATTTTCGTTGAAAAACTCTACAAGATTTAAACCAAGTACTCTGAGCGTATACGAATACGTAGTGTGCTCAGAAAATTAAGGTAATTTTTATCTTCATGGGTGGGGAGAGTCCAATTTTCAAAGTGTTTTTATCATGCAGGCATGTAATTCCATCAATTATTATACAATTTTCACTAGTATTTATTTTTTACTCTGTTGCAAACGCTAAGGTTAGACGTATTTTTATGATCTCGGCGATTTTCGTTTGTTAAAAGAAATGGATCAGAGGATGATTGCAAACCAAAGAATGCTCTTCAAATATAATGTAACAAAGTGCGTGAAATAATAACGAAGGCCTATGGTAGGCTTGCTATGAGTAATAAAAGAATTTACGAGTTGTAAAAGTGTTTCCAAGATGGCCGTGAAGATGTTGAAGATGACGAACGCACCAGCACATCCACAACTGATGAAAACGTTTAAAAGGAGAAATAAATGATTATGAACATATTAAATGAGTATAATGAATATCTAATGGGTTCAAACAAATTTTATTTGAGTAAATTTTCGCTTTCAGGAGTACTTCGTCAATTTTATCAAAGCCTACTACATCCTTTGTATCAAGAAATCAATATCAATCATGTACAAATGGAAAATGAGGTTAACAGCGAATATTACTACCACCTATGTTTTAAGATAGAAATGTTTCCATACAAAAATATTTTATGGAAGATACAGCATGAGGAAGCCATTAATTACAATATTACACGATCAAGGAAAATTGCTGAGGAGCAGCAAACATGCTGCACGCCTAAGCGCCTTCAAGTACGCTACTCTGCCATTCACATGAGACAGTGGGGAGAGCTACGCTTTAGGATACGAATTCCAGCATTACGCATGATCTATTTTGACGACATGCCTATGGTCTAAGCAGCGGTTCCCAAACATTTTCTTTCTGCGACCCATTTTAGCCCATGCGTTTTAGCCGCGACCCCCTAAAAATGGTTGTCTAAGTTTAAGTACATAGTTCACATTTATCGTATACATCTCGCGACCCCTTTCCGAACGGCCCGCGACTCCCCTGGGGGTCGCGACCCCCAGTTTGGGAACCGCTGGTCTAAAGAGATACAAAATATCTCAAAATGGATTATTAAGAGCAAGTTTTCTCTGATCATTTCATTGAAGAATTAAATACTAAATTTGTTGATAATTGCAAAAGCCTACTTTGAAAATCACTGACATTGCAGATAATAATTCGGCAATATTGGCGAATATTTTTCCGAAACATGATTAACTCCGCTGGGAAACAAATATTTTTTAGACTATATTAGACTACGGTTAATGACAGATTTTTACCTCCTAAATCGAAAAATAGGCTCATTTTTTCCTAATTGTAAACGTTGCAAGTTTCATGATGCCTTTCGCATCAAAGCTAATACAAAATCGACGTAACAATACGGTGAGCGGGACAAAAAAACTAAGAGTATTTTTATATCGGACACTGTAAAACTGTTGTCCTTTGAAGTTCTTACTAAATTCCGGCAAACATAGGTATTTAGGTAAGGGTAGTCATTGAGAATCCTCGTTCTTTCTTGCCTCATGCTCCAACAAAGTCAAGCATCACATTAATATTCCACCAAATCCAATAACTTGCCCTCACGAAATTCAAATCTTTTTCGCACATTCAGCAAGATGGCTATGCAGAGAACAAATTTTTATACTCGCGCAGCCAAGGTCAGAAAGGTTATCTAACACTGCATGTGATACTGCAAAAATCTAACGATATTTTATATCCTGATACACGCCACTAAATTAACGAAATGAGTACTGCACCTACAATGTATAAAACTTATTACTGTAGAACTTTGAACTGTGGACAGGGACACACTTCAATCTTCATTTAGTATCCATTAAACCTAGCAAATTCATGAAACATGGCTAAGCGTTTGAAATTAACCCAACTTATATGACCTAAATTAAATACATTTTCAAATATCAAACCCATATTGGTGATATACTGTTAGTTAAAATAGTACAATGATACAAAATATTTTCGAAAATTTTACTGTCGCTGTACTGTTTACTGTAAGGTAGAAGAGTAACAAACTACTAAATTAGTATTGACACCCTCCAAGACTCATCCTTGAACGCTATTTCCAATTATTTTCCAAAACAAAATTTCAAAACATAACTGAGTTATAATAGAGTTCACCTGACGCGCAAATAAATAAAAATACTTTCATGAATACATTTAGACAGATATAATTACTAAACAAGTACATGGAATTACATATAATAATAAAGACAAGGTAAATCATTCAAGGTAAAATGGTATGTATAATTGCATTTGAGAATACGCTTTAAGCATCCTGAAAGCTTTTGAAACACGTCGAAGCCTCATCAGTTCACACAAGAGAAAAGATATTTCCTCGTATCACGAGAAAATGTTGGTACGAGTAAAAGAGATTCCTTGATGACGCGTGTTTCACACAAATGGCATCTCAGCAGTCGTTCAATTCAGTAAGATTCTACACAATGAGATTATTCATGACTCACATCGTACACTTAGGATATTTTCATATGATACACATGGAAAAATATACTCAAGAAAGATATGGAGAAGACATGAAAGAACTAAGATAAGTGTAATAAGAAAATCAAACAAAAATATTCCCTCAATGTACTGATTTAAATTACAGTTAGTTTCCTTTTAATGTAAAATAGTAATCCCATGTTTTTCCTTAAACGCAAATTCTCATCGGAATATAACATTCAATTAAAAATTACCACGTTGCTTTCTCAGTCGTAGAAATTTTTAATTTCCTTCGTGCTATAAATAATAATCAAGATGGCACTATTCTTTCTTCACTATTCCACGTAACGTCTTCTGATTTTTATTTCCTGAATCATCCATTGACCAACTATATACAATACGGCTAGGAAATATGCAATTTGGAATTATAAAAGTAAAAAAAGCCAGTCATAGTTAACAAAAGTTTTCTCGAATGAGAGACGATTCCATATCTATTACTGCCACACGTATTCCCCTCTTATGCGAATGTCTTTTACACTTAACATTCATTTGTTTCTATACCTCCCACATTCTCCCTAAATAAGCTAGCAAAATGTATCTTGGAAATCAAGACAGAAAGATTACTAGGCTTAATTCAATGTTTCATGCGGGATCTATTGGAATACATTATGATTACAAACACAATCATCCGCTATATGAATAAGAGAGTTAGAAATCACATCATTTTCCTACAAAAGTTACCGTTCGAAGTAAAAGGATAAACCACTTTCTTATTTAATGTTTACGTAGTTTCCAAAGGAAAATTATGGCACGGACCATAATTCAATGAGTTTTTGTTGTAGTTCATCAAAAATAAAGAATATTTATCAGAAAATTTTTATTATATTTATAATTTAAGCAATAATACTCATGTTTTTCACGACGCATTAGTGTGATCTCCTCCCCTTCTATTCATCAAAACTATTATTACCCGCGCTTCAATTAAAGCACAACGAAACTCCATCAAATATATTTCACGTTCCCCACCTGACCATCTTTCCACTTACTTCACCCACATTTTGCTCACGTACGCAATCCTCGGTACGTATAAAAATCTCCCAAAAAATGTGAGAGCGGCTCATCCGAATTTGACTTTAACAACGGCACTCGTATTCGGTCGGCCAGCTCATCAGAAGCCACTTTTTTTCAAATCCGTTACATCACCCGCTAAGATGAGGTAGATGACCCCTGTGGGTTTTGGTACTCATTAATGTTACGTAATCCTGGCTATTATAAACCCAAATATGCAAACGTTTGGCCACTGAAACATGGCATGTGTAGCGGTATACATTTTCCCCCTAATTTTTCGTAAAATAGAATAGATATGGTATAAAATAATAGATCTATAAAAGAATTTGTATTCGAAACTCAATATATAATATTTCCTAAGGCGGTATAAAGACGGAATTTTCAAACTTATATTAACTATTCTAGCAAGTATAGGAGCCAAAAAAGACCAGTGGTAACCTGCCAAACTTTGATTCACTTTCCTACCAGTCACGCTCTGTCTCTCATTCAAATTCTATTAAAATCAGTATCTCATTTGTTCGAAGCTTCAGATACCATAGTTCACTTCCCACGTCCTTGTGCCTTGTACATTATCAAAGAAACTATGATTATCCACATGGAAAGCTGGTATTACAACCGGTCAGAGCTCAAACGGCTACAAACATAAGACTAATACCAAGGAAAGATTCCAGAAAAGAATTATACTCGGAAATAATGGATGGTAAATACAATCAGTAATAGCTTTGACATGAATAGTGTTCCTACTTTATTTCACTTTTTCGATCATACAAGGTAACGTTGCCTAGCCGAGCCCAAAATGCTTTCTTAGCAACAGATTCGGCAGTAAACTTAGGCTATAACAATTAATTAATGCCCTAATATTTTTCATTCACATTTTCCTAAACTATTAAACTACTAATACGACTGATTATCAATACATGACTTTCACAAAACAAAAAATAACCTATAGATCAAAGCAATCAGAGATTGTAATCAAGCAATATTCCCTGACGAGGAATTTTGCCGCTTACTTTCAACTACACACTCTCAGCCAAGGCGTTATCAAAACAAATGATGGGCAAGGTTTTGCTGCCGGAGAAATAGGGAATATCTCAGCTCAGCAGTGCAAGAAGTTTTCTCTCTTAGGCCATAATTTTTTTTAGAACAAGATCAAAATGACAAACTCCGTTAAAATCTTCGCCGAATGCCACGGGAGCCGTGGGCGTGTAATTTGAGCGCAGCGCAGCCACGGCAGTCGCGTACCTTATCCACCATCGCCATTTACCCAGCGAGGCTCCACGCATTGGCTCGCATTAATTAATTCTTTCCCGCATTTCCCCTCGGACCGACACAGCTTCACTCGCCTTTCCACCATCACAACCGACGCAAACCGTGTAACGTGGGACTCAAGGCAGAAAACAAGCCTAAATTTACCAACTTCAACCTTGGTGAATGCGTGGAGCTATGTTTACCATGTGGATGATAGAAGAAACATTCCTTCTCCATTGGGAGAGGATTGTGAGAGAATGCGATCATATGCAAGGCAGAATGAAATGTTTCTCTACAATTTCAAGTTTTTCACTGATTTCTAAAACGCGATGTTACTAAAATAAACAGTCTACAAGATGTAGAATCGATTAAAGAATAGGTCAATTTTTCACCAAAACCATAACGACACTGAGGTGCAACTCATATCAATACTGGATCATTTCAGCTGGACATTAAATCGGGAAAACTAAACCAATTCACCTAAAAAATGGATAAAAACTCCATTTAACACCTCCTCATATGTAATAGGAATCCAAGCCTACAAAATATACCCAAAATGATGCAAAATTTAGATAAGTGAGAAAGTATACATTCGGAAGGGACTGACATATCGTGCAAGAACTAACTAATCGAGACACCCAACTTTCTCGTCAATGCCTTTTGAGACAGCCGAGGCTACCTCTCATTTAAGAATAGACTCCAGCATATAAACAAACGAAGATCATTCACCCTTACCCAAGTATTTCAATAATTCCTAGGTTCCCGAGGAAAACCAGGAGAGAAAAATTAATCTAAACCCATGATGCATATGTAAAAGGTTAGTAGAAATTACAATCGTTGTTTAGCAAGTAGGCCACAGGTAAGATACTTTACCGTTAAAATGGCAGAAAATTATTTTTGAACGGCAATCACAAAGGCACTGGCTCCTAAATTTATTAACCATAATTTAACTATGCTGATACGTTAATAACGTCAGCTATGTTGAGTTGAGCAGATACATACTCCCATTAAGATGTGACTAATTTAGAGCTTTCTCCTACACTTTACACCCAAAATCTACACGCAATTAATACACTAAGAACCAGCCAAATATTTCGAGGACATTCCTGTAAAGCATCCGACGACCCACTTTCTGCGCAGCAAAAAGAGTAACACGCAGCAGCACTCAGTTGTGATCCGGCATAGGTCCCACGTTAATGAGTTCCACGAAAAACCTTGTTACGCAGCCTTAGCATTAGCAATTTTGGGAAATTCGTTAGGTACTGGAATTAGGATCTTCAAAGTTCGAGGACATTTTTTGATGCAAATTTACTAAGTGAAATGCAGCATTAATTAAGTGTAATGCAGCTAGAACATTTTGCAGAAATGTATAACAATTTTCAAATATGTGTCTCAACATTACTTCCCTGAACATTTGTTACATCTTTTTCAAAGAATAGGATGTCATTTTTTCCCGAAATATAATAGCTATACCATTGCCTTCTTATAACCGCCTTCTTCTATAATATCCTTAAAAATTTCTACAAATTCAGAAAACACTAAAAAGCGTCCATGATCAACCAGAAAGATTAAACCTTAATTCCAACAAAAACTGATCATTCTTGTGATAAATTTTAGCTGTAGTAGAAAATCCATCCCAAGCTACAACCGCGAACTACTGCTAATTTGATTGCATAACGTCCAATTTAAAGTGCAGATTATTAGATCAAATAATTTCCAATAAAGTTATTAAGCACGCTAAGCTAATAGGTAAGTATAATTACATAAGCTTATTTGGACTATGCACAGAACTTGATAATAAAAGTTTATTGACGTTTACCTTCATACTAGTGAAATCAACCTAGTTAGGATATCTTCAACAAAAAATTACTGCTTTATTTTTCCCGTTTCACAACAGACATAACTACGCATAATCGACAACAAAAACTACCAAATAACATACTGGATAAGGAAATATGGTGAGACATATTGAACATATGAAACGGAAAAATACTCATCACATTAATTTATTTTGTTCACGTGTATATGTAGCACACCTTTTTGCGCAGTATGACGAGACTTTTAACAAAGGGACCGCGAAATGAATGTCCTATTTTTCTCAGAAACGAGAGCTATATCACTGGAGAGCATGAAAATGGGCACCTCGCTGATTCAGACCACGAGCCTTTTGACCTTAACTCCAAATATTATTACCGCAAACATTAGCCAGAGTAGCGTATAGTACTTAAGGTACACCTTCCAGACGAATCTCCTGCCGCACACTCCTTTGCAGCTCATCTTCTCGTAACGACAAAACGCCCGGCTCCCTTGCCTTTCCACCAACCCTGCCTCCCACATCTTTACAACGCTGCTACGCTTTCCTAAGCTCGTCTTCCTTCACCGCCTCCTTACACCCCGCATACTCCAAGCACAGCACTCTCCTCGCCTGCCCCCGGTGCCAACCACCCACACGACCCCCACACCTATGCCCACCTCAACCCCTCCCTCCCTTTCGCTCTCCTTTCCTTACCACCTTTTCCCTCACCTTACCTCTTTGCCGTCGTCGAGTCGTTTGGGAATCTAGCCCCTAATGAGATCGGTTCGGAGGGTTAGGTGTGGGAGGAGGAGGAGAGCGTGGTGTGGGAAGAGAGAGAGAGGAAAAAAAGGAGAGGAAGGTTTCGCCTTCGCCTGCCTACCTACCTACTCCTCTCTCACTCTACATCGTGTGAGGTCACGATGTATAAATATCTTAAGAGTGCTCCCCGGAGAGAGGGCGCAATGAGCAGTTTTCCACGGATTGATAGGGCTTCTCAGGAAGAGAGGGTGGCTGGCGGAGTGAGAGAGAGAGAGGCCTGCTAGCATTATGAGGCCCCTCTCTAGAATGCGAACACGGGGCGACGTCTGACCCAATTCCCCCCTCCATACACACCCCTAACCCCCATGAGCGAACCGCCCACCCCTTTCACTTCTTCCCCTCCATCCCCCCACGCGGCCATGCCCTCCCCACCCTCGACCAAGCCATCAAAGCCCCACACCAACATTCAAACCCGCTGCACAACCAACCGACCACCCACCCCACTCTCTTACACATAACATCGTCGTCACTTTGATTCCTAAGAGGAAATGCAACCGTGTGTGGAGATAGCACCCACTCCACATGCACGTGTGTGTAGAAGTGTGTTCGTGTGAGTGTTGGTATATAAGGAGATATGTATACATACATCACACAAGCGAGCAAACGTAGTCGATCCCACTCGGGTCCGGCACCGCTAACCCTTTTGCTGCCACAACAACCGCCGTCACCGAGAGGCAAACATCCCCTCCACTCCGGCTACACGACAGCACCTCCTGGCTTCCCGTCGAAGCCCTTTGCCCCGATCCACCCCCAATATTCATTCTCACACAAGGTCTATAGCTTCCGTCGTCCCCCACCCCGCTAGTGTATATCGTCCCCTACGCCGAACCTTAACCCACGCGCCGCGGTTTTTCGGCTCTGCCCCTAACTTCCTACCCTCCACCCCCACACACACGCGGCTCACCAAATGAATGGGGAGATGAGTTGACGGTGGTCAACCGTCAAGCTATTGACCCATTAAGTGTCCTCCCCCACTAAAACCTCCCCGATTTCCTTCCGAGGGGTTGTCAGTGTCGCTATCCACCCCAGTTACACTTACGAGAGGAGTGGAAGGCGAATTTCTTTGTGTTGGGACAGGAGATAATTCGGGGATAAAGGCCGTGGTGCCTTATCGGTCATTTTCCTGGGGTTTCCAGAGGATAAGATATTATCTTATTAACGGCTAGCGATAGCAATCAGTCACCAACACGTATATAAGATCAGCATACGTGATAAAAAATTTATTACTATGGATTGTAACAAGGTTATAGGGGTAGTTAAGGCAACAGCTGATTCAGCCAACTCTTGTTCTAACGTTCATTAACTTTGTATCGTAACACTTGAGTAATTCTAACTCTAGTTTAAATTTATTACTCGAGCGGTTTTACAGATTTTAAACCTGGACTCCATCAGTTGTCACTATGCTTTCATGTTATTTTTCTTCAAATTTTATGTAATAATACTCTCAGGGTCCTCTATCGGATTATGTAGCTTATACCTATTCATTAAATATTTCAGACAGAGCACTAATCGCAACCAGGCGTTATGAATCATTTACATTTAATAAGCATAAAACTTTATACAAGTACTTCACATCCAAGAGTCTCTAAAAGTCGGCTTCTCTACAGAATATTAATTATTTTCAATTAGATGATCATTATCCTTTGGAACATATCTCAAGCTTTCGAAAACTAATTCCGACGGTAGGTAATATCATTTGCCTTCAAGAAAGTGCAAAGCCGAAATAAAAACACCCCACTTTATTGGATGCTGTCTTATAAAAGAAAATAATAGAAATATCCCCTATTCTGAAAATCTTCCCCGGTTAATTCATTCATTTTCCACATTCATGCGCCTCTGTGTAATATGGCAACATTGCTTTCCTCTACTAGGTGTAAATGCTTGCAACCCGCAACCCGTGCTCTTCATGAGAAATTACCACCGCAGACAGCGGATAAAAATACGGCGTTATAAACATGCATTCATAACTGTTAGTAAACATAAAGTAGGGAAGAACTGCTACTCGGCCGAAATTAAAATTCCCAGTGGAAAGAAACAGACAGGAGAGGACTTAGCTCGAGAGAGACAAGCAAACTTTTTCAATTTCCGGGAGATAGATGACAATGAACCACAATATGTATCCAAGTATGTATATACACGTTCATAGTAACAATATCCGTCAAATACAACAGAATACTTTCCATTTTCTTTTGAGTTTAAAAGTGAAACTTGCCCCTTCTATATTATGAATATTTAGTTCAACAAAATAACACCTTGATTAAGTCTTAAATGATATACGTCCGACCATACGTGCGTTAAGAAGCTACGGGCGCTGAAACTTATAGCCTTTTTTAAAAGCAGTAATTGGATAAGAATATAATTGTGTGTGTGGAGCACAATGGCCAAGAGAATTGGAAGAGAAAAAATAATTTACAGATTGATTTATTTTTGCACTTTTTATAAACTAAGGCATAAAGAAAAACAGCGGTCGAAGAAGAAATAAATACAATACCATGCTAGTTATGCCAAACAATTCTAATAGAAATCATCGGAAGATTTAAGTGGCAGTGACTGAAATAGTGAAGAGCAGAGCTTTATCAAAACAAGCTTGGACCTCTGAAGACGATACGAAGGGAATGTACCACCAGCGATATCCCTATTGTTTTCGACTCATCCCAGAAAAAGGCGATAGGGAAATATCAATTAATCAGAAGCGGCGCATAATTAAGCCGAGAACGTTGGTTTCAGCCTTAGTTACCCACCATGGAAATAAACCAAGAAATAGGGGTCAACCAAAGAGAGAAGTGAGGCAGGCTGGCGAGGAATGACGCCTATCATTGGCTAGAGCTCACCTCCTTACATGACTCTGCCGTGGCCTCATTATCCTTTTCATTCCACTGGCCCTCGTCCGTATGGCTGAGTTTTTTCAGCCTCCTCTCCAGCGGCTAAGGTCATTTCACACCAGTTAGCAAAATTCAAGAAAATTCCCGAGAAGACGAAATTAAGTTGGATGCGGAACCCTAACCAACAACCTTGGAAGATTGCGGTGGAGTGCTCTACAAGCCTATGCGATATAAACATGCCGTCTCGTCCCATTTTTTCATCCCCTTTAACTGTATCTCCTCCGTATAATTTTAACTCAACTCAGTTACGCCTTTTAAAAGGCGCTTCAATAAATGGATTTTTTTCTTGATAATTTTTGCTTACAATGCATGAAAAACTAATGTTTAACACTTGTATTTCATCATTCAAACTGATTTTTAAAAATTCTCATTCAACTATACCCCTTAATTATATTCCGCGGTTCTACGTTAGAAATATTCTAGCATGCGACTCCGTAAAACCAGGTCAAAGAAAGACCGTAGGAAGCTCTATCAGAGCTTATTGTCGCCCTAAATTTGAAATTCTGGGGTACATGTACTACATTTAACAACACTCAGAGCACATAAAATTCGCCGCTAGAAAGATATTTATTATTGACCAGATATTGGAAAAAAAGAAGAGGTTAGTAAAAATAATTCTTCGAATATCAGAATAATAGATGACGCACTGACGACATAAAGCCCTCGATGAAATTTGAAGCACGTAAATATTCTCGATGAAAGTTTTTTTCACGTTACAGGATAATGATAACTTGCTAACAACAATATATTCGAGGATATAGCAACTTTACTGATCGATCGTAAATTTCTTGCATGGCTGCTAGCACCACTTCTGAGTAGATCATGCGAAACACAGTTCGCGCTCATTCTCCACGACGTTCTCAAATCTGGTGAATCATAATAACAAGTAGACGATATATTTCTAGGCTTTCAGAAATCACTCGACGAGGTACCCCACAAAGAAGATGGTATGGTATTTAGAGGAGGCGACCGACAGCTGAGGTCATTTGCGCCATTAGGGAAGGGTGTGGAAGGAAGGGTGGAGAGAAACCCAGCGTCGGCGTTAGCCTGCTCTTAACGAAAGACGCCAAGGGGACCACGGCTTAACGTCCCATCCGACGGACGGAGTGTTGCGCTTGAAATGTCCTCCACACAATATTCAAGCAGGGATCGGGCAGTCTCTGAAAATTCTCTGCCGCTGCCGGGAGTTGAACCCGAGCCCGCCGGGTGGGAAGCCAACACTCTAGCCACCACACCAGCCCGATCCCCCACAAAGAAGATTTTTATACAAATTATAGTCACGCGGGTTAAGCGAAACAGTAAACTGGATACGCGACTTTCTGAGTCATCCCAAGCAAAAAGTAATTCTTAACGGAATCAGCTCACAATATACAATATACACAGCTGTCAGATAAATTATACATAAAATAATATCAGGTGCCCCACGAAAAAGAAAGCGTAATCGACCTACTTATGTTAATTATTTATGATAAGGAACTCTGCTTCCGAATTAGCAGTAAAATACATGTATTTGCTCTCGAAACTATCATCAATTGCAAAATTAGTGATCGCTCTGAATTGGAATTTGCAACATTTAAAATTCTATCATCGGATTTAAACAATGTTCATGCGTGGAGATTAGAGTGGAGTTTAGCATTTGATCAGAGCAAATGCAAGGCTGTACATTTCTTGCTTAGGTCGTACCACAATCCTCAAGAATATGTTGTGAACGGTATTAAAATAAATGCAACAGATGAAGTCAAATACCGAGGAGTTACGAAAACTTCGAACCTATCATCAAGAACACATAAAAGATATAACTGTGGCAGAACCGCGATTCGTCAAAACCTCTCACGGGCGTACAGAAAACGTTACACAGATACTACTACGAATTAGGCTAGGTATCGCTAAAGATTTGCAGGCTACGCGCCAGGCTTAGATTGATGGAGCAATTAAGAATAAATAATCGCGGACAGCATCATGTTAGAACCCCACTACTTTTCCAGGCCCGACAGAAACAAAAAATTAAGAGAGATATTTCGCCGAACGGTAGGAATTCCATTTTCTCCCGAACATAACAGGAATTAATAAATACTATTCGGAACTTATTATGAGCATTTTCTTTTTATTTGTCAACGACTGGTGTCCTATCTCCCTCTTCCACACGCATATTGAGGCGACTTACGGTATGGTATGAAGATGTAGATAATTCCATCCCGTTAAAGCTTCTTCGGACAATGAATCTCTGACGTGAAAGCTCACAAATCAAGCAGGAAAAGTCGCCTTCCAAAAGCCCCCAAGATTGCCCATGATCTTCCCCAACTTTTTTAACGCTCCGACGCGCCCCATGGGTATCAATTTTCGACCCCGACCGGGGGTTGCTCCCTCTTTATTCTTCCCACGGACCTCCCATTGAACATGAGGTCGCCCTCCGCCCCCACTCAACAGAACTTAGATCACAATGAAGAGTACACATAGTTCAAAACCATAAAGCAGCTGGTGGTGAGGTTCCTTTTGATTTCTCGGAGTACGCTCTCAACAACTTCGATATAAAGAGCCAGAAAAATGAAATATAAACGAAACGGTAATTGATACGAGACACCAGAACGCGCTTTTTGATTTTTGACTGAAATTAAAATAACTGCATAGGACGCATTGTCTTCTCTTATCTGGTTATATTGTGTCTTTTTTCGCGACGATTGATTCGCTTAAAACTGTCGTTTTCATTTTGAAATATTCGTATTAATTAGTTAATGTAAATTTAGGTAAGATTTCAAATTTATTTTTTAGACGATGTTAGGCACACAAATAATTTTACATTTTGGATTATACGAATTACACCAATGTCAAAGAGCAAACTCCTGTACATTACCTAAACATGAAAGAATAAACACCAATGGCTTTGTTTGAGAATACTTAAAGCCGAGTGGCATCTATATTATAATTGATGGACACCAACGAACGCAAATAAAATCCGATTTCAAATCAATCTACTGTCAATTGACCTTGCATGGTTTATCAATGACAGGTTTTGGGAATACAAAAAAATAAATAACAGATGAAATAAAACTACAGTCACATAATCATAAATGAGCAAAGGCCAATGATTTTTAGGAAAATTACCAATTCTCTCATTCCATTCATGAGTTAAATAACGATTCGTGAATAAGAGATAACCACATCAATGGATTCACCGATAAAAAAGATTCATAGATGAAACAAAAGCATACTAATTTTTACAGGAGGGCCTTTCAAACATTTTTGCACTGGTGCATTTTTACTTTGGAAAAAATTCCATATTTACTTTGAAAGTAGCATGAATAACTCAAAGATAGCAAAACGAGTAGGTACACAAAAATCATAAATTAGTGCATAATTTATTTAAAGCCATTTAACGCACAAGAACCCATCCATGTCATGAGTTATTGCTAAACGGTTAAATTAAAATATAAAATAATATACAATAAATTCATCAGCTATTTAAAGAGCGAATTAATTTAGCCCCATCGGAAAGGGCTACAAAATCACAAGAATAAGGCGGGTATTGAGTAAAAATTTACGCCAGAATAAGAGCTATGAGGAAGTTGTACTGCCGCCATGCATAACACTTTGAGAAACGTTCTAAGCAAGACCCTTCCCGCCGAATCTCTTCCACGCATGGTATCACAATGATATTTCGATTCACTTTGCGAAAAGCTACAAACACCTTCCTGAAAATGCCATTCCCTGGAAAGAACGCTCGGCGAGATCTGAATGGCCGCATGAAATAATGACATACTTTCAATATCCCATCCCTCCGATGCTATTCCACACACCCACGTTACACACACTTCGACAAACAGAATAGGAGTGTCTCCACGGGCCGTAGAGGTGTTGCAATAATTCTTTTTCCTGCATGGAGCCAGTATTTTGACTTTCTTCCCTGGCGAGGTGGGGATTTTGATTTACGACGGGACCTGATGGTCGCATTATTGCCCTAGGAAAACTCGTCCTTGGGAGGCGGCGCATGGCCTCCGCTAGTCCCAGCCCACGTGCCCACCTTTCATCCCTGCTGCCTACACACGGACGCCAAAACTGTGCGGCCATCCGCCTTTTATTACCTACTGCCTTCTCTCCCTCTCTCTTTGTTGTCCTCCACCTGGGATTAAAGCTTCCCTTTAACACATTCTCTCGCCCCATGCAGTATCATATGTCATTTTTTAGTCAAAAAGATAACAATTTTATAACACCAATATCGCTTTTACGTCTCAATCCCTCGGGTGATATAAAAGCGATGACATTTAAGTGTCACTCTGGGCATTAAAATTTGATAACACTACAAATTTTGAAAATGTGATGTCAAAATATAATCCTGTGTATCAAAATGTGGTACAAATAAATTATCAACTAATGAAGAAAAAGTAGCTGGCCAACTTTTAGCCCGTTCAATTTTTTCACAGCTACGAGGCAAGGCAGTTTGTTTTATTATATTAACACATCTAACATAATAAATTGCCTCAAGAGATACTTTGCTGAAGTTGTAAATATTAATAATGTAACACAAGTGTGAACTCCACACGTATTGTAATGCCTAAGGATTTGAGTTTCGGCAGCTCAGTGCTCTGGGCCTAGAAAATGACACTGAGCTGGAACCTGGGACGGATGATAGTAAGATAAGCTAAGAGTTTACAATTTTGATTCATTAGACGATTGACATATCTAAATTCCTATTCGAAACACATGCACTCGTTTCAAAAGTTAAGAATGAGTATTTCAATTAAGATTTCTCGCCCTAGCACCCACGATGTTTCCCGCGGAGCTGTTTTCCATTTCGACTGGTAGAAGCGGCAACGGTAACCCTTCACTGACATTTTTCGCCGGGCAACAAGGCGATTTATCTTTGTATCCAGATACTCCGTCATCATTGCCGGGCAACGTAGTCTGGCAACATATTTCCAGCGAGAATCGCCCTTAGCGGACGGATTATTCTCTTCCCCGAAGATGATAGCAAGTAAATCGCAAAATTTGTTTCGGAGATATTAAGTGTAATTTTGATTTTCTTTCCTACGGAAATATTCACTTTCGCCGATTAGAAGCTTAACTTAATTATTCGGCTATTTATAAGATAAATACATTCTACCATTACTCGCCGAGAATCAGACCCTTAGAAAATCAAATCATCTTGGGTACAACTAGACACACCAATATTTTCTCCCAACGTCCCATGCATCATAAAACTTGAGGAAAAGCTCACCCAACATCTCTGAACCCGAGAATACGGGCGTACAGACAGTATTACCCAGATGTTAAGCGAATTAGTCCGCTAGAGACTCATAGAGGAAGCGCGCTTGCTCAGATTGCTTGAACTATTGAGAATAAATATCTTTAGGAGCGACACGGAAAACATCATCTTAGAGCCACAATATATTTCCACGCCTGAAAGAAGCAATCAATTCAGAAAGATATTTTTCCGATATGGGAATTCGTTTTTCCCCCGAACCATAAAGGACTTTAATGAATGGTAGTGGTAATTTTGTTTGACCATTTCATTTTTATACGTAGACTGCTGGTATCCTAACACCCCCTGCCACACGTCTTTTTAGGCAGCTTGCGATGTAGTATGTAGATGAAGAAGGATATTCGAGCTTAGAACACCTAGCAGCTCCAAACACCCCTGAACCTTAGTCCCATCTCGCTCCTCGTCCTTCTGCGGCTTTCCAGTCAAACGCCTCCATGCGACACCCGACTCCCTCCCGCGCACCCTCCATCCCCGCTGCTCCAAATTAGTCGCCAGCCCCTCACACACACACTCTCCTCATGCCCTCCCACCTTCTTCACTTTAATCCTCCTCGCTCACCCTACCTTTCTAGCTTTCCTTGCAACGTCCGTCTCTTCTGCAGAGCCAGAAATCCTTCCATCGACAAGATTCTCGCCATCGAGCCCGAGGGACCAAATTTACTTGAGCCTAGTGTACACGTAGAAGTTGACTGCTATATGATTGTAGCTCCAGCACGAAATCTCATAACTATTGTAACAGCGCAGAAGTGTGCCATGAATGCCAATGATTGAAGAAGCAGAGAAACAAAAAAGTACGGTGGAGAAATAACTTACTCTCTTTTTTTAAAAAATTAAATGAAATGTTTGTATGATATTGATCCCAATTCGTCATCATCACTGGGCATCAATCCTAAGATTGGTTTGACTAGCTCTCCTATCAATGCTCCGATTAGCTAATCTTTTCACGCGATCTTCTCTTTTACATCTTTCTTCACCTGTTCCATATATTTTGTTCGAAGTCTTCTTTTTACGTTCTTGCCATCTACTTGTCTCTCGGCGATTGTCTTTATCTGGTCATCGTGTCTGATGTGGCAGATAAGGTTTTTTCCATCTTCTTATCAAGGTTTTCACGCGGGGTTTCCAAAACAAATAAATTTAAACAAAGCTATCCGCAATAAAATTTTACGTATTAACATCGAACTATTGCGATTCATCCTAAGCCATCCTGGCCCTTACTTCGTTCCAGGATTAACTGCTTCAACTTTGCTAAAACATCGAATGAAGACCTCAATCGGTTAGCATTCCCTTCACAGTGCTTTGCAATCTCTATTCATACTTACTTATAAGTTGAATATAATATTCGATTGCTATCTACGAACAAAATGAGTGTAATAATCCTATATAATAGTCGCAGTAGGCCGTAAAATCAGTGGAAAATAGAACTTTTCGTGATTGTGTAGGTACACTCCTCCCGAAAGTCATGATTTGTTGCCTTATACGGGAGGCGCACCTCTTCGCACCATCACAGAATGTGTTTTAAAATGCCTGCCTTTTCAACATATATTTAGGGACCTCGAGGGTAAGGAATCCTGTAATTCTAGTCGTTTCATCTATGAGATGAACTCTGCCTATTTCCAGTGGAATCGGTTGATCCTACGCGCTGCTACCCATAAGTGACCCAGTGCTGGCATAATGAATGCACGGGCATATTTCGACGAACCTGCATTCTGGTTGCATATTTCCTTAAGGCAAAATATTACAAGAGAAAAAAGGCTTTAAAATTACTTCCCTTGCCACCAACCATTAACTTCGCGCGCCCCGTTTAGTCTTCGGTTACAAGCAAAGAATTTACAAACGTTAGAGATAGATCCAACAGTCTTATACCAGCCAACTAGTCTTTTGCTAAAAAATAGAGGTTAAGTCAAAATCGTTTCAACCTGCAACCTTTAGAAAACTGTCTGAATAAATGCTTCCTTAAAAAGTTTTCAAGTGACGACCCACAAATGGAGAAAATTTTCTTTGTTGATGCCAAAATAAACAATAATATCAACCTTTGGATGAGCATTAATTAAGCCCGGGAAAAAATTCTAATATAAATGAGTAATGACCGTTCCAAAATATTTATTTCTGTTATTAATTTATGTAAGGCGACCCTGCAATTACGAAGTTTACATTTTTAAATCAAGATAACACACTCTTCTTCAGAAAAATTTAAATGCGTTATCTAATTGTTCTACCGCCTTTTCCAAAGGACATATCATAATTTCCTTTTATTACTGACATCGCTATATTTTCTCATAATTTTACTAGCTCAATTGTGGGTAGAATAAATGTAAAAATATTAAAAGTAAGATAATTTGCGAAAAATGTGTCCATGAATAAAAATGTATGGCATATTTTCCACCGCAAATCATAGATACTAAGGTATTATTCGGTGAATTGAGAAGAAAAACCGACGTAAAAGGCCAATAGAAGCAGCTTTCGGTGGTATGGAAATAAAGAAAAAAGCGCGTTTATGAAACTGAGACTATCCACCTCAATCATCAAGAGACTGGCAATAGATGTATCCAAAAAAAATATATAAGATAATAAGAACAAAAGTCTCCTCGAAAATAATGCATGCCTTGTCTTCACAAATTGTCCATATAATCGCCGCAAAGGGTACTAAACCGACGATGAAACATTTCCCCAAGGAAAAATTGTAGGAGAGAAATACATGTAATCAAACATAACAATCCCACATTCAGAAAATTACGTTTTCCTATGACGTTGCACTCATCCGTCCCGTGAAATTCGGAGTGATGCAATCTCCCTTATCAGATCCGCCGAGGGGCCTTAGACATTTTAATCCAAGAGAACTCCATTCAGCGAAAAGAGTACCACTCACTTTTTCCTCTCTCTCCATCCGCCAATCGTCCACGAACCTTTCTCCCCCTTCCCTTTTTCATTCCCTCCTAATCTAAATCTACATCTCCTTCGACCGTTTTCGATTCTCTCTCATCCTGTTTGCACTGTAAAGCATGTTCCACGGCCCCTGACACTAACCCCACCACACCCTCAATTTCCGCCTCTCCTACTCGCCCTCTTTCCATCTCTGGTAGTTTCTCCTCGGACAAACACTCAGTAACAGCCCAACCCCCTCAGTTCTCCAGGTCTTCATCATCGCCACTATCCTTGACGAGGGGAAAAAGGAGGGCAGAGGTAGGAACTGAGCAATGAATGTGAGGTGGGGGTGTACAGGGAGTGGAGGGGTAGGCAAGAGTATACACGCGATATCCCTCGTATGGTATGGCATTTGGAGAAGGCAATCGGCAGCTAAGTCATTTGCACCATGACGAAAAGCAAAGATGGGTGGAGAGAAACCTGGCATCGGCGTGAACCCGCTCTTCACCTACGCCAAGGGTACACGGCATATCGTCCGACGGACTAGTGGTGTGATTAATACATAGCTTGCCAATCACGTCAATTGACAGAATGCTCTTTTCAACAAAATTTAAATGAGTTATTGCGTCACAAGACATAATCTATGTATCCATTCCTTGGTATAGTTACTTCCATTCGAAGACGACAGATAGCATAAGCATGCAGAAGTATAATATTTTCAATTATCAGGAGTTGAGTGGTCATTTGCAGTGGATTTTTGAGAAGTAGCAAAAACAACCGGCATACAGGAAATGACCAATGATTTTTGGTCCGGAATGCTAAGTGTTAATAAGCCCTCCAAATTGTTCAAGCAAGGATGGGCCATTCTGAGAAAATTTTTCACCACCGTCCGGATTTGAACCCGGACACAAAGGGTGGGAAGCCACCACCCTAGCAACCACACCGACCCGATCCATGTAATATTCCTCGTTGTATTCTCCACATCACCTCCCTCTGTAAAACAACTTCTATTTTACCTTAGGTCCAAGTATGCCTGTGCGGTGACTGTACAATGCGATCGTTCACTCAAACTTGAAATATCAACCCTCAACACTCAAGCACGAAATTTAAATGCATGAAAATACTACTGCTACTGTACCAAATTTCACGTTGTCTCATCAAATGCAGCGTTTTCATCCGAGCTGCTAAGACTAGTCGAGCGTAGATGATAGATGAACATCGACTTCACCATCTAGCGGTTCATTTTACGCACGCAGACAATAATGCGGACAGATTTATCCGCGAAGATACTAAGTCTTTCTAAACTTAAGTCCCTGCCCCTCAGCAAGGCACAAGCTAGAGAAATTTGATACAACCAGAGTAAGTGGAATAACTTATAAAATAAGCTCCTTTCCGCATTCAATTTGCTTAGAGGAAGAAACTGGCTCTCTTACCCATAAATTATGAAATTCACATGCCTATAGCTCAGCATGGGTTGTACTCCACCTTCACCAATTCAAATCAATCTTCCGGTTGAATCACTGAGATAGCCAGTCAGGAGTAAGGTGCAGTTGATTCGGTGTCTCGTTATCCCATCCATCTCCACGAAATTTTAATTATATAATTAATTTATGGATAAAATAATTTTCAAGCAGCAAAAATATTTGAAAGCATCACAGATAACATGTATTGATGGCCAGACAGCGCGATCATTGGCCCTTGAGTATATGACGCAGTAACGAGCGCACTGACAGTCCCAACGTCTCGCTTAGAGCTTTCTTTTTAATTCATTGCACTATTCTATTTGTACACAGAAAATTTAAAGGTTAAAAAACAATAATTGAGATTGCACAACAATTTACAAGAGGGCGAACGCACCACACACACCAAATCAATTTTGAGGTGAGGTATCGATATAAACTTGAGGATGAAGGTGAGTCATAAATTTTGTTAGTAGGCAGGTAGAAATTAATGTTATAGATTTTTTTAGCACTATTGCAATGATTATGGTACGTTACACGGAGCCAGCTGTCAAAGTGAAGATGTGAGAAAAAAATAAAAGTTAGTATGAGGTAGAGAAATTTATGGGGAACGTTTAAAGTCGTTAAAAATAGTTAATTCAAGTAAACTCATCGGTTTTTAAACATTGAACATTGCCACAAAAATATTTTTAAACATTCTTCACGATCACGGATAAACTCATGATTAATAAATTGCCACAGCACCTCGTTTCTAAAATACGCTTGACAAAGCCGAATTTGGGATCTTTGCGTAGTACCGACTCATTCTGCAAAAACCATTGTCGTCCAGTCAGTCATTAATTTGTGACCACTAATGACAACAATGTGTCCTTTTAAATATGAAATCGGGCGAGTTGGCGCGATAAAACGAGAAACATAACATAAATGTACTTATTCCGCAAAGTGCAGCCTGAAACTTAAGAAATGATGTATCCATGACACTTGCTCTGCACATAGCCTACCTTCTAACTCATACCATACACTCGCTCATCCCTATTTCTCTCTCTTTCTCGCAACTGAAGTAAAAATACTGCCTCCTGAGACCTCCCACCCCTCAACCCCCTCTCAACCCGCCTCCACCCTTCCTCTCACACGTGCATTACTAGAACGTCATTCCCTCGCTCCCCTCCCACGCCGCAAAAAAATAAAGAAAATGTTCCACTCTCCTTCCTTCCCTTTCTTCAGATGAAGTCGTCTTGGGAAAAGGAGAGAGAGAGAGATGCCGGGAGAAAACGGTTTATTTGTCCTTCGGTTGATGTAGCCGGGTTCCGAGAAATGTTCTCGGATCGTCACGAAGATAGTGAGAGTGTGCTTCCCGAGTTTGCCTTGCCCTAGACGGCATTGTCGAAGCACCCTGAGCTTCAAATTATGATCGGAATCTAAATGCTGTAGGGATATGTTATTAAAAGATTTCATAAAATATCCTTTCCGGCCCTGAGGAGATACATCTTTGATAGCATCTCAGTGAAAGATAAGCGAGATAGGATCTCATTTAGTAATAAGCGAGAGAAGGCAAGGATGGATAAAAAAGATTAGTGAAAATATGTTATTTATAGTCTCTCTTTCATCGCGCTCAAGTACAGGTATTCTGCCAAATTTAACACCATATTTTCATGGATATGGACATTTTTGGGATATAAGCTCTATCGTAATTTTGCCACCTCAAAGAAAGCCCTCCTCCTAAGCAACTCGACAAGGTAAATTTCATTGAAAATGAAGTAATATAAGTGAGTGAAAAGGATAAGTAACCGGAAAAACTATTTGTCAATAAGAGAAATTGAAAAAAATGCTACCGAACAGAATCAGTTTATAAGTATTTTAATAATTCAAGGATGAAAGAAAAGATAGCACAAAAAACATGGAAAATACAATATTTTGTGCAGCAAGTATTAGAATAAAAGAAATATCAATTTGAGATGGAGCCAACGCATTCAAATATTTTGCTTCAAATTAAAAATAACATCTCACAAGACTTATGTAAACCAAGTCTGAGTTGTGACGAATCATCATTTGAGAGTCAAGAAAACGCAGTATTAAATTCAAGAGAAAAATAGATGAAGAACTAGTATCTTTTGCGGTTAAATATTCTGGACCTATGGCGAACGTTCCCTTCTTAAAGCCCACTAGGCTATAACAGAAAGGTACCTTTCTAAGTCGATGGACTCTAGTAGTTGGAGACTGCAGCTTTCACAAGAGCTGGTGAGCAAGAGTCCACGAGAAACCACCCCTATCTCACGAGTTACGTGACTTTCTTGGAATGATTCCCTTCCGGGAAAATATGCACGGAAGTGCTCTTCCTCTCTGAAGGAATGAATGAATCCTTTCATAACAATATGAGGCTCAGTGAATTTACCTTTAAAACTATGAAGTAGTGCAAACACTGTGTTTTTTTCCAAACACAGTCAGAACACATAGTTAGGGAGATATCTGAGTTTCAAAAAATATCCTCGATTCATATTTCTGCCACCATTTCTTCAAGATGTTTCTTACTAATTATAGTGCACAAACAAATTTATAAATCGAGGCCTTGGCACACATTGCTTACAAAAAAACAAAGGCTTAGTGAAACGATACCGATTCCGTCATTAGTAATATGAATAAACAACCACGGCGAACTCTAAATTTGCGTTTAAATAAAATTCTGACAAACCGAAGCTATAAATTTTCCAGTTCATCCGAATTAGGATCCAAAATGCTTTCAAAACTTTCCACCTTTTGTTTTATAATAATGCCCTGTATTCGAATGCATAAATATTCTCTTGTAGACCTAAGAAAATGTGTTTCCTCGTAACTTTTTCTATGAAAACCTCTGCAGATTAGTGAATGGGGTTTGTTTCGTGAATAATAAGGATTAGGGCAAAAACACAACCACAAAAAAGAGCAGGCATGCATACATACCCATCTAAATGGGCATCAGAAGGAAAATGCTTGAAATATTAGTAGTCAAATGTTGCACGATTACTTTCTTTTCTCAATTTGAAAGCAGCGATATTCAAATTCAACGCATGGTGAATTTCGTTAAGTCACCAAATGGAACATTCACAAACTTATTCAAAAGCTTAATTCTGGAAACAACGAGGACAACTAAATCACTGGACAATATCGTGATCTTTCTTTCCAATGTTAAAAATTTCCAACATTGTAAAGCAGCAAACTTTCCAAGTTACAAAAGATTTCAACGTCCTTTTCTGGGCATATATTCTCATATTAAAAAGACTGAAACAGGAAAAAGCAGTCTTGACTAATAAACTACACCCTTGACTCACCAAGTGAGCTCTCGAAATCTATAGATTCGGCTTCAACTTTGTGAAAATTCATGTTGAATGAATATAAACACTTTTGGTAACTTTGCACTGAATTCGAATGAAGTGAAAATTTACGAAGTGTGTTTATATTCATTCAAGTGAGCTCTCATTTCATACAGATATGATGCCTAATACACTTATTATTATGAACAGATAATTAATGCAAACGTTGCATAGGATTCTACCGTTGGACAAGAAAGAATTAAAGGCAAAAAACAATCAATTGACCACTTAAACATTTTGATTTAGGTCGTAGCTGAAGGTTGGGATTGAACTTGTGTAAATAATGTATTTGCGTCGTCTTCCTGGAGCGCACGCGGTACACGGGCAGCTGAGGTAATTTCGCACCCACTAACACGTCGCGATTTGATTTATGAAAACCACAATCACCGCGACGCTCTCACGGCGGAGTGGGATAACCTGACCATCAGGCGAGCTGGCGGCAGCACCACGCATAAGGCAACCACGGTCGCCAACGGAATAGGACTACTATCATATCAGTCAACTGTAAACCGAGGATCACCGGCTCAGTGATTTAACCCGTAGGTTGTTTTGGAGAAGCGAGGGCAGAGCATACCACAGACTAAGCCCTACGCATGTGAACAAACCGAGGATTGACGATTATAAATATTCGGATCACAACTTTTAAACTTGGCAATGTGGAAAAAAAACAACAGCATAATCCAGAAGATGTGAAAGGACGCATATAATTCTGTATTCATAAAATAATGTTTGCACACAAAACTGATATTATAATCTAATAAAACCTATTGACAAAAGTATTTGCACATGCCTACTTGGAAATTGGCAGCTTATATTTCGAAGGCGTATGAGTAAAACAAAGGCAGACGGTTAGACTCTGATTTAATTTTCAAATTTTTGACGGCATAATCCAGCAAAGGAATTTTTGTCAATGAAAATGTAATGAAGATACTGATTATAAATTCCAATGAAAACTTTTAACGAAAACATTGTACCATACTTGAAAACAGACTGCTAACACATATTAAATTAGTCAATTAATCGCCCAGAAATGGTATTGCAAACATATAGTACCACAACTCAACAATCACAAGATCGATTTCACAAATATATAACTCTTCTGACATGCACATTTTCCATATGCACGCGTCTACTCCATTATATCCTAAATAACTCGTCCCTTTCAACCAAATCGCGGCTTTGTTTCATTACATACCAAACATAAAAATAGCATATAAAAATTACCAGGAAAATATTAAAAGATTGAAATAAGATCACTACCATTATTTGGCAAGGCTATTTGACGCACACTTGACGAAACTGGTTAGAAGCATAATTCAATAAAAAAACTTAATTGCCAATTCATTCGCTACCCCAAGAGAAATTTCCAATATGGTAAGATCAACGCCTTTTACAATTGAAAACCACTGATTCTATCATCGGGGTGTTCCAAATTTTCATAGTAATCTGATATTAGTGAATAAAATGATTTATTATAACTAGAAGCAATTCACTACTACTCGACGGTTCCAGGATTTTTAGACTATCTGCATTTGAACAGAAGCTTAATACGTCTTACCAACAAATTAATATTGATACCAATCAATCTTTTGGTATGTTTGCTCATGCAAGCTGTTAGAACTTCACCGTTACCGTAACTCTCGCACCCTAACGGATGGAAAATTTCACCGCAACTTCCCCTTTATCTATACTCAGAAATATTAAGTCACACACGATGGGAAGCAATGCAGTGAATTTCTCATCGACGCGATCGTTCCGCCGCATCATGCAGAGAAACAGGATTCCAATTCGCAGTGCCGACACGACTCACCCGGAAGTCTTGTATCGCTCCACGCCGCTCTCTTGTGAATCTCGAGAACGGCGGAGAATGGAACGACGAAGGAGTGGTGGAGGGGGGGGAGATGGAGCGAAGGAATCGCGGTGGCAAACCCAAGTCATCAAGATGTCACCTCCTTTCCACTCCACCCCTCCCCCTCCACCTTGTGTCGCATCGAACCACCTCAAAGGAAAGATGCCCCCCTCCCCTCTAGTTCCCCCCTTACCCTCCTCTTCCCCATCCCCTGAAGATGCTCAGCCTTTTCGTCGCCCCACACTTTCGACTGGGGCAGAGACGCAAGGGTAGGTTGAAGAGAGGGGAGAATGGGAGGGTGGTGGAAAGAATTCAAAGGTGAGCGAACAACGCTTCGACAACCTTCGGAGAATGATCGAAAGATGAGGGGAAGAAGAAAAAAAATAAGGATTTGATACGTGCCCGTGGACGTTCACGAGATGGAAGATAAAGATGAAGGTTTTTTTTCCTTGGAGCCCTGTCTCTTTTCTTCTATTTTTTCCGAAGCAACTTCCCTCTCTCCTCTCTCTCTCCAAGACGGAGAATACAACAAATTTCCTTCACGAATCCACTCAAATTCTGTCCACAGCTTCTCTCAAAATACTGAAGATACGTCTTAATACCTGGCATTAATGGGTAAAAGAACGACGTTATCAATCGATTCCCAGTCAGTGATTACGATTTCAATAATGGTGGCGCAATGTTTTTGACTCCAGAAAAAATTAATCGTCTTTGGTTGATATCCTTGAATCTATTGGCCACAATCTAGCTCAAAATAAGCAAACATTCGATTCGAGTCATCAATCGGATAATATAAAGTACTTCTTGCCTTGAAATTCCGATCCATTTAAAGTCCGATTCCTTACTAAGATGAAATCGAAAAAATTACTTCATTTTTGGCTACCAACCCCATAAATACAATAAAATTTAGGAATCATCGTATAACGATGCTGTCCAATAATGAAAACCCTTTTAAAGTTCTCATTTTGAATATTATTCCATAGTGGGACATCAATGACGCTTAAAATATTGACATTACCATTTGATATTTGATTACCAATAATAAAACACGCAACCAAAATGAAGCATTCATAATCTCATCGACAAATAAGGTACATTTTCCGCATTTATATTATAGTAACAAGAAAAAAGCATCTTCATAGTATTGGACTACACAAAATCTAAATTAATGCATATGAATGACATAAAGAGAACTCTGCTATATTAACACTACAGCACTAATTGAAGAGCATAGCTAGCAGCAATTATTAAATAAAAGTACATATCATACTTCGAAGGTAAAGCGTAGAAAAGGAAATATGAAGGTGCCTCACTGCCCACAAAAAAACGCAGTTTGCGACAAAATCCATATTGAAGTAGATAGGTACGCTATAATTTAATATCGTATATCAACATTGGCATCCATCAAAAGCGCGGTGTTTTAAAACAATTGGCTTCTGCCGGAGAAAATAAATACGTACATATGTTTCAAGTAGTATACACTCCCACTTTATATGTTCTACGCTGTGTTTCTCGAGTCAAGTTCCCCACTTCTACCGAGGGCCTTTTCGTCGTGCGCGTGGGTTGAAGAACAGATCCTCGTCCGTTGATAGGAAGGAACGAAGCGGAGCGAGGGAAATTTTGTGGTAAGTATGGAGAAAAAATATAAAAAACAACAAGAAAAACAAGCGAAATACGTTAAAAAATATATTATACTCGTCCCTCGGCCGCGTATTATTCGCGGGGAAATTAAGTCGCGACCAATTTGCCCCGCGAGTATAAAAAAAAGTCTGAAATTGTCGAGACTTGATGGCGGTGAAAAACCAGATATTCATTAAGTTTTCCTTCCTGTTCCGACGCGGAAAAGCTAAAAGTAGTGAGCGCTGGGACTTTTCCGAGATGGGGTGGGAGAAAGAGAAAGAGGAAAAGCTCATCGAAGAGGAAACGAGAGAGGAAACAACTCCTCGTGCCTCGACAGTTAAGAATAGATGAAGAAAACAAGGGAAGAGAGAGACGCGGGGGAGAGAACACCCTGGGAAACAACAAGTAACATCAAGTACTTTTTGACTGTCAGATCAGGTGTATTACGGTCCATAGACTTATGTCTTCCCCAGCGAACTCGGTTCAAAACTTTCAAAATTCGAGATTTACTTCATCTTGAACGACGACAAGTTAAAAGTCGGCTTTTCTAATAAAATTAGGAGTAATTCAAACAAAGCGATGAAAAAACATAAAATGTGATATGGATATTATTTGCCTTATGAAATAAAATTATAAGAAATTTTTCTCGCACTTTTTTCTATTTACTTGGATCGATGAGTTCTTATGTAACATCAAACCTTTTTCTGTAAGATGGATTCACAATTCATCGTCAGTTACTTGGGTTAATCTCGACTGTCCTAAATTAAGTGCTGACGTCTCGATCGATTTTTTCAATTGGCTCTGTATGTAGCAATGCAATGCTGATTCCACCATTCTGTAATATTTCAATTGGATTTCTTGATGCTCCAGGATTGGCAGCCAGTAAATAAAATATAATTTATTTTAAGATGATGAATTTTGGAAGCGCTTATGATAAATCTTTCAACATTACTCCTCAATAGATAATGGATACAAAGGTATCTGAAAAACATGCTATTCTTTACTGTCGGGAGTAAATTCTAGCATATCGGAAAAATTTCATCGGCACTTTTTGAATGGCTCTAAATAAATGACCAATCGATGCAATCGTTTACTCTGCCTTACTCTGCCACTCCTTGCTCTGATTATACTGCGACAGCCTTTGTTTCCACAGCCCTTATGAAGAAGGATAGGTATGGTGAAAATCGCTGTTGGAACAACCCACATTTCTCTCTGAGAACGGACCATGGGTCAAACCAGTACTGGAGTGGTAAACATTAGTCGGTAAGCAAGGAGGAATGCCCAATCAACTCGAGGTTTTCCATTCCTGCACAGAGGAAACTGGAGCGATGCGGGAGGGAATGCGAAGGAAGAAGAGAAGACACGAAGGTGACGAGGAGGGAGATCGTTAAGACGGGGAGGGAGTTAAGGCAGGAGAAAGGTTGCGGTGAGACAGAGAGAGAAGGCGGCGAGCGAGAAGGAGAAACGGTTCTCCTTGCTTCGGGACGAAAAAGTTTGAACACCCGTCCGGAATCCTTTGAAAAGCAGACCCTTCCAACATACTCTCCACCTCCTACTTGAGTGTCGTTGGTGGTGGTGCCGCCTGAGACCCCCATCGTCCTCCCGCTGTCCCCTCCGCTCCTCCCGACAAAAGCAGTCCACAACCCCTCGGCCTCTTTTCTCTCGCCCTCCATCCCCTTCCGAACGACTTTCTTCTTTTCCCTCCTAACCTAGTACTGTCTTTCTCTCCCTTCACTCTCCGCTCACCGTTTCTCTCGCCGGCACCCACCGACAGACCGCTCTCCTCCCCTCCGCGCAGACCCCGCTACCTCGTGTGCTCAGTGAATGGATCGCCGCGGTCGGAATGGACTGAGTCACAGTGTCATGTTTTCGGCCAGCGGCCTCCGCACCGGCGGAAGAAAATACTCAGACTGGGTAAGGGAGAACTGCGGGTAGAAAAATATGCCCTTTGATCCATCGTTTCAATTGCACCTCAATAAAATGCGAAACTTGGCGATACTTCCCACGAGAACGTGCAGAGTGCACACGAATAGCTTCGTATTAAGGTAGAACAGGGTCATTCTCTCAGGTTAGAAATTCAGAAACAAAAGTAAGTTGGTGAACAAGTCCTTTTTCAAGAATTGCAGGGTTTATATGAGGGAGACACAATTTGAAGACTAGAGTCCATTGAACTTCGCAGAGCCCAATCAACTTGCTAGCTTAGCAGTTTTGAATATCTTAGAAGTTTTCCGACATCGGTCCATAGTGTACTAAGGTCGGTTTTATAATATCCGATTAGGAGCACCCATCAGAGTACTCTCTTCCCCGATGCCACGGGGTTCCCACTAGTTCTAGCGAGTCGACGAGGTACAAATGGACAGCGATGGAGTCATGTTTTCGGCCGTCGTGGCGGACCTCGCAAGGACGGAAGAAGATACCGCCCGCGGACTCTCCCCAGAAAGTGCAAAGATGACCCGCTAGGAGATAAATAGATATGCAGATTGATCCACCGTGTCAATTGTGTCCACAAAAATTGTGGCACTCTGTTCCACATCGCACTAATTCATGGTGAATTCTCACGACTGCTTTGCTATTTTGTAAACTCAAGAATTATCTGATTTTATATTAGGAAGACGCAATTAGAGTAATTAAGGACCCAAGAATACCAAATAATCAGCAGAGCACACAGATCATAAAACAATAAATATTACAGGGAGTTGTTTCAGGCTTAATCTGGTAGAATTCTAGCATATTGGTGAATCAAAAATTACTGAAAATTTCCAAAAATACTTTTACAATTAACTCTAACATTACTAGATTGTCCGCGATATTTATTTTTTTGTCTAAGCTCAGCCGGAAAACCTAAGCTGTTGAATGATTCCACGTGCAGATCCAACGTCAGCCTCACAACTGAATCCACTGTGAGGCAGCGTCGGGGAGGGAAAAGATCCAACTAAGTACCTACAAATGCCTTGAGAGCTGATGCAGGCACTTGCGCTCCCCATTTCGAAAATCTTCCTCCACCTACATCAGCCCAGACATCCACTCACTGGGACTCAAGCCCTTGTACCCCCGCACTGCGAGAAGAGCGAGTGTCAAAATGGATCGGACGGGGAACGCATACCTACCGCACACATGCACGAAGGCGATAGAAGGGCAAACAGGATGGAAAAATTTTAGCAAGTGGATGGCCGAATAAGAAAACTGGGGCACAGGAAAAGTGGGACGCACGGGTGGGGAAACTTTTCTCGAACGCAACTAGGAGCGGATAATGCGAGATTTATGACGCGAAGAAGCACTTCTTTCCACTGAACCGCTGCGCTGCCGCGAATAAATTTTAGTATAGGGAGCAAGGATCCAAAACGCATACTGAAGAGTACAAGGATTTAAGGGAAAACGCTACGATGATGGCTCGCATTGGCTTAAGGCCTAGGCCACATGGGCACCGTCTCATTAGTGGTTGCTTATAGGCGCAAGAGACCAAAAACTGAGATGATCTGCCGTTGGGGAAATATTGGGCAGGTACCTACGCATAAAAGAAACATGTACTGGTAGAAAATCTGAGTCAGCCGATAGTTTTTCCCTTAGCAAAAGGAAATTAATCTATATCATGAACTTCTCGAGTTTTGGTCCGATTGGTACGGTCCACGCTTGCCAAACATCCAATGCATTATTCGATTGCCGTCCTAGGAGATAAGGTCACGTGAGTGAGAGCTGACGATCGAGATGAGTGTTGAAACATCACGACAAATAAAGGTAGCAATGTAAATCGGGAACTTTCTGGTGCATATCTTCACTACACAGCCTACGATTATTTGAGCATTAAATCTAACTTTCGCTTACCTTATACTCGAAAAACTTACCCTTATTCTACGCGAAGAGTAAACCTCAATGCTGGAACGAATTATAAAACTAGGCATTCATGACTAGAAAAAAATAGAGTTCCTATCCTAGAGAATTCAAACAAATATAATATTTTAACCAATGAACTTATCCTGGGTGTACGATTTTGTGCTTGATAGACTTCGAGAAAAATTGTTTGTACCCTCTTCTCTCCATTTATCAAATTTATTTTTGAATTAATGCGCAAATCTATATTAGCGCTCATTAGCTCATAGGAGTTTAAATTTATTTTCGTAATGTGTTTGTACTTTATGTAAAAATGACATCGCGATGATTCGAATATACGCATATAGCTCGGGAAAGTGGACTTCAATATATCACAAAGGAAGTTTATATTGTTAGCAGCGTTTGAATTCGGCTAGTATCACGGCGGAGGGATACGTCGGGCTGACGACGGATGTGGCGGAAGGAGCGCCGCTAGCGTGCGCGAGGAGAAGGAGAACTGACGACGAGCTAGCCTGTCCGGAGGCGGCATATTGTATGCGAGCCCTGGTGTGAGCACACGCATGGTCGTGTTGTACTTGTGCAAATAAATGTGTAAATCCGAGAGTCTCGTGTCATTTTTAAAATATCTAACAATATAATGTATTTTACTCAATTATTGAAAGGAAAGTGGCAGGCTTTAACATCAGGGCCCTTTATCTCGTTGTGGACGCAACTTTGCTTTTTCCCCAAGACCATAGCTTGGGTTGTGTTCCATTGATATTCCCACAAGTTATTTAGCAAAAATTTAAATTGGTGAAAAACTTTGCTCATTACAATAAGAATGATAAGTATCTAACGGAGAATGAGGCGTTACCAGTCATTATATAGGCTTTATCTGGAATTGGGGAGCTAAATATGACAAAAAATGTTATAATAATGTTATTGGATAGCGCCATGGTTGATAACCATAATCGTTCGCCTGACCTAAGCAGCATTCATCTACACCTGCGCTCAAATCGGCGACCCAACGACGCAAGAAACATGGACACCAAAGGAGCAAATTAGCGTAGTTCGATAAGCCTAATTTTAAAGATTATTCCAGTGATGGTAGTTGTTAGCGAATGCCAACTCATGGAATATCTACCTCATGATACCGAAATTTCCTCGCTTAGTTAAAAGCTACCGTTTCCTTAAACGCCTTCTTGTAATACAAACCTGTACTGTACTAAACGACCAAACATGAGGCTATTCACCTATTGCAAGAGGTGCCGAGACAAATATTGAAAATGTTAACCGTGACGGCATTTTCGATCAGAAAATTTTCACAAACATACTAAAAAATTTTATGTAAGATAATGATGATATCCAGTCATAAATGAATAAATTCATATCAAGAATCTTATCAGGCCAGAAGTCATACAGATTTAATTCTATTTTCATGTACGATGCATTTGATTTTGAAAATTTGTTTTTTTTTTTAAGTACCGTCTTTATTTATGTCTCGCGTCCAACATTTCATCCAATTCAACAACCGCACCCCCCATCATGTCTAAAACCTCCAACGTTTAATGAAACCTTCAATTGGTTTCCTCTCATTTGTTCTCGACGGTCGCCTGTGGAACACCGGAACAAACCGAACACCTCAACCCCTACTCGCATCGCTTCAGCTTCAATCAAGCTAGATGAGACCCCTTTATGTTCCTTTCCACATCCCTCCTCTTCCTAAGCCCTTTCCGGTTCTCTGAGAACCGCACATGAGTATTAAAACTACCCTTCTACCCTTCGGTCATTCCCTACTTGTCCTTTGAGTCCCCTGTGGTGTTCATAACGAGGAAACATGTGAGAACTTTTACTAATTAAAAAGAATGGTTTAGTATAAGTAAATTTAAAGAACTAATTTCAACATAAAATTTAATGTATTACCGAGTTAAAAAAATACATAAAACCATGTTTTAGCATTTAAAATAGATTTCATTACCACCAATGCTAAGACCTTCCATTAAAGGTAGTCAACTATGGAGCTATCCAGTCACAACTTTATTTTACAGTTAATCAGAATCAAAAACGTTGTCCTTACATTAAATAGCATCAACGTGCAAAAAATAGGAATTTTTGTTGTGGCTTTCATGCCATAAATTTCCCCGAACCCGCGCACAACAGCCGAAACTTAAGTTCACAACCCACAGATATGGTGGAACTCCCGTTGTGCACACTATATCCGAGTAAAAATTTAACACTAAGTTGAATTCTAAGTTATTTTTAAAACCAACTGAATCGATTCAAACATTCAACTCAACCATTCCTCTTAAAGGTGTAGCTTCACCCCTTGCCCTTGCTAATAAGCATCAATAAACAAATGATGGAAAAACCTTTTCATAAAATATAAACAAAGAATTCCACACAACATTGGAAGACCAACGAACTACTTTCTTAGGAAATTACAAACTAGGTGAATTTAAAAATGGTAAATATGAGTGCGTTCTCTTTTCCTGACGGAAAAACAGAAGAGCGATGTGGAGGGACATATTTTAACCGAAGATCTATGGATTCTTTCTACAACTGAATGGAATCGAGAAAAAATACACAAAAATAACAGCCGTAAGTAATAACGAGTCGATTGGGTGCTTGAATTCTTCAAGCGGGTGTGTAAAGGGTAGAAGATATGGAGGTGTCAATTGTAGCCTAGTCCTGGGTTCTTAAGTTGGTAAAAAGTGTGACAATTTCACCACGTAATGTTAAAGCAATTCGACATATTGTATGAAAACGCATATGCGATATAAATCTAAAGGTAGTCCATTCTCTTCATTAATTTCTACTGGGAAGTAAGAGGAATACTAATGTACACACACACTTCAAATTTCATTGGTCTAACTGAAATAGTTATGAAGATATGTCACTTTGAATATTTTCTACAGTAATCGAATCGAACTTTAAAAAAGTGACATCTGTTTTGAAAAATACGAAAATCTATTCATAATTTTATTATGTTACCCATTTCTATTCATTATATTCATCCACTATCTATTACCTTCTCAACCATGCCCGTGGATGCTAAATTCTACGTCATATAGCAATTCGATACATTTTAAGGAAACGCAGATTCGATATATATCGAATGTGAGACTACATAAAAAACGTATTTCCGCTGCGCATTATGACGAATACCAATATGTACCCATAATCCATATTACATTCATCAACCTCAAATACTTATTAAGTAATATTAATATTCGTATTTCTAATAATAATCAAATCGAAGTTTCGATTAAACTGACATCTTTACAGTAAAATACTCACAGCTATAGATAAGCATTTAATTATATGGTCATCCACTATCTATTACCTTCACAACGTTGCCCGTGGATGCTAAATTCTATGTGGTATGGCAATTCGATATATTTTAGGTAAAAGCAGATTCGATATATATCGAATGTGAGACAGCATACAGAATATATTTCCCCTTTGCATTATGAGGAATACTAATATGTACTCATTTACCAAATATCATTCATCTACCTCAAATACTTATCATGTTATGTCAATATTCGTATTTAATGTAATAATCGAATCGAACTTTCGATTATACTGACACCTGTACAGTAAAATTCGCAATGCTACTGATTCAAATTTCCTTCTGTGGTCTTACACTATAATATTCCCCCTCAACTTTGCCCGTGGATGTTAAATCCAATGTATTATAGCGATTCGATATATTTTAAGAAAACGCAGATTCGATATATATCGAATATGAGACTACATAGTAAACATATTTACAAAACACATTATGTGTAATACCATGATGTATCAATTCACCAAATTTCATTGCTCTAAGAGTAATACTTATTACGTTATGGCAATTTACGTATTTGGTAAAATAATCGAATCGAACTTTCGATTATACTGACATCTGCACAGTAAAATGCTCATAACTATTGATTAGAATTTCATTCTATGGTCGTACACTATCTACTACCTTCTCAACTATGACCGTGGATGCTAAATTCTATGTGTTATAGCAATTCGATATATTTTAAGGAAAGGCAGATTCGATATATATCGAATGTGAGACTACATAGGAAACATATTTTCCCTCTACATTATGAGGAATACCAATATGTACTCATTTACCAAATTTCATTCAACTACCTCTAATACTTATCAAGTTATGTCAATATTCGTATTTGTTATAATAATCGAATCGAACATTCGATTATTCTGACACCTGTACAGTAAAATGCGCATAGCTATTGATTAGAATTTCATTCTATGGTCGTACACTATCTATTACCTTGTCAACTATGCCTGTGGATGTTAAATCCTAAGTATTATTGCAATTCGATATATTTTTGGAAAAAGCAGATTCGATATATATCGAATGTGAGACTACATACAGTACGTATTCCCAGTGTACTTCATGAGAAATACCAAGATGTACTCATTTACCAAATTTCGTTGGTGTAACGAAAATACTTATCAAGTTATGCCAATTTACTTATTTGGTATAATAATCGAATCGAACTTTCGATTACACTGACACCTGTATGGTGAAATGCGCAATTCTAATGATTCAGAATTCTTTTTACGCTCATCAACTATTTAATACCACCTCAACTTACCCCTTCGATACTACATACTATGTGGTATAGCAATTCGATACATTTTAAGAAAACGCAGAATCGATATATATCGAATATGAGACTACAGACAAATTATGTTTTTACAGTGAATTATGAGGAATACTATGATGAACCAAATAACCAAATTTTATCGGTCTATGAAAAATATTTAAGAAGTTATGCTACTTTACGTATTTGGTATAATAATCGTATCGAACTTTCGATTATGCTGACCCCGGAACTCTGAAATACGCAATTTCATTGGTTGATATTCCATTTCTTGGTCTTTCTCAATGTTAGGCCGGCACATCCGCCCCCATTTATGAATATTCCAAGTACTTATTAGCATTCGATAAAATACAATAAAACGTAGATTCGATATATATCGAAGGTTAGCCCACCAGCAGTAGTATGTTTAACATTGCTCCGTGAAGAATACCAAGATGTACCATTCCTGCAAATTTCATTGGTCTACCTGTAATACCAACCAAGTAGTGCAAATTCGCGTTTTTCAATGGCAGCATAGGTTAGGCGAACAGGCAATGGCGGCCCTTATATCAAACTCATATACCCACCAATGGTGCATGAGGCCTAAGATAATAATTTGAAAACAAAAGAGCAATGCATTTCGAAGAATGGACCGCGATGGTTGATTGGGTATCGTCCCATACTAATCGTATTTCTCCCGTCTACTGCCATGCTCCCTCCTATAAGGCGATGCGCGTTTTTCTTACCGAGTCCGACCTCAAGCCGTTTGGCGGGGAGGAATGGCGGCGATCGCCGGGAAGCCAAAAAAATAATTTGGGAAAATTTCAAAATGAAATAATTCATTAACTATTACAGTACCTAATTAAAAAAGAAAACCCAAAGTCTACCGAGTAGGTAGGCTTGTGCCAACATCTTCGCGAGCTACATAGCTTAAGTTTCGTTCGCCAGCTCTCAAATCGAAATCACATAAGAACGCGTGTAAATCGATATCTCGAAATCGGCTCGACTTGGAAGCTTCTAACCCATGCCAAAAAAATCGGCCAAAAAACTAATGTTTCCCATTTGGATCTCGTCCGCGTGCGGCGATTTAAAGTGGGTCATATCGCGAATTTATTTTTTTTCCATAAGAGCCCATGTTAAAGTAGATCGATATATCTCGAAAAGTATCGCACTTTTTGGCATTTTCAGATTTTTTCTCCCGATGAATATTTTTTTAGTTTTACCACAAAAAATCTCAGCTCGATCGGCCCGGTAGTTTGGGCTGCTAATTATGGTCAATCACGCAATTTTAATGAATTTCCAGCTTTAAATATATAACGAGTATATAATGCTTGAATTCTTCAAGCGTGTCGTGGTGGGTAAGGAGATATGGTGGTGTCATAAGTAGTTGTGTCTTGGGTCCATAAGTTGTTGAAAAGTTCGAAAATTTCACCATGTCAAAGGTAAAGCCAGTCGATTAATTTTATGAGAACTCATATTTGATATTAATTGGAACTTAGCCCATAGTCTTCATTAATTTCTATTTGACAGCAAGTGGAATACTAATATGTACTCACAAACGAAATTTCATACCTCTAACTGAAATAGTTATGAAGATATGTCAATTTGCATATTTGCTACAATAATCGAATCGAACTTATGAATAAAGTGACATCTGTATTGAAAAATACACAAATCTATTCATACTTTCATCAAAATATCCAAACAAATTCATTCTATTCATCCATTATCTATAAACATTCTCGAATATGCCCGTGGATACAAAATATTATGTTGTAAAGCAATGTGATGCACCTTAAGTAATCGCATTTTCGATATATATCGAATGAGAGACTAAATACAAAACATATGTCATATGTGCATTTTGAAGAATACCAATATTTACTCATTTACCAAATTTCATTCATCTACCTCAAATACTTTTCAAGTTATGTCAATATTCGTATTTGTTATAATAATCGAATCGATATTTCGAATATACTTACATACATAAAGTAAAATGCTCAGAGATATTGATTAATATTCATTCTATGGTCATCCACTATCTCTCACCTTCTCAACTATGCCCGTGGATGCCAAAACCTACGTGGTATAGCAAATCGATACATTTTAAGGAAACGAAGATTCGATATATATCGAATGTGAGGCTACATACAAAACGTATTTCCCCTTTGCATTTGCTTGAATTCTTCAAGCATGTCGTGGTGGGTAAGAAGATATGGTGGTGTCATAAGTAGTTGTGTCTTGGGTCCATAAGGTGTTGAAAAGTTCGAATATTCGACATGTCAATGGTAAAGCCATTTGATTAATTTTATGAAAACTCATATTTGATATTTATAAGAACTTAGGCCACTGTCTTCTTTTATTTCTATTTGACAGCAAGTGGAATACTAATATGTACTCACACACTAAATTTCATACCTCTAACTGAAATAGTTATGAAGATATGTCAATTTGCATATTTGCTACAATAATCGAATCGAACTTATGAATAAAGTGACATCTGTATTGAAAAATACACAAATCTATTCATACTTTCATCAAAATATCCATACAAATTCATTCTATTCATCCATTATCTATAAACCTTCTCGAATATGCCCGTGGATACAAAATATTATGTTGTAAAGCAATGTGATACACCTTAAGTAATCGCATTTTCGATATATATCGAATGAGAGACTAAATACAAAACATATGTCCTATGTGAATTTTGAAGAATACCAATATTTACTCATTTACCAAATTTCATTCATCTACCTCATATACTTTTCAAGTTATGTCAATATTCGTATTTGTTATAATAATCGAATCGATATTTCGAATATACTTACATACATAAAGTAAAATGCTCAGAGATATTGATTAATATTCATTCTATGGTCATCCACTATCTCTCACCTTCTCAACTATGCCCGTGGATGCCAAAACCTACGTGGTATAGCAAATCGATACATTTTAAGGAAACGAAGATTCGATATATATCGAATGTGAGGCTACATACAAAACGTATTTCCCCTTGGCTTAATGAGAAATACCAATATGTACCCATTTACCAAATTTCTTTGATCTACCTGAAATACTTATCAAGTAAAATCAATATTCGTATTTGCGATATTAATCGAATCGAACTTACGATTATACTGACATCGGTACAGTGAAATACTCATTGCTATTGATTAAAGTTGCGTTCTATGGTCATCAAATATCTATTACCATCACAACTATGCCCGTGGATGCTAAATACTATGTGATATAGCAATTAGATATATTTTAATGAAAAGCGGATTCGATATATATCGAATGTGAGACGACATACAAAACGTATTTCCCCTGTGCGTTATGAGGAATACCAATATGTACCCATTCACCAAATTTCATTCATGTATCTCAAATTATTCTCAAGTTATGTCAATATTCGTATTTCATATAATAATCGAATCGAACTTCGATTATAATGACATCTGTATGGTAAAATTCTCATATATATTTCTTCGAATTTCATTCTATGGTGATGCACTATCTATTTCAATCACAACTGTGCCCGTGGATGCTTAATTTTTACGTAGTATAGCAATTCGATACATTTGAAGAAAACGCAGATTCGATATATATCGATTGTGAGACGACGTACAAAACGTATATCCCCTTACCATTATGCCAAATACCAATATGTACCCATTTACCAAATTTCATTCATCTACCTTAAACACTTCTCAAGTTATGTCAATATTCCTATTTCTTATTATAATCGAATCGAACGTTCGATTACACTGACATATGTGCGGCAAAATGCTCAAAGCTATTGATTCGAAATTCAATCTATGGTCATTTATTATCTATTACCATCGCGCATATGCCCGTGGATGCCGAATCGTATGTGTTATAGGAATTCGATATATTTAAGAAAACGCAGATTCGATATATATCGAATATGGGACTACATACAAAACAAATTTCCCCATTGAATTATGAGCAATACCAATATGTACCAATTTACCAAATTTCATTCATTTACCTCAAATACTTCCCAAGTTATGTCAATATTCCTATTTCTTATTATAATCGAATCGAACGTTCGATAACACTGAAATCTGTACGGCAAAATGCTCATAGCTATTGATTCAAAAATCATTCTATGGTCATACACTATCTATTACCATCGCACATATGCCCGTGGATGCCGAATCGTATGTGTTATAGTAATTCGATATATTTTAAGAAAACGCAGATTCGATATATATCGAATATGGGACTATATACAAAACAAATTTCCCCATTGAATTATGAGCAATACCAATATGTACCAATTTACCAAATTTCATTCATCTACCGCATATGCTTATAAAGTTATCTCAATATTCATTTTAGTTATAATAATCGAATCGAACATTCGATTACACTGACAATGGTACTCTGTTATACGGAAGTCAATTGGTTTATTTTCCATTAGTAGGTCGTTCCTCATGATATGCTGGCATAAGTATCTCCCAAGATATGTATTTCAAATAGTTATTAACTTTCGATAGAATTAAAGAAAACGTAGGTTCGATATATATCGAAAGTGATGGCCATTATTGGACTAAATTTTATATGGTCATAATTACAATACAACGATGTACCTATCTGCCAAATTTCATAGGCCTAGGTGAAATACTTTGGAAGTTATGCTCTTTTCCATTACACCATTGCAGTAAATTCACCTTCTAAGCCTATGGCCAATGTCAAAGGGAAATCCGTATATATAACAAATGACTGCTGCATATGCGATACCGAATACGTAATGAAAAAATCAATACTCAAAAAAGTTAGGCGGTGAGGCTTTACTGGGATCATAACCATGTTAGCCCTCTCCAAATTTCATCCGTATACATGCACGTATGAGATAGGGAAATGCGTGTATATCTTACGGGCACCGACCACCGCCCGTTTGGCGGAGAGGAATGGCGGCGATTGCCGCGGGCTCAAGAAAATAATTAGGGAAAAATTCGGAATGAAATAACTCGTTAAATATTACGAAATCTAAATAAAAATGAAAACCTGGACGTACCGAAGGTACGTTTGTAGGCATGCTTTTTTGAGCTGAATAGCCTAATTTTGAAGCGCCAGCTCTCAAATCGATATTTATCGATCGTCCTATCTCGACAATGTTATTTCGATAATGCTTATAACTCGGAATCTATTCGACATACGAATTTTCCGAGATAGCCAAAAAATCAGGTAAAAAATTAGAAAAAACGTGTTAGGCGGCGAACGTCCCACTACTTTTGCAAGTGGGTCAAAAAAAAATCCAAAGTTGGTCCATTAGAAAAGCATTGTCGATTTTTAAAAATTATTTCGACCGTGATCGAGAGAGATCGATGAAAAACCAAGGTATCAAAAAATCGACCAAAAAATCTAGTTTACGTCAATGGGAGAAGATGTCTCTGGGATATTTATTCGCGACGATATTAAGGAAAGAGTTTTAGTCCCATAAGGCTGCCATGTTAATTCAACTCGATATATATCGAAAAGTATCGAACTTTTTTGAATTTTCAGATTTATTCTCCCGATGAATATTTTTTTAGTTTTACCACCGAAAATTTCATCTCGATCGATTCGGCAGTTTGGGCTGTGAATTTGTATCAATCAGTCAGTCATCAATCACTTTGCAGCTTTTATATATGTAACGAGTCGATTGGGTGCTTGAATTCTTCAAGCGGGTGTGTAAAGGGTAGAAGATATGGAGGTGTCAATTGTAGCCTAGTCCTGGGTTCTTAAGTTGGTAAAAAGTTCGACAATTTCACCACGTAATGTTAAAGCAATTCGACATATTGTATGAAAACGCATATGCGATATAAATCTAAAGGTAGTCCATTCTCTTCATTAATTTCTACTGGGAAGTAAGAGGAATACTAATGTACACACACACTTCAAATTTCATTGGTCTAACTGAAATAGTTATGAAGATATGTCATTTTGAATATTTTCTACAGTAATCGAATCGAACTTTAAAAAAGTGACATCTGTTTTGAAAAATACGAAAATCTATTCATAATTTTATTATGTTACCCATTTCTATTCATTATATTCATCCACTATCTATTACCTTCTCAACCATGCCCGTGGATGCTAAATTCTACGTCATACAGCAATTCGATACATTTTAAGGAAACGCAGATTCGATATATATCGAATGTGAGACTACATAAAAAACGTATTTCCGCTGCGCATTATGACGAATACCAATATGTACCCATAATCCAAATTACATTCATCAACCTCAAATACTTATTAAGTAATATTAATATTCGTATTTCTAATAATAATCAAATCGAAGTTTCGATTAAACTGACATCTTTACAGTAAAATACTCACAGGTATAGATAAGCATTTAATTATATGGTCATCCACTATCTATTACCTTCACAACGTTGCCCGTGGATGCTAAATTCTATGTGGTATGGCAATTCGATATATTTTAGGTAAAAGCAGATTCGATATATATCGAATGTGAGACAGCGTACAGAATATATTTCCCCTTTGCATTATGAGGAATACTAATATGTACTCATTTACCAAATATCATTCATCTACCTCAAATACTTATCATGTTATGTCAATATTCGTATTTAATGTAATAATCGAATCGAACTTTCGATTATACTGACACCTGTACAGTAAAATTCGCAATGCTACTGATTCAAATTTCCTTCTGTGGTCTTACACTATAATATTCCCCCTCAACTTTGCCCGTGGATGTTAAATCCAATGTATTATAGCGATTCGATATATTTTAAGAAAACGCAAATTCGATATATATCGAATATGAGACTACATAGTAAACATATTTACAAAACACATTATGTGTAATACCATGATGTATCAATTCACCAAATTACATTGCTCTAAGAGTAATACTTATTACGTTATGGCAATTTACGTATTTGGTAAAATAATCGAATCGAACTTTCGATTATACTGACATCTGCACAGTAAAATGCTCATAACTATTGATTAGAATTTCATTCTATGGTCGTACACTATCTACTACCTTCTCAACTATGTCCGTGGATGCTAAATTCTATGTGTTATAGCAATTCGATATATTTTAAGGAAAGGCAGATTCGATATATATCGAATGTGAGACTACATAGGAAACATATTTTCCCTGTACATTATGAGGAATACCAATATGTACTCATTTACCAAATTTCATTCAACTACCTCTAATACTTATCAAGTTATGTCAATATTCGTATTTGTTATAATAATCGAATCGAACATTCGATTATTCTGACACCTGTAAAGTAAAATGCGCATAGCTATTGATTAGAATTTCATTCTATGGTCGTACACTATCTATTACCTTGTCAACTATGCCTGTGGATGTTAAATCCTAAGTATTATTGCAATTCGATATATTTTTGGAAAACGCAGATTCGATATATATCGAATGTGAGACTACATACAGTACGTATTCCCAGTGTACTTCATGAGAAATACCAAGATGTACTCATTTACCAAATTTCGTTGGTGTAACGAAAATACTTATCAAGTTATGCCAATTTACTTATTTGGTATAATAATCGAATCGAACTTTCGATTACACTGACACCTGTATGGTGAAATGCGCAATTCTAATGATTCAGAATTCTTTTTACGCTCATCAACTATTTAATACCACCTCAACTTACCCCTTCGATACTACATACTATGTGGTATAGCAATTCGATACATTTTAAGTAAACGCAGAATCGATATATATCGAATATGAGACTACATACAAATTATGTTTTTTCAGTGAATTATGAGGAATACTATGATGAACCAAATAACCAAATTTTATCGGTCTATGAAAAATATTTAAGAAGTTATGCTACTTTACGTATTTGGTATAATAATCGTATCGAACTTTCGATTATGCTGACCCCGGAACTCTGAAATACGCAATTTCATTGGTTGATATTCCATTTCTTGGTCTTTCTCAATGTTAGGCCGGCACATCTGCCCCCATTTATGAATATTCCAGTACTTATTAGCATTCGATAAAATACAATAAAACGTAGATTCGATATATATCGAAGGTTAGCCCACCAGCAGTAGTATGTTTAACATTGCTCCGTGAAGAATACCAAGATGTACCATTCCTGCAAATTTCATTGGTCTACCTGTAATACCAACCAAGTAGTGCAAATTCGCGTTTTTCAATGGCAGCATAGGTTAGGCGAACAGGCAATGGCGGCCCTTATATCAAACTCATATACCCACCAATGGTGCATGAGGCCTAAGATAATAATTTGAAAACAAAAGAGCAATGCATTTCGAAGAATGGACCGCGATGGTTGATTGGGTATCGTCCCATACTTATCGTATTTCTCCCGTCTACTGCCATGCTCCCTCCTATAAGGCGATGCGCGTTTTTCTTACCGAGTCCGACCTCAAGCCGTTTGGCGGGGAGGAATGGCGGCGATCGCCGGGAAGCCAAAAAAATAATTTGGGAAAATTTCAAAATGAAATAATTCATTAACTATTACGATACCTAATTAAAAAAGAAAACCCAAAGTCTAACGAATAGTTAGGCTTGTGCCAACATCTTCGCGAGCTACATAGCTTAAGTTTCGTTCGCCAGCTCTCAAATCGAAATCACATAAGAACGCGTGTAAATCGATATCTCGAAATCGGCTCGACTTGGAAGCTTCTAACCCATGCCAAAAAAATCGGCCAAAAAACTAATGTTTCCCATTTACATCTCGTCCGCGTGCGGTGATTTAAAGTGGGTCATATCGCGAATTTATTTTTTTTCCATAAGAGCCCATGTTAAAGTAGATCGATATATCTCGAAAAGTATCGCACTTTTTGGCATTTTCAGATTTTTTCTCCCGATGAATATTTTTTTAGTTTTACCACAAAAAATCTCAGCTCGATCGGCCCGGTAGTTTGGGCTGCTAATTATGGTCAATCACGCAATTTTAATGAATTTCCAGCTTTAAATATATAACGAGTCGATTGGGTGCTTGAATTCTTCAAGCGTGTCGTGGTGGGTATAGTGTGTATCGTTGTGTCCTAAGTAGTTTGGTCTTTGGTCCATAAGTTGTTGAAAAGTTCGAAAAATTCACCATGTCAAAGGTAAACCCGTTCGATTAATTTTATGAAAACTCTTATTTGATATTAATTGTAACTTAGCCCATTGTCTTCATTATTTTCTATTTGACAGCAAGTGGAATACTAATATGTACGCACACACGAAATTTCATACCTCTAACTGAAAAAGTTATGAAGATATGTCAATTTGCATATTTGCTACAATAATCGAATTGAACTTATGCTTAATGTGACATCTGTGTTGAAAAATACGCAAATCTATTCAAACTTTCATCATTATATCCATACGGATTCATCACATTCATCCATTATCTATAATCCTTCTCAAATATGCCCTTGGATACTAAATATTATGATATAAAGCAATTTGATACATTTTAAGTAATCGCAGATTCGATATATATCGAATGAGAGACTAAATACAAAACATATGTTCAATGTGCATTTTGAAGAATACCAATATTTAGTCATTTACCAAATTTCATTCATCTTCTTCAAATACTTTTCAAGTTATGTCAATATTCGTATTTTTTATAATAATCGAATCGATATTTCGAATATACTTGCATTCTAAAAGTAAAATGCTCAGAGATATTGATTAATATTCATTCTAGGGTCATCCACTATCTCTCACCTTCTCAACTATGCCCGTGGATGCCAAAACCTACGTGGTATAGATCATGGATACATTTTAAGGAAACGAAGATTCGATATATATCGAATGTGAGGCTACATACAAAACGTATTTCCCCTTGGCATAATAGGAATTACCAATATGTACCCATTTACCAAATTTCTTTGATCTACCTGAAATACTTATCAAGTTATATCAATATTTGTATTTGCGATATTAATCGAATCGAATTTACGACTATACTGACATCGGTACAGTGAAATACTCATTGCTATTGATTAAAGTTGCGTTCTATGGTCATCAAATATCTATTACCATCAAAACTGTGCCCGTGGATGCTAAATACTATGTGATATAGCAATTCGATATATTTTAATGAAAAGCGGATTCGATATATATCGAATTTGAGACGACATACAAAACGTTTTTCCCCTGTGCGATATGAGGAATACCAATATGTACCCATTCACCAAATTTCATTCATGTATCTCAAAAAATTCTCAAGTTATGTCAATATTCGTATTTCATATAATAATCGAATCGAACTTCGATTATAATGACATCTGTATGGTAAAATTCTCATATTTATTTCTTCGAATTTCATTCTATGGTGATCCACTATCTATTTAAATCACAACTATGCCCGTGGATGCTTAATTTTTACGTAGTATAGCAATTCGATACATTTGCAGAAAACGCAGGTTCGATATATATCGAATGTGCGACGACATACAAAACGTATATCCCCTATGCATTATGCCAAATACCAATATCTACCGATTTACCAAATTTCATTCATCTACGTCAAATACATCCCAAGTTATGTAAATATTCCTATTTCTTGTTATAATCGAATCGAACGTTCGATTACACTGACATATGTGCGGCAAAATGCTCAAAGCTATTGATTCGAAATTCCATCTATGGTCATCCATTATCTATTACCATCGCGAATATGCCCGGGGATGCCAAATCGTATGTGTTTTAGCAATTCGATATATTTTAAGAAAACGCAGATTCGATATATATCGAATGTGAGACAAAATACAAAACGTATATCCCCTGTGCATGATGCCAAATACCAATATCTACCCATTCACCAAATTTCATTCATCTACCTCAAATACTTCCCAAGTTATGTCAATATTCCTATTTCTTATTATAATCGAATCGAACGTTCGATAACACTGAAATCTGTACGGCAAAATGCTCATAGCTATTGATTCGAAAATCATTCTATGGTCATCCACTATCTATTACCATCGCAAATATGCCCGTGGATGCCGAATCGTATGTGTTATAGCAATTCGATATATTTTAAGAAAACGCAGATTCGATATATATCGAATATGGGACTACATGCAAAACATATTTCCACATTCCATTATTAGGAATACCAATATGTACCAATTTACCAAATTTCATTCATCTACCACAAAAACTTGTCAAGTTATCTCAATATTCATATTAGTTAAAATAATCGAATCGAATAATTCGATTATACTGACATAGGTTCTCGGAAATACGCATGTCATTTGTTTTTTTCCATTGGTTGGTCGGTTCACATGTTATGCCGGCACAACTATCCCCGGAGATGAGTATTCCAATAAGTTATTAGCTTTCGATAAAATCCAAGAAAACGTAGTTTCGATATATATCGAAAGTAATGACCAGTACTGGACTACATTTTATATGGTCAAATGCACAATACAATGATGTACCGTTTCGCCAAATTTCATAGGCTTAGGTGAAATACTTTGGAAGTTATGCTAATTTCCGTTTTACCATAGCAGCAAAGTCACCTTCCAAAGCATGGGCCCATGTCAATGCAAAATCCGTATACATAACAAATGAGTGGCGCCTATGCGATACTGGTTTCGTAATGAAAAAATCAATACTTTAAAAAGTTATGCCGTGAGGCTTTACTGGGTATAGTCCTGTCAGCCCTCCGCAAATTTCACCCGCCCAAATACATGAATGGGATAGGGAAATGCGTGTATTTCTTCCGGAGACCGACCACCGCCCGCTTGGCGGGGAGGAATGGCGGCGATTGCCGCGGGATCAAGAAAATAATTTGGGAAAATTTCGGAATGAAATAACTCGTTAAATATTACGAAATCTAAATAAAAATGAAAACCTGGACGTACCGGAGGTACGTTTGTAGGCATGCTTTTTTGAGCTGAATAGCCTAATTTTGAAGCGCCAGCTCTCAAATCGATATTTATCGATCGTCCTATCTCGACAATGTTATTTCGATAATGCTAATAACTCGGAATCTTTTCGACAAACGAAAATTCCGAGATAGCCAAAAAATCAGGCTAAAAATTAGAAACAATGTATTAGGCGGCGAACGTCCAACTACTTTTGCAAGTTGGTCAAAAAAAATTCCAAAGTTGGTCCATAAGAAAAGCATTGTCGATTTTTAAAAATTATTTCGACAGTGATCGAAAGAGTTCGACGAAAAACAAAGGTATCGAAAAATCGACCAAAAAATCTAGTCTACGTCAGTGGGAGGCGATTACCCTAAGACGCCTAGTTAAGTCGTTATTAACGAAATAGTTTTAGTCCCATAAGGCCGCCATGTTAATTCAACTCGATATATATCGAAAAGTATCGCAATTTTCGGAATTTTGAGATTTTTCCTCCCGATGAATTTTTTTTTAGTTTTACCACCGAAAATTTCATCTCGATCGCCCCCGTAGTTTGGGCTGCGAATTTGTATCAATGAATAAGTGATCAATGACATTGCAGCTTTTATATATCTAACGAGTCGATTGGGCGCTTGAATTCATCAAGCGGGTAATTAGGGGGGTGGGAACATAGTTGTGTCACATGTTTCCGAGTCATGTGCCCATAAGTGGTTCAAAAAGCAAAAGAAACACCCCAAATATCGTTTAAATGAGTGAAATATGCGGGCAATACGTTCATTCACTGTCAACAATACCTAAGACCTTCTTAGTAGCCACGGTGATCAATGCTTCGGGAAACCGTTTTGATATGAATGATATACGCAACGTAGAAAAATATACAGTGTACGATAGATGAACTTAAGAAATGTAGCCGATTTTTCTTATTTTAGTTCTTACCCTAATATTGTATCACCTCCATTTTTGATTTTTAACGTTTGAATACAGAAGACTTAATGAAATTAAATACATCATTATTAAAAAAGAAACGAACGGAGACTAATGAAATGATTATCCGAATAAATATATCTCGAATAATGAAGTAATATACGGATTTCTCTGACGATGTATGTCTCTCAATGCTGTCATTTTTTTTATATCTAAGGAAGATTTATAACAACAAAACGCATTGATTACAATAAATATATTAATACGGTTATGAAACTTGAATTGGAGAAAGAACGGAAGAATGTTCAACTGTCCCCGTTGATGTTATATTCGGTAAGTAATAGCAGTTCGATATATTTTACAAAAACGTAGATTCGATATGTGTCGAATGGGTGCTTGGAAAGCAAATATATTTAATTGGTGCAGCATGAACAATGCTTTAATAAACATTCATAAAATTTCTTTTGTTTAGCATGAATAGTTCGACAGATACGAAAATTTGCATATTTGCTACCATAATCATATCGAATCATCAAGTATACTGAAACGTGAAATGAAAATCTCGCAATCCTATTGATTTATCTTCCCTTCTGGTCATCTACCCTATATTTCATGTTCAAATACGCCCGAGGATGTAAAATCCTGCATGTTATAGCCATTCGATATATTTTAAGAAAACGCTGAATCGATATATATCTAATGAGACACTGCATGCAAAACATATTTCCGTTGGGCTTTGTGAAGAACACCAGGATGTACACATTCACCAAATTTCATTGGTCCAAAGGATATACGAATCAGGTTATACCAATTTGCGTATTTTCTATAATAATCGATTCGATCATTCGATTATACTGCATCTGTAATGTAAAATTCGCAATGCTTTTGATTTTAATTCCGGTCCATGGCCATTTAACATATAATTCCTTGTCAAGTTTGCCCATTGATGTAAATTCCGATGTGTTATAACAATTCCATATATTTTAAGAAAAAGCAGATTCGATATATATCGAATGAAGCAATACATACAAACAATGTTCCCATTGGGCATTGTGAGGAATACCAATGTGTACCCATTCACCAAATTTCATTGGTCCAACGCATATACTATTCAAATTATGCCAATTTGCATATTTGCTACAATAATCGATTCGATCTTTCGATTAAAATGCCATCTGCACTGTAAAATCCGCAACGCTGTATATTATAATTCCAGTTAATAGTCATCTACTCTATAATTCCTCGTCAACAATGCCTGTGGATGTAAAATCCTAAATGTTAAGGCAAATCGATATAATTTGGAAAATGAAGATTCGATATATATCGCATGTGAGACCATATACAAAACATATATCTATTGGGCATTGTGAGAAATTCCATGACATACCCATTCCCAAAATTTCTTTGGTCCATTTATATAGCAATCAAGTTATGCCAATTTGCGTATTTGCTATAATTATCGTATCGATCTTTCGATTATACTGACATCTGTACTTTAAAATCCGCAATACTATTGGTTTAACTTCCAGTCTACGGGTATTTTCTATATGATTCCTGGTCAACTATATCCTTGGATGTAAAATCCTATATGTTATAGCAATTCGATATCTTTTAAGAAAAAGTAGATTCGATATATATCGAACGTGAGACTATATACAAAAAATATTTCCATTAGGCATTGTGAGGAATACCAGGATATACCCATTCACGAAATTTCATTGGTCCAGCGGACATAGTATTGAAGTTATGCCAATTTACGTATTTGCTATAATAATCGAATCAATTTTTCGATCATACTGACATCTGTACTGTAAAATCCGAAATGCTATTGGTTTAACTTAAAGTCTAAGGGTATCTACTATATAATACCTGGTCAACTATGCCCTTGGATGCAAAATCCTATTTGTTATAGCAGTTCGATATATTTGAAGAAAAAGCATATTCGATATATATCGCACGTTAGACTGCATACAAAACATATTTCTGTTGGGCATCGTAAGGAATACCAAGATGTGACCAATCGCCAAATTTCATTGGTCCAACGTTCATACTTTTCAAGTTATACCAATTTGTGTATTTGCTATAATAATTGAATCGATTTTTCGATCATACTGACATCTGTACCGTAAAATCCGCAATGCTATTGGTTTAAAATCCAGTGTATGGGTAACTTTTTTTAAATTCCTGGTCAACTATGTCCCTAGATGTAAAATCCTATATGTTATAGCAATTCGATATCTTTTAAGAAAAAGTATATTCGATATATATCGAACGTGTGACTACATACAAAACATATTTCCATTGGGCATTGTGAGGAATAGCAAAATGCACCCATTCACGAAATTTCATTGGTCCAGCGGTAATAGTATTGAAGTTATGCCAATTTACGTATTTGCTATAATAATCGAATCGATTTTTCGATCCTACTGACATCTGTACTGTAAAATCCGCAATGCTATTGGTTTAACTTTCTGTCAATGGGTATCTACTATATAAAACCTGGTCAACTATGCCCTTGGATGTAATATCCTATTTGTTATAGCAGTTCGATATATTTGAAGAAAAAGCATATTCGATATATATCGCACGTAAGACAACATACAAAACATATTTCTGTAGGGCATTGTGAAGAATACAAAGATGTGCATATTTGCCAAATTTCATTGGTCCACCGGGTATACTTTTCAAGTTATACCAATTTGTGTATTTCTTATATTAATTGAATCGATTTTTCGATCATACTGACATCTGTACTGTAAAATCCGCAATGCTATTGGTTTAACATCCAGTGTATGGGTAACTTCTTTAAAATTCCTGGTCAACTATGTCCCTAGATGTAAAATCCTATATGTTATAGCAATTCGACATATTTTAAGAAAAAGTAGATTCGATATATATCGAACGTGAGACTGAATACAAAACATACTACCATAGAGTATCGTGAGGAATACCAAGATGTACCTGTTTACCAAGTTTCATTGGTCCAACGTATATACTTATCAAGTTATGCCAATTTGCGTATTTGCTATACTAATAGAATCGTACATTAGACACTGCTGACATCTGTACTGTAAAATCCGCAATCCTATTGATATCCCTTCTATGGTCACTCCCTTATCCCTGCCTTCTCTAATATCCCCGCTTTCAAAATTAAGCCTATGTTCTTATATTGGTGACGTAATTGGACGGGATGCGTGTATTTCTTACGGGGGCCTAATACAAAAAGATATAAATTCAAAAGGATGTATTTTCATTAGGAAACATAATTCATCTAAATGATTTATGTGTGCGCATAATTCATTCTTTTCCTTACATATTGTTAAAATTTTTATCTCCGTAACTATGTAAATAAGCCCAAAAAATGGCTCAATCGAATACAACCTTGTATCGATCATAACTTCGAGTCTAATCAATCGATTCGCCTGATTTAACTTTTGTCGGATGAATGACATTTTCAGTCGTATTTTGTATGACATTCATGTTCAAAACTTGATTAATAAAAAAGTTATTCGCGATTAAAGCGTATCCAAGGAGATTCGTATCGATATAACTCGCACATGAATCGATCGAGCGGAATGGTCATCATTGCAAAAGTTGACCATTTTAATAATATTATTACTCTGAAAATTTCATTCCTCTAGCTTAAACGGTTGCTAAGATATTCAAGATTGCATGCTCCACAAAAAAATGGCGACAATGATTTTTCGCTTGCAGGACATTTTTCGGAATTTAATTATTAATTAACCAAGAGGGATACGGCGAAAGTAAGCTCAAACGTGAGGGTTCGGAGAACCCTCTAACGGTTTTTCTTAAAGATTCCAAATTTTCATATGGCACATGTCTCAACGCCGAAATCCAAGATTGAAAATTCGACCACCTCTACAATGGAAAGTCGAAATCGTTTATTCCTCGGAATTGTTTCGACATATGAAAATTCCGAGATAGCCAAAAAATCAACCAAAAAATCTAGTATCTTGCGTTTCAAGGAATTTGTCCTGCGATGATTGCAAGTTGGTCAAAAAAATTCTTTACGTAGTGCCATAAGAAAAGCATGGGGCACTTTCAAAAAATCATAAAAAATACTAAATATTAATTAGTCGCAATGACAACCACACCAAAAAATCAACCAAAAAATCTAGTTTATGTCAAGGGATTTTCATGTTCCTAACGTATTTGCAAATACCGAAAAAAACGTAAAAAGTTTTAGTCCCATAAGACTCCCATGTTAATTCAAGTCGATATATCTCGAAAAGTTATCGACTTTTTTAAGATTTCAGATTTTTCCTCCCGATGAATTTTTTTTTACTTTTACGTCCAATATTCCATATACCCACACCTATCACAGTTTGGGCTGCTAATTTGTATCAATCACACAATCAGTGAATTAGTTTGCAGCTATTATAGGGACGTTAACGAGTCGATTGGGTGCTTGAATTCTTCAAGCGGGCAATTAGGAGGGTGGGAACATTGTTGTGTCACGTGTTGTCGAGTATTGTGTCCATAAGTGTTAAAAATATTCAAAAATTTCCCTGCCGGTTTTTGAAAGGGTAAGGAACTTAATTGTTTACTTTTAAAATTATTTGTTATTTTCAATATGATTTCATTTGACGGATAGTTCATTATTTGAATAGGCTTAGTTTAGCACTGAGACATAACTGGAATAAGGTTTTTAAAATTTCAAGACAGTGATGATTTTGTGGTTATTTTTCAACTCTTAAAGTCCAAAAGCGTTGTGATAAGCGAAACTTAAAAAATAAACGCAGATTCCTTAGATAAATATATAAAGATGTACCACTCGCAAAACATATGTCCATAATGCAGTGTGTAAAATACTAAATTGTAACGATTCCCCAAATTTCTTTGGTACTAAAAAATAGTTATTCTCAAGATATTCCAATTTGAAAAAAATAGCTTTGGCATATTTGCTATCATTATCGTATCGAATTATCAAGTATACTGACACGTGTATCGAAAATTCGCAATCCTGTTCCAGTCTTTGATCATCAACCCTAAAATTCCTGGTCAACTATGTACGTGGATAGAAAATCCTGTATGTAATTACGATTCGATATATTTTAAGAAAAAGCGTATTCAATATATATAGATCGTGAGACTACACACAAAGCATATTTCCATTGGGCATTGTGAGGAAGACCAAGATTTACCCATTCACCAATTTTCATTGGTCCAACGTAAATACTAATCATGTTATGCCAATTCGCGTATTTGCTACTATTATCGAATCGATCTTTCGATAAAACTGCTATCTGCACTGTAATATCCGCAATGCCGTAGATTTTAATTCCAGTTAATAGAAATCTTCTCTATATTTCCTGGTCAACTATGTCCTTGGATGTAAAATCCTATATGTTATAGCAATTCGACATATTTTAAGAAAAAGTAGATTCGATATATATCGAACGTGAGACTAAACGCAAACAATATTTCAATTGGGCATTGTGAGGAATCCCAAGATGAACCCATTCACAAAATGTCATTGGTGCAACGTATATACTAATCAAAATATGCTAATTTCAGCATTTGCTATAACTATGGAATCGATCTTTCGATTATACTGACATCTGCACTGTAAAATCCGCAACGATATTGATTTTATTTCCACGCTATGGTCATCTTCTATATAATTGCTGGTCAACAATGCCCGTGGGTGTAAAATCCTAAATGTTATAGCTATTCGATATAATTTGTGAAAAAGCAGATTCGATATGTATCGAATGTGAGACTACATGCAAAACATATTTCCATTGGGCAATGTGAGAAATACCAAGATGTACCCATTCACCAATTTTCATTGGTCCAACGTATATACTAATCCAGTTATGCCAATTTGCGTATTTGCTACAATAATCGATTCGATCTTTCGATTTTACTGACATCTGTAATGTAAAATCCGCAATGACATTTTTTTTATCCAGTCTATGGTCATCTACTATATAATTCCTGGTCAAGAATGCCCATGGGTGTAAAATCCTAAATGTCATAGCTATTCGATATAATTTGTGAAAAAGCAGATTCGATATGTATCGAATGTGAGACAACATGCAAAACATATTTCCATTGGGCAATGTGAGGAATACCAAGATGTACCCATTCACCAATTTTCATTGGTCCAACGTATATACTAATCCAGTTATGCCAATTTGCGTATTTGCTACAATAATCGATTCGTACTTTCGATTATACTGACATCTGTAATGTAAAATCCGCAATGACATTTTTTTTATATCCAGTCTATGGTCATCTACTATATAATTCCTGGTCAAGAATGCCCATGGGTGTAAAATCCTATATGTTATAGCTATTCGATATAAATTGTGAAAAAGCAGATTCGATATATATCGAATGTGAGACTACAAATTAACATATTTTCATTGGACATTGTGAGGAGTAAAAAGATGTACCCATTCAACATATTTCATTGGTAAAACGGAAACACTATTGAAGTTATGCCAATTAACGTATTTGCTAGAATAATCGAATCGATTCTTCGATCATACTGACATCTGTACTTTAAAATCCGCATTGCTTTTGCTTAACTTACAGTCTATGGGTATCTACTATATAATTCCTGGTCAAATATGTCCTTGGATGTAAAATCCTATGTGTTATAGCAATTCGATATATTTTAATAAAAATTATATTCGATATATATCGAGCGTGAGACTACATACAAAACAAATTTCCATTGGGCATTGTGAGGAATACAAAGATGTACCCATTCACCAAATTTCATTGGTCCAACGGAAACACAAATGAAGTTATGCCAATTAACGTATTTGCTATAATAATCGAATCGACTTTTCGATCATACTGACATCTGTACTTTGAAATTCGCAATGTTTTTGGTTTAATTTCTGGGATATGGGTATCTACTATGTATTTCCTTGTCTACTATGTCCTTATATGTAAAATCCTATATGCTATAGCAATTCGATATATTTTAAGAAAAAGTAGATTCGATATATATCGAGCGTGAGACTATATACAAAACATGTTTCCATTGCGCATTGTGAGGAATACCATGATGTACCAATTCACGAAATTTCATTGGTCCAACGTGTACACTTATCATTTTATGCCAATTTCCGTATTTGCTATAAAAATCTAATCGTACATTCGACTATACTGCCACCTGTATTGAAAAATTCGCATCCTATTGATAACCCCTCCATGCGATGGCCATACCCTTATCCCTCTCTTCTCTACTATCCCCGCTTTCAAAATTTCGCCTATGTTCTTATATTGGTGACGTATGTAGGGCGATGCGTGCATTTCTTACGGGGACCTAATACAAAAAGATATAAATTCATATTGATATATCTTCGTTAGGAAACAATACTCATCTAAATAATTTATGTGTACGCATAATTCATTTCTTCCCTTACATATTTTTATAATTTTTATCCCCGTAACTATGTAAATAGGTCTGAAAAATGGCTCAATCGAATGCAACCTTTTATCGATCATAACTTCGACTGTAATCGCTCGATTCGCTTGATTTAACTTTTGTCGAAGAGAAGACATTAACAGTAGTATTATATATGACTTTCACATTCATGCCTTGATTTAGAAAAAAGTTATTAGCGATTTAAGCGTAACCAAGGAGATTGGTATCGATATAACTCGCACATGAATCGATCGAGCGAAATGGTCAACATTGCAAAAGTTGACCATTGTGATAAAAGTATTACTCTGAAAATTTCATTTCTCTAGCTTAAACGGTTGCTAAGATATTCAAGATTGCATGCTCCACAAAAAAATGGCGACAATGATTTTTCGCGTGCAGGACATTTTTCGGAATTTAATTATGAATAACCCAAGAGGGATACGGAGAAAGTGAGCTCAAACGTGAGGGTTCGGAGAACCCTCTAACGGTTTTTCCTAAAGAGTCCAAATTTTCATATGGCACATGTCTCAAGGCTGAAATCCGAGTTTGAAAATTCGCCCATCACGACAATGTTAAATCGAAATCGTTTATTCCTCGGAATTGTATCGACGTACGAAAATTTTAAGATAGCCAAAAAATTAACCAAAGAATTATCTAACTTTTTGGCAAAGGAATTTGTCGTGCGATTATTGCAAGTTGGTCAAAAAAATTCCCAAAGTTTTCCCATAAGAAAAGCATGGAGAGCATTAAAACAGTAATAAAAAATGCTAAATATCAATTCGTCGCTATGACAACCACACCAAAAAATCGACCAAAAAATCTAGTCCATGTCCATTGAATATAATGTTCCTCGGGCGTTTAAAAGTACAAAATAAATGCGAAAAAGTCGTAGTCCCATAAGGCTCCCATGTTAATTCAAGTCGATATATCTCGAAAACTAATCGACTTTTTCAACTTTTCAGATTTTTCCTCCCGATGAATATTTTTTTACTTTTACGTCCAATATTCCATATACCCACACCTATCACAGTTTGGGCTACTAATTTGTGTCAATCACCCAATCAATCAATTACTTTCCCACTTTAAATATGTAACGAGTCGATTGGGCGCTTGAATTCATCAAGCGGGTAATTAGGGGGGTGGGAACATAGTTGTGTTACATGTTTCCGAGTCATATGCCCATAAGTGGTTCAAAAAGCGAAAGAAACACCCCAAATATCGTTTAAATGAGTGAAATATGCGGGGCAATACGCTCATTCACTGTCAACAATACTTAAGACCTTCTTAGTAACCACGGTGATCAATGCTTCGGGAAACCGTTTTGATATGAATGATTTACGCAATGTAGAAAAATATATAGTGTACGATAGATGAACTTATGAAATATAGCCGATTTTTCTTATTTTAGCCCTTACCCCAGGATGGTATCACCTCCATTTTTGATTTTTAACGTTTGAATACAGCAGACTTAATGAAATTAAATACATCATTATTAGAAAATAAACGAACAGAGACTAATGAAATGATTATCTGAATAAATATGTCTGGAATAATGAAGTAATGTTCGGATTTCTCTGACGATGTATGTCTCTCAATGCTGTCATTTTTTTTTATATCTAAGGAAGGTTTATAACAACAAAACGCATTGATTACAAAAATATATTAATACGGTTATGAAAATTGAATTGGAGAAAGAACCGAAGAATGTTCAACTGTCCCCGTTGATGTTATATTCGGTAAGTAATAGCAGTTCGATATATTTTACAAAAACGTAGATTCGATATGTGTCGAATGGGAGCATAAAAAGCGAATATATTTCATTGGTGCAGCATGAACAATGCTTTAATAAACATATTCATAAAATTACTTCGGTCTAACATCAATAGTAATAAATATACGCAAATTAGCATATTTGCTACCATAATCATAACGAATTGTCAAGTGTACTCACATGTGAGAATATAAATTCGGTATCCTATTGATTTATCTTCCCGTTAGGTCATCTACCCTATAATTCATGGTCAAATACGCCCGTGGATGTAAAATCCTGCGTGTTATAGCAATTCAATATATATTTTAAGAAAACGCTGAATCGATATACATCTAATGAGACAGTAAATGGAAAACATATTCGATTGGGCTTTGTGAAAAGTATCAGGATGTACACATTCACCAAATTTCATTGGTCCAAAGGATATACGAATCAAGTTATGCCATTTTGCGTATTTTCTATAATAATCGATTCGATCATTCGATTATACTGCATCTGAAATGTAGATTTCGCAATGCGTTTGATTTTAATTCCGGTCCATGGCCATTCACCATATAATTCCTGGTCAACTTTGCCCATTGATGTAAATTCCGATGTGTTATAACAATTCCATATATTTTAAGAAAAAGCAGATTCGATATATATCGAATGAGAGACTACATACAAAAAATGTTCCATATTGGCATTGTCAGGAATACCATTGTGTACCCATTCACCAAATTTCATTGGTCCAACGTATATACTATTCAAGTTATGCCAATTTGCATATTTGCTACAATAATCGATTCGATATTTCGATTAAACTGCCATCTGCACTGTAAAATCCGCAACGCTGTATATTATAATTCAAGTTAATAGTCATCTACTCTATAATTCCTGGTCAACAATGCCTGTGGATGTAAAATCCTAAATGTTAAGGCAAATCGATATAATTTGGAAAATGAAGATTCGATATATATCGCATGTGAGACCAAATACAAAACATATTTCTATTTGGCATTGTGGGAAATATCATGATGTACCCATTCTCAAAATTTCTTTGGTCCAACTTATATAGCAATCAAGTTATGCCAATTTTCGTATTTGCTATAATTATCGTATCGATCTTTCGATTATACTGACATCTGCACTTTAAAATCAGCAAAATTTTTGGTTCAACTTATAGTCTACGGGTCTTTTCTATTTGAATCCTGATAAACTATGTCCTTGGATGTAAAATCCTATATGTTATTGCAATTCGATATCTTTTAAGAAAAAGTAGATTCGATATATATCGAACTTGAGACTACATACAAAAGATATTTCCATTGGGCATTGTGAGGAATACCAGGATTAACCCATTCACGAAATTTCATTGGTCCAGCGGATATAGTATTGAAGTTATGCCAAATTACGTATTTGCTATAATAATCGAATCGATTTTTCGATCATACTGACATCTGTACTGTAAAATCCGAAATGCTATTGGTTTAAAATGCAGTGTATGGGTATCTACTATATAATACCTGGTCAACTATGCCCTTGGATGTAAAATCCTATATGTTATAGCAATTCGATATATTTCAAGAAAAGTTGATTCGATATATATCGAATGTGAGATTACGTACAAAACATATTTCTATTGGGCAGTGTGAGGAATACCAAGATGTGCACATTCGCCAAATTTCATTGGTCCAGCGGATATAGTATTGAAGTTATGCCAATTTACGTATTTGCTATAATAATCGAATCGATTTTTCGATCATACTGACATCTGTACTGTAAAATCTGCAATGCTATTGGTTTAAAATCCAGTCTTAGGGTATCTACTATTTAATCCGTAGTCAACTATGTCCTTGGATGTAAAATCCTACATGTTATAGCAATGCGATATATTTTAAGAAAAAGTTGATTCGATATATATCGAATGTGAGACTACGTATAAAACAAATTTTCATTGGGCATTGTGAGGAATACCAATATGTACCTATTCACCAAATATCATTGATCCAACGGTAAACCTATTGAAGTTATGCCAATTTACGTACTTGCTATAATAATCGATTCGATTTTTCGATCATACTGACCTCTGTACTGTAAAATCCGCAATGCTATTGGTTTAATTTTCAGTCAATGGGCATCTACTATATAATACCTGGTCAACTATGCCCTTGGATTTAAAATCCTATATGTTATAGCAGTTCGATATATTTGAAGAAAAAGCATATTCGATATATATCGCACGTTAGACTACATACAAAACATATTTCTGTTGTGCATCGTGAGGAATACCAAGATGTGCACCTTCGCCAAATTTCATTGGTCCAACTGGTATACTTATCAATATATGCCAATTTGCGTATTTGCTATATAAATCGAATCGAACTTTCGACTATACTGCCATCTGTGTTGTAAAATCTGCAATGTTATTGGTTGTATTTCCAGTCTATGGTTATCTTCTATATAATTCCTGGTCAACTATGTCCTCGTGTGTTAAATCCTACATGTTATAGCAATTCGATATATTTTAAGAAAAAGTGGATTTGATATATATCGAATGTGAGACTACTTACAAAACAAATTTTCATTGGGCATTGTGAGGAATACCAATATGTACCCAGTCACCAAATTTCATTGATCCAATGGTAAATCTATTGAAGTTATGCCAATTTACGTATTTCCTATAATAATCGAATCGATTGTTCGATCATACTGACATCTGTACTGTAAAATCCGAAATGCTATTGGTTTAACTTAAAGTCTATGGGTATCTACTATATAATACCTGGTCAACTATGCCCTTGGATGCAAAATCCTATTTGTTATAGCAGTTCGATATATTTGAAGAAAAAGCATATTCGATATATATCGCACGTTAGACTGCATACAAAACATATTTCTGTTCGACATTGTGAGGGATACCAAGATGTGCACCTTCGCCAAATTTCATTGGTCAAACGGGTATACTTTTCAAGTTATACCAATTTGTGTATTTGCTATAATACTTGAATCGATTTTTCGATCATACTGACATCTGTACTGTAAAATCCGCAATGCTATTGGTTTAACATTCAGTGTATGGGTAACTTCTTTAAAATTCCTGGTCAACTATGTCCCTAGATGTAAAATCCTATATGTTATAGCAATTCGACATATTTTAAGAAAAAGTAGATTCGATATATATCGAACGTGAGACTGAATACAAAACATACTACTATAGAGTATCGTGAGGAATACCAAGATGTACCTGTTTACCAAGTTTCATTGGTCCAACGTATATACTTATCAAGTTATGCCAATTTGCGTATTTGCTATACTAATCGAATCGTACATTAGACACTGCTGACATCTGTACTGTAGAATCCGCAATCCTATTGATATCCCTTCTATGGTCACTCCCTTATCCCTGCCTTCTCTACTATCCCCGCTTTCAAAATTTAGCCTATGTTCTTATATTGGTGACGTAGATAGACGGGATGCGTGTATTTCTTAGGGGGGCCTAATACAAAAAGATATAAATTCAAATCGATGTATCTTCAGTAGGAAACATAATTCATCTAAATAATTTATGTGTGCGCATAATTCATTTTTTTCCTTACATATTGTTTAAATTTTTATTTCCGTAACTATGTAAATAAGCCCAAAAAATGGCTCAATCGAATACAACCTTGTATCGATCATAACTTCGAGTCTAATCAATCGATTCGCCTGATTTAACTTTTGTCGGATGAATGACATTTTCAGTCGTATTTTGTATGACATTCATGTTCAAAACTTGATTAATAAAAAAGTTATTAGCGATTAAAGCGTATCCAAGGAGATTCGTATCGATATAACTCGCACATGAATCGATCGAGCGGAATGGTCATCATTGCAAAATTTGACTATTTTAATAATATTATTACTCTGAAAATTTCATTCCTCTAGCATAAACGGTTGCTAAGATATTCAAGATTGCATGCTCCACAAAAAAATGGCGACAATGATTTTTCGCTTGCAGGACATTTTTCGGAATTTAATTATTAATTAACCAAGAGGGATACGGCGAAAGTAAGCTCAAACGTGAGGGTTCGGAGAACCCTCTAACGGTTTTTCTTGGAGATTCCAAATTTTCATATGGCACATGTCTCAACGCCGAAATCCAAGATTGAAAATTCGACCACCTCTACAATGGAAAATCGAAATCGTTTATTCCTCGGAATTGTTTCGACATATGAAAATTCAGAGATAGCCAAAAAATCAACCAAAAAATCTAGTATCTTGCGTTTCAAGGAATTTGTCCTGCGATGATTGCAAGTTGGTCAAAAAAATTCTTTACGTAGTGCCATAAGAAAAGCATGGGGCACTTTCAAAAAATCATAAAAAATACTAAATATCAATTTATGGAAATGACAACCACATTAAAAAATCAACCGAAAAATCTAGTTTATGTCAAGGGAATCTCATGTTCCTCACATATTTAGAAATACATAATAAAAGTGAAAAAGTTTTAGTCCCATAAGCCTCCCATGTTAATTCAAGTCGATATATCTCGAAAAGTAATCGACTTTTTTAAGATTTCAGATTTTTCCTCCCGATGAATTTTTTTTTACTTTTTCGTCCAATATTCCATATACCCACACATATCACAGTTTGGGCTACTAATTTGTATCAATCACACAATCAGTGAATTAGTTTGCAGCTATTATAGGGACGTTAACGAGTCGATTGGGCGCTTGAATTCATCAAGCGGGTAATTAGGGGGGTAGGAAACATAGTTGTGTCACATATTTTCGAGTCATGTGCCCATAAGTGGTTTAATATTCAAAAATTTCCCCGCCGTTTTTTGAAAGGGTAAGGAACTAAATTGTTCACTGTTAGAAATATTTGTTATTTTCAATATGATTTTATTTGACGGATAATTGATTCTTTGATCCATTAAGTTAACCATTGACACATAATCGGAATAAGGTTTTAAAAATTTCAAGAGAGTGTTGATTATGTGGTTATTTTTCAACTGTTAAAGTCCATAAGCATTGTGATAAGCCACTCTTGAAAATACAACGCAGATTCTTTAGATAAATATATAAAGATAATCCACTTGCAAAACGAATGTCCATAATGCAGTTTGTAAAATACTGAATTGTAACGATTCCTCTAATTTCTTTGGTCTTAAATAATAGTTATTCTCAAGATATTCCAATTTGCAAAAAAGATTTGGCATATTTGCTATCATAATCGTATCGAATTATCAAGTATACTGACACGTGCATTGAAAATACGCAATCCGATTGATTTACCTTCCAATCTTTGATCATCAACTTTAACATTCCTGGTCGACTATGTACGTGCATGCAAAATCCTATGTTATAACGATTCGATATATTTTAAGAAAAAGCATATTCGATATGCATCAATCGTGAGACAACATGCAAAACATATTACCTTTGGGAATTGTGAGGAATACCAAGATGTACCAAGCACCAAATTTAATTGGTCCAACGGATACACTATTCAACTTGTGCCAATGTTATGTATTTGTTATAATAATCGAATCCATTCTTCGATTATACTGGCATTTGTATCGTTGAATCCGCAATGCTATTGATTTAACTTACAGTCTATGGCTATCTTCCACATAATTATATTGGTCAACTATGTCCTTGGATGTAAAATCCTATATGTTATAGCAATACGATATATTTTAAGAATAAGTAGATTCGATTAATACCGAACGTGAGACTATACACAAAATATGTTTCATTTGGGCATTGTGAGGAATACCAAGATGTACCCATTTGCCAAATTTCATTGGTCCAACGTATAAACTAATCAAGTTTTGCAAATTTGCGTATTTGATAGAATAATCGAATCGATCTTGCGATTACACTGCCATCTGTACTGTAAAATCCGCAATGCTATTGGTTTAATTTTCAGTATGTGTATCTACTATACAATACCTGGCCAACTATGCCCTTGGATGAAAAAACCTATGTGTTATAGCGGTTCGATATATTTGAAGAAAAAGCATATTCGATATATATCGCACGTTAGACAACATACAAAGCATATTTCTGTTGGGCAGTGTGAGGATTACCAAGATGTGCACATTCGCCAAATTTCATTGGTCCAACGGATACACTATACACCAATATGTGTATATGCTATAATAATCGAATCGATTTTTCGATCATACTGACATCTGTACGGTAAAGTCCGCAATCCCATTGGTTTAATTTTCAGTCTATGGGTATCTACTATTTAATACCTGGTCTACTATGCCTGTGGATGTAAAATCCTACATGTATTAGCAATTCGATATACTCTAAGAAAAAGTAGATTCGATATATATCGAATGTGAGACTATGTACAGAACAAATTTTCATTGGGCATTGTGAGGAATACCAATATGTACCCATTCACCAAATTTCATTGATCCAACGGTAAATCTATTGAAGTTATGCCCATTTACGTATTTGCTATAATAATCGAATCGATTTTTCGATCATACTGACATCTGTACTGTAAAATCCGCAAGGCTATTGGTTTAATATCCAGGCAATGGGTATCTACTATTTAATCCCTAGTAAACTATGTCCTTGGATGTAAAATCCTACATGTTATAGCAATTCGATACATTTTAAGAAAAAGTAGATTCGATATATATCGAATGTGAGACTACGTACAAAACAAATTTTCATTGGGCATCGTGAGGAATACCAATATGTACCCAATCACCAATTTTCATTGATCCAACGGTAAATCTATGGAAGTTATGCCCATTTACGTATTTGCTATAATAATCGAATCGATTTTTCGATCATACTGACATCTGTACTGTAAAATCCGCAATGCTATTGGTTTTAAATCCAGTCTATGGGTATCTAATATTTAATCCCTAGTAAACTATGTCCTTGAATGTTAAATCCTACATGTTATAGCAATTCGATATATTTTAAGAAAAAGTAGATTCGATATATATCGAACGTGAGACTGAATACAAAACATACTACCATAGAGTATCGTGAGGAATACCAAGATGTACCGGTTTACCAAGTTTCATTGGTCCAACGTACACACTTATCAAGTTATGCCAATTTGCGTATTTGCTATACTAATCGAATCGTACTTTAGACACTGCTGACATCTGTACTGTAAAATCCGCAATCCTGTTGATATCCCTTCTATGGTCACTCCCTTATCCCTGCCTTCTCTAATATCCCCGCTTTCAAAATTTAGCCTATGTTCTTATATTGGTGACGTAATTGGACGGGATGCGTGTATTTCTTACGGGGGCCTAATACAAAAAGATATAAATTCAAATCGATGTATCTTCAGTAGGAAACATAATTCATCTAAATTATTTAGGTGTGCGCATAATTCATTTTTTTCCTTACATATTGTTAAAATTTTTATTTCCGTAACTATGTAAATAAGCCCAAAAAATGGCTCAATCGAATACAACCTTGTATCGATCATAACTTCGAGTCTAATCAATCGATTCGCCTGATTTAACTTTTGTCGGATGAATGACATTTTCAGTCGTATTTTGTATGACATTCATGTTCAAAACTTGATTAATAAAAAAGTTATTAGCGATTAAAGCGTATCCAAGGAGATTCGTATCGATATAACTCGCACATGAATCGATCGAGCGGAATGGTCATCATTGCAAAAGTTGACCATTTTAATAATATTATTACTCTGAAAATTTCATTCCTCTAGCTTAAACGGTTGCTAAGATATTCAAGATTGCATGCTCCACAAAAAAATGGCGACAATGATTTTTCGCTTGCAGGACATTTTTCGGAATTTAATTATTAATTAACCAAGAGGGATACGGCGAAAGTAAGCTCAAACGTGAGGGTTCGGAGAACCCTCTAACGGTTTTTCTTAAAGATTCCAAATTTTCATATGGCACATGTCTCAACGCCGAAATCCAAGATTGAAAATTCGACCACCTCTACAATGGAAAGTCGAAATCGTTTATTCCTCGGAATTGTTTCGACATATGAAAATTCCGAGATAGCCAAAAAATCAACCAAAAAATCTAGTATCTTGCGTTTCAAGGAATTTGTCCTGTGATGATTGCAAGTTGGTCAAAAAAAATCTTAACGTAGTGCCATAAGAAAAGCATGGGGCACTTTCAAAAAATCATAAAAAATACTAAATATTAATTAATCGCAATGACAACCACACTGAAAAATCAACCAAAAAATCTAGTTTTCGTCCAGGGAATCTCATGTTCCTGACGCATTTATAAATACCGAAAAAAACCTAAAACATTTTAGTCCCATAAGGCTCCCATGTTAATTCAAGTCGATATATCTCGAAAAGTAATCGACTTTTTAAAAATTTCAGATTTTTCCTCCCGATGAATTTTTTTTTACTTTTACGTCCAATATTCCATATACCCACACCTATCACAGTTTGGGCTACTAATTTGTATCAATCACACAATCAGTGAATTAGTTTGCAGCTATTATAGGGACGTTAATGAATTTGCAGCTTTTATATATGTAATGAGGATATGAGCACTAAGTACATCATTTCCATCTTTTTCAACAATGACCAAGGGAATTTCCATAACCCCATATGAAAGGCATAATAGAGCTTTTAGCCCCTGGATTACTGAGCTGATTACCCTATCCAAGTACCTTCATTCTTCCCTCATAGAGCGTTAGGGTATAACTACTATATCCCTGTTCTTACCTGCGCGGAGGATTATGCAATAGCATTACACCGTCGTTGGTCGGATGGGACATTAAACTTTAGATCCATAGGTGCCTGCAGGCGGCCTAGGCTGACTACGAGTTTCTCCCTCCATCCGCTTCTAACCTTATACCCGTCTTGCCCTAATTACCCACTTGTCCTAAGTGTCACAGGTGACCTCGGCAGTCGCTCGCTTCCGAAATTACTACTGCGGTTCTAGGGTACGACTCGAGTTTCACCGAAGAGCGACCTCTGAAGATCGTGAAAGATTGATTGCAGCTCGACCGAAAGTAGGCCCGCCGCCGCTGAAGCGCTGGCACTCGCGGAAACACAAAAGTCTCCCATGATCCCATCATCGCGGCGATGTATTCCTGAATAATAAAAGTCGAGATACTTCCGGCGAAACGGCACTCGCGGAAATGTTTTTTTTTGTCGAGAATATGGCTCGTTCGAGATCTTACTTTCTTAATTTCAAAATTCAATCTAACCTCATGAAACTGTCATTATCTACATGCATCCATGAGACGCATTTATAACGTAAACATTTGATTCGTTTAAACCAGATTTCATAATTAGCAATAAAAACAAGCTGGAATACCTTAGGTGAGAAACCTATTGAAAAGTTAATGTCAAACCACAACCATGGCTCAAGCATATTTTCACAGGATATTAAGTAATACATGTCATCAACGAAAGGTAAATTTTGATTGGGCTCTTTTAAAAGCTAATACGCGAAGGAAATACAAATGGAATTTTTTAGGACAGAAAATAGCATCGGTCTTGTGGTGTATTAAACCCATTGCCTTAGACACCGTGGCTTTAGAGTTCAACGAGCCGACTGGCCGGCGGCAGGATAAGGAGACAACCCCTCCGAGCTAAACAAGTGAAGCTTGAGAAGCCATGGTGGGTGGCTTGCCGATCGGAACAATCGAGTCTCATTTATTGAAAAACTTCATAACTCCAAATACAAACATAACCGGTCTACAGCAGTTTATCCCAGGGAAAATACTGAAAAAAAAGTAATTATCAGCACGCAGGTCACCTTCAGTTACAAATTTGGAATTATTTTATTTCAGCATCTATGCTAATATCAGGTTGAGTGACATATTTCAAAATTCCTCTCATCAATAAGAACCACAAATGAATATTATAAACAATTTATCACTATTTTTCTATTATTTACCATTATTTTTTATTTTCTTTTTACGAAAAAGCCGTGCAGAATCAAAAAACCAACGCCATTCACCACTTTGGAATATTTTTCCGTTAATTGACTTCGACATTAATGATTCCTCAGTACACCAGCATATCAGAGAAAAACGCCACGGTTTTGTGGATAAAACCAAAAGGGTGGCGTACGGTTGCAGTACCATTAACGATTTTGCACGGTCTCTCACCATCTCATGATTCGCTATCATTGCTGCGGCCCGGGATAAAAATTCGCCTTGCTAATTTCATCGACAACTCCAAGCGTCCCTCCACCAATCCAATCACACCCCACCTTTCCTTCTCTGCCTTTCAACATCGCCTCTCGAAGCTTCTCCAACTCTCCCTCTTCCCCCGACTTTTCCATCCCCCGTCATTCTTCTCCCGTGATGACGTCGAATCGCCTGGTGCTCTAAATAATCTCACCGACGAACCCGCTGCTCAAGCTTTTCCTTAAGAAACCGCACCTTTTATTAATAAATATGGGCGCCACGCTATATAGGATAAGTAGAATGCATTTAATTGCCAAGAAAAGTTATCTCAGGTGGAAAATAAATTTTTAAAGAAAAGCAATACATAGTTAATTTTTTATAAATTTTAAACTATGTAAATACAAACGTAATCTTCTTCATTTTCAAAACGAATCCTTAAAGTCTTTTTCATCCTTCTCTCACTGATTATAAACGCTATCATAGTGAGGACGTCATAGTATTTCCCCCTGATTAAAAGAGGCCATCCTCGAGATAAAACTGTCTCCTATTATCGAGCAAATAAGCTGTAAGCCTCAGCTGGGAACAAATTTTAAGCCTATCATCGTAAATTATGACATATTTTGCTTCATACCTCTTGCACAATTACTCAACTGCAAAGGGGTTAATCGTTGCCGTTACTGCTTGTTAATAATAAGGAATACCTAAGTATTTTTTTAGAAAGTTAATGCAAAGAAATATTGTGTTTGCAATACGTATCAACCTTGACTACATGGAAGCAATAATCGATAAAAATATCAATATCAAAGAACGTAAACAAATAATAGAGAAAACACTATGCAAAATTGATAATAATGATAAAATAATATCTCGTGTTTTTAAAAAAAGAGTACAAATAGAATTTTTTTCTCTGAACATTCGAACGTCATTTCACGCCTTCAAACCTCACCTCCTCACCGAGTTTTACCCTCCAACTCACCAAATATCCAGAGCACCTCTTCCACTCACCCCTACCGTGCCCTTTCCCACTCTCCGAGAGAGAGTAATAGAAAGCCTGAGTGAAAAGGAGAGAGAAACCCATTGGCCTACTGGGAATGCCATCCGCAGTGTGTGTTTTCTCACACCCCTTTCTTTGAACCTTCCCCCGAAACTCAAACCGTCAACCCCTATCTTCCTGGCCCGAGCCTCCCCGCATGCCTACACTCTAGTCTTTCGCCACACCCCCACTGCAGTCTCTGAAACCACCTCTCCTCACAGAAGCCCCCATGCACAACTCACACGTACAAACAGACACACACTAGTAGGCCTCGAACAAGGAGAGGGGAAAAAATCAATCACCCCGCTACCCATAATTCTGAGCGGCTGTTTCATCAAAAGAGGAATGATGGATTGGAAGATCAGTGGATAGGAAGGAATGAGGGTGTGAAGAACCATTCAGGTGGAGTAGGGATGGAGGGTATTCGGACATGGGGGAGGAAAGAGTCGCATGACCCCGAGGTAGGAGAAATGAGACGAGGGAAGAGAATGGAAGCGATGGATGCATGGTTTGGGGACGCAGGAGCTAAGATTTGGCGATGAGAGGCACGTGAAGGAATCGGGGTTCAATTTCAACCAAACTAAGCTTTTTACCCGTAACTACGTTACTTTTGATCAAAATTGATATAACCTCTTAACTACAGCTGTCTAGTTAATTTCTCATAAAAGTCATTTTTCTCCGATAATTTTGTTAGCATTTACCCGTAATCAAGCCGGAAACTAGAGCGAGGCAAAGGGGGCACGTGCCCCAGGCGGCATATTTAAGGGGGAGGAAAAATTATCAAAGTTTATTGAAAAAGTTATTTAATTTTTCTAATGAAATTATGAAAAATTGATCATTAATTTTAAATTATCGGACAATAATATTCATGAAAATTCTTAATGGCAAACATATAGTGCGTAATTTAAATTAATTCATCTCAAAAAAATAGCTTACAGATGTTTTATATTTTAATGGTGGGAGAGAGGAAGGGAGCGAGAGGGGATCGGGGAGTGGAGGCGGCAAATTGATCTTTGCCCAACCTGACTAAATTCCATGTTCCGGTCCTGTCCGTAATTAAGTTAGAATTAACTGAGAATAATCTCAAAATTACAGCTGTTAATTAACATCTCATAAAAGTCATATGCCAAACTACGAAAAATTTAACATTATTTACATACTTTCAGGATTCAGGGAAAGGCGCTTTACTAGATAGATTTAAAATAAGGACAACATCAACAGCCGGAGATTTGACTTGATAGAATGGATTTATGAAAGTAAAAATCACTTGTTAATACTTCACGCTTACTTCAGACTACCCTCACGTTCTATATTCTATGATGAGTATTCCCTTTTAAATAACAGGAAAGTAAGAATATTTAACGACAAGAATATAAAAAAATAATTTTTATAATTACATTTTTAAATATAACCGCTTATGTTACAAATGCCCGAATCAATTACATAGGACAGGTTATGAAGGATGTAAAAGAGAAGAAACACATCGTTTGGAAAAGGTTAACGGATAGGAGAGAGGAATGAAAAGCTGCGTCAAACCAATCTTAGGATTGCTGACTAATGATGATGATATATGAAAACACGCTCAACCGAAATTACAATTATAAACATGTCCAACCAATGGATAAAACTGCTATTTCTTTCATTTACTCATCGTCTGGCACAAAATGGTAAAAGTCTATTAAAACAACAGTTGGGAATACCTATCTTTTCCATCCTCCTTTATTGTTATTTCTGTTATATAAAAATACTAGGTATGATTGCTGTAACTGACAGAGATCCTTTGCATGAATAAGAATTTTTAAACCAATCATTTTAAGCACTAATTCTGTTGATTATGTATCACCATCTTATTGATGAGGGTGAAAATCGAAGGATAGCTTAGACGATTTAATAAATATGAAAATATGAAAGAGAGAAATTTTCTCACCAGTCGTATTTGTCGGCGGGTTAAAGCTACCGTCAATCACATTTGAATTCGGCCTAAGTTTGGTTGGTTGCAGAAATCCAAGAAAAAATGTCATTGGGAAGATAAAGAAAATCGAAAGGAAGAAGGACACGAGGGAACTGAAGGAGCAAGCTTGGGAGAAGTATAAATGAGGGCTACAGTATACTAATCTTAGAATTCCAATGCCTTGAGTTATCTATGGAAATATGATTTAATAGAAGAAGGAAGTTAGCCGGGGAGAAATAAATAATGGTTATATCCACTGACACGTCACTATAGAACTAATAATATTAGAAATACCTAAAAATGTTCATTGCTATCTGGAAGAATAATATCAATGATGAAATGATAAAAGTTCACTCTAAATGATTACTAATAAGGAAAATATCCATACACATTAATTGTCAATATAAAATTAAATCTCAGCATGCTCACAGGTGGAAAAAGTTAACGGATACCTCATCACAGAGGTGGAGGCTCGCATGCGGATAGCGAGTCATGCGTAACACACCCATGCTTTCATTTTGACACTACGGAGATACGACCGAAGAAGAGAAGGAAGATAGCAAGAAAACGAGAGAAAGGGGTGCTAGAAAGCAAGGGCGTGAAGGATGGAAATGTAGAGATGCGGAATGAATGCAGGATGGATAGCAGCGATGTCATTTGGCGTGGTTATCAGGCTGCTTTGTTGTCCTCCTCCTTGCGACCGATTGTTAGGCACCCGATACTAATTCGATGAGGCTCCATAGATGGGAACGGGGGAGAGGGTGGGCGACTCTATCGATTGAGCCGAAGAATGCAAATTCAGGATTTTTTTTTCCCGAAAATGAGTTGGGAGTTGGGAAAAAGTAGATCGAAGGGTGAAAAAAAACTTCACTCCGAACTCCTTAACCGTAAAGGGACGCTAATAGACAAGTCTTGGAGATCAAAAGGTACCCCTACTCCGCATCGATTCGGTGCAAATTTGCAATCCAATCAGGCGAGCTAAACAAATATTGGCGTTCCCTGAAAAAGAAAATCTATTCCGCACACCCGGGTGAGAATGAAATTGCAGCGTGTGGAGGACGTAAATGCCAATCTAAAGCCACAAAACGCGAAATTTCCTCCAAGCTTCAATGAAAGTCACGATAAATTCCCATGGGCTTTTCTATGTGCTATAGAGTGCCACCTAAAAGCGAAAAATCGTAGGCTTCCGCTACTTCTAGAAAACCTCAGAGAAATTCGTCTACTTCATGGTAAAATAATTTACTACGTCCCAACTACTTTTAACTCCTTTTTGATCTAGACGCATAAAACTGAACGAGCATCAATTGGCAAGGTCATACCTACCTGTGATATATATTACCGCACAACCAATCTAAGAAATATAATGCACGTTGCAATTTAGTGCATGCGCATTGATCAGTTTTCAAATCAGCAGCATGTCAAAAAGGTTTCGCGTGCATCCAATAAGTTTCCCCCAAAAATATATGTCATTTCATCATTGACTATAAACTAAAAAAGACTTTTGCAATGGTTGGATGAATACCATGAACAAACGGAATGTTAAACATTGCTTGAAACCAGGGAGCTTGTGCGCACTCAGGTGCACGGGTGCAAAGTTATTTACATCAAGTTCGCCATTTTAAAATACTTGGCTCACCCGGGATGCGAACCTAGATCTCCCGATAGCTGTCGTGCTAGGCAATTAAAGATGACTTGATGGTGTAATTGGTTAGCACGCTTGACCGGCAATCGGGAGATCTGGGTTCGAATCCCGGCTAAACAAAATATTTTTTCATAGTGAACCTTATCCTTGATGTATATGAACAAAATGCTCTTCATGCAATCAGTTATCAGGTGAATCAATTGGAACAACAGGGATTTTCTGAAAGCGTAAAAAGAAGCTAATTCAACCTCAAATACAAATGTCTCCCATTGCCGATCAAGGCAGATCGAATAAGTGGCCCTTTACGGTAAACTCATAAAATACCTTCGTCGAAAGTGCACTATTAATTTTGAAGCCGTCATAATTAAATTCCTTGTTGTTAACAGTCAAGTTTTCCATACAAGGACCGTAGCATTAATTACGCTACAAAGGCAAGCATAATTTTCATTGCAATGTAAACAACATTATTCACCCATTTCAATGTGGTTTATAATCATAAACTAACGCTCATTCGATAAGTTTACGTTAAAATCAATACCTCTAAGGGCTCAAGTCTCAGCTATGTTTCAATTAGTAAGCGAAACTTAAAGATTTAAGAAATTTTCAGATTGGATGCACGAGATCAAGTATTATATAAAAAAGTTACCGTCCAACTTGGCATAAAAAATTGAAAGAGGAGACTTCTCATTCAGCGGCAAAAAAAAGTAAAAGTCACAAAATTTCGTTTATTCGAATAATATTACATGATTTCAAACGTTCATTTTTGTTTGAAGTACTACACAATAACCAGGTAGCGCATTTCCAATTTTATATATGAATGCCCACAAAAAATGCTAAAAAATATATTTTTCTAATCATATAACTATATCCACGATTAGATGAGAGGGATGGGTCAATTCCGTGCATTGACAGTTCATAGAGAAGGAAAAAAAGTCGTGGCTTCCAAAATTTTCTTTCATTATGTTTCCACCTTCCCCATCCCAAAACATACAGGGTGTTTGAGCTTTTAGCGAGTATCAAGAATACACAATCTCGCCCATTTTGAGATTAATTGTTTCAGACAATTATAATCGCAAACGTTCGCCCAACTTCAAATATTTGATGTCCTTAATAATTCAGAGTATAAAATAAAATGTTGAAAAGGCTGTAAACCCAAGAAAAACTGTTTTTATGGTACCTGAAAAGTGGATAAAAAAACGTTCGCGTTGTCACAGCTGAGTAACGAAGGATCTGCGATCCCTCGCTTATGGACAAAAAAGGCTTAAAATTGTGTCCCCTACCACCTCCTGAAGTCTTAGAGATTCCGTTGAAACACCCTGTATTTCCTCATAGGACACTAGTAGTCAAGGTAGTCCTCTCGTGAAGTGATCCTAAGGCCACGATAATCAGCAGGCAAAGAGTTCATGAACTCCGACACAAAACCAGATCGTTGCGTGACGATAATTCACAAATCCCCACTTCGTCTTAGAAAGAGTCCCCTTCTCTCTGAGAAATAATCGGAATGCAATATGATAGAGAGATGTGAATAATAAGAGTCTCGCTGAGGGAATAGTGTACCTACAATCTAAATATTCCAAGTTCTTAATTTTTATTTTATTCCCATACCACCGAAAACGCACATATTGGCTCTTAGGGCCCCCGCGCACTAGCAACTTTTACAAAGCAACTATTTAGTTGCTTTGAGGAAGTCCCAATGAAACACACGGCAGTAGCGACAACTAAAAATTCACCCGTGCGCGGGGCCACAGTCAATGCCGTGTGTTTCATTTGAACTCCCACAAAGAAACTCAATAGTTGCTTTGTAAAAGTTGCCAGTGCGCGGGGGCCCTTACATTGGGGGTTTTCAACAAGTTAACAATTAAACATGCACGAACAACAATGCTCTAGATAGGGGTAACCTACCCAGGCGGGACTCAAGTCCACAATCTCCAGTTGGGAAGATGAGGATTTTACCTCGCCGCCATTGAGGCCGGGATTCAGTTTCATTTATCATTTAAGACTCAACTTTCCTTCGTTCCCTATATCGGTCACGCAAGAGTACCGGAAATTTTGAATTAGGTATAATAATACGAGCATTCAATTGCCTACGATGGAATCAGCTTATCACCGGTCATCAAGCATTTCCCTGTTAAAAGTTTCTTTCAAGCTAAGCGTACTTAAAATATATTACCGGCTAAGGGTACACATTGCCGAATTAAATAGACCTTCCACAAATTGCATTAAGATTTACATATGTACATACTTGTGATTTAAATTTATGTTTTAGCCTCACTCCTAGTATGTTTTTGTGGCATTTTATTTCCAGAGATTATCAAGGAATATATACTAATACTTATGCGATGTTACCTACCGCCGTCATCTTATTCAAAAATCAATGTATGATTCATCCTGAGTTTAAAATGTCTCTGTAAGGAAGTAACGGATATCTAGTATTTGAAAAAAACGCTACTAATTTACATCTATTTAGGTTTAATACATAACTTCTCCACTAAAATTGCAATTTAGCAATCAGATACAGTGTACACACCGTGAGAGCATTGCATCGTGACCCACCGGAGCTCTAATCAGGTATTAAGAGTAAGGATGTATGAATATCTCTCTCCAATAAACTTCCGAAACTCCAGGCAACTTTCGAAACTGCAATCGAAATTACTGCAATCATCAATGATTAGACTTTTCTTATTATCGCCCTTGAAATGTCATTCCATTATTAGATACTTACACAGCGAAATTCTGTTAGGAAAGGGTTTTTAAATTCTCCAAAAAGATTAATACATAAATAAACCGATCTTACAACTGGACCTCCAAACTCCAATACTTCATATTAGATGAAGGCTTGATTAGCTGGAGCGGATATATTAGCTGTCTAATCCAAATCATACACTAAAATTTCTTCTCGCCCATTAGCGATATCGAATTTCTAGGTCAATTATTATTTAGCACTTAAAATACATTTACGGAAGTGAAGGAAAGGTTAAGATGCATCGCAGATTCTAGAATGAAACACCAATAAATCATTCACAGATACCTACCTTTTTTTAAGATATGAACAGATTCATATCAGTGTCGACGATTTCTTTTATATTCTCATGAAATTTAAATTGTACCTAAACGTCCACCTTTTGGATTCAAGTCAATAAGTTCTATTGATTCCTTGAACAATAAATTTCAGAAACACTCGTAAAGAAAATTTTCAAATTTTGACTATAGATGCATTGGAATGGTGACTGCGTAAGAAGTCACGATGTCTTCAAAAAACATTTTTCGTGACTTTACTGTTCCTGGCGAAGCGCTATTGTACAATTTCGAGCGTAGAATAAACTTTTCATTTAAGACAATTTCTATTTAAAATCAAAATAAAGGAAAATTTTAAATAACTAATACGCATTCATGATTACACGAGCCGTAGCATACTTTTTCCTGCAAAATTATAGTTGCACGCCGTATCAAATATTTCAATGATGCACGACTTCACCCATAAATACTTGTATCACACTTCCTTAAGCGACTTGATAACATAAAATTGCAACTCAATACAAATAAAAAATTGCCTTAGCGCAGTGATTATTACTAATAAATTTTCAGGGGGAAAAATACCGTTGTCACAAAAAAAAGCTTTTAATACTTAGGGAAATAAACTACATTAGATACTTCTTCTAGGCTACATCCGAAAACTTCAGCGTATGAGCACCGGAATTTTTTTTTCAGTGTCATTGGAGCTTATTCATTGCCCTCTCCTCCTTACTCAACCCATCTCACTTTTTATAATCATTCCGTTGATTTCAGAGGAGAAAATTCTGGGCGCATTATTTTACTCTCAAGTAAACCTTGTCCCACCACCTAAAATCCCAACCTCCATTCCATACATGATTGAGAAGAAATGTCTGACGTCAAGGTGGATGGTGCAAGGGAGGGATGCAAAGCAAGAGAATGGCTATCCCTTTGTAATATCTCCGCCTCCATTATTTCAATCCCACTTTCCACGGCCAAGCCATTTCACGGCGATGGTCATCCAAATTCTCCTATGACGCTAGCCGGTCTAAACGCATTAGTCCACTATACTTTTAGCCACCACCTGATATCTCACATAAAGATTCAAATGCTAAAAGTACCATAATGTACACACTAATGATGCTTGGAATAATAAAAAAAACATCACTGATACTATATGCTAACAGTGAGACAGCACACACAATGGCCTTCCTCTCTCTAATTCCCAAATATTTCCATCATTCTTCCCGGGAAATAGCAACTACATCAATAGTTTATTCAAAGAAGAAGTCATAAAAATAGTGAAGAAAAAGTTTCCTAAATATGTTGATAAAAATCATAGCTCTTTAAGGAAAATCGAATAAAAATACGAGCAGAGCAGAATGATACCAGACTACTTTGGAAAAGATAGAAAAGAAATAGGTTTTCAATGCGACCTTGGATTACTTATCGGCACAACCGCACCTCAATTGATTTTAAATATCTTTAAAATGATATTCAATCAAATACAACTTTTCGTATGACCTTATTTGAAAAATAAATTAAAGTGGAGGTATCCACGCGTCTCCATAATGGCGCTTATAAAATTCTCTCTTTTAGAGAATTCTCGAGGTTAGCTCTTGCGGGCATTTCCATATCCAAGCCCTAAATACCCTTTACGATCTTGGCTACATTACCCGAGCCCTTTATGCTTAATGAAGGCACGTGAAACAATGAACATTATGGCCATTTCAATTACCAACATTCGGATGGATACACGCAATGAATTTCTAAATTAATCCTTAGAAAAACAGGAGACCCGTTGGAAAATATGTACCCGTAAAACATTAATGGCTTGCATGAATAATTCAAATAAATTAAGGGTACGGACATACAAAATTATGATCCACTCGCATTAGAAGAAAATGTATGAGATTTTTCAACTCGAGGAGCATGTATTACGAGTCACGGATATCTGAGATCATTTTGCTAGAAATATCCGCAGAGCGAACAAAGGAACCAACAAAATAAAAGTCAGCATCGCACACGAGCTCTGAATGTTCTTGCGAGAAAGAAACTAACATTGCCCGCCACCCCAACTCCTCTACCCTTCCCATACCCCTTACATCCCCACACTCCTCACACATGCGGTGCATGACCACTGGCTGGCATTGAGCCAAAACATTTTCGGGAGGAATTTCTCCTTTTCCTTGAGACGTTTCGTCTTCCGAGAGGTTATCGATGGCTCCTTCCTGTTGATCGCGAACAATGCATCTTCTTTTCCGCGGCAATTCCCTCCACCTACCGTGCACCGCTACCACCACCACCGCGCTACCTATGGCCTCCCTCCGAGCCTATCTTCAGATCTATTGTCTTCCTCCTGCCTCAACTCCCTCACGTTGCCTTTGGTTTGCATTAAATTTTCTCTCGGAGGAAGGATCTCAGAGGGTGGAGAGAAGAGAGGGGGCGAGGGAAAAGAATCCCCCCCGCGATTTTTACTGCCAATCCGTGGAAGGTTGCCTTGATGGTCCCATTACCTCCATCCAATTCCCCAGCTTCGCCGGCCAAACTCCGACGAAAAAATACTTAGAACGAAATAATGTGCTACCAAGAATATGAAGGCATATCATTTTTCTTTAGATCACTATTCGGGTCGCATCCAAATTTTATGCTTTAATATCTCGGTCGCGTAAAAGAATTTCCTTCATTTTTCTCAATACTATTCGTCAGCCTCATTCCAAAACTTCGACGGGTTAAGTCAAACAAGACCGCTGCTGTCCAAAAGAAACCAAATATGATACTTTTCCGCAGAGTTGTAAAAATCTGATGGCCGTCAGAAATGTGACTTGAGTGAAAATATATTCATCAAATTTGAAGCTATTAAAGTTATGTTTAAAGTATGCTATCTCCTGGAGTAGTTAATTTTGTTAGACCCTGTTGGGACAAATAAAGGTTGCTTTCGCAAATAAAGCATAGATTTCATCGTAAATACATCCACAAGACATAACGAAGTTAATGGTGATTCCATTCGATAGCTTCGCGTTCGAGAAATTATTGCCTAAATAATAGGTAACAACCATTTATTTAACGAACCCTTGCGCTATATTTCATGAATTAAATGCATAATGGATATTTTTTTATTATAAGATAAATCGGAATACTTCTCAAAAGAGCATCACTTAAAGCCAGCCCGAATAAGGAAACTCATTTTGAAGTATTCATTTGCGGGCCACAGAATCGGTTACCAGGTATTACTATATTGAGCTATATCCTTGAAAGCAATACCTTGACCTTGTCACCATTCACGGAGCTATACACCAAGTATGAGGTTAAAATCGAGTAAAATACTATTCCTTTTGTGAACCAGGCCAATTTATTGTCAATTTCCCAATGAATTCAGGATCGATATTTTCTTAAGGTATACGTATACTGACCGGAATTAGGCAGTGCTAAAAGGGAGCTTCCCCCGATTTGTTCCACAGTTTAGATGGATGAGCATTTCAGCTCCTCTCACATTTATACTGGATTTTCCATTGTTTTCTCTCCCACTAAGGCAATTCCCTACTTTCTGCAACGAGGCCCATTTCCACAGCGTGTCCCACATAACCCTCCCGGACTTAAAGGTGATTAAGGCCAGCCGCGTAATTGGGTCTCCCGAACCGTAAAATATTGCAATACTCCCAAGCTTCCTATTTTTCTCCCCCCGGGTTTTTAATCCCGGCAATATTTTTCGTTTCTCGTGCGAGAATTGTGCTCAGCGAATGGCCACCGTATAGCCTCCTGGATTTCTTTCCTTTCGTAATTTTTTTGCCTCTACATCGTTTCCTCACCCATTCACGAGGTAGTGAGCAATTCAGAGAGGTCCGTGGGTAGTAAGAGCGTGCCAATGTTGTGCCTGTATGTCGTATAAGAACTTCTCCTTCCGCCTCTCTTTCACCTTTCTCTCCTTCATTCCACTTAGTCTCGACAAAATACCTCAGCTTACGATCTTGCATGTTCAATTACAATAATATTTCCTTTGGAACTCCGCCGGTGAATATTTACAGCAATGGTCCTAAAAGGTGTTTGTAGGACTACAAAGCAGAGTAAACGGGAAATTAAAGACTTGTACGACACAGAAAACAATTACACCTTCAGAACACGAGTAACATTACTTTTTCATCACATTTTAGTCCACATTTCGGGGTAAACCTTTCTTCCTTCTGTTCTTCACAAACATTTTATTGTAAATATTAAAGCTATAAAGGTATGCTACATGCGTTTTATTGCTTTTTGTGTGTTGAACAGTAAGAGCGTATCTACGCAGGGTATTCAATAAATCAACCTTGACGTAAGAACGACATATCGCCAAGGGATGATGGGTGAAGTCAATCTTTATTCCAAGAGAAAAAAATCAAAATGCATCATAACAACCTACATAGCATGAAAAAAGAAATAAAAAATTTATAAATATAAATAATCAAAATACCTCAAGACGTTATTTTCTGCCCGACCGAAAATGGCAAACATAACTGCAATGATAGCTTCTTCTAAACATTCAGCGAAGCATAAATAAATATAAATTTTTGTAAACGCGAAGGGCCGTTAAACCCGTATTCAACTTGCCAAAAACCCTTGCCCTAAGAAATATAAGAACCCTGCATAGCAACATGCCAGTTCAAATTTTTATAACAAATATAGATAATTGACATATTCAAACGCTTTCATTGGCGTTATTATACAGCACTCATAAGCTCAAAACTACCTTCAGTACTTAACTCTTCCCCATCATCTCAAGGGTAAACTTTCCTGGCCATCAAATTTAGAATTTTCAGTGTGGATTTTAGTATTGACTGCATAACTGAACGCCCAATAGAATTCAATCTGGAAAGCGCTACGCTACCTATCCCTCCCCCTGATTCAACTCGAGACCTCATTTAACTTTCTTATTTCTCTTGTTCCCGACGTTATTACGCGTCCATCTCTCAAAAGAGATGAAAGCTCCCTTTTACTACCGCAGCGGCTACAATTGATTTATTCACCGATTCCATTGAAACACATTCTCTTTAAGGTCTCCAGCTTCAACTTAAATCCAAAACTCGTACACATTCCTTGCTGAAAACCGTCCTCCATAGTCAGTATGGGTAAAACAGTCCACAGTTACTTAGATTGACTTCTACATAAAAATTTCAGAGTGAAATCTGAATTTATTCAGCAAAATCTCTCGTCTAAAATGAATGTATCATCACATAAAGAGTAAGAGAAGCGAAATTTGGATATTGGTTTTCAAAGCCTTGAAAATGTTTTTAAAATTTGAAAGCAGATAGATACTGAAATTTCAGCGTTTCAATTCAGGACTTTAAGATGCAGAGTGTTTTTGAATTTCCAAATACTTTGAACACGTTCTTTTGAAAAAAAAGTAAAAAAGGCTTAGATTCTTAAAAATTATTTTTTAACGTCATAACCCCTGACATTCTTCTAAAAATTGCCCTTATAAACTCCAAAATTTGTCCCTCTAGTTAAAATATGTTTTATCTCTTCTTCTCAAAAATTAACAAAAAGTTACACTTCCTAATTATAAGGAGAGTGCAGTTAACTGCATGAAATTCCGGACAGTTGCTATTTTTTAGCAAATATTTTTCAAATGGAACTGCCAAATTACATATATAAGGAGGAGAATATTTCATTACATCAAATCGTGATTTCCATGGACTGTCCCCAGAATGGGTTCAAGAATACGAAGGTTTTGTGACTTCGAATGCATCACCGAGTGTCTGCATATTCAGCGAGGTGTATCACAATAGAGTCGTGGATATCACTATAAATAATAACTCTCCTCGAAAATGCTTGATCAGGAATTAAGTATTTGCATGCTTTGAAAAAACACAATGCACATCATACGCTCAGCATAATTCAAGCAAAAAGGAAGAATTACTGATTATCCAAGAAGAGTCGACTTCATTAATGACACAACATTATTACATAAATCTTTCTATATGCAATAAACATCATAAACATAAAGTGTAAGTACCTTTTAAGAGCATCGGCAGTATGAAGTTCAATTATGGAGTTATGAAAACCACAAAAAGAGAGCATAATCGCACATCAAGGAGAGCTGTTTGCCATTTCAGGCATAACAATAGCTGCAGGCATCTCCTGCCATAACTCGAATCTCAAAACGCCATCTCAAGTAATAGCCTCGAATTTTATGTGCGGATGGAATCCTCGACCTTTGGTTTATCGGCTAAGGACTCCGGCAAAATCGTAAACCCTGCCGCTGAGATAAAATTGCATTAGCCCCAGCTCTAAGTATCGTTTTAATCACCCTTCCATAAACTTCTTTCGTCCATGTTGATCCATTGTCATTGCTAAGAAAAAGTGACCCAGGGGTATATTAAATCAAATTTATGGGGACATCAATGTAATTTTTGTAAACCCACGTTGCTGCAGCATTTTGAGAAGACAATGGCAATGAAAGATGAATGGTACAAAAATTTTCATTTTTAAAATCCTTAAATATTTTCACTGAATTTCACATCTGAATACCTAAACTGCAAGCGCAAAAACATTATGTTTTTAAAAATTTGTTTATGTCCACATATTCCTAAAAACAGCACGCGATGTCCCTTACTTCGAGGATACCAAATATGAACAACTGAACAAGCAAGAATACCCATACCACTGATAGAGATAACTAGCCAAGTCGGAACTCGAACCCTCGACACTCGGATTAGAACGCACTGACTTACCCTGACACCACCAAAACCGGCTAATCACAAAAAATAATATACAATTCAATTCTTCTCTGATGTGTTTCATAAGTCATTGATCATGACATGATGAACAAATATGGTAGCAGTTGATTTATTTCGAATGGTCAATGACAATTATTAATATTTAACACAGGAATATTTTTAGGTATGCATTAGCAAACTAGAATTCTGCAAAGTCAAGTAAAGAGAAAATCACAATTCTATCCTTTTCTAAAGAAATTAACTCCCGAGAAAGACTGATCCAAAATATTGGACCGTTTACGAGCTTCACCGGCATAAAAGCTTGTTTGCTTAAAATGTTATCCAGCACTCCAGTCGATGCCAGAAAAATGTACCGCTAGCTTTATCACTGAATACATCCTTACCATCATAATCTCACAAAAATACTTTTAATAGAAGAACAAAACAGGAATAGCGAGTAAAGACTAGATTGACTTACGGTCTTCCCCAGTGCATGACGATTCAAATAATTTTATTCCCCCTCCTCTCCGCGGCACCAATTTTCAGCCAATTTATTTCCTCCTAGTTCTCATTTGTTTGACTCGCCAAAACCATCTCGGACCCTATCAACCGAGCGGAAAAATAAGGAAAAAAAAGAAAAGGAGGGTCAAACCACTGCTCTTCGGGAGCGGAAAATGGGGAATAGCGTGAAAAAAAAGCACAAAATCATCCAAGAAAAATATGGAAGAGTGAGAGAGAAGGGTTAACAGGATATGGATAGCGAGAGGGGAAAAACGGAGGGTGGCGAACGAGATAAGAAGGCGAAAAGAAGTGGTGGGAGAAAAAGTTAAAACTCATCTCGCGGACGCCGAACAAAACTCTAAATTAGATCATTCCCAGTTCCATCAAAATAATAATAATAATAAAAGAAACCTCGGGACTCGCAAATAGGGATTTATGTGAAGAGTCATTTGCCAAGAGTGCCGAGCGAGAGAAAAGGAAAGCTAAGGGGAAGGGGAGGAGGTGGGAAATGGCTGCTGACTTCTTGGGGAGTGAGCCGCGCAATGGTTCCGTACATGTACCGGAGAGAGAGAAGACTTGCGGGGGAGGGAGGTTTGAGAGGTAAAGAGGGTCGGGGAGAGGTAAGAGGGGAAGAAGAGAGAGGGGGGAGACACATCGGAAAAGCTGAGCGGTGTGCGGTTGGCGAGGCGAGAGTTTAAAAGGGAGCGTGTGCATTCAGGAAGCTCGGGGAAGTTACGTGGTTGGCTGCGGGGAGGTGGGTCACGGGGACACATTTGAAAGGGAAGAAGGAGGCGGGGGGAGGCGGAGGGCACGGAGAGGATACGGAAGCGGAGCCGCCACATGGGGAATGAGCCGGTGGCGGCGCGCGGGGCGGCTCTGCGGCGGTGGTGTCGTATGCTCGCGGTGGTGGTAGGGGGGCACGACGCGGAGATGGGAGAGGGAGGTAGTAGAGAGAGAGATGGCCATACAGATGATGTCAGGGAAACCATTAGGAAGAGAGGCCCTTTTCAGCTCATTTGATGTACACACGCGAGGAAGCGAATGGATGTGAGGGGGCTAAAGGGTTGTTCGCGGAAGGGAGGGAGGGAGGTGGGGGGAGGCGCTTCTGGTATGCAGAGAGGTGGGAGGCAGATTTGAGGACGGGAGCGGAAAGGAGTTAGGAAAGGAAAGAGTCAAAAGGTTTAGAGGGGAAAAAATATCTTAAATACTATGGATTACATGCGCTTTATTCCGCGACAGTACCGCTCATTTGTTTGAAAATTACGAATAAAAAATGAAGCAAGGGACTGGAGATGACGTTGAATAAATGCTTAATACATTACACAGGGCAGGAGAAATTTGGTCTCTTTTCCTTGTAAATTAGCGAGCTCTACGATCAGCCAATTACACCGCAAAATCTTTTTTTTTTAATCAACACCTGGATTCAATGAACTGTAAGGCAAGCACAGATATTTTAGGAGAGAACTAATAAAACGTGCCCGTTGTCCGGTAACAGACGAAGCATATATGAATTATAAATGTCAATAGGTCTCACTACTTTCATGCTTTCCCTATAAAATATCCCATGGATCAAAAAGAGTGAATTTCGGCAATCTATTACACTTATTGCAGAAAAACACTCGCAGAGTCTGGCAAACTTATGATATCCCGAAAAGCCCACGCCAAAAAGTAACACGTTTTGATTAAATGATGGCTGTATTATTTAATTGACTTATCCAGCTAATGCCACGAAATTCTTTGTATGGGGTTCTCTCACTCTCTGTGTTCAACTTATTGTTAAACGTTGTCGTCTATAAACAACACCTGCCTTAGGCTAAACGTCCAGGGAAGGAAAACTGTGGAAAAAATACATAGAAGACTACAACATGCGTTTCTAGATCACCAGCTCACAAATGTTCTTTAATATTGGCTTTCATTGAAAAATAGTGATATTCTCAAAATCATGAACCGCGAGCGAAACAATGATGTAGCGACCAGAAATTAAATTTCGACTCCTGCTGAAGCCAGACAATGAAAATATTATCCTCGCTTTTCATAATATACTACGTCTTTTACATATCTGCAAGCAATAGCGATTGCTTCATTTAGGACTCCAGAAATGACGTCCTTTAAAACGGCAGCAGAAAAGAGAAAAATTACAATAACAAGCTGTAACATAAATGCAATCATTCTCACTATTACCAAGCTGTTCATGAATACCGCAGATAATTTTTGTTACCATAGATATTCATTCCAAATACTGAAATTTATTATTCCACCTTTTTTTCAATGGAGTTCATAATTAAAATTCGAAATATAAATAGTTAAAGTCATCAGTATCCTTATATAAATGTTGTTTAAACTAATTCCGATGCTAATTCAATTTTGAAAAGATCTCCTTGTCGTAACAAAAAAGGAAACAAAGTACTAAGCAAAATTAAAAGAGGTATCAAAAGTAAATGAAACTAAAGATTTAAAATATTGCGAAAATGGTATGAGCCAAAAATTCGCCGAAGAATGCAATTATTTCATGAGAACTCAAGCCCTATAAAAAATCTTTTGTTACATTTAAGTCTTTTTAAACTCCGAGAAAATATAATTGAGCGTTTCTCAAACAAAGACCAAAATATGAGTGTAGAATTTATAGTTGAGCTAGGTTAGAAAAAACAAGTTAAAAAGCTTTAATTCAATTAAAAACATAAATGTGTCACATACAGAAAAAATATTATGGTATTTACCTTGTGGAAATAAAATCCCACTGTGATTAACATTTAATTGCACGGCACCTGTGGAGTGAGCCGTCGCATATCGCTTTTTGGACTGCCATTTTACCACAATACAAACTAAATGATGGAATAAAAATTATACAAGTAGATATAAAATCATAGTTTTAAAGCGATTAGAAGTTAAAATAAAATAAATGAATGGATATGAGTCAAGACAGCATGAAATAGACTTTTTAATAATTATCCAAAGACTCCCACGGATTGATATTACGAAAATCCAACAGCTAAAACATGTTCATAATCTCAAAGCACATCAAAATATTAAATTTTGAAGGAAATATTACACAAAAGTTAAAGATAAATGAAACTGCTAAGCAATTTTCAGTAATTCCTCAATTGCGCGATCAATTACTCCCTCATTTATAGCCGAGATCTATAAGCACATCCTTAAAATGATATTGCGAAAAAATGCACTACTAACACTTAGAACTGTAGTAATTAGAATAGGAGCGTTTTTAACATTGAAAAATATTTATTCCCAATGGCAACAAAATAGCATTGAAATTAATGATTATTTTCCCTGTGGTACAATTTCTATAAAAAATTAGTGCCGAAGGCAAAAAACGTCTAATGACTCGCTCAAGAAAGTTTCCTTGTGACAGCATTCAAACTTTTCATCACAACAAGCCAAGGTAATCCTCAAATTTGCCCTAGTGTTTACGATTACCATCTTTCCTTCTAATGCCTTCGGACGGGTCACTATTTGCTATACAAATGCCTGAACTATTTATTAGTAAAACATTAGAAAACTATTTTAATAATAAACTTAGGCTTAAGTATTATTAATCTTTATACGATAAAGACGTTGTGATACCATTATGGCAATAAATCTTTACGTAGTTAATTAATTTATTTCGGACTCTAGACAAGTCTTAACTCCCATCATACCATGATACATTTCTGAATATTTGGAGAAATATCTTTAAACTGCATTTACTAGATCGTATAAATATAGAAAACTCAGGAAAATAATTTGAAGAATACCTTTTTTTAAGCACCAAACGAATTAGATTAGGTAATATTTAATTCAATGTTAAAAGGAACTGTTACTTCAAAATAGAATATTAGCATCTCTTTTCGCCAGGATAGCGCTTGAATCAGTTTAAATCGAGAATAAAGTAATTCACAAACATCATTTCGTTAATTTAACGGACACTATATTATGTACTGCTTGAATCAGCGAGGAAACTTAGGGTGAGAAATCTAGACACGTGCGATTGAATTGGTTTGTATTCAGTGCACAAAATTCTGTAATTAATGCAAATGTAACAATTCACTCATCACACATGCGCATGAGATAAACTCGATTAATTAAACTTCCGCTGTTTACCTCTCCTTTCGGAGGGGATGTGCTAATGAACAAGGAACTTTCGACCTTTGAATGTTGAAGGGTTTCATTTTTATGCGTAAAATACTGATGAGAAACGTGTGAACCATGCTGTTTTCTCAAATTCAAACCTAAGCTTGAACAATCGTTAATGCTACTCTCGAAAATGTTCGGAGTTAACTATGATTTATTAAATTCTTTAAATTTGACGTACGCAAAAAAAGTCCGCAAAACGCGAGTCTTAATTTTTCATTATAGTGTGGATAATTTCATCAAAAAATACGCATCCCCCTAATTCGTTACAGTGCAATAAATAACGGAAAAAATGAACGTAAATTGTAGTTTGCCTAACTTATCAAAGACTATCATTTACTGATGATTACATCTCCATTTGACGTATTCTATTGCATTTAACAACGCCAAACATCATTTCTACTTCAGAAGCTAACGTTAACACATAAAAATTTTGATGCAGAGAAATGAATTCCAACAAGATAATGAATATTAATTAATGTGTGAAGTCATACTTTCCTTTAAATAACTCCATTGCGGAGACTTAATAATTTAATCTTAAAAGAAAATTTAAATACTAAATTTCAATTTACAAATAAACTAAAAATCGTCATCAGGCGAGGAAGCAATAGAGGAGTCTAAAGGCCTGGTTACACGGTACATGAGAATGTACAAGAAAATGTGAGAATGTCTGAATCTCAGAATTAACGCGAAAATGCACCGTGTAACCACGCAAAATGTAAGAATGTATGAATTTCTGAACGCCTGCTCTAATTTCGTTCAGACAATCATACAATTTGAACTCAGAGTCACATGGTGGCAGACTACAAAAACGACACATTCATTTCATCTGGCTTGTATAGGCGACTTCTTTGTTTACGTACGGCCCCGATAGTTATTTCGATTTGATATGATCTTGCTTGACTTGGATATCTCACTGATTGGATATGGGTAGCGAAAGAATGGAACACAAGAAAAGGGGATGGGTAAAAGGAAGGATCAGATGGAAAGGCCATTAATGTATGAACCGCGAGAATTATCCAAGATTGAGATCCAAATGATCGTTATAAGGTCATAAAAAAGCATGTGATAGGCAAAGAAATAAGATTCAAGTACTATTTACGCTGTATTTACTCAAGTTCCTGTTTTTGAATCGAGACCGACTGCAAATCGAGTCGAAATTTTAGGTGTTGCGTTGACATGCAGCGAACGTTATGGGCATCGCATATTGAATTTACCTTGCCAAAAGCCTCATATTTCTCGTATATTCCTGTAGCGTGCCCCGATTCACAGGAGACGGATGGAGAGAAATCACGACACACTCGCTTTCAAGTCTAAAATTCAACTGTCTTTATTATGTCCTGTTTATTATATCACAAGGCTTAAGGGCACGAGAAATTTTGTTAGGGGCACGTGAATATTCCTTGTTAGGGGCTCCTTGTGACGAGAGGCCGGCCGCCCATTACATTCCTTATTTTTCACCGTGGTTTAATCGTAATCAGTATTTATTCTCGTAAACAGCCACTTTCCTTATAATTTGATCCTACAATGGGTAGAATGATAGGTACATTTATAGAGTTGTTTACAAAGTGAAATAAGTAACTTGATAAAATCCTGCGGTAACCCTGATTTAAGAGTGTACTTACGTTGAGGATATCCCGTTGACAATATAGATAATGTATTTGACTCCATTCTGTGGATCATCAACCACTTATTGCTCTTTTTTTGTCCCTTCGAACACAAGCAAAAAACTTCTCCGGCGAGTAAATAGAGGTACTAGACGCCGGGGCACTTTATATGGTTTTATGGGATACACGATTTATATGGTTTTCACACGTTTTTCTATTGAAGGAACATGCTGCAATACACTTACTGCATTAAGCAAATGATGTAGGTGTGTAACGTAGATCACAATCTGCAATCAACTTATTTTAATTTAATCTTTCCAAAGCCCCCCAAACAATCGCCTTTATTTATTTCAACAACGCCTTGGCAACCCAATATATTCACAATCCGAAGTTTGACGTTAAAGCAGCAATTATATTCGCCAAATTTGTGTTTGAGTCCCTACATAGACAGTTTTTCTATCCACTTCCTCAGTCTGTCATCAGTGGATTCCAGGCCGTGATGTAACGCGCGCACGCTCCGTCACGTGTTTTCAAACAGTCGATGAAGATTATTTTTAAAGACTCATATCTCAGCTGTAAAACATTATTCATCCGCGAAATTTTCGGCAAGTACATTTGAAGTACGGATCTTATTATTCTAGTACTTTTAAAAAAGTTTGCATGTTCCCCATTCGTTTATATTTGAAGTTAACATAATTTGTTGCGCATTAAAAAATGTACGAAAAAATGTCCGAAAAAATGTACCGTGTAACCACCTACTCGTGGATCTTGTCCATGAGAATGTACAAGAATCTGTTCAGAAAACCATTCAGAAAAATGTACAGATTCTTGTACATTCTAATGTACCGTGTAACCAGGCCTTAAGCCATAGTAAACGTTCATTTTCCTCACGCTCTGAACAATCCATAAGAGAAAATATATGTCTTTGAATCTAGCTAAAAATAAATGTTCAAAGTCATTCCAGCAAATATCGAAGAAAAGAACATCAATTTAGGCCATTTCAAGATACTCAGACCTACAGTATTACCTCAGAAATCACAAAGTGGCGTCAAACATGCACCCCGCAGGCTAGGAAAAGTCAATCGGCATTCGATTATAGTCTACCGATGGGCAAAATTCCCAACCCGAGTTTCGACCACGGTTATCTTGCATACCGTTCCAGCGAAATCGTCAATTAGCCACTAACATAACTATGAGGATTTCGAAGGGAGGAATACACCCTGGGCGAGCCCGATAGTGCCAACGACCTTAAAATCGCTACGAGTGTTCTCAATTACGACGACACTGAACGGCAGCGGATTTTTTATCTTACTTTGGAGGTGCAAATGGGAACGCGATTAGAAGCTAGATTTGAGTTAGTAGTTCACCTAAGAGTTTGTCACTTGTCACCTTTTTAAATCACCGCACACGATTTCAATTAAACAATACTTACTTTCTTAAATTAATCGAAATCGTGGCTTTTATCATCTCGTTTTGCCAGGTGGCAGCATAATAGGCGATGTAACAAAGCATAATAATCTATCAGTATCGCAGCACATTTGTTGAATTAATCGGTGGAAATACAGGAGATCAAGTTACAACTAATTATCATGGTGAATTATTTTTCTTTCAATAGAATTTTCGCAATCCAATCGGTGTAAATCTTTCAGTAGCCAGCATTTGACTAATGAAAGAATTTTTCAACGCATGACAAAAATAAAATGCAAGTGAATAAATATATAAATCACGAGATGTAAGTCAATAATTTCTCACTAAAGCACTGACAACGTTATTATTAAAAATTGAAGACGCTTGGAATTAGCCACATCGGACTTCCCGTTTGAATTTTGAGCTGAGCACCGAAATGAGGCTGAGAAATTGGGTCGCTCGTCGTGACGTCACACGTTTCGTCAATAAGAGGGAATAGAGAGGATTCTTGCCTTTGGATAATTCACTTCCCCCTTCACAGATTCATTCGTCCTAAGAAAACTTCCGCATTATCTAATTGAGTACATAAGGGTGTATATAATTTTACTACTAGGGCTTGGGAATAGTTGGAGGAGATAGATTTTTTTTATATATCGCTTCGATTCCAGTTATTCTCACACTCAAAGAATGTCCCGCAAGTCAGTTTGGATAGAAACCGGGTACCTCAGCCTTTTTTCTCTGTCGCAAGCTTATGGGGAGTAATCTCGCCACCCGCCGCCTTACATAGAAACGAGTTCGGTAAATACTATTATCTGCTATTTATATATGATAGCTCAATCGGCCCAAGTGCGAGAGTTTGTCCCCGACTTCCTAGACTCGGGGGGGGGATTTATTGCGTCTATGCGTAGGCTGAAACCATAGTTTGCTTTTTAAGCCTTTCCTCTGCTTAATCAACATTTATCGTTTCATATTCTTACCATGGTATCGGGGTGCCGGTAATTTCAACATTCTCTCTACTCAACTTTTAAGGCTTGACTTTCACAAACCGATGTTAGTAAATGCAATGACGTTAAATGGAGTAGCATGAGTACTGTGAGACCTTATATATTAATAAAGCTTAAAGGAAAATGTATTCACCTTGCCAATAAATCGAACCTAGATAGCACGAATGTGCATCAAGTTGAAACACCATTTTAACGACTGGGTAAGCCATTTTCATTATGAATAGGTTACATTGGCAGCATAATTGATTACATTACTCGGTTCAAATACAGGAGATCCTGGTACAATTCTTTATCACGGTGAATTAATTTTCTATTTATCAATAATTTTCGCAGTTTGAGTCACTCAGTGCAGGTTAAACTATTTTCTATTCATCGTTTTTACTCTAAAATTTGGCACGCCGGAATTTTCACTAAATTATGCGCTAGATAATAATAGACTCTAATTTGAACTAATCCCGTAGCCATGAACCCATCTCAATTTTATTGGCACATTTCTCTACAGTCACTCATCGCCCGATTACCCAACGTATGTGTTACTCTTTTATGCCTTATCATATTCGAATGCCTTGACTGAAAAAGGCCAGGTACGTACATTTTCGAATAAATTCAGTCATGTAGTCGTCATGGCTGAATAAGAAGTAAACTATTATCTTAATTAATAAATCTTAGCTAATAGTTATTGATTCATTGAATTATAGCTGGAGTTATCCACGAAAAAACTTGTAAGATTCCAAATTTGAACGGGATACTCGAAATTAAGTAGAAACAAAAAGAACACGAGCATAAAATACAAATGATAAATAAGGTATGCATAAAGATACTGAACGAAAGTTAAAACTACAAATCTATAATAGACATAATGTATAGTATAGTTATACTTGATTTGATACAAAAGAAGAGATAGACGAAGAAAAAAAGCTACTACTAAAAAGATATAAGCTAAGCATTTTGACAGGATGTCATGAATTATAATGGAGAGCATCGGCGAATGCAAAAAAATAAAACCGGAGGAGCAAGGAAAGATATTAAAAAAAAACTGAAGTTTCACCAGCGCGCGTTGAGTAAAAAATTTATTTTAGGGCATTCAGAAACAAAATGTCTCAACTGAATAACTCGAGAAAGAAAGAGAGTAGGGGGAAATGCAATGAAGATGGAAAGAGAGAAGGAAAGGCAGGCAGAAAAAAGGAGTTAAAATAAAAATTGAGTGAAAAGAGAAATAGAAATGAGGGAAGACTTGGAAAAAATTAAGATAGGAGTGTTTCACGCATACAGTCGAAAGATAGGTTCGTATTATGCACCACTTTAAACCATGAATCATTTACTAAATTTTTAAGCCTTAAAGTTAAAAGTTTATCAGGTTTTCCAAACAACTTTTCGGCAGATACGTTTTCTTTCGCTACCAAAGCAAAACACCGGAGCAACTTTAATTTCCTTCAACGTTAAACCTGAAAGTCATGGAGTAGAAAATTGTGAGAGTAATCTCGTAACTAAAAATTAAACAGCGTTCATTAACAAATTACGACACTATTGACTACATAAAAGATACAAGGAACCTCCAATGCGAATGCTCGAGGAATATTTCTTTAACTGACATCACAAATGAATAAAGATAACATTTGATATTATAAACTAAAAGATAACAAGAAGTATCATGTGAACTGGTGAAAACACCTATCGACTATATACTACCGCGGATAGTGCAGTTGTTATATGCATATTTCTATACCATACTCACGCTAACTTCTAGAGAACGTGATCAATGACGAATAAAAAAATAATGAACCGCAAAAATAGCATCCTTCAATTTCATCAGCTACAACGAGAGACAAATGACAAACTCCACATAAAAAAGGAATACGTAAGTACGACCTCACAATACACGAAACATTCACTCTTAAATAAATGATATCAAGAGCGCACGGTCAGCTTCTGTCCTGACGCTTACCATTTAATAAACGAAGTAAAATTGCGGGACGTCAAATTCGTGCGTAAGTTTCCGTAACGATATTCATGATGATTACAGATTTCCGAGGATTCCAGCCGCGTTCGTCTGTCTCGAGTGGCAGCAGTTTCGAAAGCCATCCGTCTTCAGGTCGAAAGCCATCCTGCTTTCGAAACTGTCGCCACTCGCACTAGACGAACGCGGCTGAAGTACCCGGAAAACTCCACTCACCATTACGGAACGTCAATATAATTTCATGATAATAGAAAGTTTTTTCTAACCAAAACCTTGAACTACACACTATCTAATTTCTAATAAGTATTTTCTCGTGCTCCAGCTTTTTTTCTTAAAGCTATTAGCTTGCTCCTTTCTAAATTATTCGTTAACATTTTCCTTGCCACTCGCGCCCATTAATACTGGAAAACATCTTCCAAATAACATATACAAAACCTACGATGAAGCAATAATCATAATGCACGTAATGCGAGTGGAGGAAGAGGTGGGGCTAGCAGGAAACGGAAGCGAAAGGGAGGGATATACAACGGGGGATGTGGGCGTGAAGGAAGAAAGAAGGCAAAAGACTAGGAGAGGGAAGAAAAAATAAGAAGGATAAAGATTCTTTCCAGGAGGCGGAGGTAGAAAAGTGGATAAACCTCGTGAGGAAGAAGGGGGTGGGGAGAAACACAGCGCCCAACTGGACGAATGGTAAGGTGGGCAATAATGGAAGGGCAGAAGGCGGCGGAAAGTGAGGATAGGGAGAAGAGGAGGAGGGCTCTCCCCGGATCAGAGTGAGGACGGATGGCGGGGGAGTGGAAGGGATCTTTGCTCTCGGGGTTGGGTTGGGAAACAGACGGGATACGTGAGATAGAGGGTAAGCGGGGACTGGGAGGTGGATGCGGGGGACGTGGGCGGAGGCGGCGGCTTTTGGGATGAGGAAACGGATTAGACTAAAGGGGTGGTAAAGCTGAGTTATACGGGATTGGTGTGGGGAGAGGAATGAAGGTGGCGGTGGATGTGATATGGGTCCGGCGGTGGCGAGAGGGAGGAGGGGGATGAGAAGATAAGGTTTAACTGGAAGGTCGGACGTGGGCACAAAGCGGAGCTGGTGAAGGAAGGGATAGGTGTGGGTCCTACGCAACGGGAGGGAAAGGGCTAAGGCCAGGGAGTTATACAGAGAGAAAAAAATAAATAAGGCCAACCACTTGGCTGCGGGTGATGAGGATTCGCGTCATGGCACGTTTGCTGTCAACGATGTTGAAGCGGATACGTCAGTCATTTTTTTCCGCTTGTCTACCTCCTTATTTCAAGAGTCGTTTCGTAGTCGCCGTTCAAAGCGTAAAATTCTGCAAAAAACTTGCATCTGTTTCATGTAAAGAGGTTAGGCATTTACATGCTATGTAAACGCTGGGTCAGGATTCTATAACATGTACGACTTTGATGATAAGAAACGCCAAATCAATTGAATGTAAAAAAAAACAAGATGCACAATCCTCCTAAATAGTAATTCAAATGAGATATACTCCCATGGGTAAAAACGAGGAGAAATGTAACGATGTAAAAAATATTCACAAGTGCTAAAACTTATTGGGCATCAATTGGGTATCAGTGCGAAGCAAGAGGTTATCATTATTTTATAATCATACGCTGATGGCCAGTTTTTGGTACCTACCTCTGAAGTACATTACGCGTAGAAATCCTCTGCATATCTACTATAAACGATTCGAGATAAAGAAATTGATGCTTGAGGAACGAATTCCTCGATGCATGACTTGGATATTCACATCCGCTGGCGCCGTATTGCTGCTCACGAATAAAGAATTTCCAAGTAAAAGGTCAAAGGAATGGAGGGGAAGATGAATGGACTGCAAGTGGGCAACTGCGATGACATTGGAAATTGAAATAAGGTTTGGAGTGAGAGAATGAAACGACAAACACGTGGAGGAACGCAGAGTGCATCGGAGTGGAGGCCAGCGCTTTATTTCGAGCCAGCAGACCCGATGGAGACTTGCTAAGATCTTCTCCGCTATTAACCCAGTTTTTTTCACTATTTTTATTCGGTTCATCTTTCCGGAGTGGACGGCCCCGTGGGGAGGAACGCCCTTATGCGTACGCTGCGTCACTTCGCCCCGCCCCGACGCCAATAAAAACCGTCTCTCGGAACGAGTTCGAGGCCAAGGATGCGGTAGGTATGCGTAGTTTTCCAGGAATATCGTAGTGTCCACACCACCACGCCGCCGGGGTGGAGATAAAAATTCCCCACACCCCATCATCGATCACGAAAAGAAAACGTGGTTGAGCTTCGTTTGATAAAATGATAGGACAAATAGGACGTGAGATTCGTGAAGTTTACGAGGCCCTCGAATCCCCATATTGAAATAAATTAAACATTATTCTTCTTATAAAATTGATTTCAAATCTTGATAAGCACGCATGTAAACGTTTCCGATGCACCTAACCTTTATGTTTTGCTAGTGGAACGCAGGATTACGTTACTGATAGTCAGAAACAGGAAGAGTAACAAAAAATTAACAGGACTTAACCACATTTTCTGAATTCGAGACGATGTATTTGCCGACACAAACTCCATTTTCAGGGAAACGAGTAAAAAAGCTAGTAAATTTCGGCTACTTCTATAATTGTAAAAGCAAAAATCGGGTATCACATTATCATATACTGGATGATGATTTAACTTTTAAATCATATTACATATTACCTCAAAAAAATACTAAATAGATGTATATTTAAGGGTACACAGAGATTGAGCCCCTACTTCATAAGTATTATCATCCCATTGGATCACTTTTGATTATAACGACCCTACTTGACGATGTGTATCACACCTACTAAACCACTCAGTCTGGGTTGTACGTCATCAAGGAAATAACTATTACTTTCATGATATCCATGGTTGGATTACAATTATCTGTAGTGAAAACACTTGCGGAGAGTTTTTGTGAACTGAATTCTACCGCATAATCGCATTCACGCTCCCAGGCCTCCATGGAGATCACTGCGTGTATGAATAAAATTTTAATTCAAGAGAAAAGTACATTGTACAAATATCTAGATTTTTTCTATCATATGCAAATAAAATAAAATTACGCCGCATGTCTGACACAATCTTAGATTTTAATGTACTCAAGAGGAGTAAATATCAAGGCTGTAAAGGAAGTAGCTCAATCATCCGCAATGTATTCTACAGTCAACCATAAAAGCTTCTAGAGTTGTTTCGTCAATCATCAAAGAACGATGATCATAAAGCTATTCGTGGTACCATACTCATAAATTGATTTTACCATGCCCTAAAAAGAAGAGCATGGGCAACATTAAAAATCAGGCCTGAGGGGACATTTTACGTGAAAAGTGAGGAAGACATGAGATATAGGAGTCATTAGGCAGTAAAATCATTATTATCGCTGGGGATTAGGGATGCTGTAACAACTTCCCGGCTGAATATTAATTATTATGATACGAGTTTTAATAACCTTTGAATTATCGCTTCATTGGTTCAGTTGATTAATCCAGGGTATTCTCAGAACAAGAGAAACATTTTCCTCAATTTTAGGGCAATTAAAAGTCCCCCTCAACCTTATTAGATAAATGAAGGCTGCAATAAAAGCCAGCTTGTCGGTCCTTCATATTTAATGATTAACTACTATGACTGCAAAGTATGACCTTCTCTTCGAATTTTCGAGTAAAGAGTGCAGACTCTAATTGATTTTATAAACTTTATAAATCAAAATAACTTTCCATGTTTCCGAAACATATTAAATGATGTTGAGGTTGAATTTGAATTTTCAACGAGGAAATATTAAACAGAAGTAATATCGCTGATTAATAGCCTTTCATATTTACCGTGGAACGAATACATAGGAATAAAGGTAACTATTCAAAGATAAAAGCTATTTCCATGATAGACGCAACGATTTATACTATTTATGCCCCCGAGACTTGATGCATTACATCTTTAGGGTATTTGCCACTTGGTCATCCTACAGGCCGTCAGCGAAATTCCTGACGGAAACACAGAAACGATTAACTTTTAGCTTAGGGGAATTCCTGAAAGACCTGTAATTAGGCGAGCAGCCTTGAAACGCCGCCTACTAATGGCAATGGGCACCGACCCGTTTTGCAATAATTGTAAGTACGTTGCTTTGTGAACGATTTGAGCACGAATCAATTCCACTTAGCCGTAAAAGAAGCTTTGACAAGGTCATAATCACTGGCCTCTCCTTTTGGTTAAAAACCCATCAATTAGCCCATGCCTCAACCTACATGGATCGGTAGCCTATTTCTCCCCTATTTCTATTTGATTACACCAGCGGAGAGCTATTTGCCAATAAGGTCCTAGAAACCGCGCCGAGGGGAAATTAAAGTTGGGGAGTCGGAGTGGGGAAAAAATGAATGAAAAAGAAAGAAGCCTGGGTCTCAACGAGGGCGTTTCATTTCAATGCGTAGATCAATTCGACATCGCCCGCCATCGATTTTGGATTTGATTATCGAAAACAGCAGAGACCTTTAAAAAGGACGCCCGATGCTCGCTACCTTAAAAAAAAAATATATTTAAAAAATTAAATAAAAAAGGTTGGGGAGGGTACTTCTCCCTCCCCCCCCCCCTTTCCCAAAGCCCTCAGGCGCGGCGGGCAGCATATTAAACGAATGTGAACCGGGTCACATCCCTTGGCCCCAGAGTTATCCTCCGATGGCCGGTCAAACCCGAGGGCCCTTACCCCAGATAATCGATTCGAGTGCAAACTGGCAATTTTCGACGGCCGCAGAATGAATTTAGATAATTCTTTCGGTCGCCAACCCGCATACCAATTGCAGTTAAATATTTTCTCTCTCTCTCTCTCTCTTTCTCATAGGCGGCAGAATAGGTTATATATTTTGAAAATGCATGCGAAATGCTCCACATCTTATCCCAATAATATCTGATAAAAAAACATTAGAGAGTAAAATCGATGTGAATTTCGTATAGCGCGTACAGAAAGAAACGATTTTTGAATGAACTATTAGGTTATTCTATTTTTTACACAAAACACGTCACACAAATTAATGTGGGCGTGAATTTTGCCATCTAACTTGATGAAAATCACTGAACGCGTCACAAAAAATAGAGAATCCCATCAGGAGTAGAGATAGGTTTCATTCAAAACAGCATTTTTTTCCACTCAAGGAATGTTTTTGTTCTCATTTTTCAAAATTAATTGGAAAATAAAAGGGGTAGATTTAGGGGTCAATTTCAGCACTTACTTTATTCCGCATTTCTAAAACATTCGAGTGTAAAACGAGATTAATGAAATCAGATAATTTAGCAGAAATATCATTTATCTTGCTACACTGCGCATTAGCTTCGGAATCATAATGAATCCAATATTTATATTGACAGTTTATATTCGATACAGCAATCAGCAACCGGACCAACACCTCGTTCGAATCATTACAAACAAATTCAGTATTTTCAATTAAAAAAAGAACCAGTAAGGTTATCTCAAACGGTATACATATGGAACTTAGCAATGATTAAAAACAGCATTACGACGCATATTCTGCATATGAAAAAATTATAATTTGATGACAAGTTCAAAACAGCATATCATGGTCGAATTGAAACACTGCACCACGATTTAAAGAACTCGAGGTATCACAGGAGTATAAGGAAATCCACTAGCATCACAATTTTTACCACAACCCTCCTCATGATGTATATAATGCATGCGAACCTTCATTTCCATAATAATCGCGATTACAATAATTCTGAAGTAATCGGATTCCAAACGGAAAAGTTGAACAGCTAATTACTGACGGGCATGACCATTTACTTTTTTTCGAATTTTAAATGAAAAGTAAATACACAAGTGAAACCAATATAATGAGGACAAAAAAAAACATGAAGTTGCTTTGTAGTATAGGGATGAGTTCAGCTTATAAAAATTAGGTCAACGGCTATTGTGACACACACAGAAACAAGAAAATTTCCTTTCCGTAGCCTATGGCAGCAAACCTTTAAAAAAATCCGCAATTTATACACGGTATACAACCACAAATCGAATACCTGCTTAAAATATAAAAATGCACAGTTCAATAATCTCACAAATTATTTTTTGAAGGCAGGATTCGTTTGATATTTTTCATACCGATATAAAATACTAATAACACAGATTATACGCCAAAATCAAGAGCAACAAGCATGGTAACTAAAATTATAAAAAAACAATTAAGCCAAATGAAAATTTAAAAAAAATTCAACTTAATATATAACTGAAGGTTAGCAGGTTTATCCAATTATTCAATCGCTGCAACACTAGTTTTTCTTTTCCCTCCCAATGATCCTTCCTCTTTTCCCGAAAAAATGTCCATTAGAAGCAATCTGGTGTCACAGATACCAACATCAGCCAGATCCATACTAACATTAACTTCACAGGAAAAACAAGTTAGGACTTATTACCCCAAAAATTTTTGAAGGGGATATGATGACCACAAATTTTTTATTATATACATGAGAAACCATAGCACCGCTTGGATCTAGTTATGGGTACAATGATCGCCCGTGATTACAAATGGGAATAGGCGGATTGTCGCAGGAGATTGATGATTTTTCCGAACAGCGAAAGCATTACTCATTGATTCGTATGAAAATACTGTTTGTTTAAGTGCACCCAAAGAAACCTGAATGGTAAGTGAAAGAAAGTGTTGCATGTATTCAGGCTTGAAACGTCGGACAACAATCCTATTAATTGCAAAGAAGCAAATTTCAAAAACTTTATTCTCGCGAAACATGCAAAATTAGTAAAAAATTAAATTATTCACATGAATAATACTTGTATTATATCTCAAGCACTTTTGGAAGTGAGCGAGTGTATTATCACAGTAATATTAATTGGATAATTTATAGGCAATAGAAATAAACTGAAAAGTTTTCTAACAAAGTAAACAAAGAGAGGTGATCTCAAACCTATATATCCCAAGATAAACAAAAAAGTTATCTCACTTAAAAATATGCAGCATTATTATGCGAAAAATGTTTCACTGCTTAGGTAAATTATAGCGGAAGGGCAATAAATTTCATTGTAAAAGCTATTGACAATAATGGCCAGGAATTGGATTTCAATGAAGATTTCAAAACTTTTTTAGTGAATCATGTGATGAAATAAGATATTTCACTTTGAATTCTACAGCATTCATTTTCATTGATTTCAAAATATGGAGGACAATACCCGCTAACATTTAATGATTTTTAAGCGACCAGAATATTTTCCTAAGCAGGAATGCCCCATTTACCCCAAAGTCGCTTCAAATACCACGCTTCATGTTTCCATGGTAGTCTGTCAGTAATAATCTTTGCAGCAAGTCAATTCTCCGTTCCAATGCAAGTCACAATCGCAACCATTTACCTAAAGGCTGAAACTCAATCAGTGCAAGTCATTGTAAAACCCATTATTTGAAAACCACACATTTAGGTCAGCTCAACCGCCTCCTATCATGCATTTAGCGCAGTGGAAACTTCAAGCGTACCACTCCAGAGCCGACTTCAAATTCAATGCGCGTAATTGCACCGCTTATCCAGAGGGAGGGCTGCTTATCTTCGGTTGAAAATTTGCTTCTCTCTAGGACGGAGATAAGAAGGAAGAGCACGGCCGATTATCGCATGCCCGTGGCTCTTTCCCTCTCTTCGTAGGCAAACATTCTCCGCCTAGCGCTCGCAACTTGCCCGCTGCTAGAATTTTTTCAACCTACTTTTCAATATCCACCTACAACACCTAAGATCGACAGAGTTCACATTAATAATCCAATTATAGACCTCAGACCCATTCATAAATGCTTAATTATTCCACACATTGATATTGCGATCCATGTTGACTCTTCGCACGAAGTTATTCATTCTTCCGAAACCTTTCTGGGCTCCTAGCGGATAGATTACCCCTGATCGACCGTAATCGTTTTATTTTCTTTCCTTACGCATGACTTGTTTATATTTATGCAACTCTCTTGAGAGCGGGAAGAAACGTAGAGTAGATCATTGTCCACATATACTTTTAAAACTAATATGAAAATTTTACCTTCAAGAAAATAGCTAACTTAAATTTTTACATTTGAAATGCAAATAAATTTTTACAAGTGTCTAGGTTGGAATTGTTAACATGATGGCATAAGTTTTAAGCAGAAATCCATATTATATAGAAGAAGAATACGTCCCCTTAAGCCATAGTCACGATTTCCACTTAAGAATCTGATTTTAACGGTGACGAACACAACGCACTCTGATCAAGCGAATGACACTGTTTCTGAGAATTTATTGATTGAGAATCTGTCCCTGTAAACAACAATCCAATTCAGTCTTCGTACCCAAGAAGTAAACTGGGAGACAAAACTCTTATTTTAGGCTAAGTGTAACTAAGACGAAGGTCCATAACTTTCAATCATTAAAACCAATGGAAGAAAATAATATGGACTTGTAAACGAATAATAGAGTTTGCGTTAAAATACAAACAATAATAATAATAATATTTATTGTTATTGGACAAATTGTCCATTAAGAACATAAGATGAATATTACATACAAAAGAGATCACAAAATAAACTTGCACAAAATATATCATATATTTCCGAATGGAATTCAGCACAACTAACACATCAGGGCATAGAAATGAAATCTTGAAGTTAACTCAATCAATCATAGCAAGAAAACCTAAGTATACACATATACCCATCACAAAATTTAGGGTAGAACATGAAAAAATAATTAAATAACTAAATAAGTAGAACATGAATAATGATAAATCAATTACTCCAACAAATATGGTATTCAATTTCAAACAGACCTGAGGTCAATGTTATAAAACATTAATCATGAATAGTTGAAATCTCGATGACGAATAAATAAATGCATACTTAACAAGTTTGAAAACCAGTAAATACTTTCCAATAGAATGGACATAAATTTTTTTAAATGCTAATGGTATTGCAACTGCGATATATTATGTATTTCACATTATTCAAGAGTTTACAGGTGTTTTTTTAGCACCATCACTTATTACTACCAAACCCACATCTATACAAACTAAAAATATTTATAAATGGTAACCACAGGAGTAGGCAGGCACATTAAAATGAAAAACAATACAAGTGCACAAAACGAGGTCATACATTTTCGAGGGCTTTAATGAATTGAATAAATCTTTGCTTGAAAGAAGACCGAGACATAGAATCTTTTACATTCTTCGGAATGCTATTCCACAGACGTGCTCCGACTACAGAAAATGATTTTTCATAGGTGGTGGTTCTGTGTCGGGGGGTGATGAGAAAATCTGGAGCCATTCTTGTCAAGATTTGAGATTTTTTATCCCTGACCGAAAAAAATAGCTTAAGGTAGCTTAGCTGATCAGTATTGAAAAGGGAGAAGAGGTATATACCAAGCAGTTACTTTCTCTTGGCTTTTGCTTTCAACCAACCAAGACGGTTGAAGTAGGGGGAAATGTGATCATCATACCGTGACCGAGACATAAAAAAGGATGTTTTATATTAAAGATAAACCTAGGACAAGACAATCCTTACAAGACATTTGAGAGAGACTAATCATTCAAGTCATTCTAAGTTAAGCGAGAGACGTCAGAGTGAGCGCTCAAAACTAGTTCACTTGATGCCGAAGTTGAGCAAAGCAACTATTTTTCATCATTCATCTTTGGCGCTTAGGATCGACGTAATCAGCGGGTATGATTCTATGATCGATGCAAAATATCGCTGATGAAGTATTAACGGGAGAGCGTTTAGTGTAAATTCCGTGAATCACCTTTTTCTACGAATGTAAAAATAAATGAATGCACATAACCCATTCAAAGTACATGGGTACGGGAGAATGAATACAATGGTGAGTTCATACGAGCAAGTTAAAAAAATTACCAGTGTCACAACCACTCCCTAAGGACGATTGTGACAGGTTTCCATAATACCTTAAAATGGTTTGAAATCATTTCAATTGCAAGAAATATTAAGCATAATACAGTATAATCTTTTTGCTGAAAAAATGCAAATAATTAAAAAAGAAATAAAATCTGAGAACACTTCAATCATTTTCAAATAAGGCAATATCATCATCATTGGTCAACAATCCTAGGATTGGTTTGACGCAGCTCTCCACTCATTTCTCCTATCAGCTAATCTTTTCACACCTACGTATTACTTCTCTTTCACATCTCTCTTTACTTGTTCCATTTATTTTGTTCGAGGTCTTCGTTTTCCATTCTTGCCTTCCACTTGCTCTTCGACGATTTTCTTCATCAGGCCATCATGTCTCAAGATGTGGCCTATAAGGTTGTTCTGTCTTCTTATTAAGGTTTCCATGAGGCTTCTCTTCTCTCCTACTCTTATTAGGACTTCCTCGTTACTAACTCGGTCGATCCATTTGATTTTCATCATTCTTCTGTACCACCACATTTCGAAGGCCTCTATCTTTGCTTTCTCCGATGCGGTCATTGCCCATGCCTCACTTCCGTATAGGAGCATACTCCAGATGTAGGTTCTTATAAATTACCATATAAAATTATTATGTTGGTCTTCACATATACTCTATATTTTATGCATCAGTCTGCAAAAACAATTATTTGAGTAGTTGAGTAAATATGTATAGCTATGCTATAAAGGAATTTTATCAATATAAATAAAGCCCAGTAGGATATAGTTCAAAATAAACGTCCACGCAACGTGTTACGTATTTTGAAAGCTGATACTCTTATTCTGCCAAAAGGCGAAAACACTGTTAAGAGTTTCTGTTTCTGAGATAACACTGTTTCCCAGGAATACTCTGGGCATCTAAAACAAAAAAAAACAACTTTTACTCGCGTCACAACCGTACCCAGGAAAAATGTCACAACCGTACTCAAAGCACTATTTCGCTAAAACAAACGCCATTTCGATACAAAACAACTTACAAACAAAGTAATCGCTGCTATTGAACTAATAATTTTTAATTTATATCGAGAAAAAATACTTAACTTTCTACCCATATTCATGCACCAAAAATCATCAAAAGAAATCGAACAAAAATACTTACTTTTGACTGTTGAAAACCAATATGGGCCTATGCTGGCGTTTATGGCGTGCAACGGCTAACGCAATAATGTGACACAAATGCAAGCTGCTCCTCTACCCCCTAGCACACTCCGCTACTCCCTCTAATTTTGCTATAACGATGACTGTCACTACCGTACCCTGGCACAACCGTACCCAGTCTACCCTACTGCTACAATATTCCTTAAAAAGTTCAGAGGTACATGGAAACGGAAACATGAATTACTAGAAAATTACGACAGAAAAAGTGATAACCTGAGTCTTTTTCACTCAATAAGGTTGAGCGATGGGACATAAGACAGAGGACTGCTTGCAGTTTAGCCTAACATCTATCACAAAACTAGAACGATAATATCGCCATTGGGTAACCGCTAAAATCGCTAAATCGCATGACATAGTTTCCGTTCGTCTACTTGGCCAAATATTTCAATCCCTTCCTCACTTACTTCATGGAGTACCGTCACATTCCGATCGAGATATATTATTGAAAAAATTAGATACCAATTTTTACTTGCTTAAGTCAAGCTTTAACATACAGCGATATATTTTTACCAAAAATGGGCGATTGCTATCACAATAAAATATAAAAAGAGTTAATTAAAAGTAAATTATGCGTTTACATCCATAAAGTTAGTTACATTTATGTAGGACGTTAGCATTTCACCGATACCCATCTTTGCTTTATGTGCATGATGATTAAATACTTAGCGGGCCGCCGGCTGGCTAATAACTATAATGTAAGTAAATAAAATTTTCAGATTCTCTCACTACTTTTTCGCACTTATTATGTGAGATTGCATTCCTTAATTGCCATTGAACACCTTTTTAAGGAGCATAATTTATCATCCCAAAGCGCTCCATCGACTGACAGCTATTCCTACGTAAAAATATTCTTTTACAGAATATGAATTGGTGTTGAGTCCTGCGTTATGTCTATCATAGCGCCAAACGGCGTTGAAGATGACGGGAAGTGAAAGTGTACTCATCCTCGCCAAATTCTTTTTTTACGTCGACATTTTCAGAGCCAGGATATGGTTCAATTACAGTCATTTTTCTCTAAGAGGTCATGCATAAAACAACAGTCATCATATGAAAATTTCAGGCCCCTCAAAAATAGGAAGCCTGCCTATTTCCGTCGGCAATATTGAGTGGCGTATCCATTTCCACGAATTCTAAGAAAATTTGATGGTATTCTCCATCCACTTCCCAGTGAGCAGTTTTTCGACTAAAATAACTTCTCTTACTCGAATCCTTTTTCCCAAATCCAAATTGGCTTTCATCATAGAATAGCTCCACTTGACTTCTATTCTTCTGAGGAAACCTCTAGTGGAAACTGTCGATCTCTCTTTTTACTATACCCAAAATCTTCACAGTCCCTTGTTTTCTTGTCTCCCTGAGAATTTTGAGCTGCAAAGTTCTCATTTATGGGTTGTTTTTACACCATTAAGTACACGAAGCTATTCGAATCAAACAAATTTCCAAGGGAGTTGAAAAGGCATTGACTAGAGTCATATTTTACGAAAGTCTACGGCTAACTTTGTTCATGAGTTTACTAAGTCTATTGTTAGTAAATTCTCCTTACTTGCGTGCAATTTGTCCGCCATGATGTTAAGGTAAAACATATGATAAAAATAACGTATTTTTCTCTACATTTTCTTAGTAAAAGTATCACATTAGCTGTAGAGGACACATGCCTCCCACTCGGTCCTTGTATTTTTTGTTTCTTATTACCTGTTATAACTTATTTTACCATCTTGAAATTTTACATAAAGAATAGTAGATAGATTTACTCTCAGTTAAAATTAGATTTACTTTTCAATATTTGCCTATCGAACACCAATTTGAAAAATTTTCCTCGATATTTTCCCATGTGTAATGTATTTTTTAGGGACAGGCTGTAATTAACTAAGCTCCACTCAATATACTTAGAAAATTTCTAGATGAAAACGTGACTTCTAAAAAAATTGTTACTTCACCAAAATAGGCATAATATGGTCGGTCGAAAGGGAGTGACACGTCCTCTTAATTCACTAATTATGTGCAATAAACGTTTCAAACAATCATTCTTGAAGCACATCGTCAACTTCTCACTATCTCTACGTCATTAAAATACACCCCAAAATCCTATCCAGATATCGACTTGCATCTTCACGTCACGTTACTGGAAGGTTTTCCAGGAACCATAGAGCTGTCGCTAGTTTTCCCAACGAGGGATTTTTTGCACTTTCGCAAATGAGCATTTCGTCCCCAGTCTTACCACCTCCCCAATCTCATTCCTTATCTTTTATGTTCGAGCCGTCTTACTTTAATCTATAACCTCCTGCACTCTCTCTTTTTCTACCTCTATCCTTTCAATTAGCTCCAGAACTTCTTCCGTGATCATGATAGCTTCCTTTCTCTCTTCGATTTCCTAAAAACTTCTGTTTGCAAACTTTCTCTGCTACTCTCGACTCATTTCTGACAACTATCTCTCCAAATCGTTTAGCTCTTTTCAGTTTTCAAACTTAAATTTGCAGATAAGTTTTAGCAGATAATTTTACATATTGGCAAGCCCATGATAAGACTATGTCAAGTTGTACCTCTTATGAGTTCAGTTAAAGCCGAGGTCAAAAAAGTCAATTCTCCTAACAGATGGCTTGTAAGGAATTATTGTGTCATCAATGAATCAATTGTTCGCCAAAATATTCGATATAAAACACCTACTATGAATAATCTTTGTAAAGGCAATAAGTTTAATAGTTTGATACAACTAGTAGAATGACGACTATATTATTTTACATGCAAACCGCAGCAAAGATTTCCCTATCTTTGCACCAATTGAAAGATAAAATTAAAACCTAGAGATTTCCATTGATCCACTTTCTTGATTAATTTATTGTAGTCTTCCAGAGAGCATCACCATCGACTCATTAATGTTAACTATAGTAAGGAAGTAAACTTGAACCAAAGGGATGAACAAGTATATTGTAAGTAGTAAGTTGTATTGCCTGGATTAGTTAAGAAGACTCGTTATCTCAAAAGCAACTTACGACTTTATTCCAGCCTTAAAAGATCTTCGCCACTAAAATTAGTAGGAAAATCGGTTTTCCTACCCTGCTTTCCTGGCCTAGTATAGTTTTAGTCCTTTAGTACTTAGCCTGGTACTAGGGAATTAGTTGTGTAAGAATATCCTCCTTGTAGCCATAAAAATAGCGATATCAGAGCTTTATATCAACCCACGACCAGCTAGCAGTTTTCATTTTTTCCAGCGAATACTAAGGTAACGTTAGTAAATCACTACAAGGGAAATCAAAGCATTTTCTCCAAAAACAACGTAACTATACTGTGTGTGGTATTCCAATCCTTCCGCGTGAACGTCGGTGAAACATACAGTACCATAAGCCTCGGTACAATTGCCACGCGAAATCAGGAACCTGTATAGCGTAGTGGTATGCATAGAGACCCGGAGAGCCAGAGGTCACGGGAATTTCTTTTCATGGCCATACATGTGCGTAAACTATACTGATCCCTAAAACGAGGAAAAACTTGGTAGGTAGAGGCACTAAGGAAGTTAGGGGAAGTAGTAGTTTATTTTACGGAGTTCCATAAAATATCACGACAATCGAGAAATTACTAAGTTTCGGAGAAAAATGAATAAGAAAAAGGCGATATTTTCTGCAGTAAGAAGAAAAAAAAACTTAATAGGTTAGGTTACGAAGCATGAAACCTATCCGTACAGTTTTGCAAGAGGGTAAAACGAGAGGAAAGCACAGGAAACAAATGCAGGTATTTGATTATCACACGGATCAACGGGAAAAAAGTTAGTATGACATAAAAAAACTAGGATTAAATTACGAAGTTTGCAGACGTTTAGCTGAAAGCTATCCCTGAAGAGTTCAATTATGATGATGCTGAAATGAACAACATCTTTCCGTTTATCCGGCTAGGAATTTGATCCTCTGAAGGAGCTACTAAGGCTTTGTCTCGACTGTTCTCACAATCAAAACCAATTTCAAACAAGCATTTCCCTTATTCTACAATGTTCCAATTGAACGTGTAGACACAACGTTAAACCTCAAAATCAAGTCTATTAAAAGTTTTCCCATTTTAAGTGGAGTCTAAAAACGATCTATATTGCCGATAATCTTTGAAGCCATTAATTCCACCACGCAGGTATTCCCGTTGTATTCCGAAAATTGAAATTATGTGCAAATCTACTACTGCCGCGATTGCGGACCACCTACTTTGAAGCAAGCGTTTAGATGTTTGATGGTGTTGCCGCGTTCTCTTCATTTTTCATCCAAGCATCCCTGACCGATCAGCAGCTTCCGTCAACAGCGGACCACTTCCTGAAACCTCATCCCTCCCCCCTCCTCCATTCACCTAACTAAATCCAGCTTTGCGTAATCCGCCATGCCTCGCAGCGCAGCCGCCAGGTCAGATACGAACGAAAAAAATGGGCCGCAGAGAAGGCGAACGCCAGCGTAAAAATATGATCGACAACAACGGCTCAAAAGAGAGCTCGATTTCGTGGAATTCGGAAACACTCCACGAACCGTCTCTCAGATGAGAAGTAGTACAATGCGGCCTCTCCAGTCGTGGCGAATTCATGCTTTTGCTCGACTAGTATGCTTTACAGGCAAAAATTTCTGCTTTTCTCGCAGTCTTAAAAGTCGTCGCGCATATCTATTTAAGATAATATGTTCAGCAATTGAATCAATAGAAATTTCGTGGCGTCACTTTTATGACAGAGATAAAAACATGCAATCAAAAATTAATTATGCACCTGCTTTGGAATGACCGCTGGATTTTTAATACACTGGTCAAATGTAAACGGTAGGTATTACCCCAATAATACTCCGGTTCTCTCAATAGAAGCTTTAGTCTTTCTAGTTAAGGAATCTGGAGGTGATTTACATCAAATTCGCCAGTTATATGTTCGAAGGATAATGCTCATTTTGCCTGGTCTCGCTTTAACTTTTTAATTCAAGATAAAAGAAACCAATGTATATTTATCTCACTGATATCCTTACGTACTGAGGCCAGGAGGGTGCTTGACAATTATTGGAATTTTTCCGATTTGTTTTCATTCCGAACGATTGATTCTTCTTGGTTATCAGCGCAATCGGAATTTTTTGTGCTTTAATATTTTCACTCACACTCACCATGAGGGCATATATCGTCGACAGAATGAAAATTTTTAAGCAAAACAAATTCCGATCGCGTTGCTATCCAATCGAAATCAATCTTTCGGCATGATAACCTATCGGAATAATTCGGATCGGTGTAAGACATATACCCCCAATGCAGAAATTATAAAGTTCTTTACGTTTCAAATCGAAATTAAAACGAAGCAAAAATTATTTTTCACTTGGGACTTGTTGCTACGAGAAATGGGATACTAGTTTTCCCTGAGCTAATACTTCCCAGGTTTCCCGTGCCTACTTTGCAGCCTCGTAACGACCTCGGAGAAGCCACATTCCTCTCCATTTCCATGAGCCTGCTTCTAGGCAGACGCGACGACACATCCGCGTGACGGTCGAAGGGGCAGCCAGCAGCAGCGGGAGGATGAGCTTCACAATCGATGCAAACTCACATTGCGTAACGGTCGACCGCTTCCGAAATGCCATTGAACGGGAGGAGAAAGAGACACTTCCCCCCGACCATCCTCTGCCCCGACTTTACATCGCCTGCCGTCAACGGGAAATGAACCTCTCCTCCATTCCCTCTCTCTCTTGCTTCATAGCCATCTGTAAGGCCTCCAAATGCCGCGGAAAATTCGGTGCAAATTCGACAGCAGAAGCGAGACCATCCCTGAAAATGGCACCCCAATTTCTTTCGGTTCCCCACGGCCCAGTTACTTCCCGCCGCAGTTTCGTGGTGGAGACAATGGTGACGGTGATGCTTCAACAACACTCTCCCGATATAGGTACTCAAAATATAAACGTCATATCTTGCTACCATGTACAAAACATTTCTGCCTATGGGCTGATATTATTCAAGGCGTTGGTGTACGTCACGACATTGGTGTACAGCAATGTTGTGAACAATTAGCAAGGCTCCCTTGCAATCACTAAAATTATTTGCAGAAAACAAAAAAAAAAAGATATTTAAAGAGCTATAAATAAAAAATATAATATTCTCGTACAGTTTGTCCTAAAATTTGAATATTTCAATACTCCATAAAGAAAAATTATATTTTTCACTCGCAAAAAAAATTTGGTAGCAATATTCCCAGCAGTATTGGAACGGTGAGAGTAAATAACGTATTTTCTTGCAACTGCGCAGGGCATATATTATGCAAACGCGTTCGATAGAAAGGCTAATGCGTAATAAGATAGGACAAAACTGATATGTGCGCTGAACCAATTCTTAGTACAATCACAGTGTGACATAAGGACAACAGTCCAATCGTAAAACGTAATAAAGAAAAATTAAATACTATCATTGACACAGTGAAAACATTTCTTCGAAATAAGACTCCATCGAGGTAATAAAGCAATCATCAGTCTCTGGACGGAACAAATAACTTCCCACAAAAAAAATAAAGAGTCCATTAAGTATTACCCCATGTATAGGTTTAGCGTCGCAGAATGAGTCATGCAAATATTTATGCAGGATTTAAATGGAAGCGCGGCCCAGCACATAAGAAAAAAGAAAAGATAGAGGAGGATTTTCACAATAAAAACGGCCATAAACCAAGCCATCAATACCTACGTAACATCCAATAAAATGACCAACGCTCCACTTTTACGGCTGATCAAATCGCAGAATAAACCTCTTTACTAGTGCACCAAAAAAGAGTTCATTCGGAAAAGACAATGATTAATACCCCTCATAACCTAATTCTCCTCGGCGAGTATCATACGGAATATCGATTGAAAGGTAAAAAATGGAGCAAGAATACGAGTGTTGTCCACGTTACAAGGAAGAAAACCAAATGTAAAGGGGGTGTGGTTACAATGCTGGGATGAGGATATTCAAAACACAGTACCATTTTTTTTAGAAGAACACTGCGACGAAGAAAAATTCTCCGAAATATTTCAAAGGATTAGAATATCGAGAAAACTCTGGGTCCTTCGCCAACAATGGCGAAAATGCGACGGCAACAATGCCTCGCAGTCAAGGAACAAAACATTTGATGTAAACCGCATTTTTGGACCCACAACCCACATAGCGAGTTCAAAATGCTATGAATCGATAACCACCGTGCCCCTGGGCTGAATCTTGACTCATTTCTCTCCTCAACAAGATCCAACCTATAGGGTACCTTATCATACTGTCTCCACTATCCTTTAGTTTTAGCACACGGGGTTCTCTCAAGACCTACGTCCTACTTCCTCTGTGTCTTTAAAGAATCCTTTCCCCTCCAATCATCCCTTTCTTTCCAGCAACCTACCCTCTTCTATTTCTAGATTTTGCTTCCATGCGCACTTTCCATCTAGGCTATATGCTGACGTCACTTAATCCTTTTTCTCTGTCACCTCCGCGGGCGAAAACTCGATCACAAAATAATCTTCAAAAACTCCTGGTCGAGTTTTTCTCAGGCTAAATCTCAGGTCGTAACGTAATTTTACGTGAAGCTATTCGCAAACACCTTTGCAATTGGTGAATTATTGAACCTTTTTCCACCTCAAATTCAACCACAGTTCGAGGAAATTAGCATCACGGGGCAATGCTGTGATAAGTACCGGTCGAATGAGGAGATTTTCAGCACTCTGTTTATGAAAGTTGCCTTCCACGAAGCCATCTAAATGACATGAAGTGTCCTTCACTGTGAGAAACTACGAGCCGCGCGGTAACCATGAACAGAGACGTTTTCTAGCTGTTTGGGAGAGAGTTTCTCAAAAATCAATATCAATGTACCTAATCATGAAAAAGTGATGTACGGAAAAATCACTGAAGTCGGTACGCTGAGGGCTCCACGGCTAATGAAGAACCTTTCGACAAGCTGAAATTATTTAAGATGGAAAGATTCTGAACCTATAATTATGCTATAAGAATAAAAAGATAATAGACAGCGATGGCTATATAAAATATTTTCAAAGGCAGTACCACGGTTCAAAAAACCTTCTCGTGATACTTTTCATTAAAAATATAAATACAAAATGATGGAATGCCGTTGAAGGCACTCCATTCATATTCTCAAATGCAAAAACTAGACGCCAATAAGTATAATAGTAACTGTGTATAATAGCGCAATCAAGAAGAGAAAATAGCGCAAAACGATATAAAACTAAAAGCAAGCTAACCCTGTAATTTAGCATTCAATTAACTGGAAAATAACTAACAATTCGCTGGAATGGAAGGGATTCCATCATATCTAAAAACAACTGCTAAATACATTCCCATACATATTAACGGCTATACCTTGATCAGGCGTTGGTCTAATTTACTACGCTTTCTTCGTATGAATATGAAAATGTGTGCAAACGCCCATCCGAAATCATTTAAACAGAAATGAAGAAAAATTGATGGGCTGATATAACTAATCCCTCAAATTCAACGCTTAGAACATAGCATACTGGTTTCAAAATAACTTTGCATCAATTGAATTCTTTGTAACATTATGTATCAATTGAATTGTAACTCAAGCTGTCCATTATGTTAAATAAGAAATCAAAAGAATTCATTTTCTAGATATTTGAATCCCGAAATACATAGATTTGCTTCGACATCCATTACATATTTCTGCTGTGCAAGGATAAGTATACAAACGGTAAGCATTTATCGTTAGCTTGTATCATTTTGAAAAAATTTCCTTACACTATTAGAAGAAAGAAAGGTGGCATGCGGATATAGTGGTTAAAGTCCTATAGAGCTGATAGTAATACTATCTGCAATAAAACACCCTCACATAAAGGAGCCCGTGCAGAAAATGTCTGATCGATTCTATCAAACTTGGTCAATTTGATGGCCACTTTTCATATCCGACATTTTTATATCACAGTGACCAGATAAAAAGAAAAGCCTGTTAATATTTCACAAACAACTTTCAGGCTTATACTGCCAAAGCAGAAAAGCCGTCGTAGTTCATGTCCATATTTTGGTGCTAATTTATCGACGGCGCTATAATTTGAATAAAATATTATATTACATGCTCATTTTAATCGTAAATAGGACACGTAAGAACTCAATTTAACAATTATAGACTACATCTAGTTAGATTTCAGATATTATTTCCAAATACTAAGACGAGCTATCATCTATAAAGATACTCGATAAAATTTGGCAGTGACCAACATTATGTCAACATTTTTCTGCATATTCACGAGTCAACTTCGAATCCATATCAAAACGAAATACCACTCATTGCTAAAATTTGAGCAAAAGCAGTAGATGCAGCAAATTTCTGTAATAAAAACAGGGATTTAAATTTAGCACGAAGTCAATGAGGCTATCCAGAAGTGCGAATAAAATCTCAACATAGAAATTTTATTCAGAAATGAAATAACAGAGGTAATGCATACAAAAGTCATATTACCTTCGGACACACCGCCATGTTCTCTTAAAATAAGAGCCGGACGTATGAATCATTCCACAAAGTAAGGACGGCCATGAGATTCATAAGAGCCAAGTCATGGACCATACATATGCATGAAGTTGACAAACCATTGAAAAAAGTCCAATTTCTCCATTTTTAAAGCGTCATGTCTACCGTGACTGCACAAATGTCGTTCTCCAGAAATGGACAAACATCTTACCAAACCTAGAGCCATTTAAACAAAGCTAGACGTAAAAAGCTATTCCAAAGGAATGGAGTCGCAATTTCTAAAACGTTTCATCTCAGGACTTCACGTGGAGAGTAAGGGGAGAAAATATACTCTCGTTTTCCAGCATCACTTCCAAAGCACCTCTGATGAGCGCTTTGAAAGCACGCACTCGATTCATCGCATCACCATGGCTTGAACATTCAAGCATACCGTTGAAGCTTTGATTTTCCACCTCGTCAGAAAGGAATTCCTGATTCTCCATGAAAAAAATAAATACGGCAGAAAAATCCACATTTAGCTAGTAGTCACGTAAAGACATTTAATGAGCACGAAGTATTACTGGTTACAATAAATAATCAAATACAAATAACAAACATCTTTTCAGCTGTTCTTTACTAACTGTCACCACGGTTTACACAAATCAATTTCCACAAAAAGGCGTGTATAACAGGAATCACGGCTGTTCAATGATTCCGGAAACACCTAGAGGAAGTTGGATACGGTGGATTTAACTTTAGTGCCTATTTCGTAGTTTTGTATTGGAAATCATCGTCTAATAAGGCTGCATATAATCCGAATTTATCAAGCATTATCAGTTGCATTCCCAACAAAAACTTGACCGGATGAGCCGAGGCATACTTGTCCTTATTTCATAAAGCTTTTACGAATAAGTGATGGAAAATAAACCACATTGTCATCCAAAAATAATAGAATAGAAATATTGTAGGCACAGTAGGCCAATTTTTGTTTTACTTTTGAGGTTGGTTACCGGTCACTAGATAATCTAGAGAGAGAAACATGGTTAACTAGACATAAACAATAAAAAAATAAAAACATAAAATTACTCTGTTCATCCAATGCAGGAGTTACACAACATGGAGGAGACTCTATAAAAAAATTAGTGAACAAAAAAGCGCTCAAGTAATGGTCCCATGAAGCTTAAAGGGAGGAAAAATATGCACTGAATTGTTGAATAGACATACGAAGCACATGATAAGCTGTTATGAAATGTAATTCTCCTTCATCTGAAAAAACTTCTGTCTTCCGGAAATCTTCAGCCTCGAGAGATGATTTTTCTACACTTATTTTCCTTATGTCCAGTGATTAACAGTACTGAATGAAATAATTTTATGAATGTTATCGACATCATTGGGTTCCTCACCGAATTCCAGAGTTTGATTACAAAGAACAACCTAGATATCAGAGCATAGTCGATTTAAGCAATAATGAAAAAGCCTAAAAAAGTAGAACTTCGTCATTGATGCAGGAGACACTTTGCTAAGGGTAAGGACCCCTCGGAGAAATTCTCTAAGAGCCGAAAGATACCAACATTGGTTTCACTAAGCGCTCAGTACATGTGGTGCTGATGTTCTGCCTGTTATAACTTCTCTTCATTACTTATGAACCAGTGACAACTACACTGAACGAAAATACGTTGGTTCTGCAGCGAATTGGGAAACTGGAAAAGATGTGATGATTTCCAAAATAAAACATAGATACTATGAAGTGTAAGTAGCGACTAAAGTCCATGAATTGTGCTAATGCGTGTGTGAGGTAAATAGTCTAGAAATGAAGCACAGTTTACCAATAGATATTTACTCTGAAAATTATCAGAAAGTATGACCGGATGAAGCCATCAATCTTTATCAGAAGAGCAACGTATACGCCCATTGAAATACAGTTGAGTTAGGACACAATCCGAGAAAATTATAGCCAAAATAACAATAAAAATCTATTGTGCAATTGTGAAATTTGAAACGAGCGCATTCCACGAACTGAACTTCTGAGGATCAGCATATCTACTTATTCGGTATACATTTACGTTCATGGTGAAAACTGTAGTGGTTAAGGCAAAATAAATTAAAAAAAACATAAATTGATATAAAACTCGGGCTAAAAACGGAGATACTGGTTCGACTAAAAATCAAAGACTATGCAGCATATGGAACTGTAATTTCAACTACTTTTGCCAAATATACCTATTAAAGTTTATATCTATGAGTAAGCTTATGAGTAATGGAAAGGCTTAAACATATTCCTCGTATCTCAAAACCTCATATAATGCTAAAATCAAATGATTTTGATAAAAGGAACACCGAATGGAACCATTGAAAATTCATAGTCATTAGATGCAGGATTTTAATATTTTTATGTTTGAATTTTGTACTCGCATGTTATCCTTTAATTAATATATTAATTCATTTTTCGTAAACCCGAAGAAATTTATCTATTGAATATTTATTGCTTTTACCGATGATTTCTACTTCCTGGAATTTATACTATATCATATTTCAAACTGACCCTACGTAACTATAGCCTCCTAAACATGCTTCAAAGGTATACATTACAAGTTAGACCAAGAACGCAACCTATGAAATGGAATTGATATTTCGACGGAGGGTAATATTTAACAATGTAATCAACCATAATTTACTGAATTTGAAGGATATAACATTCGACCAGTATTAACACTCGAACTGACAACATAGTTTCATTTCACATGCCCTGAGAAGAAACTTGATTATTTCCGAGATCAGATGCAAAAATCTACATCCAGTCTCAAAGCAAAGGAACAAAAAAGCCTATGCCCGACAAATGCATTTCGCTTCCATTATTGTGAAAGACAGTAGTTCAAAATGAGCTAAATTGATGACCATTGCTCACCTATTCTTGATATAGGGGAACGATACTGGACACCTTGGAGGAAAACATAAGGTTTTGCAATAGTTTTTATGAGTGAGCCGGTCATTTGGTTCGGATAGATCCTACAACACAATCATATAATTAAGTATCCACGTTTAAAAAAATTAGCTGAGATATAATTATATCGGAACAGATACACAATTTTTCTCGAGTGCTGCATATGCACTGGAAGCGTAAGAGCATTCAGATTTTTGGATACCCCATAATGTAAAAGACCATCTCTATCACCGAAGTTAATTAGTTCCACCGCGAGCGGGTACGTTGTGACCAATAAGATTACATAAAGTGTACCAATGTAATAAATTCATGGTATTAAATGTCAGATATTCAGGAATTGAAGCAGATGAGAGTAATAGAAACATAAAATAATTATTCTGACATGTGCCTATGCTACGTCCGCTGGAGTTGGCCAAAGAATTTGTGATTCACAGTATAAGGTGCCTCAAAATATTTACGCCTGAACTACAGACGCTACTTTCAGAGCCAAACCAGCTGATTCAAGGGCTGGATTCGAAAATACTCCTTCGAAAACAGGTCTTCTAGAGGAATACAACAGAATTTTTCTTAGTGGTGGCTTACTGAATTAATTTTTCCGCTAAGTATTGAAGGCGGCTCATTTGACCGAGCTGAACGGTCATATACGATATGGAGGGCAATGGAACACCACGACCATGCCGGCGGAACTCGTGGAATTCATTACTCATTACGGGTCAATACATTTCACGAATTTTCAAAATGCGGTAGAATAATTTTATTTTTACAGCGGCCGGTGTGTGTAAGGAAAGCATCACCGCTTGTTTTTTTCGAAATTCAAAGTTCTTACAATGCCGATAATTGATCTCTTACAAGACAGGATTCTTTTTCATCCATTAATCAATCGTACGGTTATTCCCTCCTCTTTATGGAGTAACTGTTATGGAAACAGTCGAAAAAATACAAATAAAAAACGTACGATGCTTCAAAGTATTTCACATAAGGCCCGATTAATGATGGCAGTAAAATCCCTATCATAACTTGAAGCTATATTTTTCGTTTTTATTTAATCCAACTACAACTGAGTGAAAAGTAATTGGTACATTAAATGTGGAGCTTCACTGATGAAAACGATTATAAAATAACGTCGCAGTGAATAATAATTAAAAAATCAGATTTCATGGGATGAATAATTTCAAATGGAGACTTAACCAGTTAAAATATTTTTGGCAAATGGAGTGATCAATTAATATTAAGCATCTAAATCAGTTACTGAGATGCCTCGCCACAGGAAGGATTTCTTGCCCAACGAATGAAGTGAAAAAAGAAATTGTGATTATTGTGGACATTTTGGTGAAAGCAATTCAGCGACATTCAAAAGTTAAATACAAAGGTTTTGAAAACATGGACCCATTTGGTATGTTCCTCAGCTTTTCTTCGGTTTGTACTATTGAATCGTCCCTACAATTCCTGGCGGGCAGAAGCATTTACTCCACAGGCTTCAAGAACAAGCATACTTAGCCACCCTAGTATTTTTTTTTTGAGAGCCAGGTCTCCCCAAGCATTCAACGTCGACAACACCCACTTGTTTTACGGGAGGTTCGGGCACGTCCCGAGGGTCGAATGCCTCGAGCGCGCATAAATTATTAATCCTTGACGCGCGACCTTGTTGGGTCAACGGATCCAGTATGTAAAAACGAGCCCGCCCCTCTTCTCCACGACCTCTTCTTCAAGCATATGCCTTCACATCCACCCTCTCCTTCAAACCATCGTTCTCAAGATGCCACGGTAACAATACGCCGACGAGAACAAACGCAACACTCGGGGCCTCCCAAATAAAAGAAAGAAACCAGGGGAAGAGCAAACGAGAGAGAGAGACTCGGAGACAACGTAATAGGCTTAGATTTCCTGTGCAATTAAGAAGAAATGTGTATCAGAGTGACACGAAGATCATTATATTGAAACCTTAATATATTCCCAGTTCCGACAGAATATATAAAAGATTTATTATGTCGAACGGATGGGCATAGGAATTCGTTTTTCCCTCGAGCAAAGACTTTAAAAAATAAGGAGGTCTAAGTACTCAAATCACTACATAATACAGTATTCTTTACTTTTCTTTAGTTAACGCATATTGCCCTAACACTGCACGCCATATGCCTATAGAGGCAGCTCAGGGGGTAGTTTAAGATGTAGATGAATCCTATCCTGTTCAAAAGCTTCAAGAGCCACGCTCCTTAAAATCAAATGAATTTTGGGCCATACTCACTGTGCGTGTCAAACTTCCTGATGATGGTTTCGATGATAGTCGTGCGGGGCGCCACATGTCCCCTCCTCACAGGCATCTTCTCTCAACAGCCTCTCGTTGCCTGGGATTGTCTCTTCGCGTGCGTGCCCGTCTCACTCTTGAACTCCTCCTCCTTGAGCCCCTTCAAGACCTTCCCGTCGAACTTGAGGAAGTCCTCGAAGTGGAAGAATGAAAACCCCTCCCACGGAAACCGCCGTTTCGAAACCATTCGGCCTTTTCGGGTCGGGGATATAGGGCAGGGGTTTTGAGGACCTGGGGGGGACGGGGAGGGTTGAGCACGAGGCTTTCGTCCTCGCGCGGTCCCCTCTGCGGAGAGGGGTCGGCCGCAGGGGTCAGCGGAGAGGACCCTGGCACGCTCCTGCCCTCCTCCCGACGGGGTCATCCACCTCCCGCATGGGGGCCCGCCGGGAGGGACCACGGCCCTCGGGGACGACGGGCCCGCGGTGCTCGGGCGGAGGGCCTCGTCCGCCGCGGGCTGCGCCCACCGGCACGGCGGCAGGCATGCCCTTCCCCCCACAAGAACCCCCCCCGCCCCTAGGTGAGGGAGAACGGGAGCCTTCTAGGACTTAGGAATAGGAAGAGAACAAGGGAGTTTCACCACCGGAGGATAACGCGGGAGAAGAAGGGGTTTTTGGAAAGGGCCGGGCCTTTATATCAGGGGAGGATGCGAAGGCCCAAACCTATCGATTGACGGGAAGAGAGGAGGCCGTTAAGGCGAGGATGCCACCGCGCCGAGCGGAGTCACACGCCGCCAACGTCGACGCTGCTTCGCCCTCCATCACCGCGTGCCGTTCTTCTTTTTTCTATTATTTACATGCCTACGCGTATATATTTACAATACCACCTCTCCTCGTACAGCGTCCCCACGCCACGCCTCCGCGCCGTACCGTGCCCGATCAAATGACAACATTTAGAGGGCCACAGCGCTTGTTTGTTGTTCGCTTATCTCCATTCCAACTCCGACCCTCCCGTGACGGTCGGCCCGGGAACACGTCTCAGCGTCTCCAGCGGAATATCACCAGCTATCTTTCTCTTGTTTCAACTCGACGGTACACCTCTCAACAAGCTGACCGTCACAGCGCCTCCACCGAAAAAATAACAATAACAAAAAACAAGACTATATATCTCCACCCCTCTCCGTGCACACACAGGCCAGCGGCACACTGAAGGCCGTTACGATTTTCCCTAAGTAATCGTGAGCTGGTTTCGTTAGCCACCGCCTCCTGTTCCCCGTATCCAAAGGGGGATTCACACTCTATCTGCTCAGGCTGCTTGCTGTAGCTGAGTTGGCAAGGCGATTCCGTCTCCGGCGTTTAAGGGGGTGGCGATGTTGCAAAGATGGGGAGTCGACTTCAGTCGGGGAACGGGACTTCTCTCACGTTGTCGTGCTCTTCAAGTGGGGATTTTTTTACGTCTCCCGAAGCAGGTTGGAGTGGAGAAGGAAACTCGTAAAATACACCTCGGCCCCCGGACACGCGCCAGACGGGTCGAACAAGTGGGTGCACCGCGTGGCGAGCACGCCCGTCTTTACCCCCGCGTGTCCCTCTCGACCTCCCCCGACGTAGCTATCGAGTTTCGGGAGGACCGAGACCGCCTCCTCCGCTTGCTGCTCCAACAACAAGGCGGGTGTTTTCGGGAGGGAGGCGACTGAAAACAAGTCTCTTCACTCCGGGGGCCGCGGCGTGGTCTTCGGGCGGGAGGGCTTGGCCGCGGGCCTTCCGATGGGGGTATTGTACATGGGGTCCTTTAAAAGCCACGTGCCCGTCACCTCCTCGGACGGGAACGCCGGCGTACGCTCCGTCGAAGCCTTCAGTCGAACTGAATGTGCGGCGCATGGAGAGGTGAAGAAAGGGGAGTATGGTCCGCCGATGGAGGGGAAAGGAGGGGTAAAGAAGGAGAGGAATAGGGGAGGGGATGTACTAAGGGTGGGCAAGAGGGGGGTGTGTGTATATGAGCGGCGAAAAGGGAGGAAAGGAAGGAAGGTGGTGGGGAGGGGGCGCCACTGGTCGGCCAGCTGAGGGATGAGAGGGGTACCTCCCGTGAGGATGAAGGGGAGGGGATGGATTGAGAAGAGGGGTAAGAGGAGCGTGAGGAGTTGGGGGCAGGGTTGCAAAAGGTAGGTAGGGATTGAGGGAAGAGAGAGAGGGGTGGAAACCCCCTGGTGGGGGATGATGGAAAGTATGTTTCTCGCGGTTTTTCCAGCGGTGCGCGACACGGTTAGGAGTATACGGGATAGGTAAGATCGGTACGGTGAGGGGGAGGATAAAAAATGGGGGCGTGGGAGGATTTTTTCACCTCTCCCCTGAATAAATATTTTTACACAAAGTTTTATCAATATTAATATTATTTAGGACCCAACTTCCGCACCACCACGAGAGGGGAATGGAGAAGAGGTGGAAAGGGAATGGAGGAGTGAGTAGCGGGGGTGCGCAGCCGTGGAGAGAGAGAGAGAGAGACGGGCGATAGTGGCGCCAGGGCGAGGGTCGGCGGCGAGCGGAGGAGGCGGGGAGGAGGTGCCACGCCTAGCATTATGGGACACACGCACATGATACCCTCATTCCCCTCTCCCCGCACCGTCAGAAAAACGTCCCTTACCTCCGCCCCACCCCCCTTCGCGTTAGCCGCACATACGATGTCAACCGAAACGTGCACGCGTTTACGCGTTTGCACGTAACGCTCTGACTTTCAGCTCCGATTCGCCCGGAATTCGAAAATGATCTCGGAATTCCCCAGATCCTTCTGTCACAGCCTTGTTTCTCACGCTTCCTACCAATCATTCCCTACCGCGCAGTGTGGAATTTCGACTAATTCTATCGTTTTTTATTAACACATTAATGTTTCTGTAGTAAGGTTAATCCAGCGAATCTTTATGGGAGCGAAGCTTGGGCGTAAACAGCAACAGTCAAGAGTGGAAACATTCGAAATGTTGTGCTAAGGAAAAACAGCGGATATGAAATTGATAAAAATTGATCTTTCTGTCACCATAAATAAATATAAGAACGCAATCACCTATTTAATCCTTGAAAAGATTTTTTTCATATGACACCGAGAATCTGTCAACCGAAATGAAGCGAAAAGAGTAAACCCCGGTTCTCCTTTCGAAAAGATTTTAGGATGATAAAATTTAGCATCCTTAATTTGCTGTCTTAGATCGCATTAATTTCCTGGGTACATGTAGTTTTTAATTACTTTTTATGGGAATGGAGTTATGGGTGTAAATAGGTGATTACCAAGGGAGTGTAATAGTCGGTTTCTCAACTCAAATTCAGATAAACCTAGAGCCTTCCGTCGAATAATCAAACTATGAATGGTAACTATGCTCCCCTTCTTTGAATTTCGCTTTGAATTGCAGCTGGCACTAAGAAAGGAACTGATAACTCAATGAGATAGTCACAAACACTACCGCTAAGTTAGGTTTATGATCCACTTACAGCTGATAATACAAGCAAACAAGTAAGGAAACAATTCATTGGATGCTTCATACATATGGAGCATGTTTATCTACGGGGCAAGACTTGAACAGTGACAGCATCAGAGTAGTCGAGAGTGGTAGCATTCAAAATGTGGGGCCACCGAAAAATGATGAAGATGAAATGGTTTGTCAGAATAAATTCTGAGAAGTATGAGAGAATAGATAAGTCTTATGAACACTTAATTTAAAAAAAAAACTTTCTGCCTGCCACATTAACGACAATATTCGAATCAGTGAGCTCAATTTCTACTCCTTTAAGTAAAATATACGGGGAAAAAAAGAGAGGAATTTAATTTATTCAAAAATTCAGTTCTAGGAATTTAAAATCCATCTTAATAGTCTTATTCTTTGGCCTACATCTCCATATTAATGATTATTAATTGCTGGTAAAAGTGGTAATGCATCGGTTCATACCTGTGCATGTGCTGTACACAGACCGTTCGATAAAAAAACATTTTGCCTTTCCAAAAGGCTACCTTGTTTATATAACAAGATGAGTTACATCCACATGCCTGTAAGGTGAGATTGAGGACAATGCACGAAAAAAATTCAGTAATGCCATAATTATAACAAGGCTATTCTTTTCTCTATTCGTCCGGCTAATAAGCAAAAAATAAATCAAAATAAAGAGAAGGCATATTTTTCCTCCCACTTCCCATTTCCTTTCTTCATATGTCTCCCATTACATAAATACCCTTCGTCATAATTTTTTTTGTGATGGCCATCCACATCAAAGACACGCGATATGCAATAACCACCTATAATACTTACAGTAACTTAAAGGATGGCATTCCTGCATAGTATTAATATAAAATTAGCCCATTTGGCGCAGGAAAAAATTATTTTTTACAACATATTCAAGCTAATAGCATAGACGGATAACTAGTAGCGTCAGTATGGCAGTGAAGTTCACACTAATGATTTATTCGGTTTACCATTTTTGCTTTCACAATCACTCCACTTTGATTTCTATACCTATCTTTCTAGCATATTCACCTCAGTTTTCAAAAATATTTTAAATTCAAATCCCTCTTAATTATATCTGGTTTTTCGTTCACCCAAGAGCCAGCAACACAAAGAAAATTAACCATTCGTGACCCATTTTCACGGCCTCAACCTCTTCATAAATCACGGGGACTAGGGATAAAAGCAAAGAACTTTATTTGCGCATATTTAGGTCAGAGTCACTCGATATGGTGAATGTCCACAGGTGCTATATTCCAGCTGACCGATTTCAACTTCAGATGCATCTGTGTAAATCGCAACCGTAAACACTTCTTAGACAATGAAGAACGAAAGAATGAGACTCCTATGCTTTCAAAGAAAAAGAAGGTATCGAGGGCCTGAGACAGAAGTTTTGAGTTGTGATAGCATTTTCAATCAGCAAGAATTCCTAACGTTTTAAATAAAAGCACATCAAGAGATATATCTGTTTTAGTTAGATTTTATACGACCTCAACATTCTTAGAAAAAATTCTACATATAAACGATAGCGATAAATAGGATATGAAGGCCGATTTTCTTCCATGGCATGAGATAAGTATTTACACGACGCCAATTTGTTGGATAACAATTATTGGTCACCTTTTCGGTGCTGAAAAAGTGTACGTCGTTTTTACAAAACGTAAGGGTATTTGGTTTTACCAAGATAAAACACAAAAATTCACAAAAATCGCATACAAACAATCATTGAACGAAATTTAAACGAATGATTGACAACTTATTCACATTGAAAAATCACATTAAAGCAATACAGGATGCACTAACAAAAAAGAGTTTTTAAGATGCTCCTTATCTTTTCAGGATTCTTCATTAAAATCATTTCTGTCATTTCGTCAAAAAAATCAAGATAAGAATACGTGCGATGGAAAAGGAATAAAAATTAAAATAAACATTAACTGCCTAAAATAAGAATCAAAACTTCTATAGCGACCAACATGGAAAATATAACTATAATTACGACACAAGAGTAGAACCATAGTATTCAATAGAAAATAAGACTTACAAAACTCATCTTCTTTATAGTTACAGGAATGCTAAGCAAAACTGACGACTTCGACCAAATATCTCAATCCCATGCCACAGCACCTGATAAAATCTTCATGAACTTGGGCTGAGAATACCAGCTACGGTATGCTAACTAATTTACATGTTATAAGAAAAAGTTAGTATTTTATCTCGAGAGAAAATGGCCTGCCGTGATAAAATCCACGGAAATACTTAATTTTCACTTTCTACCTTTTAATTCACGTCGTTCATCACTCGGAACACGAAATGCCATGACAGCTCTTCAGATCCTTCTTTTTCGTCCTTTCTACAGAAATAACGCCTGTCACAAGAGAAAATCAACCCAAATTAGAAGATTAAAATCCTTGAATTCATTACCGAAGCGAGCGAAAATCTCTTTTCACTACTACTCCCAGGGGGTAAAACCTTCATCATGACACTTCTATCAAGAGGTATGCCTATCCTCAAGGATAAACTGATTTTTAACAACTCGGAGAGCTTACTCCCTGTTGGTAGCGAAGAATTGTATCAACATTGTAACTGCAAACATAATGCCATTGTGAGCCAATTTTCGTAAAATTATAACCACTGTTATTTCATCAGTCAATTTCAATAATTCGTTTAGTAGGAGAATCACATTTCACTGTCGTTTAAATTCAGGGTGTAAACACAATACAACTGATGTAATATTAATTAGGCCTTAATATCTGATATTTTGATTACATTTAGCCAATATAGTAAACATTGAATTGATTTAAATAGAATTGCCGTCAAATACTGGAAAACTTACTAAATATATTACCAGGTACCGAGGCCATTTTTGCTAAGCCACAGTCTGTTGAGGACGAATAATGAATGCGTAATATAAGTTCAGCATTACAAAAATGTAATTGAGGAGTAAAAAAATAAGATAAAGAAACACAATGTTTTACCACTTGAAGATAATCTACGCTGACAACCTATTTAAGAACTTTTAACAAAGTATTTAGTTGAAATCGGCCTAAGTGTGACTCAAGGTAACAAATATTATTCCTTCCTTCACAAGGAAAAAAATTTCACTGGGCTTTAAGCTGAAAAAAAGAATCTATGACCCTGGAGTAAATATACCCTTTATGAAACGAGCACACTTCAGCAACATCCAAGCCTGGCCTAATTCAACCATTGATAATGGTTCAATTAGGCTAGCAAAATGAAAGCGAAAAAACTCCACTGAATTAACACCTGCATAAAGTTTTTGAAGTTTTGAAATCATTTTTGTGCAATTTCTTGAACAAGGACTGATAATTGTAGTAATATGTAAATAGTTTATTTTTCTCACCGACAAAAAAGGTGAATTTTTCGATGAAATAGAGAAAATTCTCATGATTACATGCAAGATATTTATACGATCTGCATTGGATAACATTTGCTAATGAATATTCTACTCTCTCACATCTGAACTTCTTAAACCTCAAAAACGTAAAAACCAAGAGGACTCATTCCATCGTACAGATCTATCCTTTAACTTTAATTTTCAAGCATACAAATAATCGAAAATAATTAAGCTTTCAACATAATACAACTCATGAATTCAACAGGCGATAGGGCTAAGCACTGCAATGTTTAAACGCTATTGTATTCTCAGCCAACAAGCCAATACCATCATAAATCCATCTCAATGCACCGCACATGACAATATGCAAGACGCATTTAAATTCCAGGTTACCAAGCCAACTAGCATAGCAAGAATGAACATTGAATTTATCTCTTATTCATCGACTTAAAAATTGAAAATTCAAAAATATTAAAATTGTTATATTCCATATATATCCGTACGATTTCAATATTCGCACTGATCAAGATTGTGTTACGAAAACAAATTAATAAGACAGTAGCATTGATGGCTGATAATTCAAAATTAAATTAGAACACACGATTCATTCAGGCGATTTTATACGGTTGTTAGAGCAGTGCTTCACGAAAAAGTAATATTAGAGGAATGTTGATATTTTTCACAAATAATTTTACCTAGTGAAGTTGAGATTCTCTTAGTTTAAGAGATGAACCTTGCCGAGATGTTATTCGCAAACTTAAAAATGATGGAGATATTTAGACGTCTCCGGCTTTAAAATTTAATCACTTACCACAGGCACTATAGGATTACAAACACTTTTTGTATGAATATATATTTTGATAAGATTTTTGAGAACAATCTGGCATCGATTTCATATCAAATGTGATCAATATATCTATCAGCAAGTAACGCGGTAAGTTCTCATCTCCATTTTATTTCTCCTGTAAGTTTATTTTACTCACTTTTGCCTGAAAATTCGCCATTTCTATCTCTGTTTTACTATAACATAATAGCAAGAGTTGAACGAAGTGAAGTCCTCAGATAGGAATCAGAAAAAAATAACTTACAAGGATAAATCTTTTTTCCTGATAAGAACACGGACCATGTAATTTGATTCCAAGGGATTTTATCTCACAGCGTGTTAAACAATAAAAATAAAGTATTCTATTGCCTAAACTATTTGCCGGCTTTAGATATGTATCGTCCACCAGAAACACCCATGTCATTTTCAGAAGGCATTAAGATACGAACTCTCCAGCTGGTCGCTTCAAAGTAACTTAGAAGCTCACAAAACCCTAAATCACCTTACTGCTGATACTCTCGCCCTTGCTCATGGCGCAAGTACCGGATTTGATCGTAGTATCAGCAATAAAGTGCACTTCATTTTACGCCTAAAGGTGAACAGATTCAAGATAACAGCCACCAAGCTCATTTAAATAATAATGCACAATCATAGTAACCCTAGTATTGAAGGTTTACGGACGGTGCTATATTAACTCAATTGTAAAAATTGCCTAAATGATATAATCTAAACAATAACAGGTTTAAGGAGCTCTTTTAAACAGTACCCAGTACCCAGACCAAATTACCTCAAAATTGATAAATATCGTAAGGTTGAAAAGCCCCAAAGATAGATAAGTAAATTCCCTGAGTAAATTTGTATATACCAGGAACACAATTTCGGAACGGGTCCATTCAGGAGTAGACGTAAATAATCACTAAAAGTAATTCCCTCCACTAAATATCATTATATTTGTTAAAATTTAAATAAAATTTAATAAGTACAGCACAACAAGTGAATTTATAATAGTAAATTTAAAAAGAATACTTGACATACGCATTAGCTATCTCATTTATTTAATTAAAAATAATAAGCATGGCCTCAAAAATGGCAATGTCCTTTTTTAAGAATATTATTCCTATTTTACAACGGCATTTTTTGGCCATAAAAATTTTGTCACAAATGAAAACATGGTCAGTACCTATACATAGCCACGGCTAGGATTTCTGCGACGTCAGCTTAAGAGTATATGGCGATATTTTTGGGACCCTGTAATTCACAGACAAATTCTTGTATCGTCCACAGATTCCAGTGGACCATACAAACATTTGCCTGTGATTATGTCACATTTCCGCAGAACAATCGTTCAGATTAAATCACTGTGTCAATATTTGCAGGCTAATTGCAACAACCAGTCATTTAGGTCTCGAGTGAACATTATTAACCACAATTGCCAAACATTATCAACCATTGATTTTTTGAGGCGTAACTTTGTGAAAGCGATTCATTATTAAAATTAAAAAGAAGAACTTGGTGCTTTCACATGAATGTTTATTCACAAATTTACGACCATGGTTTCAACGTTAGACGTCATCATCAGGTGAACACCACAGAGGTCCATCACATCTCTTTATACCAGGCTAGGAGGGGGCGGGAGGAAGGTAACTAGGTTGAACGGATTGGTCAACAGAGAAGAGGGAGGGGGAAAGAACTTGGTTATACGGTAAAAAAGGTTAAGCCTGCTCCCCATAATTTTTTTCTACCGTATGACCAAGTTCTTTCCCCCTCCCTCTTCTCTGTTGACCAATCCGTTCAACCTAGTTACCTTCCTCCTCCCCCTCCTAGCCTGGTATAAAAGGATGTGATGGACCTCTGTAGAGTTCACCTGATGATGACGTCTAACGTTGAAACCATGGTCGTAAATTTGTGAATAAATATTCATGTGAAAGCATAGGATTGTTCTTCTTTTTGATTTTAATTATCAACCATTATAATTTTATCAACACTAGTTAATCTGTTTATTTCACCGCCTCTGATTTCACTTTTATTTCATTTTTACATCTATGAAAATTTGTTAACTACACTATGCCGTAAAAAAGTCACTAAAATGGCATATTTAACATGCCTATAAAGGTAGCCATCAAAAACTCATTAAAAAATCACACATTTTGTCCTAAGACTTCCCTGGACTGAGGCGTCAACAGAGTTCCTCTTTGAAATGTTATTCTGCTCGTAGCAAGGACCTAGGGTTGAATACAATTATCATGACCATAAAAATTAACCAATTTTATGGCGCTTCATTTGATACCTCAAAAACGCTGAGAATATTTGCACTCCGAGAATTTTTTTAGTAGCATCCGTTGCTCGAACATATTTGAATAGTATCACTACATGAGTGATCAAAATAATTTGCTCAGAATATTTCTGAATCCAAATCTTTGGTAATACGTAACACATGGAACAAACCAGATCCTGTAGAAGGAGATGGTGGTAATAAAAAAAAGATTCTTAGAATGTTTTGGTATGCCAATCACCGGAAATACGCAATAGCTGGAATGAATCAGATCCCGTACCCAGAGACCTCTACACACAGGTAGACATGTCGGAATCCGCATTCATCACCCCCAAATTGGAAGATTAAATGCACCCGTAAGCGTAACTGTTGATGGCTTCTCGCTATTTTATCCGGCTGAGCCCGCGCTATAATTTTCCTCCCCCGCACACCCTAACCGAGCCAAAGCCTCATTCCTTTCTATATCGCGTTGTGGCATGTTCCACCGTCAACAAGTGGAAGACACACACCGCACACACCTCCAGAGCGGCATGTGTTTGCAGGAGTCCGTGGGAGAGGCGGGGGGTGCGGCAGAAGCGGGACCACATAAGCGGAAAGGACAGCATATGGACCGAGCATATTGCCTCGGAGAGAGAAAGAGAGATGCTGGGAGGTGTATGGGGGAAGGGACACGTACATACTATTCCGGGTGGGTGCGCGCACATTCGAGTCCTGCGGAGCATGGAGGAAACAAATGCGGAATTAGGACACTAGAAACCACACGTAGCATGGATGGGAATGGGGGAAAATGATGGGGGATACACGTAAGAAGGATGTAAGTAGGTGGAAGCGTTGGGGGAGTAGGGTAAGTAATCTTTTACATGATAGTTTTTATCCATGAATCAATCACCCGGAAATTTCCTACTCTTATCGAGGTAATTTCTATGGACGCAGACGGAACCATACAACCAAAAAACGGTCATATACGATATAAAGGGCAATGAAATACTAATGCAATGCCGGTGAAACTCGTGGCGAAGCTCATAACGGCGCAATACCCTTCGCGAAGTTTCAAAACGCAGAAGAATAAACTTACTAACCGGGGTGTGTTAGGAAAGCATAACTAATTTCGTTTTTCCAAGGCCTGAGGAAGTTTTCGCAAAGCCAATAATTGATCTCTTACACGACAGCATTCTTTATCGTCCATGAATCTATCCCCCGGACATTATATCCTATTAATGGAGTACTGGCTATGGAAATAGTCGAAACAATACAAAGAAAAAAACGTATGATTTTTCAAAATATTCCACATAATTCCCGATCCATCTTGGTAGTACAATCCATACGATGACTTGAAGAATCGTTTTCCGTTGCCATTTAACCAGTTTATTGAGTGAAAAGTAATTGGTACATTTAGTAGTCACTAATGACAACGATTATAAAATTAAATTGCTGTAAAAAATAATAAAAAATCATAGTTCATAAAAAATCAGAGTTTGGTATTCAGAGGAGGCGACCGACAACTTAGAGTATTTGTGTCATGATGAAGGGTAAGGAAAGAAAGGGAGAGAAACCCAGCGTCAATATTAGCCTCCTTCTAACGAAAAGCGCCGAGGATACCCACGCTTTACGTCCCATCTGTCGGTAGGAGTGCTATACTTGAAGTTCCCTCCATAAAGCACTCGATTGGCATCGGGCAGTACGTAAATCCCCGCCACAGTCTGGATTCAAGCCCGGGCCCGCGTGGTGGGAAGCCAAAACCCTATCCAGCCCACCAACCCGATCGCTCTGATATCTCAGATCGGCAATTTGACATTTCTGATGACAGATATTTCAAATTCCTTCTCCACTGAAGCTTACAATTTAATTCATGTAACCATTTGCAATCACTATATCGGTCTCACAGACTCACCACTTGCGTTTCTCATTGGCCGCATGTACGATGGAATTATTATTACTGATGTATAATATCTGACATTTAATACAAATGCTACGTCAATTTGGCTCTACTTGCGCGATGTGTCTCCAGTAGGTACCTCAATTTCGTGTTTTCTACGATGCAGTATAAATAATGGTAAAACCAATAATTGTTACCGTTGCGTCACAGGGTTCTAGACTGCAATGAATAAATAATCATATGCCATGGTTTTATGATGAAAATGAACACCATTTATTAAAGTTTGATAGAATGCAATATGAGGCTATAACACATGCTCCCCAAAGAACGAAGTCACTACTTACGCTGCAGGCCTTTACACCACTACCGTAATAATAATAATAAACGTTTATTTGACGTGGACCTTACGGTCCTAAAGACTTTACAAAAATAAAAATAGCTTGAACAATTAAAGAACTATGAGAAATAATGATACATACCGAAGAACTTCAACAAAAAGATTTACTTAAACGAAAAAATAAATAGTGTCTTACATATGGCGATAACAACTTCCTCTCAATATATGACAATACATGAAACAATAAATATAATTTATCTTTAGGAGAATGGAATTTGATAAAAAATATAATGAGGATAGTTCACAAAATGTTGAAGAAAAAGTGACAGAACCGTTATAGATGGTAGCATAAACTACAGACACCATGCCTGTTTATCATTTACAGGTATTCCAGGTTTACATTTACACAGGAGGAATAAACAGATCATATATAATATTAATAGCTCACGATGGAACAAGAAATAAATTTAGGAAATACTTGCTTACTAACTAGCTTGGGAGGACATTCCGTTCTTCAAAAAAAATATGGCTGAATGATTTATTTTTGAAACTAGTCACTGATTGACATAAATGATTTCATCTATTCCGGAAAATAATTTCCAATACCTTGATATAGTAGCTACGTATAACTTGTAATACATTTCAGTTTTGTGCTGGGAGATCAGTAGGTCAATATGCTAGGGGCATATTAAGCGACTTATAATGCTCTTTATAAAAGTAAAAGAATCGAAAACATACTGAGGACAGCTTGATTTGAAAGTTTTGAAGGCAAAGACCATGGACAAATAGAGGCGTCTTCCTTTGACTTTAGGCCATTTTATCTTTCCGTAGTACTTTAAGGTTAAGGAAGGTAACAAAACAAAAAGGTGTGGGACGGTTGTGCGGTAACTTGGTGGTGGTGGAAGCTGGGTATATATGTGGGTGGGTAGGTGGATGAGGGAGATCTCGCGAAAACGAAGGAGGGTACGGTGTCTTCTGGAACGTGGAGAGAATGCAATCAAAACAGGGAAAGGGTTAGCGCGGTGCGCTTGTTGTGAAGCTTGGGAGAGGAAAGAGGGAGTGGAGTGGAAAGAAAAATACACCTTGGAGTAAAAAAAACAATGCATGAAACGTATAAAAAGGGAGCAGAAATACCGAATCTCGGATATATCCTGGAATCCTTCGCCGGAATAGCATCGGGGGAACTGAATTTACTTTTTTAGCGCCCAATAAACGTTATGTTTTCAAAAATGGGATCGGTTTTGGGCCCCCCTGGCATGTTAGTGCAATCCTGCTTCGAATACCCAACATCGAGGAAGAACGTGTTTTGGCTCTGGTTCCAACGAAGAAAAAATTTTCAATACTGAGCGAACAATGAAACGTTTACGAAAGCTAATGGGAAGATAAAATAACAGCGAAGTATTCTTTTGAACATTTATCCGAGGATAAGCGGTACGAAAAATATAAAAATTAAGATTTCTATTGTATTTTTAATGCAATAAATTTGAATATCATCCTTCAGAGTCCTCCTTGGGGTAAATATTTTCATAATTTCTCAAATGCTTACGATACTGGATACCCAAACAAACATAATTACTACACTACTATATTATTACAGCTCGCATTTTAAAGGTAGAATCGCCATAAGTTATTTGAATAATGCATCCTTCCTTTCCTATGTACACATACCACTTGCAGGTGGCTTCATTAGAGGCTCTTTAAGGAAAATAGTGATTTTTTCGATATTTCATTCTTATTTTGATACAACTTAAACAAAACACAGTTAAAGTTAAAAATATTACTAAAAAAAGCATCTTTGCATAAAAATTTAGTCGCGCAAATTTAAATAAACAGGTTTAAATTCAAGACCATGCGACAATACGTGTATCAAAATATTTCACTTCGTTAGCATGGGTGTAGAAGGATATTTTTGGAAGACCCAAAAGCTTGAAAAAGAATTTGCACCGTATCTCTATTTATCCGGCAAGAATATAAATGGAATTTTTCCAATTTTAAAAAGGCGCTAATAGCATCAAAGCATAGGTCAATTTATCAGCGAAAGACACCTCCACCGTTAAATTTCCTAGGCCGCTTCAACCTTTGTAACAAATGAGACCTGTTCAATAGCGATAACTTGAAGAAGACAACTATGAAAGCTTCAAAATGGGAAAACTTGCCGCCTAAAATGTGTCAGACTTGGAGCTTAAACAAAAAAGATAGAACATACACCCAGCTCGCAGTGCATCAGAGAGCCTTAACTTAACTGTACCCCTTCATTTCGCATTGATAGCAGCCTATCACGGCTTCACGAACCTGACCCACCATATACAGTAAAACTGACTTTAATCAGTTTATAGTTTGATACTAACGCTGAAGATGGGTTAAACCACGGTAATATCGGTTGAAAGGGAGAGAGTTTAAGATTTTAGTGTTTACTTGGAGAAATTTCTGCATGCACTCATTTTATCGGTGAACTTAAACGTTACTAAAGATAGTTTCAAATGTAAATGGAGTTCAAAAAAATACCATTACCAATGCATACCTTTAAAGCTATCATATACGTAAATAGCTATCATATCCGAAAAGGTTGAGAATATCAAATAAAGAAATATGAAATGACCTTATTCATTGTGTTAGATAGATGATAAAATTATAGAAAATCAGCTACCAATGAGGGAATGGGAAAAAGCCTTAAAGGCATATCAGATGAATGGCTTCAGAAAATTTCAGTAAGGTGTTCCAGAAAATGCTCGAAACTTGTTAAGCTAGCAAATTCGGAAACTTCGGCGTCCCCACTAAAAATATATAAAATACGGCGTCCTCGCTAGAAAATATATGGTTGACATAACTACAAGAGGAGAGTAATCGTTTCATCATTGATCCACTGTTTCCTCCACACTACTTCACATCCAATGTTTTTCTTAATTTTCATATATTTCGCCGTCCGCAAGTATAAAGGCATATAAAAAATCAAAAATCTTCCTCCATCATCCATTATTAAACTCGGCCATAATAGAAAGATCCTCATTCTCCGTTTTTTTCAACCATTTATTCATCAAGCATTGTTGTTTAAAACATAAATTGGAGCTTTAGTCATCATTATCCTAATGAAAAACATTACCTACCATAAGTAGGTACAGTAAAAAACATCACATGCCTGTGGTAAAACCAGTCATCTACGGAAATGATGCCATACTATTAGCTCCTTTATTTGCGCTTCATACTAAACAAACAATTAAAGACATTGAACTTTAGGTGCCTGCCAGGAAGGTTATATAGGAATATTAAAGCTTGACGACCTGTTTGTTTTCCTTCAGGATGGTTCTCTATTAAATTGCAAATTTTAAACGCACCGACGATGGCAAACAAGCGGAAACATCAATCACGTCCCCCCTGAACTCGGCATGCCGTTAGTTTGCCTCCGCATACCAGCTGTCATCGCAACCGGAAAAAAACGAGAGATCGATAGCGCCAGGTGAGAAATCCTTTGCCATATGAGAGCAGTAACATTCAACAGTGGTATGATGTATGGGGGATCTGATGACGTCTATCCGACCCCAGACTTCAAATTGCAGGCTCTAGCGGCTCCCCCTGATATTTTTCTGGCCCATTTCATTTCCAATATGAATGGAACAATCGCTACCTTCGGCTCTCCCATCCGACGCACGCTCTCACCATGCCAACGAAGGCGGAACAAAATTCCATTCCGTTCCGCGGTAGGGGCAGAAAAATTGATTCCGTTTAATCCAGCCAACTATGAGTGAGGAAAAAACGATTTCGTGACCCATAAGCACATCCGCACGACTTCGGCGAAGTTGTTCGTCCCTAATGTAGCCATGAGACCAACACTCTTTGTGCTATTAAACCAGAATCGTCGAACAAGTTGTGTTCTACAGGCCGGACGTTGCCAGTAACAGTATGTTTTCCACGGCCTAACACTCCTAGGCATACGCGGTTGTACATAAAACACTCCTTCGGCTTCCAAAAGTACGCCGCAAACATTTCCGTCGAGTCATATTCCATTTTTCCAGATGGTTTTTATTATTTTTATTATCCTTGCCCCGAAAACAGCATCGATGTGGCCTTTTACGACGAGTATTATTTAACAATTAGCAATTAACGATTACAAACATTCATATTATGCATAGGGGCTACCTACCCAGGCGGAACTTAAACCCGCGACCTTCGGCTTGTCAGGCGAGAATTCTACCCAGCCCCCAACGAGGCCGAGTTAGTTTGCATTAATTAGTAATGAATAAGCTAACTTAATGAATTAGATTACATATCCAATTATGAACAAGGCAGCTTATGCTTTAAGCAATTAATTTGTAAGTCAACTGCTCGTACGAAATAATTCCAAGCTTCCAACATGTCCGTAAACATAAAATCGAGTTTGCCAAGAGCAAAGCCATCTTTGACGCATCGACGGTCTTGAAGAGCATGTCGCGCATAAAATTACTGGCAGATGACAGGCCGCTTCTAAATGAGCTGGCGTCAAAACGACTACTCCTTATGAGGGCTCCCCAGCATTAAAGGCGCATTAAGTGCCCTTATCAGTCACCTACCACCGACGTTACGACAAAAGTTAAATCGATGAGGACCCACGCTACAAGCTAAGGTTACCTGAAACCCTCTGACTTCCGCTCCATCGCCCGAAAAAAAAGGAGTTCAGAAGCTGTCGCACTATTCAATACGATTAAGGGGCTCCAAATGAATTTCGTCGTAAAAATAACCCACACGGTGACACGGCAGCTACAAAATGATATTCCAATTAACTGCGCCGCCGCAGCAAATGGCCCAACCTTGACCCCGAGTTATTGCCGTTATATTCAGCTTAGCTGGCAGTTGCATAACAAAAAAATCTTTCATAATGCAGATATCGAGAAATTTGTTTTTGTTCGAATCAGGAGAAAAATTATTGAGTCAAAAATAACTTTTGGTATCGCATGCAGAGTATTTAATGCACGTCATTCTTTTTCTTTTCTTTCACGCAGCTGTTTGATATTCGATTAATATATACCATTTATGGTCATCATAACGCTCTTGAGAGCCAAAAACATTAATCTTAATGTAGTAATGACCCCCTTTTCCTCAATAAAACTGGAAGAATCGATATGTTCACCGGGATCAATGCCTAATTCAGAGTAGCCTGCGTGCACGCTACGTAACCCAAATAGATACAGGAATTCCAAACACAGCGAGCGAACATGCCAACTCTAGAGATGAGTGCTTAACAAATGAAAATTCCTCTTAAACGGGATATCCCCTAATATAGTAAAAATTGCAGAAATGTCCGCAGTTGGTGAATCCTTACTAAGCGACATTAAATATTGAAGTCACGTTGTAACCTAAGTACAAAGATTTCGTTTTCGTGAAATGCGTAAGTCCAAAGATTCGAAAAATAAGTTGGATTGAGTACTCACCGGATGCTGTGCAGAGTCGCCGCCGGACATGTCGTGAAGTTCTTGACGCTACATTACAATCATCCCCTTTTCCTTTTGTGCGACATGGTAATCCATCGAATAGCCGGATTCCTAACGTGTTCTTAGCTGTAAGATAGGTGAATAGGTAAGTTAAATATATTTCCATGAGCAGAGTAACTTTATGGATATGCATTTTACACCATTGATGGAAGAAATTAGATGCATAAAATTATCACGTAATTCACAACTCTAACAATACAATAACTTTATTTGAAATTTACTTTAGAATTTCACCAGCAATGTTTTTGTAGATAACGGATATTCAATCATCACAATAAATAAGTAACTCCAAGAATACACGTTTATGAAGAAACGCATGTTCGCATGAGAAACAAAAAGGAAACAGCTTTCCAAGCATACTGGAAAAATATTGATACAACATACATTAATACAATAAAACATTAATGAAAGAAATACGAGTATTTTACTGGTTCCAATTACTTTCAGGTAGAAGAGGCTATAAGTTTAAAAAATAGTCCAAGAGCAACCCTAACACGACCAAGCGATAGCCAAATATTATGCATTATCGTGGATACTATTCAACAGAGTTAAGCTGCGTGGATATTAAATATGCCTACTTTATAATGAGATATTATGGACCGAATCGAAAATCTGCGCACACAAACAAAAGTAGCCACACTGGGAGATAAATAATATTGCAGGAAAAGCCACATGCAGTTATTCTCCACGCCTGCGGTGTCGCCGCGAGTATTTGTTTTCTACTGCTCTTTTATGCGACCGAAAAAATCATAAATCGCAATATACCCATTACGATATCAACTTTTTATTCGACAGGTGGACCCTCCGACAGCAACAATAAAATGCTTAATACACCAGCCTGTTTAATTTGGTTGGCTTTCCACAATTAATATTAGATCAAATTGCTGTTATGATCAGCGAGACATAAATTCACACATGGATTTATTTTTGGACAGGTTCATGAAGCATGAAAATAATTTTTAAGTGCATAGCTATTTTTAAAAACGATTAGGAATGCATGTCATAACCACTACAGGAAAAATTATATTTTACTGATTTTTATCAGGTTTGAAGTAAAGGAAGATATGCAGTTTATCTTTATTACATTAAATTACGTAAAACATTACATTAAACCTTAGCGATTTTAACAAAATAAATAGTCTCGTTTATCGTTTTTATGTCAATCATACATCCTGAATTACATGAATTTAATGTATAATTTAATTCAGAATCACCAGGATCCTAAATTATTACTTTTAGTACAAAGATGTGAATTTTATATCTTTTTAAATGGGCCATACTACTATATTTAAATTGAGACAGCCATGAGACTTCCAGATTAATATGGTCAAAACCTAACCAAACTATTTTAACTCTTTTTTAAAGGGAAGCAATAGTAGATACTTAACAACATTGTCGACATCATATTATTTCATCTGTTCAAAACTTTTCAGAATCGTAAATACTGTGTGAAGATTTTTCGCTTCAACCACCAAGATACGAGGAATCGAGGTGCGTGCGCGAGCTGTCATGGGGATGGCAACAATCTAGGGGCTCATTCCTAGAGGACGGGAAACATCCAGGCCCGCTGAACATCCACTGAACATTCGGAATTCTGATAACACAGCTTAGTGCTCCCATGAGGAGTGGACCAACACGCGGACCGCAGATCGAAAACTTGGCTACCTTACCTCCCACCATGTCTCGTACCTCTGAGCCAAGTTGCGCGAGACTCCTTCACGTCCTATACTCAACCAACAAATCTAATATCCTCCCCCCCCCCCCCACTACACTCCCGCTGCGAGCTACCCCTCCAAGTTTAACTACCGACCCCAGGGTGCGCGACACAACTAGCTCCTCCAACCCCCTCCCTCCCAAATGATGATGATCAAGGGATACCGTCCTCCTTCCCATGGGCCTCCTGTTTAATACAGACTCTTGTCCATTCAAACCGAATGGGTGTGACGCAATGGTCTCTTCCCTGAATGAGTGTGTGGGCGGAGATCGTAATGGGTGCGGGAGCTGTGTATCCTTTGACGGAGGGGGAAGAGAGGAAGGAGAGATGTAGAGCCCATGCTTTAGAGCTCAGGTCCCAGGCTAAAGATGGTGTGATCACACTTTCGCGAAAGGAGGCATTAACCTTTTCAAACCCAGAGCTGCTTTTGGGAGAAATTAACTTCCAATACATCACATTTTTTAAATGTGAAATGTTTCTACTGGATCATAGTTATTGTGGCAGATACATATTTCGCCACTTAATTTTACAGCATAAAAGAACACGTAGTTTACATCTTTCTTGAATAGAGCTGAAAATGTTTACATTTTTGATGTTCCTTAGAAGAAACATTATGTTACAATGGGTTAACGTGGACACTGAGGAAGGAGGATTAGAAAATACAGGAGGCGTTCGAGATGTGGTAGTGGAGGAAAATGGAGAAAGTGAGATAGGTGGAGAGAATAACCATAGAGTAAGTATCTATGGAATAACAAACGAGGAAGTGCATGGTGGGCGCAGAGAGGAAACTTGTTTAGGATTTACTTAGAGATAGGCGGTCTGCTTGGAACGAGTACTAAGCGGGTAGGGATTCCATGCTAAACGGAAGAGTATTAGGTATGCGGGAAAGAGTGAGGAAAATAATAGGATAAATTTAATATCAAACAGAATAAGCCAAATCGAGAAATGAAGAGGGAAGTTGGGAGTGAGCGGAGGCCGTGGTGATTTTCACATTTCCCGAGTAAACCACACAGAATACCTTTAATAAAATTTTAAAATGGAGGAATAGATACCAAGAATTAGGACGTCAGCCTCTTACGCGAAACTCGCAAATTCAGAAGCCAGAGTACCCACGAGACACAATAATCAAGGTGCGTTTGCGTTTATAACCATATTTCGCCGGATAAGTTAATTCTCTCGGATGAGAAAATTGTTCAACTAAAAATTCGGCACATGAGGAGAAAAATATCGATTTAAGATATTAAATTTTTTGGAGAAAATGATACCTGTGATAATCGATCGATACGATTAGCTTCCACGAAAAAGCAATACTGACACAAGTAAGCAACTTCCGTCGGATTTTATAACCGAGAAACAAGTAGAGTAATATTTAGATACATAGATAGATAGATACAGTGGCGTAACTATTGGAGGTATGAGGGGATAGACCCCCCCAGAGCCTGAAAGAAATAAAAAATATTTAAAATTATTGTCTAGTTTTGACACATTATAACTGCATAGGTTAAAGATAAAGTTAAAGATAATTGATTAATGATGCAAAATTTATTTCCAGGCATATCATTTTTCACCCCCGTTGCCTGGGAGAGGGAGGTTCCCCCCAGGCCTCCCTATCCCCCTAAAGCATATTCCTAGTTACGCCACTGGATAGATAAACTATAAAACATAAACAGATAAATTGATAACCCGTTAGTACGCCCCTGGTAACTACCATAAAATAGCTTTCTCGATTTTCCTATCTAGTCTATCTATTTAATAATATAATCAATTATTTCCTATCCAGTCTAAACAATTTCAGAAGAGAATCAGCGTAAAATATGTTTTGCTCGATTAACTACGCGAGGGTGCACGGTGACCTCGTAGGCAAGACATTTCGTTAATTTTCGATGGGTCCCGGATTCAAATCCAGCGTGCAGCCTTTGGACTTCCCCAGCTATTATTCTCGCGATAGAGGTGGCTTAGAGAAAGAAGCATGTCTCGCACCCTGTAGGAGAGAAACACACGCGCCAATGGCTGTATCCGGAATGAGGTCTACCCTCACCTATCCTAAGTAACCTTAGGGCAGGCGCGCACTAGCGCGACCACGGCCTCGACCACGACAGATCTCTGTCACACACCTTCCGACCAGAGCACGACCACGACCACGACCACGATAGCAAAACACATTCACCACTTGCTCAGTCGGTATGGTCGAGTCGGAGTCAGTGCGCGGCGCGCCATTACAATATGTGTTATAGGGTAGTTTCCTTCATCAAAGAAAACGAAATGCATTGATTGCGATTCCTTACCCACCATTAGTGTATTTATAATACACATTTTTTTTTGTTTTAGAAATCCCAGTTTAGACGAATGGCTACGGTCAATTTTAACCTCATTTGAAAAAGGCCAGATTGGCGCCGATGCGATTCCACTCCACGTGACGTCACAGGGACCTAGTTTCCTTCGTTTGATAGGGGAACAATAATCCTTATTTAAGCCAAGCGCTACCTGCTAGCTGGGTACTCAGCTACCTGCTAGCAGCCTGCGTCGTATCAGCGCTCAAGCCTCGCCCCAAGGTCACCTCACACGCCGACAGCTGGAACCAGAAATACGTCACACGGACTTTTCCCATCATTCCTACTTAGCCGTCGCGTTTTCGCGCGCTTGAAATTTTTCACTTTTCGTTTAATCGCGAAAATAGATATCATCATTAGAAAATCTAAGAGCGTGAAATGCGCGCTCCAGGAGTAATAATCTTTCGATTTAGGCGATATAAAAATAATAGGAAACCACCCTATTTCTGGCCGCAACGACCGCTGAGTCGGGGACGACCAAATTCAAAAATTTTGGTCGGACGACTCGGGTCCGACCAACGAGTCGCACTTGGCCTAGTGCGCGTCGCACCATTTGTTGCAATGCTAAAACTGGTCGTGTGCCACAGGTCGTGGTCGTGTTCGCGCTAGTGCGCGACTGCCCTGGGTTGAAGGCCGCAGTAGAAAAGTACCTAACACGTGTGCATTAGCGGTGCAATGATCAGTGATTTCCCCGGCCTATATCTTGACTATCGTAAAAAGTAAGATCACTGATTTTCACGGACGAACTCGCTTGCATTTCGTCGAGAAAATGCCAATACGAGTGTCATGGGAAGCATAGAGTACATTCCAGGCGATGATCCTGATTGCCTAAGCCGTGTAACAATTTTCCTTAGGAGAACTAGACTTAAATTCAATAAAATGTGTAAAACTTTTACTTTCATCCATAGACTTCCACTGCTGCCCTATTAAATTGGGAATATTATGCAGAAATTCGATTGCGCTTTATGCTAATGAACTTAATCGTCGACGCACCCGTAGCCCTAAACCCACTACTCTTTACTAGAATCGGATAAATTGGGACGGTGCATTTTCAGAGCCTATTGCGCAGACGACGTCAAGCTGACCACGTTTGCCAAGGTACTAGCACCAAAATGTTACTTCACTCGGATCCGAAGTTCTATGACCCAAATGTCCACGGTTGTATCCCCGGTATCTGTGAATTTTTTCTCGAGGAAATCTAAGTAATTTTCATCGCCATTCACAATTGCAAAGATAGCAGTACGAAGGGATTGAGCCTTAGGCTTGAGTTTTAATTTCCGGTCCTGTTGATTTTTTTCTCACGGTAATCCACGTGAACTAGGCCATGCCGCCCATTCCGGAAAACTTCTCAACTTCGTACGTCAAAGATCCACATTCCTTAATACACACACTTCAATGTGATTTTCAATTTGTAGCATTGCTGCATTGCAGATGGACTTCCCAATAGGATCTATACTCTTCTATTCTGAGACAAGATTGCTTTTTTCTGTTCTCAGGAGTAACATCTCGGTTTGTGTAATATTTCGAGAATCAAACCACAGAATGTCCGTGGTTCGATTCCCGGTCCAGAGGAATTTTTTCGTACGGCAATTCATGTATATCTCGGCTTATATTTTATCTCTCTTTCTTCAAGAATTATCACGTCTCTTTTCCACTAAATGCCAAATAAATTGCAACAGCTTTGCAGAATTTTAAATACCTCTCAGTTAATATCTAGTCGGCCTCTAGTTCCGCCACATAGTATCGTCATGTAACACTAATGGATACAAATATTCTGATCCTCGCCTCGATCAGAAAAAAAAATTAACAGGTATATTGTGCAGTATCTATTTAAGGAATCATGTAGTCATAATTTGCAATTCTAGAGATAATGGAGCATCTTCCGCGTTATACTGTCCGTTTTTCAATGATTCTTCAAACGCCATTTTCGCCGGAGTAGCAGTCAGCTTCATCAGATCAGTGAAGAGGAACTATGGAGACATGAAGAATACGAATGCAAGTCCGTCGAAGTAGTCGTCCGAGTGGTTATGGACAAACACTGAGTAAACCCCAGATATATGTTTCCTTACCGGAGGAAACCTACGCAAGGTGCTTCTCTAACTGGGCATTCATGAAGCATCAGAATTATCAACCAAGTGCATGAGAATTAATCTTCATGGTAATATCTGAGTTAAACGGAAGAAGAGGCAGCGGAGACACTGGTGAAGAAAGTTCCCAGAAAGGGATGTCCTCAGATTAGAAACGGGAATAGCTAATAGAATATAAATGAATACTAACAGACTCTCCTCCAGTCGGAGGGACTTAGCGTCATTTCCACACAAAGAGTGACATTTGGCAGCAGGAGCATTAAAATCACCGAAAAAACAATTACCATGGCAGTAGTCAGGCACGGCAGTTTCTCTCGCAAGCACATACACGGGGAAAGTACCACTAGCGTAAAAAGTAAAAATTTCGATATATTAAGAATATATGATGTATTATATATAAGATAATGATATATTAAGAAGAGAGCTATTATCGAAAAAAAAACATTTTATAAACTAGATTAAATAAGATGAAGTAAGAATAAAACCGAGAAAAATTTTATTCACACTCACTAATCATATTTGCGACTGTCTGGCTACGAAAGAACTTTCTAGGTGAGGAGAGAATTTTCATATTCCATCTTGTCACGAAAAATGGTACGAGAAGTGAGGTGACACGAAGAAATCTCGAGTCTCGCGGCAAAATATATCCGCGAGCCCTCATCGAACAAGAGTGAAGACCAAATATGACAGAGTATCTGTGAGCCCTCAATGACGCAATAGGAACCGCAAGCGACATGATGTAATGAAGCCCGCAGGTACATAAATGACGGGAGGTAATGCGAGGAAGAGAGAGAAAACTGTTCCAATAAGGAGGAAAAGAAAATAAGAACTCGATGCATGAGCAAAATCGAGAGTACGATATGGATGAGATATCTCTATAGGACGCTGATTGAATTTTCCAAAAATGTGCTCAATTCCTTCGACCACTAAAGGCTGAATTTCGCGGCTGGAAACACGTGCAGAAAATTAAAGTAAATTTTAATATTCCGCGCCATCACAAATCACCTGTCTCGTGCGTGACGGGAAAATGTTCTCGACGACTGAAATTCTTCTTTATCACAACGTCCACAGGACTTTCCATTCATCGTTGCAGCAATGAGTGAACCAAACCCACACAGCAGAAGATATTCCAGGAATATCCTATTTTGATCCCCTATATTCCTATTTCGTCCCAGGGACATTGCGAACCATTGTGGGATATTCGCGGAATATTTTTTGACAGTAGGCTTTTGTGTATGTAATAACCGAGTCACAGTTATTACAGTGTGTTTTATCATTTCTGTTCGGAACACCCAAGAATTTTTGTTGGTTTTCAGCTGATATCTGGCCATTTTCCTTTCCACATTTGTCAAAGTCTTCTTCAAATCCTTCTCTATCTCTGCTATGAGCGCCATGTCATCAGCAAATCGCAGCATACTCATTTTTTCTCCGTGGATATTGATACCCAAAGCTTACTCCTAGATTTCATTGGCGGCTTTCTAAACGTAAGCATTAAAAATTATGTGAGAAAGTGCATACCCTTGTCTCACCCCTTTTCCTATTCTTGCTTCTGCACAGTTGGGTCCACATTTGATCACAGCTATGTACTAGGTTTTTATACGAACTGTACACAATACTACGACCATTGTAGAGCACTCCCATTTCTTTCAGAATTCTATGCATTAAATTCCATTCCACGTTATCAAATGCCTTCTCTAAATCAACAAATGCTATAAAAGTCTGTTTATTCTTCTCCATTCCCTTCTCTATGAGCAGCTTAAGAGCCAAAATTGCTTATTTTGTGCCCTTGCTTTTCCTAAATCGCAATAGGTCCTAATCCAGGAATTTTTTCTCTTGTTGTTCTATTCTTCTGCACATGATTCTTGTCAGAATCTTCCACGGATGTGTCATCAGGCTTGTGGTCCTAAAATCTTTGCACTTCTCTGCGGTCTTGTTTTTGGGTATGGGAATATGATGATGTTCTTCTCCCAATCACAAGGTAAATCTCCTGTTCAGAGCATATTGCAGATAGTTTCAATAAGTTGAGTTAAGACCTTTTCTCCTGCATTTTTGATAAGCTCAGCTGAAATGTCATCTACTCCTAGGGCCTTATTCTTTCGCAGGTGTCTTATTTCAGCGTCGAACTCCAATCTTAAGATGCTCGTTCCCATGTCATACTTTTCTTCCAAACTTTCCTCTTTGATAATTTTTTAGTCAAGTTTGCTTCCATTGTATAATTCCTCCAGGTATTTGTGACCACTACACACTTGCTGGAGTAAGCTGCAGGTCAAAATACCTCTTCGTGAGCATACCTGTTGGACCAAATACGCCGCAATTTTGCAGCCTAGACATGAACAGGTGGAACGAAACCCTTAGAATGGGCTCGCGGGGTACACTCCTGGGGCAGGGACTGTAAGCGATCAGCTTTTCTCCTCTACCACCAGAAGGGGAAGGACGGGAAGGATCAAGGAAGGGAGGCGCCGCCACGATGAGAGCCCGACGACGCCTCCAGGGGAAGGACGGGGAAGGAAGGGAGAGGACGAGGAATCCTGCACCGTCACAAGGCGGGCAGGTCCTACCAACAGCGAAACCAAGCATACGCAATTAATATACTAACGATCTTGGAGGAGTATTCTATGAGGAAGAATAATCCAACGATCAAATCGATCAGTTCGGTTCTTTTTGGCCCATCTCTAGTTACCATACCTGCAGTGAAAAGAGTATTGCTTTATTGACCATCATGGTCTCCACCTTCCCTCATATGAGGAAGAGCTACTGCCCTCTCCCCAGGTGATGTGAAGCATAATTGCTGGTGGTCTCCCATCACCAAGTAACAGCATCTTCACAGGCTTAAATTATCATTTAGATGGTCTATCATACCTAGGGATAGACCCATACCACCTAGGAATGCCGCTCCTTTTTGTCCACGATGGCTTATTTGACAAGTAAACTTGCTTATATTGCAGCTAACCTCTATATCTAGAGGTTGACCAACCATCTGCAACCTGGCAGACGCACTTAGTGGCTTAAATCTCAGCCGTGAGAAAAAAAATCTACTCCTACAAAACAATACATTAATACTTCACAAGGGTTAATATCTAGTATCGCCCTCATAACAATCAATGACTATTAAAGCCTTTGCCTCATTGACAAAATTAAATTTTGAAATAATATTGGAGGCATACCCAAAAATTCCCATACCTCTTGAACATGGAGTTCCTGAGCATTTTGGCTACATACATCCTTTGTCAGCTTTCTCCCATTACCTAATCATCAGGCCTGAAACATTTTCTTTCACAATTAGATCTAGATAATTAGATGACCAGACAATGATGTGTCATTGCATACAAAAAAAATTTTTTTAAACCTGCACCATGGCTTGAGCCTTTTGAATAGGATAATTTTCCAGGACAAAAATTAATTTTTCTACCTCAAGCACTACATCCTTCACGTATAGAAAAGAAAAAGATAAAAATTTTGGACATAGTCACCTTATAAAACATGAGGTAGCATTTTGACCAATGGTCCAGGCCACGCAGTGGACAAAGTGCCCAAAAAGCTAGGGCTTACATGGCCTGATCCACGATGCCTTTAAATATTTTTTGGGTGATACCAGGAAAATAAAATGACAAAGTTATTGCTCTTATTCATTCGTTTTTTTATATCTATACCACCAAAGACAGCCCTATACGGCCTTTCACATTGGGGTTATGAACATGTGAATAATTTAATGTACACAAACAGCCATGCCCCATATAGGGCTAACTTACCCAGGCCGGACACCAAACTGCAACCTCCTGTTTGGCAAGCAAGGACTTTACCCTGCCGCTATCGAGGCCAGCAAATACACTCATGTAGGTATAAGGATACATGCTTATTTAGGTAAATACTCATAAAAGTCATACCCTACAACTAACGTATATTTAACTAAAAAGTTGTCCTTCATAGCTGAACATGTCCACTTTCATCACTTCCCAGCATCTTATCATCACTGAGGATGATGAGGTCCCAAAAGGCAGTTTTTGAAATCGACTTAATGGAGATGGGTTCTCAGAGTATGGATGTTGAAGTTTCAGTTTCATTGTTCCAACACTGCAGCTGCCCCACCAATGCTGTTTGGATTTTCAGCTGTACTTTGATGCATATTAGCATCAACAACCCTAGTTGTGAATCTAGATCTCACTCCTCTTCTCCAATTTTGTAATGCTTCATTGCCCCCAGTAGCATTTCACCCATCAATATACGGTACTTCTACTTATATTCATTCTTTAAGATATTTCCTTTACTGTTAAAATGACTCAATTAACCCAACTTTTCCCCTCTTGCCTATTGTCAAGGGCATCTCAAATCAAGATGGGATATCCTTCTAAATGCAAAGAAAAATGTCTTCTCGCAATGAGCTTGTTAGTTTCTTTATCAAACCTAAAATTTGGAAATTAAGAAAACAAGACAAGCTTTTGAAAATGAAATTATGACTAAATTGAAACTTTTCAGAAAGATATAATTGATGCGCCATATGATTATGAATAGAAACATTGAGGCACTAGTATATGAAATCATGGATTTAAAACCAGGGGGAAAGAGTCAACCTATGATATGATATCGTTGATGAGGGCCCTTTTAGAGAGGAAGCTAGATCATTTACAAGACAATTATGCTTGTTATTTGATAATATGAACTTGGCAAAGACCATTGGCATTCTTAAGAAAAAAGAGATACAGATAAATGCATATAGTTATCTCAATGAAGATATTTTTAGCCAGTACTTGGGTACGTAGGGAGTTATAAAAAGTTCTCAACTTTTATTTACATGACAACTCCTTTACGAACTGAAACTATTAACTTAGTTAGCCAACTTTTAAGATGATACAATATGCCCATAAGAGCATTCAAAATATTCGCTTTCACATTTTACTTCACGCATTTTAAATTTCTTTTATGAAGTATTGGTCAGAAGATTCAGGATATTGCTAAGTGGGAAAATATATTTACAGCTATTTCAAATCAGTTTACAACTTACATCTGACCATCTCCGGTACTCATAATTGTCTTCATACTTTTGGTACACTAATACTTCATATCGTGATTTAGATAGAATGTAGTCATTATCCCAGCCATCAAAGGGATTTAAGGAATACTTGGATTTCCTATAAGATTATTTTTCCTCAAATTTAAGCAATAAATTCAAAATGGTGCTTAGAACAAGTAGGCTCAACCAGTATTACTTCCGCGCTATGCGAGTTGAACGGAAGACAGTTGCGAAGCGATGGTGTCCCTGGCGCTTCACTTCTGGGAAGAAGGCGGTAGGTGACTATTTGAATTTATGTCTTCGTATCGCTAGTAAATTGAGGCCAGTGAATCTTTTTTTTTCATATTAAAACATCTGAAAAGTTAACAAAGTAGTTCTTAATGTCCTTTTATTAATAAATTCTTTGTCTCCTATGAAAACTAATCAGGGCGCTTTCCTATGTGCGGTAATTGAAATTGGCGCCATATAGTTTCCAAAAGGAATCAGCCTTAAAAATTAAGATAAATTGGAAAATTTATCATGAAGGTAAGTTTATTTTTACAGTTTTATAGAATTTTATCAATTATTTTTTTAAATCTTGCATAAACATTCTACTTGCAATTTGTTTTTAAAAGCGTTGGAAGCCAATGGAGTACATTCGGCCAAGCCGGGCTCAGCCAATCACATAACTGCCAATCATTCAAAAGCGGCAACGACTTCATAACACGGACTTGGTGTTTTTGTGGTTTTTGTGTCGTAGTATTTATTGGTGTATAGGTCATCCCGCACATTCTGCCTTTCTCCCTTAGCTTTCTGCTGTAAAGGGTCACCATGGATCCCTTAACGAAAATAAGAAAGCGATTTTCTATGGGAAGACGGTCATCTGTTGACCCCATCAAGTTTTCAGCAGAAGACTCGTGGTTAGTATATAATGAAATTATCTTCTTATTGTTAATCCTCCGTGTATTAGCTTCTGTTTTTTCACCTAAGACAGCCATGCTAAATTGTGGTTGCTTGTCGGTTATTCTGTCTAAATGCTGCGCCGTCAAGACCACTTGTTCATCGCTACTTCATCCATAGCCTTATGTCAGATACATAATGCTCCATCCTTTTAAATTATGCCAACCAAGCTTGTTCAAATTTATTAAATTCCTACCAATTTATTTTATAATATTTTTGCTGAGAAACATTTATGTGGGTAGTTTGGTGGTTGGATTTCATGCTGTTGTCATTCTCTTATTTCAAAACTTCCTCTATGTCATCAACATTTTATATTACTTTTTTGGCAGGTCCCTCACTTCTAGCTTGAGTTTTTCACTTGTCTTTTTTATCATTGTTTGGTATCAAATATTTCATTTCACTCTCAACGCATTTATAGTGGAAATTTTGTACGTGTCGATAATGATATGTAGATATTTCTTCTTGTTTTTTCCACTGGAGGTATTCCACTCGAAAGTCACACAAAAGAGTGAATTCTCTATCATCTTAATTTGTCCAGTATTTTTCAGGGTAGATTTTCAATATTTTGTCAGTGCGAAATGATTTTGGATTTTACTCCACATATTGGGGTCTACATCAAATGATTACTATTTCTTAGGTGCATGTTTGTGTGGACTCGCACCCTGGACAATATCATTCTTCATGGCCATGTACACATGCTTAGTTAAAATGCTACCAAAACCAAAGGTAGGCATATATTTAATCATTGTTCAATGTTTTCTCACCCTTTCATCATTTCAGTATTATGGCCGCCGAGGAAAAGAAGCCAAAGAGTGGCATTCCAAGAATTGTGGTGGCAGGAGGCTCCAAAAGGCGTTCATCATCATCAGATCGCACATATAGTGTGTCTAAAGCGAGTCATGATGGCACTTTTGCTGCAGGATCAGCAGCTGGAGTCCTGTTTACTCCAGTTTTGAATCCAGTTACTCCAAGAGTTTCTCTTTCAGCAAGGTATTGTTTTTGTTCTCCTTTTTGTAAGTACACTTGTGCAAAAGGGTGTATTGTATGTCTTAAAATTTTTTTGTGTAGAATGGAAGTAAAAATTCCAATTTTCACGTTGCGTTAGTTGAATGATTACTTGTAGCTTTGGGGAGGTTCTCTTATGTCTTGTACACCTGTAAGTCATATAGGGTCCTTGTATAAGTAATTACGTAGCCTTGATGTAATAAATTTAATTCCTAGCACAGACTGCATTTTAGATGCAAGTTAGCCATCAGTATTGCTACATTTGTCTCCGTCTTGTATCACTAAGGACCTGACATAATGAAATGTAAAATTGAAATAGAGCAAGTTTGTTAGGTGCTTGTAAGTTATTACAGCTGAAGGACAACTTGGGTTTGTCATGTTATTTGCTTGTGCCTTAATGATTGAATAAGTTTTTTAGTAGTTGATGTTGCATGTGTCATCACTCTTAGACTAAGTTATGACTGACAAGGAAACTTTGCCTAACTGATGTCAAGAAAGAAGATGAGACCCTTTTTATTTGAAAGTAGACAGTTAGGTAGGAATACTGCTGAAGGGTTTTGTCCAAATACGCCCGGGTTTGAGAGAAAAAAGCATTTAAAAATTTAAAAATACGGTCACGTTCAATTAATTAAAAAATTTCGCCTTATTGTTTGAAGGTCGATTTGGCCCAGTGGTACCGTATCGCGCTTACGTTTTGAAAGTCCAGGGTTCGAGGCTCGGAATGAGTAATTTTTTTCCAGTCTGCCACTTTCTCCATTTTTTGTACTTTGTTCCATCTTCTTCAGATTTGTTGATTTCAGACGTTACACGTTTTTTTTACTAGACTACTTTTTTAGAATAAGCCTTAAATTGACATTCATGTCGCTAGCTTACCTTGCTTCGAATTATTCTTTCCGTTGCAGAGATTCATCCAAATCGGAGTGATATAACTCTGATGCTGGCGTCGTAGTGAAGGGAACTCGTTTCCGAAGCAAAAGATTTTAAACATACCGACTTCGAAGAGTTTCCCAGATTCCTACTTCGAGTAGAGTTTTACCTGTCTACCTCTATGATCAATTTTGAGTACTCCAAGTGCTAAACGTTGTTCTTCTTACATTTATTGCTGTCAATTAGTCTATTTTTAACTTGGTAATTGTTAGAAATGCTTTATATGCTAAATTTTCAGAATGAAGTGAGAATCGTTACTCATTATAGCTCTCGCCGTCGAATGGACCCCGACTATTGTTTGGCGGGCGGCAGGTAGGATTTTGAAAATAAATTTTGTCCTTTACACTTGGATAGTTGAAGGGCTGAACGAATAGGACAAAGGTTTTTTTAACACTTAATAAACTGGATAGGAGGTTGAAGTTCTGTATTTTTTTTCGGAATGTGTAAAGTGTCCAAAAAGTCATTTTTGACCACCCTGTCAACCATTATCCCCTATTCCTTCTTCCCTAACCGATCGCTAGGCGAGGTATGCTCCCCCTAACTAACCCTCCCCTCAATATCAGTCTCCTTCTTTCTGCGTATTTAGCAAGAGCTTTCAAACAAACTGTATAAACTGGGGAAGGAGTTGTTGGCACATATGAACTTTTTATTAGCTGGATTATACTACTAGGCTAACTTGAAATTGGTTCATGGCCCGCAACGGTTGAAGTCGATGTCCATACGATCGTATCATTTTTAGATTGGTTTGTCGGTTCATCCCTTCCCTTTTCTTTTTCCATGGCCTACCTAGACTCCCACTTTCTGCTACTCCCTTGTGCTTTTCTCTGCAGCACGATATCATTTAGTTTTCCCTCCCTTTCATGAGACCGTAAGGTGTAATCCCGCAAGGAATTGTTGCCGTATACAGGACCATTTATTTTAGGAAATACCTCAGTAATACAGGGCACCAGAATAAAAGAATTGAATATTACTGATATTGGCGGTGCCATCTCCAATTTTTCTTTTTTTATTTATTAATTTCCCCTTTACATGAACTCGGATGATGCAGGTAAAATACTTATTTCGCACGGTATACTAAATTATGAAGACATTATTCCAAACTTCTGCATTCGGATGTCAACTGATGAAGGTTTAGGCTCAAACTAATGCCAAAGATAGGAAAATACGATCAATATCCTTTAAAAAGGAAACGTAAAATAAATAATTCAATAAAAAAATTAAGACGGAACTTCGACCGCCAGTTTGGATTAGCACGTGTTAAAATAAAATTCGCCCTATAGTTTGTCCAAACAGAGACGGCGGGTAAGAGATCTCTTAATCGATTAAGGCACCGCTCATTAGCCCAACAATAGCCGCGTACCTGCCGCCCGCCAAACAATAGTCGGGGTCCATTCGACGGCGAGAGCTATAATGAGTAACGATTCTCACTTCATTCTGAAAATTTAGCATATAAAGCATTTCTAACAATTACCAAGTTAAAAATAGACTAATTGACAGCAATAAATGTAAGAAGAACAACGTTTAGCACTTGGAGTACTCAAAATTGATCATAGAGGTAGACAGGTAAAACTCTACTCGAAGTAGGAATCTGGGAAACTCTTCGAAGTCGGTATGTTTAAAATCTTTTGCTTCGGAAACGAGTTCCCTTCACTACGACGCCAGCATCAGAGTTATATCACTCCGATTTGGATGAATCTCTGCAACGGAAAGAATAATTCGAAGCAAGGTAAGCTAGCGACATGAATGTCAATTTAAGGCTTATTCTAAAAAAGTAGTCTAGTAAAAAAAACGTGTAACGTCTGAAATCAACAAATCTGAAGAAGATGGAACAAAGTACAAAAAATGGAGAAAGTGGCAGACTGGAAAAAAATTACTCATTCCGAGCCTCGAACCCTGGACTTTCAAAACGTAAGCGCGATACGGTACCACTGGGCCAAATCGACCTTTAAACAATAGGGCGAAATTTTTTAACTAAATTGAACGTGACCGTATTTTTAAATTTTTAAATGCTTTTTTCTCTCAAACCCGGGCGTATTTGGACAAAACCCTTCAGCAGTATTCCTACCTAACTGTCTACTTTCAAATAAAAAGGGTCTCATCTTCTTTCTTGACATCAGTTAGGCAAAGTCTCCTTGTGAGTGTACATGTTGATGGCTATGAATGAGAAGAATATATTGTTAAATTCTAGTGTCACTTAGATATTCCCCTTACGTTATACCTTCTCCAGTTTTATATTCATCAAGTAGTCAAATGGAAAGTTAGAAAATCATCTCCACCATCGAGGTGATTTACAAGGATTGATTGTGACTGGCACTACCATCATATGTAGTGCTTGGACATATTTTTGTAATATGTATGTCTATTTCTTGGTACTACATAATAGTTAATAAAAGTAAAATAAAAATGCATTTGATAGTGTTTTTCGTGGACAAGTGATGATGAATAAATGTTTTGTTCAGAATTTATTAGTACCAATGGTTCCTTTGCCCCTAAATAATCTTCCTTGTCCAGATTTTTTTATCAATTTGTATTGATAAGTACAAAGAAAAAAAAACGATCCCTTGTATTTCAGTGTGCATTGAGTGTTTTCCTTTTAAATATCAAATGACTTATCCCAAAACGTGGTGTTTTGACAATATTTGCAGGCCTTAGTGATGGCAGGGTAAATTCCTGGCTTGCCAAATCATAGGTTGTGGGTTTGAGGCCCACCTGGGTAGGTTTTCCCTATTCAAGGCATGAGTGTTTGTGATCATCCTATGTTGTTATTGTTAGATTTCCCTGATGTAAAGGCATTAAATGTGCAGTTTTTGGGGTGATGAAGATATATAAATAATTTTAATTGTAATAAGTGGTAGTTGTACATTTGTTGCATGTTATAATTAGTGCATTCATGGGGATTGAGTACTCAGAGAACTACAGGACAGCTTTGGAATTTTCCCTGAAATGTGACTGCTATGTAGCAGCTCAATGTGATCACATGGTTTTTTGGGCTGCTACCTGCCTGAGCCCTCATCGCTGGTTGGCAGGAACTCTATTAGTAGTTATAGTTTGCCAATGGTGTGTTTCATGATGATTTATAAGCCCCTTTAAAGGGGCTACTCAACTTTTTCTCTTGAGAGAGGCTGAGAATATTCTACATACTGTTCCACTGTTCCACTCCTGTGGTAAGCAAGGACTCTTGAGTGCCCACTCCCCCTGAGTGCACTTATTTTTAAGCTCTGGTTGGTGAGCTGTAGAAGATAGTTCTTCATGGATAGACTTCATTTAATGCAACTAAGATCTTATAACTGATTAATTTTGTCATTGCCAATTTTTTTTAACAGGAAAGCTATTGATTGCATTTCCCAATTAAGTGCTAAATCTCACACTGCACGCAAGGAACAGCGAACTGCCCTGGATAAAAACTCTCAAATTCGCCTTTCCCGCCATGTTGCATCTTATTTAAATAGAACTGGATTGGTTGGTGATCTACTGGCTGGTGGGCAAGGAAGAGCTCCTGCTGGCCTCATTCAAAGCAGTGACTTGAAAAATATGAATAAGGGGGCTTTCATTGCATTGTTCAATTTGTTGTACAAAAAAGTTGGGTCTAGGAGGAAAGTGGAATTCAATTCTTCAAATTATCATGATAGTATACCTACAATTGCAAAGAAGCTGGGCTATCCTGGGGTTATATATAAATCTCATCTACTCACCCGTAAGATTTTGAAATTTCCTTATTGGACATGATTTTCCTCATTTTGATTTTTTGATTTATGTAGTAACGGGAATATTATTTTTCTTATGCAGCCAACACTCCTCATTCATGGCCATATGTGATCGCCTTTTTGGGTTGGCTGGTTGACCTTGTTGTGCTACAGGAACCATTTGAGGTAGCTCTGGAAAGTTCTCCAGAAAGTTTGAATAGTCCTATGAATGAAGCAATGGTATGTTGATTTCAATCACTCATTTAGTAATTAAGCCATGCATGATAAGCTTTTTTTATTCAAATGTACATAGGTTTACCAATGGCAAATACAAATTAATTGATTAGTGGGGATCAATCTAGGTGATGTAGCCACTTGTGTATTTTCTCACTTGTCATCATTGCCTCTATGTATTGCACAGACACTCTGGACAGATTGAAGTATCCCCCAAGTTTTTAGGTCTCAGTTTTGGAGAAAATATGTCACTCCTCCTCAATTAGGGTCCCCCATCACTTTTCTCAGAAAGATTTTGTGCTGAAAGTGAGGGAATATGATGGCCAAATGCATAGGGTGCTTAGCTATAAATTAGAGATGGGTCGAATAGCAGATTTCTCGAACTCGAATATCGAATTCGAATATTAAATCATTGCTCGAATATTCGAATACCTCGAATACTAGAATTGCACAAAGCATATTAAACGTATGTTTCTTCTTCTATTTCACTTGAAGAATGTATATATAAAAAGGTATACAGTGGAACTTTGATCTATCATTTTTCAAGGGGATGGACGAAAAAACGATGAATGCGGAAATGTTTGACTAGGTTGAAAAAAGATCGGATGCTTTCCCGGCGTATGCTGGTAGTGAAGGCCAGCCTTGAAGATGGAGTACGACTTGTACCCCGAAACGTCGGCAGCCATGAAGGAGATTACCCGGTGGAGATTTCGAATAGCCTTTGACTAGGTTGCCTATGCAGCAGGAAACCCAAGATTTTGGCGAGTAATTGTGATTTCCTTTAAAGGATTCAAACAGGAATTTAGCTGATTAATGGAATATTTTAATTTTATGGAAACAATGTGGGCATGTAGTTGATTCAACTAACATCTCTTTCAAATATCCTTAGGGGACACACCACCTCGGGAAAAAATGATTGCATGCCGTCTCGGCATTTACACTGCTACGATGGATTTCTGTCTGATGTATACATTCTTATCTACCAAACGCCATTTCAGCTGCACGCCCATCTGATACTCGGCTTCATTCAACTTCTTATTTTCAACAGGTAGCTCGCTTTACCCCCACTCCTATTGTCAACTGCTAGCAGACAATCCGAAGCATTTTGCAAAATACACGCGCTTCTCCACCAGGTTTTCTTCTTCAATTATTTTCAGTTCATCTTTGAAAGTTCTCATGAGATAAGCAGAAGAATTCGAATTGCTATCAGGGAGATACCAAATATCCTGAGAAAATACCCCTTCGACTGTGACAATAGATATTATTATTATAAGTATTCTACCGATTAAGGGAGATTTCCATGGAGTGCTTGAGGAGAATTCCAGGAGCCTCACTTCCATCCTGCACTTCCCTCTTCAATTCACAATGAGACCTACTCCCTTTCATTCTATCTATAAACCCTATTCTTTTCCTTCCTCTCCCTCGTTTAACTATCATTCTTCTCTATAACACTGTTTTCAACATTCCCTCCCCGTTAAGTACTCGCTCCATCCATACCCTTCTGTCTCCTCCATATCTCATCTAAAAGCTCCGTGTCCTCACCCACCATGTCCAGCACTTTGTCGTTTCTCCTCCTGTCCATCCACTTCACCTTCTCCATCCTTCGCCACACCCACATCTCGAATGCCTCCAATCTTCTCTCGTCTTCTTTCCTCAGTGTCCACGTTTCTGCACCGTAGAGAGCTACACTCCAGATCAAACTCTTCCAGGGTTCCCACTCAACCGTGAAAACCTTAAAACCGTGAATTAGCCGTGAATTTCCTCTACCGTGAAAAAACCGGGAAATAGCCGTGAATTTCGTCTTAAAACCTTAAAAATCTCTCAATCTTGATAATAATACCTTCCCAGAAATTTTCATCTTCGTTCGTAGCTAGCGCACTTCTATTCATTGTGGCGAGCATCGTCGCATGCGGTCGCATGGGTCAGAAAATCGTGGGAACGAATGTTGCCTGAAGAAAAAAACATCTTTCCCCAGCGCAGGCCTTTTCTCTCCCCCTCCTGAAATATGACACCACTTCTCATCAGCTTGTTTGCTTTCCTCAAATGGCTTGGTTTCCCCTCCCTCGGTCACTGCTTAGTCCCCCTTCCACCCAATTAGCCTTCTCACTGGCTGCAGCGACCACTTTCGAAACTAAATCTAGATGGCCATTGTGTCGAAAAATTTGAACGTTTATTCAACACCCTCAATCCTATGACTGGAAGACCGCTAGCCTTGACAACCTGCCATGCGCTGTGGACACTACGCTCCCTGCGTTTGAACCGGGTGACAGCGAGCTTTCGGCGTGACGTTACTAATTCTCGCGCATTGCGGCCCTGAAAACGAGAGAAGATTTCCGCTTATGGCAACACAGCGTACACGATTGTCGCATGCGTCGACCTGGAACTTGCCAGTTTTACGTCGCAACCGGAAAGTTTGTGTGGAGTTATTTACTGTCGGTGGTGATCCAGTTCCTCCTCTTTGTGCTATCTAAGGTAATGCTGTTTGTTTGTGTCGTTAAAGCCTCAATGCCGTCGCGATATAAATTGCTACATAGTCTCACGAATACAAGGATCAAGAACTTTGCTATTTCCTTGATCCTTGTATTCGTGATATTATGGATTTCCACCAAGTTACGCCCTCTACGATTAATTATGCTACATAGTCGTTCCATTTTTCCCAGAGCAACGGTAAGAAGGGAACATGATTTGCCTCTGATTAGAGAGATCGATTCAGTTTTGGTTTCAGAGTATTACGATAGCAGAGAAAAGAAGTCATTACACTGCCGCTTTCAAAAGAATGTTATACGGTGGAACCTCGATCTATCGTTCCTGCATTGATCGTTTGCCGTTTCTGGTCCCAAATAAAGTTCCTTAAAGACAATTTAATTTTTTCCCGCATCTATCGTTCCCCGAAGTATCGTTTCTCGCATTGATCGTTTGAAGATCGCGGTTCCGACGCAGAATTTTCCCGCATCCATCGTTTGACGAAAATGAGACGAAATAAATACAATGTGTCATTTATGGCTAATAACGACAAGCACGTAGTTGGAATCCTCCCCAAGAGATGGAACTACCATTGGGAGAAGCTCAGTGCCGTGGGAAAGTAACATTAGCGCATTTCCCAAGAACCTTTATCCCCCTCCATTCACCATTCTCCTCCCCCCTTCTGACGCTTTCCTCTTCTTCAAAATAAAAACAGGTCCCAGCTCGCGCAGGGATCTTATTACGAAGACCTTAGCTTCGAAAATATCGAGTTACACGAGAACAATAGAAACGTGTTTCGCGCTCTCCCCTCTTCTCACCAACTGACCTTTTTCAGCCTAACTGCTTCGAAGTTCCCAGTTTATGGAGGTCAACTGCTGCATGAATCACCTATTAGCCCAAAAGGTATCTAACAATGATATTCAGTAATTGCTATTATGCTTTTATTAGATTGAAATGTTAGTAATTTGCACGTTAAAAAAAACGAGACCACACATGACGTATTTTAAGCAAGGAAATAGATGGAAAAATACGATGGTGATTTTTGGCGAAACGCGATATCCTCGTAGCTGAGCTTACGGCAGTTAATTCGGCATTTTGTTCCGAAAACATGATACCAGGTTGTTATCAGTTATCAATTTACGAGCTATACTACTACTAGTAGTCTCACTTGTCAGAGTTACTGACGAAGGGATATCTTCTCAGGATTTTTGTTTCTCCCTACTAACAATCCGAATTCATCTGATCATCTGGCGCTACGCTAATTAGAAAAGAATGGGCATCTTTAGGGTAAAAAATTTCATGGCGCAGTCATATGGTCACGCTTCGCCCTCTGCAGTGTGCTCTGGCGATACGTCAGTTCCGAACTTCACCTCGTACGAGTGGTTCCCTACTTTCCGGGGTGGCTGGACTTCGAACCACCGAGTGTTTTCCATGTGGGTTTAATAAAGTCATTTTCACTAGTTTAATTTTAGTCGTCTTCCGACCATGGCCCCTCCGAAGTAACTATTGAGAACTTAAAGAGATGGACTGAAAATAATTGAACATGAAGAAAATAATCCGGGCTAGATGCGCGTGAATATTGCAGAGCGCCTTGGGTTGTCCGCTAGCACATGACGTTAGGGGTGGGGGTAGAGTGAGCTACCTGGAGAAAACAAGTAGAGATATGAAGGCGAAGATCCAGGTGGGCGTGCCGCTGACGATTAACGCAACATTGTTCACGCTTTACACACTACCTCAATTGTATTAAAAATATATTCATTAGACAGGAACAATTCAAGTAATTGACTATTTTTGGCCTTCGTGATCCATCTCACAACCAGTCACTGCACCGGCGAATGCGGTTGTTTTAGGCACAACATGCACGTTGCTCTCGTGAATATGTGTACTGGAAATGGTGTTTGATGGATAAGAATTTTTACATCTGACTGAAATCCATAATAGCAGTGTAAATGTCGAGTGGAGAGCAAACATTCAGAATTTTGAAAGAGATATGCGTCGAATCAACAATATGACGTATGTGTCTTGATAAAGTACTACTATTCCTGTTATTATCTAAAATATTGTTTTGAAACCTTTAATGAATTTCTTAATTACTCGCCAAAATCCTGCGTTTCCTGGGACATAGGCAATCTGGCAAAAAAAATTAAGCATTGATCGTTTTTCCGCATTCATTTCATAATCGTATCGTTATTAATAAAGAAAAATTGTCCCCTAGAGGAGTTCCAAAAAAGGAGGGTAGTCTTAGTATCGTGATCGTCTTAGATTCGTGCTAATACGTTGTATGAAATTGTTTTTCGATTTATTATGTTCTATTAACAATTTTCATAAAATATTTTCCGCTGAGTAAGAAAGAATCAATTTATTATATTCTATAATCAATTTAAATAAAATATTTTCCGTTAAATAAGAAATATTGGGGTGGGGGAAATTCGGTTACTGTGCAGTAATAACAACGTGCGCAAAAAACAATCTCTCAGCGAGGAATTAAAAAAGGACCTCGAGTGTCCGGACGGAAGAAGGTCCGAAGGGTATTCGGCGTCCGGGCAAGAGCGCGGTTGGGCTGGTCCTTTAGTCGGCCCTGAATTTTGCAAACGATAGATCACGTCATAACAGATATCACTTTTCATTGCGGCGTTAACATTCACGGCGTTTTTCGCGTACGTTAATTTTCTGTTGATATACGGCCAGTGATTTTCTTATTGTTGGCTTATTAACGGACCGTAAATTCAGCAAAATTGAGACCGTGAAAACCTTAAAAAAAAACCGTGAAAACGTGAAAAATAACCGTGAAAACCTGGAAAAAGCCGTGAATTTCATTGTTCAGGTAGAGTGGGAACCCTGCTCTTCACTAACCTTTTCTTTAAACTTTTACATAACGATCCTCTTAGAAACTCCTTCCCATTCATGAACGCCTCCTTTGCTCATGCAATTCTCTTCCTGATGTCCTTACTACTGTATCCGTTTTCCTCTAACGTACTGCCTAAATAGTTGAACTGCTCAACCTGCTCAAGTTTTTCACCACCCACCTTTATCTTAAGTCTCACATTCCTCGCTCATGATGCTTTACAAAACCGCATAACCCTAGATTCTTCAGCAGCTCACATGGGATATTGTCCATGCCCACTGCTTTCCTGGCCTTCATATCATGAAGGGCTCTCTCGATTTCCAAATCTAATATCCCTGGCCCAAGATAATCCTCCTCCACTTCAATTTCCTCCTTTGAAGTCAATCTCTCTGGCCGTCACACGAGTCCACTCGATGATTAATAGACTTGTGAACATTCCTCTTTCACGGGAGTCCTTTGTTAAAGAACTGAACCTCATCCACCACATTGCCTCGGTTAACGGGTACGGTGGGTATCTGGTTGAGAGGATATTACGGAATTCACGGATGAAGAAGGCCATCAAAGAAATCACAGACCTTAAGCCGACCTCAAATATCAAGAAGTGGGTGAAACTACCATATGTAGGCAAAGAGTCTTACAAAGTCTCTAAGTGCTTCCCGAGTGACCGATTCAAATTCTGTTTTTATTCCCCAGTGACACTTAAAACATTATTCGACAAATCGTTAGATAAATTGGACCCTCTTTCAAGATCCTGCATTTATGAAATCAGCTGTGACTCGTGTGACGCAAAATATATAGGTCAAACAGGCCGCAATTTCAAAGTACGGGCAGCAGAACATAGAAGATGTTATGAAAAGAAAGACACTAAATCCCAGATAGCCGCTCATCTCATCAACGAGGGCCATTTGTGCAATTTCAACCCAAAAATTTTGGCCTTCGAGAATAAAGGACGTCGGCTCGTCGCACTTGAGCAGTGGGAGATCACCAGAAGGAAGAAACGCAAAGGAAATCTCATGAACGACATTGAGTTCCTTAGTCATTCCCCGCTGTTAGCCCTGCCCCCGCTAAAACCTTTAACCGAACCCCATTTCCTTACGTATCCCAACCGCCTCCCCACTCCATTCCCCCATCCTTTACCCCCCAACCCCTCTCCCGCTTCCACCAACTCATAACCATACCCCCTCCTTTTCGCATGTACATATATAAGACTTCTTGACGTAAACCATGCATTTGTACCTGATGATAGCGATGATTGGCTGAAACGCGTCGTACTTGAATAAATACTGTGGACATTCACAAAGTTTTTTCACATTCATTTATAACTGCAATATGTTCCACAACATCTCGCCAGACACCGTTGAATATATATACGTACTAGGTTGTGGTCCGAATCCACATCCGCTGCAGGGAAGCTGCACGAGTTTTTCACACTACTCCTAGACCTCTGTCTTACCATGATGTAGTCTATCTGATATCTCCCAATATTCCCTGGACTTTTCCATGTGTATCTTTGCCCTATGTGATGATTAAACCAAATGTTTGTAATGAATAACATATTGCTCCTGCAAAATTATGCTACTTTCTCACCCCTGTCATTCCGAATTCCTAATCCAAAATTTCCTACTTCCTTTCCATTCCTCCCTTCCCCGACTGAAGGGTTCCAGTCCCCCATCACTTCCAGATTTTTCTTACCAGGAGTTTCTGTAATTATTTCCTCAAGCTGGTCATACACCTCATCTACTTCTTCTTACCTATGATTGCTTGTGGGCATGTAAACTTGAACCACCACAAGGTTGGTGGGTGTTGCCTCAATTTCTACCACAAGAATTCTATCGCTTACTAGATCTATACCTACCATACGCCTACCCATCTTCCCGTTTAACACTAAAGCTACTCCTCGTTGGCTTGCCTCCCCACCAATATATGTGCCCATCACTGCAGTAGTCCACACTGTCCTTCCACCTCATTTCAGTTAGACCCAAGATATATATCCTCCCTTTCTGCATTTCCCTTTTTATATTTTCTTGTTTACTCGCCCTCATCATTGTCCTCACGTCCCTACATTCATCAATGCCTGCTTCTTCTCCATCCTCTTGGCCTTCTTGTCCTCCTCCTTGGTCGCTGCCGCTGATGCTGAAATAGATGATATCTCTCTGCAAGGATTTCGTATGATACGGACCTTGGCGACCTTGCTGCCACCTACGACACCTGCCCTTAAGGGCTGGGTCCCACAATGCCGAGGCTCGCTCGATCAAACTCCATGTTTTCAGGGAAGAGATAGTTGGTAGGGTCTCCCACTTCCATTTCAACAGTGTTTTTTACATGACGCCATCACGTGGACTACCTTTCGTCTAGCTCCTACCCTTCGAACTATCTGGTATGGGTGGCCCTACCGGGAATAATAGTAAGTTAGTCCTGACAGCGCAGCTCTAGGGGTCATAGGAACGTGCAAGCCTTTCCACCGCAACAAGTGTAGTCCAAGGGAAAGGAATCAATGGATATATGTACATTGAAATTCTTTGTCATAAAGATTAGGTGCAGCTGACTAAAGGTGGTGCTAAGAAGAAAAACAACTCCCCTTGGTAGAGTTAAAAAGTACAGTAGGTGGTGTTTGGGAATAGCACAAAGTGCAAGTTGCAAACCTTACAAGCTGCTTTTGCTTCATAAGCTGAATGGAGAAATTTTCAATATTCATTTGAAGTTTTACTGTTGTGAGCATAGTTCTCAGTCAGTGATTCAAACTGACGCTTGGTTTTTATAGATTTAAATTGACTTAAGAAGTGTGAAATTCACAATTAAAGATGCCTGTGGGTTGGGATGCCTATTTCCTTAGGCCCCCTCATATTACAAGGATTTAATTCTGGGCAAGCTTTGCCCAGATACAAATCCTAGCCCCTTCAATATGTATTGCAGAACTATGCCTGCTAGACTTCTACTTTAACGGTAAAGGGACACACTATCAGCCTCTTCAGGCAAATGTGCATAACCATGTATGAATTTGGTTGTAGAGGTTGTCTATTAGAAGGCATATATTTAAATCTCATCTCATATATGCATGTGTTATTTTACAATTTGATATATTTTTTTCCTTTTGTTTATAAAATTTTGACTTTTCAGGCTGTGAAAGAGTTTTACATGAAGTCATATGTGGCGTATATAAATGAAGAAATAGAGGAACCTCCAATAGAGCATGTGATGGAGTTCAGAGAGCGTATCAGTGAGTGTTGATGATTTTACTTTGATGGTTTGCAGCAATGTTTTCCGGTATTATTATCATTATATTAAATGTTTAAATTTTATCTCAATACTCCAGACTCAATTAGAGACATGCAGCCGGACCTCATACAAGAAATGGTGATGAGACGGGACCAAATAAAGAATTTGGCTGATTCTGATCAGAAAGCTTTGGATCAGATCAAGGATCAAAGAGAAGTATAATATCTATTCCAACTGCTTGTGCTTTTCTTTTCCTTGTTTTCAATTCTATATAAATATATTATGTACTCATTCTATACTTACAGAAATTATACTCAGAAATTGAAGGGATAGTTGCTGATATAGAAAATCTTGGAGTTAACAATTCTAAACAGGCTGCTGAGACTGCAGAATTAATGACTAAAAGTAGTAAAAATTGTGCCAAGAAAGAAGGGTTGGGTATGTATTTGTAAATCTCCATTTTTACATTTTTGAGCCAGCTGGTGAGGAACAATACCTCCTAATGCTTTTTGGGTGCAGTCTCATATAGGAACTCGCAATTCGTTGCTTAATCGATAAATTTACGTTTCCATGATTTATTAGGTTAAATAATGTTAGAAATGTTATTCCTGCGAAGGTTTCCTAGTTTGAATGCTAAACTCTGGAGAAATAAACGGTATGAATTTAAGGGGAAATGGAACAATACATTAAATTTGGAGGATTCGTATAAGCTGCACACCCCCATTTTTTCACCGGCATTTCCAGAAAAAAGGTGTGCAGCTTCTAAGGGTAAATACGGTATTCATGATTTTCGCTGAAAATTTTGTTCCTGTGAGAGGAAATGTTTTTGTTTACTAGCGATGTCTGATGTTTTCCCTGTCTCCCTCTGAATTATTTCATTTTCATTGATTTTGATATGATATTGTGGACTAATTCTTAACATTCATGCCCGTTTTTGAATCCGATTTAGTTATTACTAGTGATGGGTCGGTTCGATTCCTCGATTCTCGACCAAGAACCAGAATCGGAAACGAGTACTTGCCTAAGTGAAAAATCGATTCCGATTCCAGTAGTACTTCAAACCACAAATTTATATACGACCGCGTTTCCAACAGTCATTCGTATTTTCGCGCCACGTAATCGTAATAACAAAACACATATCTTAGAATGTGCGAGTACTCAAAAATTCGAGTCGAGTCGGGTAGTTGGTACTCGACTCGAGCGTTTCGAGTAGCATTACGAATGTCGAGTCGAGTAGTTAAGGTTACAGAGCTTTCGAGGCTAGTAGGTCCAGCATTCTGCCGACAGGAAGCGCTATCATGAAACTCATGTAATAATACAGTTTTTAAAGCCGATAAGTCATTCTAATGCCTTGACCTGGTAGTTTCAGCGGTTGCAGCTTGCTCTATACACTATAGTTGTCGACGTGGGCACACTGCTCCGAAATCGGAAAAAGCTGGAGTAAAGTCCAAAATGACCTTTATGGGTATAGAGACTTGAAACTTAGCGTAATTACTCATAAATTATTACCAGATATAGATTTATATGCCATTTGACATAAATACGACCCTTTAGTGGCCCAAACATGACCTACTTTTCAAAAGCACGCGCGATCTCGTTTACCTCGAAAACGTTTGAATTTATCCATGTGATGTTGCGTTGGTATGATTTTTATGGAATAAAAAATGCAATATTCCTTTGACCTGGTGCTTGGTGCTGGTTGCCTATACTTTCAATGAATTGTGAAGATTTTGGCTCTCATCTGTCTGCTTTTATAGCGCAAAATGGTCGACCCGTTTTTCACGTGAAATTTGACATAAAGTAGACATTATCTTTCGTTTACGTTTCGTTTCGGAAAATTTGAATCACAATACAAAGTAGAGATTTATAGAGAGTGCTAACTAGAGATCTTGGGGAAAAAATGTTTGCAACGAAGGAAATGAGAGGGATTTTTCAAACGCGCGTCAAGGCTGAGCTACACGCCGCGGAACTCTTGAGGCTCGTAACTGAGGCCGATTTTTCAAGTTTTTTAAAACATTAGTCTTGAAAATCGTCATTTAAAGCATGGATAATTGTCTTCATTGACTTGAAACACTAAACTGAGGATGTTAAAAAGGATTATGTATAGATAGACTGGACCATTTAGCGCATTACTCGAGTGAAAATACTAAGGATTGGATATTTTTCGGAACCATCCCACGCATAAGAAATATGGACCGGGTTTTGAAGTAAAGTTAAGAGATTAAGTCAGCATGCTTAAGAGAGAGGAAAATGAACTGTTTTCGTGAAAGGCAACAACCGATACCCTTTTTCCCTTTCTACCTTCGCCGAGTTGAGTCGCGCGGAAGGGGGAGTTTTCACACCACAAGGCTCTTTTAGCCTCTTTTATTACTGCGTCCGTCCGAGTCATTTGTAGCGTTTAGTTTCTTTTTTGAACTTAAAAAATAGCAAGAGATTTTAAGGTTGATTAAATGACGTGAGAAGTATAGAATTTTTTTGGCTCTACAAAATTAAAGTTTAGCTCTATAGTTTGTTCGCTTCGTCCACTTAATTTCCATTAACACTAGAACTACCGATGGAGTCATTTTGACTCCTCGCTATTTTTATTTCTCTCCCTTGACTATAATTTTCCGAATTCCGGCCTGAAATTCCGTGACTTTTATTCATTTTTGACACAAAATAAGGCTTTGCGATCAAAATAGCTCTAGAAAGTAAAATAGTACACATTTTTCAAAATTTACCATTAACTACCAAACGGAGTCATTTTGACTCCCTAATATATTTTGCTTGTCTTTTCGCCAAATAGTAATATTTGTTCAAGAGTTTATTTCTTCTTATGTAAATAATTAATTCAAATCTATCGATGGCTTAAATATATAATTATTTCGCTTTTAGGCCAATATTTGCGAGACTTTGAAGGCATTTCTAATTTTACGGGTCCGTCTTTGGAACTACAAACCATATGAATGTCCTCATATCATTTTATCTTGCGATAAAGTGGTGAATATGCCATTCATATTGAGTATTTTCAAATTCATGGGTTTAGAAGCCGTCGTGTCTGCCCAACCTCCCTTACCCCTCCCTTCTCCCCACCTGTAAGACTCGCACAGCACAATACTGTATACACCGTATTGTGCTGCAGTGCTTTTATTTCAGCCTTGACTACGTGGAAGTTGATTTTCAAACCTGAAGAAGTACCTTTGTATCCTTCCATTGACATAATGATGAACCAGGGAAATAAATCAGTAGAATGAAATAAAGTTACTGTCCTATCATTGTCGGCTCTGACAGCGCTGGCTGTCGCGCGTCGTACAGGAAATCCGTGCGCTGTCCTTTGCATTAGTGAATCCAGTGAACTCTCTAGTGGACTGTAGAACTCTGGTGAAGTAAGGCTTCCATTTTTTCTGACTGGCAGTATGACCAGAAGAAGTAGGCTAAAGCGTGAAGAAGTCCTTTCTATGTTGCATTCTAAACCGGAAGGTGAATCGGAATGCGAAAAGGAAGAACATTTCGTCTCTGACGAAGTCGAAGATTTTATCCCTCAAAACGTTTCTAGCTAGTCTGAAGATTCAGACAAAACACGTGCGAAGGATATGCAGTAATTTACATTTACTTTCCCTTTCATAAGGAGTTACAAAACAAAGATATTATCTACGATTATTTATTGATTCGTTTATACTGACTCACATAAAGCGATGTAAAATTGTGGAAGCACGTAGGTAAAATTATGAAGATTTTACTCTTTCCGATGGGGAGCTAGATGTATGTATAGCCATATTTTATGCCCGCGGAATATCAAGTACAAATGATCTCTCTATTGCAAGTATTTGGTCAAATGACTGGGGAATACCATTTTCTAAAATGAACGACTGGGAACCGGTTTGTAAAAATTTTGCACTATCTAAGATTTGATGAGAAATCAAATCGATTCCAGCAGCTCAAAGCTGTCAAGTTTGCCGTCTTTTCAATAGTGTAGGATAGATTCACAGATAATTACATTGATTGTTACAAACCTGATCCGTACATCACGGTTGTTGAACAAATTTTCCCCAGTAAAATCAGGTGTATTTCACTCATTACATTCCTTCTAAGCCGGACAAATAGGGCCATGAATATTGGCTAGCTGTTGACAAGGATAGCAAATTTCTTGGAAATGCCTTCCCTTATGATGGAAAAGATAATTCACTTCATGCAGATTGCCGTTTAGCAATACTGAAAATAATGCAACCGTTTCTGAAAAAGGGCAAAATATTACTGTAGATAATTACTTTACCGTAGTCAAACTCGCTGAACAGCAAAAAAGCTAGGGTACTAGTGTTGTGGGAGAGGTAAATAAATAGAAGAGAAGTACCAAAAGAAATGAAATCACAAATATACCACAAGAGCATATACTCAGCGATGGCCTATCCACTCGTTGGAAAATACTTCCGACTTAGTAGGTATTCATGGATAGTGTACAAGGAGACTAGGTACCAAAAACATTTCGCGCAAGACGCTTTTGAAAAAGCTCGATACAGAGTTGGCTGATACTCATATTAGATCTCGACAAAAGCGTGGCATGTCCAGTGCTGCATATTCTTCTAACGGGATTCTGCAAAAAAAATATTTCCAGGCAAAACCAAGGAGCAAAAAGAATCGATCTGTTGGGAATTGTATGACCTGCCAAAATCTTTGTGTGAGCAATTAAAATGAACGACAGTTCTTGAACTGTAAAGCATCTTAGCCAAATGCGTGGCTTATCAAATGCAATTTTTGCTGTATATAATCTTCCCAACTTCCATTTAGCCTAGGTATTATTTTTAATCATTCAAACATGATTATAATGTGTTGAAATGTCTATGTTTGCTGTTTAATCCAGTTCCTCTGTGAAAATCCTATTAAAACAACATAGTATGTAGGAAAAAAGAATTTCAAAGCAATACTGTCGAATCTCGAATTTTAAAAAAAATTAATTTTTTGTTAAAACCACGTCTGAAATATTGCAAAAATAAAAAAAAACGATAAACTAAAGCAATGTATGAATAAAAACAGAGATAAACTGGAAAAATAAACAATTATAAGGTAGGAGTCAAAATGACTCCATTTGGTAGTTCTAGGAGGGGTGTCAAGTCCGGTATTCCTAGTGTTAAGATTCAAGATCCAAAGAAATCAGTGATATAATTTTTAATAAAAATTCCAAAGTCTCCGAAATCTTGCAATTTTGGTAGGAAAGAACTTGCCCATTAACAGAAGTGTGTAGCTATAGGAAATTTTCTGCAGGTAGCAATACTGTAACATGGAGACGTCAAAACCAGCTGGCTGAGCTTGTAGAATAATTAGTTTTTCTGCTTGATAATTTGAAAGGGCCAAATATTACATGATTCATATACGTAGTATGTAATCTTTATTATAGCTGTGAAAATTACTAGACTCAGGGCTCTCCCTTGCAGTTTGGATACATATATATGGTCGACATATTACTTGGGGTTAATTAAATTCAATTGTCCCTATGGAACTGTTGAAGACACATTAATTTTCATTCATCTCCTACTTCTGACAATAACCATCATCAATCCTCATTATATTTTCCTTCTTACATTAGACTAGACATTCATCATAGAAAATTGGAGTGGAATATATTGTAGTATGCTTTGCTGTATTGACTGGTTCAGAAATGATCATACTAGACTCGACTCGATTCAATACTCGCGAGTAATTTTCAACTCGACTCGAGTCAAAAAGTTCTACTTTCACATCCCTATTATATTCCGAAGGAGCAAATGCAGACTAGGGAGCCTGTGACAGGTATATGGTCAAGATAAAGTGATGCATCTGGAAAAGTACCCAAAGTCAACATAGCAAACACTGTTGAAGCTGAAGTGGAAGCTCATTTGTCAGAGATGAATACACCACCAAATTCCATCCCTGGGAAATACTGGAAGACTTGTATATCGTACTCAAGGCTGAAAGTATTAGTGAAGAGGTTTCTTGCCATACCGCCATCCACTGTGTTCAGTGAAAGACATTTAGTTATGCAGGAAAAATATGTGAAGTAAAATGCAACAGACTTTATCCTGACAGAGTGAAGATGCTTTGCTTTCTGAGCAAAGATTTAAAGTCTGTAAAAGGAGAATAAATTTGAGAGACATTATTGATAATGATAAGATATCATCAATTTAAGATGGATATTAAAGAAGATACTTTTATTTTAAATGTAAATATGAGTGCTAATATTCTAAAGTGATACCTATCATGTAACAACACTTTTCAGGTACGTTCTGTTTTGAAATTTAGCTATTATTTTAATTACATAGTGATGATATGAAAGATGCTTTTGTCAACTGGCTCTTTCACGGAGTAACATTTTTTAAAGTGGTTTTCTTGTTGCCTGGAATTAAGTGTTGTTTTTCTTGGAGCCTATGGCATCAGAATCGATGGAATCAGTATCGGTAGAATCGGAATCGAAATGTCAGAATCGGGATCAGAATCGATAAAATTTTGGAATCGACCCATCACTAGTTATTACCTGAACTTTTGACACCCTGCAAAGTAGGAAAAAACGTTACCGGATAAACTATATTCTTTGATGGTTAAAATTGATAATTTTTTACATAATCAGGGTTCCCACTCAACCGTGAAAACCTTAAAACCGTGAATTAGCCGTGAATTTCGTCTACCGTGAAAAAACATGGAAAAAGCCGTGAATTTTGTCCTTAAACCTTAAAAATCTCTCAATCTTGATAATAATACCTTCCCAGAAATTTTCAACTTCGTTCGTAGCCAGCGCACTTCTATTCATTGTGGCGAGCATCGTCGCATGGGTCAGAAAAGCGTGGGAACGAATGTTGCCTGAAGAAAAAAAAACATCTTTCCCCAGGGCAGGCCTTTTCTCTCCCCCCCTCCTGAAATATGACACCACTTCTCATCAGCTTGTTTACTTTCCTCGACTGGCTTGGTTTCCCCTCCCTCGGTCACTCCTAAGTCCCCCTTCCATCCAATTAGGCTTCCCACTGGCTGCAGCGACCGCTTTCGAAACTAAATCTAGATGGCATTTGTGTCGAAAAATTTGAACGTATATTCAACACCCTCAATCCTCTGATTGGAAGACCGCTAACCTTGACAACCTGCTATTCGCTGTGGACATTAGTGATGGGCAAAGTCGATCATTTTGGTGATTCAATCATTTTGACTCGAGTCACATAAATGAATCAATCAATTGATTCAATCAATATGATCGAAAAGACTCAAATGAATCAAGATCGAAAAGACTCAAAGGAGTCATGATTGAAAAGACTCAAGGGAATCATGATCGAAAAGACTCGAAAGGAATCAAGATCGAAAAGACTCAATCAATGGATGTAATAAATCACTTTGAATAATCGAATAAATACTGCCTCATCTGCAAAGATCATTGGTAACGCTGATTGCTATCCATATTATCATTTCATATACTATTTTGATTGTGATTTACTAGATCAGTAAATTACATTGCAAAAATGAAGGAAGTGGTGTCATGAAAATATTTGGGAAGGCAAAACTGCCACAGTTTCTTAACACTAATAGAAGAATTTCTAACTATATATCTCAAAATATAACACTAAGTACACCACACCCATGAATCTGATCTGCAGGATAATTTTATTAACGGCACAGTAAAATGTTAACAGCTTTAACTTCTACTTCTTAACGTTCTCCTACAATTTAAGAGTCATCTCAATATTTTCCTTTTACGTGTATTGGTGTTATTAATACTTATAACTGTTGGAAAACATATAAGAAAAAGATTACACAAGTATTCAGTTCTGTATAACATAGTATTTAATTTTCTCACAACTATTTCTGCCCTGTCGAAAAGAGATCAAGCACCGATCGTTCCAAATTTTGAAATAAACCGGAAACCGGGATGATTGATATGATACCGGAATTAGGAGTGATTGATGATTGATGATCGACTTGTTTAACGAAATGAATCATGAGTCATTTGATTCACCTAGTGATTCAATCTTTTTGATCGAATCGTTCATGATCGACCCATCACTAGTGGACATAACGCTCCCTGAGTTTGAACCGGGCGACAGCGAGCTTTCGGCGCGACGTAACTAATTCTCGCGCGTTGCGGCCTGAAAACGAGAGAAGATTTCCGCTTATGGCAACACAGCATTACACGATTTTCGCATGCGTCGACCTGGGACTTGCCAGTTTTACGTCGCAACCGGAAAGTTTGTGTGGAAATATTTGACGAGTAATAAAGTAAAGTGAAAGTGAAAATAACATGTTTCAGCAGGTATTTTTTATGTCTTTATATATTTCAAACCAAGTGAATTATAATTTACCTAATTGCACCTATCTAAGACAAGGTATTTTTTCCTCCTAACTCCTGCAGAAAAGAGGGTTCGTCTTACAATCGAATGCAAAATTCTCGACGTCAATCGGGTTGCATAATTTTCGTCAGGAAAAATTATGGATACCAGAGTTTGTCACCTAATATATATAGCTATACAACGAAAAATCAACGTCAAAAATACCTGAACTGTAATTTAGCTTATTTAATTTTGTGTTTAAGTGAAAAACTATTGCCATTTTAGGCAGCAGGTAAAGCGTGCGTGCCAATCAATCGCCGGGTGCACTTCTGCCGTGTCCGCGAGATCGCCTGCTTTACCCTGGGTTCGGCTCCATTCAAGTTAGAGCTTGATCAACTTACAAAATGTTTGTGTGATTGATTACAATTTACCTAAATTTTAACCAGAGGCGGATCCAGGATTTCTTTCTGGGGAGTGGGGGAGCACAAGCAAAGCCGTATCCAGGATTTTGTTCCTGGGGGGGGGGGGGGCACAAGGATACCTCATGATACAAAACGAGCGCAATGATAATATGACCGTATTCAGAATAATGCATATTTTTTAAGTGTCTGGGGGGAATGTGCCCCCGTGCCCCTCCCTAGATCCGCCGAGGATTGTAACGTTAAAGCCTCAATGCCGTCGCGATATAAACTGCTACAAAAGTCGTTCCATTTTTTCCAGAGCAAAAGTATGAAGGGAACATGATTTGCCTCTGATTAGAGAAATCGATTCAGTTTTGGTTTCAGAGTATTGCGATAGCAGAGGAAAGAAGTCATTACACTGCCGCTTTCAAAAGAAAAGTTATACGGTGGAACCTCGATCTATCGTTCCCGCATTGATCGTTCGCCGTTTCTGGTCCCAAATAAAGTTCCTTATAGACAATGTAATTTTTTCCCGAATCTATCGTTCCCCGAAGTATCGTTTCTCGCATTGATCGTTTGATAATTGCGGTTCCGACGCATAATTTTCCCGCATCCATCGTTTGACGAAAATGAGACGAAATAAATACAATGTGTCATTTATGGCTAATAACGACAAGCACATAGTTGGAATCTTCCCAAGGGATGGAACTACCATTGGGAGAAGCTCAGTGCCGTGGGAAAGTAACACAACACTACCTGAATTATATTTAAAATATATTCATTAGACAGGAACAATTCAAGTAATAGACTATTTTTGGCCTTCGTCATCTATCTCACAACCAGTCACTGCGCCGGCGAATGCGGTTGTTTTAGGCACAACATGCACATTGCTTTCGTGAATACATGTACTGGAAATGGTGTTTGATGGATATGAATTTTTATATCAGACTGAAATCCATAATAGCAGTGTAAATGCCGAGTGGAGAGCAAACTTTTTTTAGTGAGGTGGCGTTTTCCTTCAGAATTTTGAAAGAGATATGGGTCGAATCAACAATATGACCTTTGTGTCTTGATAAAGTACTACTATTCCTGTTATTATCTAAAATATTGTTTGAAACCTTTAATGAATATCTTAATTACTCGCCAAAATCCTGCGTTTCCTGGGACATAGGCAACCTAGCAAAAAAATAAAGCATTGATCGTTTTTCCGCATTCATTTTATTATCGTTTCGTTATTAGGAAAAAAAAAATTCCCCTAGTGGAGTTCCAAAAAAGGAGGGTAGTCTTAGAATCGTGTTCGTCTTAGATTTGAGCTAATACGGTGTATGAAATTGTTTTTCGATTTATTATGTTCTATAAACAATTTTCATAAAATATTTTCCGTTAAATAAGAAAGAATCAATTTATTATATTATATAAACAATTTAAATAAAATATTTTCCGTTAAATAAGAAAGATTGGGGTGGGGGAAATTCGGCCACTGTGCAGTAATAACAACGTGCGCAAAAAACAATCTCTCGGCAAGGAATTAAAAAAGGCCCTCGGGTGTCCGGACGGAAGAAGGTCCGAAGGGTATTCGGCGTCCAGGCAAGAGCGCGGTTGGGCTGGTCCTTTTGTCGGCCCTGAATTTTGCAAACGATAGATCACGTCATAACAGATATCACTTTTCATTGCGGCGTTAACATTCACGGCGTTTGTCGCGTACGTTAATTTTCTGTTCATATACGGCCAGTGATTTTCTTATTGTTGACTTATTAACGGACCGTGAAAACCTGAAAAAAACCGTGAAAAATCTGAAAAATAACCGTGAAAACCTGGAAAAAGCCGTGAATTTCATTATTCAAGTAGAGTGGGAACCCTGATAATGAAAAAAGCAAAATATACCAACAAGAAGCTTCTCTGCAGCCTCTTGCTAGATGAGTGACAGTTTGCTGAGTGAAAAGATGGGTGGCCATCTCCAACTCCGGAGGAAGAACCCATTCCCTCCTTAGCTCACTCCATCTGGATTTCAACTTTCTTTTCCAACGATTTGAAAACTAGGCTTGAATTGTAAGAGTCCACAAACCCTTGATACAATATAATAGGAATCCAAGTACACATATATCTTAAAAATTCATTGTGTTGTGACATGGAAATAAAATAATTCAAAGAGAAAAATTGGGAAAACATCACATTGATAGTATTCATGAGCACGAGAAAATCCTCGCACAGAAAAGGTTAAAATATCGGTAAAATCATGAAGCAGGCGTCTGTAAAAAAAGTAGAAAGAAATATTTATAAAAGTACCGCAGACAAGATGCAATCTAAGAATCTCAGCGTAGGAGTTAAACACTGTAGCCACTGGGCCACAACAGTGTTTATTTCATTCAGAATTCTGAAGGGGATTCAAAGCAAAATACATTGACAGCTACCAATCCTTGCACCGCTAGTGACTAAAGTTGGATTGCGAATTAATGTGCGGAGACTGGTTTCACAGTAATGCGGCAACTGTTCCCTAGTGGAGCCTCCTGTAGTAATATAAACTGTGGAAAAAACCATTTCCGTATATCACTCATAGGATCATCTAATAACCCCCTCCTCAAATTTTATTGTTATGTGTGTCTGTACATGTGTAGATCAAAAGCGTCTTGTGAACTCATACCCAAGCAACAAGATTTGCACCAAGAGGATTAATAGATATGAGTAGTATTACATATTTGAGTTTTGTTTTTCCTATGAGCAAGTGAAGAGGTGTGCCTGCCCGGGAGAATGACCAACCACAGAAGTTATATACATGATGTGGCGTAACAAATGGTATTGAGAAAAGGACACAAAGGACATATACAAGAATTGCCATTAGAAAAAAATTCCCCTGGACCAGGATTCGAACCACGGACCTTTGGCTTTATGCACCTAGTACCATGAGCCTCTGTATAATTGCCATGGGAATTAAAGAACCTGGATAGCATAGTGGTCTGCACATTGGCCTGGAAAGCCAAAGGTCCGTGGTTCGATTCCCGGTCCAGAGGAATTTTTTCTCATGGCAATTCTTGTATATTTCACTGCCGTTCACGCGGCAGGGTTAGAATTATTACAGACACAAAGGGCGCGTCGTGTGCGCAACCGAAAGCACCTATGTGTTAGCTTTGGTTGCAAACTGTGCAGCCGTATAAAAACTTGTAGTGGACAGACAAGCAGACATCCTCTTTTATGTATACATACACATGTATGGATGAATTAATATTGCTCCAATGTCAAATATGTAGTGAATGGCATTCTGCTTTTGGTTTTTCATATGTTGTCATTTATCTGTATACTTTAAACATGGGGCCTTGAGCTAAGGCAGGTTGGTTTATTTTCTTGGTTTAGTTTGAATAAAAACATGGATATTTATGCTAATTTTTTAAATCTTAATATTCTGTATAAACTTTTCATATGGTTTTCTAGGATATGGGCTGCAAATTGCAACACCCCAATGTGTTTAAATGAAAACAAAACTATGCAGTGTTCCTTTGCTCACACTCGCATGTTTATTCCTGTATGCGTGATAGTACTGATATTATATATATATATATGAAGCATTGCAGTTGGTGCATTGAAGACAATGAGCTCCACTCTGACTGCCTCTATTTATCAGTAATGGGAGCTAGTTTTAATTTTCTTTCAAAAATAAATTATTTTTTAATAAAAGTATTTTTCTGACAAAATTACATAAAATTCTTTAACTGTTGTTGCTGACGAGATGTTTAAATGTTTTAGTTGATGCATTTTCCGAAGTATTTGTTGTATTTTTGTTATTATGATTTGATTTGGGAGGATTTTATTTTACTGAGTATTGTGTTTTATCTCAAGAACTACTGGAGAGACAGAGTTTTTTTTGTGAATTCTCTTCTTATTTTGTAAAAGTTGTTGTTTATAATAACTAAAAATTTCTCATTTTATCTGTGTGGAAGATGTGGTCTCAGGTATTGGTGGAAATATTAGCCATGTTCTATGTGCCACCTCCTAGCTCTGGCTAATAGCGTAGTTGTTTGGTAGTTTTAGTATCTACTCTCCAGCTATTTGCTATAGAGGCAACATCTGCGTAAAGCGACAAAGTGTAATCATCTACTTCACGAGGTTTGCAAAAGTTTTTTTTTCTGATTAATTCCTTCAAATAGGCATTGGTTAAAAACATTTATGCTGAATTGAATATTTCTCTTTTATCAAATTGAATTAAACTTCTTGTTGGGTGTTGTCGACTTATATATACAAGTCTTGGGCGGTGAGGCACTTTTAGGATTGAAATGAAACATGTAGTTTAGGTGCACATTTTCCTTTATGAATAAAAATGTCTTTATTTCAGTTGCTATGCTGGAGCAGCAAAGAAAAGATAGGGATGATTTGAAAGTCATTTGCTCCAACCAGAAGTTGTCTAAACCTGAATGGGATCAGTTGGTGGCTGACAATAAAGCGACTCGGGAAGGAAATCAAATGCTTGTTGAAATGTGTGAACAGACAAAGAAGGTAGTTGATAGCTTGGACCTCAAAATTTCAGCTATTCGTAACAAGGTATGCCATTTTTGCCTAAGTCAGGGATTTATGTGCATGCACCACTGTAAACAAAAATGAATCCAGCATTATGTAGCTACATTGGTGGTGGAAGAATTGTAATGAGCAGAATACAATGTAATTTAAATCTGAATTGCTGTAAAAACTTCTCCATCGTTGTTTTCTTAAAAATGTTACAAGGTTATGATGACTCCGTAAGAAAAATTGTCTCTCCTGTACAGCTGGTTAAACTCCTTAAAGCTGTCAGCTACGTGAAACAGTCTTTAAATGCCTTGAAACCTGACCCAGGTTTTCCTTCCCTGAAAATGAATGAACGAGAATGCATTCTTTTCCAAAAGAATATCGTCTCGTCAACACTAGATCTAGTTGAGGGGGAAAGGAGCCACTTTCAATAACAGCTTGGAGTTCATCAGAAAATGTTGTGGTGGCTGCGCTATCAACACTTGCAGATTCACCTGATATCGCCGCACTGAAAATACCTGCTTGCCGTTTAAATTCTGGAACCAACCGCTTTCACTAAATGTCTCAGAGCGATTACCACTCTCGTCTTTTTGTACTGATTCACCATGAACTTTCCATATGTGTAGACCGCTTGGTTGAAGTTGGTGCGGCTGAGGTCTCTGATATTTTAGCTTCGTCTTTATTCAGAATAAGGCATCGTGAGTTTAAACTTCCACGCAATATCGCTTTGACGCACTCCATTTTCAAAGCAATTGACCTCTCTCAAGTCCTCTTCTAGGTTTATGGTTTTTCTTGATAAATTCTTGATTTTTCTACACGCATTCCTATTTTTTGCCATATTCTCTTGGTTTTTACTCTGTATGGCTCTATCTAAATCACCTTCTGCTGAACTGTATTCCTGAGACGCGGAAGGCCTATGACTGCGGGGAGGGAACGAAGCCATTGTGTTTGAGACTCTATAGCGGACCCTTTTATGTGTTGATGCTATTCATGCGCAACTCGGCCACCGCTCCATTTCTCCCCCGTGAATACCGATGACCTTGAAGGCTTTAGGGTAGACCCTCTACCTGGAAGTCAATCGCCCGGTAACCTACGACGGCAAAAATACGTCTCAAACCGTATTGCTGAAAAAAAAAACTCATTTCCACTAGCCCCACGCTTAATTAACGATCTAAATTATTTATTATCATTCTGTTAAGGAGACGAGATAAATCTTCGGTAGGTCGGCTATCTGGACCCAATGACGAGTAATACTTTTGGCAATTGCACAGCAATGAATTTCGATTAATATATAAACAAAAAAGAAGATTTGAGGCAAGAAAAAATATTAATATGCGTAAATTGATAGAAATTACGTGTGTACTTAGCGCAAGTTCATGTTTTATCACGAGAGCGTTTAAAATTTTTGATTAGGCTACACTGCGTTGCAATGTTTCCCCGAGGAACGAATTTGCGCTATATCGAAATTGCGCTAATCGAAATTGCGCTATACGAGACATGGGTGTAACGGCATCGGCTGTAACGTCAACTCGGGTTTAACGTCACATTTTATACAGACCAGCCAAAATTGAACATTTTATGTTGTATGAAAACCCGTTTATATCGTCAACAAATATTGCGACGCTCTGGTATAGCGTCAAAAATTTTGCGATTATTAGGTTGCAAAAGTGGTAGTGTGATTGTAATATGTCCCAAAGTTCATAGAAACCATGTGTAGAAACATCAAAAGCAAAAACAAGTCACAAGCTGGACGTTGAGCTGGTGACGGGATGCAACTCTCTTGTTTAATTGGTGTCTGGAGGGAGCGGGGGCTGTCCCGCATACCTGGGTCTTATCCCTTTTTATTATACATATTCCAATGTACGAGTAGATTTCAATAAACAGTGTTGCATATAGCAGAACATTTGCGTTTTTACTTTGCCCTTTCACTCAGATTTAAGGCTGTTTTTTTATAATGTCACTCGGATATAACGTTAAAAATATTCTGGTCCCTTTGAAGACGTTATAACCAAGTTCCACTGTATATGCCTACACTGCTCACCTTCTAAATCTTTGTTTCCTATCTGCAATGTACATCTACATTTCTTTGTGGCATAAAGTCTGCAAGCTCTCTCCCTTTACTAGTTATACTTCCAACATTAAGGGTTCACTTTTACCCTGGCCACCCATGATGAGGTAGCCTTTGTTCATTTTTCATAGGGCTCAGGAGGCCTTTACATGTCGCTCATCGGGTACGATTACACTATTTTCCAGTAGACGACTTTCCATCCTGAGCTATGGCAGGTTCTTTTATGATTGACTGACTACAACCCTCTATTTATCCAGGTCTATCCTCTCTATTTATCAGCAAGTTGTGCTGGTTTGTACTCTCAGTGGCAGGATCATTAAAAAAATTGGCAGACATCTCTATTAGGATGTCTTTGCTGAAATCATCAAATGCTCATTTTGGGGCCCCTCAAAAGTGATGCTCTTTTGGTCTCTATAAAAACTTTAAGATAGACTAGGCTGTGCTTTTTCAGCTAATAGGGAATTATGCTGAAAGATAAAACTGAATAAACCCTTTATTTTATCGATGTATTGTTTTCAGCATACTTGTTGCTCTCCACTCATTTATGTGTATGCACTAAATTTTTGTGATTTAATATAAGTTACATGTTGGTAGCAGTTTAGTACTGTTGTTTACAGCCAAGTCAATTTCAATGGTCACAGCTGTGCGTAGAGAAAATATTTCAGTATTACTCTTTGGTGTCCTGAGTTTTTTCCTTGTTGAGTGTTGGGTCTATTGATTGAGTTTAGGGTCGGTTTTGAAGGAATAACAAGGGTGTGACCTCCTGGTTTTCTAAATGCTTAATTTTCATTTCAGTTACACAAGGTGTGGTTTGAAATAATGGAGCGATGCATGTCGGTGCCAGCTGAATCAGCTCAAGTGACTCATTTGATGGCCTTAATCAACAATTTCAGTCATTTAGCACCAGACGCTCAACGGCAGTACATGGAAATTCTTGATGTTTTGAATAAAGCATTAACTGAAATCAATGGGAAAGTACAACAAGATCAAGCCAGAGCCATTGCCTTGCAGGATAAATTGCGTGAGGTGGGTAAATAATTGATAGAACTTAGAACCTTATAAATGAAAAAGTATGTTGTGTTTCTGATGAGAGACGAAGTGCTCATCCAGGGAATAGTTTTTGCAAAGTTCTTTCTGGTTTCCATTGTGGTCATGATTTTGGCTACTGCTTCGTCTTCGGAACTGATCATCACCAAAGAGAAGTAGACATTGAAATATTGGCAGTAGCCATAATCCTGATTCAGATGGAAAGTGCAACAGAACTTCATCAATGTATCAGCATTTACCTATAAAGGTTCATTACATAATAGACCTCATATTGTGATTATTCCCAAAAAAGTGATATTGCAAATTTCTTTATCTCTTGAAATTGTCATGTGGTAAAAAATCAATTTATGGTGTTAGGTAATCCCCTGCTCCATGTGTGTGTATTTCGTGAAACTCTCCTATTCAGAATGTTTTCAATTATTTTCTAATTTAGACTAACCTGAGTGTGATTGAGATTCGGAAGAAGGGGGAACATACAGCTAAAGAACTAGAGAAATTGAAACATGAATGGCGTTTAACAGCGAAAAAACTGGATGAGGTAAGAGATAATAAATGACAGTGTTTATTGTGTGTTACGATAAAGTCTTTTGAAGTGAAATTGAAACTTCAATGGTATAACCTCTGCAGGTAGAAAAGGAGTTGAGAGGTAAAGTCCAGCAAGTTTTGGACCAAATCAAGTACATGCATTCAACATCTCCGGAAAATTGCTTTGAGGAAATGGAAAAGACGAAGAAAAGGTAAGTTTATTTTTTCTCTTTCGAGCTGATTGGCTCTGGTACTATATTATGCTAAAGTTGTTGTGAGGGGACGAAAGTGCAGAATATGCAGCATTTTTTCATGAGAATAATAACAGTTCAACAGTATTCACTGTTAACATTGGCCTTCAAACCCTTAGGTCTATTGATCCAAGAGTGATTGGTGCACTTCCATTTAACTGATCATGTAACTGATTGACAATGATGAGTTTAGTAGTCATTGTTTCTATCCTCAGTGATTCGAGTTACATAACTTTTAGGGATTTCCTATGTTTCCTATTTTGACTACCATTAATAAAAATCTTTTCACCTTTAATAAAAATGGCTTTCTGAGCCACTATTACCACATTTGGCCACTTTCTATATCTATTAACACACTCAGCACGGCGTATCTCAATTGACGTGGTCCCGTCCAAGCCGAGATACAGAGCACGTCAATTGTCCTGCTCTGCCAGTTGGGCCGGGAGCCCTTTCTTTGCCTCCGTAGATGACAAATATCCATTTCTGAGTCTTCCTATCATGTGATTGGCCTTCAGTAAGCTTCCCTCTTTCGAACCATGTGCGCCATTTGTAAAAAGCAGCATTTGAACAGAAGTTATGGGGCGGAAACCTCCCTCTATTTTTCTTTCTTATTTTAACAGCCGATTTTGATGACTTTAATGAAAATTGGACCCGCACTGAATGTGTTAAGTTTGTAGGATGTCAGTCTGTCTGCATGTATGCAGTCGCACTTTAGGGTCTATCTTAATCGCTTCAAGTGCCAAAGAGTTTAAGTTTGGTGCATTTGACGCTGAATCTCTGCATGCACATTTTAGATTTGTTCCAAGCATTGTAGCTCGACATTGTGTAAATTTGCGGGCAAAAAGTGTGCAAAAACAGACCAAAAACAGCCTGTCCACAAAATGGGAGACAAACAGTGGCAAGCTGCAATTCCTGCCTCCCCACGGCAGTGGTTCTCCTTTGCAAAACTAGCAACCTGTACAGGTGCAACACTATGATAGGCAACAGCACCACAACGATACGTGACAATAGTGACCGGTAGCACAGCAGAGTCAACCAACCTGGCTGTGGAACAGGCAGGTTGGCACTACTAGTCAATTTATATTTATGAGAAAATGTATCCTCTCTTTCACTTACTTTTTTACAATCATAATGATATCGATATTCTGCTGAGCGTCTCCCTTGGAATGTTGAGTCAGTGGTATTGACTTACCTCTGGCGGCTTTATTAAAACTTGTGTCAGAATTAGGGAGTGCTAGAAATAAAGATTTCTGTACGTGAATTAATTTTTTGCTCTCTAGGTGTATTATGCAAAATTTCTTGTTCTTATTAATATGTATGTATATCAATTGAAAGACACTGGGTGCAAGACTCTCTTTAGATGTTATTAGATACATAGAGATGACAGCCTATGAAATCTGTTGTAACCTATGCAGAATTTTATTTTCATTACCAGTAAGGTTTATCCCTATACATAAAGGACCAAGGAAGAAATACATAAAAGGACCAGAATGGTTTGGAGCCACCTAGGGATTCTTTTTTTTAGAGCCTTCAAAGTTCAATCTCAAGGGTCTTCCCTGAAGGATTTAGGGAAATCAAATGCTATTAAGAGAAGAAAATTTGTTCATTGTTGGAGCTCATTCAGCCTTCATTTAATGAGTGTTCCTTACATGTTATATTGTCATCTCCTCCTCCTTTTTATGTCTTGTATCACTTTGGCAAAACTGATTAAGTTATTAACACGTTCAATGTGGGCCCGATTTTCATTTCAGTTGTCAAAATCAGGCGTAAAAATAAGAATGAAACATACATGGAGGTTTCCGCGCCATAACTTATGTTCAAATACTGCTTTTTACAAGCTGCGCACACGGTTCGAAAGAAGAAAGCTGGCTTAAGGCCATACACACGGAAGACTTGGAAGTGGATATTAGTCATGTACAGAGGCGGAGAGAGGGCTCCTGGCCCGACCGGGAGAGCACATCAATTGACGTGCTCCGTATCTCGGCTTAGATGGGACTACGCCAGTTGTAGTGCTCCGCACTGAATTCTGAGTAAAATTCCCTGTGCAATTTATTTTGTTATATATCAGTGACCTTAAAAGACTTGTATGTTCTAATCTTAGGTATCAAGAAAAGGTTGAGGAGCTGGCAGCCAAAAAACAAGAGTATGCATCTGCTCTTAGTGAAATGCAGAAAATGTCTGAGTCATATGTCAAATATGCATTGGTGAGTGTTAATGTCATTCATCATGCCTGTAACACAATGTGTTTTTCATTAAGGCTTTATTTTCATTTTAATACAGACATTTATCAGTGAAACTAACCCAGATCTACAATGGCAAATTATGAAAGGGTATTTCTTACTTCCCGAAATTACTTGAAATATTTTTTTGTGAAATTTTTAAGCTTATATTGGAAATGGAACTTCTTAGCTAATTTTTTTTCTGGTTTTCTGGATAAGAATGGCCCAAAGGCCGTTGCCCTGTTGAATTCAGTAACACTTAATATTGCCATAAACTTATGTGCTGTAATAATTAATGTGTCGTGGAAATTTATTGCTATTCATGGTTATCCTTTGCATTGATCACTAGTATTAATTACTGCTGAGTAAACTTGCCTGAGTGCCACGAAATATCTGGTTCCATTGGCTTGTATTCAACTGCATGACATGCTACACCAATAATTGTGCATTTTCGATATGAAAAATACATTTGAAGATCGTAGATACATTTTCTTTTATTTACAATTGGTTACCCTATGATAAAATTGTATAAACCTGTATAAAATTTATATACATTCTTATCCACTGTCATGGCAATTGTATAAGAATGTATACACATTTTATACAGGTTTATACTATTTTTTCATAGGGGCAGTGATGGAATCTTCCATTAATGCATAAATGGATTTTTCTGCTGCTCATCATCTCCAATGCAAGAGCAGAGGTCCAAGTAAACTTGAAACATTCCTTGTCAACAACTAAAGAAAATAGTTGATGAAAAACATCGAATGAGGTTGAAACTTATGCACGGATAATCAGGAGTTAATGGTGTACAGATTTATTCATCCATCATCTTCCTGCATTATTTTTACTGAACGGCTGGAGGTTGTTGAACTTTTCCTATTCAGCTGCATTTTGGACCCAGTGAATTGAATTTTGGATTAATTATTCTGATTGCCGGTTTTTTGTTCAAAATATATTGTTCAGTTGTATGATATCAATAAGTTTTGCATGTGCATATCTTGGCCTTCCTGTGGTGCTAATCTGGTAGTTTTTGTTGATGATCATCATTACTTTTTCAGCAAAAACTGACTTGGTTCCAATCTGAAGCTAGTAGGCTATCAAAGGAAATATCAAAGTTTGATAAGGATTAGAAGTGAAAATATTTTATTGGTGAGTAAAATGCAGTTATGTTAGTTATTTGATTGAAGTATATACTTCAACTCTTTTTTGTGCAGATTTCTTTATTGGAAAGTAATTTTCAAATACGGAAATGAGCACTAACAATGAAATGTGATGTTGAAAAATGTTGTTTTTCAACATTTGAATATATTTGAAATTTGACTAAATAATTGGATGAAAGATGAGTGATAGAGGTATGATGGATATTTCATTCTCCAGTGCCTTTTTTGTGGTATCTACATGCTTTCTATAATATCTATTGAAAATAATTTTTTAATGGTTAGGATGAGTAAGTAGTAATAGTGAAATATTTTTCTGCAGCACTTATTTTCATCCTTCGTAACACTTTTTGTTCACTTCAATGCATCTCACTGTCTCAAGTTCTGCTTTGGGGATTTTTTATTGTCCTGTTCATTTAATTTTCATTTGAGATTTAAAACATTCCCATTTATTCATCATCACAATACTCTTTCCAAGTTGCATTAGGGATTTAGGTACATGCAAGTCTGTTGGCTCGTTTTTTTTATTTAAGGGATTCTATTTCTTAGAGTGGATATTGGTAGTGATTTCTTACCATATAATTGTCATCCCTTAATAACTTTTTATATTCACCTACCTATTTTTCCCCCAATTTTGTTCTTTATAATGGGGCAGTGAGTTTCATGAGCATTTCAGTTGGTCTCATGATAAAAGGTAATGAAAATGTATAAATTGCTCTTTTTTCGTAGGTTTGAAAGTTTTCCATTGAATTGAGTGCTGTTGAAATTTGATGCATCTACTGGATTATGAGCTCATTTTTGTGTGTTGAAAATTTTATTAACTTCCTTTTGCCATTCTTTTAATAAAATTCTTCTTCTTTCATTAGCTTCTCTCAAAAGATGGTAGAACAATTTATTAGAAATATATTGATTAAATATTTAGTTTGAGTCACTCATATTCTTTCATTCTATAATTAATAAACATAAAAATTTCTGCAAATATTATTTTTCAGGTGTCAAGCATACAGCTTGGTGAGTTCTTTCATTTGAAAAATTGTTGTTAAATAAATGCGGGAGAACTGCATTTATTTTATTAAGAATTTTTCAAATATGTAAATAAATATGGATAATGACATGATTCCCCAACTTATCTACTTATCAGAAAGGTGTCTGCTTTTTAAAAAAATGTCAATATCCCATACCATTGTGGTTGTATAAATGTAATATAAGTGAAAAAATGGATGTGATAACTAAAACATTGGTGTGTCTGCTGAAAGCAGTAATAACTGGCTTCCGAGTCTTAACTGTTGTGCATTTTTGTAATGACTGTGCATACTGTCCTCCAAACTGCAATCTTATCATCATATTAAGTTCAATGTGAAATCACATCAGTAAAGGCCTCCATTTGATGGTGAACCTGTGTGTAGATAAAAAGTTTGATTCCTTGGCTGATACATTAGATTCTAATGGATATCTGCTGAAGTCTGAGAGTGGCATTGTAAAAATAGTTAACCAAACAGATGTGCTAAAGGAGACTTATTCTTCAGTTCTTAATTAAAAGTGTGAAATAATAATTTCCCATTGCATTCATGAATGTGGGTAAGTCATAACTAAAATTAATTTATGCTGCACAAGTAAATTAGATGTCAATTGTCTTCCACTCTGATGACTCTGCTCTTCAAATGCTAAAGATATGTTAAGTAAATGATTTAAATATTTTTGTAAACATTTGTGTGAATATTGTAATGATTTTTCTGTTTTAGAGTGCATATTTATGAAGAAATTTTATGTTTTCTTTTTTTTGTACTGCTCTTGTCTATTTCATAGTTTACTTCTGTAATAAATAAGAATCTGATGAAAGATTTGTGTATGTTGGTCAACTTAGTCAAATAAGTTATCAAAACCTCATTTCTTAGGGATTACATATCTGGTTGCACCTGGTTAATATAGAGTTGTTGTGAAATTTTCTATTTCCAAGGAAAGTCTGGGATTTTCGGTAACAAGAAGAAACTTGACTGGGAAAATATGTTTCAACCACTATTTTTTTGCATGTCTTTCTCACAATAAGTTTGAAAATTATATCATTTAAACTGCACCATAGATGAGTTTCAGAACAGGGTAAATATGCAACATGTAAGTAGATGTAGTTTGTATGAAACTAACCTTATGTTTATATTGAAAGTGAGGGAGCCTTGTCAGATCTTTCTACATGAGAGATGTGAAATTATCAATAATTTTGGTTCTTGGCATAACATCAGTAAGGTAGGAAATTTATGCATACATGAATTGATTTTGTATAGAAATGAGTTGAATAGGTATAAGATTGTGAAGAAAGAGCGTAAGCCTTTTTTAAGTATAATTTTTATTGGGGTACACTTGTAGGCCATCATGTAGTAATTTCAGCCTGGTCTGAGCCTTGCACTCAAGCTTTCACTTGTAGAGTTGAAGTTGCCAGAAGTATTACTGAATTACTTGGCGTATCTGCATAGCTAGTAAGGTTAGGACTGTCAGTTACTAAATACTCAAACCACAAATAAAGAAGACTTCATACTACTTATTCGTTATTTGAAAAATAAATGGATGGGCTCTTGCCTTGAATTATCCTAAAAATATGTTTGGCAAGAATATACATATGTATCTTTTTTGGTGCATTTTAAGAATGTGCTGCGTGAGGTAGTGGAGATTTCCCCGACGTTTCGTGACCGACTGCTGGTCACTTCCTTCAATTTGAAATGGTGTCCTATCGTGGCATTTCCCAGGAGGTGTTGTACTTGGGAGTGTGGTTTAAAAATGGCTTTTATGTCAAACTTCTGGAGGATGTTGACGATCTTATCTGTCGTTCTTTTCACGTAGGGGAGGAAGGCTTTCTTTTGGCTAATGATGTCTTCTGTGTCTTTGGAATTGTTCCTGTTGTCCTTGTTGGTACATAATCTTTTTAATATTGTGGGATATAGCTCTGTTGTTGTAACCATTAAGACGTAGGATGGATTTCAGCTTAATAGTTACTGAAGATAGATTCTACGAGTCACTCAGCCGGATCGAATGTTCAATTAGAAAGGTCATCACAGCGTTAATTGAGCAGGATGGTGATGAGAATTGGCATGGAGATACCAATTTGTTGACGTTGGTTCTCTATACACGGCGTGGCCTAGGCTTCCGTTGTCATTCTTCTTCACCAAGACGTCAAGAAATGGCAGTTTTCCTGATTCTTCTCTCTCCACGGTGAATTTAATATGGCTATTTTGGGTAACCCATAAATACAAGGAGTTTTTGGGTCTTGTGGTATTAGCTTCTTTCTGACTTCTGGATCCCCTATGTGCTTCTTGATGGCTTCTGTGGTTATCCTCTTGAATATTTATATGGAACACTTGAAAGCAGTGGCAATCAAAAATGTAGAGCATAAACCCAAAATTTGGCTACAGTATATGGACAACACCTTTATCATTTGTATGCATGGTCAACGGAAGTTAGAAGAATTTAATATAAAATACCCTTAATTACCCTACAGATTAAGAAGCTGCTGACACAATTGGAATAATTTTTGGGTTGAAATTGGTTCATTTGTTAATATGATACCTATTAATTATTTTTAATAAGTTCGTGTGCCCTTATGTTACAAATTGGCAGATCTTTATTTGGTTCAGGGTAAGAAGTGTCAATGTACTTAAACCATCAAGGTTTTAATGGCTAAATTCCAATGATTATGGCATATGCTAAGGAGATTTTTGTAGCTTTATCTGCAATTATTTGTCAAAAAGAGATAAAAGAGTGTTGGCTCTTGACTGTAATTACATCATTAGAAACAAGAAGCATCATTTCCCTTAGTCCAACGGTGGATGGGAGTTAGGTTTAGAAAAGCTGTTAAGCAGGCCTATTGTGGAGATGGGAAGATATAAGAAATGCACAGGAATATGGGAGATGTGTATTTTTTACGTGTGGATTGGTGGTAGATAAAAAAAAAAAAATAACCCAATATATATGTATAATTAGTTCCAGCAGGTTAGGTCATAAAGAAGAAATTAAATGAAAGAAAACATGGTATAGTTCCTACCTCATCTTTGCACTGTGCAGCTCTGCATGTGAGACCTTTGGAAGATGATCTAGTGTTCTGGGGCGACCGAAAAACCCACTGAGAAGAATTCCCCAACCTTTTCTATCTGTATCACGTCTGTAATACATTCATTGGGACCATCTATGCTTTCTTCCTTAGCCTCTAATTTGTCAACTGATCACTTTCTTTCCCCTTCAAAAACTCATTTACCAACTCCTAACTTTAAAGACCAACCCCTGCTGCTAGCTGCAGCTAGCCCCTCTCAGAATAAAGGTAAAGGTAACCTGAGGCACTTTGTGATAAAGCATGGATTACCTGTCATTAATCCTGCGATGAAAGAATTTAGGATGAGAAATTGGCTATGGCTACTAGAGTTTTCTTGTGGCTGTTTTTAGGGATGAACTCATTGAGCTCTAATTTCATGGTTAATATGATGAATATGAACATTTTTGTCATTTTACAATTGATAAACCTGTTTAATGCAAGGCAATCTGAATTATGTCTCACTTTTGGAGAATTGAACTGCAATTTTCATCTTAACCTCTTTTTCTTCCAGTATTTCATTTCTAAACCTATTAATCATTCTTCTCATGGCAATGCATCTAGGAGAAACATAATACATACTTCCTATGTATTTGATGTATGATATATGTAAACAGGATACATATTAGTGAAAACTAAAAAATTAACTCTACCTTCTCTCATCTCTCTGTAAAAGCTGTAAGTCACCAAATTATAATATTTAGTGTCCTTTTTCCTTAGAATTAGTACTTTTTGCTGAAATGTTAAATTTTAAATATATAAATCTGGTTTTGCAATGCCATGTCGGAACCTAGTTTATATTGCATAAATGCATGTGGAATTCCTTAGTTACTGCATTAAAATTTCAATAAAACTCTAAAATATGAATACATTTTACTTTTACTCACTGAAAACTTTGAATTTCACAGTATTTTGTATTTTAAGAAAGTATTTTAAAATTCAAATTGTATCTCATACACAATTTTCCAGAGTAGGTAGTTTGTATTTTGGATTTGAAATAAAAGTTTTAAAGTAATTTTGCATTTTGTGTCTAAAATAAAATTGAAATGTGCTTTGACCACCTATTACTGTTACACTATATTTAGGGTTTAAAATTAGTGTGCACTCCCTGAAGCAATTCACTTAATTACTATACTTCCTATTCCTTCTAAATTTTTGGTTATTCAAGTTTGCGAGTCCTGAAAAGGTTTTCTTTCACATTTCTGAATGTATTTCGTATTTGTAATTTGTATTCATTTGGTTTTCTGAATATACTCTCCTCAATTACCCCTGATTTGTGCCAATAAATTTCCATATAAAATTTCTTTAGGGCTTGAAGTAAATTCAAATTCCTAAATGCATTTCATTGTCTGCTTCGTATTATCATGTCTTGCTTGATTAAGGTAACTTTTATAGCTTAAGGCACTAGAAGTACATATTTTCATAAGATCAGCCTGTGGAAGTTACTTTTTTATTGCTTTGTAGGAATAATGTTACTGGTTGGAAGATGTTATTTTTATCTTACTGGTTCTCCCCTTTATTGAAGTTACTTTTGGAGAACTATGCATGTGCCGAATGATGTGCCATGATGACTTTATCAGTATGGAGGTATCCGAGAAAAATTGGTTGTTGGTCTGGTGTGCCAAGGCTACTTGCTTCTCATAATAATAGGTATGTATTCGTGTTTTAATGAAGTGGGTCTTTTTATAATTTATGCACTGGCCTAGAAGAAATTAGCTCCTCTACAGTATGTAGGTAGACTGGTAGCAGGCATTAAGTTGCTGTATGCTTGATTTTAAGGGAGACCAAAAGTGGATGAACTTTTCAGAGATTGGCCTATCCCTCTTTTAGTGCTGTACGGAGAGCACTTGAAGTGCAGCACACCATCTGTTGAATGGGATGTTAAGTTGTGGTCCCATTGGTGCCTTTCATTAGTAGCAGGCTAATGTCAATGCTGGGTTACATCTTACCCTCCTCTCCCTACCCTTTCCTCATGGCAAAAATGTCTTCAGCTGTCAGTCGTCTCATCCAAATACCATGCCATGCTAAAAGTGCCTACTACTATGTTTTGAAGCATAGTGGTTGACAGCAGAGGTGCATCAACAGGGTGGCAGATGAGCTGGTCTCACTTAGGCTCTACTTACTGAACAGGACCCCAAATATAACTGTTTTCACAACCTTAATGAGATATATATGTTGAAATTGTTAGGTAGGCCCTGTGGTGAGTTGCACCTCACACATTCACCTCTGTAGGTGCACCTCTAGTCGACAGTTTACTTTTAGGCATGAATAGAGCAGTGCCTTCACTTGCAGGTATGTGGAAGATAGTGTGATCACTGGATAGTATCTTGACTCAGTCTTCTAAACCCCAACTGTGCAATAGATACTGAATGGAACAATGGCGTGGTGTACTGAAATGGTCCGTCATTGTTTTTCTAATTCATCACGCTATAAGGTTCATTGGAAGGGTTTGATGTCAGGTGCAAGGCTTTCCAATCTCCTCTCCTTGCAAATGCTCTTGTCATCCCAATTTTAAATTGCCATGAATTTTCTTTCGTGCTATCTCTACTCCTTTTCTCTGGCTTTCCCATAGCTTTTCTTCCCCCTCTAGAATAATATCATTTGCTTGCCTTAGATATCGCTCATCATTTATCAGGTACACATATCCTATCTTGTCCAATTTCCAGCCACTAAATAATCCCTTAATGTTGAGGTCTCTGTAGAAATAATGAGTTACGTGGTGCAGCGAGGGGGGCGGGGGTTTGGTGGATAAAACCCCTAAGAGCTCATAGAAATTTTTGAGTTTAATCCATTTTACTTAATTGGATTAATACATATTACTTGTAGAATAGTGTAATATTAATGAAATATCCCGCAGAAGGCCATAAAATCACCATTTTGAACCATTTATCTTTAAAAAAATTCTGGGGGAGGGCAGCACCTCCCGCTTACCCTGGCAGGTATTCCATACCTACCAGTATTAGTTTTGCCTAAACCCTGACCCCTAGACTTAATTCTTAGCTGTGTCCCTGACCTGGTTATGTCATCTCTATTTCCCTAAAAATTAACTCTTTGATTTTCCCTATATCCAGCTCCTAACACATGAGTAATTTGTTACTGTCTCATTTTTATTTACTCCAACCATGAAGCCATTCTGTAATCTCAAATCATAGTTCAAAGCATGGAAAATTGTAATCCCAGCTTGAACTTTCACTTCAATTGATGTCGCTTTCAATAGAATTGAACCAAGATAGGCTGCACGCTAGGCTTAGATTGCTTGAACGATTGAGAATGCATATCTTTAAGAGCGACACAGAACATAATATTAGAGCCACACTATATTTCCAGGTCCGATAGAAGCGATAAATTAAGAGAGATGTTTTGCCGAATGGATAGATATGGGAATTCGTTTTTCCCCTGAACCATAAAGGACTTTAATAAACGCTAGCCTCAACATCGTTGGAGCACTTTTTTTTTTTTTTTTTTTTTTTTTTTTTGCTGTAAACAGCTGGTGTCCTAGCACGCCTTTTAGGTGGCTTGCGGTGTAGTATCTAGATGAAGATACTAATTCTCTGACTGTAGAGCTGTCACTGAACCTACAAAACCTTTTGTAACTCATTGATGTCATGATTAACAAATCAAGAAGCACATTATGACTGAAGTCACTCAATTTGTCTCCAATCATGAAATTGCATGTGGATATACTTCTTCAATGATACTGATAAGTTTAATGATTAATTTCACTAATGTGAGCTGATTTCAGATAATGGCAAAGGAGAAGATAAAGTACCTTTTAAAACTGAGGGATGATACAGACTTTAATTTATCTCTTCTTGGAATTTTTGCTCAGTATGCACCCTTGTGGGTGACGATTTCTACTAGATAGTCCATGGCTTTTTCCTTAAATTAATTTTAAGGTCGCTTTTGAGATATTCTTTGTCATCCATCTACATTAGATTTATTTTTTGTACCGTAGTCTGGTACATTAAGAGGTTCCAAATGAAGAATATAGAGTCTTGGGAGATGTGTATTTTAAAGTAGTAAAAAATGTTATATTTTTCCCATTAATATTGAATCTCTTTCTCAATTGTTTAGAATACACTTCCTTTTATTGGAGAGTTAATTCAGCGTATTTTCTCAAGCAGGATTTTAATATTTCCCAAAAAATTACTCATCTTAGCATTATGTCTTTTATTCTCAAAATATTCTCCTTATTGATATTCTTACATGTATTTTTTTCTCTCTTAGGAAAAACTGCTCTTTGCTGAAATGATCTTAAGATATTGAGTTAAGACTGCGAGGCTATAGTCAACCAGTTACATATGTATATGTATATCCTTTCTTTCTCTATATGGCATCCTTTGAAGATCCAACCTCTAGTCAGGACAACGTTCAGCTGAGAACTTTATTATTAAGGGAAATGGTTGCAATGAATGAAACACTTTATTGAAATGTAAAATATATTTCATTAAAAATTTCTTCCATCATTAGTAACATTTTAATGAATCAGGTACATTTGGAATGAATCTTTATGAAACACAGAATTGTATCGCTTTGTTGTTTACAGATACCTCTTTAACTGTATTGACTCTTCATCATTATTTTTAGTCACCTAAAATGTTACTCAAAAATTCATATATTGCCCTATTTAAATAGTCACTCACTCACTCCATCAGTTTACTCACACATGCAGAATTCACTCCATTATAAATACAACAGCCATTCCATTAATTAATAATTCAAATATTCAATTCCCATGGTATCCAGTCTGAAATGAAGGAACTGTGTTGCAGCCATCATGGTATGTGTCTAGGAAGTCTCTTAATGTTGAATGTGCCCTTTGTCTTTCATTTATCACATATTAAAAACTTCTTTGCCCAGTTTCTAGCTTTACCTGATCTTAATATCAACATTACATATCAGGTGCCCTAATTCAGTCTCAAATGTTTAAGTGGTACCACCTTTTGGCATCGGTTATTATTTGAGATTTTGGGTTAAAGAATAATGCTTACAGTTATTTTATTGTACAAAATTTACATTAACAAAAGTATCGATTTTGTTCTCTTTTCAAGATATGCTGTAGTTACACATTTTCTGTAAACATTTTAAAATTTTGCTCATTTACGTCTTGCCGAGTAGCTGTATAATGAGAATAAAGGTGAATTTGCTATCTCAGAAAAGGTCTTATCAATAATAAGAATCTCTCTGAAGTTAACCACTGCCAATTGGAGGCTAAATAGTTCTTAGTTTTAACTTTAAAAAATATAAATACAGGAAGATATTTGTACAACTTTATCACACATTTTTAAGTTCCATGGAAGGGTTCCAATTTTCTCAAAAGAATATTTAATAGCTTTTTGACAACTTCCTCTTCATGACATTTAAATGTTTCCAAAACCATGATAATTTCTGGCCATGCATAAATGACATTGAGAAGCTGCTTTTTTCAGAGTTGCCAATCAACAAACAGGACAAAATCATTTCATCCGCAGGTTATTCCTTTGTCATAAGTGAATACCTTAGTCAATAAGTTGTAAAAATGGACAAACCACTTTAACATTCTGGACATTTCAGCCAAGACTTCATCTCGTCCTCCTAAAACATTAGCATCACCTTCGCCTGCAGATCCTCTGAGAGGTGGCAGAAGGTGATGAAGATGGAGACAAAAGAGCATGAGTTTCGGAATTGGGATCATGACCAATCGTCATTACTGCTATAACCATCATTATTACCAAAGCACTGATCATAAAAATTAATCCTGGAGGCATTGCCCCAGCTAACAGTCCAAACAAGCACCCAGATCCCTCAACCACAAGAACTATTAATCCAGAGTACACTGCAATATTTGTGAGAAATTCCCTCCTCAGCCAATTTTTTGATGGCCTCATTGATTTCGGCAGCATGCCTTGCAGTCCTCTGACCATTGAAAGCTTCAGCATGGCTGATGCAATCATGGATAGTATAAAGAGGGCATCTTGTTTCTTCATTATACTTGATGTCTGTTGTGTTGTGTTTGTAGTCGGGACAGTTGTTCCATTTCTGATGGTCTGCACTCTTGATGGGGTGGTGGTAATGGAGTCCTTTGGTTGAGGTGTCACAATCTTTGAAGATGACAAAGTCCAAAATCTTCTCGTAAGGATACATTCTGACTTTATGACTTTTGGGGATAGTTGCTGCAGAATTCCTATAGATTCCTTGTGTCCAGGCACTGCATAGTGGAGGAAAGTCAAAATTAATCATTAGGAGTAAGAATAAACTAAAGCTAGTATATTTCATAGCATGAATCATGTCACTATGAATCTGGAAGATGCGGCTCATTACTTGAATTTAGCCATTTGAGCAACATGGGTGCTAACAAAAAGCTGACTTAACCAGTCATTCCTAAATAAATTATGGCATTCCTAAATAGAGTATTTTAGTCTTTGATTATAGACACATAAAGTGACCCTGGACTATCCCAACATAAATGTAGGCATAGATTTAGGTGAATAAAATAAGTCTTTACTCCCAAATGGGAATATTTATCTGCAAATGAAAAATATTGTGAGAGACTAGCCATATGAATTTCATTTATTCAAAATAAGTGAGCGTGTAAGACTAGGTGCTAAGTTAATAGATCACAGAAGGAGAGTAACTATTAAGGAACTAGGACAGACTGGTGGACTGCTGTCCACTTAGTTTGCTTTATTTCACGTAGGCTGTGATTTAAGGAATCGGTGACTTTTTGCCTCAGCCCAACTATTCCCTTCTCAACCACACAGCATCCTAAAACATCAGCACTTGGCATAGTATGTTTGCAATAATAAGTGGAATCAATTTTTTCATTGTGGAGTAATTTTATTCCTCACAAAATCCTATTATCTTCACAATTATCTCCTACACCCTAGCATAAATCTATGATTTTTCAGAAGGGTTAATAGGAAGTGTACCGGTGAATCCTCCCTTTAAAGGTATCATCTATCTTAAACCTTTAATTTTAGAGGAATACATAATATCTTCATATTAATCTTTTGTCGTGACATGGCATTTTGCGGTAAGCGTATTCCTTTGTTAGATGCCCAAATTCATAAGAGAGTAACTGGACTAGGTTGAATCAAGTATAAGATACAATTTTCCTCATGTATGAACCTGAGACTAGGATTATGTTTTAGATGATTAGGATTTTTACCTTTGGGTAAGAAAGGGAGAAGTCCTGGAAGATTGCTTATGGTCCACTTTGGCCATGCTGCCGTTGGAAGGGTTACTGGAGTTGGGGAGAGCTCCTCCACCACTTCTGTGGTTGTCTCACTCATTGTTGGTGCACACTGTAAAAATGCAGGAAAAATGTTGAATATTAGCCTTATTGACTTTTGACTTTTTGATTAGCATGTTTATATAATAATTTTGCTATAACAAAGGTGTTTTTCCAAAAACACTGTAAAAACCTGACAATTGATGTCTGAATATTAGAAATTATTAGATCATCAATTCTCCAAAGCATAATGAAGAGCAGCAGTGCAAAATTGCCACAGAATGAAATTGAGATCTGCAGAAAATATGCTGTTATCATTAAAATGCCCACATCATATTAAATTTTTCATCTTAGCAACAACCATTGCAGAAAGATAAAATACATTTTGCTTTGCGGTCATTCATTAGTACCGCAATCTAGAACAGCCGTTCCTTTTATTTTCTGTCGCATCAACTCCATTATAAATTTCAATTTTTTTGGTTCAATACAATAGATCTTCGCTTTATAGATTTAATCTACTACGCAGGACCATTCTTTTGGCAATTCCATCAAACAGGTATAGAATCGGCTCAATTTTCAGATGAGAAATCAGTTCAAAGATCATTAGGGCGTGTACATGTTGCTCTGTTAAAAAATGTTTCATTTATAAATAAGGTGTAGAATTATGTAATTGATAGCATATTGTGCTAGTGGAAAAAACTGGAAAAGGTTGAATTCTCAAAAAATATTATTCCATCATAAGTCAAACGTATTGTAAAATGGGGGTCTATTGTGCTAAAAAAATTTGGCATTAGTATTTCGAGATCATATAGTCACCAATAAAACCTGTTGAAGGAAAACAACACATGTATATTGTAAAGATACCTTAATATTTCTTCAGCAATATTTGATTTCAACATAAATCACTATCAACTGGATGGCATGAACTTCATACCACTGAGATAGGCTGTGATTATTCAATTTAAGTAAATCTAGGACAATTATACACATTATTATAATAGATGGCTTGGATTTATCCTTTATCATCCATAATTCAAGGTAAATAGATTACAAAAAGGTAATAGAGATGGCCTGTACTATGAGAGAGTACTAATAGGCTAAGTAAGGAGTTACATATATGCTCCAATGCTTTTGGAATTTCCAAGCATCTGTAACACTCCCTCAACTTCTTTTCTCCTTCCATAGGGTTCTGTAGCTTACAATGCATGCAGGCAATGCAAGCAACAGACATTGCGGCACTGAGATATTGGGCTATATTTTCGTGCAGAACATTAATAGATATTGACCAAATGGTGTTGAAACTAACCGTATGATTCTATTTTTGACACTTTCCTGAGAATCTAATAGCAAGGATTTATCCAGCCATACCCTTATCCCCGAAACGCTCCCAACTACAAATGAACCTCCGCTCCCTTTCTACCTCTCCCTGCCTCTCGAAAAATTTTCTGCCTATTATGGCCTTCACTCAGGGTTGCGTTAATGAACGTATTTCATGATCCGCGTTTTTTTCCTTGATCCAAATTTACACACTTTGCCTTTAATTTAGCATTTTTCTCTTCCTGCTGCCCTCGGATTTTCCCCTCATTTGTAACTAAGGTAGCTCAAGCATTCCTCATCGTGCTATCCGGTAAGGCAAACGCCATTCGAATTCTCTACTCGCACACAACTTTCTAGGAATCCCATTGGTACGCTATGACCGCGGCCTTTCAAGAGAAAATCCACTGCGTGAGCAAAGTTTGAAACAGAATGTTCTCAATGAAGGATAGTTCGAAAAAATTGACTTAGAATAGAATGGCATACCCCACTCACTGCAACACCGGTTAATTTCGGAATTTGTGAATGGGAGCGACAATAACATAAAAATAGTATCGGGATGAATTTCCGTGAGAAGTTTGTAGATTGCGAATAGTCGTATTTTTTCTCTATTTTCGATACAACATGAAGTGCGGGCTTTAAATGATGCTGAAGAAGGCAGATCAAACTTCTTGTTGCTAGAGGTGGATGAAATAATAATTTTATCGACACAGACACACGCATCACTATTTTCTAATTGACATTCGCCAAATGAAGGGTCACGCGAATGACTGCAATGAAAATTCGCACCCTATTTTATCACAAATAAAATACTAATTTACCACTTTTTACCTGTTTAAGTACGACAACGATGCTCTCCGATAGGGAAAATATTTTAACGCCTTACCAGCGAACAATTTTATGATGCGGGGAATTTTCTCTTTATCGATTTATACACCTTACATTCGAATAAATTTGATGGTCGGTGATTTACTTAGTGAATTAGACTATTAAGTAGCTGAAAACTTTTTAAATCATTCGCGTGTGAAAAGCACCTATCTGATATACTTATAAGTTCAAGGGAGGCAAATTTGGATGATCATTTAAAATATAGCCACATATTTTCGAATTTAGAAATTAACATTGCGCAAAAAATTTCGCACGCGATTCGAAAAAAAATATTGCGATGTTGCTTATAAGGCTTTTTTCCTGTCAGCTTTGGCAGAAAACCGATATATGCATTGATACCATAACCGGTGTTACTTTTAAATAAATGGCCCACATTTAAAATAGTGCAACACCACAAAATTCGAATTACAAAAGTTTCACATTCTTGACATCACTAAATAATTTTTTAACGGTGTCGGTGACCGTTGAATTCTTGGGAAATGATCCGAAACACATTTACCCGATGGAATAATCAATATCAATGATAATGAATGTTTATACTGTCTTTTATGCTACCACATTTGTTGTCTTTTTGTAGTTATTGTCTTCCTTCCGAAGTACGCGGTGCACACCACCAACACCCTATTTAAACTGAGCAGGATCCAAACTCGCTTAACATTGCCGAATGCACGAGAACCGGTTCACTTTGTATCAGGCCTTTTCTCCTCTACACAAGGTCTGCATAATGCCGTGAGCCTTGGGTTTTATCCCTTGTATGTATTTTACCTATTCTAAGGTGCGAGGCCAACGCAATAAATCTAATATTCACACTGTCGGGCAGATGAATTTCCAGAGTGAATGAACCTGTTGAGGTCTATGAGAGGATCGGCTTTCTGCAGATTTTTAAATCCATTCTAGGAGAGGCATAATTACATTTTGCCGTTGCGTTAAATAGAACTCACTGATATGACACTTCCTTGAAGCTCAGCGATAAGGCCTCCAGGGCCTCGCTACCTTTCTCCTTCGATTTTAAAAGTTTTCAGCAATGGTTCCACAGGAAATTCTCCGTTGTGTATGATCTATTCTCTCTCGCTCTATTCGTTACCCTCGTCGATAAAATTTGATTACGATGAATCTATATTTTCAATTGAAACCCATATCATTAATTCTTCTCAAGTCATATGAGTGAAGAGAAACTTTCGCATTCCTCTCATACAGCTAGTTTCTTTTAACACTGATTCGCGAAATCATCGGAGTAGAGGTTTTTTTGTGAGGTAACTGATTTCCAATGACCTCTCCTCTCACGAAAAGTATTGGCATGGAGCACCAGGATCACGGTATGCCTCGCATTTCTGTCAGATCAGCTCTAGATCATACCTCTAGGGAACGAAGCACCTTGTTGAAGTCAGAAGACGTGGAGCACATAAGCACTTGGAGAGCCAAATCGTCTGTAGCACTGCACGGAGATTTGCTACCGATTCCGGTCGAGAAGGCGAATAACATTTCGGCGGACGAGCGGGTGCTTTTCGTCGACCCGTCCGATATTATTTTCTTCCAGATGAGCAGAGGGCCTTTGACGAAATCGCGAGTGTCGACTCGCGGGCGCATGACTATGGGGTGAGCGGCCGTGTCGGATGATCGGCCTAGGGGCCTTCGGCTGTGGACAGTTGATCGTGGTGACTGCACTGCTCACGCGCTCGTCAAAAACCCACCTTTCGCGATGAGTCGCGTCCCGTCAGCCAAGCGTTGCGTCGCTCTGTCGTCAAGAACCCGCAAGGGATATGGAGGGGATGGGTTTTTGGCTCTCATTCTTTCTATTCTAATTCGATTTCGGACGGGTTACGTATGTCGAATGTCACATCTCTCTCCAAACTGATCCCTGTCCGGAAAATGTTTCCCTATCTAAACTTATCCCGTGGGAAATTTTTATTATGTACTGTTCTACCTTACTGCATAGAATACCCAGGTTTTCACGAGTCAAAATTATTGTTACTATTCTTAACGCTAATTATAACTCCTAAGCTCGTCAACGAAGCAATGAAATGTTCTTTATGCCTTTATGCGTGACATTGCATATAGATTACTCTATTATGTTTACTTAACAACTAAAAGGTTTTTTGTTTTTCAATATTTGTCACTTATTTATTGGCCCTACGATTGGAATTTATCTGATTGCTTCCAATGGGACTAATAGGTTTTTTTAATTGACAACATTTAGTAAGAAAAAAATAACATAAAATAGCCTCGCTACTCATTCATTTCGTCGAGCATACAGAAGTTTTACTATACCTCTGCCATGAATTTTCTTCCAAACTGATGCATTAGACCTCTTTCAGTTATCAGGAAGGAATTCTTCCCATATGTCTTCATGGAGTTTAAATGCTCTCCCTATCCCTTTTCCCCTCCTTCCATTGAATTCTACCTGCCCGATCAGTCTTAATAATCCAATTCGCATAATACTTGCTCCATCCAGCCCATTCATTTCCTCGAACAGTATTTCCTCATCTTCCCTGAGATGTCATATCAAGTATTGCCTCACAGATTCTCAATGGTTGTCTTCCTCCATCCTTAAATATGAATAGATCATTAAAGGGGAGAGGGGATGAAAATGTAACTATCGCTCTGCATGACTTTTGCGTAACAATCTAAGTTCCAGCCGGGTATTTTTGGAAGTCCTACTCTTGTTATAACCCAGTATTTTAGGTTCCTCTGTTAAAAAAATATACGAAAGGAAAGGGATAAATTTTTGGGCAAATAATCCCGAATAAATGCCAAATATTGTGCGATTTTAGCATTATTTTCACACTCTTACATGCACTTATTTCAAATAATGAATTTTTAAATTAAAAATTGACCTCAATCTATGTAAATCAAAAAGGCCCCAATCTTCTCCCCAATGTACTACGCTAATGTTCTCATATAAAAATCAGGCTACCTTATAGGACTTGAACAGTGCCTTTTTAAAAGCATTACTTGCTTCGATGTGTTTATTTCGTCTATTCTTTCACGATTTTACAGTGTCATATTGAATTGGCATGAAGAGCGAGTTGGCGGCGCTGGAGGTGGACTCGACGGATAAAACTCAAGGAGGAGAAACCAACGAAGACACCACCAGGGAGCTGAGTGCAAGTTATTCATCGTGAGGTAACATGGAGCGAGTCAGATGAAATTCCGTCTCAGAGCCGGAGGAACCAGTGAATTGCTGCGCATCGGACCCTTGGTTTCTTACGAATAAGGTAAGATTCGACGCTTTACATTTCATTCTGAGGTTTCGAAAGCGAGCTAATATTATCAATGGTAGTATATCTATATCTTGATATTTAGGCATAAATTAAATAATAATAATAATCGCTTTCAACTCTTTTATAGCGAGAATTTAAATGTTTGAAGGGAAAAATTTAAGTCACAAAATATTTTCTAGAGTAACTGGGTGTTGCGAAGTTTTAGGAATTTTTCATAATGCAAAACCAGTTTCACCAAGGTTGCCGAGAATTTCGCACTATACATGACATAATAGATGCGTAATTACGAAATTCACACTTTTCGATTATAGTGGCAAACATGGGCGTACCCAGCGAGGGGCAGGGGGGGGAGCATCGCCCCCCACCCCCTAGAAGCAAAAATCGCAAAAGTCTTTATGCAAAATCAGTACTGAATTGAAACAAAAGTATTCAACAAATTTTTCTGAAACCCACGAAAATGATGTATTATTATAAGATATGTAACTAAAATAAAATTATTTTTTCAAGAAAATAATCTTATAAACTAATAAAGCCGTGTTATAATTTTCTTAAAATGTTAGTTTCATTCACCTTTTCCATGCTAAAATGACACAACTTGGCTTGTCCCCCCCTAGTTATGATCCTGGGTGCGCCCTTGGTGGCAAAGTAAATAAACGTCACTTGAAGTATCCTCTCATCTACTTTTCTTATCTCCATTTAAGAATGTTCAGTGTTTCTTAGAGCATCACTATTTTTTATCCTGAAAGTAGTACATTCTTATATTCCTGATTAGGACCTATCCTTCATACTGCCACAACCCCGCAAATTCCGTCTAAATCGGATAAGTATTCCCCGTGTTTTCATGGAATAAATACAATATCAATACATTTAGGGTTACGGTGGACGAATATATTAATGAACAGTCATGTAATTTTAGAAGAAACTTCCGGAACTCAAATCTTCAAACTTACGTAGTTCTTGATGACGTCGTTGTCCGTCTAAAATCGCGAATGCAAACCGGATTTCATTGAACTTGAGCAACCGCAGGATCCTCGCATATGATAGACATGAGCGTGCAAATCCGGTGACACCTCTTTGACCGCGAAACCAAGGATGAAAGAGGATCAAGTTGACGCTTCTTTTACCTATCAAATTTTTCTCTCGTGGGCAGATTGTTTCGTAATCTTTTCTAGTCTTGAAGGAGTAGTGAAACCTCGAATCGCCGGCGTTCTCGAAGAGCCATTAGCGTGTTTCAAAATTTGATTAGACAGAATGACAACGGCAATTGCTGCAATTTTCCAAGCTTCATGAATTCAACGTTTGTCTGTCGGCCGAGAAAATCCCGCTCGACAAGGATACATTTTTCATCCATCAAATTAGCTCAAAGAAAAAATACAAATCTAAGACAGCCTTTACTTTCAAGCTATTCATGATTGCCTCTCGAACAATTAAAAAAGATGCTAGTTAAAATATTAATCACTGCTGCGCACAATGAAGGTCCGCAAGACTTCGTAAATTTGCATAAATGAGTATTTTACCCCAGTTCTAATTACCGTAGTTGATAAAGAAGACCTCGATTCTCGGTTTCCCCGTAATTTTTTCAGCTCTCAGGTATGTACTAATATCTAAAAACACGGATTAAGATTTTAACATAGGCGAAAATAATAGTCTGCGCACTACGAGGACATATATGAGGATGGGTGGCGAGTTGCAAGAAAATTAAATTCATGTTAAGGTTGGTATACTGGGTAGCACCACACGCTGAATTATTAATAAGACCTAGCATGCATCTTGAAATTCTTGCATTCCTTTTAGTGCTGCGATTGCAATCAATGCCTAGATCTTGAAAAAAATCAGGACCATACAAATAAATGTATTTTCTCGATAGCGTTTATCACGCATGCCAGGGAATTTGACTTCAGAAGTGGTATTTAATATTTAGAAAACTTCGTAGACTTTATAAATACGTTTTCCCGAGTCTCAAACTTTAGTTTACGCTCGGTAGTTTTCTGTCCAAACCCTGAACTCCATTATGATGACACTCGCGGACATCATCGCGTGTTCTGTGAAATTCTCGGAATACCTGCGCGCAAGGCAGCCCACTCCTCCGTGTAAATAAAAATATGTATTCCGACCTCAAGTTCACTGTGGTGAGAGCTGTAGAAGAGTTGCGTGCATGCATCTTCCCATTACACTAGTTGCGCGGAGGTCGTATCATATTATCTTACCGACGCCGCTGGCTACAGCTAATTTCCGCCTGGAATGTGTGATACGGCTCGGCTGAAAGAATATCTTCAATCTTTGTCATAAGAACATTAGTAGTTGGTCAAGAGAATAGAGATGTTTTCATAGCAATAGTTTAGCCATCCCTTCGTGGATCACCTGATGATACAGATGATCGACTAAAATAAATTTTACTTTGATGTTTTATTTGAGAAGTCGGGTGGAGACAGATCATTTTCCTTACTGTTTGTTAAATTTTTATAAATAAGACACTATCCACTAAAAAGCGATTAAATTCATTGCTTTAATTTCAAAACAATTATGTTTTAATACAAATCCATTTTAGATTCCGGTCCAATGAAACCTTCGTGTTGTTATCTCTAATTGACTCGGAAGCAGTTAATCCTCGAATGTGAATAGGGGAAAATATATATCGGTACCTACGTTATCAAAAACGAAAACGAAAGATAATGAATCAACCATTATTGCGTGCGCAGTATACAACACTCATTTCATTAGCATTTTCATTTCATAATATTTTACATTTTAATTAACCAATAAGCAGAGACCACAATGACCATGGAATTTGGATATGTATGCTCGATGCACAGTACACCAAAATAGCAGCTGGCCTATTATGACAGCAAGGAATGATGTTTCACAAATATTTTTTCTGCGCAGAAGAACGTTTCTGATGACAAATTCCTTGTTGTATGGTTTATTTAATGACGAAACAGAGAAAGCGCTTCATTTGAATGGACACGTCAGTGATGTCCATAGTGTTGGTGACTAACTGCGTAACCATATTTACCCTCGAGGCTGCGACCTAAGGAAATTAATGGTGACCGTTGTGATCTTATATTTACTCACATTACAAACATGGCTCGGGTAAATATTGCCCAAGAAGTATTTTTGACCAGTAATTTTTCTCGAATCGTCTACGGAAGTACTATTGTCAATTGAGCATTAACATCCAAGTCAGAGAAGTGCTGTAGAGCGGTTGAATTCTCATGGCATGTTTAAATACTTTTATCCTGTATTAGTAATTAATTATGAAGTGCGGTAAAAAAATCAGCGGTTAATAAAGCCATTGCATGAGAAATCTTGTGTTATTTCTGAAAATTATCCCTGAGATATGTGGATAACTTTATTGGGCATCAAAAGAAATGTAGTAGTCGAATAAAGGGCCAGAAAATTACTTATTTCGAATACAGTGCCATGACGAGAGTTCAATATTTGTCAATAGTGAAATCCCTAATTTAGGAAAAATGGTGACGTTTCATCTCACGCTAAATTAAAAAAAAATAGGAGCAAAAACACTCACAAAAACAAGAAATAAGTTGAAACAAGCTATTTGTCTCTTTTAGAATAAAATGTTAATATAAGTAAGTAAATAAGAAAGAATAAATAAGTGACAAACCTTGCATTCCCGTTTCATCAAAATTAATTACCCCAACGGGAATTGGCATTATTAATGCCAATGCATATGGATGCTTATTAGTTGAAATTTTCAATTAGTTAGTGTAAATATAAAAAATTGTGCGTGAAATAAATTGAAGAGGGAGCCCAGAAAATTATAAAATTACTACCGTACTCGAATGATTACTAACGGAATCCATAAGCTCGCTCGAGAAAACTGAGAAAAGAGCAAATTGTACTTCATGGATTCGACAGTTTTGGCTAAAATTTCTACAAAAAAAGGGGAAGAAGCGCTAAAAAATATTTTTCGTTCAAGCAGAAGCCATAAAACTATCTGCAGACAGAGGGCGTATTACATATTTGTTCGACCGCTTGGAAATTCGCAGAGACAGCCCTTCCTATCACACACAACGCACCTGCAAGCTAGTAATATGTGAAGTTACACTGGTGAGTGCGCGAATTTTTTATTTTTGTGCTAGAACCACGTGCCATAGATGAATATACTTTGTTCACGTAATTTGTAGGGTAGGGTTGCAGGTGACCCAACTTCTGAGGATATGCGGAGATTTCGAAGCTGATACGTCATCTTAAGACAAACAAAAAGCGCGAACCGCGATAGTCATATTTTAAATTTAATTGTCCAACAAGTAGCCACCTTGGCTAGCACGAACTATCGTCAGCTCAACGGGAGGGATGAGAACAATGACTTTAAATGAAAATTGAATCAATCAAAGAAATTTCTTTTCTCAAGTATGATTTTTGGTCGCCCTATTCTTGCGGGTCGCGGAGAGAATATTTTTTTCTCTCAATTTTCCATTCGTGCTGGTAAGCGCAGGTGTCGAATAGGTGCACGCGGTTTCCTTGAGATTTGTTCCCCGGAAAGCATTTCCGAGTAGAATTCCCTTGAATGTTGGACAAGGAAAATTGCTTCGCATTTTCATTTCAAGATTTTAAAATCAATGAGTTTTCATTGCATGCGCGGTAAAGTGAATGCGGAAACGCTCGGTAATCGTCTACACCTCTCAATATGAACTCGTAGATTACCCAGCCGATGTAATCATAGGAAGTTAACCTAAAAATTTGCGGTAATAAATAATGAATATGATTTCGCACATAGTTTAACTGTTGCCTCAACGCTACAACGAATTCTTCAGTTCATCCTAAGTACATTTCACGATAATACGCAAAACACTAGTTCATTTCCAATTTTTTTTATAATTGATAAGCTACATTTAAAAAAAGTTGTCGCGTGCCACTACAAAATCTATTCTAAGAAAAAACTGACCGGTTTGGTTTATTTTTTGCCTCTTGTACAATGTGCTTGCGCCATTTTTATGTGATGCTTCCTCGAATAAACTTCATCCCTATTTTAGAAGACTTAATTAAACCGTATTATATACCAACGCGTTGGCTATGTTGGCTTCGCTGTTGATTTGCAGTGTGGAGCAGGGGCGGATCCAGGATTCATTTCTGGGGGGGTGGCACAAGCAAGGCTGTATCCAGAATTTTGTTCTAGGGGGGGCACAAGGATACCTCGTAGTACAAAACAAACGCAATGATAATGAGACCGTATTAAAAATCTTGCATATATTGCACGTGCCCCCCCCTAGATCCGTCTATGGTGTGGAGCGTTAACCTCTCAATATCAATGGTGGTTCGCATTATTTCAATCTGCTGGTATGGTTTTATAGTCCTTTTATTAGAATACTCAGTGTGAAGCGATTCAGTATGAGACGTGATCCAAGTCATTTCGCTTCCTTTTGTTTGACCTTTACTGCCACGGTTCCTTGAATCGGATTCAAGAGGGAAGCAAACGGCTCGGCGCGGCGGCAGCGTCAATTGGTTGGATATGTGTTTGGGGGACAGAGAAGGCAGAGAGAGATACGCGGGTGGAATCCAAATCGGCTCCAGCGACGACGAATACTGAATGAGATGACTGCAGTGGATGCGGCACTTCGCCACGGTGCAGAATGGAGACGTTGAAGGAAGAAGGGGAAAAATATTCGGAAACATCTGGACGGCGCGGCGAAGCGAGGCGAACCCTGACCTGGGCCACGAAGCATACCTCTTTTTCGCCGCTAAAAAAAAGAGGGGTTTGAAACTGAGGAAACGTAAACTAGAGCGGCTCCAAGCTTTTTTTCTTCTCCCCAGGAATGGCTAGCTTCGAAGTTTAATACGCTTATAAGCTCCTCGCTTATTAGCCCGAACTCTCATGGAAATAATTAGACTTCTCATGCGTGACTATATGGAATCTACTCAACATAATGAAAAGCAAAGAAAACTTAATTCCACATCAATATGGAAACTAACTCATGGAAATCATGACAGTGACTTTGCAATTTCAACTGTTTATTTCTGCCGAATCGGTTTCAACGTAAACAAGACCGAAGCCATCATGACGATGGAGTGAAAATTCGCTCGTTCAATCCTTCTTAGGAACAAGCTACGTTTCTTTATTCTACCTGATTTCTTTCAAACAGCTTGCCAAAATATTAGAAAGAATAAAAGAAACGATTTTACTATTTGAGCCCCTCCAAAGCAAGTACCAGTCCATTTACCTTGATAACGTGAGTCCCTATGATGAAAATCGAACTAGCTATCGTAAAAATACTTTGCTTGGAAACTCTTATTTTGTTTTGATGCGATCATAGCTATAAAAATTAAGATAGTTACAGCGTCCTCGGTTAAAATTATGTTATTTAATCAAATGAATCTCGTGCAGTTTATAATCATGGTTGTATGGACTTCATTCTCGCTTGAAATTCGTACGAATGCAATTCATGTAGACATTCGAGTGAAGTTGTAAAATTAATTTTACAATCTCTCGCGAACGGCTTCCTCAATCTTTAGCCCTTGACTGTCGTCGCATTTACGCACTGTTTGGCTGACCGAGATTTCTGGGCCGGTCATGTTGCGCCGCGGCGTGGCAACGAAAAGGTCGCGAGTTCAAATCCCTTCAGTCTTAAGGTATACAGTCCTTTTAGCAGAAAAAAACATCTTAAACTCATCTCTCTCACTCGATCTCCTCCTCAGCTGACAATAATGATTGGGAATCGTAGTATTTGGGAATTACAGTATTTCATACTCACACCAATGAGTTAGTATTTCTGTCCTGAAAATAATTCCCAAAGAATATAAAAATTCTTACTTAGTAGTCGCCTCCAAAATGGATTATCACAGAGTTAAAATTTAATAATTTTAGAGGAAATTAAATGTTTTGCTGATATATGTGGGCTTGTTGATTTGCAGCGAGCAGCACTATCAGCTGCTCTATTATTGAAGTCACTTAACTTTTAATGTCACTCTCTATCGTTGAGAATTTTTTTACCATAACGGGTACCGAGAGAAAAACTCGGACACTGGTAACCAAGGACGTTGCCATCGAGTGCTTACTTTGAGAAGGACGCTTCGTGCAGCTTCGAAATATTTCCTGCTGCTGATTTGATCGGCGGTCGTCGAGCGGGAGAACGTGTTTGCTTGTTTACCTGACCCATTTCCTCCACCTCTGTCTCCTCGCTTGCCTAACGGTCAACCAATAGTAAAGGCACCAACTCTTCCTTACCTTTTTAGCCACCATTAACTTTCCTCCGAGCGTTTGCTTAGCATCATAAAATACACATGTAGACACAAAACTGGATTGATTTCCTATGTATCATTAGCGAAAAATATCAAAATTCCCTCTAAAAATACTACTTTTCTATAGCAGTTCGAGTATTTAACTGTGAGAAAGTGTCATAAAGGCTGCAAAAGTTTGCAGAGGGACCTTATTTCCTTATTATATATTTTAATTCACTATTCCACTGTTAATAACTTAATGTCTTAACTATTTTACCCTTCAAAGGTAATTTGGGCTTCATATTGTGTACCAACTAAAACATCCTGATAAAAAATCCAACGTTCTACAACCAAACTTCTACGATTCTGAAAAACCGTTCTTAATGGAATGTTTGTTAAATCTTTTTTGCATCTTGTAAATGGGATAGTCACCCTCTCGCTGAAAATTGTTACATGATTCAAGAAAAAATAGCATATAGACGTGCAGAATATCAAGTCAAGGATGAAGTAATTGCCCAGATCAAAGCAATTTTGTGAAAAATTTCTTCAGAAAAAAAACAGCGAATTTCATGCCGTTAATCATATGGCTGCTCAGTTACGTTGACTGTTGGTCTTAAACCAGTTTGATCTTTGAAAAGCATGAGTGAGTGATCGATTGCAAGGAAATCAAAAGCTATCGTCCCTCCGCTTCTATATCTGGCTGTCACCTTGAACTTCGAAGGTATTCGAAGCCCCAAGGAAAATGAACACAGGCGGAAGTTTCCTCAAATGGTCAATGAGATCCAGATGTACAAGAATGTAGTAGATGGTCACTTCCGGCATGGCGATTCCCCTGTTAAATATTACTTGGCCGAGGTAAACATGCAAGCCAACATATTTATCGAACTTCCTGTATAGTTACAACGGTCCCTGCTAATGCAGCACTGTTGAGTTTCATTCGAATTCCATTTCAGCAATATTTTTAAATCGGTTTGTAAACTGAACATGGCATATCTTCCTGTTTCCTCATTTTTTGAAGGTAGCCGTTCAAGTTTATATCCTGAAGTACACGTTAACCGCAATCGGAAAGGATCATCAACATTTACTGGTGGGCACTTGAATTTTTTGATTGAGTTGTCCCAGACTAATCACAAAAACATAGTTTAATCAACATTATCATTAATATTACCGGTTATGTTTCTACAGATACCGTCATTATCAAGTCCCATTATTTTTTAGCCTTGGTTTATTACTAAACAATATTATAAATACAGTAAATATTAATAAATTGGTAATAGTGTCTTTCTCATAATTTATTGGAACTGATGCTCCACTTTCTACATAGCACGCCGTTTTTTCATTTGTAAATCATTTTTATGTAGCGGTAGACATTTGACAGAATTTATGTAGCAGAAAATGTATTAATTTCGCTTCCGAGGAATGCTCCCGCGACTGAAATTCGGTAGGTTTTTAAAATGATTTTCCTAATAACAATATCGCTAACCTCAGCTAACACATAATATAACTCAACCAATTGCTAAAGAAAGAAATGCATGTAAAGGAAACCTCTAAATACTGTCAGCATGGTGGAAGTTGGTGTGATAAACGGTAAAATTCCACTGTTTTCATGACTACAATGCTTGAAAGTCAAGTAGAAGTCTTACGTTACTCAAGCACATTTATGATGACCCTAAAAAAATATTCATGAGTGCTGATAACTAATAATTTTAATCGAATATCTTAATTTTTTCATTAATGTTAATTTTGAAAAACCTCGGATGACATTAATATTCTCCATATGCTTTATTTTCTATCTTGGTTTTATGATCCTTAGTTCATTCCTAGGAGGAAAGAAATACTTGGCTCTATATAAATCGATATAAGGGTGAAAAAAGTGGGTTCACCGCTAGTTTCCATTATCTTTACTTTTCTAATTCCCTATATTCGCCACATTTTAGGATTTAGTTCTGCTGTTCTTGATTTTTTCAAGATATTGCAACATCTTATTGAATATTTGGTCCTATTCTTACCTCATTCCTATTTCGATTTCACCTGAGTAACCTAACTCAACTCCCGCGCAATCTGGATTATATTCTACACGACTCAAGTTGTGCGGACTTGTAATAAACCTCAATAATCAATGTGACCAAAAGACGCCTGGGATATGAACGAGAGAAAGTGAGCGGTGTACACAAAATATGTGATAAAATTGTTCTCATCATGTCGTCTCCTTGGAGACGATAGGAAAGCATGTGACTGGAACGCTGCCGGTGAACTTCAGTGATCTAACCGGGCCAGAAGAGTCAGAGAGGGGTTGACGATGAAAATATCTTATGAATTAGGCATTCATAGATACCCCGACGACAAATTACAGATGCAGTGTGCGGCTAGAAATGAATAGGAGACGGATTGCTCTAAGCGTTGTCTGTTCATTCATCCATTACAAATGGTTTGAGATAAGTGCTTTCCCCTCTGTAACCTTCCACCCTCGCCCCGCGTGAATGTAATTCAGCCGTTTGATTATCGCGTTAACGAGGGCAAATCAGTGCACTACACCTACGAGCACTCCCATACCCACTGAGAACTGGTGTCGTGCGTGTTTTTTTTTTAAAGGACGCCACCCAGCGTCCCACTCGCGCGGTGGAAACAGGCGGGTTGTTCGTTTTGAGTCCATTGGTGGTAATGGCGCTCCTTTTATCAGGGGTAATTTAACGAGGTCGGGTATTTCAGCCGCCGACAGCAACCCCATTTAAGCCCATCCGCACACGCCGCGGAAGGGTGGAACATTCTGGAACATACTCAGCTTGACATACGTATGTCTGCTTTCTGTTTGCAGGGCACACCGGTCATGCCCGAGTCCTCCAAATGCCATCCTGAATTGATGGCTTCGTAGACGATTGCAATGGGTGTCATTATTTAGGACTGCTGATATCTATGTAATTGACATTTTAAAATAAAAAAATAGCAATTAATTTTCTGTGAAATGGCGTTATACCCTTTATGAACAACTGCGTAATGTAATTTATAGGCAAGAAAAGGGTTACAGCGTCTATAGCGGGGCTCATTCAGATTTTCGTGACAAGAGTCGAACTTCCTTCTCAAATGTTACAGTTTCTGATACCTCTGAATCTCGTATGAAAATGGCCGTGGGGAAGAAAGGTATTTCTGTTTTATTTTTGAAGAATTTTTCACCAATCAAAAGAATTTTGATAAACAATTATGAGTATTAATACATTTTGAGGTGTCTTTGCCTTTGTTCTTTTTACTCAAACGAAATTATTATAAGTTTAGGTGAATGACTTCTCGGTGCACCCATTTGATTCTAATAAGGTAAAGGTTTGCTTGAAGAAAAATGTTTACGAGCGATTAGCGGAGACGGGGGAATAGTGCTACCCAGAGTAGGAAATTAATTTTTCCTTAATTACGAGAGGGAAGAGAAGAGAAATATTTCTTACCAGATCGATTGGAATTTGTGGAACGCTAAACCTAAGGGAAAATTGTGACCAATTTAGTCAAAATTGCGAAATTACAAGCGAACTTTATTATTAAATTTTGCAGTACTGCAATGCGCACGCCATCTTTTAACATCAATCTATCGGTGGTGTTAATTCTTTTATTAATACAATGTGAATAAAGCGGATCATTCGTAATTTTAAAACTGGATTCTCAAATGGAAAAAGTGAGCTTTGCCTCAAGGAACTGTTTATTTCTTGTCATAATAGCTAAACAAAATCATAATGACAGTATTTTTACTTCAATAACTACAATAGTACGGAGATAATTATCATATTTTTAGCAATAGGAAATGGATTTTAAGTATCTTTGATATCCGCGTTCTCCACTTAAAATAAGTAAACTATTGGCAGTCGATATGTATAAACATGGTTCATTTTTATAAAATGCTTGCGTTAAAATAAATTTAAGTGTATTGTATTTTGAAGAGCACATTTTACCATCCCATAGTTTGAAAAGCTTTACCATAGACCGCATATGAAAAATGAAAGACGAAGCCGATCCGAAATTACGAAATCGACGAAAAAAGTTCAGTGAACCGAAGCAGGATTTGGACAGTGAAGATTCCCGATAGCCTCTCATTTGCCGATGTTATTTTATGGATCCATTATCAATCGGGTCGATGATTAACGCGAGATCGGCCTCTCAAAACTATTCAGCTGCGTTTCCGTTTTAGACCTGACTTAGATAATCGCTAGGGATGCTGCTATTTCCTTGTTTGCGAAATGGAAACCCTCCCGAAATAGTTACCGCTGGGAAGTTTCTCGCGTGGCTCGAGTTGGAATCAACCTGACTATAAAAGAACGCCATATGCCCTTATGGAAGTCTTCCTTTTCAAAGGTTTTCAAGTTCAAGAGCGGCTTGGCGCAAGGTCATGTATTTTCGAAGCAGGACCTATCCAGCCAAATTGCTCCACAATCCTACTTCGATATTTGCTGAGGGCAGGATTTCTCTCTATTTTCCTACATTACGATTACAGTTTAAGGGACCACCGCAAGTGATAAATTGGCTTATAGCCCCTATCTCTTGGTGGCTTCGCAGAAACAAAAAACTATGGCCATCACTGAAATGAAAATGAAATATTTATATACGGATTTATTAAAATTCTCTGACTTCTTTTTCTTCGTGAGTATTGAAGTAATTGGAACTTCGATTCGAAATAAACATCATGAAAACGAATTATATCGTTCCAGACTGAAAATCAGGACCATCACGAATTTTGTCAATTAAATTTGGTCGGATGCGCATAATCCGAAAAGTGCTGGTGTATATCTCCATTACTCCAGTGCATACACCTGCCGTGTGTGCCAGAACTCTCAGGGTTTTTTTTTATTAGTTTCAAGTGTAAATCTGACTTCATATAATGAGGCCACTGATAAGTAAAATACTGCACAATCGTTTTCATTATTGTGGGCAGGTTGAATTGTGCTCCATCCATTGGTGTTACTTTTACATTTTCTGAAAAATAAAACCTAGTGCCAGCTCATCGCTGCATGAGAATTCTCGTATCCAGCATATTTTTATGCAACATAATGGAGTATATTTTTTGCTTAATAAAACGTGATAAACGAATTGGAGATTTTTTTTAAAACTTTTAAATAATATGTGAATGTTTATCCGAGGGAAATATGATTCCATCATTCTTTCGCTCGACAACCACTCGAATTTTACTCAGAGCGTTCCATATTATGAGTCTATCTTCATTATGAGTTTCCACAATACCTTTTCTAAAGTGTCCGAAGTGTTGAGGTAAATATTGAAAGATTCTAAATTAATTGCTATTCAATCTGTTCAACCTTCTCGTAGCTCTCATAGATGCATGCTGATCTAGTTCTCCTCAAGACCTATCGTCATCGCGTGACCTTCCTATTGTGCTCTCAATGACTATAGTAATTTGCCGTTAAAGTCAAAGTAAGGCAACTTGGTTCTTTGTTTTTTTGCAAGGTGTCCATGAGTGATGAACCAACCACGATACTTATGATGGTATTATTGTTTGTGTTATTAGATATTTTGAGATTTGAAAGTAGATTTGGCGTATGCTATACCTCACATTTAATCTCACATGGACTTGATTTCAAGCGTCAGTGGCGCTTTGTATTAGCCTTAGAATTTCATAATGAGCGCTAAGTCATACTGAATAGTATTTACCCAAGAGCGACAAGGATGAATAATTTTCTCTATCAGTTCAACCTTTTAGTGTCAGATGATTTTTCCTCCCCAGTACTTATGCGCTTTGGATCACGTACGCGTATTAGACTGCGATTGAAGTAAGTGTTGGACTGAGGTCATCTCAGTTGCTTATGTGATAAGTCATACTTGATAGGATTGAGGAAGCGATTCACGTTGGCAATAACGGTACGGGTAGTGCTCTTCCATGGATTGACGCGCGTAATGTCTCGAACCAAAGAGGTAATTTTTCATCTCGCGTACTACTTGAATTCGATTAAATCCAATTGTCTTGCGGACACGCCATTGAATTATTGAACGTTTTCCTTCGCGGAGAGGAACGGAGAATTCATTAGCGTTTCACCTGCGATTTCAAATATTATTCTTCGAACTGCTGTCTTGATTTCATCGTAAGTTTTAAAGATTGCTGCTGCATTTTCTTACCGTATAGCCGTGTACCTCTCTAACATCCTAGTGGTATTTCGGCTGATACACTTTCCAAAGTTCACTGCAATGAAACTGAGTTTTGCATTCACCGGCTTAATTCTATACGGTCCGTAATAATAACAGCATATTTTGTTACTCTTCTTTACTAGTTATAAATACATATTACTTTACATGCTCATGTGTTTTTTTTCGAAGCTATGGAATGCAATAATTTTTCTGTGCTCTCTGAACTAAAAAATTATGAATTACTCCTAAGTAAATCATGTTTAATCTATTTCATCATTACATCTCTCTGCCTCTCATATTTCTTTGTTGTCCTTACGATGATAATTGTTGCAGTTTGTGTTCATGCGATGGATGCATTAACGGTATGATAAGCTTAGTTGCCTTGTACAAAATATAGCACATAAATAAATGAAAGTAAGCAGATTTCGAGAATGTTGCTGAGAAAAACCATTTTTTTCCATTCCACAAAATCTTTACAACCGACGCGAATCAATACTAAAACATTAAGTATTTAAGCCTGTCTGACAGGTGACGTTCGGATCGATTAAAGTTTTGTGGAATCGCATAGAGTTCCTATTTTCTCTATGAAAACAGAAAATTTCGCAAAGTTTTGCCTGAGAGCGCACTCATTACGCAAAAATTTCAGATGCTCCTAGTTTAGAAGAAAGCGAACTCCTTTAACCTTTCTACCTCGGAGCACTTTGCTCGTGATGACATTCCCGAAATCCGGTTTTGGTCTGCAGTTTAATAGTTTTAGTTTTGGTTGAAATTTTCGGCCAGACATGCAGTTAATACGAAGTAAGATGGCAGTTTATCTAGGAAAAAGCTATTGAATAAAATGATGATGATCATATTCATGGCGAATAGGTATTCGTGATTATAAAAAAAGTGGAATTTTCATGGATGAGCCGGTTCCTGGAGGTGGGCCAAACATTCAAAATTCGTCGAATTTCACCGAGTGGTGGAAGTCACTGACCCCTCATTTTCTAAAAGTGCACGGGAAAATCTACAAAATTCATGGGATGGCTGTGGCGAGCGAGTTCCTCGAGGCGGTTCTAGTTATCTCCTGAATTCCTAAGACGGAATCGATTGATGTTGCATGGCAACAGGTATCTCCTAAACACAGCTGTGTCCTCACGGTTCTCATCCCCTCGACTGTGACTTAGAAAAACTAGCTGCGTGGTAATCACATTAATCAGAAGTCATCAAACCGAAAATTGGTTTTCGTACTACTGCTGCCCACTTCATTCTATTCTCAGCTCAACGCTTTTATTCTTCATTATAACAACCTCGATAGTCTGCTTTTATATACTACAGCTTGGGATTCTCTTCATGATCGTAAAATAGACAAAAGATTGGGTGCATGATATTCACAAAATATGAAAACTACTCGTAATTGGTAAAATGGCTCTGGTTTTTATTACTATTCACCACAAGTGATATCCTCAAGCGCCAAGTAACTTAGTGAAAATAACGGCAAATGTAAATAAAAATATAAAAGAACACAACTATATTTTATAATGAAGAAGATACTTACTTCTCGTTAAAGATTATTGCTCTTCAAAGTCTTAATTTTAACCCATCCGCCAAATTCTTAACATTAATCCTAACTATAATATTATTTCGTATAATAATATGAGGATCGCCACGACTTGTATAACAACCATCCAGGGAAGAAGACAACCTATGCCTGGCCCTGTTCTATAGATTATAAATTAAACTTATCAACATAAACCGTCTCTATGAGCGGTGGCTGCCACCCCTATTTACCTCAGTTGGTTACGTCTATGGATTACAACCTCATCCTCACACACGCCAATAAATCGATCACTCAGAATGACACCAAGTCAATTTAGGCTAGTTCAATTATATTTTTTGGTATTTATATTTTCTGTATAATATTCATTTTCATTTTCAGCCTAAACTACAGTCAATAATAGAGTCAATTACAGTAAAAAATCCTTTATTCATCATTCGTTTATGAGAGACCGTTGCGATGGCAGTTCAAAATGTGAGACTAAGTTTCTTTTTACGCTGAATATTTCAACCCCGGAGAGTGGTCAACGATTCCGTTCGTTGACTTTCACGATTGCTCCTTCGTCGGCCGAGGGACTAATAAGCGGGCTAAGTTGTTTGCGCTGCAAGAGGCCGCGAGGCGATTCCGAGCGTGGCGGGAGGAGAAGAAGGGTGGGAGATGGGCGAAGATGAAACCTCAGCAGTGACTGCATCAGGGGTTGTCGTGATTCAGTGTCCTCGACGTGCACCGCACTCAGGGTCGTTGGCGGGGTTCATCCGAGGTTCAAGGAATCGAAAGTTATTGGCATGAGGTCCCTCCCGACGTAAGTAATAAGGTGCATACCACGAAACCCCTCAAATGCATCAATACCACGTTAGTAGACAGTAGCTTATTATACTGTCTTTTCCCCGAATTTTTCATTCCACTTCTCGAAGGCAAAATTTGGTCAGTCCCATAGTGTTATGTATTAGAGCAAAGTATAATTATCGCTCATTTCTTGGTCCTCTTAGAGTTCCAAGGTATTCTACGTTTAAAGTTTTAAAAGTGTTGTCAATTGCAGTAACATGGATTTAGTTTTGTCATAAGTTGTCTCTAATTTCGAGTTTAAATTTGTTAGGGCGCTTTAATGAATTACTTTGATTTGATTTGTACGTTAAAAAATTATTTCTTAAAAAAGAAAAATAAAAACGAAAACAGGAAGGAGGTAAAGAATCTTTACATAAGGCGTGGAAGCATACGATCCTCGCAACTTTTCTTTGGATTCTTCCAATGCAAATGCTTGATTAGGCGCCTAAGTAGTCATGTCCATCTGCTCAAAGATTGCACTGAATATGGCGAAGACCTCATATCAAAATCCTAAATATGATATTATAATACTGTACTTCTAATGGCAATGGTTTATTACGCATTAAGTTTAAAGTTCATTTGCTGTCAAGCTTCTTTTGCCCCTTACACTTCCTGATGAGAAGGTGTGAGTGCATGAGAGTCAACGGGGGAGGTGTATGTAAACACCGCGGACACCTCGTGACTCTTTCCCCCCTCTAGGTGGAGTAGGCGCCGAGTGTGCCAGGGAATTCGAAAGCTCAGACTGCGAGGTCTCGCCGGCGACAAAATGTATATTAGACGGTGGTGGCAGCTAGCGGGGTGAATTGAGTCAGTTTTAAGGAGCACGAAGTTAAAGGGAAACAGGTTGCTAAAACTTGGATGTAGAAAATGCCTGAAGGTATATTTGTTTCTTAGGTCCTTGTTTATCTATTTTATGGCTGTGCATGCATGCAATGCATCACAATTTTTTCCTTTATTTCGGTCGGAATCAACAAACCCACTAATCTTCAATGGAATTAATATCCAACATAATTTAAATGTTTGCCGGCAGAACCCTTGGTAAAGACTTTGCATTTTTGATTGCATTGCATTTGAGCATAAGTGTACATCATGACTTCTGGTAAATTAGCAGTGTTAATGATATCTCAATTTTTGCCACCTAGTAATTTAGAATGGAGTGGTATACAAGAATGAACCGAAATCTCAATAATATCTTGCTGGTAAATGACTTGAAGCCTGACGTTTTCGCTTCGCTGGTAACTGGGGTGTACTGAATTTGTTCGCCAAATCTCACACTGAAAGATCAGGGGCCCATAGCAATATTGGAAAGCGAATTGGAATTTTTAACTCTCCTGGAAATTGGAATATATTTATGTTTTGCCCCCGCATATTGATCGCAGCAACAAACCTTACATCGGTGCATTTGTTAAATTATGGTTCCATTTATCTCCTTCATTTTGGAGCCTGAATATTAGTTTATTCCCCTAATTCACCCCTCTACAACCTATCCATTCATCCTATTTGATGTTTTCATCCTTCTCTACAATAAGATCCACCTAATATTAATCAGAAAATGTTTTCTGTAAAGCCTCTGCGAGGCAATGTAAACAAAACTACAAATTTGGATAATCCGCTGCTAAATTATGTATTTTGATAGACATACTCGAATCCCATACATAATATGATCACTCACCATAGTATGTACGTATGAGTCAAATTAGAATCAAATGACCCTAATGTGTTATAAATAGATATTTTAAACTTCCTGAGAGTGAATGGCGCAGGTAAATAGACCGTTGTGAGCTATGTTAGACGTGAATGTATGCCATTCTTTTCGTTCCGCTTCCGTCCCTGCCTTTACGATTATTTATTCTCGCGAGTAGGCGTCGCTATGATGAGAGTAAATAGATTCTTGGCGTCCGAAATAATTTCAACAGATGGTCGCTGACCATATGACCGCTTGCGGTCTCATGCACCGAGAGATTCGGCCGCCTCATACACATCGCCCACTGCACATCGTCTCAAGTACATATAATATCCATGGAACATTTTCGCTGATCGAATAGGTACTCTCCGCGAGTATTATTGGATGGCCGTGACATTTAAAATTACGAAAAGGTGAGATCGCGCCCGTATAGGCGGGAACATTTCCACGCGCTCCTGCCACTAAAAATGAACACATACATCACAAAAACGTTTGACCCGATTTCGCATCAAATAGACTTCCATAGTGATCTCATAAACGTTTAGATGCGAGACGCAAGTCAAGAAGATCGTGCAGAGTTCTTAGTAATTATTTTCCACTTCATGTAATGATTTCTATCGACCAAGAATAATACGCCGATTTTTTTTTCAGGGATATCAATATCAAAAAGTGAAGAAGTACTTCTTTGCTCTACTAGTAGTTTCAACCTCCTCAGAAGTTATTATTTACTTGCTGAATTTAATGCATTTTAAAGATATATCTACCGAACCGAGCTATCTATACCCTGCATCTAATTTATTAACTTCTAACTTAGTGATTAGATATCTCAGAAGTAATGTTATGAAATTATTAGAGAAAATATTAAATAACGTGCAGGAGGTTCTAGTGGTTGCTATTTTGTCGGAATGTGTTTGAGAAACTAGATATCTCATTACAGGCAACGCTGTTTTCAAACCATGAGTCCTTCATCGTTGAAAAACATAAGGTTGGCTTGTTTAAAATGAAAAAAAGTACAATGAGCTGAATGTGATATACGAAGTTTCCCTAAAACGTCAACCATGTAAACCTTTTAATCCGAAATTATTTCAAAATAAATATGAGTAAAGAGCAGAAAAAGTTCTATCCAACCAGTCCTAAAATTGTGGGGTCCTATCTTAAAGGAGTAGGTACCCATTGTGGATTAACGGAAAAGCAATTGACGTGAATAGGGTACCTCAAATCTAATTAAATTAAGTTATGATGGTTCTACTCAAGAATGAAACATGAAGGAACTCCAGCATATATATTTGTTCTACATTCCGAGTGTGAGATTCTCGGTATTTATCGAGAAGGCAGATTAGATCTGGAAGACAATCAAGACGAGAAAGAGATTTGAGGAGGTGAGTGCCGATAATAAATTTAAGAGAGATTCAAATGTTTTAGGATAAATATACAATTATTATTACGATTCGTAATAGAATCAGTCTAAATAAAATTTACTTCTAAGGTTGAAAGGGTAAAAAAAACTACGAAAACTGCATTTTATTCAGCGTGCTTGGGGGCTCCGGGGGTCACCATTAACTCAGTAACACTGAATGAAATCAACATGTGTGCGTCATAAACTAAAGGAATTAATGCATGTAATAGCTTCATGCGTTATATTTTAGAACCTCTCCCTACAGAAATTACACTTTTCGATGGTCCGCTAAATAGTTATTTCTTAAGACTCGGGAATAATCAGTAGCGACCCATATGGGTTACGGTAATATTCGAGATGAGATATTTGTATGTGATTTGGAAAATAGGCCAATTTTGTTGTTACAAAGTGTAATAATCATTTTCGGTAATGGGAATTATTTTAAATGCTTTCCACATTCATGCCTCGGTTTGATCCTCACGAGCCTGACAACTACATAACGCAACGTCGCGGGGCAGCCAACCCGGAAGGCATTCAGCCCGCGCGTGCCTCCGCCTCCTCGGAGACAGATTCTTGCCCCGCGTGAATGTCCGATTCCAGCAAACGCTCTCGAAACTCGCAACACCTGTAAACGGGAGACTTGCGCCTTAGGGGAAAGAACTAAGCCTTGTTTACATTAAACGTTAATCACATTGTCGCGCTGTTGGTTTTCCGTGACCACATCTGCTGCCCAACGCTACTGATAAGATAGAGGCGAGCGAACAGACTGCTCTAGACGTGATCCGGGATGGAAACGTGGCCACTGTTTAACCGGAGCAAACTGGAGCGGTAGGTTATGAAATGTGTTAGAAGTCCTGGCGTCATTCCCTCGAGGGAAATATTTAAATTAATTATCCTTGCTGTGCTTGATATAGCGCTGGTTGCTATGAGGCGAAAAGATTTTAAACTTGTGGATAAAAGCTGGTGTTTTACCTTTGTCTCTGTCATTATACACGTGAAATTTATTAGAGCTGATGAATGCAGGGGGAACATGAGCTGCACCAGTGTTGGCCTCCCAAATTGAGTAACTAGATTCAAATCCTGACGGTAGCGTAGATTTCGGAGTTCAGATCCTTAATTGGATGCTGTAAGGGGTCACTTCAGAACTGAACAGTATGGATTTCAGTGTGAACTTTTGTTACTATTAAATACCGATTAAAATTTGTTTCCCCTCTGTGCTTAAGCTGACGAGCAAGGCCGAATTATCAGCCTCTAAGTCATAAACGACTTCGTAATAACTTACTAGAGTAGGCTAACTTCAACGCCGAATTACTATCCTGCCTTAAGTATATCTAGATGCCACTGAAGAGGGAGTTCAGAAAACTATATATCTTATAATGACTTTTTGAAGGTGTTGTGAACCTTCACATCTCTTCGTAGATGCATATTTCAAATAACGTTTTTTATCAATCTGGGGTAGGGGCTGCAACCCCCACAAACTGGTTAATCCAGCACCTCCACCCTCATTCCCTACTCTACGTAGTGCAAATGGCCTCGGCTATTGGTTATTCCTCCAAATACCGATGCTGTATTCGCTGAAAGTATTCTAGGGCGACTTGTACTCGCGATGTATGACGATTTTGATGATCTAAGTCATAATGATACATTGTTGTGAAACAATGAAAGATAAAATATCATAGTCCCATTCTTGACATCAAAGTACCCCGTAAAAATTTGATAAAACTATTGTAAGATAAAATAAACGTTTCATTACAGGCAGCTTATAGTGTTCTATTGTTGTGCTTGAAATGCAATTCGTACTATTTTAGATGTGTCTCGAAAGAACTTTCATATTGGTTAATCCAAGCGTACTACGTCAAAAGGCTATATTAAAGATACGTTTTGCAGACTGATGTGGTGACAAAAAATTTTCATAATATAATGGGTCACCGATTCTATGAATACCGATTATTAGGAACGATTCTATTTTCGACGCCGCTTTTTCAAGAGGCTGGCGCGTCCGTCGGTCTGTTCATTGGTCGAAGGATTCAGTCTTGTCTCGAACTTCGATGGCGTCTGAGAGAGGTGACGTTCGTCTCTAGAGAAACCTCTGTCACACCACCGCTATTTGTTAATAGGATCCCAAAGGTAACCAAGTCACGTGGCGTCCTAAGTCCACTGAGTCTCAAAAAAGGAGTCCTTGGTTGATTTTCTTTCCCTAAAGAATCACTTTTACGCCGTTTTTTGACGAATGAATATCAGTAAAATAATTCATGGTCGTGTCTCTTGTAACGAGGGGCATAAGACGAAATATTTCTCATTTCATCACTTGCTTATTTAATACTATAAGTCCTTTACAGTAGAACAAGTATGCCGTTCCTCTAAATTTATAGGTATATTTTGCTAGTGGTAGTCCAAGCCATCAGTATCATCTATTGTCTCCAGATCTTGACCGCTTCAATTAATACATACCCTCGGATGTTTTCTCTAATAATCTACATTTTCAACGTCGGTTCTGGAGAGTTTTAACCTCGGAAAATTGCAAATTCACGGGCGTCTTCTCGTACAATTTTATGTTATGACAAGGGCAGTTACAGTAACAACTTTAATGAAGGATGTAGCGGGGAAGCGGATTCAAGTGTTCACTCCTCCACTTCTCGAAACGCCTGGGTCATTGGTGTACCACCTCTAAAGTGTGACCCGTCGGCTTATTAATGTGACCCTTTCCGAAAAAATTTATAGCTACACAATCAATTAAAATTGAGATGGTGTTGGAAATGCCTTCTCCTAGTAGCAAGGTTTATTATACAAAATTGCAAATATTTCTCAGAAACTTGTTTTAATATTTTATCTGTTCGGAAAGTGCCGAAATTTTTGTACGACCAAAATTTAACGCATTGCTTAGTTTCTACCCGTGGATTAAAGTTAGAATCTTCAAAAATATAAACTTTCTCTGCGTTGAAATAATCTAAAATACTCAAAACACACTTGTTAAGTCTCTTTACGACGTATAACCTGGCGGGAATTGCACAGCAATGTAAGACGACGGTATTTCATTACTTAAACATTGTCTTTCAAATAATTCTTGGTAGAAATATATTTCTTCCGCCATGACCCCAGTACGACGACCCGTAAATTTCGCGCCCCATGTCACGTTGCGTTGACACGACAGGCGTCGAGCGCGACAAGCAGATTTTCCCGTTGCAAAATCGGGCAGAGAGATGAGTCGCCAGCCGACCAATTTTGGCTGAGTCCGCTGAATACTTCATCGTGCATTGGACTTGCTCAATTTTATAAATATATATGTATAATTCGCCTAGACTATTGCGTCAGCAATTGAAAATAAAACTTGTCATCCTTTCAGCGAGCTGCTTCCGATAATGCATGTCTCCTATCATTTCATCAGTTGTAATTGCAAAATTAACAATGATGTATTTTAATATGTTGAAATACCAATAAAGGACGCTTTCTGCAGCATTTTTATAGTTCCGCATCAACGAGGAACAAGTTAAAATACCATGTATAATCATCAATCGCTATAGCCATTAGTCAGAAATGAAAAAGTGATGTGGCATTAGCTCCGCATTAATATTATGGTATTCATTAATATTTTTAATATTGATAACATATCGTATTCCTGAGGAAACTGTTAACCCTTGCTCACCACAACTTAACTTGACTCAACTTGGCGTAACTTCGGTTTTGAAAACTTATACGTAGCGTCAGTTGCTTTGCAACAATTTCAGATGGAGGGATTTGACTTAGGATAATCATTAGTTGAACTCACATTCACTATGTTATTATCAGTGGAAAGAAAAATACTAATTCTTTACATTCGATTTCACAATTATTGCGCTGTTTGTTGTGTGATAAAAATAATATGCCATCAATGGGTATAGTTCATAATAATTTAAGTTGCGTCAAGCTAATTAAATTACGTCAAATTAAAGTAATGGCTTAAGAAAGTGAACGTGTTTGCTCTTGAAATTACCACATAAGTTCCCGCTTCCAACTCATACTTAGTATTTACCTACTTTGCTTTAAGTACACATTCAATTCATCTGGATTTTAAGTAGCAAGTTAGAGATGTGATGTTGATTGGCGTCAGAGAGCATCCCGGATCCCCGGAAAACTTCGTATGATCACACTTCTCGCACCTCGATATTGATCTGAGAACCGTGGCAGATTTCCCATTGTACGTCGAAAAACAGTCAAAATTAGTGATTCGCTAGATGAGCAAAGGAAGTAGCAATAATGCATGCAGTCTTTAGATATTCAGTCAGTTGATATTAACATGTATAATATCTTTGGCGGGAAGCCGGATAATGAGCGTAAAAAAGAAACACCGATGTCTTGGAAATGTAAGTGGCCCAGTGGCGTTACTAGGAATATGCTTTGGGGGTTGAGGGGGATGGGATGGCCTAGGGTGGCGACCCCTCCCTCCCACGCAAAATATGGTAAAATTAAAAAAAAAATGACATGTCTGGAAATACATTTTACATCGTTTTGGCATTAAAAATTGAACTTTACGTAGATGCGGTTATTATATGTCGAAACTAGACAATAGTATTAAATAATTTTTTTATCTCTCGGAGGCTCTGGGGGGGGGATCCCCTCCCCCCCCCTATCCCCTCATCCCCCCCATAGCCACGCTACTGAAGTGGACTATCATCATGAAAAACCTGGCCCGTCTGAAGTCAGGGGCGGCGCGGACTTTCCAAAGGGAGGATTTCCTCGAATGAATTCATTCCTTTCGACGTCCGCTTCCGGCTAATTCCGATGTGATGTGGATTGGCGTCAAAGAGCTTCCCGGATTCCTGGAAAACTTCGCATAATCACACTTCATGCACCTCGACATTGGGTCTGAGAACCGCGAAAGATTTCCCATTATGCGTCGAAAAACAGTCAAATTTTGTGATTCGCTAGATAAACAAAGGCAGTAGCAATGATACATGCAGTCTTTAGATATTCAGTCAGTTGATATTAACATGTATAATAATATTCTTTGAAAGGCAATTTCCTCATATATCGCTCCAAATTATTATTCCACGTCCTGGTGTACTTAAACCCAATATGTTCGCAATAACGCATTAATTCCCTGTGCATATTGGGTTAACAAATAACCTAAGGCTACTTATCGATGGGCGGCCAATACTCCGTAAATAGTATTCGCTTGCTTAATCACTGAGGAAAATACAGTTGATTCCGCTGCTAAGCGCAATTCAATAAAAGCTGTAAAGCACCTCCGTCGGCTAATCGCGCCTTCCGTTGCATGTTGAGAAATCCACATGCACATGGCCGACACTGCCGGGGCCAATCGGCAACCCGCGCAATCCGCCGGTAAGTACTTTTGTTCGTCCGCGTCAAATCCCAGAAAATGGACCGAGCTGTGTGAATCGTAACGGAGTTCGACCGCGAGCGAATATAACAGGTTTCCTCGTGTCCGCGTTCCCGCAAAGCCCGACTGGGACTTACCTCTTTATTTTATGCGCTCGGCCGATATTTTTTTCCCTCCTCTCCGGATCAGCTGTGCACACTCTCGTGCACTGGGTGAACCTCTCTCTCGTCGGCCTGTTGGGGCACACGCCCGGCTGCTGACAGTTTCTAGAAGCCGTCTCTTAATCGTGGACCACGGGAAAGGGACAAGGGGGAAGGAGGATGGGGTTAGCAATGGGTGCAACACTTGCGTAAAGTGCCTTGCTTGATGCGCCCTCGAAAAACACGACTCGCACTCTGCCGAGTGTTGTTGAGTACTGATTCAGGAGAGGCGCGAGTTAAAAGGCCTCCTCGCTCTCCTCCCACTACCTCCCCTCCCTCACGAACCTCCCTCAACTTCCCCTCCGCTCACTTCGGGTTTCTCTCTAGCCGATTATATGCCTCCTCCACTCCTCGCGACAACGTTGCCATGTCAACACGGCTAGAGTCCTCTCGTTGATGGCTCAGGGTAGGGGGTTGCTAGGGAAAAAAAACATCCTAGCCTGCGGACGGGAGCCAAAGAGTTCTGGCATTTAGACGGGGAGGGGGATGACAAAAGCCCCGCCTCCCCCATGCCCTCCTCGCGGGCGGCAACGGTGGTGGGATCGCCGAGGGGCGTGGGTCTTCCTCAGGGTGTTTCCATCCTCACCCTGACGCAAGTGCAAGGACATTGGGTGCATCAGGGGTTCGCTTCAATCATCCGGAGCCGAGGTACTCGCTCGAGCTTAACGGTGACCTCTTCTACCTTTCAAAATCCCGGTGGCCATGCTTATGGTCACGCTTCCACAGTTTTTACGGTCGTGTTATGAAAATGGTGTGGCTATTAGACAAAAGCGACAAAAGTCTATTTTAGAGTAGAAATGTTTGCCTGGAATGGGCCCGTAGGCCTATTAATATTCACTTTGCAGTCTACGGTAATCTGTCAAAATATTCCTTCATCCCTGACTCCTTTGAGTGAGAAATTTTGTGGGCAATCTTCTTTCAGCGTTTCTTATTCATATACCGTTAATTTAAATGAAATTTATGATTGTTCGCTTTAAATAGCCAAAAACCTCAAAAAAACGAGCGTATTCACCGAAGACACGATTTCTCTAAGTACTGGTAGTATCAACATTTTTCCGCAGATTATTTCAAATTATGTAGTTTATCTATTAAATATCGCAATCTTTTCTAACGTACTTTTTCAAGAGACGTACGGCAAGATTTTGTGTAAAACTCAAGGTATTTGATCGGCATTGGAGCTCAAAACATCTTACGTGTCGAATTGGAATGTGTTTTACACAAGTAATCGACTTTTCTGTCTAGTACTTTCATTACTAAATCTTATTTTTCATGCAGTCGTATCTTCCTCAACACCATGGTTATTACAGTATCTTATATGGATATATTTCAATAGTGGTTGTGCTACTATTACCTCAATGTGACCCATTAAGTATTTATATACCGTTTATTTAAATTGGAAATAAAAGAATAAAACATTGTAAGGTTCACTTGTGTATTAGTGAACCTTGCAAAGTTTTATTCTTTTATTTCCAATATGGAGAGGTTTCACAGAGTCAAGCCTGAAGTTATCAGTTATGGTTACTTAAATGATTATTCAGTTTTATTTTGCCGACAATTTAGATGCACGGAGCATTGAGATGATTAAATTTTGATACGTTTTGAGTTTCCATATCTGTGCACTGTGCGGACCAACTCATTTTTCCTCTGCAACCTATCACTAACTTTAAAATTGCCTTGTGTAAATTGATTCATCCATCTAATTTTATTCCCCGTTTCCGTAACAATTTTCTCTAAAACGACGCTATTCGACAATGAGAGACATATAAAAGAACCTACATATAAACATATGTTTTCGTGAACGCAATATTTATCCTAAGCACACACTTCTCAAAAGAATGAGGAGTTTTCAAACTTCCCCTTCAAGGGAGAGTTAACCTCTCACCCTCCTAAATTTCATAGCGTGACTGATCGTGAATCAAACTAACTTACTTTTTGGTAGAATTTGCTAGTTATTTATTTACATGGTCATTAATAAAGAGGTTGCACTCTGTAGAGTCGGGCAAGATTTTCATATCATGTATCATTTTTTCATTTTTAGTGGTATTCATTTTCGACTCAACTCTTTGTCGAGGTTTGCTGGGTCGGATGTCTGCTTCATTCCATCTCTATTCTTCCCCGTATACTCATGTTGCGGTCGTCCCATCGCTTCCATCCCTCCGCCTTTATAGCCCGTCATTTCCGCTTTAGATCGTAGAATTTTATATACCTCTAATTTTCCGGATAATTGTCTTCTATACCTCTCCCTTATATCGGTTTCCTTTTGCGCTTCTTTCCTGCGTGCATCCTCCACTCTTTCCTTTTCGAAGATTTATAGAAAAGCGTCGGTATCCACATTTTAACACATGTCTCCATGAACGTAATATTCTGCGTAAGTATTCAGTTCTCAAAAGAATGAAGAGTTTTCAAGTTGCCTTTCAAGGCTAAACCAACGTTTAACCCTCCAGCATTTAAAAAAATCTCTTTTTTATGTTGAGGTTTGTTGTATCTTTGAGCCATTCATGGAATTAGGTTCTGAAATTTCAAGTCCCTTCTTAGTAATGCCCGTAAAAAGACAAAACTAGTTCTATGGTAACACTCTCAAGTTTATGTCAAGAAGTAAATCTGGCAGTAGCGGGCCCTTTAATTTTTCTATATTTTCGATTAATGCAATAATAGTCGGGGTGGAGTTCCTTGGCGGCGCAGGATAGACTAGAATCGAAGAAAGCTGGCCAAAACCTCAAAAACGATTTTTTTGAGCTAGGAAGTTGAAAATTCGCATACATATTCTCAAATAAATTTAGCATAATTTTCGTGAATACTTATTTCCTGATATTTTAGGTTAACAATATATTTGAGGTCAAAGTTGAACAAATTCAGCGAAAAACGACCACCCTCAATTTTTTCTGAAAATAGCCAAATTTATCCTCGTGAATGGTTTCATGAATAGTGTTATTGACAAAAACGTTATACCATCTTGATTAACACTTAGTTTTCTTCCATTTGGAGTGTTTTTAAAGATTTTGTTTCATCATTAACCTTATAGATATAACAAAATGACGGAGCCAGTTTTCAGCCAATTGTTTTACATAAACCTAGAGAAAAATTGATACTTACGCCGACTTCCACCAAGTGTCCTGTACCACGTCATTCTAGGAAGCTTCTACATTGTGAATCAAAAGTAAAGTCCTGCACCAACTTGCAACCCCGAATTTTACATCGTTTTTTCGAGCGTGCGGTCGACTCCAGTTCCGGCCGGCGGCGGCGGAGAGTACGGTGACGCGGCAAGCGTGGGGATCCGATATGGCCACATTCACTTTTTTTTCTGGATCATAGTTATAATAGTGATAGGAAATAATCACCAGAAAGGAAAATTGTTAAATATTCCTACAAATGACTCTTATTATGCAATTGCTGGGCACTGCAAGAGGTACACTGAAAGGCTTCTATCTTTGAGTGCATTCCATATATTACTACGGAGAATGGACTTACATCGTGCAAAATCCGTCCATTATCCATGGACTCCACCACCCAGCCTCCCGTATTTAAAGGTGTTACCGACTAGGTTCACGCGAGTGGTTATTTGCGGATTTTGTCGCAGGCATGTCTGATGAGGCTAGTCGAAAGCACTTAATGAAATCATGAATGGATTTTTTATTGAAATACGTGAGGAAGTGGAATGAATTTTCAAGAGTGAACTATAGATTCCTTAAATGTGATGGGAAATGGCTTAAGAGTACATATTTCTTATCCAGTAAGTGTATATCCTTGATTTTAAGATACTCATATTATGCAAACGCTGGCACTACAAGAGGTACACTAAAAGACTTCTATCTTTGAGTGCATTCCATATGGTTCCATTTATTACTACGGAGAATGGACTCAAAATATCTCTCTTAAATTATCGTTTCTGTCGGTCCTGGAGATATAGTGGGCCTCTAATATTATGCTCACCGTGTCGCTCTTAAAGATAACCATTCTCAATTGTTTAAACAATCTAAGCCTAGCGCACGTCCCGCGCGCGACTCGACCGACGCGATGGCGCGCTGGGTCGGAAGACGGTCGGCCGCCGCGGCTGCCGGAAAGGTTTTTGGCGTCGACGTCGACTTCTGACTGCTACGTATACAGCAAGCTGACTCTTCGGGGCCAAGGTATTAGAAAGACTTATTGACTTTAACAACGATATTATTGCATGGGTTTCATGATAGCGCCTCCTGTCGGCAGATTTCGGAACTCACTGGCCTCGACAGCACTGTAACCGAAACTACTCGACTCGACGTTCGTAATATTACTCGAAACACTCGAGTCGAGTACTAACTACTCGACTCATCTCAAATTTTCGAGTACTCGCACATCCCTACTTAAAATGATGTTTGTATTGAAAAATCAGGTCGCTAGTAGCATTCAACCTTCAATATATTTCAATATTTGTCTCGCACTGCTCCATATCAATGCGGATATGTCGTGAATTCCAAGTATTAGGTATAGTAGGTTGTATTTACCAGCTAATTTGTATCATTAGACCGTTGTTGTAATCAATATACTTATGACTAAGCAAAGCATGTATTCTCCAGGTTACTACCTCACCAGTTAGATAAACTAATCCTCGAATCACCGCGGTCCATCCCCCTTTTTACATTTATTTGTCTTTTATAGTGCGCAATATGGCCTATTACCTTTCTTTCAATCCATTAACCAAATATTTTTCTTCTTTCCCTCAATGAGTCTTACGATATGCAGGCTAATTCTTACTGGTATTTTCAGAAATCAACAGAGCAATGAAGAGAAATCGGGCCGAGGGAGTTGATCCTATTTTTGGGTAACTTCTTAATTATGTAATACGCGGCAGTGTCGTCATAATTTATAACCTCTTATTCGATTGCTCACGGTGTAAGGGAAGCCATACAGGTTCCCGACGGGCACATATTCGGCGAAGCCATAGAGGGCATTTCATTTATACGGGTGACATATTAGTGTGCATGAAGGGCTTACTTGGAATATTTAGACATCAATACGATTCCGCAATAGAAACGGTACATTCATACATACCTGTATTTGCTATTTTATACCAATTTCGGATCAGAAGAACAACTGGCAATCGTGGTAATGCACTATCATATTTTTGGAATTTTAAGTTAAGCTTGGAATCTCAAAGCATATCAGATGCATTCTAAGGTGATAGTTAGTTTTACAAATCTATAGTAAAATTATTGGTCCAATTTCCTACTTTTCAATGGCATTTGAAGTTTTAATGCTTGTCAAGAGCTTTGTATTAATTGCTGAATACTGGCTTGTGTTTAGGATACCTATTTACTGTGGAAGTTTAATGATGTATAGTAAAATAATAGTGGTATAAAGTAGTAGTATAAAGTATAAATAATGGGATATTTATTATTAATGGGAATATTTCTTTATGTTTTAAGGTTATTTCTGCCTATTCGACATATACTTTCATTTAAATAATCACTTTACAGTTTTAGCCTAAAGAATCACAAAAAAAGGAAATTTGTAGCCATTAAGTTATCATAATTGGCTTAGTCATCTATATTTTTTATTAGTTTTGAGTTCGTACGCTTAATTTCGTACCCGATGGTATTGTATTTTTGTTGTGCCTTAGCTCAACGCAGTGATTGTAATAATCGATTTAGTGTCATTATATGGTACTTTCTGTAATAATTTTGGCTGGGTACAAGCTACAGTTTATCGCTAAAAGACGTAAAGGGACAGCAAATTACGTTTCTAATTTAAACGGTAGTAATCTCATTAGATGTTTTAGCCTCTAGTTAGTTATTAGTCTAGTAAAAACGGTAGTCATCAGCTTCAATTTCGGTTATCAAGCAAAGGATAAAGCTGCACGAAGTAAATATCTCGTTTCATGGACGATGCGATGAGGTCAGTCAGAAGCAAAAGGAAAAACCTCCTTGGAGAGAAGGTCGATAAAGTCAGCCGCATTAGCCCTCTGCGAGCTGTCGGCGAGCCACTAACTCAAGGAGTTGATGAGGAAGTGGAAGGAGAATTGACATCGTGATAAGGGGCTAGGAGACAGTGCGGTGAGACTGGGGAGTCAGACACTTGGAAAAGGATTCCTGGGTCATTATAAGGTGGCAGTATACATTTTTTGTATCCTTAACTTGATTTTAAAAATCTGGTTCCTTCAAGAGAGTTATCAAAACATCGTTTCTATTCATGAAATCCATTATCTTGACAAGAAAATGTTTATCTGGCCGTCAATTGGAGTAGATACTTGTTCGGAGACGTAAAACCTTGTCATGTGAGGTAAGGTTTGTAGGGACTTATGATCATTGGAGATGGTAAGCATAAATGAAATATATGCTTGAATGTAACTGATTAGGTAAGGTGGTCGAAAAAAATTGGCCGGACTCGGTGGCAGCAGGGTGGCAGTGGCAGTTCTCGCCTACCAAACCGATGGATCGAGTCCCACCTGGGCATGTGTGTTTTTAAATGTGTGGTCCAAATATATTAAAATTATCGTAATTGGGGGCACCTGTGATTCTTACAGACATTTTATCATTATAGCATCTTCTGAGACGTATAAAAATATGGCTTATTCGACAAAAATATCTACATAAAGCCTTCTTATAATTCCAATTAGTCGGCAGGCTCCTTCGGTTGGAATTCCGATGACCCTTTCTGCATATTTTCACCGGAAAGCTTCCAAATCGTAATTTACAATAAAATGTGTGAAAAAAATCTTCGTTCGATAATCTTCTTTTGTCTAAGTTAACATCTTTTGATTTCGAAGCCTCTTTCTAGCATTTTGCCTATAATCTGCTGTACATTGTAAATTTATTTTAATGCTTAAATTTGTATTGGGTTCCCTTTATTTCCCTAGTTTTAGCTTCTTAGTTTATTAGCACACGTATTTTAAATCTATCAATGCCGCGCAATGATTTAATTTATGAATAGATAGATAGATACTTCAAGTTATTAGAATAACTTTAGATTAGAAGATATAATTTCCTCATTTCATTTAAGCTGAGTAGTGCCCTGATTTTGACTTACTTTCACTACAATCTAAATGTATTTTTTACCAGCCATTTACATTGGAACAATTGATTTCTCCATCACGGGGTGATGATGTCGTACGGTTTTGCTTTGGGGCACCCACATTAACCGCTTAAATTAATATTTTATATTTAATTTAGAGGCTTGAATTTTATATCAAAGGACGTAACATGTGTATTAGTGCTACGAATTACGTAATTCTGGCTTATATTACACCCTCGCTTACTAGGACCATTGAAAATCCTTAAGGAGATAGTGGACGGAAGTTTAAGGTCCATTTTCTTGGTACAAAGAGGCTCTCTTTTCTAGGGTTCTAGATTCCAAAGGCCATGGTAGTTCTCGTGGAGATGAAATGAGCGTTCGTCGAGGGGAGAGAAGTCACATGCGAAGTGGACGGTTTGGTGAGATAAAAAATGAGATTAAAACATATTAATAATTTAGAAAAGTGGACTTGGTGGCTCAGATCGATTAAGTGGCCGCGCGTGACAGTGACCGTTGATAATGTATGCTTGCTCTAAAAAAGAATGAATCTAAATAAATTGTTTCCGAAATAAATAAGACATAAAACATTCTGTCTCTACAAGCATTTTTTTGTTTCACAAAGAATTGGTGCATGCTCACTTAATCTTGAAATATTTAAAATTGAATCATACTTCGCCCGACTGATTGTGAGGGGAATGGGTAGAATTATAGAAGATGATAATGATTTCTTCTCTCGAATATTAGCGTATTGTCACTAGGTTTTAAAAATAAGGATGAATTTAAACTAAATTTTTGTGCGATTGCAAAAGTAAGAGAAGAAGCGAAATCAGTTTTTGAGCGTGCATAAGATCTTTTGTAGCCAATTTTATGTTTAATATTAAACTCATTCATTTTTGTTAGTCTTAAGACGTGAAATCAAACCGCATTATAAGAAATAAATTTATAATAGTTTGTTATGGATCCAAGCAATAAATAATTTTGTCAGCGGGAAAATGATGAAGCGAATGAAATGAAAAGAAATGCCTATGCATGCATCATAATTCACAATCGTATTTTATTCATATTAACCGTAATGTGCTAATTGTAAGTGAAAATGCATGTCTTTGGCTTTCAGACCTTTTAAATAAATGAAAACTCCTCCCAGAAGATGGAAGCCTAGTCGCAAAGCAGTTTTCGGAAGTTCCCACGTCAGTGTTCACTGTTACTAACCGGTGAATTCTTCGTCACTGAACCAATATTGATGGACATTTCTCCGAAGGGATAATTTGTACCTTTCCCGATAAAAATAATCCTCTCGCTTGATACGACATTTGTGTTATCATAGGTTGTAACACACGTTGATGGCTATGCCTTTATTGGTGCCTTACACCCCTAATAAATCAATAGAAATAATGAAACAAAGATGGGAGAATTTATTAACAGCTGAACAACTATATATATAATTTTTTTCATTTCCTCTCAGTTTCTAGGGAGGAGCATCATTTTTCACAGGTCTTCATTTAATTTATACATATTTGAAAGTCGAATAGTTCGTTCACTGTCGTTATTATTACACCTCTCCTGTTAATAAATAAAATACAAATTTCCAGCACGAACTGGGACGAATTCATGGTGCAAGAAAAAGACCTGTCTAGTTACTATATAGTGCTTATGTTTCTAGCTAATTTATGCCAAGGCTATACCGCGCCGTCAAGAAAAAAGGCGAGTAATGAAAGCCTTGCTGATCGCTTTGCCTTTGGTAATATGCATGTTAAGTATGATGAAAATAAGCTTCAATAATTGATCACAGTACTTATCAGTGTATTTCCTTAACTTCCGCTTCCTTTCCTTGAAATCCGAGTCGCTGTTTCCTACGGTATTATCTCAGAAGCACATAATCACTAATCCTTTGACGCCTTGATCCATGGGAGAAACAAATTTTGATACCATCGAAAGTTTGGCAATGGCAGATCAATCATAAGAATTTTATTATACAAGGTGGGATTATTGAATGCTTCATAAAAGTTCAATTAAATATTTAAAAAAAACTAACTGTCCGAAGAGTACGTCGCTGTGTAAACTTTGGGCTCACACTAAAAGATTCTTATGCTCTCCTTTTCCTTCCTGTTTATGCTCGGAATTTGTTTCTTTTAATTTTAGTTCTCTGTCGTATTCAGCTTATCGTAAAAGTCTCAGCTCCATTTTATCAAATATTTTGGTTCACGATGATTTTTTCGGTAAAAAATGATGCAGGAACGTAGACTTTAATGGCAAGGATTTTACGTGAATTCTGGCAAAATAGAAAGGCTACCAGTAAAGAAATGAAATGGCTTCATTTTTCGTTGATAAAAAGAGTCATAGCCGTCAAAGATCAATCTCATTTCCCTCAAAACTAACATTGTTGCAGTTGGAATCCTGCCAAACTAATGTCACATATTTTTCATGCGTTTAATATAATATCATAGAGTAAGTATATTCTCTTACTCTGTGGTAATACTATGTAAAGTAAATGTGTGTATAATTTTTAAAGTTTTGGAATGGATGTAAAGAATGTCCGTTTTCACTATTGTCTTGCTTTCAGTGAATATGAGAGCTAAAATGGTGAATTTAGTGTATAAGGAAGGATTAATATACATGCCGTTGTGGAAAAATATTACATGTATATTTAAGTGATGTTTTCAGCCTAAATTTAAGATATGAGTTTATTTATTTCGAATATTAAAAATATAATAAATAGTATTTATTCATTCTTAAATTGTAAGCCGTAATAAATCAATTATAAACGGCAAAGCATTTCACCAAGTATCAAGTGAGTGAGATAGATGGTTGCGTAAAGTTACGGACGTTAAATGTCAAGTAATCACAACTAATAATATCATAATCCCCCTTAACTCCCTTAGATGTGATATTAAAATCCATATTTCACAGAGAAATTTCCATGGCGTTATTGATAAGGTCTGATTTCTCAGCATGGCAGAGGTTATCCTGCAAAAGGTCGAAATAAAAACGAAACTGAGGAAAGGTTTAAAATAAAATCAAAGATAAATTATGGAGGTGCCTGCTGACGATTGTCGAATGAGATAGTACCCTTTTGCTGAGCCATTGAATGAGCGCTCTAATGTTCATGGGATGTGATCAAAGAATCTAAAATACCTTGAGATTACCTCTAGGGGAGTGAGCTCATTGAAAGAATTTGGTTATTTTTTATACCAAATTGAATGACAAAGACTTCTCCTTCTCTTCACTCAATGCATTTGATATTTTTCTACTTTTGAGCTACTTTTTCAAATACTGAGACAAGAAGTGTTTAAAGAAAAATTTCCCCCTTAAAAAATGCTGTTCTTTATTCTCTAATGCTTAAAAATCTTACGAAACAATTAAAATAAGGCAATTCCTTCGAAATTTCCAGTTTCACATTTTAAAAGTTATATTTTATTTTAATGGAAGAATTTATCCTCTTAATTCCTATTAATTGAATCCTTCATTCGTCAAAATGAATCATTTTCTTCCTTTGGCCACTTTAAAACATATTCCTACCGATTGAAGCTAACAATAACAGCTTTTGCCCGTCTCTTTTATAACATGCATATCATGTGATTATGTGTGCTGAGGAATAAGCAATGATGCAGGGATTAAGATATTTTAGATGAAAGATTTTGATTGGGCTGTTAAGTCAAGCACACTCTGAGTGCACTGATGTAAATCTTTCAAGTTTTTATGAATTTATTTTTTGGGTTTTAACGAAGATCTGAGCATACAATACAGTCAAAGGAAAGCATTTCATTCGTTTAGTTAGTATATAATTGTTTAATTCTCTATCAAAACATTTTTCCTTAAAAAATGTTTCTCATTTTCCGCCGTTTCTAAATATCTTCATAAATATTTCTTAGTTAAATTTGGTTTAATGCCCCTTCCTTTCTAGCTTCCTTAGATTTTCAGGTAACATCAGGGTAAGGTTATGTATTGAATGGTTAGCGTGTACTGGCAGTACGGAACCGTCTGTGTAATAAAAACAGTGCCGACTTAGCTATTTATCTTTGCCATTGGGTTCACTGCATTTTAGTTGGAAAGGCCAAGAGTCTCACTGTTGCGTACGATCAGAATTTCACTGTTTAGTATTAATGCTTTTTTTTAATTTTTCGGACATTTCGTATCCCATTACTCAACCAAAACCAATGTCAGGAATCAATTTAGATGGAAGTTGGCTCTCAAATGTTGACATTCCCTACTATGGTTCCTCATTCTCCGATTCTTACGTCAAGCGCTTCCTTGTGAGACCAATCTCCCGCTGATGACGCCTCGAGCTAAATGCATGGACGTGGGTAGCGGCCAGCATCTGGGTCTCGAATTTTGGCGAAAGTTGATGGGTATGGGATGGGTGGATAATACTGGTTTGTGGATCAACTCACTTTGAGAGCCGAATGGAAGTGTTTTATGCGTCACAATAAACGATTGTGAAACCTCTTATTGTTAGTAAATTCAAATATCGCAAGACCGAAAGTATCCATGTGATTGTTTGTTTCATATTTTTAACGATCATAGTGGGAATTTTAATTTCACGTCATAGCTGTTCAAAATCAATATTATATTTCAATACAAGTTACTCATATTTACTATTTTAATAACTTAATAATAATTATTTCTTTATACGAATCATAATATGAGTGTGCAATAGACTCAAAAAAATAAATCGCAAAACACCATAAAAAGTTGCTGTTTACCTGAATGGAAATCTGAGGCTTGGGTTCTGGGTTCTCACCCAGTATTACCGATATTAAAGTTAAAATAGTTTTCAAAATAGTATATTAGTTTATCGTAGATAGGTATCGGTCGTGATTTTAGTGCGATTTTGGCATGCATTTCAAAATAATTATTTTAGTTCAGGCAATTGAATTTCTTTAAATGTGGTGGCGGCGGTGTTAAGTCCTCGCCTGCGAAACAGGAGGTCGCGGGTTCGAGTCCCGTCTGGGTAAGTTACACCTCACCCATCCAGGGCATGGTTGTTTGTGTAAGTTAAAACTGTTAACGTGTTAATAATCCCGCTGTGAAAGGCCATATAGAGCTGTTTTCGGTGGTATGGAAATAAATAATTTATTGGATCTTAGCCCATTATCTATCGTTAATGTTGCTTCAGAAGCTTTTGGCTGGGTGTGTTGGCTCAGTAAATGCAAATGGAAAGCGAACGGAATTTATATTTAGGGATATTTATGAATGCTATTTATTTTAAAGTATTGCTTTTGTGTGTCAGCTCAAATATTTTTTTTCTTTTTCCCTACCATTCGGCTACATATCTCCTGTACTTAATGTTATTTACCCACAGTAGTAGCGATATAAAGAATTATTTTCTTTGGAGTCGGACGTGATATCTTACCTCTTAGTACATGGAGTGTAAAACGGGTATGAATTAAATCTTGGCGCTCAGCTTTTGTCTCCGAAAGATTCGCTTGAGCCCTTCGATAACCAGTAATAGCTTTTGCTCGCGTAAATTCGCGGGAAATATTGACACGACGCGCGGCACGTGTTCCTCATTCCATCTGCCGAATTTTTTAATGCCAACTAGGCGAAACGATTATGGCCGCCTTATCTCGGATGCAATTCGCGAGGCTCTCGAAATGTGTCACCAAGGAAGAATTCGCTCTCTCGTGGGTCGGAGAGTGGAGAGGAAGGACGTTGAGATTGCTGTAGAGAGTGCGATAGGAACGGAAGAAGATGAACATGGAGGGTTGAAAGATGCGGAGATTTATGTGAGGCTTCGCTGTCGTCATTTTTTTTCAAACCTCGGGAGCGTTGCTGGGCGGCATTCTGCGCTGACCTTCAGTCGCGGTCCAGCGGCCGTGACCCTTTCCCCGAAGACTCCACCTTTGTCCACTCCGGGTATGTCCACAGGACGGGCACATCTCCCCCCCCCCCCCGTCCCCTCCTCTGCTCTTATCACCCCTCTCACTTTTTCTACCCCCTACTCCCCGCCAACCCTATATAACACCCCTTTCCCCCCCTTGTCTTCCCCTCCTGTCTCTCTCTCCCGCTACCGACTCGTTACGAAGTGCATCATCTCGACAATTCTTCCATATGAACGTTTCTCAACGTATAATTCGATGCAGTTCGTCGCTTAAGCGTTGCGGAAACTCTTCGTTCTTTTAATCTCTCTCTCTCTTAGTGGTGACATTATGAAATTATTCGTTACGTCGGGATAGTGAATCGGCCGGGGAGGATGTGAAATCATTGAATTTCAGGATGACATTCCCATTACTTTGTAGTCTGTTGCTGAGGTGTCAAAGAGAATGTTATTAAGGTGTCCGATCGAATGCGATTACATCCATTTCTTGTCGCCTCGTGCCGAATCTTTTTTATTGCTGAACAAATATGTTATATAATTGTAAATTGAGCTTTCTTGAGGATGTATTATTAGAATCATCTCAATGGCGGAGAATTTCCATCTATCTATCAATTTTTTCTCGCCTCTTGCTCAACTTCAAAATGTGTAGGATATTCTCGGAATAGTGATGATCAAAAAAGATATTATATAGTTCTCTAACATCAAAAGTTAAATAAATTCAAAAGTCTCCTAAAAATTTATGTTAATGCTCGGGTCGAAGACATCTTTCGTCAAGATAGGATCATTTAAAAACTTATTTCAATATGAATATAGGGATTTATTCGTACATTTGTGTTGAATTCATATGCACAAATTCTTAATTTGTCCTATATTTATTTTCTAGTGAAGGCACTTTGAAGCGAGCATGTCTTGAGGTTTTGATTTTGATGGTATTATTGTATCATTTAACTCAACATTCTTATATTCTAGTAGCTTTACGATTATTTTCATCTCATTGTCATCTATGCAATGCCATTTATGCTTTTATTCCCAATATGCATGCCCCAGTGCCCAACCCTGGCCGTCGACGGAAGACCGAGCGGTAGAAGATGCATACATACTGGAGAAAGTGAAGCACCAGACAACCTCAGTCCCCTCTCGTCTCTCCGAAGCATCGAGCCTATCTCGGAATTCAAAAATGGGAACATACCTATCACTCCTCATGTTTTATTAATGCGATTAAAGTTACTGAAAGTGGACCAATGACCAGAGGTTTTCCAATCACGCTGTTAAATTTGTGAATTATTACTCCTAATATTTTTAGAGAATCGAAATAAATATTTTCCGAAGAACCTCTTCAAAACTTATTGCTCAACCAAAACCAATGTTCGGAATCAATTGTGATGGCAGTTGGCTCTCAAAGTAGTATAGTTACTCCTTGCCTCCAATGAGTTTTCGTATCTTTTTAGATGATGAAGAACAAGTTCCTCTTGGCAATCAAACGCCGTGTCAAGAAATGGAAACAGATCAATGAAATTAAACATCTTATTTTTATAATATTCCTCAGATTTAAAAAAATTACCGACCCAGATTGTAACTTATACGCTCATTATCTAAGAGTGTATAAGTTGAAATACGGATTGATAATATTTGTGAAGAAAATAGTAGAATATACTCGATTTTATTCATTTCATCGAAATCAAATCATACGAAATTACGCCATGCCGTTAAGCCAATGGCAAGAAACTGGGAAAGTTATTAGTAGGAAGACAATAGGGTGGTTTCCTATTATTTTTTTATTGCCTAAATCGAAAGATTATTACTCCTGGAGCACGTATTTCATGCATTTAGATTTTTAAATGACGATATATATTTTTCGCGATTAAATGAAAAGTGAAAATGTTCAAGCGCGCAAAAACGCGACGGGTAAGTATGAATACCGGGAAATCTCTCCGTGTGACGTATTTCTCGTTCTCGCTGCCGCCCTGTGAGGTGACCTTGAGGGAGGCTTGAGCGCTGATACGACGCAGGCTGCTAGCGGGTAGCTGAGTACCCTGCTATCTGGTAGCGCTTGGCTTAAATAAGGGTTATTAATACCTTATCAAACGAAGAAAACTTTACGACCTTAGCCAGTTTTAATAAGTGATTATTAACACATGTTTCCCTGAGCTCTGCGCCTCATAGATGCATTGGTAATCTCAGACGATGTATAACTCCTATCTACTGGTATAGAAACTAGGTCCCTGTGACGTCACGTGGAATGGCATCGCGTGGGCGCCAATCTGGCCGTTTTCAAATGAGGATAAAAATGGACCATTGCCATTCGTCTAAACTGGTATTTCTAAAACGAAATAATTTGTATATTATGAATACACTAATGGTGGGTAACGAATCGCAATCAATGCCTTTCGTTTTCTTTGATGAAGGAAACTACCCTATTCTAAGGTGTCCGATCGAATGCGATTAAATCCATTTCTTGTCTCCTCGTGCCTAATCTTTTTTTTGCTGAACAAATGGTGAAAATTTTGTGGGTACCTCCCGTAAAAGTTATCACCGTGGCTAGTACCGGTATACTTTAAAACTGTAAGGTTTGTTGTGGCTCGTCTTATAAAAATATTTATCTTTGGGACTGTTCTCTTTTTTTGTGGCAGCGTTAGAATAAATGGTAGTTCCGCTTGGACCACGAGGACACTTCGTGACAACGACTTCGGAAACTTTCTGGGCGTGACTAGTCAACATTTAAACGTTCTGCTTCATGGGTCCCCACAAGGGGAGTCAAATACCATCATGGAACTATGGACTTGTTTTAACATTCGTCTAATATCAGTTGAATTCAGTAGTTAGTGATGTGTGTTGAAGTTTTGGCCAATTAGTTGAAATGAAGCTCCGCAATACCACATCTCACGACATTACTTGTAAACTGATATTCGATAGGGAAGTTCAGGGCATACATTTTCCTCTATAGTCAGATGATTGACGTTTCAGAAGGAAGGGGTCGTGAAATTATAGAAGGGATTATACATATAATATATCGATGGCTAAGTTCTAACAACACGTTTCTCAAATATAGCAACTTTTCAGGAGTGCATAGGAAACGATTTATATTTTTAATTTTACTCAGAAATTAAAAACCAAAAATTCATAAAACTGAAATAGAAGCATACATTTGCAAACAAAGAGTTGTTTTTGCTTGAATTTTATTGTTTAAATGTCATTACACTTTGTTTGAGACACCTGTCTCAAACCGGCCAAAGTTTGAGATACTTGTTGTTAGAAGTTAGCCATCGATATAAGGAATTTACATAGGGAAGGGGCAGTGGATGTTATGTTATTTTTCTTCCTCGGCATAAATTGCTGTAGTTTACTAATGTAATTAAGAAGTGATTTTTTTATTTTGCAGCTTGAAAACTTAAAAGGCTTCCTTAGGAAATACTTCTGGCTATAGATAGCCATTCACAGGCTTATTTCACTCGCTATGCATATACCAAGGATAATGAGATGAGGTCCGGTATGTGGGCACTTTTACCCATAGGTAGATAATAAATTCTATGCTCTTTTATGGCTCTAAGAGTAATCTTTGGGTGTATTTTTTCGATTTTTATGACTGTATCCATTAAAAGTATAGTTTTCCGCTTGGATCACGTGGTCATACCGTGGCCATCACGGCTGAGGGCACATTTTGTGTGCAACAATGAGACGTTCTGCATTGACGCATTGAGTTGAGGACCTCCTCGGAATGCGCCAGACAGTATGGACTTCTCCACTGGATTAATCTTAACGCTGGCGTACGCCACAACCCCACCCACATTACTTCATCTCACTTAGCATCGAGCGCTATGGATCACATTGCTGCCAACGCCATCAATCAAGGCAGCGGACTGGCGGCGTGATGCGTGGAAACTTCCACATGACTCGCTTGCGTCTAAAATTATTCGTTGGTTCTCCGATGTCCATTTACAGAAACAATCAATATCAATACTTCCGTTAATTATTATCACTCCTTTGAGTTGCCCATTGCTGTTTTCATTCGTTTCTTTCGCATTATTAGTGGTCTAAGACTTAATTAAAGAGAGGGATTTCTGAACTGGAGTAACAAAAACTTCCTATCAAAAATTGACTTCATTCGTAGGATATCTCATGAAATATATATCGCCGAAGTAATAAACACGTGTTATCAATAGTATTTCGTTGTCAATTATGTCACAAGGAAGCGCTATAGCAGTCATAGATTGGGAAAAAGATCACCGAAGTTATTTTTTTATATCAGCGTCATAAATAGCTGTATTTTTCTCATATAATTAAATACATTCATCGTTATTATGCTGCACAAATCCTTATAAGGTCTTCTTCGGAAATATTTTTGGCCTTTAAGAGATATTTTTCACTCGCTATATTGTAAGTGCATTTATACGAGCGAGAAATTTCGCCGCGTTCAAAATTGCATTTTATCAAGGCATATGTGAAGTTTCAGAGGAAATAATGACGTTGACTATTCGTCATAAATCAGTCGTATACCTATTCCGTGAACTCGAAGCAATTACTCGGGGTAATAGTCTTGTTTTTTCCTGTGATAATTGCAGTACTTAAATAATCACTCGGGGGCAAAGAAGGTTTTTGGCACCTATATTTGCTTTAATTTTCCCCAGGTGGAGCAGTTCTCACCCCAGTTTCTACCAAAATGGAAAAATTAAAAAAATTACCTGGTTTATCTCTTCTTGTTGATTTTTTATTTGCAATTTGTGGGAAAAAGGAGCTGTAAAAAATCAAAATCTGTTGGTGGTAAAGGTCATTCTCTCGCAATCAGCAGGAATGATAGAAGGCATAACTAATTTTAAGGTGGAGCTCCACCCAGGGCATGTCTTTCGCCTTTTCCCCGTTTCCTCTCAAATCTTGTTTTGGTGTTGCCTTGGACCTAATTTGGGGTCAATTATTACTCAACTTATGTTGATTATACTATCATCTTTCGGTCCTTCTGCCATTTCTATTTTGAACATTTCTATTTTTTCTCTCCTTTATTTTCCATTAACAGGATTGTCCTGTTTCGAAGGATTTGAAAACAACTATTTAAATGAAGAATAACACGATGATGAAAGAGTTCTTTATATTTCGCAGTTATATCAAAATAAACTTTATTACGGGAAATTTTGTCGTTTCTATGCTATAAAACTACTCTTGAGCGTCTATTCCGACTGTTTGCGTCATTACATTTGACGGACTTACGTGACAGTGAAAATGAGGGACTACAATATGTCAGTAATTAGTAATGTTATTTATAAAATGTTAGTTATAATTCATGTGCGTAGTAGCTATGTGATATTTAAATACATTTTTTAATATTTATAACTATTCCTCGTAGCTGAATTAGGTTTAAAAAGGCTTTAAAAGCTTTGGGTATAAAAGGTTTTAAAAATGGCTTTATTATTTGTGGCTTATGTTTGGATAAAAAAATGCAAGGACCTGCCTGTAATTTTGGAAGCATACACGGGAAACCAAGCGTTTCACCAAGGGAATCTGGTCGATGAACTACCCTACTATGATTATGAAGACTTTTGGAAAATTTCTTTCACTCCCTTTTTCCCAGAAAACTTGAAATTACTGTGATATTATTTAAAATCGTAGGTTTAATGGTCACTTGTCCAAAGTGAGGGGGATAAACTTGAGAAAAAAACTCCAGTACATCTATATAAATCACCTTGTAAAGGAGAGCAATTACCCTTTGTTTCAAATAAGGACGAGGAGGACTACTTTGATTTGAACTTTATGTTAGTTTTAGCTTTTGTTTGAGAAGGGCGCGAACTTGTGACCGCGGGTACAGTGCCAAAAAACGGGTACTGTTTGTCTTCTCGTTGTATAAAAATGCTCTTAAAAAACTAATGCAACATTTCCGCCGATAACTATCAACACAAAATGAAATTAGCGGTATTTGATATGAATAGCTTTCAAATCGGACAGTATTCAAAACCCTAGGAGGTATTCGGGAGTTTAGTCTAAAGTGAACTCTTAAAATGAACCACCCCCAAATGAAGCCCATCGTAATGGACCACCCTCCATTAACCCCCAAAATTTCTCTCTAAGGCCCATTAGCCTACGTTTGGTATTCTCTATATATTAACGGATTTGATCTGGCAAAATCTCCGCGAGTTTGATATCGTCTGTTTTTTTATCTTAATCATATCCTAATAATAATGACATAGGTCATTGACTAATCGAAGTGAATGTTAATGCTAAAAGATTAGCGTACAGAAGAGCAGAATGGATAGATAATTCAATCTTAGGATTATGAATTTACGATGATGATGAAGATGAAGAAATGACTGAAGGCAATATAATGATCCTCAGAGCTCTCCACTAACTTTTCCAAATGTCAGGCAGGCTCTGTACTGTAATTACATAGTGCAGAGAGAAAACCTGCGAAGTACATGGGGTATCATGTATATAATATGACGGACTAATGCTTAATGTTGCCGTCATAAAATGCCACATCTTCAATGCTCATGTCAATCTACCAATTTATTTCCCTAAATTTCACTTGGATTATATATTACAATTTCCTTATTCCACGGAAAAATAATGTTAAAATGCGATTAAAATTCCAGACAGTGCATGGCTGCGCTAAACTATGAAATTACAGCTTCTTCGCAGATATTTTGCTGTAAGTTGGAAGAAAACTGTAATATTCCAGCTTAGTGTGTTCGGTCGAGGTTAGCAAGCTTCTCTGAAATAGTATTAGCCGCACAATGCGGTTTAATCTACCTGAAAGACCGACCAAAACCGAGGATGTTCTTCGCGGGTTGTGATGCGAGTATCGCGGACTAACTTAAAAATGGGAGATGCGGACGATGACTGCTATTCCTCATAATACTGCATTCATTACATCAATCTAAAGTTTCTAAAAATATGATTCGTTCCAATAGTTTTACCATTCATTTTTAAATTAGGTGATTATTAGTTATATTTTAAAAATGAAAATTTCCCCATAAATTGCAGAGAATTCTGATCTTCATTGAAACGCGTTTCTTCCTCTTTGTCGTTAGTTATCATTTTCATTTAGCCTTTATTCATTCCGATGTTCACCTGTATCTTCAGGTTTATGCATTATTTAGGATGCATAATCTGCCGTTCAATTATTGGTATAGGTAGTATCGTTTTATTTTCGGTTGCGAGATGAATTTGTGGACCGAGAGCATTACTTTCTATATCTGCACTTATTTCTTTATTTTTAACCGGTCCAATAAACTTTAGAAATACCAGTTTTTTTGAAGAAAATTATTCGGAGATAATGGACTCAACTATTGATTTCTCGATCAAATTATTCCATGCATCATTAATTTTCAATAGAGAAAAGTATTTATCTTAGTTATTTGTGTAAATTGTACCTATTGTTGCTTCACGTATTATGTGAATGAATTTAATTGATATTAAGCAACCATTATTTATTTTTATGGAATTTTTAAGGTATTCTTGCATTCTAGATCTCATGCATTGATATATTTTCCTATTGGCCTCACATTTTTGTTTATCAAACTAATTCCTCTTCGAATACACAATGCCCGAAAATCCAATATGTTATACGTGGCATCTCTCGATTTTGAATGCAGTAATTAAGAATGAAAGGAAAATTTATATTGCTCATGGGGCAACAAAATTTTGGTTTATTATTTATGGCATTTTCATATTTTGAGAAACTAAAATGAAATTGAAATTTTTGGCTTCAAAATGTCGTAATCTCCAAAGATAACGACTCCTCATATGTAACACGTGATGTTAATTAAGTCATAGTAAAGTCCGTGCCATCTGCTAATAAAACATTCAAAATTTTTGCCTAAAAGGTTTCCTTTCTGATGAAAAGCCTATCTCATTTTAATTTCTGAATTTGCTTGCAATTTATCCTATTTTTTCTCATGTTCTTATTTGCGTAATAAATTTTCAACAGCATGAGCAATTTTCAATAGCAGTTGGTTGCAACGTAGGAATCAAGATCGCTAGCGATTTCTTAATTGGAGTGAAATTGGTTCAAATACATTTTTTTGTTATGATTTATTACTGTACCGTTCTATTTGATTTATTTTATTTGTAATTTATTTCATCATGTGATTGCACTGTAAATTGGTATAATTAAGTCATTCGATTGCATCAGGCTCAACTATGTGTAAGTAGAATTTCACCAATGAAACAGCCGCTTTGTTTGATGAAACGGTTTTATTGTCATCGTAATTTTAAAAAAGCAAATTTTTTACCGCCCTTGGGGCTTCCTCAGATTTATTCACTTAGTACAAAGCCAAGAAAAAAATCTGTCTAAGTACTCAGTACAGAAAAAATTAATTAGTGAAAGAAAAACAAATCACAGTTTCATTTGCGGAAGCTTACTTCCATATCGTTGAGCTTGATACCATTGAAAGAATGTATTGTTTCAATTTCCAGCGTCACATGGTAAAGCTAATTTAAAATTAAATAATTGCGATAAGTTCTTGACATACACAGCAATGAAAAAAAATCATAAATGAGGCATACACACAGTTATTGTACCTGTTTCACTCCAACTAAGAAATCACTTTTGATCATGAAGATGTTAGACTTGGATTTTTTATGATAATTAATTCTTATTTTGAGTTTTTCCCAAGTATTTTGAAGAATATGTGTATGGTTGATGGTGTGTAAATAAATAGATGAATATTTACTCACGTTGTTGTGTCTGTGGCTGCTGGAAACAGGACGGGGAGGTGTCGATCCCGGTCCGTCGTGAGTGAGGTAGAGTCTTGCTTCGTCGGTGGAGACGTCGGCGCGATGAAGAAGGAACGTCGGTTACACTCTGCCCTTAAATACGGACGCGTCTTCGAAGGGGGACGGAGGAGGAGGGGGTGGGTCTTCTTGCTCTCACAACTCCCTCGGAGGGACAATCCTTCGGTCTTCGGCAGCGATTAGAGGAAGGGGGTGAGCGATGAGATGCAATGGGAGGGTGGGTGCGTGATATATGAAGATGATGCGGCTCCTGCGCTCGGATGAATTGTGCGCGGCGCCCTCCAGAGGCGTCGAATATTTAAAAGGGGAGGGAGTTGATGGTGGAGGAGCGGGGGGTGGAGGGGGTCGCGGGTCTCTTTGTCTCCCTCCTCCCCTCTGACCACTTGCATCCGCGAGATGCATTTTGGATCTTTCGCTGGATATCGGCCGTGAAGTTGTGTGGAGAGGGGTGGGGCAGGGGAGAGACTCCAGGGCCGGTTCTCAAGCCTTTGGTACGGTACCCCTAGGCGAGCGGCAAGGGTTATCGAGAGATACGCTGTGACACAATTAATTATTCTTCGATGAAGATCTCGCGGTTCATTTAGCTGTTGGCGATTTTTTTTCGGGTGCGCCCCAGTGCTTATTCGGTTTGTTACCCGATGTCACTGGTCTGGCTGGTCACTTTTTCGTAAGGGTTATCGAGAGATGCGCCGTGACACAATTAATTATTTTTGTTGACGGTCTCGCGGGTCATTGTAGCTGTTGCTTCATTTTTTTGGGCATGTCCCGCGTACTTATTCGGTTTGTTACCAGATGTTTCGTGGCCCTTACTGTTCACTTTTTAAGAAAAAGTGACCGGATTCCCCAAGAAAAAATGAACAGCAGCGGCCACAAAACGTCGGCCAACAAACCGAATACGCGGGGAACACCCGAAAAAAACATCGTTAACAATTAATTATTCTGTTAACGCCTTTGGGCGTCAGTTTTGTGAATGTGTTTATATTATTTTATCGAAAATGACGTTCCATTTTGGTGTCTCGAATTTTGATGATTTTTTTATAGTTTTGAATTAGTGAACGCGTGGAAATCACCCGTCGACATGCTTTCAACTTTTGGGAGTACTGACGCGATTCTTTTTATAAACAAGAGCTTTTTAGGCTTAAAAAAATTTTAAGAACTGTAGGAACCTCAGTTTTCCCCAATATTTCGGATGGTGCACCGCTAAATTTTATATTGAGTGAACACAATGTTCAGTGTAATAAATGATTATTCCTGTGCACCAACAATTTTCTCATACACAAATTCATATTTTTGAAACTGTTACGAAATCTCGCGATTGATTTCTGTTGGCTAAAGAAATTTGGAAACTTACGGCACTCAAACTGGAAGACTTGCAATAGATTTAATCCTCCCTAGCATATTTATGGCTTCGTGCGAGTATTTTGAGGTTCCTAATCTTATAAATATCTTCTTCGACTCTGCAAAGGCAATATTGTGTTTCTATGGTTGAAGCTACTCTGCTCTGTACAAGCCCTTCGGCTCTCATTTTTTCATAAGAGTTGCGTTTACCAGTGAAAGTGTCAAAATTACGTAGGGAAAAATCATGTATCTTATCCGGGATCCAGGCCAAGTCAAATGATTTTTCTCCCACGTATGTTTCGCACTGCGTTTGTACTTCCACTCCATTAGGTGTTACTTAAGGCTTCTCCTTGATTATTTTCTTTCAATTGAATTATTGACCAGAATAAAATGGATGAAAATTTTTCTTGAAACTGAGGAGTATGGACATTCTGGCTTTCTTATCGTTTTAACCAGTACATTTACGCTTCCTATTAATTTTTGTAATGTTCGTAGAGTTATGAAATTTCCCCAAGTTGAGAGATATGTACCAATATCGCCAAGATTATTTGGAATAAAATTTTCAATATTCTGAGCTGAAACAATGCTTATTAATCACTGATTTTTACTTGTTCTTTTTTCATTTGGGTAGAAATACGTCGTTTAGAATATAAAAATTTCCTATTATTTGAGAAAATGCGAAAATTTTCATGTCGTTAGATAATACTTCTACGCTAGCTCATGCCACTGGTATGCTTTTAATCAACATGGATTTCTTCTAGGATTTTTCATACGGCACAACTTCGAGTAAATCTTCAAGATATAAGTATTTAAAATTGTAAATTTCGAAATTATTTGGTTCTTTCATGCGATGTTCGTGTTCCTAGATAGCTTCTTGCATTTATTGATATGGATTTACTGTGGTTACTGGGTACTATAGGCCATTGTGTTTGAAGGTCAAAAGAAAATAGAATGTTAAGTCTTAAGAATAATCTTTTGATCACTGAAAGCATCTTTTCCTCGTATAATTTTCTTCTCCCTCTTCCATGGGATGCATGTACATCGATATGAAGTCATCACATTAATTGAATGAGATAATCCTTCCTATGGATTTTTGGGAGATGTAATGTTCTCATACGTCACTTTCAATCAATTTATTTGAGAAATTACATTCCCATTTACTGCATACGCCATAAGTTTGAGTGAGAATGGTGTGATGCAATGACATATGCTTATTTCAGAGTATATTATCGTCCCACTTTCACTTAAAGTATGCATCAAAATGTACGAATTTTCTAATGAATTTTAATGTCAGGCGAAAGAGAGCGTTTTCAAATTTTCCTAAAAATAGAATACATTTACCCGCTGACTTCTGGATCCATGCTATTCTGCTTTTTTTTCATCACGGTTTTCTGCGTGTTTTTATTTTACTTTTAACGTGTTTGGCAAATTTTTATCCATAGCGTTTTTATGCGTTACTCCTCAATATATTCCCGCGTTGTTTCCAGATAATGAACATCATTAGTTGACGTATAAATTGTATTGGAACAGGTTGATTTACTTTAGAGGAGCCTGCGTTCTTAGACCAGCGAGCCTTCTTGAACGGAACGATGTTCGTTCAAAGGTTCCTGCTCAGTGTGTTTTGAACTAAGGCGTTCACATCATGAACGAGATGATGAGAATTAAGTGCGCTAAAAATACCAAATCTTCGAATAAAAGCCTTGGAAAACATTTTAAAACGTACGTGCACATTATTTATCGTACTCTTTCTTGGCTTAATCACTCGGTATAACCTTGTCTTTTGATCCCCACCTTGGAAAATTTGATTCAACGGTAATATGGATCAAGATAACTGAAATACTAATTCCGATAACTGTTAAACGGTATTTAACATCTAGGTTTAAAAAGATTATAGTGATGGATTATTCAATATATTCATAAAAACAACTCCTTTTTTATTCCTGAGTATTATAGACAGAACCATCAAATTTTCGTGGTTATTGTCCTTTATTTGAGCTGATAGAAATCTGTAGGAAAGTGGAGTATTACTTTCTTATCATCAAATACACTTAGCTACATTATCTTAATATAAGCTAAACATTATATCTAAACGCCAATATGTCTGCGTGTTAAAATTCGAATTAACTCAAAATCGCCCCTGCCGCCCGTTCTACCGATGGATGAATTGACACAAAGACCTATCAGTCAATAGTAATTAATACCCATTAATGTGTATATTTCTTCTGAGTAGAAGCTATTTCAATTGTGTACTCATTGAAACATACGTGGCATACATGCACATATATCCTGTATATATTTCTCCTATTTCATAGTTAAGGAAATGTTTTAAGGCTGGTAAAATATCTTTAGGCTTGTTTTACTGTATCAAAATACATAGATTCCATGGATACCTTTTCAGCATATCAAATGTGGACATTTTTGAAGTCGATTTTTTCCAGAGTGATATCATGGAACAGCATATTAAATGTTATACATAGATATCGCACTGCCCCCTTAAATTACTCTACTAATTTAGTGTACTGTAAGATACCTAATTGTATCATTTATCAGATATTTTTTATGTCTGCTACCCAGCGAACGCTATCAGAGAAATGCCTCCTCATCCAGAAGTAGCGTTGCATTGAGCTGGTACGTGCTCGTGTTACATGTAGGAAACTTAGAGAGCCATATTGCAAATTTGGATGGGAATATCGATCGTATGCATTACATCGTAGTTTTTTCGTTCTTATAAATTTTAATGGGAGAGATTGTGAGCCTAGTGGGTAGGGCAGTCGGCAGCTGATCAAGGGGGTCCCGAGTTCAACTCCTGCATGTAACCTGCGGACATCCCAAATCAAATTCAGCGATGTGCGAAGTGCCCCAGGGAAAAGAACTGATCTCCCCTCGCTGAATGTTGTCATTCACGCACCTGTGCTGAGTCTAGGGTGACCTCTACCCTCACCTATCCCAGCCGACTTTCGGATTGAATCACTGAGTGACAAATTTTAATGTAATTTTCTCCAATCAATGAGCATAATTTGACTTGCGAAAGATCCACAGAGAAAAAAAATCATTCGCCTTGACCGGGATTCGAACCCGGATCCCCCGATTTCCGGTCGAGTGCTTTAGCCAGTTAAGCTACGATTAAATTGCATTTATTTTCAAGATGGATGTACAGAGTTATTTCAAAGTTCATTTGGTTATTTTTCAAGACCAAAAAAAAAACATTAAAAAAAAAACATTAGAACAATTAGAACATTTTGAAGAGTGCTGTTGACTTTCGGTAGTCTATTGCTCAAGGTCCTCTCCGCATACAGCTGTCACTGCCCTGGTGTGCTCCCACATCAAAGAGTACGCCGAGCAATCAGGGCGACGTCCAGTCACTTCACTCACTCCCTCGCCTTCAAGAGTCGCAGGAGCCAGGGTCGTGTAGACGGTGGAGCGCCGCGGAGGGGAAGGTTGCTGAGCAGCATTGAGAGACCCCCGCCCACATCCCCACCATGCAGTCTTAGATAAACAAATTTGGATATCAATGTGGAAAGGATTTTGTTTTTATAGGAAGGGAAAAGTCGAAAATTGAGGGAAATAAGCCTATCGTCACTATCTGGACCGGCACCGAAAGTGTCCCAAGTTCTGAGGATTCTCCTTAAGACTAGCCATTCCATAGGGGGTTCATTGCAGCCAAGAATATGATGGCTGTTGGTGTCCTCTTGCCCACACAGTGGGCAGTTTGGGGATGCGGCAAGACGCATACGGTGGAGGTGTTGTCTTATAGGCAACAGGTCGGCTATCACGCAGTACATCGTACTAATGAGTCTAGCATCTTTCCCACTATCAGCCCAGTTCCGCCACGAATTAGACGGTGGACGAGTAAAGTGCGGGTATTTAATTCCCAATGCTCTCTCGTAAATAATTTTCGTAGTAAATGATTCCCCCGCACGAAGAATTTCGACTAACTTTTTAATGTTTGTAGAGGCTTTTCGGAAAGTAATGAGATTATCAGCTTTTGCCCATGCATTTTTCATTAAGGTTTTCCTCGGATTGTCCGATCCCGCGAGAATTCGTATGTGTGTCTTCGCTAGCAGTATATCGCATTTTAACGCTACGTCCGTCAAGTTTAGCCCTCCGCGATCAAACGGACCGTAGAGCTGCGAGCGGGAGACCTTCCGCATATGTTTATACCAAATCATAGCGTTCGTAGATTTTACTATGATGGCATGAGTCTTGTTGGGGAGGGGCCAAACGTGAGCCATATACCATATCTTGGGCGTTATTACCTGCTCAACTGCGCGGACACGGCCCGTGAGAGGCAGCGAGCTGAGTGTGTACATTCCCACTCCTTGACGTACGGCCCGCTCCACCACTTCCCAGTTTCGAGTGAGCATATCTTCTGGATTAGCGCCCCACCATAGGCCTAATATCTTCACAAATGGAGACACCTCCGCCCAGGGTGCTGGCAATACTGGTCGTGGCCCGCTGATATGGAGGAATTTTGATTTTTTCTCATTGATGATTAACCCGCCGGATTGATATCTTTGAATTATCTCTTTTGCAGTCACCAGCTGCTCGTCTGAATTTACAAATATGCTGATGTCATCAGCATATAGAATAGCTGTATGACGAAAACCTCCACACGTGATGCCTATGTTCGCTGCTTCTAGTGTGCGAATGACCGGGTCCATCGCAATGGCGAATAATAGCATAGATAGCGGACAACCCTGTCTCACGGAATTCCTTATTTCAACAACGGGGGTGAGGGCATTGTTTATTTTAATTCTGGCATTCACGTTTGAATATAGGGTGCTGATGAACCCAATGAATTTATCAGGAAAGAGCATGCGTTTCATTATTTCAATAATATATGGAACGCGAACAAAATCAAAGGCCTTCTTGAGGTCTACAGCAAGTATGGAGCAAGGGTCTTTTTCCATTTCGGATGCGGATAGAATTATGTCTCGGATGAGTAAGGTGGCATCTATTATGTTTCGTTGCCTTGAGATGGCAAATTGTAACGGAGACAAAACATGGTCCGTAACTTCGATCATGCGGTTTTTAAGCACATGCGCCAATATTTTATAGTCGCTGTTGAGGAGCGCTATCGGCCTGTAGTCGAGGAATGATTTTGGGCGCCCCGACTTTGGAAGGAGGCTAATGACGGCGCATCTTTGGCTCGGAGTCAAAGTTCCATCAGTCAATGACTGATTGAGAACATTTTTTAATGTTTTCCCAAGTATATTCCAAAAAGTTACATAGAATTCAAAGGGTAATCCATCCATGCCTGGCGCTTTTCCTTTTGGTAGCGATTTTATTACGGCATCGAGCTCCTCCTCAGCGATGCCGCCGGTGAGTGTGTCTTGCGCTTCGAGCGGGAGGGTTGGAAGATTTGGCAAAGGGGGCATGTCCGCCTCACTCCAAGGGGGGTAGCGTTGGAAGGTGTTCGTGAGGTGTGCGGTGGCTTCCCGGAGAAGGCCATCTTTGTTGTTTGAGAGGCGAGGCGAGTGTGTCTGGGTTTGTTGTAATCTTACAGTGCGTTGGAGGTCAGCAAGTGTAAGGGGACCCCATGTGTCGGGGTTTAATTCCCGCTGCCAGCACCGTGGGGCATATTTTCTTAGTTCTAAATTAAAAATAGCTGTTTTCAATGACGTAGCAAGTTTTTGAAAGGTAGCATGTTTTTCTGGTGCTTGCATCAGGTCATTCAATGCACTTCTATAAAAAAAAAGTGTGAAATTGATCTCCTTCGACCTTTGCCTCTGTAGTTTCTTTATGTAACTCGCTATTTTAGGTTTGAAGACCTTTTCCCACCAATTCGTGATGTCTGTCATGGGGCGGATGGAGGATATTAGGCCTGTGATTCGATCTCCAATGGCTAATCGAATGTTTTCTTCCCCAAGGATGCCTACATCCATTCTCCAATATGGAGAGGGGGGATGCCGCGCAGTACAAGGCGTATCAGTGAGGTTAAGGTCGAGCACTAGAGCGCAGTGATCCGAGGTGCTTACAGGTAGAGTTTGGATGGAAATGAATAGGGGTTTGATGGAAGAGGATAGGAAGAAATAGTCAATTCGAGTGCGAGACTTGCGTCCTGCTCTCGTGAAAGGGGCGGGGCGGGCGTCGGGAAGGAGAGAGGCGTCAGAGGCACGCGTGCTTTGGATGAGCCGCGCGAGAGAGTGGCTCGGCCGGTAAGTGATTTTTTCGCGGTTCGTGTCCGAGTCTTCGCGTCTGTATATCGAATTAAAATCTCCCCCCATTACAGCCTTCCCAGTGAAGGTTGTTAAGTATGACAGTAGATCGTCTTCGAAAAAACGGTCACGTGCATGTCTATTTCCTTCCCCGGATGGGGCATAAACATTGATAAAATGGGTTCCTGCGGCAACGAGTGATAAAATACGTCCTGAGGGGTGACGCCGAATGTGGTGACAGGAGATATTATTGTGGACAAGTGTGACAATACCTAGGTTAGTCCCTAGGTTATTAGAAAATATCTGAAAGTTTGGGTCCGGCCAGACAAAATCAAAAGTCGTCTCCTGCAGCAAGACGATATCAGGCTTCAAATTTTGAATAAAGGACGAGAGAAGTTTTACTTTGATCGGGTTTGAAATCCTGGCAATATTTAAAGTCAGATAGCGCATGGTGGTTGTGAGGCGGGGTGTTACTTACTCTCTTTATTTTTTTCACTTGTGTCGCCCTGGCGCCGTGGTTTCCGACGGCCTGCTTCCCCTCGCCGTTTCCCAGGTCGCCTGGGGCTCTTCGGTGCCGATGTCTCTTGTCTAAACTGCGCCCCATCCAAGGTCTCCTCATCCGCACTCGTCTCCGACGCTGTCTCGGAGACAGGGATGAAGAAACGGCTTCTGGTGACGCTTGGTCTCAGCTCGGGTGGGCAAAACAGGGAGGAGTCAGAGTTCGCATGTTGGTGCTCAGTGGACATGTCTTCAGGCGTAGGGGACAAGGAGTAGGATGTCGAAGGTGGTATTGGAAGAGAAAGGGTTTCTATGGTCGGGTTGTCGCTGATTGGGGAGAGTGAAACAGAAATGTTGATTTCCGAATCCTCAGGTGTGAGAGTCAGGGTATCAATGTCCTGTGATGCCGCAGGCTGGCTAGCGGTCTTCTCCTCCATTGTCCGGAATAGGTCCTCGCTGATGATCGTGACTTGGGGGAGTTCGGAGGCCACAATTACGCCACTATTTTCCGTCATGGCGTCTTCTTCCCGTTCGTGCTGCGTTACCGGCTTGGGAGAGCCAGGGGGGCAGTCGACTGCGGCGGGAGGGGGTGTCGAAGTGTGGGAGGGGGAAATGTCGGCCACAGCTGCAGGAGGGGGTGTCGAGGTCTCGGGGGCGTCCTGCAATGCCGAGCAAGCCTCACGCGCTTGTCGCTTCCGATCCGGGGATCCATGGTCCGATTCGGACTGTCTGGTCCAATGGGGCCTCGTGGGTAAGGCCGGAAATTCGTCTCTCGGTGCGGTCTCAAGTGCGATAAGGCCTCGTGCTGCCTCTTCCAAGGACTTTTCATCCAGAAACTGTGCAGAGGAGAGTGGGGCAGCCATTGCCTCTGCGTAACTTCTTCCGCTGGTGTTCCGTGGGCAGTTTTTCCTCTCGTGGCCGACTTGACCGCATCTTGCGCACGTACGCTTCTGTCCCTCGTATATTATGAGAGCACGTTGTCCGGAAACCTTAATAAAAGAAGGTATGTTGCTGTCTATCACCATGCGGGCTAATCTCGTACCTGTGTAGAACCTTTGCATGCGGTGGCTTCCCCATGTACTCTCCCAAATTCTTTGAACCTTTCCATATTGGGATAATTCCTTCGATATCTCCATCAATCCAATCTCAAAGGGGAGACCAATGATTTTTACTTGGACAGGTGTTCCGGCTGTGCTCTCAATGGAGCACTTAGTTCTCTCGTTTCCTCTTGATGGAAAGGGTAGACGTCTCGGTCCATCTTCCATGATTATCTGCATTCTTTCTTCGGTATGTAGTTTCACAAAAACCATTCTTCTGTTAAAACCAAATTGAATTCCATAGATATCTTCATCCACGAGGCCCAGCGTTTCCGTTAAGAAAATGTAGACCTCCAGTGGTGAGGGAAAATCGTCCTTTTCCTCCGTCGTGAGAAGAAGGGTGCTTCGTCGTTCAGTCGCCATGGTTGGGACTGGGCGCCTGAGCGGGGGCCGAAGCCGAAGGAGTGCCGGCGAACGAGGTCTCGCTCGCCGGTCGAGCTTTCGCGTTCCCGTTAAACAAGAGCTCGGTAGAAACACGTCCGTCTACGAAGGCTACCGAGGCGTCATTCTTCCCTGTGGATATTTTCGGACACTACCGGACACTTTTTTTTTTCTCTGTGGATCTTTCGCACGATTGTGCATTGCGGGTGACTCCCGTAAAAGTTATCACCGCGGCTAGTCCCGGTATACTTTAAATAATTTGACTTGGCGTCATTATTATCTGGGAAGGATTTTCTTTTAGCCAAAGTAAGTTTTGCTTGTGTTTCTCTATTTTTTGTCATCCCGCAACCAGCCGTTTTAATGTGGTCCAAAGTGCCTATTCTTATCCTCCTCGTCGGCCTCTGACCTAGTATTCTTCCTCCCCCGCTACCAACTGCATCTTACTGGATATGCTTCACCTACTTCATCTGCTACATCCGCTTTTATGCAATCACATGTAATTATTTCATATTTTCCGGATTATGTGGCACTCAATGTCTTGCTTACCATTTTAATACAATATTCTTGATTTTCTTGCTTCAGATTTTCTATGGACGAGCCATAAGAAAACGGCACTTGCATCGTCACTCTTTCTTATTTTTATGTTGAATTTAGGTTAGTGATCAGTCAATGAAAGAATTATGCGATACATTTTTGTGAATATAAAAATAATTTTGATGTTGTATTGTAGTTTTGTTTTCGAGGTTCAAGGAAAGACTACTTTCGTTTCGCTCTGAATAGTTATTTAGGAGTGATTTAGGATAATCGTGAAATAGAGGTTGAAATAGACGTGAACGAGGATGATATTGGAAAAATTTGAATTCTATTTGTAATAGTTAAAGATGCACTGGTCACTTCACTGCCCCTCATCAATCCTCGAACATCCACTTCTACATGCGGTATACCTTTTTCGAAATCACCCAAATGATGATATAATCGTGATAGGCTTTAAAAAATAAATAAACCCGCATTCTGATCGATTACATACTTATCGAGTTGTTCACGACGAAAAGTCGAAGGCTTTAACCCTTTCGGGGAAAAAGTTGATGACGTCACGAGCTCACACCGAGCGGGCCCCTAGATTCTAAGCTACTCCTCGGCCTCGCGCATCTGTCTCGTTCAGTTACTTTTTTTTAACTTCCTTCGTCTGCTTTTTTTCTGATTCACTGATGGTACCTTCTAATTAGTTTTCAAACTGCTTCCCAACGTCGGAGCGGCTTGAAATTATTAGGACTTGCATCCTTCGGATGACAATGCAATATTCAATTACCAGGCATTTGAAAATTTGCTCCATTGTCTTAACTTAATAAACTAATTTTCTGTATGGGGCAATAGTTTTAAATTTTCACAATAGATAGCGTAAGCTATGAATATTTTGGCAGAAATTTCTTTCGCAGCTCTGGTTTAATCGATTACATGATTCACCACTAAAAATGTAGAAAATAAAAATAAAACAAAAAATTCAAAAGATATACCTTTTCTAAAAACATAATAAAATGCACTTAAAGAATAAGCGCTTCATCTATTGGAGAATAATGTGTGGGTGCTGATTAGGTTACAAATTCATATTGCGTGCCAATGCTCACTCATTTATAAGGCTCTTCTTAACTCATTTCTTATCAACCTAATCAGCAACCAAGATTCATTTGCCGAGTGATGATAAATTTAATTTTTTATAAATATTTTAGACTGTTTTCGGGAAAAAGTTTTTTTTTTACCTTTTTCATTATATTTTTATTTATTCCTTGAGATTCCCTCCCTGTGCGAAAGACTCTCCTTGACCGATGGAATAAATCAAAACTCTAACGACGAAACCAACTCATGCAAAGTGGAAAGCAACGTGTTTTGTCATTGTAAAATTATGAGAGAATGGGAGATTGAAGACGATATTAACATTTTCGTAAGCTTTCTAATCCTTCTATCTAATCGATTCTTTCGATGAAATGCTATTCCATTTTTGAATGAACGACCCAATTACAGGGTATGATCTAGGGTCCACAGAATTGAAAATCAAGTGACTAGGATAACTTCCCCTTTATTCGTGAAAGAAAAAAAGTCGAATTTATCGCTGTGAGATCCTTCGAAATGAAGGAACTCCTCTGTAAATTATTCTACTAGCCACAAAGAGGTAGTGTAATGAAGGGCGCAGAACTTAACATTTTATCGTGACTATAGCGCGCGAGCACCCGCGTGGCGTTTTGAGTTGATTGCGCGACTGTATTTATGTATGTACTATATTTTCTTCGGTGGTAAAAATATGATATTCAGAGAAAACGGTTACTATCACTTGAAAAGTGAGTGAAATTTGTTCCACAAGAATCGCAATTGTTAAGTAGAGTGTTGATTTTCACCAGAAGTGGCATATTCACTACATGTCATTTTTTTCATGCCGGATTTCATCGATACTGGGAATAATCATACTCTTCACGTTCGGCTCCTCCGCAATTTCTCGGTTTAATAATAATAATAATAATAAAATGTCTTTATTCGGGCGAGGTTGAGACTAGGAAGTCCCCTCTTCCACCTAACCCCTAAATAGAGCGCAATCGAATGACTAATCGCTTCTATTACCATATGTTACGAAGTGTATGCTCTACAATTACCGCTCATTGAGGTATGTCATCAGAAAATCTCAGTCAGTATCGAGATCGAACCAAGATAAAAGATGAGGGAGGGTAACCACTCCTGTTCAACTTCCTTATATTACGTATTGCCTTGCTTCATTTCCTATTTTCAATCTGTTTACACTCAGTGCCCTCCACGGGAGCTACCTCAAGGGCAGCGATTAAATTTTCGCCTTCCATCTGCGATAAACGTTTTCTTTTTGATAACCTATTTGCTCATTATGAAAAATCATTCTGGTATAGTGCAAAATCGTTTGTATTAATACGACGTGCGGCGAATGTTTCACAAACTGTAAATATTAATCCATTTTACGAATTTCCTCAAAACTGAGTTCCAGCTGTTATGGTATCTTATTGCTCGAAGGAGAAAAAATTGATATATTATTCCTCTTATTTGTGCTGGTCAATTGGTCAGTGAGATTATTTGCGCAATGATAAATTTCTCAATTAAACTGAATTATTTAAGTAAAATGCTCGTGCTCTCAAAACGAGTGGAGTTTTCTCGATTTGGCAATGCAGATTGCAGTAACTATCCTCATCCTGACCCGTAGGATGTCACGTTCGCAGCGATATCTCGATTAAAATATTCTTCATTACTAATGTCATCGTTGCCATGGACGGCTTATCGCGAATGACATCCAATTATAACAACAAGAAAAGTTGGAATAAAATTAACTTTTTGCTCCTTTTCCAAGAAAATTATGATAAGTGCAATCATTAGGGAAACGTACGGAATATATTCAATAACTCATAAATAAATGTTATTAATAGAAATTATTGAGCTTTAAGTTCATATTGAGTTAAAGTAGATGATCTATTACATATTAGTCATTGGCAGAAGTTTCAAATATCATATTTCGTTCCTAAAACTATTGTAGACCACTCTTAAACTATATTTGCGAGAAATGATTTCTGCATATCCTTAGCGTTGGACCTGGGCTTTCTTATAACAGATAATGGCAAGATATTTATGTGATTTTTCTATGGAAAGTAAGTGCTTAACTCCCCTTATATTATTAAAACAGTTCCCTATATATGTTTTACCGCACTTCAGTTCTTGGAATAAAATTGCATTCATAGTTACAATTAAATTCAGGCACACTTAATTTTTTATAAATTAAGTTTACCTGATGATACCACTTAGCGGTGGAACGTGTTGTAATAAAATTAAAATTAGCTTCGGTGGCGGAGGGATAAAGTCCTCTCCTGTCAAACAAGAGGTCGAGTGTTCTAGTCCTGCCTAGGTCAGTTGGCCCTATCCAGGGTATGGTTATTCTTGCACGTGTAATTGTTATCTTGTTGAAAACCCGATGTAAAAGGCCAATACAGGCTGTTTTCGGTGGTATGGAAATATGTAACATAAAATAAATTCAAGTAAAATTTAGTGGAAAAGTATGAATATCTAATTATGAATATGGTGCACTATATCTTCTATAGCTACTGCAAGCTATGCGTGTAAATATGGATTGTTAATATTTTAAATCGTCTAATTAGATACAGGGCGCGGTAAAAAAAAGTATCAAATGGATAAAATACAATAATAATACATTGTGATGGAATCTTACTAGGCATTGGATGAATCAGACCTTTTGGGAACGAGAGTATTTTGGTATGGACCATTTTTTATTGAACCTCATGTAATTTTAGCTAATCGGAATAAAATAGGAAGAGCATATTACCTGTCTTTGCGGGACGAATTTTAATTTTCAGTGTCCTTGGATTTAATCTTGTTTTCCATCTCCTCTTGCCGTGATTCTCTCCTCTTTTTAAAGCCAAACGTAGTACATCTAATCGATGATTATTTTGTAATTATTGCCGCATATCAACCACTTCTGTACTTAATCACTTTTTATTCGTAATAGGGTGGTTTCCTATTATTTTTTTATTGCCTAAATCGAAATATCATTACACCTGGAGTACGTATTTCACACATTTAGATTTTTAAATGACGATATCTATTTTTCGCGATTAAATAAAAAGTGAAAATTTTCAAGCGCGCGAAAACGCGACGCGTAAGTATGAATGCCGGGAAATCTCTCCGTGAGACTTGTTTCTGGTTCCCGCTGCCCCCCCGTGAGGTGACCTTGAGGCGAGGCTTGAGCGCTGATACGACGCAGGCTGCTAGCGGGTAGCTGAGTACCCTGCTGGCTGGTAGCGCTTGTCTTAAATAAGGATTATTAATACCTTATCAAATGAAGAAAACTTTCCGACCTTAGCCAGTTTTTATAAGTGATTATTAAGACATGTTTCCCTGAGCTCTACGCCTCATGCATGCATTGGTAACCTCAGACGATGTATAACTCCTATCTTCTCGTATAGAAACTAGGTCCCTGTGACGTCACGTGGAGTGGCATCGCATGGGCGCCAATCTGGCCCTTTGCAAATGAGGATAAAAATGGACCATTACCATTCGTCTAAACCGTAATTTCTAAAACGAAATAATTTGTATATTTTGAATACACTAATGGTGGGTAACGAATCGCAATCAATGCTTTCCGTTTTCTTTGATGAAGGAAACTACCCTATTCTCAATGTTTTCATCCTTCATCCTATTGTCAGATATCTGTTATTACAGGATGGCTTGATGAGATGGGAGTTGTCGGAAATGGTGTCTATCTTTGCAGTTAATGTATTTATAATCAATTTACCATAAAAAATCTCGCCGTTAATTTTATCCGACTGCATGTTTTCGGTTATTATGACAACATACTCATTCATAATGCAGAGGGAATGAAACTTTAGATGTTGATTGGTGAGGAGGCTAAAGTGAAATAAGGTCGAAATAAATATGATCGATTTGGAATACTTTAACACTTGAGTATAATTGAGTTAAATTTACGGCGGGAAGAAATTTTAATCGGGGAACGGATGTCGTTAAAGTGGAGTAAAGTGTCTTAATAGTATCTTAAGATGAGTTGAGGTATAGGATTAAGTTATTATGAGTTTTTGATTCATTAGTGTAAATAAAAAGAAAAACCTTCAAGTTCTTGAATAAACTTATCGATTTAAGCCATTAATCATGAAAAATGGGCCAAGGTTAATTTGCACCTGATGTGTAATATTCACTGCATGTGGGAAATTATTTGAGGGAATGAAAACAGGAGTATGTGGACGCATTCACGTACTTTCCTCGAGATATCTACAGATATGGTAACTTCCTCCTTCATTTGCTTGGCTACGGTGAAGGGCTCGATATTATTAATAAAATAGAAACGTAAGCTTCACGTCAATTCTGATGAAGAGTGATCGCGTATTCTTAATGAAAATGAGAGATAAGGCAGACGCATGGTGTGAAGGCCAATGATCACTGAATTTGCCTTGGTATTTTGGATCGGCATTTGTCTACAGCTTCTCCCGAATCGGCGTTGAACCGGGGATATCCCGTTGTCAGTGTCTGGTAGTAATATGAAACCTACCTTTACTCCCCATTTTTGCGTGATAAAATAGTTGGGTGAGCGTTTTTCACTCATATATTTCGTTTTTTATTGAAGGGATGGGGCGGCTGGCTAATTGATTTTTCACATTTTGTAGAAGTGTCAGGTAAAATGAGTGACTCAATTTATGACTCACATTTGCCTAGGGTCGAATATTTTGGATTTGGGTAAGAAGGGCAATATTCGTTTCTGACAAATAATCGGAAACTTGTCTACTTGGGTTACCATACCACCCTCCTCAAACAGTGCCCAATTCGTTGCTTTATCATGATTGTCGATACTTCTTTACTATTTTTTACTTCATTTACTGATAGCGAGGCGGAAGTCAAGCAAGTCGAGAGTAGGACTTCACACGTTTTTTTATTATCCGGACACGTGTGTTATTTCTGGGAAGCAGAAAATGTTGTCATAATTACTTGTCAATTATGGGCATTGTTTGCCTCCACCTCCGTGATTGTGCTGAGCTGATGAGCTCTCATAAGCTATTTTGTTCATGACAAACCTTAAGTTAATTTTCCTGATAGTGACTACGTGATTGAACAGCGTTTTGCGCTAGCAAAGCAAGTCTGTTTACAAATAATGTATCAGCAAGGACGCACACAAGGCCGTGAAAGGCGAACGAAAAACACGGCAGTTGGAGAATGGAGGGAAATCTTATCTGGGATGCCTTGAGGAGAAGAGTGTTCGATAGGGATTGGCGTGTGACAGTGTGACATTCGACCACTAGAAACGGCACTTCGAGCAGCTGTCTTATTAAGGCACCTTTTTCTTGTTGCTTTATTTACCGTTTTTTGAACCTGTATACTACTTGGGAGCTTTCTTAGTCCTCATGTAATATTCCATGATATGATGAAAAATTATAAGTTATTCCCAACGAATCTTTTGGTGAAGCTCTTCAGAGTCATCGTACAAGTTGCAAATGTCTCCTGCGTTTCTAGGTCCATCTAAATTTTTGTCACTTGGAATCCTTAATTACCTGTTGCGTCAGATAATTAAGTTACCTAATTTACCGTATATTATTTGACGATCTGATAAAAATAATTTCACAAATAGTAGTACTAAAAAAATTCCCCGAAAATGAACTCATAATCTATTTCTATTCCTCCAGAGGCAGTATTAAACGCTAATTTCGACAGTTAACATTTGTATTAATCGCTAAACTGCTTAATACATTTTAACGATTTGTGATAATTCAAAACTGTTATTCGGCGCTAAGCGCATATACTTAAAGAATCGAGTTTTACATTAAAACTGATTATAAATCATTCTAAATACTTAACCATGTTTTTATTAAAACAAAAAAAGAAGAAAATGTTACTATAATTAAGAAATCAATTTTAAAAAGCACTTTTTTCGAACTAAAAATAAGAAATAAACTACTTTGCTCTGGCCCAAAGTCCCATGTTTCAAAATTTAATTTATAAAACGTTGTTTTATTCACGCTGTACCCATCTTTTTCAGATTCTTAAATAATATTCTTTCTTTGTGAATATTCAATAAATTACTACCAATCTCAATTGGTTGAATTTATATCATACCTAGTCAAGTGTAAAGCGGAAAGCACACCTTATTTTTGATTTTAGCGTTGTCTTTATTTGTAAAATTTAAACGAAGGATTTTGGGCCAAGGTTTACTTCTTATTTGTTCAAATAAAAATGTTGGTTTTTAAATTAATATTTTAAATTTATTGTAATATTTCCTTTTTAGCAGCGTTAAAGACGAGGTGCGCGTAGTTCACTAGGAAGCGCGGGTCAATCGAGTATTTCACACGAAAATATGGTCAATATAGTCAGCGATGGCATAAAAGAGCATACACATCCTAGTGTCTACCCTTGACAACTGTAGACATAATTTACACGTTTTTGACTGAAAAACATCTCTATTTCGCGTCATTTATCGCATGCATAGCGTAGAATGAGACTGCGTGTTTTGGGTTGCCTACCCATAAAACTGCTTTCGGGGACAAGATAAAATGTCATTTTCTCGATAATTAAAAGGAATAGAGCTGACGCATTTGGTCGAAAATATCAAGGAAAGACCAATGCTATGCACCATTAGAAAAAATGAGTGCTTGCTAAAACCAAGTTTGAATTATTTACATTTTTTACGTTTTTCGTTAAAAAATTTCGAAATTTCAAGACAAAATGGCGAACAGAAGATATTAACCGATTTTGAAAAAAAATCATATCTGTAATACCCACCCAGGTACGCAACTTTTGCCGGGTATTACGATTCGCTCCTAAAAAAAAAGTGGCAAAACGAGGCACCCTAGGGCACACCCACCGCGATCGCAGTCGTCCCCGAGTATCTCTTCGGCATTGTGCGCACTGCGCAGTCAAGTTGCTGAGGTCGGCGGTTGCCAATGGTACAAGTAATTTTACTGGGAAACAGCAAACACAGGTCAATTTTAATTATGTAAATTCTATCGCTCAATAGTAAACGATATCTTTCGCCGATTTTTTCGAAATTGTTACTGCCCTAAAATCATTTCCCAAACAGAAAGGTGCGCGTCGTACACGAATACGTGTGGTGCATGAGAACATAGATTCATTTTTTTTTAGATCAATTATCTGTGTCTCCAGTGTGTCACCTTACCACCGCACGTGAACCTCACGTTTATCCTCTTCACTTCAATGGATTAATCTTCTTCACGTGACCGTTAGGCCGTGACGTTTGTGAAAAATAATATGAAGCAATGGCAAACGAGCATAAGGTTGTGACGCCGAAGTATGTGGATGACGCGACAGTTGCCGGCATTATTCCGTGACGTCATGAGGTTGAGAACCACTGTTAACACGCCATTCTTATCATCCGCTGTAGCATTTGCGCATATCGTCGCGTTAAGTACGTGTGACCGGGAGGGTTAAGTTATGACATATTAGTTGCGACTCATGATTTGAGTAAGTTTCACCATAAGTTCAGTCATCAATTTCACCATCAGCTCCGAGTTCAAATTTTCAGAATTTTTTTCCGTACTTTATTCATTTGAGTTCCAATGAAATTTATTGTTTGAAATATAATGAGCACCTATATATCTCCTTGAGTCCCATGAAATTCAAACTTTAAAACATATTTTTAGTAGTAAATTATTTTTCTAGATTAAAGTATGTAAAAGTGATGATATTATTGCAAATCCTTATTACTAATGAAAGTGGAGACGAAAAAACCGGAGAATGAGATCCCTTAATGGAAATCCGCCAACAGTCACTGAATCCCTCTTTGACTTTTTGGCCAACTTCCACCGCTTTGTACGCATAGTAGGGAGAGTTACCGGTGTATTTCGCTCCAAATTCTGTATTGGGTGTTTGATGGTTATATTCTTGGAAAATATTTTCTCGGACTCCTGAAAGTTTGAGTTCTATAGTTATTTTAGTTATAGTTACAGTTAATATATATTTATAGTTAAAGTTTGAGTTCATTATTATTGGGAATAAGGCGGTTGCTCTGCTTTTGACGACATAGGGATCCGCTGATATCCAGTGAGAGGAATAGAAATATTATAAATAGCCGCTGTGAAAAGTTTTATTCAAATTACGAATTCTCAATTAAATCTCTCTCCGGAGCTGAAATTATTTTTAAACATATTATTTCCAGAAGGTATATTATACATGCATGAGTCATTGGTGACGAGATGAACTTATTAGATCGCATTCAAAATTTTGCTTTATGGAGTAAGAACTACATTTTATTTGGAGCCGATTGCTTTGTGCGTTTTCTCTATTGAGCCCGTCACGGTAACGGTGTACTAACATGCTTGCGGCATACCATGAATGCTATCACTTTTAATTCCAATGTCGATTGGGGAGTTGTGTTTTTGTACGATATTACCTTGAGTTGAAAGTAATAACGCAGCATTAGTTGTTCACCTTAGATTGTTCAACAGTAGTTCCTCATTAGGCCGTTAGTCAGTCAAGCCGCTTCTCTATTACGTTGATTTTACCAGGAAATCAGACTCAAAACAACTGTTTACTGTGCCCGCGGCACATAAGTCATAAACTCCTTGCAGAGGCAAGCCGTATATGAATGAAAAATGAAACTGTTTTTTTAGTGATTACAAAATAAGTGTATGTAAATGACACAGTGAGGGAATGCGGAATTAAATCAAAAGAAGTGTAAATTGCTGTAATATCTTACGGTTAACTGAATTATATAAATAGCCGTCTTCATGGTCATACGGCGAAATTCATCGCACTCAAACCGATGGACGAAATTCAGAAGTGGTTTCACTCCTCAAGAGCCTCAAGGTTTTAATCTTGCATTCCGTATTCAATTCATATAGGTTGATGATGCAACGTTGAATATTGCGAAGAGCGTAATCGTTTCTTCACCACATGTAAATCTTGCATCTGCTGGCAGCAGATTAATCAGAAGGTGCGTGAAATAATTAACGACGCGGAATGCTGTCATAATCAGTCCTATGATTGATTAATAACGAAAGCACTACCATAATTCTCAAATTAATTTTTTTTTTTAAATAATTTATTGTTACAGGATAAAAAATTGTTTACAATAATACATTTGATAGTTAAATTTTTTTTTTCATACAATAGTTCCATACCTATCAAATATTAACCATTCGTTAACAGCCATTCAAATAAGTAGTCATATTGCTTAGCATATTACAAAATTTAAAAAAAGTTACAATATATAAAATATTATCTAAAAAAAGATATTGTCATTATATAATTCAATTCAATTAAGTATATATTACAATAAAACATTCAAGTTCTATAAATATTTACATTTGAATGAAAGCTACATTATTTTTGCATTTTAATGGTCCCGCTAAGCATAATAGTATTAATAATAATGTATTTGCCTTCCATATTGCAATGTATATCAAATTCATATAAATATGCGAGAAGAAACGACACAGAGAGCTATCATTTCTTTTTTTTACTAGTTTTTACAGTTTTGTCTGTCAAAATCCAGTGAATGATAATCTTTTTCGTACAGAAATTGTCTACTGTGACAATAGAATTAGCTTTTTCTCTGGAAATATTTTGTTTATCTGGTAGTTTATAATAAAGTATTATTCCTGCATACTCTACTCATTCTCGAGTAAAGTTTTCTTGTGTGCTATGAAGTTTAAATTTCTTGCATGCCTTGTTTGGTATGCTGTAAAGGAGCTATTAAATTGAATATATGTTTTCAGTTCTTACAACGTTAATATTTTAAAATCATTCTTAAAAAATATATTTTTTCTATTATTTTAATAGAGTTAGCCAAAAATGTTTCTTTTCTTGCAGCTGAATGTTTTTAATTTTAATCCCTCGAGTTAGAAATCACGAAGATGCTAGTGGCTATCAAACTTGTAATAGGAACGAACTAACGCATCGATATTGACCTACACTCTATTAGTTCTCTGGTGGGCTTAGATAATTTAAATAAGGCATCAGAAGTATACAAACGGTCTACGTCAATATACGCAATCGGTGATACTCAAAGGTTCCATGTGCATTTTATGTTCAGGTGCCGTTTGTATCGTGGGAATTCGATAGCTTTTCTGGTGGTTTTACCACCTCTTAATCACTCCATTTTTTCATGTCTTTCCTTTCTCAATTAATTCGTAGTGGTGATGGAGAACTTGGGTTCTCATCAATCCAGGGAAAAAGTAATTTATTTATTGCATTGCAGCTATCATTACACGTTGTAAGTAAATTTTTCTTTCTACCCTAGAATTTAGATTGCTAGTACCAATTAGTAGTTTCACCAGCAAATACCATGTATGCTTCATTGTCGTGTGAAGCGTAAACGAATTCGAGCGTTATTACAGATCGTTCGCATTCAAAAATTTTATGTCTATATTGACATCATCATTGACCGTAGAAAACAGCTATCGTTATTATAAAATTGAGTTCAGTGTTTGGGTATTGCAAATCGTTTTGAATTAGCGAGAAAGATTTTTGGGAGCTTGGAAGAGTAGTGGTTAGAACTAAGGGCTAACGTCCCTTGTGTCTCGAATTTAAATATGAATTAAGGTCAAGGACTCTCCTAACCAAATTCATCGCGTGCCAATTGTGTGATTATTATGGCACCTTTAAAATAAACTGAGGCGGCACCTGGAAAGGAATGAATTCAAGAGTGTCATACACGCATGGCCTAGTCCGGGGTGAATTCTACCTCCACCTATTGAGTTAACATTTGAGTTGAAAATCCAGGTAAGAGTGACTTTAAACTCTCTCTAATATATTCCACGATGAAGCCCGCGATACCATCATTTTGTCGAGTGTGTTCTTGACAGCCTTCGTCCATGGCTAAAACAAGGTATACTAAGACGAGCTAACTAAGGCTCGTGAGAGGATAATGTAGCCCATTGATCATCAACGACCTTCTTCTCATTATCAATGACTTCATGATCACAAACTAATATTTTTCTTAACGTCGTCGACTGTTGTCGGATTCCAGTCGCCTCGATGAGTCATTGTAGGTGTTTCATCGATGAATTTCCCACCAAATCTCGCCGCGGACTTAGATCTCAAACACTTAAAATTAAAAATCTTGTTTTTTTTTTCGTGTGAAAGGTTCGCTTTTTTTTCTTGGATTCATATCTCTCCTAGGAGTCAGACATCCTCTCCATGTTATGTCTGGACGAGTTGCGTAACTTTTATTTGGATCCTCATAGTTTTTTTAGTTAAAACTGCTTTTTGTTCGTAGACGATTCTGCTTTTGGCTTTGTATAACAAGTTATTTTCTTTCAGAATTTTCTCGGGGTCGACGGGAACCCACAAATTGGCTTTAGGAGAAAAAAAAATCGTTCCAATCAAAGGGCAAGCTTCACTTCCGATAGGCACGGCTTTTGGTTTATTTGGTGTCGGGGTTAATCTTGTTTGATGTCAATTTAATTCTCGGTGAGCGGTGAATAATAGCGTTGTCACTTTTTGTCAACGGATCAGCAACTGATACTCATAACACCTTCATCCAGAAATTAATAAAGAGTGGATATCCCATATTTTTACATACCCATAGGTATATTATAACCCAAGTAAAACGCTTCACTGCTTTTTAAAATCTGTTTTACTGTTTTCTTACCACCGTTAACCAATTCTTTAGTATCCGCTGCAGGAAATATATACACGTGCATGAAACTGGAAACCTACCCCATTGAACTGCCTCAAGCAACTAAATTTGCTTATGCGTCAACCATATAACTTTATTTTATACCTTGATATACAAAGCTAACTTTTCTGTTTCTCAAGATTTTAAATCTTTTAATGATTAATTTTAATGGTTAATGACGTCACCACTGGCACAAACCATGTTGAAATTTAGACATGTTATGGCGCTATCATGCATTCTCGCTACAATTTCTTTCAGCATTGACAGAAACTTGTGAAATGACATACGATAAGTTCCTGATCCTAAACTAACATCCTAATGCTGTAATTCCCTGATAATTCGTCCTTAAGTGCTCTCGCAGCTTGATGGAATTAATCGAAAGAATCAAAAGGAGATTATCATGGTTGGTTAGAATATAATCATGAATGTTTCTCTGCTTTCTTTAATAGTTTATTGCCGTGCATTTCAGTCGTTACGGAGTCCGTAAAGGTGGTATACAGTGGCACAGATACTTTTCAACTCACATAATGTCAGTTATTCCTAGCTATAACTATGATGCCATTCGTTGGAATACCGAGCAAATTGTGAGTATAACTGCTTTTCATTGAAAACCTCATGGATTACACTTTCACTACTCTTCATAGTCGTACGAGACATAAATTAGGCTTTTGTGCAACCGGTAAATCGTCATCGCTCAAATTCTTGACGCTCAATTGATGCCGGCATTCTAGACGTTGTGCTAACTGAAGTGAAGTAAAATGAAACTTGCTCAGACCGGTTTGTCGGCTGGAAAGCTTGATTGTATGGGATAGATTTTGCCGCCTCGATATCTAAGTGGAAGCGTAAGTGTTACATTTTCAGAGCGAAGTGAATAGATAAGAGGCAGACCAAACACGAGATAAAAATTGAAGGGGATGCGGCCTTACGACGAAAAAACTGTGATAGGTGCGTTGAATTCAAGGCGATCTTTCTCGGTGTCCGTAATGCACGTTAGCAGATTGCTCCCTCTAAAATCATTGGCGGATTACTATATCGTAATGAAAGAGGAAGAAGGGGAAACGCTCGAGAAAGAGGTCTAGTGTGGTGATATTCTATAAGGAAAATCGAAAACACATCGTCATATGGAGAATTTTTGCTTGTGGAAAAGTCAGGTAATTTTCATACCCGTCAGGTGGTAGGTGCAAGATGAAATATTCGGTATTTTTATTACGTACTTTTTTATTTTTGGTATTTTTCCCTATATTTAATTTTTGCATTGCTGCATAATGAATAATTGTGGCGAAATTTTAATTTATGTAGGTTTTCTATATTTTTTGCACAATTTAATGAGGGTGTATTGATATATTTAATGTTTCTGATTACACCATTTATATCATTCCAACTATAAATATCAACAAAGTAGGTAGTATGCTTCAATGTCAAGAAAATTGTCCCAAAAATGTTTTAGGTTACCGATGTTATCGTGTGATTTCAGCCGTAGATCTCATTTTTGTTTCTTGCCTCTATGTTAAAAACATGGCCTCAAAATTGTTGATATTGTATTTTTTTAATTAATGAGGTGGCTTTGAACAGAATGCACACGATCACATAACGCTCCTCGTGATTTATAAATCGGGATATTCTCGTTGCAGCCAGAGAGGAGATTATTTCAGTTCCATAGATCATTCATCTAGTCAGTGTATGAGTGTGTATTAGGTATAATATATAGGTGCATAATGTATTTTAGGTGCATTATCTGGGTAAAATTGAACTAATAAAGAGCTATTATATCTATACACTGTTTTATTTGGGTCTATTTATAGCTATAAATTTACTTATGACACCATTCAATGACTTTTCTTTGATTATTCTAAGCGTGGCATGTGGCCTCCTAAGACTCGCATCCTCCTCTCACAAACGTCGTCTTGCGTCCTCGTCTTCGGCATAGTCCTTCTGTGAAGCGAGAGACGGCCTGATGTAACAAGCGGATGAACTTGAGGGAGAGACTAACAAGTGGACGATAAAAACGTATTGTGCAAACGCGGGGCTGTCTTAGCTTTGTCAGCCGTCCGGTTCGTGTCCAGCGAGTGACCACGTTCGGGATTCGTTCGGGGGATGAGGCCGTCCGTGGATGACCTCGGGGTCACCCGGCGGAGGGTGCATGGGATGCGATTGAATGGTGTGGGAGTGTGTAATGTAATTGGGGGTTCCGGGGTCGCGTCTTCTCCCCTGTCCACGGTCCCAAGTGCGGAGTGCAGCGGACATATCATTTTTAAATTTTGGCAGTCGTTAAGCATGTTGCGTGGGAGTATAGCGATATTGACACGCGAGTATCTCATATCGCCGAGACAAACTTTCGTCATGGGAAATCACGGCGATAAAAAGAATTTAATTCATCGAAGGAAGTGACTTCAGTTAATATTTCCGGTTCCTTGATTACAAAATCCCTAAAGGTGACAAGAAATTGACATCAGAGGCAGCACACCATCATAATAGTTATAACGTCGGTGCACAATATGTCTCTCCTCAATATGACTTTCATTTCTGAATGTATGACGAAAGAATTAATTCATAGACGTAAGTGAATGAAGTGTAATATAGCGAAATTGACACACGAGCATCTCATATCGCCGCGACAACTTTTATTTCTGGAAATAAGAGCGATGAAAAGAGTTCAATTCGTCCAAGGAAGTGAATTTTGTTAACGTTGCCAGTTTTTTCATTACAAAATCCGTAAAAGCGACAATAAATTGGCATTAGAGGCACTACACCACCATAGTATTCATATCATTGGTTGACCATCTCTCTCCTCAACACGAATTACATTTATGAATATGAGCCGAAAAAATTAATTCGGCGAAGTAAGTGATGAATTTATTACTACGATACCAAAGCCACGGGTACCAAAAGAACTTGATAGGACGCAGGGGAATACAACTTGAGGTTAAAATATAGTTTGATACCGATTTTGCGCTAGATTTTGAGCGGAATTAGTTGCAATATGCCTTTTAAATTATTACGCTATCTACCCACGTTACAAATACACCTAAGTTTCGAGAAATAATTATACACTGCTTCCGTTATGTTAATCTAAATTGTGCCAATTATTGTTTATATGGTTGATTATTCTTCAAGATTGACAATGAAAGATGAAACGCATGCCAGACAGCAAGGCTTGAGTTCAGAAAATAGTAGAACACCAGACAGTTTAGCGAGAAAAATGAAGGCCCACAGACGTTGCTCTCTTGTGTACACAGATTCGTAATTTGATAACGCAATTGAATTACAAAGATAACGGCGCAACAATTGTTTTTACAATGTTATGTATGAATCTCGCTAATTAGATCTATACTCGGCAGCCCATAATTTTTGAACGAACAGATGGTACATTTTATCTTTGGTAACTCTGGTTTAAAATTACTATACGCAATAAACCCTCATTATCTAGTTTAAGCTTTATTTGCCTGAATTTTCCTTGCCTTTTGTAAGTACTCTACCGGTTAAGGTAGGTTTCTGCGAATCACTGCGGCCTCTCCTCCTAAATTGAATACGTTTCAATGCACAGTTTCCTATTCATATTCATTCTATTTAAATGTCCTTCTCTTCCCACCCATCCGCGCTAACCTAACATTCTTCCCTCAAACTCGATTATGAGCATTCCCTTCCCATTCAGTATTCAATCCATCCAGGCTCTCTGTACCCTCCGTCTCTCCCATGTGTGTTTCCTCACCGTGTCCACCATTCCATGCACTTTATCGTTCCCTTTTCTCTCCGTTCATTGCACACGCTCCATTCCACTACGCGTCCTCATCTCGAACACTTTATCTTTTCTCATTCCCTTTCCTCCACGTCCAAATTTCCGCACTGTAAAGTGCTACACTCCGTATCAGGCCTTTTACTGGCCTCTTATTTACACTCTTGCATTGCGATCGTTTCATTATCTCCTCCGCAGTCATTTCTCTTTCCGGTATTCTTACTGTTGTGGCAGTTCGTCTAAAATACGCTGCCCAAATAGTTTAACTGCTCCACCAGCTCAAGTATACAATCTACTTGTAGGTTACGCCTCACTCGTAAGTAGATAGGAAAGTGGAGTAGAGAGCTGCATCAAATCAATCTTCAGATTGTTGACATATGATGGTGATGATTTGAATGATTTGAATTGCACTTTGAAAATGATGGATGTTTACTGCATCGTTGATTGTTTGAACCACCGATTCATTGCTCGCGATAGTTAACAAAATCTCGTAGCTATGGCCTTCTTGCGGTAAATTTTCATTTTATTCCGTATCGATTTGATTAACGCTTAAAATTACTCCCTACAGAATTTATAGATTATTTCAGGATAGTTACTGGTTTGAGTAGGTTAATAAACATCCTCTTACTCCCATGACAAAAAATTAATTGGGGCGTAGTTTTATCTGAGTACTGCATAGAATGGTTAAGAGATATAAATACGTTTTTGAGACAGAAAACGCGAAGGCATTCTTTTGAGCACCTTTTTTACGTTCATTAATTTTTAAAATGTCATGTACGGCCATTGCGCTCAAACCTGTATTAGGAAGGAGTATTTGACCCCTAGTCATGAAAATAGGAGTAGCTTCAGATGCGTGTTTTAAGGTGGGTTTTCCCCGGCCTACTTTTTCTTATTATTTCATTCATCATCTCTGATCAACTAATGTGGTTTTGAGTCTGATGACTGGTCAACTAAGATTGGTTTGACCCAGCTCCATGCTGAGTTATCTTATGAGCTAATCCTTTTAACATTTTTCGTAGGTATTATCTTTCGCATCCTTCATTATTCTTGATCCAAGCCTTCCCTTGCTGTTCTTGCAATCTTCTTTTCATTTGGCGATGGTATTCTTGGTATATTTGGCGGTGTTCCTTTGGCGATGGTATATTTTACTTGATTATGTCATGGATTTTCCATGAAATGACGTGCAGAGGGATAAAAATATCTCAGTAGCCAAAATACGAGTTTCGATTTCATCTTTAAAGGTGCCAGCCCTCGTTATTGTGGAATATCGAGAATGTTATGTCGTTAAGATAATAATTCGGTGGTAGAAAATTGTTTGCCCCTTTACTGGTAATCGTGGCTCTTTCTCCATTTTATTTCCTTATGGCCTATATTCTATGCGTTGTATTGCTAACTACAACTATTGCTAATAAATACTTAATTGCTAATTTTTCAAGAATAATTTTAAATTTTATGTTTTTAATGATAATAATCACAATAATCGCTGTTATTAAATATAGGTTTAAAATTATTTTTTTTAGTTTTGTATGTATTTAGTCCACATATTTGGAGATTTTATTATCAAGTATCAATTCTCATAGCACTCGCGGCTATAGGTGAAAGACACTATTCCTGAGGAATAACTCTCAGATAATCATGATCTTTATTGCTAGTTTTCCGAAAATAATAATGCGTTTATATACATGTATGCATCAAAAATCCTCTACACGGCATAGATCATTTAACTCGGTAAATGTTTAAGAGCTATAATATATTTTAATTGATTTTTTTGTGTTTCTTTATTTTTCTCGGTCAACCTCTGAATACTACCGAAGGGACTACAGAGTTATAAAGAATAAGCTACGGTCATAGGGTGAAGATTTAATTAATCCAAGAGTTTTGGTAGCCAACTGGTGGTCTCTGCTGCGTTTGTGTTTGCTTTTTCAGCTTTTACTCAATAAATAGTAACCATAAATTTCAGCATTCGCATGTATATTATTTTTAATTTGCAATTTTAAATAGTACATCGTCTGATTAAGATTAAATCAGTGGCGGCTACATATCGGGGGCGAAGGGGAGCGCGCCCCCCCTTGCGGGTCCGCCCGCATTGTTCGACGTTGGAGAACCACCATAATAACTTTTTAATACTATAAGATGGCATTGTCTTGTATATGCATATTATCAGTTTGAATAAAACTTTGTTAAAATTTGCGTGTGACTTAATTATTTGTAATTACGACAAAAGTAAAGGTAGCTCAAGATATCTCTTGCACCCCCCTTGAGTTTTTTTCTCTATTCGCTACTGGATTAAATAAGAGTTATCTCAGAGATATTTTTTTACTTTTGTTTTCATACTCGTGTTAGGGGAATTTATGACTTTTTGTTAAATTTCGATCTCCAACTTCCATATCTTATGGATACGTATGAACAACCGTAACCTCTTGCACCTGTATGTTCGATATTTGACCTCATGAACGTATATTATTTGTTATGCTCAAGTGCGACCGTCTGAGTGGTGAGTTATGCTTGGAAGGAAAAGCAGTATGGGGCCCTTTAACGTGACCCTATAGCCTTAAGAGCAATATAGCGCCATCTCTCCGTGATTTATAATGGATTGTTCACAACGCGGTAAATTGCTCTCAGTCATCTTGACTTTGAAGAGAGACTTGAGTGGAGCTACGAGGTTTTTCTTATATGTACTGTCCTTTTGACCTCCACAATGCCTAACTCTTTCAAAAATTTTGCGCTTTTTCCGAAGATATCCATTTGAATTTTTGAGTATTTTAGTTGATGGATATATATGATTTATTGTCAGCGAAAAATATGAATTAAGTTAACATTTAGCATTATTCTATCAAATCAATGGTAGTGGAGTCGCTAAAAAAATATTCCTTTAAGAAGCCTGCGTTGAATTTTTTTAAATAGAATAATTTATTGGCATTTTTCTCGCTATTTGCATCAGCGCTCTAAAGCCATTTCTTTGTCTATTTTTGTTTTTCCCCCTCCAAACTCATAATTTTATTTTGTTTTTAAATGGTATAATCTCAAGGAAGCATAAAAATTTTGCATGATATTTTTATGAAGCCCCTCTAAAAATAATATGTACTTAAACCTTGTTAGTTAAATCATGAATATAGTGGATTTCAGTCTGAATTAATTAGAAATATCTCGGTATTATTTTTTATTCCTCAACAAATTAGTTGAACCCCGTGTCACCCATCCACTCTGTTTCTCCTCTACTGCTTACTTTATTTAATTTACATTTTCAATTTTCATAATCCCTCGGCTCAAATTCAATTTAAAATCCACTTGCATCACTATTAGCGTGGTCATAGGCTATCGTGAATTGCTTTCTCCTGTCAATGCAAGATCACCAACTCGATCCCTTCGCACGCAAAGATTGCTCTGTTTTGTATATTCTTGAATTGTCACTCGGTTAAAACTCACCTTCACTTATTCTTTATCAGGTAGTGTCGATTTTTGCTTCATTTGAATGCATATTTTTGCTTCAGAGACAGCAACGGTTAAAATTTCAGAATAATTTTGTGAATATATTTACGCTTTAAATTGTTATGGCTATTCATGTTTATATCATCTCCTCTTTCATATTTTTCAATCCCTTCCCAAAGGCACTACCTACGTTCCTCAGATTTAATTAGTTTAATTAGTGACCTTTATGCTAACTATCGAATCCTTAGCCCATTAAAAGTTACAGAAAAGCAGGCTATAGGTGCCAAAATAGGAAAAAAAAAACTCACGATACCTCCACGACAATGACCCAAATGCAAAGCAACCTCTTAAAGTATCCTATCATTTTGTATCTTCTAAAACAAAATTTGAAAACATACTTTTAATTTGAGCCATTGCTTCATTAATTTTCAGTCTTTTTTAAAAGTTTTTTCTTCAATATTTTCGTCTGTGAATTCTTCATATTCCTCACTGGAGGCGTGCTATAAGTACCGTATTTATTCGTGTAAGCAGCGCCCTCCTGTATTCCCGCAACCCCATTTTTCGGCTGGCTTGTGAGCAAAAATCTTTTTAGCGCTTTTTGGGTGCGGTCTAATATAGGAACTCGTGATTCATTGGTGAATCGATAAATTTAAGTTATGATTCCATGATTATTAAAGTTAAATACTGTCAGAAATGTAATTCTGACATTATTTACGAATGATAAACTCTGGATAAATGAACGACAGGAATTTGAGGGTAAATGGTGCGTGGCTGACATTAAAATATGGCCATTCGTGTAATCCGCGCACCCCCTTTTTTCACCGGCATTTCCTGGAAATGGTAAATACGGTATTGGTTCTGATAACTACTGTGTAGCCATAGTGGAGAAAATAATTATTATTCATCAGAAAGGACCGACGGCGTCACCTTTGTGAATTTTGGGAGGTTCATTCTCACGAAAAAATAATAATTCAATGAGTAATCAAATAATATTGGTCAATTCCACTCTTATTTATTTTCCCACCTAAATTTCGACAATTTATCTTTCCAAAATTAAAGTCCTTGTCGAGATAAACTTTATAACGACAAGCTGTATAGTCCAAATCTTGATAGGAAAATAAACAAGTGTTGCATAAATGAGAATATTTATTTTTTCGGGAGGATGAAATTATTCATAATTTATTTGAATTAATCCCTGCTCTAGGCTTTGCTTGTTTGCTGTATCGTTCAGTCAGCCTCCTAGACTCAACGTTTTAGCAATGCGGCCATTAATAATGTCATGGCGTGAAGGGTATTGGTTTTATGTCGTATGTACATAAATTATAAGATGTTGTTATCCTGGAAGATCGATTTGGCAAGAGCGGCCGTGACCCAGGCATATACGAATGTATTTTAACCTTAAGCGTCCTCCGTCTCTATTTTCTCTCTTCTCTCTTTATTATTTGCCGTTTTTATCACAGCTGCCCCGCCCATCAATTAGACCAACCCCCTCCCGTATCAAATCAGTGGAGATTGCAGCCTTTCACAATCGGCTTCTCATGAAAAGCGAACGCTACTGGGCGTGTCGTAGGTCATGTGGACGTTATTGAAGAGGGAAAGCGAGAACGGCAGTAGATTGTTGTCGCTCGGCGAAAAAAAATTTGTAATTTCTTAAGTCTGTAGGCGTTAGATGCGGAAATTAATATGCAAACTTACCAAAAATATTTTTGGCTATACACAACATTAAAATATCGCTTTCAGTATATATTTATTTCTACTTTTTCTTATGTCCCGAATTGAAGCATGCAAGTAACTGCTTTCGTATCTTCTTCGTTTCAGTGAAGATGGAACACGAGTGGTGAATAGATTTCTAATTATCCTATTTTCGTTTAGCCAATGTCTAATAGGTATCCCCTCCCCATAATTTGTACTACTTTCGGGCTTTTGCAACGTCATTCGGAATGATCAGTCATAGAAATTCGAACTTTGATAAACGTTGCTTCGGAAAGTTAATTCGCAAATGAGTGTGCCAAAATGTGAAAAATTGTCGTTGTGATATTTTACCATCCCAGAAAGTATAAATTGGCTTATATTTGTAACCTAAATTGCTATATAAACTTAGACCCGTTAAAATATGTATGTAGATTATTTTTTATGAAAAGATATCCTGGCTGAGGAGACAATTGATTTCGCCACTTTCGCTGAACCGAGCTATGATCATCAATTTCGCAATCATGAAGGTTTGGATGCCACTCTGATTGAGATGAGTAACTTTTTTTCGACAAAATACCCATTTCTCATATTATTGTTCCAAAAAATTTATTTTAATTGTTGAAGGAGCCAATTTTCTCTCTACGTCAATATCCATTGAATCCATTCGGTTACAAAAGTTCAAACATCAATCCCAGAGAATATATATCGGAGAGAAAGAAGGAGAGTGCATGGCTATGCGATTGTGGTATGACCACTTATCTTGGCCCTCATTTTATGACCTTTGAGTTTTTCCATTGCATCTATCAAATCATATCGCGAAACTCCACCCTTTCAAACAAAAAACGTCACTGGTGACATTTTTTCTCTTCCTCTCGCAGCATGTGAAAAATAAGTAAATAATTTTTGCATTCTGAGGGGAAATTTGCCGTATTCCATCGTCTATTCTGAGTGGGATGAGGCGACGAATCTGTTATGACGCCCAATATTTTTTAGAGTTTCAGAGCAGGCGGGGTTAGTGGCCGCCCCTATTGAGATATCATCGGAAGCGAAGCGTTATCACGCACTCGCAATCTGCTTGTTTCTCCTTCTACACATTCAGTCCCCCTAAGCTGTTGCGTTACTTTCCGCAGAAATGAGTCCTGTGTTTTCAGCTACTACTTGTGATTGTTTTCTGTCTACTGTAGAGTAACTACGGCTCCAATTATATTAATAAAGGAATTATCAGCTTGCTCATCAAGTTTGTTGGAGTGCTGAATGCCATTGCTATTTTAATTCCGGTTCATAATACTTTTAAAAATTGTCATATTTAATATCATGTATTCTCATAAATTTTACGCTAATGGAAAGTTTTAGGGACAATATTTACTTCTATGTATCCCAATACATTCATATTTGTTAAAAAGTTTTTTATGGTAAAATCACTTTCGTGAGAGAGAGAAACATCATGAGTATTTTTTAAATTCTTCATGTAACTTTCAAGTCTTAATATAGGAATCCCTTATGGTGCGTTCACCTTCCCCCTCATTAATTCGCTGTTTGTAACTGATTTTTCAGTCGTCAGTTTCACACTTGATAGAATTGCTGGAATTCTTTTCTTACCTGCAGTGGGTCACATCATTTCTGGTGCAATACAATTCTTGTTTTATAAAATTCTCTTCGTGTTCTTGTTCGGTCATTCCTTTGTCTCTTTCATTTATCGAGTCGTATCCTTCGTGTTCAAAGTTTTTTCCGAACTTAACACGCTTGGGTTAGACCTATGTGCCGCTAACAACTAGTTCTCTCCTCGCCCCGTCGCGGCGCGCCGTCAACGCCGACTTCGCTCGTCGGCGTACTGCCACCGCGCTGTCGCTGTTCAAACGAGATGGCGATCCTCATAATATACTACTCATAGTTCGGGTGCATTTTCAATATTAATCTTTGAATTGCTCTTATTAATTGATGGGGTTCAATTTTCACTCGTCGTTGACAAATCGGGCAGTAGAAAGCAACGGTTAGGACAAGTCCGGAGACTAAAAGTTTTTCCTCGGGATTTACCACGTGAGGGGGAAAGATTTTGGGGGTTGTCATTTGGAAGGAATATATTTAAGCATTCGTATGCCAAAAATTTGGGGGTTTGTACTTTTGACCCCTTCCCTCGCTATATGCAGCTTTCGCCGTGGACGCCTGAGCACCGCTGCGGCTCGCCGCACTTGCAATCAGGCAAAAATGCTCCGCGGTGTGCCTCGCCATCTTCAGCGATCGCCGCTTGGAAACTTCTTATGGCCGGTATATGTAGTGCGAAGAAGCAGTTTATTTCTGTGATTAGTGTATGCATGAAGTTGCATTAAGAAATGAATGCATCGGAATAATCAACTTTTATATTAGTCCTTAAACCACCCAAATATACCTACTTGATGTTGGTAGCTTCAATTTCTTTTGCCTTCGCATTTTATTTTCCGCTGATATTATCGCAGGGCCTTCACCTGGAAAATAATAAGTTCTCTCGTGAGAACTTATCATTTCCCATCAGCTGTTGCTTCCGTTACACTTTTATTTCGGAGTACCATCCCTATTCCTTTTTTTTACTTAACAACACAATCGATGAACCGTATAATTTCTATTCATGGTCACCATGAAGTTTACTCTGTTCTTTAACATGATCATTTGGCTCTTTCATATTTTTCGTCACTAAACCGCAGGTTCTTGGCACACATTTCTACCAATGGGGTGTGGGGGTCCTGTCTAAAGTTTCAGGCTTCACTTTGTGGAACCACGATATTGGAAAATAAAATTCGCTTTTGGTGTTCCACCTTAATGTTTTATTTCCGACAATAGTTAACACAGTTATAAATTATCAGTGAGGAATGCACAAAACGAATTTTATTTTCCAGTATTCGAATGAGTCAAGATATTTTGACCTCGAGTTGTAGTAATCATGTGCAGCAGGTACCTTTGCCTTCCTCTCTGTGGTCAACGGTTATCATTTGGAGTATATCGTTCGCCGTGTGAATGTAACTCATTTTATTCGGTATTCAGGGCCGGCCTTCACCAAATTTACCCCTGTGCGCGAGAGTACCTATTGCGATAAATTATTACCGTTGATTCACCATCTTATCGATTTATTCCCTTAGTGTCCCTACACGTGGAATAGATCATAGGAAAAATTTCAGTACCCGACTATATTTTGGTACCATTTATTATTGAATTAATTACTATTTAATAATTAATTATTATTATTAATTAATTATTTACGGCATGGGATATTCATAGGCGAGGAATGCATTCACTCTGCCCTCCCCTTTAAAACGCTTACAAGAGTGCCATAAAACTGGGTCTCAGATTTCAACCAAACTTTGTAGTGTTGTAGGTCATCGGGAGCTCTCCACGAATCACTTCCCATATGGGGTTGTATAACCAATAGTTTAAACAAAAAATGTGATTAAACATTTACAGGCCAAATATAAATTCCCTTGAAAACCGGCGTCATTTAAGAATGAAATACAAAGGGTAGAAAGCCTAAGTAAAGTAGACAATAAATGTTTACGCTTACTTACAAAAGAAAATAAACCACAGAAAAAGAAAAAGAAAAAAATAACCTTATAAAGAATTAACATTAGTTACAGTAGTTTATTAAAACATTGGTCTTGTAAACCAAAATTGAGAATTAATTTCTCCTAGAACAAAAGGGTAGAAAGCAAAGAAAAAGAGCGGGGTCGAAAAGCTGGACTCTCCCTGCTACATAGGAAGGAAATATCACAAATTCAAAATTAAGTTTAAAAAAAAAGAAAGAAGATATTTTGAAAAAATCCCTCCTGCATAAAGGAATAAAGGAGTGGAACAACCTACCACAAATTATTTTTAAGATCTTCCCCGCAAATGCGAACATTTTTAGGAATAAGTGTTCATGATTTATTGGTTAATTACATAGTGGTTTATTAGGGAGAGTTTGAAATTGGGTTATTTGGGTCAGTGTTCAATTGTTAGTTGTATGATATTAGAATTTATGTATTATTTTTTATTATAGGTGCCTTTTCTGAATTGTACTTCGTTATTAGATAGGTAGATTTTTTATTCTTGTGTGTAAATATACTGCTGCCACCAGGCAATAGCCTACGTGCAGCAATATGTAATAATAATAATAATAATATGTAATAATAAAATGGTTACGGTGTACGACTCTTGACCGGAGGTCCCAGGATCGATTCACGGAGTCGGCATTATTTTTTCGTAATTTGTTTTTGCTTTTAATTTTACAGAAGCCTGCTATTCATAATTATTTTCTTTATTTTCACAGAAAATTTTGTTTCTCTGCTTGGAAATATTTTTCTACAATGCGGCAGCGTCTGCTGTTTTTCCATTTTTTTTATCAAAGGAGATGCGTAAAATGTAACTGCAATTTAACAATAATAAAAAACTTATTAAAGTTACCAGCTGAATTCACTGTAAAAATAGATTGCCTTCCCTAAAATGAATATGTATGTTGAAATCCTTTTAATGCTTATTACCCAAGTTTCGTCTAATGACAATAAATTTGCTCCCGTCACTGCTCGGACCCGAAGATTTATTTGAAAAGGTAAGGGTAGAGCTCACTCCAGCCGTTGACTGCGTCAAAGTGATGTGCCGCTGTACCGTAAAATTTATACACTTTAGCCTGTGACCTCGCTACTGTGATATTTCTTAGGTTTTACTCAAATTTATAAGGATAATTGTTAACCCTTCTTATTAATAAATTTATTGAGGATTAATCCAAAAAAATGGATTTCGAAAATTTTTTTTCTGCGCTCCTCAAAATCGGTAGGTACTTTGTCAAATTTGAAATTTATTATTTCTGAAAAACACTATTAGAGCATTTTATTTTGCCTGAAGTGGCTAAAATATAAGATAAATCAATTAAAGGCTACTCAAATAAATAGCATCGATGCATCGCTTGCTTCATTGTTGATTAGTAAAAATGTTAAAATTTATCCAGCCGTACATGTGGTACTCTGCACCATCCGATGCCGCCCTTGCCGTTTGGCAACGCATCAATGGAAATTATAAGCTTCATCAAATTTGGATACTTTTACATTAAATAAAAATTTTCAGGAGGAGTAATGTTATACTCTCATTCCAACTTGTGAATTATAAAAATTGTTCGGCAAAGAATCATTAAAAATATTTATTACGAAAAACAATGAGTGCGATACAATTATATTAATTATTATTTTCTTAAAGATTATTTTGCTTTCCTTTACTGTATACGTTTATTTGCTCTATAGTTATTTGGCGTAATAATGAATCTGTTTAAAATCTCGGGGGATCTTTTTCAAAATAATGTATCATTGAACTCATGTAAATAAAGAAGATTATACCAGAAAATCCAGCGGAATCTATCATACAAAAAATAGGGGAGCCCACTTTTCGTTATGAATTTTGCGGAATACGTAAATTATAACTCCGAAGTTCAATAAGAACTTCGATTTTTAATTATTCTGCAGCCATGCCGACATGTTCCCATTAGTTTCTCGTTCATCTATTTTCATCGCTTGGATAAATTATTTTTCGAAATCTGAAAGTCCACCATAGTTTGCGTAAGATCGCAAATTTTATTCAGTACTTCATTACGATTTAATCTAATATTAGCAAAAAGTATGGAACTTGCGTAGCCGATGACCGCTGCGAGTAACTTTCACTTTCCCCTCCGTCCCCTCGCTCAGACAGCCCCGCGCCGTGATGCTCGAAGCTCGACTCCTGGCAAACTTGATGCGCATTCAATATTCACGACTGATAATAATCTCTCACTTTCTGGTAGAAGGTTAACTTTTCTTAAATTACATGCCAAAAATTTCTTATAAAAATAAAGTGTAGTTCGACACCAGAATCGTTTCGCACTGAATCGTTGGAGGGGATTTACAAGCGTTTTCGTACAGTAGTTATGAATTGTCTCACTTCATTTGTTCTCATGTCACGGCTCCTGTTGATTTTCCCTGATTTCCCTGTGTTCCTTTCGACTCGTCCGAGAGCAGAGCACTGATCCCTCTACGTCACCTTGAACAACCTTGAGAGCGCCCTGCAGTCGATGGTCATAAGGCTTCGCCCCCCAAACTAACCTTGAAACAGCCTTTCGCTGCACTTTTCGTTTCCACGAATTTTGAAGAAATTTCTCAAAATCGAGAAAGTGCTCTTCCACGACCTTGAATTAGTTCGTATTCTTACCGAAACAATTGAGCGGGGGAGTGGCGCTGCCAATGAATGGCCTTAGTTGGCGCCGATTTCAAATTATACGGAGATAGGATAGGGTCTAGAGTATATAATCTTTGGGATAGGGGGAATGGTCTGGATATTACCAAAGCGTTTTCTCTTTAAAGTTTCTCGTGACTAAACCTAGATATGATATTTACTAATTAGAGCAAAATATTTGATCATTTCATGAACATTTTTCTGGAATTTCATTTTTTTCAAAGGAGCATAACAGTATGACAAATGTGGCTTTAAGGTATGAATAGTTACACATGTATTTGAATTACCTAGTGTCATTTCATGGAAGAACATAGTTATTTTTTCAATAGCATTAATCATTTTTTTATTCCTCAATGAGTGATATGATTTATGCAGGCAAAGGTAGATCCAAGATTTTTTGTGGGGGGCTCAATGGTCGGACAGGCAAATGGTCTTCCCATATTTGAGATTAAAAACAACATACAACAATTACTCATGTACGAAATACTCTTTATTTTAATAAGTTACATGTGTAATAACAGTTTTCAAGCCCCTTTCCCTCTTGGATGATGCTTATTTATGATGAGCGTAGACTAGTGAATGACCAATGATTGGCAAATTGTCTTCTTGCCTTGGGCTCAAAGCTTTAATAATTGACTCCATAGTACACCATGAATGTGATAATTGCCCCCATGCAACCCTAGTAAATCCACCTATGGATACAGGAAGCACAGAATGCTGTGGAGAGGAATCATATTTATTGTAACTAGTTTAAAATATTGAAATGGAGTTAACTTAAAAAAAATACAATATGCATTTAATGAGCCATACATTAGAACAGATAAAAGATTCAAGTTAAAACCGAAGGAAACAGAAATTACCATGAGATATTACTGAATGTGAATTACATGATAATGTAATTTCAAAGCCCAACCACATGGCCTGTGGTAATAATAATTTACATGAATGGGAAAAAAATCAAGAATCTGAGAATAAAATTGTTTATTACCTGATTTCATAACTCTAACAATGGCAAAGCATGATTTATATTGAAATAACATGAACAATGAGTGCAGGTAACTATAAACCAAGAGGCAAATTTCATATTCAAAATATTAGATAAAGCGCACAATGAAAACCAAAATAAATACCCTAAGGTATTTGCTCACAGCACATGCAATACATATAAGAAAATAAATAGTTTTTAAGAATGGTTAAACATACAAATGAATAAAGCTTAGGCATAGGGTGAAATGAGATATTAACAATAGTCAATCGAAATATTAATTTCTAAGGAGTGTTGGGGTGTGAAGTTCCACTTCCTTTGATAACAGCAATGATACTTCTCCATCTGGTATCAAACTCTCCTGGCCTTCGAAAGCTAGTGGCACTTTTCCAGCTTCAGATGAGGATATTTTAATGTGACCTGAAATTTGACGTTTAAAAATTTTCTCAATCATAACAGATCAAAAAAATACAAGAGTGACAACCAGAGAATTTCACACACAAAATGTTACAAATCATAACCAAGAAAATCCAGTAAAGGTGTTTATCAACATCATTTCATAGACTCACAATGAGACCATTCAAAATCCAAATATTGATCTATGTACTTGGTTTTGATTGTTTTTTTACAGCCATCCCATATCATGAACTAGTCGTATTGCATTCATGCAGTTACCATATCTGCCAGTGAAAATATCATTTCATTGCATGCATATTCTACGAATTTTAAAAAACTACACTTGTTTACTACATTATCCACAAAGAACATGAAACAGTTAATAATTTCATGTCCAACAACAGCAATAATGTCAGTCAAGATAATTCACTTTTTTCCTATCTCTTTTTTTCTTATCTTTCTGTTCATGACTAAAACTATAATGATATCTTTAGTTCAAATGATTTTGGAAGCATTTTAATTCAATTCAAATTCACTGTTGGTTGATAATAATTCTTTTATGATTCATAAATGTTAGGAAAATTTTTTTTCTAGGAATAGAATCCAGTCTGGCTCCCTCCTTTCTTTAGTTAAAAAAAAGCTCATGAATCAGTATAGATCATTTAAACGTAGAGAGATACAGATTTAAGGAGTTTCTTTGGAGCAAAGCCATTCTTTCTAAATTGTGTTTTTCTTGAAAGCTCCCTAGTTACCATTACATGTAAAATATGGAGCCTAACCTATTTCCATTGTTCTTAGTACTAAGCTCACCAACCAATTACTCATGGGAGCACAATCCACGCAGGTAATGTGCAAGCAAGAAAATATACATTATTTCTTCAGACCATATGAGCATTTCAAAAATTTAGTTTGCAATAAAATTTAAATGGAAGTGATACAAAAAATGCTGAGGCAAATAATAGCGTTTGAATTTGGACTTCCAAACAGCATACTCTGAATTACTAGACAATGCTGCATGGCAACTAATCTACCGCAGAATAAAATTTGATATTTATGGAGAACTCACTAAGGAATAATTTATTATTTACTACAGTAATTTTAGGTATCAAATTAAAAAGTGCACCCTAAGTTAAAATTTTGAATTAAAGTATCAAGCTTACCTAAATGTTTGGTCACAATAGCAGTTTTCCCACTCTTTGGAGTCCTAGGGCTTGCAAATGGGGAGCACTAGTAAGAAAAATCCAAATCATAATGAAAATGAGGTCACAGAAACAGCATCATATACATATTTGCAGAGAGTTGGATGCACTCACTCCTGCACCAGTTTCATGCTTCAGCTAAGGTTAAGTTATGTAGTAATGCATTAATTTTCAAATTGAATTCTTATTTACGAATACTGGAACTCTGTGTACTAAATCAATAAATATCACCAAAATCATCAGTCAACCAACTCTCTGCAGGAGATTTTCCCCGATTTAATTATAGAAGAAAGATGAACATAAAATGGATAGACCGTGTGAGTAGTGTGGAAGTTGAAAGAAGAATGACAGAGAGAAGTCTTTTGAAATCCTTGGGTAAAAGATGGGAAAATTTAATCTGCCAAATCATAAGACACGATGGAATAATTAAAATTATCATTGCAAGGACACGGAAGAATGGCAGAGGTAGGCCATGGATAAGATACATAGTGCAGGCGATTAAGGATGTAAAAAGTAAGCATATGCAGGCCTTGAAAGGTAAACCAATATGGGGTATGAATGGAGAGCTGCCAAAAACCAACCTAAGGGTTGATAACTATCAGTGATGATGATCAACAGGCTTTAATGAATTTGTTGCTCAAATGGTTAACCTCAAATACTTCAAATACTCACTTCAAATACTCAAACTTCACAATACTAAGGGTTTCATTAAAACAAATGAAAAGACATGGTGAATAGGCATCAACCTAAAACATGCAACCCTGTTAATTCTTATACATAAGTTTATCTGACACAAAAAGAAAAATTTGATCATGAGTAAGGAAGTACCACAAAATTATGAAGTTTGAAACACTACTACTGCTGAGCTTTATTAATCCATACATCTTAGCATAGAATCTCTCAGGAAAGCATTTTTATCTGGCACCCAACTTATAGATTCTCTGCCAATAATTCTGATACATATGTATTTTAAATCCACAAGGCACAGCTCTCAAGTAAATAAAAACTGATCCAGAAAAAAATGTTAAATATCTGTCTAACAGGACTAATCGAAAATAGAAAGGTAACATAAATAACGAGTTGAAGGAGTATATGAAAAAAATAAAGGCATATATTTGGTATTGACCTAATTAGGAGTTTTATGGCTACTTGCAATAGCAAACCTAGGTAATATGCATGACCTTTTGAAGGGAATTGTAGGAAAAGAATTATTTAAAATTCGGAAAGAAATGCAATATACTTAAAATTCTTCTTTATTATATATGCACCAATGAGTCAAAAACATGAAAAAACAAAGAAGCTATGCAAAATTGAATGGAAGTGTTGGTATTCACAATTTTTATCACTACAATGGTTTTTCCCTGATAATTTCTAATAGCTAGAGGTCAGATTTTGCTGCCATCTTATAATTCTATTTCTGAAATGTGTCCCAATTCAGTTATAAATAAAAAGATATATATTCATAAGAATGATTCAAATGAAAACCCTTACTTGCTTCCTTATAATGATATTTAATAACTACTACAAATATGTAGCTACTATGCACCTTTGCCTTGTCATCCATTTTATTCATTATATGATTTTATCACATGTATTTATTATTGGCAACTTAAATTGATACGAATATTATGGCACAAATCATTATCACGTCATGTTCTACTAAAATTCAACCAGAAAGCATGGAAGTTTTCTTCCAGTTATTGTCTCTGCACATAAAGTAATGTACTGAATAAAGAATTCAGAAAAATATAATAAACTGAAAACATTTCTCCTTCCTTGTTTGTGTTTCTGCGAATGGATTTCTAACAGACCGTCACCTTTGGAATGCAACAAAAATGCTCTCGCTCACAAATATATATGAAAGAACAATAAATACTTCAAAAAAGTAATTGAATGGAAATATGATATGAGAATATGTAAAAATAAATGTAACAGCTGGAAAATAAATTTTTGTTCACTTTTGAATGATGACATTGGACGAACTTCATGCAACACTATCCACCACCCTAATCATAACAATGTTATGAGTATTGAGGGCCTGTACAGCCAGGATCATCATCATGCATCTGAGATGGCCCATAGTATAAAGACTGGGTATCAAGTTTTTGGGTGAGCACTGGGAGATATGGGTATAGTTCATGATTGTCCCAATTGGACATAGCAAACACTTTGAGCATTTGTCATGGATCAAAATTACTATTGATGGGAAAGACTCTTTTTTCCCTTATTCTTAATAAAATTTCCTACTGGAATAGCACTTTTCAACCGTCTTTGACTGGAACTCACAATCTTCACTGGCAAGGCACTCTTGAAGTTCACTTCAGGCAACGTAGAATAGTTTGTGATGTCGATATTCTCTGGACCCCTCTCACCAACCATGTCAGGCAAAGACTGCAACTGTTCAAAACCAACATTTATCAACCAGCGGAAGATTACAAGAGAGGTAGAGAGGTCACTTTTATCTTCTTTACACAAAGGTAAGGACAAACAAATTTAGGAAACGAAAAAGTGTGGTGAAGGATATACTTTTGCAAATAAAACATCTCTAGTAGTGTGAACCTCTCCAAGAGTAAGAGTAAAAGCAATGAAACATCACCAACACTACAAGAGAAAACAACTGAAATACAAGCACTACCCAATTTTATACTGATGTCCCCAAAACAAATTAAAGGCTATATTTGACACCCAAAACAAAAAAACCAACTCGGAAATCACGGATAGCATCTATCTTATAGGACTTGATTAAAAGAATCACATTCAGCAGGGGTACCATAATTAAATGTGACAGGTAAATAAAACCAAGAACAACTAGATTAAGTGGAAGGGATAACAGAAGTCAGTAGAAGTAATCCTGCTGAAGCTACTATGCATCCAAACATATTTATTTGCTTGTTATAAGAAGTCTTGAGATAAAAAACACAAGAGAGGTTCTACTTTGCATTCGTCTGGCAGCAATTAAAATATGCAGCAGTACGTGGAATACAGTGCAGAAAGGTTCGATTCATGAACTAAATAAAGCACAAATGAATTCAACTTAATGTGTCAAAAACTGCAATGAGCAAACAGCATGACTCAGAGCAAAATATTAGCCTAAGTTTGCTAGAGCAATTAAGAACAGATACTACCTGTCAGAGTATACAGACATCATCATCTGAGAACTATACATACTCTATCTTCACAGCTGAAAGGGATTATAAAATAAGAGAAATACTTTTAAGGATAAATTGGTATAATAATTCATTCTTTGCCAAAAAAATAAAGGACTTTATTAAATAATGTGTCAAACTCGGGTGGTAAATATCTCATCACTGAATTTTTGGTGTTCTCGAACAGGATAATGGCAGGTATCCTAACAACTCCTGCCAGACCCAGAATAATGGCAATTTGTCGGGTTATATGAATACAAAATTTAAATGTCAGCTGAATATGAATTGAATGGTGCCACTGCCTGACAGTGTCTTCAGAAGAAGTGATTTTTCATGCAAGCAATGGTATTTTGAGGTAAGCATTAAGCTGATTTATTCGGATTTTATGAAAGGTTCAGTTGATTCTAAAAAGGAGGCTGTTGGAAAGAAGTTATTTCATAATTTTTCACACATTAAGTAAGAAATTTAAACATTTGCTAAAAAAATGACTCACTCAGTGACTTTTAAAAGAATTATGTATTACTATTCAATTCAGAATTGACCAAAACTTTTTTAGAATTAAAAATAGGCAGTAGATTCCATACTTTGGCAGTATACTTTCAACATTGCTAATATATGAACTGTGAATTCCCGAGACCTAGAAGAGCAATCGAAGATTTTCACCCTAGACATGCTTGAATCAAAGAATAAACCAACCAAGATTATCAAAAGAATGGAAAACCAGATAGGTATGTATTGAAACAAACAATTCCTTGAAATTTCTATTTCTTTAATGCTGATGTGATCAGCAGAATATCAGGTGAAACACAGCCAAAATTCGAGGGTGAATGGAATATCGTAGAAGAAATCAGGAATGCCTGGAAGCCTAGCATACTTCCCCTATTGTGCGTACACATTTTTGTAACTTAAAAAGAGGACTCACACCACATGAACCTGTTTTGCTCATCATAAATCTGTTCACAGTAGGTAAGGAGATGGAGACGGATGGAATAAAGACAATGATTATGACTAAGCAGTAAATATTATACTATATTAATAAATTATAATTAAATTATAAAAATAAAATATGAAAATAATTAAATTATAATATATTTTTAGAAATATCACTGTTTCTCTAATGAAGTTATGAGGGAAAGTGGCTGCCATTGTGATTAAGAAAGAAATCATAAAAAATAAGCACCATCTAGATAGGTATTTGAGGAAATGGATTGCCCTTGCCTTTCTCCAGATATATCACCGAGCATAACTCAACCCAACCTAGCGTCCTTCCTTCCATTTTTTTCTTTTCCACACTAATCCTAGCATTATCTCCACCCACAGCCAGTGACTTAAATTCACAATTCCTAACACCACCTCTTCCTATCAATGCATGAAATAGATCTTGACCCCAAACATTTGATCACTTTGAAAATAGAATGTGTTATTCTAAAGATCTTTAGAATAACACATTCTATCTATCTATTTATCTATCTATACAGTTTGTCTTGTGGGCTCAACCCAACTGATTCATCAAAAATGATGAAAGATTCCCACAAAGCAAGCCAGGGACAATTTCTTTCCAGATGGAGAAAATAAATTAGTTACTAATAAGATCATATTGCACATTTACCTTTGGCACTGCACAATCTGATGCTTTCGGAGGCTTGTTTTCAGCATCCGCTCTACCAGCATGGGCCGTTAGGGTAGGTACAGCACTGGGTTTTTTATTCACAATTAAGGTAACAGGCTTATTACGAATATACTGTGACACAGGGCTTACAATCCCAGCAAATTTCTTGCTTTTATTCACTGAAGGGCTGAAAGAACCCGTTAAATGAGGAATTTTACTTCCAGTGGATGGCTTGGGCTGAAATACAAAACTGTAATTACTACAACTTGACATTAATATTTTAATTCTGGGTAAAATTATTGATTCTTTATTCCATTGCAAATACTGCAGGATCTATAATAAACGATTACGCATACCTTAGCATTGGGAGTTTTGAAAGTAGTTCCCTCCTCTTGCTTAGGAGTAGATCCTTGCAAGAGGGAACGAGCACAAGTTTTAGACGAAGTTGCATTGAGAGCAGGCGACTGAAGGGGCACCAATGGTCGAGGGGTACCTTGGTGTTTTGTGCCAGTATTGGGAGTTCTTCTTGGTATTGGTGTGGCAGGTCTCTTCTCCATCCCTGGAGTAACTTTAGGTGTCGGCACTCTCATTGCTGAAGGTTTCTTCAGTGAGGACCCCATAGGAGGTTTTTTCATGCTGCCCGAAGGAGTAGGAACACCAGTCCCAACTCTCTTTGTCGATTCCACTTTTACTGCACTGTTGGGCAAACTATGTGATTGGTGGGCATCCTTAGGCACATCCATCACAGTCTCTGTTTTAAGCTCAAATGCAGAAGCATCCCCTGAATTTTTCAAGTCTTGAGCATCACTGGAATTGTTCAACCTCTCATCTTCACTGTAAGTGTTCAAGTCTTGAGCTTCAGACTTTTCATCTTCAGCTAAAAATTTGATTATTTCCTCAACTTTGAGAACTCGCTTTGCTTTCTCAATTTCCTCTTCATTGTCGGATAGCTTGATACCAAATTCACCCTTACTAATTTCACTCACATCATCCCAATTCATAACAGGTACTTTCTTATCTAAAATTTCATACTTTGATTCAGTGTCAGCATCTTGTTCCGTTTCTGTGGAATGAAAAACATTCACATCAGAAATGTACGCCACATCATTCGTCAAGTTTGTCATTCTCTCATCTGCTTCATTTTCCTCTCGCCTAATATGATCAACTTCGAAATTGATCATACTAGCAGAGTTGTTTGTACTCCAATAAGACAAGGCTTCATGTCCATTTTCCGCAAAAGACACAGAACTGGTAAAGTGGACATTAGATGAGTCATAAAGAATATTACTGTCCTCAGCAGGGCAATGAGAAAAGCCACATTGATTTTGGTCCGGGAGATGACGCGAGAGAAATTTCACTGCATCCATCTCAAGGTGGCTTCCTTCATTTGCAGCCGCTGAGATTCCACGCGTTATAGTTTCGACAGGAGGTAGCAAAGTGACACACTCACTCGGCTGACAGCTATCAGGCGGAATATTAGTCGCTTCATCATCGCAGTTACCACTATCTCCAGATGACAGGCTGAGCATATGAGCGGCAATTGCAAGCGTGTGTAGTCCCTCTTCACCATCCTGTGAATTCGAGCAGGTATCTTCGGCAGGGGGTAGACTAAGGATAAATGAAATACACGGGTGAAATGCAAGCTTATGAAGTTCATAAACTGAACAAACATTATGTTCAATGACATTGTTACATAATTATGCACCGGATTAAAATAATTTCGGGAAACGATTAAGAGAAAGGACAATAAGCTTGAAAATGAGCGAAGTGTCTTAGCCCAATGAAGACCGAATGATGAATCTCTAATTCTACTGAATGGGATACCAATTCAAACAAACAACTCGAACGTCAATTTGCAAAGGATCACATATAAAAACATAATTACCAATATCCTTGGTTTTCCAATGCCCGTCGACGTAAATTTTCATATATTTTTTTCTCCTTATCCGTGACAGGCCCAAAAAATATCTCTTCGTCGCTGTCACAATACGATTCTATTTCTGCCATGTCCTGAAGATCTCCGTCAATGAATGACTTCCTTTAGAAAGGATTAAATTTAATGCACAATAATTCTTATGCTGCTCGTAAGATCTTAAACACAACCGTATTTATTATATTCACAACCGTTTCCTCACTTTCAAACAGGCACAGACTCACACACGAAATTGACTCGAACGTGACGACCGGTACCTTGGCGAGCGCGGCAAAAATTAAATGAAATTATTTAGTTCACAATTCTCCCACTTCAAACTGCGATAGCGCTCCTTTTTCCCGCGCGTGCAAGTGCAGGAAATTATTGACACAAATATTCAGGAATTCTGTATAAGTTGACTATAATACATATTGACCATGTGTTATGGATTAATTAACATTAAAAATCGAAAACATTGTGAAATATGGACTAATTCAAGCGATAAATAGCCCCCATCCCCCCCATCTCATAACTAGTTGAAAATTTATCTCATAGATGTTGTTACTGTTGATTTGCGGTGCATGTGAGGGGAATATGAAATTCAAACGATAATCTAAGATCCTTTGTTTCCCTTTTGAATCGGAATACTTAAGCTTCCATGGTCATGGTATGTTGCCCATATTTATTTCTATGTAGCAGTTGAAATTTTATTTTCATACGCAGCGTAAAATATTTACGCTTTACACTACTTACATTCCGTTTAATTAAATTCCTTTGATCGATGCCAACTTGTCTGTACGCTTTACCTTAATAACCTCGATAATTTTCTCTAAAAGTGAGTTGTGTGTATTTTCCTGCATTTTTAGTTTTATTGGTGCAATGAATGGATCATTTTTTCTGCTCTCAACCATTGTAAGTATATTTGGTTCTAACCGTCCTAGAAATGGATGACTTTGACTGCATGTGTCATTTCGTGCGATCATTGGTTTGGTAACTTGCCTTTACTGACTGGGAAAGATATTTACTGATACCTTGCGTTGGAGTTAGTTAATATCACTTACCATCCATACTTTGAACTCATACATAAATGTAGACGGCGATTAAATTATGCCCCAGGAAAGTCAAAGCACCTTATTTATCCAGAATAATAGAGACATAATCAAACTTTTTGGTAACATTCATTTTTATGGAGGGTGCTGCAACCTACCATGACTACTGGCAGGTAGGAATGCATACACGGGACTAGGGAGCCATGGCTGGAGTAGTGGTGGTAGTGTTAATGGCAGAGGTTTTGTGGGGAAGTTGGCATTTGTAATGAAATGTATATAATAATGTAATATTTATAACATTAAATTAGGATCATTGCTTTAGGTCTGGGACAATGCTCTTTGGGTCCTTACGAAACTCTTGTTTCTCGTATTGCTGTCTATAAGAGGCTCCTCGAATGAGGAAGCCTGGAAATGATGACATCTTTTAATTAGGTAACCATCATGATGATAAAATATGTATATTTTAACATTAAGCATTTTCTTTACCAAACAACTCAATTCTTACCAGTTGAATTTTTAAGAACAAATGTAGTTATCTTGTCAGTTCCTTTTGGGAAATGCTGCGTTGGTAACATTTTCTGCTCGACGTTACACTCCTACTGGAAGTGTTTTCAAGGAACGAGTGGGAAACATTCTTGTCCCAATCTTATATAGGATGCATTATCCCATTGTTGGCCCGAATTGAATTTCCAATGGAAGGCGATGGCCGTTGGGCATTAGATTGGGCCAGGAACCCTTTCCATATCCAGCTGAGGTTATATCCATTCTCCCTACTGAAATTATTTGGCCTCTTCGCTATTTTGACGGCCTCTCTTATAAGGCCAAAGGCCAAGGATTTTCTGCGGTAGGAACTGACTAGGCGGATAAAAGAAGCTGCAAAAATCTTCAGACAAAAAAGATTATAGTTGTTTTCTACATATAATTTCCACAGCAAATGCTTGTCATAACTGTTCTGCAACACCCAGAGCATGCTTTTCCACCAGTGCTCTGGTTTCAAACCCAAAATGTAACAGCTATTTTCATCAGTTCACAAGACCTATGTGTATCATCACTCCTCTTTGGTGTCACGCAGGTGGGACCATACCCATTCACATGATTTAGTTCATCCATATGCTTACAGCTAATATTAGTAACAACAATTGCATGATGTTTACAACTGTGGAATCACGTCATTTGAATAACATTACGTTGCTGGTTCTTCGCAATTACTTTTACTAAATTGGAACTTACCAACAAGATATTTTGTTTTAGTACATTTATCAACTATAGTTGATCATGTAATTTAGTGTAGATTTCCGGTGAATGAAGGGTTCAGTTCCTATGCAAAAAAAGCGCCTCAGTGATTTAATATTTATGTTCTTTCTAAATCTGTATGCTTTGCCCTCTTTTTTTTATTGATTGGTCATTTAGCATGGGGGAGAGATCTAAAAAAAAAAAAACAGTAAACCCAGCGGAAGACATTTGAGAGGGAACTGTTATTTATTGAACAATTGTCATGTTGTTAATTAATACTATCTTTGAGCTATACATGTGGCTGATGCCAGTGGTGCAGCGAGGGGGAGGTTTCGGGGGATAAACCAGCTCCAAGAACTGGGAGAAATTTTTAAGTTAAATCCATTTTACCTAATTGGATTAATATTACTTATAGAATACTGTAGATATTAATAAAATATCCCTCTGAAAGCCTTTAAACTCACCATTTTGAACCATTGATCTTAAACATTTTCTGGGGAAAGGTCTCCGCACATCTCAATTAGCCTGGCGGGTATGCCATATCCCCAGCCCCCCAGTTTTAGTTGCGCCTAAAACTCCCCTAGTCGTACTTCCTGGTTGCACCCCTGGCTGATGCTACTATGAGAGACAATTCTTTTAGGGTAATTTCCTTGGTCACACACGTGTGAGATTTTTTTCATTACTAACTTCCTTGCTGTGGTCCATCCATGGCTGTGACCTTCATTCTCCTCCCTTCTTCCATTGTGTGTAGTCTATTTGAGAACCAGCTTTGGCCAGTTTCAGGCCTTCAAAGAAAGTGTAACTTATATCAAGGAAATTTCTTAAGACACATTCTACATTGAATGAAGTCACCTAATAGATAATAACTTTTCAACTATTTTAAATGAGAATTCCTCTCGTCTTCTTCAGCATTTCTTCTTTCCAGCGACTCAAAGACAGCTCATTTGCCCTTCTCCTTCCACGTCTATTATTCCCATATTATTTGTATTAATATCTTCTACCATTTCAAAATTTATCAGGCACCTGGTAGTTAATATTTCAGTTAAAACACACGTTTAGAACTACCGTACAGTGTTTGTTAAGAGCTATGGGATAGTGCTACTTGAATTTGATTAATTCCAAAATATAGACATAAAATCTAACTTGGCCATGTAATTATATATCAGCTTATTTAAATATTCCCTCCTCTAAATTTTCCATAAAAAAAGTTTTTAATAACGCCATTACCAGGATCAGTAGGAATGGATATCCATTCAGAATGAAAAAAGAGACTACATTTGGCTACATAAATTTATTTATACCCTACGGTTGTAACAACAGTGTATTACAGGGCATAACGTAGACAATGATTTTCTGTTTATGTAATATACTCAGTAGCAGCCTTCCAACCATCCCCACAACAGTCTCACAATAAACCAGATACCGAAGACATTGAATACCATAAACAGCTGGTGCATCAGAATTTCCTTCACAAGGTATTTCAGAAGCAATTATGGTAAGACCTCATATAATTTGTACTTCTGAAAGTGTTTTATTTTTATCACAAGCACCTCTATGGCATAAATAATGTTCGATTTGAAACTTGTAAATTAAAATGTATAAATTATATTTTACCTTTTCTTAAGCTGTAAACAAACTGTTTCATCAGTGCGTGTAATTAGTTTGACCATGTTTAAAACAACACATCATATCATTGGATTTTAAAATAGCCAAAGTTAATCACTATCAGTGTACACAAGTTAATAATTCCATTCTTTCTAATTGTGAATCGAGATGTAACCTTGGGCCTGCAAATTTAATTAGAAAATCATCAATAAAGTTTAGGCACCTTTTCACTAAACAAATTAGTGTCCTTAATATAGATTTGTTAAAAAAAAAAGAATTATGTTGGTTACACAAAATCTGTGAAAGATTTGGGATTAAGATTCTCAATTCAAAATTAAATTTTACAGCTCCGCTGGTAGTTTTCTTGTATCACCAATTTTCATAATACTTGAGCCATTCCCTGAAATACCTTTGATTCATTTAACTCCAGAATAAATGATTATTTCATAACCCTGGGGTTTTTCCATTTCATTTGCCAAAACAATATTTTTTATACAGGAAAATTATATTTGCAATATAAAACATTGCAAATATGTAGCCTATTACCCACTTCCTCCATACAGCTAATTTGTAACCTCTGGTAATAAAAAAATTCATAAATAAAATATTTCAATGAGTAACGAAGACATTTTTTATACAGATTTTTTACCTTCAAGTTGGTTCTCCCTCATTTTAGATTTTGTTTACAGTATCATCATGCATCCGTACTCATTAAGGATAACTTTCAGGAAAAGAAATATTCAAAGGGCCACAGGATTAATAACAAGATTTTAATAACAACAAATTCTCCCTAATCACAAGTCAGCACTGGAGAACAGATATCTGTCAAGTCCAGGTGATGAAAAATCCATGGGAATTGCTATCACACTTAAATAGAAAACTGTGAGAGCTTCATAGCTCAGGATCATTTAGGTTTAGGGTTATGATAATATTCCATACATAATATTTATATTTAATTTTTTCAGTGTAAAATTTTCCCCATCATACTGAGCAGTTGCATCACTTATTTGTGAATGCAATACGGAGTTAGAACTCTGTTGCCACAAATTGATTGGAATGTACCCTAGGCCCATCCTTTGTTTAATAGTTACACATGGGTATATTAAACTCACAAATTATAACTATTTATGATTTTTACTTCAGTAATAAATAAAATATTTGGAAATAAATGCAGGCGAGTGGAAAAATAGATCAGTTAGATGGATTGGTGATTTCCCAGCCCTTGAACTTCAATTGCACTGCAGTGCATCTATGGCCAAGAATTGTGTTAAGTTTATCATCACTCCACAAGACTTGCACTCTCAAAATTAAAATGTTAAGGCCTATCACTATGCAGCTTTAACGGCATGCAAACATACTTCTTCAGTCACCAGGTAAACATGTATTCAGCTTCTGGTTATAGAGCAGGGCTCAGCTCCATGAATCATAGCATAACTGCTGCCCATTGCCATTTACCCTCTATTATATGCATGAGGTTATCTATAAGGCAACATAATAGTTCAACAGGTAATGGTTATATGTTTTTCAGAATGTGATGTATCAAAGATTATAGCCAGTCTCAAATTCCTACAATATCTCAATGAAAATGTTACAAAAGAGATGTAGGTACATAGTATGTAGATAGAATATTTAAAAACAAAATGGTGAAGAGTATGAAAATTAAAATTTACCCCCAACAGAAGTCCTTCTATACCCTATTTTGACATACGGGAAATGTAATAGCAAATCTTGAAAAAATAATGCATTTCAACTCTGTTAATTAAACACTACGGCCATTTTCAAAGTTTTCATCTAGAAACATCTCATCAATAAAATTATTTTAAAAACAATAATGATATTATTAAATTAAATAACACTTAATAGAAAAGAATACAAAATATTAAAGATTATAGAATAATGATCACGGGTAAGTTAAAAGTACATATGTAGCACAGTATGTATTCTCAATTTGCGGCACACTCAATAAAATTTCAAACAAACATAGATTTTGTACTTAATATTTTGATTGAATTTTTATTTTTGACTATAAGTGGATATTTAACAATGTAACAATGATTTTTGTATGGCTTGGAGGTCAAAATCCTTAAAAACTCTCACAATTTAATGTAAATAAATGAATTATTCAATTCTCTCCTAATAGCTTACTTGATTTCTATGAAGCTATTCTTATTGCAGTTAACAGTTTTAAATTTTTTAGGCTTGCTCTTCACATCATACTTTAATATCAATATTGCACACAACCTTTCGGCTGAAATGCGGGTACAGTAACTACGTAACCACTTAGGTATGTAGCTAACAAGGCATCCCAAAAAGAGTTATAGGCCAATATATTTGGCATTAAATGGAAACATTAGATATAAAATAGTTCAGTTGTCATGTGGAGTAGACTGTTATTTTGGTCTCATCAAAAATTATGCTAAAAAGAGGTCATTGGGTGATTTAACATCATAACACAGGTTCATTCACGTGACAGATGATCATGAAACAAAGCCTCCTTGAAGTACAAATTCTATTGTACAAGGCTCGTATCCTAGATGACAGGCATGGTCAATTCAGGGATCCTTAGGACGGATGGGGGACTTGGACACCACACATTGGCACCACTCATGTATATATGTACAGGTTATTAGATTCTCCGACCAATGCCCCACCAATAGATTTTCTTGAGTGCCCGAAAAGGAGTGTAAAACCCATAACTGCTCATGTCTTGGGTCGCACAAGTACCTGAAAATCTTATGTGAAATACTAAAGATGTGGACAGGAAATATATCACTATACTCCGATAAGATAGTGCCAGGTGACCATTAAACTTGATTAATATTCCCATTACCAAATGCCAACTTCAACAAAGTCATATTGTCTACTGCAATGAACACCACACTTCGAAACAATCAATCACTTGTTCTTATCAACTGTCCATTTATATGGAATCATAGGGTATCACACCATATTGTGAGCATTAAATAGACTGGCCACAAAACTGTATAGATGTGGAAGATAGGATAAGAGGATACAACATTTGTCTGTGATTGAAATATGAACGAAATTCTCTCCTAGGCTAACTAAGAAAAAATATAGCTTTTCATCATCTCCCCATGTGAAGCACCACAAAATATAGCACCTCTTGGAGTGAATGCAACAATATGTTCTGCCCACAACACCAATAGGTGTCCTCGGCGACCAGGGAAAGACATCCTTCACAAGGTTTGGAGAGGATCAGTTCACAGACACATATGGGAGGTGCAAGGGATGAGGCACTAGAATCGTCGCAAAAGCCTTTTCTTCTCACTTTTGGAGGCAAATGGAAAGGCAAAGTTCGATGCCTAATTGATCCCTCAACAGGGCCCTGAGGTACTCCAGTTCTATCCATTGGGCTGATGGAAGACACCGTCATTACTGAGACGACTTCCTAGTGGACTACAATACACCCAATTTTCTCCAGCTTCATGAAAGACCTGGGTATAAGTAAAAATATTGAAATGATGTAAGTTTGATTTGTAAATAAGATTTTACTTTCAACTAAATTCAACGTAATGAATTACAAATTTTAAAACATATATAAATACAATCTACAAACACATATGAGTGGTTAAATTTTGGCCTTGTGGGTAGAGCACATGGCTATTCATTGGAAGGTCCAATGCTCAAATCCCAAGGAAGTCTTAACCCTAAACAAAAGCCTCGTGGCTCATGGGGAGTTCAGGAGAAGTACAGGGTATATACCATGAATCTGAAATAATCAGCCTTAGTATGGGGTGAGCTATACCCTAACCTATCCAAATCAACATAAGGGTTTTAGCACTGACCGAGAGGAAATATTTGAGACTTGATGGGGGAGAATTCAGTTCGCATTAATGCATAAAAATTTGGAATGATTCACAGATACAATAACTTTTCTGAACTAAAATATAAACATGATTTTTTTCATATATACATACATGTTTTAATTCTCATTTGAATCCAAACCATTTTCATGAAATACTTCACAAAAATCACAAGTAGTAATGGAGCACTACCTTGGTGGCAGATTTTGTTACCACTGTTTTAGATAATGAGAGGTCAAGTGCACAAATACTTGCATTCTCTAGAGTAATGATACTATTGATCTCAAAGCTGGATAATAATTTCTTTTCAATGGACGAAGTTTGAATATGCATTGACAATAATAATTGCTAGAATGGTATAAAGCAGTCACATTGACAATCAAGGTGTAGAATTTCTACTGAGAAAAAGCAGATGGATATCAAAAGGTGCACGTGTGAAATATACTTAGTGACCTAATATCTCAGTGTACATAATTTATTACTAAATATCAAAGAGCCCCATAATTATAAATTCAATGGATGTAAGTAAGTGCTTAGAGTAGTGTTGGATTATTCGAGGAATTGAATGAATTCCTTTCCATGGTTTCTCATAGTAAGTACTAAGAAGCGGTTAGAACAATGGATTTTAATTGTCACCAGAGTATTAACATTCCCGAAAAAATCAAAAAACAAGGGTAGGATCAAGGTGAACACTCAGTCCCAACTATTTTATTACACAAAGATTTTACCAAGTAGAAAGGAACAGTATGAAGAGGTATTTCATGCTTGAATATCGGAGGGAACATCAGAATCTTACATTGTGAGGAAAATAATGAAAAAAAGAGGTACAATACGTGGAGGTTTCGCTGTGATTAGAAAGAGAAAAAAAATTGTGATGACCATCTGATCTGGAATCAAGCGACAATCTGCACAGTTTTTGGAAATGAAATATCTGGGAAACTGGACAATCAAAAAGCGATGGTGAATTTATACCCTTTTTGTGATAGCTATAATCCCTTATTTTTTGAAAATTACGAAATAAAATTATTAGTAATTAGTTGGTATAAGAGATTGTCCTACAAGTTAAATGCATTATTAAAACAAGCATTGGCCTAACTAGTGAGACCAAAGAGGTACTAATGAATATTTAGCAGAAATAATTTACTCACTTTAGTTTCCCACTTCTGACCACTCTCCTTCCTCTCCTTGGCTTCTTCCCTTTGCCTCTGTTCCAAAGCACATTTTGCATTTGTTGCTCTCTCAATGTCATTCAGTCTAGTTGAATAAAAAGGAACATTAACTCCTTGGTAAAGAGCACAAAAAATCAGATATTTAAACAATACTAGGCATAATGGTCTTTGAATAGAATATTCAGGCTAAAGAAGCCATGTGCTAAAAATTTAACAGACTCGTTTTTACTGAATTTCATGAGCAGAATGTATTTACTACTCTACATTCAACTCCATTAGCACAAGAAGGCAGAATAGCACCATTAAAATCTCCAAACAAGCTTAACTTCTGCTAGCATGACAAAATTCTATGGCCCAATAACTATCCCCTGTTATTATACCATTCTTGCACAAACTGACATCTCAATTTAAAGCTAGCAAATTCTCTATTTTTAGCAATACAAGAGGTTAGAACTTTAAATTCTATAATGATAATTATAGAAAAAACTAGGTAATTCGGATAGGTAAGATAATTCTTGTGCGCTGAAATACAAATACGTATGTTCAGATTAAAAATTACACACCATCCCTTAGCACTAATACATATCTAGATGGAGCATCAGTGAGAGAATCAATTTTTAATTTTAAGATGAACTTACTTTTCTTTGGAAGACCAGAATAAGAAAAAAAATATACTGTTTTGTAAGTGAAAATAGAGAAACATCCTACTCAAGTTATTAATAACTACATTGTATAATGAATGTGACTTGCCTAAGTCCAGCAGTTACTTCTTTCCATAACCTCCGGGATTCATTGGCATTTTGTTCTGATATAGGACGAACAATCTTCTTCACGATTTTCAGAGCATTCACGTCTACAAAAGTCTCTGTTCGCTGCAAAAAATAATTTGACATTGAGTGATAAACTTTTTACCTTAAACCTTAATCTAATTTACAGAACTTGAATAACACAACCGTAGGCACAAGAAAATTAGTAAGGATAAATAATTGTAATGTTACCTTACTGGTTCTACTATAGTATCGATCTGTAGGGATCCCTACATAAATTAAGAATTACAACAAAAAAAGACAATTCACATAAATGTGGATATCTCATTCTGAATTGTAGAGAAAAATAGTGATAATCTTGAAATAAAATGTGCTTCAAACTGTCCATGAAATAAACACATTGTAAACATTCCTCAAAAAATTCAAAACTGTAACCACAAGATACCAAATTGAAGCAACAGAAAATTTGGCCTATGTTTGAAAAAACTCATCCAAAAGTTTATGAATGAGATTAACAAAATATACTCCGAATTGATAAAAAAAATATGATTCAGGAATATGACTTGATACAAGCTAAGTCACAAAAAACATTAATTCTAAACTAACTTTGTACTTTCCACAGTTTTATATTCAAGAAGGATTCCATTCTTTCCCAGCGAATGTTGACTGTGAATGTTTCTCAGGCTTCCCACCGGGTAGGGCACTCCATTTCTGCCGATGTTTGGAAGAAGAAGTATTTCATCAAAACATCACCAGAAATGGAGAGGGAAGCCCGAGAAACATTCAGAGTTTTATAATTATAAGACCTCCACTGGTTTCTACGCGTAATGCAATTTTCAAGAGGTCTGGCAAACTGAGAAATGGCAAACTGGAATGACAAAGTTGATGTACTACATACTATTAAATTCATGATGAATTTCCAATGATTTAACTTGTCAAACATTGAATCAATGCAAAAAATACTCAGAAACTCAAAAAATAACTATGTAACATTCTCCCTACTTGCCTATCCTACTCTTCCCCAGCAGAAAGTGACTGGAATTTCAAATGAATGGGCAAAAAATAAGCCCCAGATTGATACCACAGAAATGGAATGAAAAGTATTAAAGGCCCGGTTTCACAACATACTAACCGTGAAGAGTTAATATCTCACTGCATGAATGATTTTCAAATGGAACATGTATGAATGCATGGACCAAATTAGAATGGGTTCTTTTTCCTGTCCATTCATTCGTACAATTTGCACGGCTACATGGTGCATTTTTGCAATTATTCTCACATTCAGAATTTAGACATGATCTTGTACATGTGTAAGGTGCTGTGTAACCAAATCTTAAGAAAATGATCACAAATAGATTAACTTTCTCACTTATGTTTGATGTCACCATTCCACTGCAGTGGACAATAATATTGAGTACGCTAATCACTGTTTTATGAGCAAATTAAGATAAGGACTAACCCCATCGGCCCATTTAGCTTCCATCAAACCATTCCACTCTCCTGCGACTGTGAGGAAGGACTTCCCAGGTGTAGGTGGAGGGAGGGGTGTCCCTCCTGGGAATGCGGGATCTGGTGGGGCATAAAAGCACTCAGCTGTTATACGGTGTCGTTTCCCTCCATAAAATGGCTTGGTGTGAAATTCAATGGTGGCATAGTAGCCAGTTCGGGCACATGTTATGTTCACTGTGCCACCCAGTTCAATCCATGGCACCCTCAAGATGGATCTGGAACATAAAATTTTTTCCTAAATATACAACAAGTACATGAAAGCATAAAATATAACAGATCTGAAATAAATTGGGTATACGGAGTACACAATGCCAATCCCAGATAAGTAATACATATGTATGCCTAAAAATATATTAACCCATATCCTGAAAGATGAAAATTCTACTTGATTCTAAACAAGATCAACGAAAGAGCATTCATTATGTAGCAAAAGACTTAATGTATGTGAGAACAAGACATTTTACGTATCAAATAAATTTTTCTGATTTACAGGATGTGAAAGAGTAAGACTATTTTAAAGAGGATTTTGGCACAAAGTGAACAAATATAACATTAGACACAGAATTACTATTCCCATTGTCCAAAGCTATGGCAAGCAGTGTGGTTAAGGAAATCAGTGTCCAAACCCCCATCCAAATGAAAGGCAGATGCAGATAAGTATACCCTTCAAATGCACCCCCCTAAACATTTTTCTATCAAAGGCTTGCTCTGTTTCATTATTCAAAGGGTTGAACTTCCCATTCCACCTAGATTTACCTTGATCATGTTTTATCCTGATCACGGTAGCCGCAAATTTTAACCACCTAAAATGCATGTATTCTTAATAATTTCAGTTTTCTCGTCCATTCCTTTTCCCATATGTATGTATTTATTTTATAAAGTTATTTAGGGTTCTTCTTGTATTTGAACCAATATTATAGAAACTAAAGAAACCACTAATGAAAGACAGACAGTCAAATGATTTTTATTCGTAAGGACCAAATAAAAGGACCGCAATAAAAAGCTGACATAGCTAAACTGAGCGATATATAATATGCAGGTGCTATTTGAATGCATACGTTACAGATGCTTCCTTTCAAATTATCTGGTGATATTTTCTTAGTTTGCTAATTAATGTGTCACTTGCTCGGCTGCCAATAGTACACAAATGTTGACTTTTTGTTTCCTTTGTTGTCATCTTACTTAAAATAAGAATTTGAGCCCAAAAATCTATATAGATATAATACAAAATGTTAGCCAAGCATGTCAGATGGCAAGCGAAACTAAATGAAAGTCAAAACCAGTAAAATTTCAATAGTTTCGTTCCCAGAAGCAAAATATAGAAACAAAATGAAAATGAATAAAACCTGGGGAGCTAAACTCAGGGTCAAAACAAAATTAAAGTCAAACCTACTTCAGGTCGAAACTAAGCTAAACCTTAGGGATGAAATGAAACACAGATTATGTTTCGCACCAAAGGGACTACGTGCTTCACCTTCAAAACTTTACTTTCAACCCACCCAACGAGTACAAAGTATGGCTGAATGGATTAGAGGTTCTCCCAACCGCCAACGCAGTATTCAGTCGCAATGTGACGAAGCTAAACGTTTTAACCTCTCTACATTCTGTCATTAAATGGGTCAAAACTATTCCCTCTTTTCCTCTCCACTCAACTTCTGGGATCGAAACTTCACTATGACCAGAGGGGTTTCGATTGATTTCGTTTCATTCCCAGGAGTAGAGTTTTGTCCCGGGTCGAAATTAATCTCCTTGATGATTTTAATTTCCAGCCCGAATGAAATTAAACCCAGGCCTCGTATTTTCGTTTCCCACTGGGTTGAAACAAAACACTTCTGTTTCATTTCACTAGTCATCCCTGTGTACAACTAAACCCTTAAGAACTTTACAACTTGGACATTCTTAACCTTACACCTTTTTTCCATTGTAAAGCACTTTCACATGGTTAAGACTACTTGGTCCCTGACATCCAGCTGCCATAAGCATACCAGGAAAAAGGAACAGGTATAGATAGAGAAAGAGTGATCAAAAACCAAGAGTGCTGCAACTTTATTGATTAAGTTATATCAGGGGTGAAAAACTTCAAAAAGACAATCACAAATATAGAATCATAAAGGTACCTACCTCCCATAGCCATTGGGGAACGTAAGAATGTACTCTTCTCCATAGTCCAACACTGATACACATCCCTGACCAATGTTATGAACTCCAATTGAGAGGCCAAGGAATTTTGATTTTGTCCATACATGAGCACAAAAACTGATTCTTTTCGAGTAATGCTCAGCATAGAAGGCAGATACTGAAAAGAAAAATTTGCTTATCAACATATGCTATCTTATCTTAAGCTTCCGAAATATAACAATTGAGGATAGAAGCTCTTTTTGATACCATCCTTATTTTTAAATGTAGAACAATAAAAGAGTGAAATTCCTAGGAAACTTTGTTCTACTTATTCTAGAGGAAACACCAAGTCACGCATAGGAATGTGTCACTTAAATTGAAGATTAAGGCTTCCTCTTTCTTGTTTGTCTCCCCCACGGAAGATCATGTGGACAATTTTTCCACTTTTGACCATTGCTTAAGCAGGGAATTTGGATATAATATACAGTTTTTTCTCTCTTTTGAGTGTAAATTCTAATTAGTATGGAACACTATAGTTTGACTTTCCTACACATTAAATAGGAATGTATTGTTCATGAAAGTGGAGAAATCTAGTGGCTGAGGAGATAGTTAAGCCAGTGTCCCACGGTCAAATTTGCATCAAAATTTTGGATTTGTATGCAACTGGACGAGGGTGTCCCACAATGCATCTCATTTGGACCAAAAACAAACGAAAGACGATATTCACGTAAACAAATTTGGAAGCTTGTGGAAGAGAAGGATTCTGTCTTTTTTAGCAGTCAAAATTGTCTGAAACAGCCTCTTGAACATTAAAGAGGCAAAAAAAGAAAACAGAAGGAATGCTGAACTTGGCCTCGGCTGGAAAGAGGGTATGAAAGTGTTGGAATAAGCAAGCTAAACATGTTGGAGAAGGAGATGGTCGCCGATGTTCCCGTATATCATCGATATTAATTGACGATAAGTGAGGATATTTTCATGTCCCTTATCAGCAAGGTTGAGGGCAGAATAAAACGCCAGGATAAAAACGTGAGGTAATTTATTCCTTCTAGGAAAATGTTATTAATAAATGATGGACATTGTAGTTGAGAAGATGTTATGAATAGAGCTGTAAACATGCATTGAAATCACATTTTTTCTCTCCTAATCTAGCAGTTGCTAAAATAAGGTCCTTATCCTATAATCATAGTGATCGAAACGGGCAGCGGTGGTGTTTCCCAGGTATAATAGTCATTTCATATTAGTCATTTCTCCAGCTGCTCGCTTACTCGGATTGCATACCCACCACAAAGCTAACCTATAGAATTCGGCCTCGATACCCTAAGTAAATCTTTTCTTCTTTCCAAAACATCCCTCCTTGTATTGCGATTCTAAAGATTGCTTCCTTCTCATTAAACATCAACGCATTATGACGGATTTCCTAGTTGAGAGTTTCCATCGCCTAACGAGATCAATTTTTGCTCATTTTTACTTTTAGGACCACACCAGGTGATGAAAGAGACGATCATGAACATAGATATATACATTTGAAATAATGTTTCGTGAGTTCACTTTGCGGTATGGCAACATTATAGATTTAAAACTAAACCTTTTAGTATTCCATACAATATTTATGAAAAAACTCAACCGGTTTCGACCTTTTCAGGTCTTTAACAAGAGGTATACGATATTGATAATTACGATGCATTTTTGTCAAAGGCCCTGTGATTGGTTGGTTTCATCTAATTGGATGAAAATTTAGAACCTGTGCTATCCATTTAGACAAAACGATTTGGGTCCAAACAATATGACCAAAAGCCAGTTGGATGAAATTTGGACTGTGGGACACGGTTCACATCAGTTGTATCAAAATTTGATGTAAATATTTTGAGCAAATTTGACCTTAGGACATCAGCTTTAGGATTGTTGTTGATACCTAAAATGGTGACATTCTCCAACCAAGAACAGCATATGATCATTCATGCATGCCGCCAAATGAAATTCATCACCAGTTGAATGAGACACGTGATGATGATGTCATGGATGTGACCAATGCGCATTTGTTGGTGCAGAACATCATCTGACAAAACCCCCAAGAAAACCTCTGCCTCACAACAGCTCGTTACACAAAATGATCAATTGAGTGGAGAAAATTGTTTTGGAGGATCGCCGAAGGACTACGGAACGCACTGCCTCCAAAGTTGGCATTTCCGTGGAGTCTATACCAGTGGTGTCATGGTGCCAGAAGGTGCTGTAATGCCATTCCAGCACTATTAAAGAAAAGACATAATAGTGAAATAATGGTTTTATCAATTTTGGAGCCTCAAAATTTCTAATATATACATTCTTAACCAAAACAATTTTTTTAAAAATATGCATATATAACTTGTAATAAAAAGAAAACACAGGGAGTAATATTTCACTTTTAAAAAGGTTAAGGAAAGTGCGTTCCGGCACTACTTATTTTGCCATGACACCACTGGTCTACACACACAATCCTGCATTACAATCTGAAAATGCGATTAGTGTCCTTCAGTTGGGTGCCACAAATGCTAACAGATGACCACAAGGATACATGCATTGCATGTTGTTGCGTCATGCTGACATATGATAACATTTTCATCGGTTCATACAATGGAGGAGATATGGATACCATTTTTCAGTCCAGAAATGAAGTGCCAGTCAGCTAACTGAAAGCATGCTGACTCACCGCCACCAAAGTGATGGTGGCCATGTTCTGAGTCAGCGGTGGTGTATTCCATACTCATTGAATTCCTAAGGGCACGATAGTATTAGGTGCATCCTACTGAGATATATTGTAGAAAATATTCCTTTCACCTTTGCATGAAAAAAGGCTGCACAAGTGCTTCTTCATCAAAAGGCACCAGCACGTCGGGCAAATGCTACAATTCAGTTTTTTTCTCGGAAACAACTTTGAGGTCCTCTCTCATGCTCCCCCTACTCACTTCACTTGGACATTAAAGACATTTGACTTTTACGAACAATGAAAAACACTATCTGTGGTTGCACATTCACTAACCAAGCTGCAAATAGGGTAGTTTCCTTCATTAAAGAAAACGAAAGGGATTGCGATTCGTTACCCACCATTAGTGTATTCATAATATACAAATTATTTGGTTTTAGAAATGCCCGTTCAGACGAATGGCAATGGTCAATTTTAACCGCATTTGAAAAAGGCCAGATTGGCGCCCATGCGATGCCACTCAATGTGACGTCACAGGGACCTAGTTTCTATACGAATAGTTAGGAGTTTTACATTGTCTGAGATTACCAATGCATGCATGAGGCACAGAGGTCAGGGAAACATGTCTTAATAATCACCTATTAAAACTGGCTAAGGTCGGAAAGTTTCCTTCATTTGATAGGGTATTAATAATCCTTATTTAAGCCAAGCGCTACCTGCTAGCAGCCTGCATCGTATCAGCTCTCAAAGCCTCGCCCCAAGGTCACTTCACATGCCGACAGCGGGAATAAGAATGACGTCACACGGCGTTTTCCCAGCATTCATACTTAGCCGTCGTGTTTTAGCGAGCTTGAAAATTTTCACTTTTCGTTTAATCACTAAAAATAGATATCATCATTTAAAAATCTAAAAGCGTGAAATACGTACTCCAGGAGTAATAATCTTTCGATTTAGGCAATAAAAAAATAATAGGAAACCACCCTATTGCATCAGTGATTTTCCGGTGGTCAAAGCAATCCCCCAAAGGAGCATCTGCATCAGCCATGGAATCGTGGCATCGTTGTTGTGAAAAATGTGTACAGCCATGGGGAGATTATGTTGCGAAGAGGCAGACGTAACATACCTTGCATGTGATTAGTTAGTGAGAAAAAAATGAGGTGTGTTAAAAATTTAATACACCTCGTATGAAACTAAACTCAAATAGTAGATTACTATAATAACAATAATCATCACAAGGTTGTACTCTATTGCAGAAAGTATTTTGAAAGAAAGAATTTTGCACAACGAAGTCACAGAAAAGCTATACATTGTAATACATATATGAAAGTCACTTGGACATATACAAGCTGAGGAGTAGCTCTACATGGGCAAATTTGTTTGTCTGCTGGGGTGCTAACAGCATCCTTTTATCAGGGTATTACTAAAAATATTCAACCATACGGATACCTTATGCCACATACTGAGATGCAGTGGCGGCGCGTGCGTATACGCATGTTAGCAAGTGCACACCCAAAGATGAATAAATTATAAAAGAAAACTATTCCTTAGCAATGCGAAGGATAAAAGTACTGTCTGCATATGCAAGAAACATGAGCCTCCGAACGCTACAGCTATCTCCTTTTCGAATTCACCGCTCTACAAGTGTGCGATCCCGTGGCATCATGCCGGGCGCATTTTCGCTCTGTGCGATCGCTTGAAGGAGCTCTGGCGGGACGAGGTAAGCGGGGGGGTATGTGCTGTTCAAAGGGGCGATGGGAGCAGACTCAAAACCATGCGAATGCGCATGTTTTTGGTGACTGACTAGCAGGTAGTGTAGTGGTGTAGCCGCCACCTACACTACCTGCACCCAGGATCCTAGTCCGTCTACAGAGCCATCTGTATGGCCGTTTTCTACACTACTTCCTCATAGGGTGTAAGGAAAAGAGAATGAATTTCAACTACCGTCACTTGTAAAGGTGTGTTGAGAATAATTATTTTCATACATGCTAATATTATTTCTGTTCATGCAATTTTAAGGGTAGAGTGTACCAGTGATATGTTTTTCTTGCTATGTATTCTATTACGACGAAATATGACGCTCATGGATTAGGATTAACATAATATAATTAAATCATCCTATATCTGCTCTAATGCACACCCTAGATAAATTACCACCAGCCGCCACTGCTGAGATGGTAGACAATAAGAAAATATATCAATAAACTTACTTGGAGGATGATGTGAAACTTGCTCAGCCACAAAAGTCAACTGACTTTGGGTACACCATGGAACAGGTCCATCAGAAACCAATGTTTTAGATTCACCAGTTTTGGAGGACTCAGCAGAGGAGGATATCTGAGAGTGCGTTGATGGAGGGATATCCCAGTAGCATTGAAAAATTTCCCCTAGGACAGGGTTGTAGGGCTTTCTTGCTACAGCACTTTTTCGCCCCGCATGGTACGATGATAAATACCACCTCAGTACTTGAACCATGCGATCACGAGGGTCAGTGAAGTCAGCAATACTAAAATGAGAAAGAAATTATGATCAAATTTAAAATAAAAATCTTATCTTAATTTTTTTTACACCAACACATCATTTGGAATGAGTATGAAATTTTTTTTCAAAATAAATACTCATTATATTTTTACAGTTAACTAGAATATATCCCAATTTTAAATAAAAACCAGCCTTACCTTAGTTTCATTTTACTAATAAGACTTTATGCTTAAAAATCTAGAAAGTAGCAGCAGTGAATCACACATGATGATAATGAAAAATATAGATAAAATGCAAAGCAGTCATAATAATAATAATAATAATAAATTTATTTCACCATTGACAGTAGATATAACTATATGGCTAAAGAAAAAGAAAGGATAAAATATAATCGCAGATATACATGATTAATGAGCATTATTGAATTATCCAAAATAATGTTAAATTAAATAACACATAGATTGAAAGAGTGTAGAAAAGTTAACACATGGAGCTACCACTAGCAGGGACATGGAAGCACAGAGAGATTCCTGATTACCTACTACAAATACAATTCAAAAAGACATGATACATATCAGTAGGATGGTAAATGTTTCAGGCTTTGTGAAGCATAATGAATGCAGCACTTGCTACGCAGAAACTTAATTCTTATTTTATTTAATTCCACATACAATTGGTTCAATTCAGGGACATGGACCGCTCCTCCACTCCAACTTCATTATTGGAGCGGAGCATTTGCAGAACGGTTGCTCCACTCCGGAGCACAGCGATGGCAATCAGGCCCTAGGCACTCCACTCCAGAGTGGAGCAATTGCAAATACTGCTCCGCTCTGAAGGAGTACAGTAACTCTGCTCCAGACATGTGATGGAGCTCACTTCGCCAGCCTGCAGCCATAGAATATTTCATATATCTTATGATGATTTTGATTTATGGTAGAGTAAATCCTCAGAAGAGACTATTTTTGGCAGTATGTAATGCCAAAATTTTCTATTTTAGAACAATAAAAAAAAAACTTTTCAAATTTGGTAAATCTCAACCAATTATTTTTCTTCAATTTCAACTAGAGAAACCAACTATAGCAACCAGGTATAAACATGTTCTGCATTGCATTAAAAACAAAGCAATTTAATTAATTTCAAATGACGATCATACCTGCAGCATGTTTTTCAATTTCAGGCTTAAAGGCTCTCATTGTATTTCCTAACAAATTTTAGCTGAAAAATTATAACATTAGGGTTTTTCTCTATTTAGTAATTTTATACAAGTTTTCCAATCATTGCTTCAATCAACCATTTTCATCAGTAAAAATTTATGCTCCAGCTATAATCAGACATGCATTCTAATGTAAATTAATAGATTTAACTTGGTGTACATCCCTGAGATATTTGAAGTAGGTACAATGGGAATAGCAAAATTTTTATGTCGTAAGACAACATTTCTCACTATAATATTCACCTCAACCTCTCTCACCTTCAGTGTTTTATCTGCTATCAGTCAACATTCTTTGCCTACAAAAGAACTTTCATAGCAACCAAAAATATGATAAGAAGTAATGATTGATGAACTGGTAAAAGATGATGATGAATTACCACTTAAAGAAAAAATATAAGCAACGTTATTTTGTAGGTAAAATACAACTTGGTCCCTATACAATCCTCATTAACAGGATACCAGACTTTGGCAAAATACCCTCCTAAAAATCCTGTATAGTTTCGAAAAGGATAACTGAAGCTTTAAATTAAGATGAGGGTAAACTATAGGTGACCAAGGTTAGGGACAGTTGGAGGATAAGGAATATTCTATGGATAAGGAATGGGCGAATGGCAAAGTAAAATAATGACTTGCATGGAGAGAAATTTTGGAAGAGATAAGAAACTGGTGGAGCTAATTATTGAAGCAGCATCAAAAGGTGGAGAAAGGGATTACTCTGCATTCACAAAATCCATGTAAATGGAAAGACATTGGTTACATGGGATAGGAGGAAGATAAGACGACTGATGAGTAGGAGCAAGAGAGGCAGGATATTTTCTTAGGTAAATAATGTGTGAAATAAGATTACATATTTAGGTATACATACAAAGTACACATATTATGTAGGTGGTGGGATAATTCTGATTAAACTTGAACCTACTGTATGCATCAAAACAGAAATTTAGCAATAGGGTGTTTTCGTATTATTTTTTATTGCCTAAATCGAAAGATTATTACTCCTGGAGTATGCATTTCCCGCTCTTAGATTTTCGAATGACGATATCTATTTTTTGCGATTAAACGAAAAGTGAAAATTTTCAAGCGTGCGAAAACGCGACGGCTAAGTAGGAATGCTGGGAAAAATCCGTGTGACGTATTTCTGGTTCCAGCTATCGCCCTGAGAGGTGACCTTGGGGCGAGGCTTTGACGCTGATACGACGCAGGCTGCTAGCAGGTAGCAGAGTACCCTGCTAGCAGGTAGCACTTGGCTTAAATAAGGATTATTATTACTCTATCAAAAGAAAGAAACTTTCCAAACTTAGGTAATTTTAATAGGTGATTATTAAGAAATGTTTCCCTGAGCTCTGTGCCACATTCATGCATTGGTAATCTCAGACGAAGTAAAACTCCTATCTACTCTTATAGAAACTAGGTCCCTATGACGTCACGTGGAGTGGAATCGCATGGGCGCCAATCTGGCCTTTTTCAAATGCGGTTAAAATTGACCATTGCCATTCGTCTGAACTGGGATTTCTAAAACCAAATAATTGGTATATTATGAATACACTAATGGTGGGTAAGGAATCGCAACCAATGCATTTCGTTTTCTTTGATGAAGGAAGCTACCCTATTGTAAGAAGATGTAATAAGATCAAGAAATGAGTTGTAGTTAAAACGAGCATTGCTATGAAATTTGAGTTGCCATCATAGTATTTTGACCAATTCTAAGCCATGGAAGGAGTAAATGAATTTATTCTAGTTGTGATGTAATGTAAAGCAAGAAGTAAAATCCATTTGAGCTCCTCTCCACATCAGCGGAACGAAAATATCACTATTTGCTCCTCAACATGCTGCTCCTAGCAGGGCCGGCCCTAGCAGGTGCGGGGCTAGGGGCGAAACTTCAGTGCGGGGCACTTCACTTAAAATATTTAACTCTATACCCCATCTGCAAACTCGAGCATTTTGAATCCCTACCACTCTCTGGCTAAGTATGTGTTCCCCTCCCAAATTCAGACTTCGTAATTACGCCGTTATGATACCATCGTATATACTATCGTATATTTTAATTTTTTTTTCACGAATGCGGGGCCCCCCAAAGCACGGGGCCCGGGGCGGTCGCCCCGCCCTAAGGCCGGCCCTGGCTCCTAGCCTCTACTTTGACTAAGAGCTTTGCCTAATGTGTTCTGACTTCCTCCACTTTGGCCAGAATGGAGGAGAACATGATGGAGCAACAATTGAAATTCGCTCTGCTCCACCTTAGCATCAGGTTCATGGATCAATTACATATATCAGTGTAAAGTTTTTCAAACACTTGAGGGAAGAGACAATGGCATTGGTAATCTAAGGCTTGGATAACAGGAAGCAGGATTACTGGCAGTTTAATGTAACAAAAGCTCCACATTAAACCCTTGCCTTATGTGAACAAGATATGTATATATCTTTCCCAGGCATGCTGAACCAATTCTGACGTCAAGATATCTCATCCCACTATACTTTTTCTTTACTTATTCGGCCAAATTTATAGCTAATAAAATACAAAAAGACCCAAAATACACATTTTTAGCATTTAATCACCTTAAGGGAGTAAAATAAAGACATACAAAATTTTAGCAAATTGAATTAATGATTACATCTGATAGGAGAAGGAAGGAGTTAAAAAAGAGAGAAACAGTTATTGTCATAAGAACTAATTTTCCTAAAAGGTGGGAGCTGATGTTGTTACATGAAAACCAATCCATGGACTCCTACACTCTTTCTCTCTAAACCTATATAAACAATCATATAGCCACCTCCGCCTGATGATTTTGCAAAGTCCTTACCTTACAAAGAGGTCTGGATGAGCAAAATAATCGGCATACATTTCAAGCAATGACCTCCTCTCCAGGATGAATGTAGGGAGGGCTACTTTGGTAAGATCCATACCAATCTTCATTTGAGAGAGCAAGTGGGTAACAACATTTCCATCCATAGTGCCCACTAGTGTATCAAACAGAAAGAAAATAAAGGTTTTACACTTTTAGAGTAAACATATACTTCAAATGTAACACAACAAACATTTTTATTTTCATCATTAAATCAACCTTAAGTGTAGTTAACTAATTATTTCCAAGAACTTATAATAACACAAAAAGCTTTATCAGAGCTAACACAAAAAACTGAGATTTTGTGGAAAAATGATTGTACCACAACATTCAATTGATAAGATTTATTCAGTTTCACTGGTTAACAGAATCTATAGTTAACTGTATCACATAGCAGTCCCAAAAATGCGAATAATTAAAGCAATATGCTTTCAACTATTTCTTTTCTTCATACAGTTAAGAGCCATCTCAGCCATCACAATGAAATATAAGTTAAAGTAAAGGGACTTACAGTCACGTTCCGAGTCATCTTCATAGAGAGCTGTAAAAAGAATGAGAGCATGAATGAGTACAGCATAAATAATTGCAGAGTCAACATGTATTAAAATTAAAATAACAAATAACTTTTCTACTTTTGGTAATGATGCTATGTTTTTTTTAATTCATAGCATCTTTTGGAGAACCCTTAACCTGTTCATTGCCAACAGGCCAAAATTACAATTATGATAATTAAATTGCCATTTTTTTGTTTATTACAAAACTAATATTCAATCCCTGTATTTCTTCAATGTTTTTAAACCTTGAACACACACTCATCATTCGAGAAAAATCTAGATGCATTTAAAAAATACACAGACATGTAATAAAAAATCTAAAATATTGCAAATTTCCTGCAACCAAGGCAGTCTTTTTAACATCCCACTCTAAATGGGCTGGCAATGAAAGTGTTAAAATTTATTTATTGAAATGTATGTAAACATGTAAAAAAAATAATGTAAATTTCCAAAATAACTATTTCAATTCCAATCACTGAAAAAGATATCGAAACAAAGGTTTGGGGGTAAGGGAGGTCCTACAAAAAATCTTAAATTGCTAAGCAATTTTTGTGATGCATTATTACATCATTTATGTTGGGACCAAGGGTCTTGATCCGTCAATGATGCATGAGAGGATGTCAAAAGAAAAGAAGATGCTTTTCATGAGCAGGCTCATTTCAATACACTCACAATTGAAAAAATTACCTTCCTTGGCTCTATGACTGCAAATTAACAATGTAGCCACAATCTCAGATACCTATTCCAATAGGGTAGTTCGTTCATCAAAGAAAACGAAAGGCATTGATTGCTATTTGTTACCCACCATTAGTGTATTCATAATATACAAATTATTTGGTTTTAGAAATATTAGTTTAGACTAATGCCAATTGTCAATTTTAACCTCATTTGAAAAAGGCAAGATTGGCAGCCACACGATGCCACCCCACATGACATAACAGGGGCCCAGATGCTATACGAGTAGTCAGGAGTTTTACGTCATCTGAGATTACCAATGCATGCATGAGGCACAGAGCTCAGGGAAACATCTCTTAATAATCACCAAATAAAATTGCCTATGGTCAGAAAGTTTCCTTTGTTTGATAGGGTATTAATAATCCTTATTTAAGCCAAGTGCTACCAGCTAACAACATGCGTCATAGCGGTGCTCATGGCCTCGCACCAAGGTGGCCAGACACAGCAGCAACGGGAACCAGAATGACGTCACGCAGGCTTTTCCCAGCATTCATACTTAGCTGTCGCGTTTTTGCGCGCTGGAAATTTTTCACTTTTCATTTAATCACAAAAATAGATATTGTTACATATTTAAAAATCTATAAGCGTGAAATACATACTCCAGGAGTAATAATCTTTCGATTTAGGCAATAGAAAAATAGGAAACCACCCTATTATGAATGTACTTATTCAATAAAGAAAATGTGGTGCATATTTTTCATGAGAAGCCTCGAATATCAGGGCACATAAAAGCATGCCGTGATAAGAATGAGAATCTATTTTAACACATTCAATGCGGGCCCGATTTTCATGAAAGTCATCAGAATCAGCCGATAAAATAAGAAAGAGAAATATAGGGAGGTTTCTGCGCCATAACTTCCGTTCAAATGCTGACTTTTACAAACGGTGCACACGGGTCGAAAGAGGGAAGCTTGATGAAGGCCATGCACACGATCGGAAGACTTGGAAGTGGATATTAGTCATGTACGAAGGCGGAGAAAGGGCTCCCGGCCCGACCGGCAGAGCATGTCAATTGATGTGCTCCGTATCTTGGCTTGGACGGGACCACGTCAATTGACGTGCTCTGCGCTGAATGTGTTAAGTTGACCATGTCACCACTAAACATACCATCATAGTCAAGAGCACCATCTTTGTAGAAGGCTTTTTCTTCCGCTACTTCAATAACAGGAGCAGGTTCTTCAGACTCTGGCTCGTCTGCCTTGGTGGTACCACTAGCAACAGGTGCTGCAGAAGACCCAGCTCCGCTAGCTCCAAGATCTTCCACAGCATCTTGGAAAGGTCTTGAGCCACTGTAACATTGATCAATCACATCATTTAATTAGGAATGGACCCAGAAATAGATTCAGAACAGTAAATTACCATGTCTCACAAGATTATTCCCGGTATCCTATTGCACACAGATATTCCTGATGGATCAGAACTATTTGGTACTTCAATAAATTGTTCCAATCTACAACCAAAAAATATAATATTAACATTGTTAATCCACACTCAATTATTTAATAAAATGACCCACTTATTTTGAGCCACTACAGAACAGAAAGAAAGAAAATAGCTCCCCACATGCTTTTTTTAAATACTGGTTTGTTTTTCTTTATTTTTTTAAGTCCCTATCAATAGTTTCCTCATCCCAAATTGCAATCAATCAATTAAATGTAATTTATCACTGAACAGATTTATGTGAATCATTCCTTCTCCTCAGCATTCCTCATTGCCATACCCATGGAATATCATCCCACTCCAAAGCCTCCTTCGGCGTGCAATTTATGTTATCTCAGTACTTCAATGCACTGATTCTTTCACATTTCCTCAAACCACCTCAGTGATTCACCTTCTGGTGTTATACATTTTCACCTCCCCCTCCCAAGCCCTTTGTAATTTCTTTATACCTCACTCTCCTCCCTGACTCTTTGGTTTTACCTGCATTATAACCACTACCTTTCTTGTCACCCCTACCTTCAGACTGAAAATTAATAACGTTTTCTCTGCCAACACCATTTTTTCACCCAGGTTGCACATTAATCATTCCTTCACAGGCAGGTAGCCAGAAATATCTTTGAAGAAGGAGGAAGAGGACTAAGCCAATACAAGAAATAACACTTCAGCTTTTCCCTCTAAAAAGATACATATTTCCCACTCTACCCGTCTTTTTTGGTGAACAATTAATTGCATAAACCTTGCACTATTATCTTGTAACATACAGAGTGAGCAGAGTAGGCCCACTTTTCAACATATGCCTATATCACATGCATAAAAATACACCTGAAAAAATAATTAAAAGGTAAAATTATAAAATATGTGGCACAGAAAAATGTTAGCAACGATCTACTTAACATATGATGAAACTTTCAGGATGACAAAATAAATTTTATACGAGTAGTTGATTACCATAAAATACTGGTCAATCAGGGGGAATGTATCCTCTTAATGCCTAAAGTGAATTGTCTAGTAGTACATTGAGATATCACTATTACTGTGAGGGTAACCTCAGCAACAATCAATGAATTTATAAATAAATTTTAATGTAAATCATTGTGTTGTGAAAACTGTGTTCAATGGATATTGTATTTTACTATAAAAGTAAATTTTGGGGGACCTATAAAACTTCAGGAGGTGACAAGACTCCAATAGCCCCATCCCAAGTTTCATGCCCGTTAATTTACATTCGTTCCTTAACAAAGGAAAATCATTAGTCCCTTGTCAAGCCAAGAGGCTTTTCTCTTGCCCACCACTGCATCCTACCATCACGTATTTCCTTCCCGGTGACTCGTATGCATTCACCTTTCCCACCTGTTTTGCTTCTTAAACCCTGAAATCTGCACATGTAATTATTTTTTTTCTATGCAAAATTGTTTCATGCAATCTGATACCACAGTGGGTTGAAATTCATAGTGTGCTTTAGATATTCTGTTAAATGAAACAACATGACTAAAAGAGTGGTGCGCTGAATAAAACACTTAGTTATATTCCACAAAAACATTTATTGTTCCAACCCAGGGTTTCGACTGGTATATATTTCAACTTGTATATTTGACTATATACTAGTCGAAACCCTGGATCAGAGCAATAAAAGTCTTTGTGGAACATTACTAAGTGATTTATTCAGAAAATTAGATATATGGTTCCACCAAGTGAAGCCTAAGCATGTGATATATAGAAAATTCTTCAACTTTACGTTCGAAGAGTTATTAAACCTCAGAATGGTTGCATACAGCCCAGGAGCAATGAAACCATCCCTACCCCAGAGAGAAATATTTTGATTAGCATTGTACAAGTTATCTTAGTTGAACTCGAGTGCTAATCCAAAATATTTAAAGCACTTACTATAAGTACAGCCTAAAAGTGTTTCATGACTGAACCGGTTGACTTTTTACAGCCACTGTGCAAAAAGTGAGCTGAAAACCTTTTATTTAGTCAACCTTAGTTTAGCAGGTATGACATCATTTTGTTCTTTACAAAGAATGTTTTTTTGCACTACTCAATGCAGACAGTAAATTTCAACCATGATAAAAATTTTAAAACGTTGGAATTAAAATTTAATGTTGAAAATAATGTCATGATCAGAATAAGGGAAGAAAACAATGGATACTATCCCGTTTTACCAGAAAATATCCACATAATCAGCATAAATATTAAGGGTGTGTAATTATGACTGCAGTCCTGATCTACTCCATTAACGGTGTAAGCATAATCTTAACATAACCTGACTATACCCTCGCTTTACGTAAACAAACCGTTGAGACAATATTATTCTAGCTGATAAGATTCAAGAAAAACGGAGATAAGTGATGAGAAGGCGATTAACTAAGGGACTACCCTCTAACATTGGCCTCTTCTCTATCTCCACTAGATCACAAGTTTTAGCCCGCATCAGTCAGAACACTCGTCCGTGTCAAGGACGGACGAGAAATGCCCAACCAAAACACACACCGCCGCCATGCGCTATCACCGCTCTTACGGAGACGCAAAGCAAGTCGGCTCGATAACAAACGTGCGCTCTCGTAATGGCTTTCGTCACCTCCGCGGGGCGGGCCAATGCTCGCTTACGAACGAGGAAATAAAAGAACTCCCGTCAACACAACTCGGATGATTACCGGACGAAGAGGGGGCAGCTCACCTGAAGCTTCCCCTTCGGAACGGCCAGCGGGCCGAGATGTTCCTCAAGTTGAACATGCTCGCTCCTCCGGGAATAAATACGTAGCAAAAAGAGAGATCACAGCCCGAGCTTGGTGTTCCCAGGTACTAGCGTTGCAAATCCTTTGCGCACACGTGGGTCACATGGAAGCTTCGATCAACACACCTCTTCGAGAGCTCATTTTCGCAGCGTTGCTACTCGCGTCGGCACAAGGTCGCAGACGAGGCAGATTCAAGCCTCATCCGCTCCCGTTTCACTATGAGCCTTATCCTTCCTCCCGCCGCCGAAACACCTTACAGCCGCGGACACTACCATTAGCTCACATCACACACACGAGCACACTAAACCAACTCCTGCTCTCATCCGGTCGCGACGAACCCGAAACCTAACACTGACACACAACCATCCGCCGTAAACACTCCTTCTATCTCCAGGAAGTTAAATTTGTTAGCGCCAACAGCGCTTCCGAGTCCTGCGGTGTCTTTCCCCGCGCTTCCACGGGAACAGACGCGCTCGCCCCACGGCGCCGAGGCACGCGAGACCGCGGGAACGTAAGACAACACTCGCGGCCTAACGAGGAGGTCCCGCGCCGAAATCTCGGCGACCACGTGGAGAGGACGCGTCCAGCAACCTATCGGACGCGTGGCGATCGCGACGGATGCAGCCACGGACGGTCAGCGGGACAGCCTCGCACAGCCTCGTCCCCTCTGCACTGACTGCCTCCCCAATACCCATCTGTTACCACTGTTTTTTTCCTCCTCTCTCCTTTTGTCCGAGGGAGAAAGGGGATGAGGAAGCGGGGCGATTGGGACCCGGAGAGAGATAAGGGCGCGGAGCTGAGGACAATTGACCCTGGGATGTGTGCGCGCTTCTTCGCGTGGTATGAGGAGAAGGCGGGAAGGGAAGAAGTGTCAACTGATTGAGGGGGCGGACGCAGAGCTGAGGAAGAGCAGAAGGGGATCTCCCCGGCCTTGCACCACGGAGCCGATTCACGGCGCGGGGAAAGGGACACGTCCACGCGGCCTTCCCCCCGAGGTCGGTTCGCCGCGGGGGGAGCGCGTGAGTGGGGGGCGGGAAGAAATGCGGGGGATGTCCGCCGAGTCAGCGGGGAGGCGTGGACGACGCGAGGCGCCGACCCGGAAGGAGCTGGCGTCGGTATCTCGGCGGAAAGGACATAGCCTCACGACGGCGGCGGTGCGACTTGGCCTCCGGGAGGAAAGGGGATTATGGAGAGGGGCATCGGTAGGGGGGAGCGGGGGAGGCCGGCGACTGCAGCCGGGGTGGCGGCGGAGGTGGAGCGGCTGAAGGGGGCACCGCTCCCGGCGGGAAGATGCAGGGATGGTGTGGGGAGACGGAGGTGCGGTCGGGGGGATGGGTTTCCCAGCGAGGGGGGGCGCGCGGGGACTCGCGGGGAACTGCGGGTTGAGAGGAACGGGAAGATGCACACGTGCGGGGGAGGGAAGACGAATGAAAGGAGGCCGGAATAAAAATACGGGAGAGAGAGGATGAGATGGCCGGAGTCAGCCCCGTCTTGGCGCCTCGGGGAAATTCCCTTCAAAAATAAAAAAAGAAACCGGTGGAAAATAATAAAAACAAAAAAATATGGCCACTTCAGTCTCTCCTTTTCTGTCCCTCCACCGCCCGCCGTGAGGGGTAAGAGCGGGGGCGCCTGCGCAGTCGGCGAGCGCGGTTCGACGAGGGGCTATTGACGCGGGGACCCGCGCGCTGGGGAGGGCAAGAGCTGCCAGCCGACTGCGGGGGTTCTGGCTGACGAGCGGGGGACGAAGGGTATCGGGAAAGCTTTTCGAGGGTTTTGGGGGTTGGTGCGGGGGAGGGTGGTTCCACCACCACCGATGACACCAACGGGGGTTGGTGCGGGAGGAGAGTGACCGGAAAGGGTGAGGCAGTTGGGAGGGAGAACTCATGGCAGGGTTTGAGGATGGGATGCTGAAAATTGGGGATATGGCGGATAGGAGGTATTCACACACGGTGGATGCATATCCCTTTCCAACCATCAACTGGATGACCGCTCATTATGCTTTCAGGAGCGAAGAATCACACTTATACCGTCTCTCGCGCAACAGGCGTAAAGAGAATCATTCCGGTATTTGCGAAAATTACCGAAGTACTGCCGAGGGGAGAAATCCACACGTACTCTGCGGCTCGATATTTGAAAAATGCGGCAGTGAAAGTGACGAAAACGACGGTGTCTCAATAACCAATAAATTATTTTCCCGATCGAATTGCAAACGAATGAAATACTGCGAATTTTTACGAACCAAACATTTTGATGCGAGTAACCAGTAACCAATCAAATATCAACCGAAATTTCCTTACTTTTCAAGATTTTCTGGGCAATTTTCGCAATTTTCTATGCTAATTAAAAATTGTATTTCACGGAATTCCTCTTTGCGGGAAATAAAAAATAGATAAGGCGTAGTAAAATAATAATCTTAAAACAAATTAAGTGATTTCGTAACTTATTTACCGAAGACCATCTGAACGAGAAGTTCGGAATGAGCTATCTAAGAAATACCTATGCGATAAGGGGATGAGGAAAAATTAACACTTCAAGACTTTTTTCCCACTTTTCCCCAAAGAATTCCATTACTACAGTCGCAATGAAATTATTTCAATTTTCCCTACTTTTCTGGAGGTTAAAAGAGAAAAACGTTTAATTGCTACATTTTCTCCGGCTTAGGTTAAAAAAAAAACACTTCTGGTTGGCATGAAAATTTATTAAGAGTACCCAAAATTAGTAAAGATGGTCGCGGAGGTAGCATGCTGGCTAGTATCAGTATGTACGAGCTATCTATATGAAAATGTTCCACAAGGCTGGACACTACTTTCCTATTGATTCTGCACCTCCGAATTGGATTAGAGGAATGTCTTAAATGAAAGAACACCAAAATTGAACAAAGATCAAATAGTTCACGTAAATTAAAGTTGATAAACATAAAAAGAAAATAACGAGTGAACTCGTCCGATTTTATTGCATGAAACGTTTAACCACATACCACATAATATATATATATGCCTCATACTCGGATTACGTCAATACAATTGTGACGAGCAAAGACATCTAAAGCTAGAACACGAACTTGCAAATGACCCAATTCATTCCAGGGTTGAAAGGGAATTTGAACAGAATTAGTTAAATACAATAATATTTTTATCAATAAACTAGTGAAAGTCGTAATCTCAGTCATCACTGTCAATTCGAGCAGCACACGGTTAAATTTTACCGTAAATTTGTAAGTTTGTCTTATTATATTTTCTTTCTCTGCAGCTACACGCAGTAAAAAGAGATTCGCAGATTATTAGAAGAATCATGAGAGTTATAATATAAACTCTGTAGACATCCCTGTCACGTTTAAGTTAATTAGTCGTAGAAATGCTTATTTTTTAAATCCTAGTTTTCGAGTGAAACCCGAGGATAGGTGGAACATTAGAGATAGTAAATACTCCGTTTTTAAATTATAGACACGGAAAAAGCGATGATTGCACTCGCATTATCCATGGAGGAAATTCGACATTAAAAATTTCGCAAGTTCAAGTATTTCGTTTCACTTATTTCGCTGTTAGTCAAAACGTGATAAGATATGTACGGAAAAGGCGAAGCAAGATCACGCCTACATTCGTGAAAACAAAGATTGAAGCCTCAGATAAGGTTAGGACCTGTAAACACAAGAATTTCTCTCACATCAGCGTACATCAAATAAGCTTACTTAAGTTTTATCTACTACTGGCGACATAGGCGGATTTAGGGGGCCTTGCCCTCCCCCCCCCCCCCCCCCACAGACGCATAAAAATAAGATAAAATATTTAATAGGGTTATCATTAAGTTGGTTTTCTCATGTATATTACGGCGCCTTAATTATTGACATTAATAACTTTCACATTTAAATACGATAGACAATATTTCGCATAGTAATTGTTGTATGTTATTTTTATTACCAAACATAAAGAGGACCGTTTGCCTGTCAGACCCTTGTGCCTCCCCAAGAAAAAAATTCTGGATAACGCCTTGACTGGCGATCCAACTTCAACTATGTCATTAAGGATTTTAAGTGCTTCGTGGTAACTGCAAATAAGAAAAAAAACTGAATGTGCTCATGTCGTATCCTAATCATAAATTTTATAAATAAAATAAGTAAGTGTTATCGAGCATATGTGTAAATTCAATCTTTTATATATATGCCTCATACTCGGATTACGTCAAATCGATTGTGAAGGGCAAAAGACATCTAAAGCCAGAAAACGAACTTGCAAATTACAAACCCAATTTTGTAACTACGATAGGAAACATGTTAAAAAATCGCAATGCACATGACGTAATTACCTTGAAACACGGCGTAATCAAATTATTAGATAGGGGTAATAACTATAAGTATACATCAGATCGTTAACACATCAACATAAGCCGCAGAAACATACGACTCTCGATATTTATTTCTTCCCCTTAAGTTGAAAACCGGAAGATAAATTTCAGAAAATAATTATTGATAAGCAATGCTTCAAATGAAAAGGAACATTGCTAGCTTCAAATAAAACGCGAGCAACGAATTACACGAAAAAATAAGTCACATGTAATACATTTTTCAGTATTTGTTTTAGGAGTTCGAATAGGGACATAGATCAGAATGAGGAATTAAGATGCCAACTACTTCATATGAAACATTCCAATTCGAAACGCAAAACATGAAAAATTCAGTCGCACCCTCAAACGCCTATTTCAACTGACAAAAAAATCACACAGACAGCGGACGGTCTCGAGAAAAAAATATCACACGTCCAAATGTTTACTTTAGAGTGATTCCCCAATTTTTCCATCCGCGATGAGAGATTAGTGTGGGGAGGATAGGACATTCGCAATGTTACATCACAATTTTCATCGTGAAACACGAAAAAATCGAAGACTTGCGTTCCGGAGGGTTACATCCGTGCACATCTGAGGAGAGGGGAAGTTGATGATGAGGGAGGGGGTTAGAAGGAAGAGAGGGGTAGGGGGAGGGGCATCGAGTGGGAAAGGAGAGAGGGTCATTCAAGGGCTGAAAAAGAGAAAGGCGGGCGAGGGGAGGAAAACTGGGAATGGTATGAGTGTGTGTTCGGGCGGGTAAAGGGCCGAAAGTGCGGGAGGCAAAGGACACGGAGACATACGCGAATGGGTTGGACGGAGAGACAACTTGATCCCGACGAAATTGCATCTGTGTAAACCCGGTCCATTATGGAGAAGGAATGCAGGGGTGTGGGGATTGGGGAGGGGGAATTATCGGGAAACTGAGCACAGGCTTGACGCCAATTCCGACGGGACGAGAGTCATAGATCGGGAGACTTCTCTACTCCGAGTCCAACTACACACGAAACCGATTCATTGAACGGACGAGCTGCTCTCCAAGACCAAAAGCACACCTAGTAGGAACAGGAGAACAATTAGCCTTCAGGATTACTTAATAGTTTCATTTCACGTTCGTGACCACTACGATTCCAAAGACTTCTCCATCCTATTTGAATTCCAACTCCTTTCGAGACCAATTCATTGACTGCAAAACGTACTCTCAATGGCCAAAAGCACGCGCAGAAGAAACAGAAAAACAATTCACCCCTTACTTCGCTGAATAGTTTCATTTCGCGTTCACGACTATTGTGGACCGTAAGACTTCACCACCCCTTTTGAATTCCAACTCTTCACGAGACTAGTTCTTTGAACGAAAAATATACTTCTCAAGAACAAGTGCACACTTGGAAGAAACAGAAGAAAATTTCACGGTATACATTGTAAATAGTTATATTCTGTGTTCATGACTAATTTCGGGCCAGAAGACAAATCCCGCTAGTATTCAAACTCATTAAGAGATACTGCAAGCAAACTTCGCTCCAAGAGCAACAAAGAGCCTAGGACTAACACTGAGGAATAATTTAGTGTCTACATTGCAAAACTTACAGTTCGCGTTCACCACAAATTTCGGAAAGTGATAATTCTATACCCCACTTGCATTCCAACTCGATACGAAACCAGACAGAAATAATTCGCGATCGATAGAGTAGAAATGTATTGATATGCAAACACGACTGAACAGGTTTCGGACCGGAAGACTTCTCTTCCTCACTCGAATTCCAAAAACACTCCTCACGAAAAATACTCATGGAATACGAAACCTTCTCTCCATCTGCAAATATACAACAAAAAGGAACTACGTCTCGGGTATTATACAATTGTTCTACCTAGTATTAATGACTTATTTTAGACCTGGAGTCTTCACTGCCCTCTTCGTTTTCTAAAGACTTTCACAACACACAAAACCAAATTGAAACTCATTTTCTCAAAAAATTACATCACTTTTACAGCAAGCGAAAAAGATATATTCCCAGTAGTTATTATAGAGGCTCCACTTTGAATTCACTACTAGTTTTAGGCCAGAAGTCTTCTCTACGTAAATATACACGAAATCATGACCTCAAATTCTATTCTTTCCTGAATTTTAAAAATTCATTTATCATTTTCCCGGGTCGTATACTTGTTTTCACTAAAGCATATTCCTTTCTGTTCCTACTAGGCTTGTGTTTAATACTTGTCTCCGGGTGTTCCTCGAAGAGCTGTCCTTCGATTATTTCTCCAATAAGAATTTTTAATAAGGTTTACGAGTCCAATACATCGTGTTCTCTAACACTACACTCCTCGTTTACAAATCTTCCCTGGATTTATTCAAAATAATAGAATAACATATCCCCGCCAGTATCTTCTACCAGAACCTGGTTTTGAAGAATATCTCTCGTCAGTTTTCCAAATGGTCGTGTCACTTATGATCAGTAGGGAGCCAAAGCACACACGAATGCTTTCATATTTTTATGTTATCGAACATTATGCCTTACGATATGAGAAATTAGCGGCCCCTTGGCCATGGAAGCGTTCATAACTCCTGCTATTTTACAATCAAAGTTCAAAGACTCCGAAATAAAAATGTATAAATAATTATTACAAGAGCAGAGAAATCAGATAATTCCGGAGACACATTAGCACGAGGTTTTTCCTCGCGCGCTACCAAAAGGTCATGCGATACGAAGTCTGGCGTCAAACGCTGTTAATGTTAGATTGATAATGGAAAAGTGTTTGAGATATGCAATTACTACGAATATAAATTTGGCTCCCAGCCGAATTGACAAAATTTCCGGATGAGTGAGCGAGGGGCTACTGAGATTCCGAGCCACGGTCTCGTAAATCCTCTCCGGCTGAATGAGTCAAACAACAAAAACTCGATCGATGAGTACTGGCACGATGCACTCACTCTGATTGCCAACCCCTATCACGTCTACTATCCTCCAGCTACGTCGAACTATGGGCTAAAGGGCATGCGGGGATAGAGCAAGGATGCAACCACAACCACCCAGCCGTTAACTTTTTCTCAGTTTATCCGCAGTGGCGATGTATAATAATCGTACCTCACGACAATACAGTGCGTATGACCTTGGATAAAAACCTAAAATTCATTAACACTAACGTACTTATGACTTATGTTATTATTATTTGCGTAGCGGTGTGAGAAAAATCAATCTTGGCTACATGAGACGGGATTTCGATGGGGGAGATGCTATCCACGAATGGCAAATTTTATTGAAAAGTGAAGGATAAAAGCACTTACGAAGGAATAAGGTTCATTTATAGTACATCACAGATCAATTCATTAGATTAATCTATTAAAATACCATGTACCTAAAGAACGATCTCATAAATACATCAACAAACTCATTTTGGGCCTTTCTTTGAGCTATTAATAAATATTCTACCCACCGGGCCTTTATCTAGGCATATGAATACCCCGACTATTGATCAAAATAGGGACTACTATAAAGACTGCTCACCAAGAACGAGAACCGAAAAAGTTAATAGGAGGTAGCAGTGAAACGGGAGGTTAAGCGGTTGGCGGAGACAGCGGCTCTATCTCCCCGATGAAATAATGCGGTAACCCACAGGGCACATCAACAACACACACTATGGTTCGCCCGAGCATGAAACAGCTTCATCGATCGGGGCTGGAAGCCACGAAAAACAAGCAGAGGGACTTGTAGATGGGAATTTAAAGAGTTCGACGATTGGTTATTATCGGCGACGGTGGGCAAGTTGATGGGAGGAGGCTGCGGTTCGGAGGACTGGGTTACTAGACCGCCGGAGATGGGTGAAGAGTGGAAGAATTTGCAGCGTAGGCGTTGGGGGCAAAGCCAAGGCCATAAGCTTTAAGAGATACCAAGGGGAAGGGTTTTGGAAAAGAATAAAAGCTGGATGGAAGGGTCGAAGGATGCACCAACGGGAGAACCCCAAATTGAATCCACTACACGGACGAATCCAATTATTTAACGCCATTGATAAAATGAGGTCGATTGCACGAACTTCAACACGCAGCGCGAATAAAATATTAATCTCGTCATTATCATTACTATTTCAGAAGGAGAGAGAATTTTTGTATCCCCAGCTGAATCGCACGGGCCAACAAAACAATATCACAATAGATTTCATCCAACACAATCATTGTTAGGCACTAATTTTGTGACTGATAAGTAATTGATGCCCACACATTAATTTTTACTGAAGGCATAATGCATTCTCAAGTACCTATCTTAAAATAATTCATGAACTCAAATGTTACACTTGATTACTACATAGATTTCGTCACACACAATCACCGTTTCGCACCAATTGCATTATTGATAAACTACAAATATCGAACATATTTATTTTTATGAAGACATAATGCGTTTTAGCGATTTCACCAATAGCAATTCACATTCAAAAAGGCGTCATTCTCAGATGCTGCCAACTTTTTCCTAAAAAAAAATTCAGATTCCCATTACGTTAATATCACTCCCTCAGTAATTCAACCCCAAGGTTGATTTTGATAGGTGATGGTAAAGCTCACCCCAGAATGAGCCACATGCGTGTGAATATCCAACACAAGGAGTAGGGGGGCAGATCCTTTCTTTGGTCCACCTCGCACTTCGAGGATTCTATGAGGGGTGCCCAAAGCTTCCCCCGAGATTTGAACCAGAGACCCAACGGTCAGTAACCAATTGCCCTACCCACTAAGCAGCCACGCCATATCATAGAAACACGTGGAGGCATACCCATTACATTTACAGCAGCTGGAAGCAACTATTGACAGAAAACATTTTATTGTAACCAATGACTTATTTTTATACTTCCCTAACCTTTTTAAAGATTCCAAATTGTAGTATTATTTCACATTTTGTACTTATTAATATCATATTTACTTCACATCTTTGCTCTCTTAACTTCATTTATTTCATTGCCGTCAACACTTTCATCACTCAAATAATCACTTTGAGCCTATGGCAAAATAAATGACCCAAAGGTAATCGGACGATTTTTTTCTTAACCAGGAATTACCCCAAACGATTCACACATTTTACCTCTCAAGCAGAAAGTCCCTCACTTCATAAAAATGGATGAATCAGACATAAACCTATGTCTTCCGCCGTGTACTGATTAAGTTTATGATTATCCATGATAGCTTTCTAAGGATTAAAATGAAAATAAAATTCTTTTAATGCGGGGAAGTTAGAACCAATCAACTACTGCGACGCATCTTGCAGTCTGGTAGGACAAGTGGGCAGAGAGCGCCAAATAACCTCTAGGTCGCGAGATCGATTCCCAGCCACAGGCCATGGGACTAATTGGAACTGTGCTGCTTACATGCGGAGAGGACCCGAATTAACCCCATTCCAGCAAAGTACGGAAGACATAATTAAAAACAGAGACCTCATAAAGAAGCATACTATAGGCTTTAGATGGAGGAACTTAATAAAATTAAAATCATAAGTTAAAAGCAAATTGTTCTACAAACGCATTCTCATTCAAAACTTTGAAATGAAAATGAACGACATACTGTTATAATAGTACATATTATAACCATTGTGCGCACTGATTACCTGGAACAAAATGCATAATTAAGGCCACGAATAGTTCATATTCGTAAATACCCGAAATTACATAGTGAGCCTTTTTTTAATAGACAGTCTTCAGCCACGTGATATTTTCTAGTTGCCCAAGCATCACCACAAAGAACATGGTTGAATACTCGAACCACAGGCTTAGCGATTTATGGCATACTCACGTGGATTCGGGGGAAAGGAGGCTTAAAATAGGTTGCACGGGTCGGGAGATGCGCCATCGGAGAGCGATGAAGAGAATGCAATAGACGGCAGAAAAAGTCCTTGATAGTAGGCGTTAAGTGAAGGAAGCGAGACAGAATCTGGGAAAAGGAACGATGGAGCATTCCAAAGTATTTTTATTTATTATTTTCATTGCGAAGGAACGTGAAGAGCATATGAGTAAATGAATTAATACTAAGGACCATATACCGATCGTTCAGCAAATTTTCTTTTAGAACGATCTGCATGACACGGAAGAATACTAAACTATGAAGGTTCGTGAAATTTTTCAATGACTTACAGTGAGCCGAGGCCTTCATAAACATGAAAAAACCAAACATACTTCATGTTAATCATCAAAGACCCTCAACATTCTCCAAATGTTACTTTCTACCATTACCGGTTTTAGATACCGAAAAGATGAAGACTATTTTGTCATTAAAGCGCAATACAGGAGTTGAGTGAATTAACTATGTTTAATACCAGAGTCGAAATTTTTCGTAGTCTTGCGTTTCATCGTTACACCCAAACGTTGAGTTGGGTGCAATACGGATAATATAATATGAATTGGTTCACTATGTGGAAATAATAGCAAATTAAGGTGAAATTGGAAGTTAAACTGCTTTAAAACTGTATTTCTAAATATAAATATATAAATTACAAGAAACTAGAGTAGATTATTATCCAGACATATTTGAGTGCATATGAAAATTTTCAGGGGAAAAAGCAGTGATACTTATTAGGAAAGACATGTATGCATCTCAATTCCACTCTTCATGGAGAGGAAGCTAAGACTGCCAGAAGCAATGAAATGACAATCACTTAACATTCGACCAAGTTGAGCCCAAGATCACCAGGTCTATTAATTCTGACGCTCACCAACGCCGAGCCCTTCTCGAAAAGGACCCAAGCAGTTTCACGAATGGATCAACGGAGAGAGAAAGAGAGAGAGAGAGAAACGATCGAACATTCCGCTGCATCGATGTTTCTATTTCCCCATTATAGTCGATTGAGAATGAAAGGAAGAAGGGAGTGGGGAAGGGTAAGAAAAGGGGGACAAGGGGAGCAGAGAGTGCGTAAGGCAGGGGGTGTCGACCCCACGAAAGGGGTTGAGTGTGAGAGTAAGAAAGAGGGGGAGGGGAGAACGAGGAAGAAAGGAAAGGGGACTTAAAAGAGTGAGTGGGGGAGGGAAGAGGGGGGGGAGGGAAGGGGGGGGAGTGGGTGGTGGAATTTTCGGCAGCAGTAGTTTTGAAGAGGAGAGGACGATTGAGAGGGGAGGGCCAGTGTGTGGAAGGACTTGCTGGCCGTAGGGAAGTGAAGGAGAAAGGAGAGCTGCGGGGCCAAGTATTTAAGCTTGTTACAGCCGTCAGTTATACAGGAGAAAGCCCTTCGAATTGGATGTTTCCGACTACCGAGGTTTCTTCCCCGTTTTCGACGACGATACTTAACGTTTCGACAGGATAACGCGAGGTGGTGAGCATGAAAAAGACTTCAATTAGGTAAAGTTTGACAAACCCCCTTGATATAAGGACTCACGACCCGGATTTAGGATCACGAGAAGGAGATAAATTAAATAGCAGAAAAAAGAGATTTAAAATTTCATTCATTTCTCGTAATAGGGCGGATAGAAGCATGTCATGAAATTAATTACTAAGGCAATTGATTGCATGTTTTCTTTGCATATTTTTCATAATTCTGCATTTATATAGCATTTTTTCTGCATATACATAGCATAGATTTTTACATCTTATCTTTCTTGAGCATTGCTTATCCTTTATTCGTTCGCATGAACCCCTTTGTTTGATACATGCCTAGCACCAATAGACAAATTTCATTACCAGTAAACAAAAAAGCGTTACCAAATTTAAGTTTCTCGCATTAGTTTGATGCAGCATGGACCGATGCCAGCTTGGTGGCGGCTCAAGAGCTTCTGCACACGTGTGTACGTATTATTATTACAGTTTTTTGATAGCCATGAAAGGCGCGTATGGCATATTGCAAGCTTCAATCTGGTGATTACCTACAAAACACCCAGGGGAGGCTCATAAGGTACTATTAAGATGTTACGGATTTACCTAAGTCGGAACAGTTAGTCTTTATACAAGGTGTTAAAGGTGGAGTTTTCCCTACACTACGCGTGGTACACGACCGAGTCATGATGGAAAATACTTTTCTCGTAGAGTAATAACTATATTCGATTTTGGGAGCGATTTCTAGTGTCAACACTGGACCACAGATAAAACACAGGATAAATTTAAAAGATTGCAACAGTAAAAGGGACACAAACGATAGAGTAAATTATAACCAACTTCGTCACAGTTCGTAACTAGTAGCCGCCTCTAAAATTCTATAGCTCCTGATAGAAAGTAGTCGTAGTATTCTCACGAAAAATAGGCTTAGGACGGTACAAACCTTGTTGCTTTTAAATACAAATGCTAAAATGAATATTCTAATTCTCTCATAAGAAAATTCAAGTCAAAGCTCAAAAACTGAATTCATTTCAAGTAAAAAAAAATCCAGCTTAAAACTTCGGAATACATACCGCGAAAGGAATCGCAAGCAAATATGTTGTATCAGAAGAATTCGTTTAAACTCAGCAGGGGTCATAAACTAATATCAACAGATACCCACATTTCACAATAAAACCCTTATTTTGAGGAGCACACAAGAGTAGTGGACATAGAGCGCCACCACGGCTAGTAAACATTCATGAGAAGTGCGCCAATCATATTTACCGAGAACGCCTTCACAAACAATTCAGTGCAGATAACACAGCCAACGTATTACGCGAGAGTAAATACATCCACATAAAGAGACAGTGAGAGGATAGTAGATGCTATGTTATTTCACACATCCTTAGGCAGGCACACTACGAAAATATAATTATCATATTTAAACAACAATACTCAAGATTGAGGACAGTGACGTGTATGTTGAGTATACAATCATGACGAGACTTTTAAGAAACTTTTCAACGTGAGAATTAAAAATGAGCATCGATTCCTCCAAGGTACTTTATTGTCCATCGCAAACATAAATTTTCATGTATGTAATTACGTTCCTTTACCTTAAGAAAAGAGCATGAATACGATGCTGAATTAAATAGATTCCATAACTAATTAAAATATATATTAAAACCTTAGAAAAAGATGGACATTTTTGCATTTCATTGGGAATGATGACTCTTGGCGTAAGATGAAGAAACGATTAGCAATGGATTAAAAAAGTCCCACTACAAGAACATATTACATTCAGATAACCATATATAAAACTAGTTTAAGTCATACTCTTTCAAGAGAGAGATTGAAGCAAGCGCTATGAAGTTTGAGACGATGGAAACGTAATCTAGAAGAAAATAACAAAAAAACTGATTACATTGAAAGGAAAAAAATATGGAAAAATTGATATAAAATTGATCGCTTAAAAAATTCACGTCGGCGAAGAGCAAAATTGATGGGGTTAGCATTTAAGAATAAATAGTTCTTGGCGAACAAACTCGGAGGCAAAAACAAGATGTCAACCTAGAGCTTCTACATCAAGGGTACGAAGTGAGGAAGCTTCTAGGGTACCTACTATGCATGAGACAGTTACGTAATCAAAAGCTATTCTGAAAGAATCAGCGATGAACAGACAAACGGGGCCACTGCCACGAGGCATTGCCTTTAGAAATTGATGAGCCTGCCCCTTTAACTTTTTTCCACGAGGAATACAGAAAATTTTACGAATTCAGGAGCGGTCGGCCAATCTGGTATCCCGGATGCGGTATCGCTCATTCCACGAGGATTTACGTTGGAAGGGAACTTTAATCATCGTTTGCCCATCCCCGTCATTAATAATTTAGCCGGAAAAAATTGTTATTCTCCGCATCCCTATTACAGTTTTCCCTTTGGAACGAGGGCTACCTTTCCTCCGGATTTCTCATTTTACTTTTTACCTCCGATAACGGGGGAGAGCTCGAAATATTTCGCTTCGGGCAAGAGAGGGTTGAGCCAAGGACGCAAGGTCATTTATCACACATCAAACACAGGTGGGATAAATAAAAAGCGTCTAACTCCTATCTCTTCCTTCCTCCAGCCTCTCTTTTCGTCTTTGGTCATCGCCTGGTTGGGCACAGTAAGTTGACAGCTAAATACATCGTAACATTCTATAGCATGTGAGTAGGTCTCAACTTAATGATGATAGATGTTTGTAAAACTACATGTATATTACATCCACTGAAACGTCTGTCAAAATTACTTGTGATTGTCTCTATGTTTAAAAATCTGTATATTTATTTAGTTGTCATATATAGAAGTTTTTTATTCATGATTTTGTACTTAATCATATTGGTAAAACTACTTCAGCGTCAACAGTCATAGTATCCGGGTGGCACGGTAGCCAAATGAATAGAACGCTTCCTTTCTGACCGTTAGGTCCGCATTCACATTCCAGGCGAAGCTTCGGACACCAAAAACTGAAATCATCATGAAATGGCTAAAGAAAAGGAACTGTTCCCCCTGCCGTGAATGAGTGAAAATTTCTCACGCCTATGGCTTCCTACGAGTTGAGCTTTACTCTCACCTATTCCTTACAGACTTCAGGTTGAATGGATTAGGTGAGTGAGCAATAATGTGAGCTTGCTATGAGATAGTTAAAGCGAAACTCACCGCGCTACATTAACCCTGCGCTATCAAGTTCTACGTCATTATTCGCAGTTAGCATAAATAAGAAATTAAACCTTACCTAGAAGACGATGAAGGTATTTGCTATTTTTTGTCAACTGATGCTGATTTACGACGAAATCTTAGCGGTGGAAAATAAAAATGCGAGTGGAAATTCCCTTGACATAACTTCGTCACCTTTAGTCACAATGGAAATTTTCCATGTCTTTAAGCTTGAGACTGTTTATCTCACTTCCGTAAAATTTATTGGATGGCAAAACACTGCCGAGTGGAAACAAATATAATGAACAATTCATAACATAAATGGAAGAATTGAGAATCATTTTAAATACTGTTTTAACCCTCGAAAAAGTTGAATTCTGAAATACTTCGTTATATTTACAAATTTTAACTCGGATTAACGCGCCACATGGCTAGAAATGGAAAGGATAGTTTATTATTTTCATTTTTAAATATCAGATCTCCCATAAATATTAACCAACGATCATTTTTTAAAGGGGATTACGGAAACATGTAACTGAGAGAGATAATTAACCAATTTCACCAATTTTCACTTCGGAGCCCACATAAATTCCGAGGATAATTTTCCTACATTAGTTAGATTAGTTGGAATAATTGAGCAGCTAGTAATTCGTTTACAAAATTATCCTACCATATCTGCAACCCACCATACTACAAAAACCTTTCACCATACTACAAAAACGTTCTAACGGGCTCTCCCCAAGTAATTTGCCGTAAACTCCATATAACTCCATGATAATCCATCTATAATCATAATACCTCATTAACGACCTAAAAACTCAGAACTTTCTTCATCTTATTTTTCTGCCGATTCGTAATCAATTTGCAATAATTTTCGACATTTTGCTGCTAACTTCCATTCGTAAATGGTTAACTTGTACGATTGCGTCAGAAATTCAAATTCTGGGTGGATTATTAAAGAGATCAAGATGGTTATAGGGCAGCGGATGAGGACCCACGGTGGATCCTTAGAAGGGTACAACACACGAGGACCGGGAACCAAGCACCAAAAACTTATTCGTCCAGTCATCCTCGAGAGGGGAATGGAGAGAAAGGAGAGAACGGAACGGAAGCGCCGCCGCGATGCGAGCCCGACGACGCCTCCAGGGAAAGGATAGGGACGGAGGGGATGGGGAAACCCAACGCCGTCATCAGGGCAACGTGGGCCACCACTCGCGAAACCATGATTTAATGCCCCTACAGAAATGGAAGAACACTCAATAAATAAAATATTCCACAGATTTTCTTTAGTTGGCTATATGGCAATAAAAGCAATCGTGATCAAAATAAGACAGCGCTAAATATGCAATTTTTATTTTATCTCATAAAATAATGAAATATTTCAGCATGCTGAGCCAGATACTGCATCATAAAAATACTCTTATGAGTTCAAGAATTACCTCCCGTACCGACATAAACAAAGTATGGCAATAATTGGATTGCTACATAAAGTCCGATATCCTTTCTTTCTGCCCCTTTGTTTTTTAGTTAACCCATTAATGCCCAGAAGATTTTTTTCAAAATAATTTACTTTTTTTGCTTAAATTATGACTAGACATCACCCCTGATGAGGGGAAAAATGTTTTAAAAAATCTCTAACATTTGCATAGTACTTAATCCTATACGTATCTTAAGATACGTCTGGGCACTTATGGGGTCAAAAAAATGTAAATTATCATTTAATTGTGTTGATGCACGTTTTTGCTATATAATTCATTACTGATGCCTTCATCAGTGGTTTTTGTACTTGAATTTTAATTTTTATGCATCAAATAATATAATGTTGAGTATTATTACGAGAACAATTTACATTTGCATTTTGAAATTTTACAGCGGTGTGACCCTGTATCCCAGTTTTCTATTCCGTAGCCATCCCTGTACAACTGATACGTCAAGTCTCATCTAAAATGGGTGAACCACCATTTTTATTCCTGACTGTTGTCCGGTAACTAGCCAAGAATTGATCGCACAGGTCCACTCCACCCATGTGAGAATTGTATTCTGCTATCGCCCATGGCATTGGAATATTATTTTTTTTCTTTTCGGAAACAGAAAAACAAACGGGAGTTTTCATTTTATTATGCATGCTATCAGTAATCATGGTAACTATGTATTATTCATCGTTAGAAACTTTTCGATTTAACTTCAGCAGTCCCTCTTTTGATTTTTGAAATGCAGCTTTTTCTGGAAGGTAATATACATAATTGATTCTATTGTCACGAAGTGTTCAAGTGCCACACAAGCTCCTTCCAGTCAGCTTTCTAAGCAGCCTTTCCGATATGAATAAGTTGCCAACAAATATGCTTGTACCTGGTGGTAATTTATACTCATCCATGAGTCCTAAAACTATTTCTCCTCCTTGACCAACATCTGTTCTCTCAAGATTGGCACCAGCATGATAAAGGTTGACTTGATTCAGAAATACACCATAATTGTAACCCAAATCTTACTGATTTCCTTCAAACCCGTTCCTTCGCATTGACTGAGAAACTATTTCGATGGTGCAGTCTCGAGATGACCTCCGATAAAGCGATCGACTAGGTAGAAGGTGATAACCTGAGAGTAGCGATATTCCAAACACTATAAATCTCTTCGATTTGTACCTACGAATATACTAGCATTTTTTACAATTGTTCAGAAAACTTGTCTTGAATTTTAGTGCTGACAGCGTTGATGGTAGAGCTATTTCAGACATGTTTCACCTCTGCTCCATCACTAAGGTACGTCTTCTCTTCTCAACGGTAAATGGGAGCCCCTATGCTGTTTTCTTGACTTGCATAGCAAGGGGTGCGCAACAAAAGTAACAAAAAATTCATTTACAAAAGAGACGTTTGAAACATTTTTAAAGCGCCGATTCCTCCTTATGTCAGGTATATCCTTCGAAAACTCGGGCTTGAATACAAAGTACAAAGTTTTGGGTGACATAGTTTGATACATAATTTCTTTACCAATGTTCACTAAAGTTACTTATTTCCTACACTGATTTCTGGCTAGCAATCTGGATTTCATTGCCTGCGAAAAGTTTAACGAGAAACAATATAATCAATGCATTCCACCGTCGGCGATACAGAATACAAGTGATGGCAGGATAGTGGCGGATACACATGGGGGCCAAAGGGGTGCGCGCCCCCCTCTTACGGGGCCGCCCGCATTGCCTAATATTGCAGAACTACAATTGTAACTCCTTCACATCATAAGATGCCATTGCCTTGTATATATGGGTATAATCATTTTAAATAAAACTTTCCTAAACTTTGAATGTAACTTGATTATTTTTCGTTACGATACAAGTAAAGGTAGCTCAAGATATCTTTTGCGCCCCCCTTGAATTTTTTCTGTTTCCGCTACTGTGCCAGGATAGGCAACTTGATATCGCGAGCATTTGTGCCTCCAGAAATTCAATACTGATTCATTTTATGCTTCCAATGACGGTAATTTATTACAATTCAAATGAGGATACCACACACCACAATTCTGATAAAAATTTGTTTTTGCTGTATTTACCTAATTGTTCAATACCATGACATGGCAGAAATATAAAATTGTCTTTGAAGTATCACATAATTAGGTTTATATAATAATTGTTTACTTATTTAATCAATAAATATAGTGAAACATACCTATAAGTAAAACCTGAATTTTTAGTACCACAAGTGCCCAGACGTATCTTTAGATACGTCAAAACTTTACTGATTAGTTTTGTCATGAGCTGGAAAGAAAAACGAATCTCTTTAAAAAGATAATATTCCTTATACATTTAAAATAAAACAGGTAAAAACTGGATTCAGAAAACTCAATACTTTATATGAAAATTAAATTTTCACATGACCATAGCGTAGCCATTTCCGAGTAGTTCATGACCAGCCATGTGAAATTAAGCATAACAATTGCAAATGTAGAGTTAAATCATCTAAATCACTTATATACCATTTGAAGACTTTCTTCTGTCATACTACGTAAAGAAATTGCATAAAAAACAAACTAAAGAGTATTTAGGAATTTTTAAAGTATGACGTATCTAAAGATACGTCTGGGCATTAATGGGTTAATTATATACCCCTCTCAAATATCGTAATTTGAAACAGCTATTAGCAAGTAAATTTATTACGAAAATTCATTTTTGCACCTTCTCGGGACTTTATTTATACGATTTTGATAGAGAAATTGGAATTAAATGTACTATTAGGAATAGCCCGTTACTCCACGAGCAACGAACCAATTTTCCAGCTTCTAACAAAACCACCATAATTTTACTGCACAAAATTGAACAGGCGACCTTATAATGAATAAATAATTATAGTTTCCCCACTAAAACCACCGCAGGAGTACTAACATAATCATTGCGTAAATTCTATCCACACCGTAGCACCGACATTAATTAGTCCGCATGGACAGGGTGCTCGCGACTGGAGGGTCATTATCGAATGCCGCATGCCGACGTCCTCTCCGCCCCGCACGCGAACTTAAAGGTTTCGGATACCTTTAATTTTTTTTCCGACGAAACACGATTTAATCAACAAAGGAACGCTCGGAAGCCGGAGAGAAAACTCGCGAAGACCCACAAAGAAAACGGATTCGCTCCGAAAACTCCCGGCAGCACATTAGCGAGGAATCAATTACAGCATTGTATCAGCGAAGTACCTCGGTGAGCCAGAGGAATTTTGGAAGCTACATTATCCTTTGAATTTTCATAATGCCACTCTACTATGATAGAGTAAAAGAATTCTGCTGTTTGAACTCCTCTGTCCTTAATTGGAATACGCTAGAAGGGTATGGGATCTTTATTACGTCAGCTTTTATACTGAATGAAAAAGTGAAAATAGATTCTAAGAAAAAAGAAATAAAAAACTTAGGTCACCGCCGAAAGCTATAATTACCTTCGTACTTCCAAAGAGTGAATAGTTATAATTAAAACTTCGCTAAATTAAGTTCTGAACTGATTTTTTTTCTAACGCAAACAACAGCCTATGCTCCCCACACATAATGCGCCAAATTTGGCGGTACACAAAGGATAAGCAAACCAGACCTTCAATCAGGTCTGACTTTGAGGGATCCTTATTTAAATCCCTGAAGTTGAATGGAGGGTACTCCCGTAGGCTTGATGCCGGTAAAAGCCATTATTTGAACTCAAAAGCGCAACAAAGTAGCAGGAAATTCCACTTTTTAACCAAAAAGCTACTTCTTTTGAGATTCCTTTTATGGCTTTGAGAGGAGGTTCTGTTTGATAAAAATCTAAGGTTTAAATTAGATAAACATTGATACAACCGTACGTACACATATTTAGTGGTCAATTAGCTTACAAACAATAGTAACCTAACTCCTCTGCAGCATCTACATTCCATTATTATATTTAAAAATATTTCAATACTATAAGAAAATAATGAATTATTTTTAAGTTACAGACAATTCTTTGCTAGCCCATCTGAAGTAAAAAAATCCCAAAAATATATAAATCATTACTAATCCTGAGTTTTCGTATAATACAGAAGGAATGAGAAAAATATTAAGATTAATGAAAAAACAATTCCCTTCTATCCATTGAATTTCTCATTTTTACAACGTTTGAACGGACAGAGAGCCTTCCAGATAAATGAAATAACGATTTAACTAATGCACAAAACGAAAATCGTTTCAGCCGATAGCAAGTGTCTGTAAAAAAATGAAACGAACACGCGACACTCAAAATAAATGACGCATCACGTGGTTCCGAAATCATGAAATGGCATTTAAAAAAACATTACCAAAATAATCGGAATGATCGGCCTATCCTTTTCCATTCCTAAGACACGTCATTGGTAAATGAAATAGATTTAGAGCAAGCATGGGAAAGGTGACATAAATCACCCATACTTTACACTCATGTAACCGTGAGACGAGACCCCTAGCAAACTGAATTTGTCCGGAGAAAAGAAATCAAAATGGCAATTTTATCGTTTCGACCTCTTATCAAAAGATGATTGTCAATTCAATCGAAAAACAGTTTCTGGAGATATTTTTTTCAGTCAATTTCTTGTCTGTATTTTTTGCCCTTCTGGCCAAAATATGCAAGTCAAATTCAACCCACTTCGCAATTAGCCGTCGACTTAAAATTTTCAGCACAGATCTAAACCATTCTAACGCTATTTCCACTTCTTCAGAAGTAGTGTGAGCAACTATTTCTGACAAGTGACATTTGCATTAACTGCTAATCTGCAATATACATTATAACGATCTGCCATAATTCAAAACTGTTTCTGAAAAAAGTCAACAATAAACTTTGTCAATAATATCACAATGGATAAAAATAATCTATAAAACTACCTTCTTAATTTTAAACTAAAAAGAAGAAAATATTAAAATAAAGTACTTACAGCATTAATTATTAAAAATTACAGCATATCAATAATATCACAATGGATAAAAATAATCTATAAAACTATCTTCTTACTTTTAAACTAAAAAGAAGAAAATATTAAAATAAAGTACAGTATTGATTTTAAAATCCACGTTTTTATCCGATTTAAAAATAAGATAATAAACTATTCTGTCTTGGCCGAACGTCCCACGTTTAAATATTACCGATAAAAGACTACATTTTCAAAACAAAACGTGGTGCGCATCTATTTCAAAGTCATAAATCAAATATTTATCAGTAAATATTGATTAATATACAACGACGAGATGATGAATTTATATCACTCACATTCACATATGATTGGATGGGCACTAAAAAATTACCTCGCAGGTAATGAAGAACTGTTCAACTCTGTTAGCATATAGGTTATTTTTCTTTTAAATTTCGAGTATTGGCAATCAAGTATAACTCGATTCCCACGGAATAAGACAGCCAGGATTTTACTTCAACCACCATGAATGCAAGTCACATTTCACGAGGGCTGAAAAACGTACTAGGAATCAAAACCGCCGGGATCACGTGTCCATTAAAATTCGTTCGGGAGGGACCACACTGCACGGAGTGGTTAATTTATTGGGGAAAGAAATCCTGACGACAGATGCTCACCAAAGCCGAGCACGATTGGGAGGGGAGGGGGGCATGCAAAAAAATTAGGGTGTCGACAAGAACACCAGAAGCAGGCACGCCCATTCCAATGCGACAGAAAATCCGCGGGACGCGAGAGACATAAATCAATGTGGCGCCCGTGCACGCTTCATTATCTGCAGCAATTGAAACCTCGCGCCGGTGCCAAAGGAAAAAGATTTATACATATAAATAGTGAAGGGATAAAAAAAAGAGTGGAGGCCTTCGTGACCTAGATGAGGGCGGTGAGGAGGGGGCGCGAGTAGCATTGTCGCATCACACAACGCGACTCCGCAGAATGCGAAGACGGGCACCGAACGGGAGACGACGGCGGGAGACCAGGAGGAAGAGAGCGCTTTAAAGGCGGAGCTCCCACCCGCAGCCACGGCGCCGATTACACCACTAAATATATTCATCCACGAGCCCAGGGGTAATGCTAAAACGGTACCACCTCGGGAAAGAATATGGTTTAGTAAATAAATTACTTCTTATTTTAGGTATCAGCATTATAATTAGGACGTTTAGGTATCAGAATCATAATCATAACATACGTGCACCTTTTTTAACACTATTGATAAGGAATCTCAATTTTCAAATCCTAATTCCGAGTTTAACTTGAAATAAAGTGGATTTTAAGAGGCCCACATTAATTTTGAGTTGGAAAAACATAACTTGCATTTGGAACGAAAGGGATGCAGCATTTCATTCTTTCCACTTAATTCCCTGATGATGGAATTAAAGACTCCAAAACGTTGGCTAAGAAGAAAGAATTTTAAGACCAAAATTAAAAATAAATAATAATAATAGTGATAATAATAATTTATAAACTCCAATCTCACAAGTGATAATAAGAAAAGTAGGGATTCTCCGATTAAACTAAATATAGGAGTTGAGGTAAAATAGGAGGAATGTTAAGGTTCGACGAAAAATAATAAAATGTATTGTGAGATAGGAGTACTGCAGAGGAGGAAACCGAATGGCCGCGATCGGAAGCTCGAGCCATGCGACTCACCCATCGTCGCTACAGTTTATACATTGTAATAAAGTAAATCCCCCTTTGCACGGAGTCACTTCTTTCAACTTGAAGAAATCCATTTTGATTTTACTTTCTCCTAACAACCTATCAACTAAGGGCTTATGAGCATTTTGTCCTACTCGGCATTGATTCCATTTTTTGTGATAAAAAAAAGAAATAGTCGAGCTTTTATACTGAAGAGTGTGCCCAATAATTCATATCGTTCGATTGCACAGTTTTGCATTTTCACCTTTTTTAGCACTAGTGAAATTTAGTTAAATCGCGAAGAAAAAGATAATAAAGGCTTTCGTTATACATGGAAACATTAGAACCTCCTTAAATTCACCTTTTTATAGAGGGAAAATCGTACTAAAAGAATTATGCATTATAATATCTGTCCATGATGAAAATTGTATCGGTACAACAAAAAAATTTCACAATGAAGACATTTCAAACATTTCTAAATTGAAATTGAGCTGAAGAAACACTGTGCAGTGGAATAATGAAAATGGAAGGAAAACGGAATGCTGTAAACATAAAAAAAACCTGAATACTGTCGAAACAAAATCACAAATACAAGAATCAATGTCGAGTCGTACATCAAACTCGAAAGGCCATTAAGATATAGGTAATTAGGAGATGGCAAAATCAAAGAGATTTCTTTAAGATAAAGGAAGTGACTACGTCTACATCTCAAACTAGTTTTCGTTGCATACAAGTTCATTTCCAATCCATGTCATCAATATGTTTTAATCAGAAAAAATTCTAATCTGTCAACCTCTCGATAAAATTTAAAATTTTGGGACAGAAACTTTCAAATAATTAATGAATGCAAAGCAATACAAAATACGATGGAATACAACACAGACTATGGTACAAAACGATATCAGAAATATGTACTGAAACGATGATACTCAAATCGTGTTTCAACGTCAAATTTAGTGATACCATAATTGAATATGTAACAAGTACTTTTATGGCCTTGAGAACATATAATTTGTCACATATAGTTCATTAATGACTATTTTTCTTCGCTCACTTCCTCCTTCTATTTCCAAAAAAAATGCTTAAAAAACTATAGCTGAAAAACTTGATTTTACTTGTCGTTAAACGGTCAAATACTGAACACGCCAGGGAAGAAGCACACACCAGCGTTTTTATATGCATTACACGGAATTCAAGAAAATAACGTTTACTCAAACTCTACAGGGGCGGGATTAAGGGTATGAGTGGGTGGCGGAAGAGGGAAAGAATTACATTGCCATGGAGAGCAGTGGGCGCACTGCTTGAGCCGCAGCCAAAGCATTTCCCGTCTCTTTCGCTGAGGGTAGCACACGTCCGCTCCGCTTGGAGCACCCAATTAGGGAATTTTCACCCGGGTTCGGCTTCAGCGGCTAACCTCTTCCATGATTCAGCGAGGCTAGTCTATTGGCCATGAACGGAGAAGGGCATTCGACGGCACTTGACACAAAAACCAACTCCAATCGTCCGAATGCGAAAATATTGAGGGAAGGAGGAAAAAGGAAAGAAAAATGACTTTAATTCGATCTTGCCCCATTCGAGCCAGGCGCAGGGGAAATTGAGCCACGATTCGATAGCGTAAACAGACTTATGGCTTATTTTCAAAGATCATACTTGAAATAGCACGAAATACGAAGACGAGACCGGGAGTAAAACAATGTGAATTACAATTCAAAAACAAATATGTACTGTTCTTTACCAAAAAAATACAATAACAATATAGGTTACAAAATATGAGGGAGGGATAATAACTACACTTATGTGAAAGTAAAAAAAAAAAAACTCACCACATGCACTTGAGCTATGAACCAAAGATTAAAAGAATTCAAAATCAAAATATTAATGTTCAATCGTAATTGCGCTAACCGAATTGGATCATCGAACTAAAAAAAATAGAAATGAATAAATGTATGAAATATATTCTTGGATTTATCCGTAGATCTTACGAGCCCACTGCAGAGCTACGACGCTAGTCAAAAGCAGTTCTTTATGATGAAGAGATGAAAAGAATAATTTTGCATTTGCTTTGACTCAAAACATCACGACAGAACGCCTAGAGCCTAAAAAAATCCACAAAAGGGAGAGAAGTGCCCAAGAAAATAACGGCCGATTCCGTTGAGAATCTCTAATCGATTTTCGATTGAGGGAGCTTCAATGATTGGGACGCTTAAAATAAGGATGGCTCACAACGACTGGAAAGAAAGGGAACCATGACAATTTCATGCCCTGCAGAGGAGGCCGAACTACCATTCGATAGGCGGCGAGTGAGCAATAGAAAAACAATAGCACATCTCATGTACAAACGGGAACAAATGGGAGTGGGCCCAATGGATTTAATCAGAAGAGGACTTAACTAGGTACTATTTGAATGATTTGGGAGCGTAGATATCTAGGATTAAATGAAACTGTTAAGAACTGAATAAGTGTGCATTTAAACTAATATGTTTTATTGAAGTAATGATACAAGATTGAGTTTTACATATTCAAGCAGCATCGACGTAAGTAGCCATCATGGAGTAGTGAAATCGCTACACCGATCTGGCTCGTTCGACAATCAAGTTTACGTATTTCGTCTCTGGCGAAAGTTATCTATGACATGTATTCCAATACATGATTATCCTAGCATAAAAGTCAGTTACAACCTTCAAGTTAAATCCTCGAATATGCATTATTGCCTTTTTTATCCAATGAATAAGTTAACGCAAGCGATATAATTTCCCTATTTCGACTAGGAAAGAGTAAGTTTCCTTTCCATAACTTCAAAGGTAAAGACAATGATTATATAAAAAGAAAAAAACTAAATACAGCAACTTACAGCAGAACAACTGGATCTCGTTTTCACATCTAGCTCAAAGCCATATCAAACTACGCTTCGTGAGTATGATGACAGCCAACCTTGAAAGCAAAATTACTAACAGCCCAATCTAATAATAAAAGAAAGATCACAGGCTATCAGGCTTGAATACGGATGAGGATGAAATAATTTTCAAGGCCAATTTAAAAGCGACATCGATCAAATCAGCAACGCCAACTTGCTCTAGTCACGTCTTTAGTATAGACGAGTCGTATTTAAATAAACTGAATAGGTAGCTGCGTGCTTTACGGAGCCACTCTACATTGAAATGCAGTGAAAACATTGCAATGAAATGGAATGAAACGCCTTGGAATGGACTCAAAATATGAGTCCTGAAGTTCATACCAAATGCTATTAACGATTATTTAGTAAATTACTTCTCTTTTTATTTTTCTCGACCACATTCTTTTCAACAGTTAGGAGGTTTAGGAGTCAGCATTACAATCATTTCTTGTGTGAACCGATTTTTAAAATTATCGATAAGGAATCCTAATTTTTAACTTCCATTTGAGATTTTCTATACTAAAAAGTGGATTTTAACGGGCCCCCATAAATTTGGAGCTGATAACATAAAAAGCACTTCTTTCATTTTGAACGAAAGGGATAGCGTATTTTCTCAAGGCTATTACCTATTAACAAAAAGTGTTTCCTCTATAAAGATTGAATGCTTTCAGAGAAAACAAGGAGTAAAAAACGTAATCCAGACTAAACATATTGGCTTTTTATGCATTTTGTACTTTCATCCCCATTTCTAAAAAAAAACTCCATTCAGATTCCGTCTCCATTTCGGCTTCAGCCTCGACACTTTTTGTCTTTCCGCAGCAATTTGCGAGAGTGCTCCAAGCAATTAAGCTACGAAGGCGCCCTTCTCCGCTGAGGATTAAGGGCAATCCTAAGATATGCGCTCATATCTTATGACTGCGGTGTTTATCTGCACCTATATTGCAGCCTGCAAGCCACCTCAAAAATGATTGGCATGGAGAGAACACCCCACCATGCACCAAATAGCACTTTCCTCGGAAAGCCACAGGTTTTCGTTGTTCGTAAAGAGGACGCGCAATAATACAAGAGTAATGATATGAATAATAAACTCCACTTTTCTGTGTGACCTCTTTGTGTATGGTTTGGGAGAAAATGATTTGGGGCAGATACATTATCCTCATTTAAGGCTTAAAGGGAGAGCAAGGTAGCCTAGTGGGTAGAGCGCTTGCCTTCTAACCGGAGTCCCCCGTTCAAATTCTGGGTGAATCCTTCGGACAGCCCCAAACACTACGGACTGCATAAACACCCCTCCACCCAAAATACGTGAATTTTCACACACGTGTGGCTAATCTGGGGAGAGCTATACCCAAACCTATTCTTTCCAAACTTCAGGTGAGTAAGAAAATTTAAAATACCAAAATAACTCAGTTTCCTTCCTTCAAGACCCAAGCCCCATATTCCTTCAATTTGATAATTTTCTTCGCAACATATTTACGGAAGTACCGACGCCATACTTGCTTGGTATGTAACTAAAACAGATCTAAGATTAGAAAGGCTTACAAAATGTATTAAGCAAGTCGCAAAAATATTTAATTTTTGCAAGAGGATAATCCAAAGAAAAAACAAATTTGAGAACTCATACAGAGAAAGTTCACCACCCAGCACTTTTTAAAACGAACTGAGACAAAAAATATTCCACGGAGGCAGTTCCAAAATAAAAAAAATCAACCGTTTTCCCCACGCCCACATCACCCCACTACACGTGGCGAGGATATGACTCAAAACTTGCGTTTCGTTGGCAGTAACTGCAGCCACCTACCTCCGGCTGATTCACCAAATCAATAGTTCCCTACCACGCGGTGTCGGCGGTGGTGCTGGTTTGCTTTATAGCCCTTTCCTCCTACGGCGCCCGACCGCGTTCCGCGCACATAGCTTAATGATCAGCGGCCGTTTATCGGAGCACGAAAAATTCCTGCAATCACGGTAATGCGGAGAGGAAGCCGCAAGGAGGTAGATGCAAACTGCGTAATTTCATCGCCCTTAATGCGTGGGGGATAACATAAGTCTCCTAGTTAATTGAATATCACCAAGCGAAATATGGAGGAATATCAAGATTAGCTTAATGGTATATTGTATGGATAATATTACCCCGCGAATGATGATAGCGACAACGGGAACACGAAAGAGGAATTCTAGAGAGAATAAATAATTTAACGATGAAATAATTCACATACCAGTACAACTGCAGGTACGTTGCTGAACTTCGATGAGCGCATTGAGATACGTATTGTAAGTAGCCGCGGTATCACCGTCGAACAAATGTTGCTTAAAATTCATGCTACTCGTTTAATATGAATTCCTAGTCAGGAAAAGATATAGGTCAACAACATAACTGGAATGATTAATTTATTCTTCCGCAAATTTTTAATAGGACTCACAAAGCGCACGAGTAATCGTTATTTATATAGCAAATCGATGGAACAGCTCGATTTATGAGCATGAGGGGCACGATGTACCATAATACTCGAAGACAGAGACTGAGACAATAACCCAGAAAACATGGTTGTTCAGTGCTGTAGAGTGACACTACTTTCACTTCTTGTGTATAAGAAAGGAATTTGTTTCAATGACGTTGCATCACCCTCAAATAAATTAACTAAATGAAAATACATATTCCTGTTAAGCCTATTAAACGTTTCGTTGAATTTATCCGATAACGACGCGTTGAATATTAAATGGGCCACAGTATATAATGTTTCATTAAGGTTCAGTCTGTGAGATTAATTCACGGACACTTATTTACGTACGAACGCCAGCTTTGTAAAAGATATAAAATTTCCAGAGACAAGATCAAATTTTGCGAATTGATTAGCAGCATTGCCACAGAGAACACAAAAACAATTGCCTAAAATTTATCCTTTTACAGTGAATACGAGAATAATTTGTGAGAGGAGCGGATGACATACACAATGGTAGAGAGATCAAGAGTGACTACGGGGATTGAACAAGTGGCAAGAGGTAGAAGTGTTAAAAGTTAAAAACAAATGCCCAAATCTTGCAGCTGAAGGACACATTCAGTAAATCAGATTGTCAGCTTACCAATAACTAGCATATTTTCTTTCAGCCGTTTCACTCGTAAGCACGTGACATGTTATAATAGAGAGGGATATTAAAACCGACAGGACAATTTTCTCTCTTGCCACGGAATGGGGGTATGCTATTCATGGAAGTCACGGGCTGTATTAGGTTCCAGCGTTAACCGCAATGTTCTCAGTAAAATTTACGAAATAAAACCACTGCCAGACAATATCTCTGACACATACTGGTCAACGTAATGTCATCACAGATCTTACAGACAACTCGCACATGCATTCAAAAATTTTATCAGCTTCTTAAGATTTCTGAGAAGAAATGCCTCATGGAGGGATTTATGAGGAAGGAAGACTTTGTATGCGATCTAAAAAGAATTAAGGTTAAATTGTTTATTTTGCAATAACAACTTCCTAATACATTCTAATACTGCGTTTCATCATATTCTAAATAGATGTATAATTAAAAATTGATTCAATATTTTCTATTAAATAAAATTTGAATCGAAAGGAGACACTAACGCACGTTCCTTTTCAGTTAATGTAACTCATTTAAGGTTATGAGTTAAAATTAACACGTTTTACAGAAATAGCATAGGATAATATAGGTGCAACTTAGCAGCTTCATTACAGGTACCCTATCATATAAAAAATATCTATGTGTTCAGTCATTTTAAACCTACCTCGATGGATTGAAGTGCAATAATGTCATTCGTGGCTGGTTAAAATGGTAAAGTTTTGTTTCACTTCTATCAAAAAACAATTTCAAAGATTTTGAACAGATTTCAAAGACTATTTGAAAGATATCTTACCATTGACTAGCGCTTATCGCAATAAAATGACATAAAATTAATAAAAAGCAATAAATTACGTATTCGGTTGGTTACACGGTGTCCATCCGAAATGGGATGGGTTACAAGGAAACGAATTCGAGACCGAAGGAGGATTATTGAGACATCAAGTTTAGGCCTACATCGAGAATAGTGAACACAAGAGATTTTCCTCTCACTAACCATTTGGCACAGCGAAGAGACACAAGGGTGATAAAAAAGGATTTTTTACCGACAGTGGAAGATAAGTTCCGAACCGCATACTACTCATTAAGATACTGACGGGAAGTTACAGAGAAAAAAAACTCGCGGGGATAATGAGTTTCTTTAAGTTTGGGGAGTCCATTGAGAACGTAGAAGTTGAGCAATACTTCTCAGGCGTCACCTGAAGACTAACTTAACCACTTAGGTACCTTCGATCGATTAAGTACAAAAAACTGACAAGCTTCGTTGAAACCATCACGAAAAACAACTTGATAAGAATGCACAATCCTATGACATCAATTCTATTATAAATGATAACAAAAAATACAGATAATGGATTAAAGATATAATTAACATATTTCAAGATAAGCAGATATATTTCCATTAGAAAAAAGGGGAAGGATAACAAGATTCTCGGAAATGGTCGGCTGTCCCAAATGAGGGGTCTATAGTTACATTTCCGAAACGTACACTGTACGTAAAGTAAGCACATATAAAAGAGCTCCTATGTATCATAAAGGCCGCTAAAAGATAAAAATACGAGAAAGGATGAAATTAGTATTTTATGAGAATACTACAGGTTCCACTGCCGAGGAGGTGAAAACCATGAAAATGGATTTTAAAAATAAACGTGCATTCACCTTTTTTATTAGCCTTATTCTAACAGATACCACAATACTCTATCATAATGTGTAATTCATTTTAATACCACAGCCAACTTATCAACTCTAGCGGTAAACATCAAGTGGTAAACATGCAATGAAAAATATTGCTTGAGAAATCGAAATAACATTCACATTTTGAATTTCAGCGAATGCAGAATCTCGAAAGGATACTTATTTTTATTGTAATCCCGATAAATGCATTTATCAAATTCCATAGCCATGAGTTTTCATCTTCTTGTGCATCATAAGTAATAAATTCTGTCACATAGCTCGTATCAATGGTCTAAGTACTGGCACAAACAAGGGTAACACACGGTAAAACAACCGAGTGCTCTGCACGGGGTATTTTAGTGACAGGTCACCCCGTTCTACATCACTGAGTTGCCACGCGAGGCATAGTGGAGGTAAACATGCCTCTCCCTCGCACGAAAAACGACGGTCTGCCGTGTTTACGAAGACGCTAAGACATCTTTTTAGACACTTCGGCATTCATCCTCGTTTATTATCCACGCGAGCTGGAGTTCCACAGACCAAAACAATCTGACTTGCGTCAGGAGGCTGATGAATGATGAAAAACTGGTACCGCCCCACTGTGAGACAGAATTAGCTCCTTGTTAGTACTCGGGCCGCCCGAACCTGATTTTCGATTTTGCCCATAGGCAGACAAACGTCATGGTTCATCCCCCAGCACCACACCGAGATGGGAGAGCGAAAGGTCAGAGGTTAACCACTCCTGAGGAGCGGCAGAGGATGGAACTCGATCGTCCGTTAAAATACATTCCCTAGCCAACTCAGCTGAATCCTCCGACGACAGAACCAATTTGCAGTCTACGTGTACACAACTCGCCCACAAAGAAAAGCTCCTAGAAATTCATAAGCTCACCAAATTTTTCATAGGCATCACACGACCTAATGGGACGCTTACTTATCGCTAAACCGATAAGCTGGTAGACAGATTACACTCGTTAAACTTTAGTTATCATTTTGAAGTTTTCAGGATAAGTAGAGTACACCTACTTCAAAATTTGCCAGTATCTAAAATATAAAAAAACGCAATTGAAAAATGATTGAAAGGACAAAATTTCATATTTGAGCAATAGGAATATGCTGAACAGTATACTACATGTACTCTGAAAATTTCAAGATGATATGGTAATTATAAAGCAAGAGATCCGTCACCAAAGTGGGAGGCATGCATCCTCTGAAGCACTTGCAAGCAAAACTAAAACGCCGCACAAAACCATCATTAAAGTGGGCCAATAGGTAGAATAAGCTCTGTATCATACTGGAGGAGAAACTTGCCAAAGTTGCTAAGCGAGTTAGGTGGGGAATATTTACCACAAATTGTGGCGTGAACGAATTTTATTCAATAAGCAACTCAAATGTCTTTAAGAGGTGCAAAAAAAGCTTTTAAAACCTACGACGCGCATTTACTCGGAATAACATGATGCACACCACCAAGTTCGACAAATGCAGGGAGAATGATAAAAGAGAAAGAGCACTTGGATAACTCTGATTCTCGGCCCTCGGTGGTAGAGACGTGCCCTATCTTTGAATGCGTTTCCGTTTAAAAGATATACAGAATGACACTCATCTTCAGCAATGCGCCAAGGGTCGTTCAGCTAGATACAAATAACGAAAAAAAATCCACTGAGCTATACTCTTTCAGGCTTCCGGAGGAGGCCTACAATTCAGGCAAGCAATATGCTCAACTTAAGGTTGGAAGGCGATACTTGGTGGAACTTGGTGACAGGAGACGTTTTGAAGATACACTTTTGTATGCTCCACAAGAGTTTTAATACCGACCCAGGTTTCGACAGTACACTATGTCGACAGTACACTATGACCTTGATAATGAAATAGTGTACTGTCGAAACCTGGGTCGGTATTAAAACTCTTGTGGAACATACAAAAGTGTATCTTCATTATGTTTCCAAGCAATATGCTTTTACTTTAAGTCAAAGTTAGTAGAATATCCCATGCGAAGAGTGCGCTCCTCAAAAGGTGCATTCTCTTAAGAGCTGGGAAAATTAGAATTTAAATAAGGGAGCAATTCATTAAGGTCTAAGCTTGGAGCATGCTTCTTAACAGTACTGAGGCATGGGCGATGGCTGCATGGGAGAAATTAAGATTGGAAGCTATCGAAATGTGTTGTTACTGAACAATGATGAAGATCAAATAATTAGGTTGAGTGAATTACGTAGAAGCTATAAGAAGAGTAGGATAGAGAAGGAGTCTTTAGAAAAAGTTAGAAAGAAGATTTTATTGGCCCCATCATGACACTCTAGTGAAAACAATCGTTGAAGGACAGGAGGAAGGGAAGCACGGGAGAGGAAGGCCTTGGATGAAATACCTAAACTCAGCAGGAAATGAGGGATGTCAAACAGAAGACTTATGTAAGTGTTAAAATATTTGCTGATAGGAGAAATGACTACCTACGCCAGATTACTAACTGATGACGACTGATGATGATAACGGACAACTTCCTCGCCGTATTTCGAAAGCAAAGTTCAGGAAAAATCAACTTAATGGAAACAGTGCCAAACCAGGACTTTTACAGAATAACATCGGAGGAGAGATTTTCTAGACGAAAAGTAATGACTATGCGAATGAATTTCCGAACGACGAGGAGTCCATTTGACATCATTAATCATAAGAAAACGAGTTAATTTTATTCTTATTGAGCATTGCTAGGTGATAAATATCTTATGGACAGGTTCATAGCTTCCAGCATATTTTTTTTTGGAACTTGATTTGCCGTTAGAGAAAGATAATAATAAATTAATTAATTTAAAATTGGATATAGGTCACTATACAGCAAAACGATGATATTTAGGGTCTCAGAATTTATGAAAACATTTTAAAAGACATCTAATCATCGCCAACCCATCACTAGATAGACTGACAAAAATATAATTTTGCATAATTATTCATATTTTTTTAAACATTTGGTTGGCCATGTAATGCCTCAACTGCGGTGCACCGGTGTTCCAGTATTCAACGGCGAAGAAAATCATGATAGGTACGAAGAGATGACATGAGACTAGAGAGTAGCTCCGCGTTGATATTGGCTACCTCTTCACGACCCCAGAGTCCACAGGTTAACTGCCTCGCCCCATATAAAAAGTGCTATTCACGACCCTAGAATCCACTCAAATGTACTGCAATCGGTGCCAAAATTAGGCTTGCGCCCACCACCAAGGGGATTGGCGCCCGGTACTTGTGCAAGGCTAGCCAATATCCTACCTACAATTTCACCCCGAATCTACTTTTCAATGCCAACCCACCAACACATCCAGGTCCAACACTCGGAAACAACGCGCTTCTACGACTAAACTGTAACATAGAGGAATTCTCACAAGTACCATTGAGAGATTTCGTAAAAAAAAAGGAATTCCCAAGTTTGGCAAACTCCCAAGAGAAGTCTGCAATCTCATGACCTGAGGCCGCGAATATCCACTTTTCACCCTAGCTAACTTATTACAGTTTTTGAGTTCCTGGCAGCCACCAGCGTGTACCGCGAAAAATTATGGCCTCCAGACTTTATCATAAGGAAGGCGTTCAACTTTTTACGCTGAACTCCTAACAGCACAGAAGGCCATTAATAAATGGCAATAGCTTTTCGAGTAAAACCGTTATTCGAGCTAACTCAGGCCATTGCTTCTGGGGTCCAAATATTGGAGAACATATGAGACGACATGTTTGCGAGGCTTCTGTGGCTGAGTTATAACGCATGTTTCCCGGATTCAAGCGCTTAAAATGGGCTATTTTTGCCATCTTTAAAATAATAATTAAAATACACGAAACTTTTCTAATGCTTCACAAGCATCACATAACATCAGTTCCCAGTTATTCTATACATGCAAATAACACTGCTTTATATGAGCTGATTATAAGACTGATGGTAAGACACTTGCTTTAAAAATCTGGCAAATCAAGGCAAGTAGTAGGATATCTCATAAAAATGACGCACCGATCCTAGTTCATGCTGAATTCGATGTAATTAGAATGGTCCGGAATCATTGTGCACAAAACCTACTTTACAAATCAATATCACAAACGCACAAGGCACGGGTTCAACCCCAGACCTATGGACTTTAAATCTCGCCTTGACCAATAACATGGCCACTTTAAAAAATATTTATCTATAAAATGCATACATTGAACTAACATGTTCCTTCATTGTTTTGAAGAAAAGAACTTATGTGGCCGTATCATGGTAATTTTACAGCCGAGTGACGACTGATATTCCCCTTTTTGTTAACAAAAATTACTCACAATGATCATCAACAGTTACAATTTAGCCTTTGTGCCTCTTCATCCTTGCATCAAATTTCGAGAATTTTGGGGATAGAGCCACACGATCTTATTAAACTTCGAAATATTGAAAGAGATGGACGGTCGGAAATGCTTTTTCCTTATAGCCAATTCTTAGAATTCCGGAGTAATTGAAGAAAGATTTGATGCTTTCCCGGCGAATGATGTGAGTAAACTTCTCTCGGGTTTCCCACCGGGTTAAAGCCTTCATAATGGCCGACGTTTCGAGCTCCGACTCGGCGCTCATCATCAGGGCTACTGGATGACTGCGCTACAGGGCTACTGGAGGGCATCCAGTAGCCCTGATGATGAGCGCCGAGTCGGAGCTCGAAACGTCGGCCATTATGAAGGCTTTAACCCGGTGGGAAACCCGAGAGAAGTTTACTCCGGAGTAATTATTTGCTTTCGGCACGAATAAAGACGTTGTAAAACTTATTCAGGTTATATTTGACGCATTCATACACACGACATTCTACGGTATGTATTTGTTTATTTGTCATAAAAACTACATATAGGTTTTCGCCGTCATTCGGGAAATCACGATTTCGGTCGTCACTTTCTAGCACTACAAATTAACGGAGTAAAATTTTAACCATTTCGACAAGCGGATTATTTTCCAAAGATAATTCGCGATTTCAACCAAGTCCCATGGGCTTGAAATGCATTCATTGAAACTTGAGGGGTTATTTTTGGAGTCCTCAAGATTATTGCGGGCGAGAAAAACTCGATCGTAGGACTGAACAACGTAGTTAAAATCGCTTAAAAATGCTGAATGCCTTAATTAAGTCTTCTTGGATATTTTTTTCTGGCTCGGTATTAGCACACAATTAAAATAACCATCTGGAGAGGAAAAAACACGCCTCGGTGACGACTACACCAAATGAAGGAACACCCACAAATCACGCGATGACTTATGGGCCATTTTGTGCATAATTCTCTTCCCCGTACTCCACCTTAATCTGATTATCTGGAATAACACTCAACCAATATGGGTGTGTTCCCACGTCAATGTCATAGAGAACTATTTTCAAAGATGAGTAAATATTTGTTTACTGCAAAAACTTTGGAAAAATTTGAAAATCGATACACAAAAAGAATAAAATCATATCCTAAAAAAAGCTTGGACACCAGAAAAAACAAGACTTCCCAAGAAGATTGTGAATCGTGGGAACCTAATAGGAAAAACGCTCCTGAGTGAAGGGTCGCGAGTTCAAATCCAGGGTGAAGCCTCAGGGAAAAATCTTCGAAGTGCGACGAGACTGAGGAAAGAAACTGCCACGACCCTAAATATGTGGATTCACCAGGAAGTGGTTAATTCCAGGGCGCGAGCTTTTTTATCTCTTATTCCAACTCACCAACTAGTTGAATCATAAGCTAGTTCGAAAAAAATATTAATCACAGAAGACACACCAAAACACTGCTTGAATTTTCGCCATTCCTATCGCCAACTCACTGCCTCACGACATTTACGGGAGGTTCTATTTTTCATTTCAACCCATCATAGAACTTCATACCCATCTCCGAAGTACCTATTACTTCTCCTCGTGGCGATGAAATGTGTTGAATTTCCCCGAAATTCTTCTCCCCACAGTATGGCATGATATCTTGCAGGAGAAGCCGCTCCCTCCCTCACTGGGTGACATCATTTTCACACGAAGCCTTATTCGGCAAAATAAAACTGTTCCTTGATTTGTTCCGGGACAACACGGACGACGTGAGGCGGTAGTTCGGTCAGAGTGAACGAGGGTTAGATAAAACGTGACGTGGGACGAAAATGAATGGTGGATAAAAGGCAGGCGGGCGAAATTCGATTTCCAAACATCAAATGGCACATCATCCAATCCTACATACGACAATGCACATAATAGAGGATATGTGAGATAAGAATTTATTCATCGACTTTCGATGACAAATATCGATGGACTTTGATGTTGAAACGATGCCTTCAATGGTTCCCAATTGGCGATGCTAATCGACTTGGTCGATAGTTGCAATTTTTTTACTAGTTTCCGATTAAATCACCATCGAGAATCGATAACTATCGAGGGATATCGGCAAAAAATGAAGAATACGCGAAACCCGTCAACAAAATTGATAGTCGGCCTCAAGTAGCTATAGCTATCGACGACCGTTTCAAATTTTCGAGATGTGACACCTGTAAAATTCACAGAGTAGCTTCACATGAATCGCGAAATGGGCCTCAAAGAGTATTAAAGCTCTCGGTATCGAACAAAAACGAAATAAATAGGCTCAAATCGCAAGGGAAATATGCCCTAGAGCCTCCTAAAAATGTTGTGTCAGGTCAAAAGTTTCAGCTTATCGTGCGATATCGACGTCGGAATCATAAGATTTTCCCAAGTTTGCTATATAAATTATACTTCAATAAATAATTAAACATCAATTTGATACTTGATACTTCGGGTGGCACCAAGTGAAACTGTGTGCTTCATAAATTGGAAGGTTTCGTGAATAAATTACTCTGATATAAGGTGCTAGATATAGAAAGTGAAACGAGAGTAATGGAGCACTGAGTCAGTAATAAATAGCACCCACGACTGAATGTTGCCCATTTATCTGGTGAAAATTTTATTTCATTTATATTATTATCACAGTAAAAATGTGCTTATCACAGTAAAGAGGTGCCTAATTTCTCAGTGAATTTCAAATCTCAAAGACTGAAATGCAAACATATCTATTCCTAATAACGTACAATGAAAAAAATGTTAAAGTCTTAATAATGCTGAGTGAGTCTAAAATTAGGTGGCATTAGGACAGAAAAACGTTTACGTGGTCCAGAGATTATCATAAACCGAAACAGGTTTCGACAAACTTTCGAAATTTTCAAGGCAGAACCATAAATGATGAGAGCTGATTTAAACATTTTTTTAAGATACACTAACCAATTAATTCGTATCGTGCTTACTTGTGCCATGAAAATTACATAGTTTTTTGAATTTTGGGTCCGTATATAACTCTCTTTGGACCATATTAATGCTTTCCTGTCATTATGTCACCCGTTACACGGCTCCAAAAAACATCACCATCTACTTTTAAGTTGGTAAGTCAAAAATCATTTTAATCAATATATTTAATTCAAGCGATTTTTCATTTCAGTTTTATATTACGAGCAGACTTACGGCCACATTGACCTTTCCACCATTTCATTCATCAGCGAAGCGAAAAACCTACGCCGTGGAGAGTAAAAAAAAACACCTCCTTTGTGCGACCTTAAGATTAACAGGGAAAGACTAAAACCCCAGCGTGGCCGAGTCCAGTGGTGGGCTTCCTGTCCCCCCCACTACACCGCCGAGCAGACCTTCCGTGAGATATGCGCCAATCCGCAAAAAAAGGGACACACATGGTGGAGAGTGGGTTGGGCGGTGAAGTGGTCGACGTTACGTAGGCCCCTTTTTTCCCCACCTCGTTCGCCGAACGTAGAATCTCGCATGAAGTCGGGGTTTCTCACGTGACGAGCGCGATAACTCCAGACCGTGCCATCCCTTAAAACCCCTGGCTACGCAGGAGTGTGGTCATGAAAACAAACACTTGCAAAACACCTGGAGTGCGCCTCTTCTCGGAAATAAAAGAAAGGAAGAGAGCATTAAACCGGGAGTGGAGAGGTGGCCAGCGTGAATACGGCTTTAAAGCCGACTCGGGAGTTAATTTCACTCGGATAGCATTCACTTAATATACAGTTGACCGTACTCGGAATGTTTAAATGCTTTTCAGAAAAACGGGGTAATAATAATAGGTAGGTGAAATGGAGAACGTACTCTTTTCGAACAAGAAAGGCACGCCTTTAGCTAACTCTTCACCCCTATTTTTTACTTTAAATAATCCCAAAAATGGTGGAAAGGAGCAAACTTTTCTAATTTGACTTCCAAGATCCAAGCTTTAACTACTCATGTCATCTTCAGGTATCCTCCTTTGACGACGAGTTTCAACAGAGACAGTTACCAGTTAATATTTACAGAAATATATTAAAAATCCATTTTCAGCTCTTTCTTTGCTTCGAACAATAAAATTACATTTCCCACTCAAGACGACAGAGAAATGCGTCTTTCCGGTATAAGATACTTATATTCTGGGAGGTGCACGAACTTTCCTTACGTAAATACTGAGCAAAACAATAATTACGAACGACAAAGGCAAGGATAACAATGCATTTTCGCTGGAGTTCTACAAAACCAACAAAAATTAAGTCTAAACCCGAACAATCGGCAACTTAAGGCAATGCCCAGAAAAAAAGTAAGAATACAATATTTCGGACGTGTTTTAAAGAGGTCTATTATACAGAAAAAACTAGGCGCAATGAAAGAAGCGATAAAGAAAAGAAATTAGATGGAGACTTTTTAAATTTATTTTATTTCATCCAGCTGGGTCGCATCTGGTTTCCGCTGCAAGCACTTAACAATTATTTACTCAGAAAACTCACCGCATGAAATGAGAAAAATAAAAGGAAGGCTACCCCATACCTAAAACCTGCGACGAAAAACATAAATCTGATACGAAGCTCAGCAGATATCAAAATCACTATCGAGTTTTACTCTTTTTGTTCCCTCAATAATAAGAAAGTAGCAAGTTCTACTTAGATTTGCCAAAAATTGTTCATATTAAACAAGGCTCTCTCGGTAAATAACGTTTGAACAATTCATTTAAGATATAAGGAACTGAGGCAGGCAAAATATATTGGAAGGGAATCCTGAGTTAACGAAAAAGAGTTCCATTTTTCCAAAAGTTAATTGCGTACGAGTTTTGACCGTTATATCATTCTCTAGTACCCAGCAATATTGTTAGTCTGTATTTATTCTACTTGGTTGAGTAGGAGTGGGAAGGGGAAAGATGAGGGAGTGGGGGAGATGTGGTACGCTTAGGGATTTTAGGCAATTCAATGTTTTCAAAGAAGCAATTATCAGACATTGCGGTGCCTCACGAAACTGATGGGTGCCGAATCACATCTGCGGCCATCGCTGCACATCCAGCATTTGACGCACGTCTTATGAAATCGCTTCCAACTGATTAGCATGAAAATACCGCGCGGACTAATTTGGCTCCGAGAAATACAAAGATATTTCCAAAGAGGCTTCACATTCCCGACTAATTTAAGCCGCATAATTCGACCATTAGTATTCCATCCTAGATTTTTCACATTGCGATTCATAAAAACGAACGAACGAAAAAAGACAAACAATAAAAATATCGATATTTACGGCCTCCTCCTGGTTTTTTTCGAAAATGATTGCATATGAATATCTAATGGTGAAAACTGGTACAAAAATTATGACCTTTACATTTATTCCAAGTACAATAAAAAAATTTAGGTCATTAACACACATAGCCACAACTTTTCTGCGCAAGCACTGAGTCGAATACGCAAAGATTTTATCTTCATCAATAAAGATTTAAAAGGCATAGAAAGACGAAAAAATTGCGACGCAAGAAAGTACTCAACCCCTCGCTTTTTTTATACGGCGGCAAAGTACGCCAACGGAAGTAAAATGAAGGTTACGTTCCTGGAATACTGAGATTCTGGAAAGTGCATGCGATCGAAGTAGGAGGGAATGAGAAATTGATAGGATGAAGCTAATTTGGAAAATGAGTAGGGCACGTAAAGATTTAGAAAAGGGCATGAAAAGGGCAAGAAAAGCCGTGCTGGTGAAAAGTGAGAGTGAAATTTGTATATCTGTGAAAAATGTAAAAAAAATAGGAAAAGAAAACGGTATAAGGACGTTTTCGCTGAAAATTCACGCTTGAATAAGCCATCAGAAACTCTAAAGACAAAGAATGTCAATTTTCAGGCCAGAAGAGCTAATTTAATGCAATAGAAGAACGTGCCGCAGTCAAACATAGTACGCCATGTCAATGAAAAATTAAATAATAACTCAGGAGCTAGTAGGCAATGAGAGTCATAATATAAAATATAAGGGCGTAAAACCATAAATTAAACTTGCCGAATGGGCGATTAGATCGAAAAGTGCGTATAAAGGATGTAGTCGCGTCTTGACCTACGGTGGTTAGCATAGGACTATAAAAATCACTTCTGGGTTCAACAAAGACTCCATTGATTAGTGCCACATGGATAGAAAGTATTGAAACAGGCACGCACGAATAAGTTTAAGAATGTAACCGGTTAAAACAAATCCTTCATTTATAATGAAGTAACCTCAAAGGCACACGATGGAAACGAGAAGAATTGTCTTTTAGGTTCCTCCACATAAGCTCCGCTGAGCTCTTTGCAAAATCGCCGCCGCCAGGTTACATCGAAACGCGTCACAACACATTTTATGGATCTTCAACTCCAACGACAAACCATGCGACGAATACAACTCAAAGGCCTCATAGATCAGAGATTAAGTAAAAGAATATCCATAAGATACGGCCTAAAGGGCCCCAAAGACTACCTTCCATTAGAATAGATTAAAGTGCAGAATATGTAATTATTAAACGAGGGCAAAAGTACAGCTGTAAAATAAAAAAAATCGCGATTTTAATTAGTAAATTGCATAATTAACGAAATTAGATAACTATATTTTAATAAAAATTTTAATTACATACTATTTAAATCTTTAACAGTTCTGGTTGATAATTGCAACCGTTATGATTATTTTTATATATTTTATTTGCATATATTGCTTCAACTATTGATTTTCACAAAGACACGGAGACTAATATTAGAGAAGTTGAAAACTTTAAATGACCAGAGGCTCCTAAAAACATATAACTTGTATTTTATATGTATAGCTTCTACGATCTTACTATTTTAATATTGCCTTCAAATAATTCCACAACTTCGTTAGCCTGAGACTTTCATTTATTTAGAGTATTTTTTTCACGGTAGTTTTTCAAAATTGCTGATTTGAATAAGAATATATAAGTCCTTAAACCTATAAGCGTATTCCTAGCCCCACAGTAGATAATGCACCTTAAAAAAACCCTTTCCAATTCTAAAAACAATTCTGAATTGGAGGTGAAAGAAAAAAAAAACGATATTCATTCCGATTCCACCCTTCCTTCGCTGCTTAAAGTCGTCTGAATGCGGAGAGTGAAAGGTGTGAATTTTCAAGCAATCATGAACGTCGCGCATTCCTCCAATTCCCTCAGGATCCACTTTATACCCCGTCCCTCGACCTGGTGACGCTTGAAGAGAACGCCCCAGGCACGGAATTTGATGAAAACATTAAATTGCGGACTGCAAATTTTCGTCATCTTCAGCATCTCGCTCAGCGACAATTTGCAGTGACATAAACGCAACCGATCCTCTCGGGGTAGAACGTACATAATTCAAATCCTATAAAGGGGAACCAAGGGCACGAAAATGGCGCAGTCAACAAGGTGATAAACCTCCGTGTCATGGGAAACGTCTTCGACACGTTTCCCATACGAGAAGATCACACACATTTGACATTAAGGTAAAATGGGTACAACACCCATGAAGATTAACCGTAAATTACGTCTACCAGAGAGCTAAAACAATGCCAAGTTTACAGAATTTTTTAAGCACATTCGTCCTTTAAGCAAGCAGTTTTAACGACACAGGAAAAGATGAATCTATAAACACACTGAACATTTTTTCGATTTTTTTTCAACTACTTGTTACAGTCAATTAAACTCTAGAATTTGAAAGAAAAATCTAAAAACATTGCCAAGAATGGTACCCTTCAAGTTAAACTATTTCACACGAAATAATGAAAGATAATTTTAATGTAACACAGGAAATCATCCTTAAGAGAAGAGTTTTTCATATTCTTGTTTTTCATGTTCTAATTCCATAGTCATACTACGCTGGGAAAATCAATTATCGAAAATAAAATAAATTCTTCATCCAAGCAATAAACACCAGCAAAAATAGAAATAATCTACTTGCACCACTTCATATTATTTAACTGCAACCGAATCCGGTGTTTTTACATGGATCTTTAACACCAGCCCATTATTTCTTGAAAGCTTTCGCTGCTTGTAATAAATAATGAAATGACACGTTGGCATGTGCGGGTTTTCCCAGTTTCCACGGAATCTTCTTGATCTAACGGCGGCCACCATTTTTTTATGGAAAGAGAGCTTGACTTAGTTGAGCTCGATAAGAGAGCTGGAATTACTTGACTTAGAGCTGGAATGGAGGAGGGACAAAGGAAAAAGGGACGTATGCGGAGGGAGAGAGAGCATAATAATTTCTTACGATACTACGATATACCTTGATGCAAAACAGAGGAAACAAATACTTTCAAGAAAATAATTCGCACCATTACTTCAACAACTCTAAACCTCTCGATTAAAAAAAAGCGACAAACTGAAGTTGATTGAAAGGGACGAATACTTATATGAGCCAAGTAGGAATACCTATGAAGCATAAATTTTGAATTTTTTGAACACGAACACACGCCAAACTACTATGCAATTCGATAAAAAAAACAGTAGCCTAATAGGTAGCCTAGTAGCCTAGTAAGTAGCAGTAGCCTTGCCCAAGCAGGAGCAAGAGAAGCTCAACAGAAATAAGAGACATATTACTGCTAGTGGGTTCACTCACACCAAAGATCGAAGGACAAGGACTATATTGGCAGTTTTCAATATTTTTCCCTGCTCGCGGAAGCTCATATCTGAGACCCTAGAAGTACATAGGAGAAAAAGGTACATGCACCCACGCAGCAGCTGGTCACTGTACTCGTAATGGTAGATTTTTTCGTACCCTTCACAAGAAAATAAAATCCAATATCGCGGAAAATATGCTTGTACCAGTTTAGGAACTACAGAGAACAAAAATTCAGGTACCATCAACTCAACGGAGAGTCATGTCAAAAACGAATATTTCACAGTGAATCAATGACTTGGTGTACTCTACATTCCATATTGTATGTTCCGACCCGGATTTCAAGGTCATAAATTAATTTTCAAGGCACGAATTCTTTCCCAGATGCCTCAAAAATGACTACAACAAATTAAAGCCGAGGTCGGCAAGTAAAGAAGAAATTCATGGGAAAATTCTCAGTTAGGAGCATACCAATTAATTAGTTTACTAGAGTCTAGCTGAACAAAGTAACGCCTAAAAATGACTAGATCGATGACAAGACCTGAATGGGATGTAAATTAACTGAGTTGATGCAAAAACAAAGAAAGCAGGGAAGGCTTCATCAGAACACCGTATATATTAATCCGCGTTATTAAAGCCCGTAAAAGAGAGAAAAAAAAGAATGAATCCATAGAACTAGCAGGCCCCCGGCTCTTGTTCTCAGTAGTGAGGGAGGTAAAACCTGGCTAACCAAGCGACGATATTCAGAAAAGTTAAGACATTGAGATTGCCATCCAGAAAGAAGAGGATCAACATAGAATTCGGAAGTTGGCACTTGGAGCCACACTTGAGGTCGCTAAAATTAAGTAATTGTATCTGGAGAATATGCACGAAAGTTTGTAAGTTTTGATCTGTAGAGACCGCCAAATAAGAAAGCTGCTATATCGTACATGAGTCATACGCTATGGCTACTTACGGTCTCAAAATTTAATAAAAAAGACAACTATCTTCATTACAAGAAAACTAGCAGTAGGTGGCATATATTGAAACATGGAAAGAATAATACCCAGAGAGTTTACAGGAAATATATAGAAAAAAACAGTTAACCGCAATGAAGTAATTGAAATAGGAGGTTAAAAGACATTAAAAGGCAGTGAGACATGAGGTACTAATTCAGACAAGTCGTCAGAGTGGTGATAAAAGCTTTTTTTTTAGCTGGATACGGTGTTGGTAATCTCATTCAAGCTAAAATATAATCAAAGGATAGGCAGACAAGAATAATGGAAATTTTTGAGCAAGGAATATTAGTTTTAAAAGGTTTCATAAAATGCCGCACTAATACAAACCAGAGCACTATTTTTTTAAGCGCGGAATCATCTTTACTCTGTTTTCTGAGAAGAAAATGGAATACTCCCCACTGATTTTTGCCTCAAAAAACACGATCAGCGCTTGTCGGTATTGTGAGACCCTGAAGAAGCGTCGTCGGGATGTCCAGAGAAAAAGAAGATGAAAGTTGACCTTAATAGTGTACCTTCTCAACGACAACGTACAGTCTCACGTCGCACGTTCCACCAAGGAACCTGTGGGTCACTTCGGTTGGGATGTTCTGACCCTGACCCATCCACCTTATATTTCAAATGTCTCTATATTGAATTGTACCGAATTGTCCCGATTAGAATTACATCTGTTCACCAAAATAAAGGAGGCATTACCCTGAATACGTGTCACAAGCGACGTGAAAGTGAAAGAAGCAGTCATCAACTTGACTATGGAGGTGGCGAGTAGCTTCTACGAGTAGGGGTTTTCAACGCTTATTTCACAGCATACAAAGTTTTTGATGTCGCTTGAGATTATCTGTAGAAGTAAAACACATATTCAAAAATATTTTCCGTCCGTTTCAATTAATTGCAATAAAAAACTCGATTTAATAAAGACAAACAGAACTTATTTTCTAAATGACTCTCGTAATCATTCATGGTAACTGCGAAACTCCTCAAGGTTACCCACAACTAGGACCCCAGAGATGAAATGGAGGCCTTCAAGAAACCATGAACTAGTTGTAAGGCGAGGGGTGCAGGAAACTGGCTTCAAGTGCCACGTTATCGTTAATGCAAACGTGACACTTAGCACGAGCACATCCGCCAGCCACCGTGATAGGGTCACTCGAGATAGGGCATGCGCAACCAGCCAATCTCTTACCGCAGATTTATGGGAAGACAAGGGAAAGCAGGCCAAGTAAGAAAGGATACCTACACCAAATCCTTAACTGAGAATGCTCTCTCATGTTTGGTCGGGCATTTCACAGCCTTGGTCGCCCTTAAAGTAGATGGTACCAGAGGCACGTTGAAAGCGCGAGCTCTACAGACGATGTGAAAGTGAAATCTCAAAAAATGTTTAAATTGGCGCTGAAATCACGATTGACTTAAATCCTTAAGTTTCCGCTAAATGAGAGAAAATTTTCCTTTATGATAACTATTATTTAATTTTTGTTTCTGGCACAGGAATTCATGAAACGCTTCACCTGTCTAATTGGCGCAAAAGGTTATTACTGGTCCCAAATAGTCAAGGGGTGATTTCGAGAATTTCTTTTTGAATCCAATCGGTAGACAAATTTAAATAACCTGTAAGCTTTTGTAATTTAAAGACGGAAAAATATTCAACATATTCTTTAACTTATGGTTTATCTTGTAAAATCGCCGCTAACGCGTCTGAATTATAATCGGAGTTCACTTAACCCTAGCCATTTTGAGGAGTATATAATAGCTAAGGTATCGATTTGCTATAAATATTTTTGAAGAGAGTATGACTTCAGCCTTCGCCGTCATCACTAGATTGCACACAGTGAAGGCTTTTCCAAAGAGACCAACTAAATGATGCTGCTGCAATATTCCGCACCTACTACTCACAGCAATGCAACCCTCAGCCCTCCCTCAGAATTTTTTTCTTTTGAATTGAATTTGAATTTTCCCTCAGCCCAGTATTACATCAAACACGGCAACATTTCACATTCAGTGGCCTAAACCTCAGAATGGATACCATCTCGGTCCATTTCCAAGCTCTAGCGTTGAAAGGAAAGCACGGTAGTCATTATCTTCCATGGCATTATTCTCAGTCGTGAGCGACGCAAAGATAGAGACATTAACAGCCACAAACGATCGGAGGGCTCCAAGACTCCGCCTTCCCGAGTACTTTGTCAGCGAGGAGAGACGCATTCGTTTCAGCTGGCGTGAATTAAATAATGAGACGACCACGATATTCAATGTTACATTTCTCGGTAACATACAGAGCAATGGAGAAGTGTCGAGTTCGCCCTCCATAGCACGAGGACAAAAAAACTATTGTGCACTCAACCCATAATGAGGTTAATTAAAGGCAGGAAGGTCAAGAGACTACTTTGGTCTTAATGAACTTTATGCAGCGAAGGGGAGAGAGAATAGTTCGGAATTAATTTTGAGGATAACACTCGAATAAAGAATATCACGACTTCTTAGAATATCTACAGCATATCCCCATCATATTCGTGCGTGCTAACACGCAAGCTGTGAGAGAAAGAGGTCACTGAAATTCAATTAAAGAGGCTACGGCGAAAGTATTTTATACTCTTGATCATGTTTACACACATTTATGTACAAACATGTATCTTTGCGTGATAATTCAGACGAATCCCACTTTATGTTTATTTTTATGCAAAAACCAGGATTTAGGTTAGCCTTTAAGTTTAAAATGCAAAACGGAGATGAAAAAGTAATTTTAAGCATACAAAAAAGAAATACCACAAAATATTAAACATTGAAAAAACTTTTTAAAGTTTGAAGATAGTAACAATAATAAAAACAAAGATATTTGTGCCATAGGAAATAAGTGAAAAAATGAAAAAAAGTTGATGTTGATGACAATGTGATAACGTTGTCGATTCATGAGGATGTACAAATAATAAATTTCAAAATGTATTCTCAACCAATCAGCATATCTTTTTTTTTTAGATGGCAGATATGTAAGCAAAATCCAATACTTTAGAGACGAAAGACCACGAATTTGAGATTACACATCTCAATAGATCATGCAATACCTCACCTTGACCAGAAAAAAAACACGGCATACACTCAGCGAAAATCTACCCGTTGCGGGAAGAAGTTTAATAATTCGATTTTTCAAACGCAATAAATACGTATTTTAATGAATTTGATAGAAAAAAAAGTCAAAAGCTGATTGATACGTTGGACCCGAATACAAGCACAATGCATTCTAATTTCAGCTTATTTTCAACATCCTAATCAATCAACAAAACGGAAAAGCAGATGATAGCTGAGTATATACAACGTCTCCATACTTAAATACAATTCAACATTAGCCATCCGATATCCGCAAATTACTCTCACATTCCTAAGAAGGTTGGAAAGACGGCATTTTTTATGAAGAAAAAGAAAAAACGTCGCTATGACTTAACTTGGAGAAAATAATCTATAATTCCGTCAAAGAAACTAAGACTACGATGTCCCCATGATATTCTTACGGTATTTTTACGGATTAATTATTGCAATCCCAGATGCACAGCAACCAAAAGAGAATGAAAACACGATGTCTTCAGAGAAAGGGTGAAAACTCGCAGACACTTCACGCCAAGTCAGTACTTAATAGAAGTGATAAAGAGAGTGAAAGTAAACTAGAGAAAATGCAACTTCCTTTCTGTCCCCGGTTTCCGAGAAATGTCTGATTCTCAGAAAAGCTCCACCCACGATTTTCCTGCACGGGATCGTAAAATTATCCGATAAACGGGAACAGCCAAGATATAAACTCGAAAAAGTAGGGTGTAAACACTTCTTACGACTGACACTAATGTGGCACGGCAAAGAAGAAGATATCACAGCAAAATAAGAGGAACCGTGTAGGTAAGCTGTTACTTCCCCACCGATGAAGGCTCCAAGAGAGAAATAACCAGTATATTCACGACTAACTTAATCCGCCAGCAACCCTTGCTCTCTGAAGATCTTCTTCCAAGTTCACTGAAAATTATATATTTACCGAACAAGTTTTCTTCCCAGTGGAAATAATTAATAAAAATATTACTTCATGCCGTGGAGCAAATTAATGAAACTATACTTCACGCCGCGGAGCGAATTAATAAAAATATTACTCTCCCCACATTAAGTAGATAAAATTTTGAGTGCAAAGTGAACACCGAGGACAGCCAGGCGAAAATAATAGTTTAAGGACAGGTGGAAGGAAAGAACATCAGAGGAAGGCATCGGATGACATACATGCAGGTGAAGAAGGATATAAAACAGAAGAATTGTGTTAGTGTAAAAAGACTAGCTGATAGAGAAAATAAGTGGCGACCTGCTCCAAACCAATCTTAGGATTGCTGACGATGATGAGCTCTAACAGTCATGTCCTCGTAGAATGTTAGGTTCATTATTACGGAACATATGGAATAATGGGAGTAGATGTAGGTAGTTTACGGAATGGTATGGCGGAATTTGGATTCGATAGGTAACATGATGAGAAAAACGTCAACGGCAAATCGTATATTGCTGGAGGAAGAAAATTCTCCTTCATGCGAGTCTCCAACAGCCACCTATAGTTCAATGATAATTTTCCGCGGTGAAAAAAAACTATTTACCCAAAATAGAACGTCTGGCCTCGTAGGCGATTATTTCCAAGTTTGAAGAAGAACATGAATTAATGACAACACTGAGAATTAACGAATGAACAAGAATTGGTATTTTGACGTGATATATAAGCGCGAAGTAGTTCGTACTATTCATTTTTCCGTAAAGGGCAACAGCGCTGAAACATTTTATTACTTTAAGTTTGATAATTTTTTCGATCGTTTTCCAGCTATTTCAAGAACAAGATATTATACAGTAAGGTATGTACGGCGTTTCGTCAATAAGAAAATTTCTGTAGTGGCAGAAGGAAAGGAAAATGCCGAATGCTACCTTCATTTTACGGGGGTAAAACATAGAAAAACCTGTCAGCCAAGCTCATCCAAATCTTTCGGCCATCCCTTATCTAATTATTTCATCACCTAACTGGCCATGACATGAGCTGCACTATCCAAAAAGCCATTCCCCTCCCTTAGCAAGAGGGAGCAGCGACAACTGCGCGGAAGACAAATACAAGTATACCCCCTCTGCTCCCTTCCTTTTCAGAATAATTACAGCGAGACAGCTGAATTATTAATTTCCCACTCTAAATTCTACCTCCTTAATGTGGGAAGAGAACATTTATAATTAATTCACTCCATTAAGAAGAAGATTTGGAGGATGAATAAATTATTATTTTAGGGAGCTTCGCAAAAGACTTTCAGATGGTATGGGGTTTTGGCTGGGAGACTGCAATTACATGTTCAATGATGACTTGTACCAAGCCTAACGAGTACGCTATAAAATAACGTTATATTCATCACACAGATGAGTTCCTAGCTAATAGCCTAGTATTAAAAAGTTTGGAAGGCAAAACTGTATGAGCAAACTGCCCACGATAACCAGAAAAAATCCACAGAAGAAGCATTTTAAACTTGAAGCTTTTAAAAGAAGCATCAAAAGTTACAACATTAACAAAAGAAACTGAATTAAACTGCAAATAAAACTTTTATTAGCACTTAACTACACAGACATAGTCATGTTTTGAGCTTCATATGGGACTAAATACATTTTTAAGGAGCATCAAAGGTAGAAAGTCTGGGCGAGAAATTAATACATTATTACCGCTAAAGTCTCAGCAAAGTGCAAATACCCATTCACCACATAAGGGAGGTCAATAAGGTAGTTTCCTTCATCAAAGAAAATTAAAGGCATTGATTGCGATTCGTTACCCACCATTAGTGTATTCATACTATACAAATTATTTGGTTTTAGAAATCCCAGTTTAGACGAGTGTTAATGGTCAATTTTAACCTCATTTGTAAAAGGCCACATTAGCGCCCATGCGATGCCACTACACCTGACGTCACAGGGACCTAGATGCTATAAGAGTAGTCAGGAGTTTTACATCGTCTGAGATCACTAATGCATGCAAGAGGCACAGAGCTCAGGGAAACATCTCTTAATAATCACCTATTAAAATTGCCTAACGTCGGGAAGTTTCCTTCGTTTGATGGGGTATTAATAATCCTTATTTAAGCCTAGCGCTAGCATGGCACCCTGCTTCCTTCTAGCAGCCTGCATCGCAGCGGCGCTCATAGCCTCGCACCAAGGTGGCCTCACACAGCAGCAACCAGACATCACACGATCTTTTCCCAGCATTCTCACTTAGCCGTCGCGCTTTCGCGCGCTTGAAAATTTTCTCTTTTCATTTAATCGCGAAAAATAGATATCGTCATTAAAAAATCTAAAAGCGTGCAATACGTACTCCAGGAGTAATAATCATGCCATTTACGCAATAACAAAATAATAGGAAACCACCCTATTTGCGCAGACCAATAAAATTTTAAAATGCCACTACAAAAATACCATAGAAACATTAGACTATTGGGAATAATATCCGTTAAAATTACTGCGTCACACAATGAAACACGAGAGAGCAACGTAAGCATACAATACCCTAGAGGGCAGCTCAAATTTTGTCCCATATTTTATCTGCAAGGATCGTTCAGCCAGGGCACAGCCGCTATTCATCGAGTGGATGTGTTCCTAGACTAGGTCACGCTACAATCACCATGAAAACACCTATGCATCGGAAATTCGAATGATCCGAATGCGGCTGCTATGCCATTAAATGAATGCATGTAAGGGAAGGATATATATTTTTTATGACAAAAATCGATTCGTGAAATAAAATTCTTAGCTACCCATGTAATATATATTATTATAAAACCCAGAAAATAAAAAAAGCGCCTTCCAGGACGAAAGGAATAATAGGGTCAGCACAGTGATCCACCTGAATGTATCATCTATACACCGCTGGACATCAGCAACAATAAATTAATACAACACAAAAAATGCGGAGGAAAGTTGACAAAATTTCTGGTGCGTTTCCATGAACGTATGATACGAGCATGTTCATTTCACGTGTATGTCATATTATAAAAAGTCATAAAACCTTTTCCTTCACGACCACCTTCTCTGTTACGAGCCTTACAACAAATAAGTGCTAATATAATACTTTAATACAAAAAATATTATACACTTCAAGAAAATAATTCCGCCCATATCCTTACAACGAAACACACTGGTAAAAAATATTAAAATCCCAGTGAAATAAGGGCAAAATATTTAAACAATCAATAAATTAGGCTTTATGCACTGATTGGAAAAAAAATAACTGAAGTTAAAACGGAGCGAGAGAAGTAAATAGCGAGAAATAAACGTTTTATTTTATGAAACGGATTAATTCTCCTTCAACAATCAAATAAAAAAATCTGGAGTAAAATAGTTTTATTCATGCCTACCAAGCATGTAACAATGAGTTAAAACTCTCTTACCGCCATCTGAATGTTTTATGTCCCCGAGATCATTAGCAGCCGTTAACTTAATTTTAACTTTTGGCCACATGGTTAACGGTTAATTAAACGAATTTTCATAATTAAATACGCGCATATTGTACAATGAAAACTAAAACATACAGATAAAGCAAAAAATGTAAAAATTCAAACAACTTCTTGTGCAAAACGATTTGATCCAAAACAGAGATGTCAATCTAACCACCATCACATCCTGACGACGTTCATAATGGCATTATTAAATCTATAATGTCATTTTAAAATTTGGTTGAATCAAAGCCTCGAATCTCCATCTAAGACAGCATTTATCGAAATCATTGAATAACCAGAAATGTGGGTCAGGGGATGCTGGAAAAGATGGGGAATATGAAGTAATATGACGATACATAGCTCGCGGAGGTCTGTATTGATTGAACCGCTCTCTATTTCAGGAAATTAAAGCATTTAGATTTAGTTAACCCTCAAATTGACGGAATATATGAACAACTACCTTGATTCACATTCCGCATGCGCACATTTTTAGAGGGATTTTGCGAGGTGCGTTAAATTTATTTTCTCTTCCTTCCAAATAGTCTTGCGTCAGCATTTCTAGCCATAACGAGTATTATGGCCAAATGGCTCAATTATCACACGAATTAGTGCTTCCGCTTGCTCCAGTACTCTTAGGGATAAAAAACTAAGCATCTTTTAGAATTAATCATTTTGAAAGAACAAAACAAAATGTATGTTCTGAATGTTACTCATAGTCGTTAAGGCAGCATTTTTATGAATCTACGCCAAAACAACCTTAAAACCACTACCGCTTGAGAGTTTTAGAATAGAACCATAAATAAAATGATTAAGACGCGGAGGCATGCCAGGGGTACAACATTTTCCCCTAATATTTTTCTGGAGATAAGACTTCCTTCTTATCACTCATTCATAATTCTTGGGGTGGGGGGGGGGGGAGCAAAAAACTTAAGGCCTTTTTAAACGCAAGTATTCGCCCCAAATACGGCATGCACAATCGCTACATATATATCACCATTTAAATTCTGAACACAACTGAATGTCCTCCGTTAAACCTCCCAGTTTTCGCTCGAACACATAAAAATCTAACGACTTACGGCCAACGTGCACTAGGTTGACCTTTAATCGAACCGTTGGGCGGGGCTGGATTCGAAATCGTAAAAGAAATCGCCGGGGAATATTAAAAATGAAGCACAGATCCCCTCAAATCGTCCCTACTACGGATTTCACGAAGAAGCATAGCATGAATATTACATGCAAAACGGATCGGACCAAAATGGGGCAATTGCAGGCCTTTTTGACAATGAGTGATGGAGGTCTGAAAAATCGATAAGCTTTCCCGCATTTGACAAGGCGTTATTTTAAGATCCCCTAACTCAAGTCCATCCCCTGTTACGAAATACGACGAGTTATTGTCTTACACTCTCAGAAGGAATTAGGAACAATGGTATCACAGAAAGACAGAAGAAACCTCGCGATAAAATAAACGCATTTTCAGTCTATAGACCTCTAACATGTACGGAGTGCAAAATTCATCAAATTGAGACGACACAACTAAAGACCTTGATATAAGGGAAGCGTGGCACTCCCTCAAAGAAGACTTACTAACGATTTAAACAAAAAGTAAGTAATTGATTTGCATGGACAACCATGGCAAGGAAAAACCCAATCTAAACTCGAAGGGGAAAATAGTTCACCTTGACCCAGAATCTTACTCGGGATATTACGCGAAGTGCTTTAACCAATTAAACGACCAAGGTCTCCCGGTAGATTAAATGGACTTAGAAGACCGGATCAATCTATACCTGTTTTACATATAAATTACTTTAAAATATTGGTTCGATCCTGTTCGTTTCTGCATCTTTGCTTCCTCAAAAGGGAACGTGATATCCACAAGATTCTATCCCTCATCGCGAAATATGATTATATTTCTTTCCCAGAGAAATTTTAAATATTGAGGTTACCAGCCTCTCTTAATTTTCCGCTTTTTTTTTGACTGAATTTTCATCGCCGTCCCTTAAAAGTTACTAAAATTGTAGATTTCGAAGAGAGAAATCAAAATTCCATTATTCCCTATATAAGTTCCTATGATATCTTTCATCTATAATCCTTTCCTTGATATCCCGCATCTCATTATCCGGGACCTGCAACGAGAATTATGCAGCACATTCGCAAAGTAATCCTCCGGAGAAAGACAATACTTTCAATGTGACAAAGCGTATATAATTGGGTAACACGATCACGTTCACTAAAACATCCAAGAGACAAATTCTTGAATCAAATGATAAGTTTAAACATGCCATATTTAGTTCACTTATAAAAAAATCTCATCTTTAATATGGCAACCTCCCCTCTGGCACCTCTACTCTCAATGGTGACAAATATGTGCATTGCTCATACGACCCAAAATTGCTTGCGACATAAGGTCTTTCTAGCCAAAATTTCTCCGCTGGCACGATCCTCAAACCTGAGTATTGATCGTCAGATACTTGGTAGTGTGCCTTGAAGCAGTGGAAATTAAGCATAGTCATGAGGGTAGCATAATGTCAAGAGCAATTACACCCTCACTCGAGTCGAACGTATTCCCGTCGCTCAAATTATATTCTTTCGTTCAAAAGTAAAAGGGAAATATAATGAGATTAATAAATGCTCTAAAGTTCTAAATGAGGCACGACGGCCTGATGAGGACTATCGTAGAAGGACAGGTGGAAGGGAATAAGGGCAAGGGACGGCCCCGAATGATAACATAGGACATGTTTATAAAGGATGTAAAAGAGAAGAAATACGTCGCTACAAAAAGGCTAGCGGATAGGAGAGAGAAATTGAGAGCTGCGTAAAAAACAATCCTAGGATTGTTGACTAATGGTGATAATGATGATGAAATATCGCTATAAAGAAATAGAAAGTTGATATTAAATGAAAAATTATGAATACATTTCGGAGCATGCGAAGCGATCTACTACACGTAAACAGCTCTGATACACACGCAATGAAATTTTTTTTCATCGCTGATTGAGTATATTTTTGTCTGACTTGGTTAATGTTTCCACAGAAAATATGGCTAAAAATTCTAATTAAGATAAACCTTAATTGGTTACGACCAATCAATCATTTCCGATTATTCGGGTCCTTAGTCGGTTAGTCATTCAAATTAGTTGAACACAGAGACCAAATTTATATCCCAATTAATGAAACAAAAGATTCTATGACACTTTCATAAGAGACTTAACCGGCAGAAAAAAGCAACGAGATCAAAAGATAAAATGCCAAAGACTGCAATATTTTTATTAGAATGGTGCCGCATCAACGCAGAGAGTGAAACAGCAGCACATCAAACACAAAAAATATTTTAGGGAACATTGCCACTGCTATAATAAGAGTTTTTAGAAAATCTAGGATGCATAAGGTTGTCCACAAAGAGCGTAGTCCACAGCCGCATTAGAGAATGTATTTTTCTGTCCAAAAAAGAAATCCATAACTGAGGCATACTTCTGTGTACATTATTTCACTTGGGCTCAGCGTACCCCAAAACGCAAGTTCCAGTCTCTTTCAGCTATCGTGTGAGTGTGTATCTTTCCTTTCATTCTTGCGTCATATTGAAGATCCATTCATTAACATGACGATCTTCGCCAAAATTAACGCAAGAAGCACTTTATTACAGGCCCCCCTAAAACAAAATAATCCTATAAAAATTAAAAAGCGATTTTTCTTTCGTTTCAAATACGCAAGGGGTTCCCATCCCCCAATACTGATGACGCATTCCCCCAAAAGCAATTAACTCCAGCCCGGCGGTGAGTCGAAAGCATTGTTTTAATCCCCGAAATGAAAAACACCAATAATCCCCTTGTGGGGGGCCCTGAAAATGCGGAAAGGCTTATTTGTTATTGAGAATACTCTAAACACAACGGTACGTATTCTATTCCGCGTCATACGTGTTCACCATGTAGATGTGACAAAGGCATAAAGATTCCTATTTTGATGTCCATAAATAATATTAATCCCTGTTTCATAACGCGACATTCTCATATTTTCCATCTTCAACGCATAATAAGAACAAATGGCTACCATTTTGTCTCCCTGCTGCGTGGATGAATAATGATTAATGTCCAAGGGGCAAAATGGCTCGCAAAATCCGGAACCCCCCCTTAAGAGACTCACAAAGCTGTCCATCCCATTTCACACTGATTCTCCCGACCCTAACGAGCGCATGTATGCTTGAGGACTTGTTCGTGTACGGTGATTTCTCCCTCTAATCGGCAAACCCCGAGATAATGCGAATTTCGTGTCGGAAGAGTTTGCGACAAGGGAGGATGTGGCCTTTGCACAAGCAAATATGTTTGCGGACACGGCGCGATCATAATAGCGGCTCACCGCTGGGCGGAAACGATTCTCTGCTCGACAAACACGGACATCTAGGGAGCCGCAGATTTCCATCGCCAATTTCCAATTTTACACCGTCTGGTCAACTTCACCTTCGTCCTTGCAGACGTTGGTAAATTTGGTGGCAATTATGGGGAAGGATATTATGCACACTCACGTGCTATCCCAACGATCTCATACTCCCAAATTATTCAATATGCTTATGTACATAAATATCCCAGTAATTTTAGTTTAATATTCTCGTGCTTAAGTATTAAATCAACACTAATGCCTATATGCCGATAAGATAGGAGCAATATGCTGATTCCGGATGTTGATCTCCTTGATGAGATGCGAAGTGTAAAATGATATTGAATAATGATAGTGAATCATTATTCATCATCATTATTATCTTCTATTTCACATTTGACACCACAGAGAAGACTAATCACCACATAAAACCCTTTTCCTTCGCATATATCTTGTAATTTACTATGAACAAGAACTAATTAAATACGTACGTACGAGAAACTTAAATCATTAGAAGCATAGCCGTGCAAACACACAACAAATAATATGAATCAAGATGAAGCATTATCACTTTACAACAATTTGTACAATTTTTTTCATTGATCCAGCAAAAGAATTACCATATTAAAACTGATAGGGCAGAAGGTAGTGAAAGGTGAAACATGCATTCATACCAAGAAATTGAAGAGGAATCGTGGTACACTGTAATTAAACATTATATTACAAATTCTAGAGCCTTCACGACGCCAGACGGTATAATGTCGGACAAAAATAGCAAAATATACCTTCTCCACCAATGCGATTTCCGTGGGTATCAACGAAAATATGCTAATTAAAACAATTTCGCCCCAACAAGTTAAAAACCGCTGCCAAAAATCATGGGTCCTCCAGACATTTCTTAAGTGCGAAGGTACAAATTTTTAATCCGCGGAAAAGCGATCCGCATTTCGAAAATTTAACCTGATGAAAAAACTGTGATAATATCTCTACAACTGCGGCTTGTTTTATGACGATCAGGAAATGCGAATGTGAAAAATGACAAGTACCCGCGTCCAGATTAAAATCTATTGGGCAAAACACGTTCCAAGACCAAGGAGAGACTTTATTTTTATCATTAATTCCCAAGAGAACTTCCAAATATAGAATAATAATTCCTCATGCCTTTGAATACAGAACTATTGACGTGTGAAATAATTCATTTTACCATTATATAAGGAAGAAGATACACCAGCCTCTAAAGTTATAGAACCTCAAAATTCACCTCCGCAAAACTTAGATTTACTTCAACACCACAAAAAAATATAAATACGACTTCTAACAAAATACACCAATTCATAAAATCATGAGTTGTATGGAAAAATGAGACCATGGGAGGATTGAGGTCGGTGTACTTGGGAAGTGACACCGAGCAGTTCAGTAATTTCTTTATATGATGCGCCTGGCAAATATGTAGCACTTTCAACTTATCAACGACTTTTGAGGATCTACTTAAAAAAAGTCATGAAACGCATAAGGAATGTACAAGCATTTAGGAGCCAGTTGAAAATCATGTCAGCGATTACATTTCCTCTATTTTCAAGGGAATTTTCGAAAACATAAACAACGAAAAATCAGCTTGATTTGTCATCACCTAAAGGTACGAATTTGAAAAACGAACATTTTCCGCGCCGTGTTCAAATCCATTCGTCCCCTCCCTCCATTCCTCCACAAAATCTAACATTGCTAAGGATACTCGAGAGGATATTTCGAGAGCCATTTACGGACTCATGTCAGCAGATGCTTACACATCGATTGAGCATTAATGGATCTATTTACGTTTCGAGTTTGAGAAACTTTTTAACGATGGCCTACAAGGCAGGTCTCAGGCAAACGAGCGATTTCGCAGAAAATTGAAAACGCATGGAAACGATACTCATAGAATTTTTCGTTTACCGCAAGCCTGGGTAAAGTGAGTACACTGTGCGTGACAACATACTCCCTCCAGCTGCAACTGCCATGAAAAAGCGAATGCACTCGACGAAATGCAGCGCCGTCAAGCAGAAAGATACTCCAGATCGAAGGAGGAGGGAGAGAATTTTAAAGGGAGCGAGAGCAGGACGTTGCCTTCTGACCCGAAAACGTCCGTCGCTCAGCTTGGCATTCAGGAACACACGGCAGGCACTTTTCACCAGAGCCACCCCGCTCGACTTCTCTTGAAATATTTCGCTTGAACACAGCAAAGGGAGAGCACGAGAATCGTCGCGAGAATTTTGGAAGAAAATTTTTCGGGAGCGGCGGATGGAGATAAATTTCACGTAGTAAATGAGATCTTGCCCGGTAGGGGGGCAAGCTGCGTAAATTAATGGTCACCCGTGTTTGCGACTGCGCGACTAAAAAATTAAAAAATGCTTTTCGCACGTACTATATTTTTAAGTTCGTACGCGGCAGCCATAAAAGTTATTAAAAAAAACATCATAGGGGACAGTGAAATTGGAAAATTCAATCCTTATATTTTCAATTGGACAACTTTTTTCCAGCTGTTTGCGCTGACTTCAGTGATTTTTTTTAAGAAACCCATTATATTTGATTTCTTGGACTCCATTAGTTTGCTAATAATTCAAAAACGTCCTCGGGTACCAAACATAATACAAATTTAATTTCATTACACTTATTAAAACCAGTTCCACGGTGTATCATATACATAGTTATACTAGGTGTTATTGCTTCGTTGATACTGAGGCTATTCCGTAGAATTTTTCTCTGTACAGAATATTCTGATAGCAAATCATGAAAAGTTTTATTATTAACAAGATACACGTTTTTTGCCCAAATGACGCATACATAAAAGCATCATTCATTAGTTTTCGTAGACGCCACAAGCATCTCCAGCTATTTGAGCTGACCTCAGTGACATTTTCATGTAATCAACGTAATTTGACTTAAATGACAGCATTTTTTTTGCTAAAAAGTCAAAAAGTACTCTGATGGCAATCATATGAATTATTTTCACTATGATTCGTAGGAAATAATCAACATATACATTTTTTGTCCACATATACATAAATTCTACCTTTAACCAACGTTGTCCGCACGATTAAACAACTATCGCAATTAAAACCCGTGTAAAAATACGGATTTTAAGTAGCAATTTCCAGAAAATTTAGCATGGAAAGTCTATTTTTAAGAACACCAGTAGATGAGTACAATTGGTAGAGCATATTTTGAAAATTCAATGAATATATCATGTAATTCATTTTTCGGACCAAACTGCTTAATAGGACGCATTACATCCGCTTAACCGCGACATTTTGCACGTTTAGAACTTTGCACGCTGACATTTTTAAGCTATAAAGAGTTGAACCTTGCTAACATTTACCTCTATTTCAAGTATAAAATCTTCGCATCCGAGAATAAAAGGTAAATTAAAGTGATAGAGATACGCGCAAATTTTTAAAACGGTTGACTCCGTTGGATCTAAAAATTTCAAATCAGACGTCATGTTCAGCATAATACGACAGGATAAACTGTAATGGATAGCGATACTAGCTATTAGAAATCATTATATATAGCCAAAGAAAAACTGTGTGATACCCAACATTCCTAATGTCAAATTTCTAATGTGGTTTACGAGGGTAGATCACTCACCATGGTGACGTAGGCCTCCTTTCGTCCTTAAAACGCATGGGTGAACCTGAAGAAGCCCACGAAATTGAGAGGAACAACTAGAAAATCCAAAAAATATTCTCTTTCCCAGCGACAAGTTATTCCTTCTCCTCTGCAATGAATTGCTTTTCGTAATTTCTGGACGTTTCCTGCCTTTCAGCGTCAACGATTATTGAATTCGAAATAATGGAAGGATTTCTCTACGTAACACATATTACACGATCGCGGCCATTTAGCTGCGGTGGTAGTTTTTCAATTCGCATGATATGTAGGAGGCAACCCCAGATCAGAGGTCACAGACTGACCTATGACTGGCACATGGCTAGATTCATAACGAGAAATGGATACGGAGTGGTATCTAAAATTAAACAACCAACTCATCAGAATAATTGAAAAAAAGACATACAATTCTGTAAGGTCTGTAGCTAGAGAAAGGAAAAGAGTTGATAGCTGCCTCTTGCATAATCCAAAAGATTGCCCACTACCTCACCTTCACTCACTTTCATTTACATAAAATTATTTGTACACCCATTTATGAGAAAATTAACAATAATGAATAAATTTCATTGATTCCTATCAGTCTTGAAACCAAGATAATAGGGGAAATTACGAGAATCCTTCAACAAGGCCTTCAAGGTAATAGCTAGAATTCAAGGTGATTGAATTACCAGCACTACTTTTGGCACTACTAACGTTACGGTAGCGTTAGTAGACCAGATGGATCGCCAACGAGTTCGGCTTCATCAAACCGATATAAATAAAAAACAATATTAAAATCAGGCATTTTCTCTGATTGAAAACTGCATTTAAAATTAAACAAATCGCGAGGTCGGAAAGCTCGGGTCGGAAATCGGAAAGCCAAAGGTCCGTGGTTCGATCCCCGGTCCAGGGGAATTTTTTCTCATGGCAATTCTTGTATATTTCACCGCCGTTCACGCGGCAGGTTCAGAAATATTACACATACCGCTTTGCGCGGCTTTAGCGCAGGTTTGAGGCTTTCAACCGGTTGTGGCTTCTTGGAAGTCCTCTCTCCCTCGCGTTGCCATCCTTGATGGACCGCGAGGGCCTAACACCTAGTACCATGAGCCTCGGTATAATTGCCATGAGAATTAAAGAACCTGGATAGCGTAGTGGTCTGCGCAGTGGCCCGGAAAGCCAAAGGTCTGTGGTTCGGTTCCCGGTCCAGGGGAATTTTTTCTCATGGCAATTCTTGTATATTTCACCGCCGTTCACGCGGCAGGTTCAGAAATATTACACAATCGCGAGCTGTTGAAACCAACGAAACCAGAAGTATAACGGTGCTTCAAAGAACACGCACCTTGATAAATTAAAAGAAGAAATTTCCCAAAAAATTGAATTAAGATTATATTAGTTTGACAATATTGTGCATTAAATTTTTACAACGAAAATTGAACGAATGATAAAGAAAAACAAGTTAAAACGTAACATCTACCCGATTTATTCCTAAAAGTGGTCACGTTCCTACGGTTATTAAGACAATACTTTAGTCATAAAATTTCAAATAGATAATCTTTGAAAGAAACATAAACGATTAAAATGTGAGGCCATTAGTTATTATACAGAACAATTGGTTTCTTGCAATTAATAATCAAATTGGATAATACATAGTTTTTGTGTCCAACGCGAGCATTTGCGTCATTCCACATGGAACATATGACGATCTAGAACGACACGCAGCTGAGCACGGCCGACTAGCAGACCCAGGCTGTCGCTCATGCGTCACCTTTGTCACGCTGGCCGAATTAGGAGCCCAATAAAAAAAGAAAAGCTTCATAAAAGCATCGACAAAGGACCGACATGGACTACAGATAATCACTGTGAAACTATCGACGACCGACCTAGATATCTCCACGAGCGCCAGGAAATGTAGTCTCCACTCGGAGTGATTCCAAGCTTTATCACAAGCGACGGAAAAAGGAATGTAACGAGAAAAGATATGGTAGGATTTTTGAGTTAGTTTGGAAATTACCGACACATTATGGCACCCCAAAGAAAACTTATGATCAAATACTGGTAGTCGATCGGCAAGGCATTACTTTGTCGCACTACACTTCTTTCCATTTCATTCACGATGTAATTTATTATTCAAACTTCTTCGCATTGAGCATACACTATCCCACGAACTCCGTAATCCAAACCTAAGGTTTATTTGGTTAGTTGAAGGTAGAGCTCACTCAAAGTTAAGCCACAGGCGCAGGGTAGGATTAAGATGGAAAGAGGCTCAGGGCTATTCCACTTATGACGCCCTTTCATCTCACAATTTTAAGCTTGTAAATTACAAGAGAGATAATAAAATACATCTTTACTATGACACATATCAATGTGTTAAATGAAACATGTTGTGATTGGTAATAATCTTTATAAAAAATGTGACACGGATACGGTTTTTCGGTTCAGTGTTTTAGTGTTCACCGTTTTTGGAATGGTGTAATTATAATTTTGCTTACAATTTCAATGTAGACCTCTTGATCGTGAGGCCACACGCTGTGGCCTAGTTAGCCTATAGGAAAATAAGGCCCTGCACAGGCGTGTGAAGTTCAGGGTAGGGGCCAGTTCTTCACTCTATGCCACCTCGCACTTGGAGGATGTTAGTTTCAGGGAGTTCGAAGAAATATAAACCCGAGACCCTTCGATCAATAGCCGTTCCACTCCGCTACTTCCATACAACCTACGACATGAAAAAAGAATCCAAACAAGCGAAAAATAATACGTACACCCGTCAATATTGAAAATAATGGCGGAAAATTAGGCGGCTAACAAAGGACGATGAGACGATGAAGGCGCAGAGGAAGGAAAATTGAATTTGAACCTTCAAGATTTGATTATGAACGAGTGTGGAGAAAATGAGATTGATAGAAAGACAAACGAAGAGATCCCACGCATGGTGGTCAGGAAGAGGAAACGTATGTGCAGGAAGTATTCCAGTAGAGCGGGAGAGGCAAACAAAAAGGTTTACGACTGGTATTAAGATAGATTAGCCTTTAGGCAACTGGAAATAGAAATATAATGGGAGAAGAGGAGACTTCCACTTAATGCACAAAACTGATAGAGGCTTTCCATGTACATGCAACCACACCCGTAAATAACCCAAAACAATTATTTTATAAAATTGAAGGGCTGGTTAATTAATTAAATCCAGAGCATCCCTTGCCTGGAAGGGACAAAAATAAAGAAATTATGATTGAAAACGAAGAGGAAGTGAAGAGATGGAGAGAATATCTGAAAGATTTGTAAAACGGAAACATTCTAAGAACGAAAGCTATCGAAAACGAAAGGGGAATTAAAGGGTACAGTTGACATGGGAGCCCCTATTTTAAGGTCAGAATTTAATGCGGCAATAAGAGATGTGGATGAATAAAGAATGTGGAATTGATGATATTCCAGTAAAGTAATTAAAAAATGCAGGAGAAAAGACGTCGAACCAGTCGTATAAAATTATCAGACACATGTATTCATCAGAAGAGATACCAACGGATTTAAAGAGTGCCTGGATAAGGAGCAATTCGGATTCAGAAAAAGCAAAGGACCAAGGGAAGAAACATAAGCTGCTCCAATAAGCTGCTCATAGAGATGAGAATGGAAAAGAGCAAGCCCACGTTCGTTGCTTCTGAGGACTTAGAGAAGGCGTTTGACAACGTGGATTGGAAAAAATACATTGAATCTTGAAAGAAATTGGAATTCCTCAGAATGACAGGAGAAGAATCATCCACAGTTTGCAACAAAAACAACCAAGCTGTGATAAAATCGGGGCCTAACTATGAAGAATCAAGAATTATGAAAGGAATAAGACTAGGTAGTGCGTAATCACCCGTAATTGTTAACGTTTACATCGAGAATGCCACTAACGACATCAAAGAGGAGGCCACGGGAGTGAATATCCCTAGAGAGAAAATTACCTTGCTACAATCTGCCGATGACTTAGCTGTTTCAGCAGAGACAGAGAAAGATTTAAAAAAGATTCTGGTTAATATGGGTACGGTAATGAGTAGATATCAGCTGAAAATAAACACAAAGAAAACTAAGATATTAGTATGCAGAAAAAGAGAAGAAGTCAAGATTAACAATAAAATAGGGAAGCATACACTAGAAGAGGTTAGTGAATTATGTTATTTGGGAAGCAAAATAACTAGCGGTGGAAGAAGCAAATAAGAATTTATCAGCAGAATAGCACAGGCATGTTCTACGAATAATACACAGCGAAAAAGAAAACCTAAATTTAAATATTTAGAGATGATAAGGGCCATCAGGAGGAAATTAAGAGTAATCAGGTAGATATCGTAAAAAATTCTTTTACTAGTTTTGACAGAAGTTTTGGACACGTTTTCTTCAGTCACTATAAATTCATTTAGCCAAGAATATAATGCCGATTATCCCAATTTTTGATTTCGATAAATTCCAGAAATCAATCAGCACTTTTACAAAACTAATTACATAAAACCCATAAAACCTTCGAATTTCTATTACTATTAGTTACCTAATCTTATTTCTATTAGTTATTAGACAGATATCAAATACATGTTGAACGGCATTTCGCGAGGAATAATTAAGAATCAATACACCACAGCAGTCTTAAGATGTACACAATGCTTGGTTAATGGAAGTCACATGGCTAGTTTCAGTTAGTTTGCTCACTACGAAGAAATACACTCAAAATCAACCGGGCATCACAAACACAATGCATCTCAAATACGTACTTACAAGCAAGCGACTACAGTAATACAGCAAAACAAATCACCCCTACTGGTTTATTTGCTTCCGTGTAAGTCGAATCATCATCTACTAATGATTAGGCAAACATTAAAATACCAACAATTAACGCGTAACGTAAACAACTCTGGTTGTAATACCATCGACTTAAAAAGCGCGACATCGCAGTAGATCGTTTACTCTCCCTATTAATTAACTTTCTCCTCGAAGTGTAAACAAATGCACTAAATTGAATTACATGTATCACGTATTGCCGAACTTTATATTGTAAAAATGTGCCCAAACGCCATTCTGACGTTATTAGAAACTAAACCATCTGTGTTTTCATCCGCAATTTCAGTGCCAATGCTCGAGCCGCTTACATAGCTTTGTTAATTCATGAAAATTTTTGATTGCCTTTCGCATGAGTCGCATCCCAAATGACATAATGCGCAGGATAACTAATTTTGGCTACGGGAACGACCTGCATGACTAAAAGCATTCCATAGTTTTTCTCCCTAGTTACGAGCGGCAAGCCACTTACCTCGCTCTCAGCGTGCAGCTGCAGCCGCGCAAGCTGCAGAGAATACTCAGATGGATCCCAATTGTAAATCACATACCGCACATGACATCTAGAAATATATAAGAGGTAAACGGCGACACACACACACACATACACAGACAGTAATTTTACTGACGTTGGCGACCGTGAAACATTCTACTGGAATTTTGTGTTTGGAACGAAGTTGAGAAAACTCAAATTGTTGGAGAGCTATGGGCACCACGGGCACCACTATTGTTGGAACGAGACCTCTCTCCCATGGTTTCTACAGCGGTTCTAAAATTCTTTGACTTTTTCAAATGATGGAAAACTTATTCCTGAGCATTTTGAAGTCAAAACCTAAATAAAATATAAAAATTTCATCATTTCAAAATACTCGCACGATTTTCGATTTCAAACTCTTCAATTTCAAAGTTAATACCTTTCCCGAGGCTATCAGCTATTAATGTGGGTCTCTGGGGTATTCTGATCTGACATACTCAATCAAGGCTACCAATTGCACTAAATGAGAAACCCTCACGATAATTTCATACGCACGGAATCCGTTATTTTATAACCCGAACATCAACAAAACTGCGAAAACCATTTTTCAACAACATAACCTTGCTTCAATATCGGCTCTTCGAGCACGATCATAAAATTGTGCAATAATTATAAAATTTATGCAAATCATACAGTATGTTTTACGAACGAAGAGAAAAGAGGGTAAACGTAGATCTTTCCTAATGAAATTCCCCGCATTTCTCTTCATGATTCTCATGACCATTTTTATATTCTTTGACTCTTTCTAGCTCCAGGGAATTTTTCATTCATTTTCAAACTTTCCCCAATTCATACAAAATTTTACCTCTGCGTCGGTTACTCTTCACATTAATATGTACCCATTCGCGTCGTTACAGAAGGACGAAGCCCAACATATCTGACTGAAACAAAAATAAACGGTCGCCTTCCCAAAATGAATACGCAGTAAAGAGACCACGACGAAACCTTCTAACAGTCATTAAGATTCACAAAAGTTAAACCTTCATTAAAAGACCCCAAGAGGTAGAGCTGAATACATTTGATGGCCCCCCAAAGCTGGACATTTCAGGTGCTTGCTGTAACTGATGGCTAGGGAACTCACCACTGGAAATATTAAAAAATGCTGCGATAACAGAATTGTAGAATCATTTTTAAACATACACACCTTAAAATAAACGCTTATATGTTGATAATATAACGGCGCGAAACTGTGGGAAAAATGGATTGAGTCAGAGTTAAAGTTCAAATTATTTTTTTGATAGAAATTTACGTACTTCAATAAACTTTCGGGTGAACCTGTATATTCACCGCAGGCTAGCAGGCGGATTTTGCTTGAAATTCAGTTTAAAGTTTGTAGCTAAAGTACAGAAAATACTACACGTCTTTGCGCACAATTTTTACTTCTCCTACAAGCGGGCTCCTTTGCGAAGCATACATTTAAGCACTGGCGAGTGAGGACCGACCATTAAACCCTTCGTCCGCGGAGACAACAAAATATAAATCACCATCGTTTTTTTTCAACTTAAGTTTCATTTCGCGGTTCAATACACAATGCCAATGCAATGATAAGCATAAAAAACAGTGCCTCATATTTCACCCCCCCAAAAAAAAGACGACCGTGATTCAACCCCAGGCTATGGTTTGTAGTAACGAACTATACTTTTAAATGCGCGGTGGGTGACAATCACGGACGTGACAACACATCTAGTAGGCGTCTGAAGAAACCACCATAGTAATATTCGTTACTACTAACATTGCCAGGGGTTGAATTACGGTCGTCTTTTTTTGGGGGGTGGAATAAGGGGCACTCTTTTTTTCTGGGCGCCTGGGAAGTATGCGATACCTCTTATCGAAGGTCAGGGAATTCGAAAAATTAAATGGATAGGCCAAAGTCGCCACACGCATCGCTGACGACAGCACGATCCGTATTTCACTCGGAAATGAGCTATAAATAGGGCTGTTACCAAAAATTTATATTCTTGATGATGTGATCTATCAAATTCACAACTCTTCAGCGCAATTACTCGCGAGTGACTTGCTAAATTACAATATAGAGGCGGAATTGACCCCTCTACACTCATCGCTACGCTAAGGGGATTTTCGAAAGACTTTTAAAATGCACCCTAAGTGGCAGCATACATTAAGCTTGTATGCAGCACGTCTGGCCCTCTTCCATAAAGTCCCGTTGCAGTTATTATCTCATAGCCGATAGCCTGCGTGTATAGGCAGCCCAGCCACGCGGCACTATCCCGTCCGCGCATGGATGGTTGCATATACAAAAGGAGCCTCATAACATGCTGCTGTTCTCATGTGACAAAATCTCAAACTTCATGCATGCGATGCATCGCGAGAACTTTCTGCACCTTCCACCAATAGGATTATCACAAGCAATATTTGACTTCATTAACAACACTGACGCCATATGTAATGAACTCTTGTATGTATGTACTGGCATATGTAATTGTATGCTTTATAAAACCTACATGTATGTAGCAATCACAAAGCAAAGTGGTTTTATTTTTTTATGCGATTGTTATTTTACAATGTTATATTACTATTTGAGGATAATAAGCCAAAAAGTCAGTAAAATAATTAATAATTGTTTTGAATGGACCTTACTGGACTGTCCTTGACTATAAACTACACTTGACAGGATTTCTCAAACCACGGGTAATGTTGTATGATCTCAGGTTTTCCCAACATATCAGGTGCAGAAAAGTTTATTAGGTTTTCCACTGGTTGATGATCTCCATGTCTCCCGATGTTTTGAGCAGCAAGTAGCTGCTCGAAACATTGTGAGACATGGGAAACATCAACCTGTGGAAAACCAAAGAAACTTTTCTGCATATGGGTAATGTCATTTTACCAATTATGAAACCCTAAAATCTGTCAGGAATGTGCAGAAAATCCAAAGTATTCATCCAAAGAGGAATATACATTTCAAGCTCTTCTACGGGTTAAGATTTGCAGATAAGCTGCCTTCACAATTAAAAGGCATTCTCATTTATCAGAGTTATATTTTTTTAATTCACATGATAAGTCTCTAGGGCATTAGATGACCTGAATATTGTTAACTTTTAGCCACTGGATTTAAATAACCAACTGTTGCCCTTGACTGCCGAATTTATTACCAACTCTTTGATAATCTTGCACCAATACAGCCATGCCAGACATTAATTGGTACTATGTATTTTCCATACCAGTATGGTCACACAAGGCATTTGAGGATTACACAAGAAATTGTTGGCAGTTAGAAACACCAAGCAATGTGTTTTTATGGAAAATAATTATTAGATTAATAAATCGAGCTATCTATTTTCTCTGCACAGCAGAGGTAAAAATATTAATTTTTTTTATTAACGATATAAAAATGGCAAATCAACACATTTCAATAATTAGCTACACCTGAAAAACATTTCACAAGGAACTCGGTTAGACACAATCATCATTGATTCAGCGTTCTTTACGAATTTTCTTTCTATAGGGTACTATAGTTCAAAGCTAAGAAAATTAATGAAATGAAAAATATACACTTACGTTGGGCTCATTGCATGGAGATAGTCATCAGCATCATAGAAGTCATCATCTTCATCATCATCCCCTTCTGATGAAGAATATGACGTCTCTGGGATGCCATACCCAGCACTCGCTGCAACAGTAAGATGAGCTAAAATATAATAAATAATAATTGCTAGCAGAGATTTGCAAAAAATGGTATCCAACCAAACTGGTTATTCCTCTCATCTAGTTTTCATGGTTACATTAAAATTTAAATCCTTTAAGGCCATAATCATCATAATCAACATCAATAAACCTAAAAATCAAGTTTGATCATCTTCACTACTCAAGTAACTTTGCACCCATCAAAACAACTTGAAAAGACATACATATAATGCAATTATACACCTATGTATGAAATTTTCATGTACAGGCGGTCCCCGACTTTTGCACACAATGCGTTCCTGAAAACAACTATGAAAGTCGAATGTACGAAAGTCCAACCATTGAGTTCCATACTATAAGGGGTTACGTTCCAAAAGAGCGAAATATACATACTAAAATCTTATTTTCTGCACAGATTTTATTTTAATTGACTAATGCTTAATAATAAATTAATAAAATTCCTCACATTATATAATACCTTCCGAAAATGTAAATGATAGTTTAAAAAAACAAGAATTCCATTGCGTGTACCAAGTGAAACTTCCTCTTGGTGTTTAAGTTGACATCCTAATGACAATGTCCATTATAAATAAAAAGCATATCAAGAAGCGTAACAAAATGCCATTGTGGAATCCTCACTCTTGATACCTTTAAATTTTTACACCTTGTTTTTCTCAGCAGGTGACATCTCGTCACAGCGTATCTCAGGATTGCGAATATTTCGCATGTTATTCAAAAAAGACAAAAGACACACAGAACTCAGATGATATTTCATGCAATATTGTTGTTGAAGGTGTATGTGTCACAAATGCATTAAACAGCACTAAAAAGAAAAAACAATATTAGAAAGAAGCACTTTTATTTATTAATTTTATTGAAAGCTAAGTGATGGTGTCTAGTCAACTTTTTTTTCTTTAAATCTCTCCAATGAAGGCTGAACTACAGCTTTCTTCTTCTCTTGATTAAGGAGCCTATAGCAAGCATTCTCTTTCTCAAAAAAATCACCTTGATTAAAGTCAACACTACTCTGGAACATATATTTTTGTATTGTCTGCATATACCTACTTCTATATGAAACAGTTGAATGTAGGGATGCACAGTAAACATCGGGGGATTTTCAAAAAATTACAGACAAACGTTCAAAAGTCCAAATTTAACGTACAAAAGTCAAGTAAAAGGTGTCAATTTGGGACGTACGAAAGTTTGAATTGTACGAAAGTGGAGAGTACGAAAGTCGAGGACCACCTGAGTAATCATTTGGTTTGATCATGATCTCTGCATGCAGAAATTTACCTGAATATTAAATAACTCCACACAATACTCCCACCAAAATGGTTCTATTATTAAATAAAAAAATAATGTTTCAGGGGGTCATCAGCAAACTCTGTATGCATGAAAACAGAAGCTTGTGGCACAAAAAGAAAATATGTAACTACATATAGGGAAATACACACATTGCTGCACTGATAAGGTAATTATTATTCAAAAGTGTAAACAGAATGGAAATGGAAAAGTTAATCAACTATTTCTTCACTGCAACCAAGAAAGTTGTACCTGAGCATAATGGGACTAAGATTTCATGCCAAATGGCATCACTGCATAGATCCACTAAATAAAGCCCATTTATGAAAACTAACTCCTCAAAGTAGGATATTAACTGTAAAAAATTATACCCAAAGAACATGATGAGCAAAGACAGAGAATTTCTTATTTAATGGTCTTTGTCTTCATTTATCATTCTGTATTGTCTTCATTTATGTCTGCATTATATCATTCTGGTAAGCTCGTACTCATCTATTTTGTAATTCTGAGAAGGCTCTCATAAAAATCACCGCCAAAAGTCCCTGATGGCCACAAGGTACCAGCTAAAAAATTATAACACAAAAAAATTATAAACCAAATCATAAACTCTACTAATCTACAGTGCAACCTCGATAAAACGACACCCCACGGTGCACCAATAAACGCTCGCTATAGCGAATTGTCGCTTTACCGGAGGTGGTGCAAATAATAGCCAATATACCTCATATTACTCCTTTATTTTTATTTTCTCGCTTAGACGTGTTTGGTGTTTTTTTGGCCACGGTGTGTTCCATCAAATGCTTTCTATTCATGCAACTCATGGACATGCAGGTATGCTGACGACTGCTTTCTGCCGCCCGAGGAACAAAAGAAGATCAAGCATTCGCGAATGCCAATGCCACAATATTTTCACCAAAATTAACTACTTATTTATCGAACGACAGTTTGCCACATAAATTTGAGCCTTAGCACTCCATTAACTTCATTTCTAACAGATCGCTAGCAATTACAGAGATTTAGGAGTGTTGGTGTAAGTTTTCCCGGCGGTGAAACCCTCGCTATGGCGAGAGCCAACACCAAAAGGGCCTCGTAAAAACGAAATTTTTTACATGCTTATTATAGGATCAATTGACGTTGCATCGGCTATATCTCGTAATAACGGGTGTCTCGCTATAGCCCGTACTCGCTTTAACGAGGTTCCACTGTAAAAAGTTTGCCGACCTTGCTAAATCAAAATGCCACTTGTTATGATTCATCTAAACTAATACACACCAAAAATGAATATGCTAACCTGTTCCTCTCTATTTCTACTGACTCACAACTGCATTAAATAGATTAAAAAAACAGGAAATGTGACATGTAACTAGCTACAAGGTCTCAGGCACTCACATCTTGATCTCCTTATCTGAGGCACAGTTGCTGCTCCTTCTAAGCACTCGGCACCAACTTCAATCCCTGTTTGGACACTGGAGGGAAGGATAACTGGGGGGACACTTGAGTTCAGACTGTTCGATCTCGGTGTTGATTCACCACTGTCAGTAATATCACCTGAAGAGATTATAAAATGAAACCAGTGCTAAAATATCTTCTTCAATGATCATTTCATTGTGCAAGGTTACTCTGATTGTTAAAGTCACTAGATAGAAGTTCATTCAAACAATATGAAGATGGATTAACATTACACATTTATTGTATTATTTGAGGCTTTATAAATTTTAATAAAGAATTCAAACCATCAGCAACTGTAACAATGCTTCTTTAAAAAATATGCTATGGTATGATTTATTCCCCATGGTAATTTCACCCCAAGTTCTTTACCAACCTTGCAGATATCGGTGACAATTAATTAAGGAACAAAGTACCCAATTTTCATCACTCCACAAAATTGAACAACCAGCTTAAGGTGAAAGGAAAAATATATAGAAAACCCTGCCAAGGAGGTGACAACAACACTACACTCATTAGCATATCAGTGCATTCAGCCAGTACAGGACCCTTCATGGGCAATGTGGGGCTTCTGAATGATTAACTCCTAAGGTAATAGCAAATATTCCATTTGATTTTCAATGCCATGGCACAAACGAAATACATAAAATTGTGATAAAATATCAAAGCTGACCTCTTGATCAGGAATGCCAGACTTTTCATGCCACAATGCTCTACAACTTTAATTCCAAATGCTAATAACTGTCATATTTTTCCTCTCTCGATGATAGAAATTATAAAATTGTGTGAGGTTTTACTAAACAATTTAGCTCTATGCTGAGTTTGTAACACCTTTGGTCACTACACTTTTGCCATTAGCTATTACCAATCACACCATTTGGTACACGGATTATGTTTGAGGACAACCAAAGAGGAAAGAATACTGTAAAAGACATTGTAAATAATAAAGATTTCAAATTAGGCTCTGGATTTGGCTGCCTGATTTTGATCTAAAGTTACTGATCAAATAGGGCTAAATATTTGAAACTTTCCTCATTCTCGTCACAAGATATCGAATTTAATACAAAGAATGACTAATTTCAACACCCACGATAGGAATTACAGAAGGTAATCCTATGTTCACCATATTCATAGCAACATATTACTTGTTTCAGACCAAGTTTATCAACAATGACCTGTAGAATGTTTTCACACCACATGCATCTATTGTAAAAAGCAAGGCATCCAAGTTTGAGAAGCTCTATCATCCAAGCGAAGCAATAAATTTCAATGCACCAGAAAGCGTAAGATGACAATTTATTTAGACTTTGGACCATATACTTAAAAAATCCTCTGCTCCAAAGTATTTCTTACATTCAAGGTTTTCTAAAATAAAGTTCCAGTTTTTCGATTATAAAATCAGATTGCCAACTTTAAGAACTTGGAATTCCTGTAGTTTTCATTTCCATATCTTTTCAAATATTCAATTCAATATGGGGAGGCAAAGGAGCTCTATACATTCAGACTGGCCACCTATGACCTGTGAATGGCCTTGTGCATTTGAGCACCTACTGGTTAAAAGTGAGAAATAGGGAAGATCTAAATGCCAGCAGTTAGCATGTCAGGCTCTTGTCATACTACTCATCGTTAGCATATAAGACGGACACTTCACACGACAAATCATGATCGATTGAGAAATATATATTTTAGCTGTTCGAACCATTATTGTTAGGCCACCTTTAGGCAAATGAGTTTACGGATGTCCTGCATTATTAGGTGTTGCTATGAAGACCAAAGTAGACAAATATTTTAGACAATTTACACAAAAATGCAGAAGAAGGAGTGCAATTTAGAGAGGGGCTGAATTGCTTACTGTAACTGTAATTAAGATAAATGATCAGGAATTCCTACCTTAATAATATATTCTATGCTTGATCAACAATAAAAATTATTACTACACCATAATCCAGATAGAGTACTTCAGGTGAACACTAGAACTTTGTTCTAAGGCATCTTAAAAGGTTCAAAATTGGAAAAAGAATGCTTTTCGAGCCATTCAGAGTAGAATTAACATAGTAGCAGCTCTTCCATTAAAAAGTTTTGGCCATTTTGCTGAACATATCTGCAACTGTTAAGCAAATATCATTTATCTTAATTTATGGCTGGCCTTGTAGCTGATTGTAAATATATGTGCATTAAATACAGTCTAAAGGGTGGAGGCTGAGGCAGTATTGTTGCATTCAGGAAGAGCATCAGTCATCTCACACCTTCTGCCCACTAGCATAAAACAGAATAATTTTTATGCTGCAAGAGGGACATGATATGGATCTAATTAACAAGAGATAAATATACAACTTCTAGGAAGAAACAACTACAGAAGATTATTTGAAATCAAATTGATGTAATCTAAAATTATTGGCAAAAATGAAGAAAGGTATTGAACACAGAAATTAAAGGACTGTTAGCCTAATGTATTGCACGAGGCAAAAGTGGTTCTGAGGATATTAAACAGATGAATGGAGGTGAATGCAAACAAGTACTTGGGCAAAGAACAGTTTGGTTTCAGAAAAAAAAGTATCTCAAGATGCAATAACAGTAATCAGGTACCTAGTAGAGAGGAACCTAGACTTAACCATCACAGGTATGCCTGCTTCTTGGACTTTGAAAAAACATTTCATCAAGTGGACTGAGTTTAATGGATATTCTCAAGAAAATATGCTTGGATTGGTTAGATAGGTGACTCATTTGTAATCTTAATACAGCCCAGACTGTGCATGGGAAGATAGCAGTTGGAGACTTTGGGTTGGCGAACATTGCAAGGCTGTCCACTATCACCATTGCTTTTTCATGTGTAAGCTGAGGAGATAGTAAGAGAGGTGTGGGATGAGTTGGAAGCTGGAGTAAAAGTGGGGTGAATGATATTTAAATCAGTGAGGCTGATGGATGAATGGGTGTTGATTAGCCAGTCAGCAAGAGGGCTGTAGGCTCCACTGGATGCATTAGACAAGTGTTGTGAGGGGTATGGCATGAGGATTAATCACAAGAAGACCAATGTTATGCAGTTTTTTTTAAAGCACTGCAAACTAGGAATGTGAACTCAATATAAAAGTAGGTGAGAAATTTGAGCAAGTAGAGGTATTGCACAGGGCAGCACATGAGAGAAAAAAAGATACAACAGTTAGGACATCAGGATGAGGACTGTGTGAACAAGGGGCTTCCATGAACAGGAAGGAGCCTTTGAGATAAAGAAAATACTAGATATGAGTCTGATCTGTAGATAGAGCTTTACCATTTGGAAACATGGACACTTAAGGAAGGAGGATAAGAAAATACTAGAGGCAATCTAGATGTGGGTTTAGGGAAGAATCCAGAAGGTGAAGTGGACAGAGAGGAGGAGGTATAACGAAATGATGGACGTGGTGGATAAGGAATGAGGGCTTCTTGATGAGATACAGAGGAGACAGGAGGTAAGGATGGAGTGAGTACTGAACAGGGAGGAGATGTTGAAAACAGGGTTAGAGGGGAGAATGTAATGAAAATGAGGCAGAGGAAGGAATAGAATTTTTTAAAGATAGAATAGAAGGGAGTAGGCCTTATTATGGGAGGGCAGACAGCCAGAATACTTCTTTAATATTCCATGGAAACCAAGTGTAATTGGTGGAATACTTGAATAATAAAAACAATAACATTGTAAGAAGTAGAGAATAAATCCCTTATTAAGAAGGATTAGGTACCTTCTTTTTATGATACTTTCTAAATGAGGTTATCGAATCTAGAAATCATTATGGTGGCTCATTATATAGAGGAGTGGAGTTTCCCAGCCACCCTCTTACTTTAAAATAAAATTTGGAATTCTTTCATGTTAACTAGGGCAACAAATCACATGGAGAATATGAAAGATTTTATTTGGTAGTTCGCAATGGCTGAATAATGATCAAGCATTCCTTACTTGGAAACACTTTCATTGATTATTGAAGGCAACTTATTATTATTTTTAAAAGACTAGTTAAAAACTTCCTCAACCAATCTGGGCCAAAGCTTAGCTTACGTTTCAAGGTGACACTTCAGTTTTGTAAATCAGTTTTTTCAATAATTCCAATTCCTTTCCCCATCTGCAGTGGAAGTTGATGGAGCAATGATGGTCTCTTTCACGAATGTTTCTACTGCTTGAATGAGGGAATCAAAAACCAAAGTGAAGTAAAATACAAAAATTTCACACAATTCTCAAGTAGCTTCATCAGGTTCAATCCTCATCCCATTTGGAAAAGGAATGTTTGATCATCATTAATGATTTAAAACTTTGTATCTTAATACTTCCAATACTATTTGTCAGGTGTTGTTGATTTTAAGACTTCTCAAATTACCTGTTCTCCTAAATAACAAGATCACCAACATTCATGGGCCATGAGAATAATTGCTCATAAAGGCTATAGGTCTCCCAGTAGACCAATATTTAAAGAATTGCTTGTACTACCTATTCCGTGCATATATATATTGTTAACTGTTATGTATGTAAAGAATAACCTTAAAAATTTCACTTTGAATAACATTGTACATAGTCATTACACTAGGTCACAAAGTGATATTCATCACAATTTTGTACGCACCAGAGTTGCTAAAATGGGGCCCAAAGAAATGGGCATCAAACTTTTTAACAAATTACCGACAGATATTAAAAATGTGAATAATTCTAATTTGTTTAAAGCCAAGTTGAAAAAACTACTTCTGTCTAAAATGTATTATTCAGTTGATGAGTACTTTGACGATGCATTTTAACTCTTTATGTAAATATGTGAACAGGTAATTATTCCTGATTGATTATAGGTGCATTTTTCATTAAAAATGTGAATAATTCTAATTTGTTTAAAGCCAAGTTGAAAAAACTACTTCTCTCTAAAATGTATTATTCAGTTGATGAATACCTTGACGATGCATTTTAACTCTTTATGTAAATATGTGAACAGGTAATTATTCCTGATTGATTATATCTGTATTTTTCTGTATATACATGATTATTGACATGCCTTATATCTTGTCCATTACTAATGTACTAGATCGTTGGGCAAATAAAGATATTATTATTATTATTATTTTTAAGCTCTTTTGTAAGATATTCGACTAATCAATAAGTTATCACATATTTGCAGCAAATTGTTACATGAAAGGTTTTTGTTTCACAGGAATTCAGATGCACGAACACAATATTGAACAAATGTGATGAAATGCAGTATATTAGCACTTGGCTTTTCTGTAAACATGAAGAGCCTTTGCAGATGGTTGGCTGATGTGAAACAAAATGGATTAATTTACTTTTAGTTCTTAGCACAACTAAAAAAAAACTTAATCCAAAGCCATAAGGATTTTCATAAGATACTGCTGATTAGAGCTCACAGGAATTCAGATGCACGAACACAATATTGAACAAATGTGATGAAATGCAGTATATTAGCACTTGGCTTTTCTGTAAACATGAAGAGCCTTTGCAGATGGTTGGCTGATGTGAAACAAAATGGATTAATTTACTTTTAGTTCTTAGCACAACTAAAAAAAAACTTAATCCAAAGCCATAAGGATTTTCATAAGATACTGCTGATTAGAGCTCAGTAAATATAAATCTACTAGGCAGAAATCTAATGCATATCAAACTGCACCATAACAGGATTGTGAGACAGTTTTAAGGTAGATCCAAAAATTCTAAGTGGTTGCTTTATTCTGTAAATTGTTTAGTTAACACGTATTAATTTGATCCATGATAAAATAAGTATACAGTATGGATTCATTGCATCTAGTGCACATAGGCAGAGGAGGCATGAATGGCCTAGACCCCTCTTCAACACTTCACCACATCTAGATTGCCAACGGATCTACACACATGCACTATAAGCAGTGAAATTGTGGATTAATAGTAGTAGAAGAACAAAATGGATAGTGAATAAGGCATTCAAAAGGACCGATATGAAAAATATGCATTGGTCACCCCCATATTTTGAATTTCAAACATATTAGTTTGAACACGCAGGCCAAATATTCTTTGTTCAGAGAATCAAGGATTCGACTGTTGGCCACTTCAGGTTCTGTCTTTTCAATTCATAAAGAGGGAAAGGACATTTAATGATCCCTGCTTGTAGTCCCAGCAAATTTTTGATCACTTGAAGTCAGTGGCGGCGCGTGCGTATACGCATGTTAGCAAGTGCACACCCAAAGTTGAATAAATTATAAAAGAAAACTATTCCTTTGCAATGCGAAGGATAAATGTACTGCCTGCATATGCAAGAAACATGAGCCTCTGAACGCTACAGCTATCTCCTTTTCGAATTCACCGCTCTACAAGTGTGCGATCCCGTGGCATCATGCCGGGCGCATTTTCGGTCTGTGCGATCGCTTGAGGGAGCTCTGGCGGGACGAGGTAAGCGGGGGGGTATGTGCTGCTCAAAGGGGCGATGGGAGCAGACTCGAAACCATGCGAATGCGCACGCGCATGTTTTTGGTGACTGACTAGCAGGTAGTGTAGTGGTGTAGCCGCCACCCAAGGTGCGTATAATAGGCACGCACCTTGGCCGCCACCTACACTACCTGCGCCCAGGATCCTAGTCCGTCTACAGAGCCATCTGTATAGCCGTTTTCTACACTACTTCCTCATAGGGTGTAAGGAAAAGAGAATGAATTTCAACTGCCGTCACTTGTAAAGGTGTGTTGAGAATAATTATTTTCATGCATGCTAATATTATTTCTGTTCATGCAATTTTAAGGGTAGAGTGTACCAGTGATATGTTTTGCTTGCTATGTATTCTATTATGACGAAATATGACGCTCATGGATTAGGATTAACATAATATAATTATATCATCCTATATCTGCTCTAATGCACACCCTAGATAAATTACCACCAGCCGCCACTGCTTGAAGTCACAACTTATTGAACTCAACGATTCAAGGAGACCTTCACACTCCATAATATATATTGCAAATACTTTATGATTCTTTCTAAGTGATGGAAATGATGGATGATATCCATGGAAATTAAACCTGGAGTAAAACACTCAAGAGTCAGTCACAAGGAAATCTTTTTTTAACAAGGAAATTAGCCATTTAGAAGTTGTACCCGTACTTCACACCATGCCATTTCAAATAGTTATGGACTATCAATTAGAAATAATAAACCTGAGTTCGAACTATATAGAAACTACTTTTAATTGTAAACACATTTTTGGTCTCGAAAAAGGAAAAAAATCGTTTTGTGGTTTACTCACAACCTCTACACTTCCAAACAGGCTTTATGTACTATCTGCGGTGTGTATAGTTAATTTTTATTGGTAATGGCAAGTTCAATATATTCACAGAAGGTATATTTTGTAAATATTGCTGTATTTAGTCTTTTTTATACTGCAATTGAAAATGAATTCAGGTGGCTCACAAAAACAAGTTGAAAAAATTTTATAGAACAAAATTTGCCACATCATGTAACCTTCGGTCTAAGATGCCATTAAAAATACCACACCATTCATGTTCACTCTTCGGATTTACAGATAAAACAGAATCCATATAATCATGTGCCAGCTGTTCTTACGTAATAATGGATGGGTATCCTTGGCATTGTCTATTATTCCTGGAGGCTGCTGCAAACGACCCAAGTCTGCTATTCTGACCCCTGATGCATCGACTTGTGAGTGAGTGTCTCTTGGATGAGCCTTCAATGATATGGGTGAGAGTGAAGGGATGAATTCCTGAGATGAATGGCTGCCAGATGTCATACTGTTCCCTGTTGCTTGGTAAATGCCATTCACTGGGTGAGCAGTGTTCTGAAAACAAGAATAAAGAGTAAAATATACAGAATGTACTTAGCTAATTAAACATCATTAGATACATTATAATGGCAATGACCAAGCGAAATTGACACACTACATACTTCCCATAAAATCACAAAAAAAGAAGAAATGTTGGGTCCATAGAAAAGTCAGATGGATTACCATGCATTTCTTTCCCATGAAGCTCTAATCCCCTGACACTGCATAACACAGTGATAGAGAAAGTAAACTCCTGTTAAAAAAAAAGTTCCAACCCCAGAGCAGGCAGATTAGGAGGGGCTTTGGAAGAATGAGACCTCCCCAAAATTTTTCCCTTATGGCAACAATTCACAACATATTTGCTGAGGAAACCAATAGCCCAGGAGCATCCATCCTCTGACTCGCCATATTTCAATATTGTTACTATTCATAATGCCTGCCTGTGATGTATGATGACTTTTAAACTTCAGCATTATGCAAACAAAGCATGTAGCTCACTTAATGATATGTATATTTTCCTCATGTATGCCAATTGACAGCTAACTGCAGTATGGGCAACTCACATAACTCCCAAGCACCCATCAGAGCAAATTTCTGGTAACATCCCTAGCAAGAGCCAAACCAGAATGAAACATTACGTCATTCCTGAAAGATTGCCAAAAGGAAGCTATGTTTGGTAAATATAAAGGTTGGTTCATTCCTTTCCATTCACAGTTCATTCCTTCACTGCCATTCACTAAACTCTCTGACAGGGCATAGCGTGTACACTCCAGTAAAAAAAAGCTACCAACCTGGAACTGGATCCAGAGTGAAACCTATTTGACATCACAGCCAATTTATGCCCCCATTCAGGGCCACAAACACTCGCAGGCCTGCTGAAGAACAAAGGCCATTCAAAGGCCCTGTGCAAGTAAACAAAGAAACCCAGGAGTGGCAGATGGGTTTTGAGCTGAAAGTGACTCGTATTTCCAAGACTTGTATTTTTACATTACTGATATATCTTTGTGCAGAACCAGATTGACAAAATTTAAACTGACTCTTAACTCAGATTGAAATACAGTATACTCCCGATTATCCGGGCTAATGATGGGGAGGGAAGGCACGAATAATCGAAAAACATGATAACCCAAACTGTCACTTAAATGTCTTGCAATGTTCATAATTTACGTAAAACAAACAATATATCATTATTTATGCAGTTATTCTGTTATTTTAGAGTGTTTCCCGGACTCAATGAGAGCTTTCTTTGCAAGTTCGCGATCTTTTTAGCGGCGATTACATGGTTGTACTCGTATTATAAATGCTCCATGTAAGGCCTGGTTTCGAAAAACACACATCCGTGGCTGTGTGATCGCAGATACAGAAAAGTGACATGCACAAATGCTTCAAAACCACTGCTTGATGTCGGAAACTACATTGTCAGGCACCACGCCACGCAGTCACGTCTCGCACAAGTTGCCTGGGTTACAACTGCTACTGGACGTGTGTATCCATGATCACGGAGCACAGTCGCGCACTGCGAGGCTTGGAAAACAAACACGGTGCTCCCGTGAATGCAGCTAGCGAGTGATCGCTTCCGTTTTACGAAGAGAATTCTGACGGAGATTTTGCATGTGATGATTTTGATGATTTGCGATGATTTGAAAAAAATTGAGAGAGAGTGAAATATCATGCATGGATAATCCGCAACCCGGATAAACCGCAGCCGGATAATTGGGAGTCTGCTGTATTTCAGATTCACTTTGAAACTCACAGTGACTCATACTGCAGAGTTTGTAAGAGACAAGCTGATAAAACATGTGTTTATCAAGGTGGATCAATGCAAGTAAACAAAACATCCAGGAGTGGCAGATGGGTTTTGAGCTGAAAGGTGACTCGTATTTCTGAGACTTGTATTTTTACATTACTGATATCTTGTGCAGAACCAGATTGACAAAATTTAAACTGACTCTTAACTCAGATTGAAATATTTGAGATTCACTTTGAAACTCAAAGTGACTCATACTGCAGAGTTTGTAAGAGACAAGCTGATAAAACATGTGTTTATCAATGTGGATCAATGCAAGTTCAAGAGTCCAGTTTAAGAATCATGAACCAATATATCTATCTATGTAGTTACCACAACATAATTAGGATGAAAATATTAGATAATGACAAAAAATACTAACTTTTCATTGCTCTGTTGGACTTCACAGCTATAGTATTAAACATGTGATACAACTTGATATTGGATTAATCTCCTGGATTGGAGATTAATGGCTCTGTTATCTAATGTGTAGCATCAAGCCATTTTAGGAATTCATGAAAGATACTTTGATAATATATCTTGGTTGAAGAAATCATGAAAGGCATATTTTTGGTAGGAAAAGCATAATCAAAACCATGTCTGCAGGTATTATTATATGTATATGTATACACAATCTCTCTAAGATCTTTATCACTCCATTGAATGAGTTAACTGTCATTCTTTTAATATTCATCTCTTATCGTGAGGAATTTTGTAAATACAAAGAAATTGGATAAGCATAAACAATGAATGAAATTAGTGAAGACAGTATCTATGTAATGAATTCTCACTGACAAAACATCAATAATCGATGGCAATTGTGGATTCCTTTAGGTAATTCCCGTTCCTGCGCAACTTACTTTTGAAAAAATGAAACTTAAACTATTCTAATCCTCATTCTAATGAAACAGCACAGTGTAAATATGCTTCAAAATAACTTTTGCGGCAAATGCATGCGCAGAAGAATGAAAGAAAATGAAAATCTTGTTTACATTGTTAAATTTTGTAATATTATGCAATAGCAGAAAAAAAACCTGAATCAATGTTAAAAATTGTAGTAACGCATTTGTGAATTTTGCGTATTACTTGTAATAAGGTAATGCACTAAAATTATTTTATTTCTGCATTCGAAAGTTAATCATAAAAATAAATAGGTAACATTCTTGTCATTTTTCTTTTATGCTCTAATAAGTATTAAAATTATTTTGAAAATAGCTCCAGCAACAGCAAAATTTTATGCTGCATAGGAACAGCCTACTGTCATGTTGATTGAGGAGTGTGCCATTGGGGCACTACGGTCCAAGTACTCCATTTAAAAAGAAACTTAGGCCCATATCGTCAGTCGCTCCTTCAGATCTCGTCTTCACTTAGGATTCCTTCGGCGGCCTCCTTCGCGAAGAACGCGATTACGTTCAAGAGACGATCCTCAGTGAAGCTCTTCTTTATCTTCCGACTTAAGCTGGTCTTTTGGATCATTTTTGTCGCTCATGGAATGTCCGGTTCTGAGATCCGTTCATCCAGTCAAACAAAGACAAAGCATAACTCACCTAGCGTCACATGGGTCACAAAATATGCCGAAATGGAGCGAATGGGTAACGCGGAAAGAGTTTTTCTGTTTAATTTGGTAATCAAACATAGGGATATTCAAGAAAATAAGAAAACGGACGCAGTGACAGTTTGCATTGGAATCAGAAATTAAATTCACCGAAAATTCATAGATAATTCATACTTCAAATATTCAACAGACCGAAGCGTGGGAAAAAAGCAACAAGTTTCCTCATTTAGATGATTAGTAAATATCAACTATAGTCTTTAGTAGTTGAAACGTACACCCCTAACAATCCAGCATTAACGTAAGCCAACATGATGATTAAATAATTCCTGGGGTGTAGGTAATATAATGCAAAAAGTTGTTTGCCAACGTGTTGTTTTATTTTAAAGCCATCATTCCCTTTCCGAATAAAATTCCACTGGATTTTGGCAATTCCTCAAGTATTACCGAGATAAGTAATCGTACGCAGAAAAAAGGTTTAGTTAGAACTATCGAATTCTGATGAAATTTATCAAACTTTTCGGTCGTAATATGGCTCATTGAAAAATTTAGTAACAATTATATGATATAATTGATATAAATGATATAATTTATCAAACTGGTTTGGTAATTGATACCGAAATGGCCACAGCAGTTCGATAAAAACTATCAAAATCAAAAGATAATAAAACCGACGTAGCGTGCACAGTGCGCGTGAAAGATTTTCAATCCAGAAAACACTATTCTGATTTAAAATCATAAAATTAATAGTTTAACGTAAGTTTATGCTAAAGAAATACATAAAAAAGCTAAAAAAAAATTTACCTTCATGCAGCATCGAACGTGGGCCTTCCGTGTGGTAGCGACGGGCGCTAACGACTGTGCTAAATCGGTTACAGCGATGATGACACACACAAAGGGAATAATACTTTATTAATGTAAATAATCAACCTTTGCGTTGAAATGTGAATAAGAAGTGACGAAATGTGAGAAGAAGTGATAAGTAAGAAAATATTCCAACGTCCACGCATGAGTCGCGGATACAAGAACGGCAGGCTGCCCGGCCCCTCCCCACTCACTTCTTCCTCTCCCATGCCTCATATACAGCAAAATTTATCCCCTCATGTGCTGCTAGGAGGGAGTTCATCTTTGATAATATCAATCGGAAGATGGTAGAAGATAACAAAGGATGCGTAGTGAGACGACTATTCCCTAATTTGGCGCCTCGTCGGCATTAAACAAATCGATGTTACCAACTTTTAGAGGAGTGATAAAATATTTTTAGATCCGAGAATGCAGGAAAGGAGCCTACGGTCTATGAAGAGGCCTCTCGAGTGGCTATAAAGGTGTGAGAACTTTGGATATGCACTTCTATTCCAGATGCACTTCTATTCCAGTATTGTCTGACAGCTGTGACTAAATGGATTTTGGGTGAGGGTCGCTCGCATCCCCTCCCTGCTTGCCTCTCCCACACCCCAAATGCACCAAAATTCACACCAAGTGCATCTCTCTTAGTTAGTCTAACTACATAATACATATTTGATTTTTCAGCATCGTCTGTGAAGGAACAATCATGAAATAATTACTCAATTATCTGCTTTCCAGTCTATATTTCTTATGTCTGTGTCATTCCTCGTCTTTCGCTGCTGTCAACAAAGTAAGCAACTAAAAGCTACTGTGCATGGGTAAATAATTATGTAAACTCATAGTGTATATGTACTTCTTTGGACACACAAAATTTAAGAGACATCAAAATCTAAAACAATGAGGAATGCAAGTATAGAAAATGATAAATAGCACATGACAATGTCAGTTTAGAAATATTTTTTGGCAGTGAAGACATTTAAAAAAATAATGATGGAATTTATAGAGTTCTGACATTGATAGAATTAGTTTCATCTGAGCAGGACTCAAATTCTAATTCATCCTATCTATATGCCTACTGCATAAAAAAATCATTTGCACCAGCTGCTATGTGTGCCTTTAATTCTGCGATCATTACAGCCATTTTTATAATAACATTGAGAAAGCTGAAATTCATTATGAATAAGCTTCTCATCACAAGACATCCCTCACTAAGAATTGAGGTTGTAAACAAACAAATGCAAAAAATTATTTAAATGAGGATCTGACCACTTAGTATAAATGCACAAACTGTCAGAAAATGTTACTGTAAGGATGATTTGACAATTTATATCCCAAAAAAATAAAGTGGCTTTATAACAAAAATTTAAACTTACCTTTGCAATTTGAAGTAAGACTATTGAATGTTTGATAGACTCCAGCATCTCCTAAAATTAAAAGAGGACACGCTCATTTATAATAATGATAATTTTATCTTACACAATAACATGAGAGATTAGGAAATAAATCATTACAATAACTAAATCGAATTGTTTACCTCAAATAATGAAATCCCTTAGTCCAAACTAAAAAACCTCCACGTTGAATATGAATATCTAAGAAGGTGGCAGACAGTAAGAGAAGGGATACAAACCCCTCCTCCCCTAAATGTTTGGGATACAGGGTCTTAAGTGCATTACTTTTAAATGAGCAGTTTGAAATACTTCCCTCTCCAAATTAAACCCTCAGATCTTTTTTTGCAACAGCCCTGCATTACATTACACTCCAGAGTGGCTCCTTCAATTATATTGAAAGAAAATTGAAGATAATAGAGAAAAGACCTTTTTTGGAATTGATCACTGAATAGAATAAAAAATACTCCTGGTAAGGAATGAGTGAACTAATAACACGGTCATTCTGTGCAAATTCAACCCTACTCCAGAAATTATGCCTGGTCACCAATTTGGCTTTGTAAGTAAAATGACTTACTGTTATATCTCAACTCTTGTAATGATCACATGCAAAATTTATGTGAAAAACCAAAATTGTTTCCTTTCCAGGGCCTTTCAAAAATGGGTGCCATTTTCAGTATGTATTACTTGATTGCACGTTTTCCCCAATGCCCATATTTGGATGCCAATATGCATCTTCAATATGAAATAGGTTTTATGGCTGAAATTTGGTATAATAGCTAATTTCTATTCAGACTTATAAAATAATTAAAAAGCCAAGTCTTTCTTTTTTAATTTTATATTTATTGCTTCTAAAATTATCTTCGTATGGCAGGCATTACAGTAAAAATAATATTAAGGGGGCCACTGACAGCATAAATTCATCAATAGCAGGTTGTTGAGGCTAGATGTTGTAAATAAATCTGCTTGTACGTATGTGATAACAGGACTCTCAAAAATGGGAAACTTGGCAGTATAAAGATTGTCAATTAGATTGTATAGGGATATTAGAGGGTAACAGCTGAAAAATTGCTTTTTTAAATGAATACTCTACAAGCAGATTTATCATGTGAGCATCTTACCACAACGATGAAACTTATCCTATATAATTTAACACATTCTAAATTCAATTTAAATTTTGTTTAGCTACTCCTTCCATTAGAATTATTTTTTTTTAATTTTATATGGTAAAACTTAAAATTATAAAATTTGGCATATTTCCCCTCATGACTTTTAATTATCTGTTTGGTAATGAAAATATGGCCATCACAACACTGAATTTTATCTGTAAATATGTGTTATTCTGGTATGTTACATTCATTTTCTATCATTATTATGTTATTCTGGTATGAATATAGTCTACTTCGAAGACCTTGGCATAAGCAAAGGTACTGATTTATTCTATCGAATTTGTAAAAAAATTAAAATGCACTATAAATTAATATTAATATTAAAATACATATTTCTCTTCCACAAATGGGATATTCATGTGACTTTGTGATAACAATAAATAATAACTTACATTGGCAATGTCATATATGACAACTAGATTTTGCTTTTCCTCCTGGCTATCAATTTTTCCAATTCTGTCTTCTAAAGCCTGGAAAAATAAGAATTGCCATAAAAAATGTACTTAAAAATTACATTCTCCTAATGAAAAATATACAACATTATATCAGTAATGAGTACAACCAACCAAATCTCATATAGTGAGGTAAGCTTTTGGGGTTTTAAAAACCATGCAGGGAATATGTTCAATGCCCTAACATTTGCTGCTAAGTTTCTCCACTGGAAAAAGTACTAACCAGGGATGTTCGGATCAGATACAGTGATATCTAATAACAGTGAATACAACCTCTCACCAGACAATGGACTTGTACCCAAATTCATTGAAAAAATTGATCTGGGTCTGGCATTTTACATTAATATCATACAAGAAGAAGCATAAGAGAAAGTAAAAAGACCAGATTCTCCTTTTCCAAGCAACAACGAATTTGGTTGATTATTCCTCCTTCTTATAGGGCACTTTGTTTCTATTGTAACTATTGAATTTAAAAATACCTGTAAATTTTAAACCAAGTCATAATCAGATATATATTTATGTCTTTGATTATGTCTATAATTCATGTCAATTACCAATGAATTAAGCTAAAATAAGTATTTCATTGACTTTAGTAGATTGTAAATGAGCTCGTATCTTTTGTTTATAACTGCTTCTCATGAGTTCTTTGGGATAAATATATAGGAGACAGAGTGCCCACTATAAACGATCATCAGGCTGGGTAAATGTATGCATTTCTTCACACCACACTTTCATCAATTGAAAGTTTGTAATTATTGATGTTATTTACTTTTTTTGAGCAATGTCATCAGTAAAATCACATAATCAAACCATTTAAAAAGTACCAAAAGCACCAAGAGTTTTCTAAGGCCACCATCAGGTTACGCATCTTGTCTATTTTTGATTGTCTACCAAAGAGATCCTTTGACAACGATGACCTGCTATTTATTATTTTTGGCTGATTTTACTTCAGGATACTTGTTTTTAATTGCAATCAAAATAATGATTGATATAATAACTATATAGAAGTTAAAAACCTGGGATGGAGAATAAAAAGTTTTTGTGGAACATTACTAAGTTATTTATTTTGCGCTATAGAAATGTGGTTCCACCAAGTGAAGCCTGATGATTTGATATTTATATCTTTCGTTATCTTATCTGATGCTATCCTTACTTTACCTACTTAAGAGTGAAAAGCTATTCTGGTGGGCTAACAAGTACATTATTAGAAAATAATTTCCATTTTACTCTGCACTTGAGATAAAATGACATAATTTTAATTTTATAAACCAGAAAGATATTTCTCCTAAATTAAATAGCTTCATTTTTCAATCATGCAATAAAAAACACTTCCATTTGAAAATATTAGATGATCCAACAATTGAAATCAAGGATCCGGTCCTTATTCTGAATCCGTCCATCCCCAGTACTAACTAATTACACTAAAGGATACATCACTCATTATGGGCTTACCGGTTAATAACAGACTGTTTTATAAATTAGAAACCAACTTATTATGTTGACACACTACTTGCAATCTGTGCACCATTAAGATTGGCAAATGGCTGACAATTATTTCTTGTAGACAAGTACACCATGAATAATTCTTAATGGGGACACTCATAGCACATTCCACTACTCAGGAAAAACTACAACTTTAAAAATAATTTTTAAAAAGTGCCCTTACAATTGTCAAACTCCTGTCCAAATATCAATGAACGGTATCTGAAAGGAAAAGCAGGATCTAATTTGAGGACAACATTTTTGCCCACAAAAGCAAAAAGACAAGAAGGTGGAATTTCATTTGCAGTAAAAAAAAGGGGGGGTTGAATTTATGCAAAACACAAGAAGTTCCTTCATGAGGATTACATTATGCTGCAAACCTTCTTGCTAGATCCAGTTGAATTAGATGAAAACTACTCTAAAACCAAACTAAAATGAAATATTGATACCGCATGTGCAAGTGTCATGGATGAAAGAGAATAATAACCCTCTGTGAACTGATAGAAAGCAAGATGAAAACAATAGCAAGGATGAATATCAGACTAGAACCAAAAGAATCAAGTACAACAAAAAAGTAAAAACTCTCACCTTTACTTGATCAATGAGTATTTGAAGGAATGTGTCAGCTTCTACCACCTTCTTGTCGAAGTCCTGGATGGTTGGTATTTCATAATCTACTTTTTTCTGAAAGTAATCCAAAGGTAAAGTGTTTCTCATTTATTATTAGCCATCCAGCTCCATGACAACCACAAAAAGCATTTCCAGTCTTCACCATAATCATCATGGTAATGAATGTTAACAAACTAAAAAAAGTTACACTCATACAGAAATTTCAATTAAATCCTAGATTAATTAAATCTCACCACTTAAATGGGCAAAAATTAAATCACAATGATGAAAATGGATAACTTAGTGTTCCAGGAAAAAATAAAATCACTCAAGGAATAAAGATACCCTAAATGACCATGCCCCATTCCTTTCCAGCAACTTTAATTCCCCCTTGTGCAGAAGAGAGTTTAGGATATTTCCTGAGAGGGAATATAAATAAAAAATTCTCTCAAGGAATGAAGTACAACTGCTTCAAAAACAATACACTCAATAACACGAAATTAACATTATACGAGGTGTGTTCAAAAAATATCGCGACTTTTGTGTTTTTTCAAAAATTATTTATTTATTCATGAATATCTGAGTTCTTGCCACAGGGTAGAACGGTCAATAAGGAATATTACCTGCAAGTTATGCGCAATTTGCGCGAAGCAATCCGCCAGAAACGCCCGGATTTGTGGAAGAAGAAAAATTGGCTTTTGCACCACGATAACGCCCCTGCTCACACATCGTTGCTTGTGCGCGACTTTTTGGCCAAAAACAACACACTAATGATGCCGCAGCCACCGTATTCCCCAGATCTGGCCCCCTGTGACTTTTTCTTGTTCCCTAAACTGAAGAGACCCATGAAAGGACGACGTTACGCTACGATTGACGAGATAAAGACGGCATCGAAGGAGGAGCTGAACAAGATAAAAAAAAATGATTTTTTGAAGTGCTTCGAAGATTGGAAAAACCGTTGGCACAGGTGTATAATATCTCATGGAGATTACTTTGAAGGGGACAAAATAGATATTCATGAATAAATAAATAATTTTTGAAAAAACACAAAAGTCGCGATATTTTTTTAACACACCTCGTACATGAATGAAATTAAACCAAAAGGAAGACTCGGCAACACAATTAGTACACATTTTTAGACGAATATACGTATGAACAGAGTTAGGAAAGCACCTTTTCTGAATACCTTCACCTTTTGCAGTTTAATGAGTCTAACTGTACAAGACCCTCTTAATGACAAGAATAAGAACCTCCATGTTTCATCATTAGTTACTCAAAAAGTAAGAAATGGATAAAAAAATGTAAAAATCATGTCAATTACTTTGGCAATGTACCTACAATTTGCCTATAAAATTGTTGAAGACAAGCTCATTTCTAAAATTTTAAACATAGATGGCTTGAAAAAAATTTGGAGAGGCATTGACATGCATGTATATACAAAGAAAACATATAAAAACTTTTAACCTGGAAAATTTTTATAAATTGACTTCATATAAAATTTATTCCAATGATTTAGCACAACCTCGTTAGATGCAGGAAAGAGGGAGGCCTACAGATATGGTAGACATATTGCACCACCTTGGAGCTTTATCATCGCTGAGAGCAATGATGGCTGAGTTGGCATTGGCCCATTTTCTAATCCTAGAGGCACAGTTAAAAATGTGGCATTTATTGAGGTACAGTTATTCCTACAACACACCTATGTGATTTTGCCCAAATCCCAAAGCAGATTCATTTGTGGATGGAGGTAGGGGGATAGGATGGAGATTGAATAATAAAATATTAATATTTTTACTAGGATTTTCAGACCAAATTTATGAATGGTGCAGTTTTTTAACAAAACAAGACCAGTGGTTCAGGTAGGTGGGTGACCGACTGCTCTGTCATCTAATGGATGATCATTCCTTCGGCGGCAATTAGATAGACAAGTTTAGTCACAGCAGGCATAGTATGGTATACAGCCACAGCCTGGCCTAATCCCCATGCCATTCCTAATTTTATACAGCAGAGCAGATTTTTCTGCCTTGATGGAAGCAAAAGCTCAGGAGATAATTGAAAGAGACAATCCATTCATAGTCATTTTCTCATATTTTTCACTTTATCTTCCATGCAATGCTTTTTCAGTGTATTATATTCCCATTCCATTTAGCACATTTAATTCCATTTAACTGCCAGTTGATTTTGATCGGAATTGGTCAAAAGAATGCCGTAGTTGCTCCCACTAAGTTTACAGTTACATATTCAGATTTTTCATTGATCTTAGTACTCAATATTATTAAATATATATTGATTTTTCCCCACTCTTAAAGATGTGCTTGAGGCTAGATATGCTTGTTAAAACCATTGAACATTGAAGTGAGCCTAACAAGATTTTTATAAAGGCAAATATAAAAATGTAATTATAATTATTGTAGAAAGTTTACCCAATAAATGACTTAGTGGCAGTATTTGAAAATCCAGCAAGAGGCAATATATCAGCCCACTGGCAGCAAAAGAGTTATAAAATAGTTGTTTTTACGACAACAAAGAAGGGCAGGAAAGGAGTTGCAAGGGGGACTGGCTGGGGAAGTGATAGCCGTGATCAAAAAATGGATAATGAAGGCTCATTCATAGATGAATATTATTGGTGAAAATAAATTGAGACTAACTGTGAGCTGCTGTAGCTGGTGATGCATGGATGGTGGAGGGGGAGAATGATGTCGCTGGTGATGGTTCCTAGAATGGAAGTACGGGGCATGCCGGAGGATGGTGTCCTCCATGGCTCGGATCCACTTCTCCCTCTCCTCCGGGTTCCTCGCCTGGAAATGGAATGTCTTCCCATCCACCGTCACAGTGAATGTACTCGCGTCCTCATCATCAATGCCAATGACAGCTCCCTTGAGACGAACACATCCTCTTCTCACACCCCTCATCATCTTCTCCCGGCTCTGTAATCAAACAACAGGTAGAAATTTAAGTAACCACCATTTATTATCATCATAAAATAGCCTTAAACATACAAATAAGTCAAATAAATTAGAGAAATAGAATAAAAGAGAAAAATAGAACATTTATTTACTCTCTCAACACACTTCAATCAAGTAATAGAGCTGTAATAAATTTCCATTCAGAATATGAAGTTGTAGAGTCACTTTTTCAAAATATTGGCATTAAAACTTCTAATAAACTATCCTAAGCATGTCCTATATCATAAGTGTAGGGTGCAGCATCAGAACTATGTAAATAGAAAAAATGATGGTGAGCAGACTTTTTTGATCAAGCTACTACAGTATCTTGAGTCTTCTTAACAGGTTTTGATTCCTCAGCTTGTTAGGATAATTTGGAAAATGGGAGAACAGCAGTGAAAGGAGGAGGTATACCCCCTGCTTGTACTGGCCTGCTCTTCATGGAATACATCCAATCGGCAATGGATACGTGAAAAGGTACTGTATTCCAGATATCTCTTCACAGGAGCACTTTAGTAGTGGCCTTGTTGCCCAAGGGTTGAAAAATTTCCTACCACTGCAGGGTTTCAATTCTATACCCACCAACAGTGGAAACGAGACTCCAGGGCGGGCTCACAAGGATACACTCCTGGGGCAGGGACTCTAAGCGCTAGCTTTTCTCCTCTGCACCCAGAAGGGGAAGGACGGGAAGGAACAAGGAAGGAGGCGCCGCCGCGATGAGAGCCCGACAACGCCTCCTGGGAGGGGATAGGGAAGTAAGGGAAGGGACGAGGAATCCCGCACCGTCACAAGGCGGGCGGGTCCTACTACTAACGAAACCAAGCGTACGCTATTAATATTCTACCGATCCAAGTGGATTTTCCTATGAGGAAGAAAAATCCATCGATCAAATTGGTAGATTATGCCCACTAACATTTGCTAATCATCTAGCCACTAGGGTCACACACAGAAAGCAATTACTCCAGTCATAAAATACAAATCATAATTGCAACCTGTATGACCACAAGGTTCTGGGCTCAACTGCAGGGTCAAGCCTTAGGAAATTTCAAAACAAAAATCCTCAAAATGTTGGTAGCCAAAGGAAAACAACAGGCCCCTCTTCTCTGAATGTGTGAATTTCACTTTCCAGAGGCTCAGTGGGGTGAGTTCTACCCTCACCAATCCAAATAAAACCATAAGTTTGGGGAAGGAAACAACCTTAGTATGACTGCAATACATGGGAGGCAATGACCGCAAGAAAAGATATGGAATGTCTATCAGTAGATAAAAAATAAATTATATGAAAGCTGTTTACAATGACAAAGTGAGAGTTGGAACAGAAGTGACAATCAGAGGGGCTGAGGAGCAAAACAGTGGAGCCATCTGGTTCCCAACTGCTTACTTCCTTCACTCAGATCAGAACTTAATCAGATTAGGAGGAGCAAAGAAATCCTCTTATCCTCTCACGTGAAAGCCAAATTGCTTTGGTGAACTAATTACTTCATTCAACATAAGATATAGATCATTCACTTATGATTATTCTGCAATGTGCAGAATGAAATACTGAATTCTCTAGAATGAACAACACTGAATAATAAAATTTATCAACACTGGATCAATAAAAATAACTTATAACTGATAATTATGTTGTGCGATTGATCGATCATTTAAAAAAACAAAGAAAATGAAATTCAAATGCACTTAGTTTATGATTCAATTATTTTGAAACAGATATCATTAGCCAAATAATTATTATCATGCAAATGATTATTGTAAGAACCTGAACACTTGTAATAGAGGTAAATGTATAAATTCTGGTGGATTGGGAAAAAATCTGTAATCCTCGAATACCCACTTTAGATAGTGCTAATCAATGGTATCCAAACTGAATGCACAGTACATTAATGCTTCTGAAGCGGTACGAATGATATGATTAGACTGTACAGACAAACAGTCAAAGAAGATGGCTCGGTGGTATAATTGGTAGCATACCAGACCGGCAATCGGGAGATTTAGGCTCGAATCCCCGCTAAACCAAACGATTTTCTTCATGGCAAATATCAAACGCTGGTGTACATAAATATCTCAAAATCGCTAAACTTTCGAAAGACGAATAAAAAGAAAACACACGGCAGAATACAAAATAAACATGGGGGTGACCCGTAAATTTTCCTACAGTTTACATACTCACTCCCTCCACATTTTTCCGTACCAAGACACGGGTTCATGTTGAGTTATTAAGTCGTGATATCCTATCCTCACGATGTTTTCGCGCCCGAATCCCGTCCCTCAAAAGCGGCACGAAGACGGAAGCTTCGCGTTACGGATACCGCGCCGATCCATCGTCACTGGGGCGCAATTTCCTTTGCGCAGCGGGCGGGAGGCGGATTCCACAGCATCCCCATTGCAGCACATGGAACTGGCAGGTGTCTGCGAGGTTAAGCGCCGAGACCCCCACTCTGCGCCGTCCCCCAAGGGAGAGGGGAGGAAGCACAGGCGCATGAAGATGTACACACCATCCCACCTCCACGATTTATTCTAATTACTCTCGACGCCCTCACTTCCGGATTTCCCAGATGACTCCTTGATTTTAGCGATCTCATTATTGCTTGCAGTTGTTTACTATGGTAGACAGGTCCAAACAATCCAAAATTGCGGAAAAAATCATAAAATAGCGCCACGAATGCTTAATAGTGCATACAAATACAAAACAATCGAAAATATAAAGCCTACGAACATTTTTATTCGCGAAAATCAGGAAGCCCTATCCATAAAAGATCTCGCAGTGGAAGGTAAATCCTAACGAAATGTTGGAATGAATGTATTTGGTAAAGGCTTTTAGCGGAATGTCTCCTACCATAGGCAAGAAAGAATTGAAAAACAAAATCTGTTGGTACTGCCCAAAATTTTGTTTAATTTCAACACGCGCAAAAGCCTCTGTGTCATGACACTTCCACAGGCAAGAGCCTCGTAAGTTTGTCCTGATGACGGCGCCGAACTACCGAAACGCATTTCACTGAAATATTGCAGTGGACAGCAACAGTAAGTTTTATATTAATTACCCCAAGATGCACAACAAACCTCACGTCGGAAGGTAATTCGAAACTTAAAACCAAACGAAATCCAGGGCTAAATATATTTTTTAAAGATTTTTGACGGCATCTAACCTTCTATAGATAGAATAAAATTGAAAACTGTTGCGACAGTTCAATTTTTATTTATTCGCCGTGGGGTAATCGCACGCACTAGTGTCAGAACGCATCAAAATAAAACATACTGTGAATATACAAAATAGGCCTATTATTCTTAAACGCAACATGTTCCATATCGCTCCCAATATAATTAAATTTATTGCGCAAAAAAGTGGTTTGATTACAGCGTTTTGGTTTTGGTCTGATATTATATGCAACCATATTCGTTCTAGCTTAGTAGTTACACGGATAGTAACGGCTACACGGATTTTTATTAAATACCCCCGCTCGAACAGTTACGCTATTACAACAGCCAGAGGCTACACATACATACATATCAGATCATGTACTTCCGGTTCTAATTTAATTTTTATCCTTAGCGTTACGCTTCCTTCAATTCACAGCTGAAATGCACGGCAGCAGATGATATAGTTCATAGATTTCATCGAGTTTCCTTCCAGTGGGACGTTAGCAGTACTTATCTCATTTTTCCAAGTCTTTCAATCAAGCATATCAAACGAATTCTTGCCTTCATCTAATAATGAAATAAATTTAATTTTTACACAAAGAGACATCTCCTCAACGGAAAAAAACTTAGTGCCACGCCCCATTTCAGAATACGACATTTATATATCATTCTCGAGCAGATTTTGACAATTTTCCATCTGGCGGGAAAATAAACGATGCTCGAAAACTGATAGGCAGCTATAAAAAAATAGATAAATCCCACATGGTAGCTTAAAAAATCCTACTGCAGGTCATAGGAAAGTGGCAAGGCTCCAATACTTGTATCAAAACGAAAACATTCACAATTTAATTCGCGGTATGTATCGACTATTTTTTCCGGCCAAAATAAACTGAAGAAATATTCTTATATCTATAACTTGAGTGAGCCTGGTGGGAGAGTTATTTGCTTCGGTGCGAAGGGTGCACGGCTCGTATTCCAGGTGAAGCTTTTGGACATCATTAAACAAAAATCCTGAATCTGCGACGAGGCTACGGGAAAGGAACTGGACCCCTGCCCTGAATGTGTGAAAATTGCTTGTGGCTGAGACTGAGCTCTTCTCTCGCCCATCCTACCCAACTTTCGCGATGAACCACAGAGTGAGTGAAGAGTTTAGGAGGGAGAGCAGAAAGTGCTGGATTGTAACAAAATATTTGTAGACTCTAATCCAACTTCTGGTAACGAACTAGAGTTCACCATTAGGAGAATGAATTAGGTTCCATAGCTATGCGCAGGATTCAGCTGATAGGTATTCTGAGGGTAATGGCAACCTGCATAGGAAATGAGAGGATTCATTTTTCACACTTCCAAGAAAAAAACTACCTCTAAAAAGGTAAGGTAAGAGTGAGGAACTATAAAATCCATAACTATCACCAGGCAAGCAATCAAGGCCTCGTTAACTTTAAGTATCTCCTACAAAGTGACAGCCCCTCTAGAAAACAGAATTTTTCGATTATTTTTGCGAAAGGCATGGCGTTACCTTATTGATCCCGAGGTTGGTGAAATTACCAATTAAGACGCTAACTAACTTGCGACTCTAATTAGGGTTCAAATCCGGGATTTTGCTTCGAAAGCTTCAGACGACCAATCCCACCACTTCCAAAAACACTGAGTTAAGGGTCGCTCTCCAACCCTTGGATGATCCCTACCACAAGATGGACGTAAATGATCTCCTGTGTACGGTATTAACGACTTCGATGAAAGTTAGCAGATAATCCAATTAAAACGAACACCGTGACGAATAAAGATTGTTTTTCGAACAACACAACCACGAATACATAGTCAAATAATATGATGTTAGGAATTCATACAGAAAAGTATAGCGAAAAAATAGATTCACAAATTAATGAAAAGAAATGGCGATTTTGGATAAAGGATGAAATAAATTGAAAGTGCACATCACGAGGCTTTTTGAGAGCAATAATATTTTTAAATTGACCCTAATCTAATCGGGTCTAATCGAAGGGAGAAACTGATGCATAATGGTAACAAGACTTTTATATGAAAAGCATTTCAAACGTCACACGTACATAACAATGCGCTATTACAATTTTTGTTACAGAAGTGATACGTGAGCATTCAATTTTTCAATCCGATCCATTGCTCTGAGTTACTTCGAGCTGCCAACCCATTTGATACAGCGCCATCATCTCATGACCCAATGAGGATGGTTTACTAAGAAAATGATTTTCTGGAAAAAAATCTGAGAGAAAGTATAATCACTTAACTGAATAATTTAGAAAAATATACTTATTGTTCATAACAGACCAAGACCTTTCATAAACACTAAAAAATAGCAACACGAATGAGCTGATGAAACCATAATTTTTTCGAGACTTTTCCAAATATATTAAACCTTGCCTCAATCATTTTAGTAAGAAATGTTTTTCGAATCCTTCAAATTTCAAACCCCAGTCTGAACTCTCCTTTGACTATGGATTAATCTTAGCTTTAATCAAATTTACACAATGGCTTTCCCACGAAATGACAGTTGAAGATTAGCGTGGTATCACAGAGAGAGGAGGACTGATAGAAAGAGCACGGATTCCTCTACAGGCTGAAAGAGACTATTTCTCCACAGAAATTCTTAAGACGCAAATCTGAGCATCCCTAATAAACTTTCGAACTTCGCTTAGTCTATTCAGCAATCTCTTACCGCTTCCAAACATCTATTCATTACCAAACTCTTTCCAAAACACATAAATAACACAGGCCGACCAAATTATGATTAACCTCTAGAAATAACCAACTAACTAGATATTCAATACAAATACAACTCCTCCCCTCGAGTTAACGGTCTCTAAATATGATGCGTAAAAGCCAAAAACTTTCTTAAAGAGATTTAGCGAATGGCTTCCTTGAAGAGCCAGAGGGAAATCGTTACCTGAGCAAAGTTTTGGAACCCACAATTTTATCGCAGAAAAGCTCCCTAAAACTGCTGACTGAGGAAACCCACAAGGTAACGGCAATGAGGTCAACGAAGCTCCATCAGATAAGTTTAAGGAGATGAGCATTACCAGGTATGCGTAAAAACGGAGCATAATTCCTCAATTAATACAATTATGAGAAGACATATAAAAAAGCAAAAGCGTAATTTGTAATCCACCAGTAGAAAAAAGATATGAGTATTTCAGAAATCTGCTAATGGCGCATATGAGTAGCGAGAGTCAGTAAAAGGCCAATACGATCACTGCGTAACTAAAGAAATACCTAAGTGATGGATCAATCTAATGTGGAAGGAGGATTTGGGAGAGGTTCGGCTGCAGGGGATCACGCAGTTTCACAAACCATAGAGCTGAACAATGAATATCATTCAAGTTTATTCACTCCCTATTGTGGGTTTTCGTAGGGCTCTTTTTTAATTGATAATCTGTCCTTAAAATCTTTCGTAAATGGAGTCTATGGAATAGGCAACAAAAACCTTGTTATAAACGCATTCGACATAGTGTTGCAGTAAATTACACAAGAGAAATTGGAACAGTTTGGTATCTGAAATGATAAAGTGGAGAGTCCAAGTTTTTAGTCCAGACTTAGACGGAGAAATTTTCAGTGAAATTTTTCATTACTCCATGCCTAACGCCTCGAGCGATATAATTGTGTCACGCTCAATGGAAAAAATGTAAAGCCATGCAAATTAGCTATCTCTCTCATCGATTTCAAAAGGTGAATGAAACACTGCAAGTCGACAGAAAAATCACGCGAACACAACGACATGAGGTTGGCGAATGAAAAGATTTTCACGAGAAAACAAGCAACAACACATTAAGGATTAGAGCGGATAATACGCAATTGACCATATTATTTGCCATCTTTCTCATTTATCCGCGTTTTTTCCATAAAATTTTTGACTACAAGAATGATTCCTATTAATGCAGGCTTCCCAAACATACGGGTTAAAAAAACGAGGCCCAATGCAACATCATTTGTAGGGCCCAGATCGAGAGGGTGCGAGACCTATAAATAAGCATAATCAACCGAAAAATTAGCTTCAATTGAGAAAACTACACACAAAATATTTAAAAAAGCTTTCTGAAAAGGGAAGACAAAGTCACTCAATAAATACGTGATCGAAGTTATTTTTTTTAAATAGATTACCAAATACTGTCCTACATCCAAAGGTAAACATTCGTTTTTCTAAGAATACTCCATGAGAGTAAATCTAAAATGGGCCGACTCAACTCGTTTTCTCGGAAAAAAAACACCACCTCTCTTGATGCTCCCTAAATAAATCCTAAAACTTGCACAAACACTACGACGAGGATTGGCGCGAACATCAACATTATTGCAAAGGTAATAAACGCAGTCCAATGCGTCACAAATAGCTTCCAAACACAGGATTGCGATAGCCGAAATTTGACTGCAACGCGTTCTGGATTTGGAACAACCGCGAATGCTCTAACTTCCCGTTACATCACGGACTGTTTATCGCCCGTTTCGTAACCACATCACTACCGAGCAGATATGAATCACTGAGCTGTCACTGGGGAGGTTGGTTCGTCTGCCGTTTCCTCTTTTTAACGGTTGCGCGCGACGACCTAGGCCAAGGCCTGTCTTTTATCATGAGGTGGATTCGTGGCATTATAATTCACATCAGGATGCAGACAAAAAAAATCGACAGAGAAATAAGCTCGTGGACAATGCAGCAGAAAGATAAGCCATTTCCAAGGACTTCCAGAGACGCGTTGTAAGTACAACCGATGCTTCAATGTTAACTTAAGCAGTGTGTCCACGATTCCGTGGATAGTGTGTCCGTCTAGAAGTCCTAATTATTATGATAGAAACGATCACAAGGATTAGATTGGGGAAATTGACTGCAGAAACATTCTCGTCAGAGGATGTCGTATTTTCCGCGTACGATAAGGAACCATAAACCAGCTATATTTTAGCTAGGATTTCTTGACTCGGACTAGGTAAAATAGGGTCTGCATGTAAAGCTGATAACTTCTTATGTCTTAAAATACTAACAATCTGCATGAATTTTTCACATGTCATGATTCATGCAATGAACCAATTACAACGATAACTTTTCGTTTTTCTTTTACTAACTAGTAGATTTTTTGCATGGTAGAATGTAGATTCATTTTACTGACGAGTCAACATGAGCAAAGAATAAACGGCTGACAATTCACTTTCAAAAGTCTTTTTCCTAGTGAGAAATTGTTACAAAAGTATGGCTAACTTGACGGCACAAAACTATCTCTAATTGAAAAGATTTAAGGGCTTGATTAATAAAAATGCCAGCTCACGTGCATATATTTCCGCACACGAGCTTAAATACACTAGTGTCACCAATTAAAGAAGTGGAGGTATTCATTCGCTTTACACTAGCCTAATGTGTTAGAGCAATGATAAATACGATAAAAAAACCAAACATCGAACACAGCTACACAGAATGAATTTTAGAAAGCTTGTTTATAAAAACCTGTTTCACCTGTGTCATCACATCTTCCTCGGAGTTATTTTTCATAAATATATTAAACAAAATGCACGATCATAAAAACGTTTACTATAAGAAAAAACTGGTTAATAAAATCTTTTAGCGAAGTGCTTACACGAGCACAAAGAGCCAAGACACCTGATAACTGGATCGTATACGTTTTTACTCTGTATTTACATCCGTAGATTTAGTACAGTTTATAACCATCAAATATTTTAATATAAAAATGAATAGCCACCCAGTTACTTAAGATAACACGCAATTAAAAATGTTTAAGAATTAATGTTTTCAGCTTTATGCATCACAAATAAAATATTTTATACCAATTTTCGATTGACTTCGCGGAACCGTTTAAAAATAACCGGGATGATTTAGACTTTTCTGTTTCATAACACTCGAGCCATAAATTTTCACTTAAGAATTCTATAATTTAACAGCAGGCGTTCTTCAGTGTGTACCACAATAATATGGCCTTTCAGGGGTTTAATGTAACCCCCCAAAAAAGCACACCTCTAGGTTATGCCAAAAATTTAAAATTATCATTAAACATCCAAACCTTGATTGCCAATGCAATAAGAATTTTAAATACCAATTTTAACCAAGGCACTTTTAATCGTTCTCCGCGTCATTACTCTTCGCCAATCGTTTAAAATACTAGCAGTATAAGTGAAAAAGTATTCCAGAGTAACGAAATGCCTCAACCCCGCTCTCACAGTAACGATGCGAGATTAATTGGAGGCCCGCCATGAGGGCGGATAAAACATGAATAAAAAGATTTATTGCAGTTATTTAATGCAATGAGGAATAAAGTTGAAAGGAGCATTGGCGGCCTGTATTAATGTAGGTCTCTAGGAATGAAAAATATTTCAATTTATCCGTATATCATTTTTAAATCTCACGCAAGCACTAAGGCACGCAATGAATTTTCCTTCAAAAAGTGAATATAATTTATAACGGAGAATATGTTTACGCAAATGAAGGGATCACATTTTTTAAATTGACCAATTAGTAACAAGGCAGCGCGTATTGAGTTTTTCCAAAATAACGCCGCCAACCACTTCCCATATACATAAATTCAAGTAGATATAGAAAGCTTAAGTTACAAGCCTCGCCTCGAAATATTTAGAAATAATACTATATATTTTAATTCGGTTTTTAAAATTTTGAAATCATGACCCCAAAAATTTACCTATATGTCGATTCAATAGATTGGGATCCAGAAGTGCTATTAGTTTGAAGCAAACGAATTCAAGATACAAATAGATGGTTAATATTTACAAGCGACATTTTAGCATTACTGAGTTCTCGCAACATAACGACTACTGTACACTTGCATGTTGCTAAATCATTAAGGGGATAAATTTTCCGCGATATATTGCAAAATAATAAAAACTATTTCGATATTAGAAAAGAATGTAGAATACCGACGCTTTCTCCGTAACTCTCTCCCAATATCTACCACAATTTTTATAAATAAAAATGTTACAAGAAATTAAATGTAAGGCATGGTTATTAGCACCAAACTTTTTCTCTTCCTAATATACTGGCGGAGAGTAGTGAACATTCCTGTAATCGGTCAAAATTAAAAAAGAGATCTGTACATGGTGGAAAATATCTCGAAGCCACGGTAATGCCGGTTTTTCATTTCCACAAAAGAACTAAGAGCAGGGGAAACAAGTGCTAACCGCTGAACGAGTACTAAGTTGAACGCAAGCGCGCACCTCTCCAACACACATTGAGCATCAACTGCGATAGTTAAATTTTATTGCTAGAGTCGAAAATAGCCTTTTTTATGCAAGAGTACACAGATAACTGGATCTCTGCACTCGAGTTAAAAGCACCAAATTAAACATCCTACTTCCTGTTATCTCCACAAAAAAACAGTTAAAATTACTATACTATTCCTTCTGCTCCATCTACAGGGAATATCCACAATAATGACAGCATGACGAAATGGGAATACAGCAAGAACTATTTCCCATATTCTCGAATGTTACAGAATAAATGTGTACGGAATACCTCGACAAATCCGGTGTTTTTACCTTTTGCTATGGGGCACACGAGAGTTTCCACGATCCTCACTATCGCATGAAAAGACATTTCAGAGACGTAATCCACTTCCAAAATATAGCATGCGTAGTAATATTTCTTGAAAAAAGCGCTAATCGGCAAGAATTACGAGCTGCAATAAGCTGCACTTTATAACCAGATGACTAAGCTCCTTAGCCATTTGGGTCGTAGGTTCATAACCCGCCTCGCTCATGCCAACTTGTGACCCTGAAGAGAGCACGAGATGATAATTTCAAATGACCTCTTCCACGAGTTCATTCTCAGAAATGAACATAGAATGGACTTCAGTCTGGATGTATTCTGTGCAACTAAACTGGAAAATAACCAGATGATTGTTCCAGCTTTTCTCTAACAATGCACCAGAGACTAGATAAGGACGTTTCTCGATAGCTGAAAATCTATCCAAGTCATACACCTTGAATAGGACTGGTCTGTGGGTTCAGCGGCATGAGAAATGGCAGGTAATTCAGAATTAAAAAAAACGACCTTCCAATGTAAGCTGAACAAAGCTCGAAAAACTATTAGTAATCTATTCTAAATTACCTGTGTTCCAGTTATATTATGTCAAAAGCCAGCTGAAAAACGAGAAGGTAAATCAAGGATGGGTCTGATAACGAAAATAAGGCAGATTCCTGACGCTTAGTGGTGACGTCAAATAAGAGGAAAACACAATATCCGCTTTCTCAGTCAACAACGAAACACCAAACTGACTAATACCTTCTCTATTATTTACTGAGTTAAGCTGCGCAAATCTAAACGCTTTCGTGGATAATTCGTGGAGAGTTTTTAAATAAGAATTAAGCAATAAAGAAGATTTTTTGCAGAATCAATCTACTTCAGAACCAACGAAAAGACTAATGAATTAAGTTTCTAAATTATGACCGAGTAAGCACGACATAACCCAACAACCACTATACTATTAATGCAAGAACCATTCCGATGTGATCGACCCCCCTTCACGACAAGAATTGGCAACCACCTGCGGGTCACATGCGTAAAATGGCAAAGCTACGTTGGGTGCAAATACCACTGTTTTCATACCATATTTTATCCGATAATTACAATCATAAAATTTCACCGATACACTGTCACAACCTTCTCTTCACTCAAAGAGGCCAAAAATTAGCTGTGCGGGGGTCGCAAGTAATTGTTGTGTCTGCCGCATGCAGGGCTGCGAGTTGTCGATACCTGCTCCACCATATTACAGGTACTGAATTATAGACATAACGAACATATTATGTAAATCCAAAGACATTAATGTATTTTCATCTCTACCCTATATAAAAATTAGAAGTGGGGACTATTAGCTACCAAATAGTTAATGAGTACACTTACAGAAGCTGCAAGAACTCAGCCGGCCACGTAGTCCGACGGAGCTACAAATGATTAACTAAACTAATGATGTTACTTCTTATAACTGACAGCTAAGAGCCATCACCTCATACATACTCTTAACAACTACAAGCAGGACTAACAATCCCTAAGTCGCAAGTAGAAAGATATATTGTATCAATCGGGTGAACTTCTCTCGGGTCTTAAATGAGGTGGGTGACTTTACTTTCGAAAAAAGTGACAGAATTCGAGTCACTTGCCCGGACGATAGACCTCTCGTTTATTCACTCGTTAGTCTGTGGCTAATCCTATTATACTCACTGGCAGTCCAGTGATAGGAGTTTTCAATGTCTATCAACCGAATGGCGCACAGCAGAGTTCGAGCAGGAGTGGATGAGCAATGAAGACGAAAGGATGATGCGGATGTTTTTAGCTCCCCCTCCCCCGTGAGATGCCACACAGCAAGGGAACACGGAAACCCCTCGCCTGCCGCTCATCTTCAAGGGCTGGAGGAGTGTTTCAATATTTAAGAAGCTCCTTGGGACTGGGTCGGAAATGATAAACCCCCACCAGACGAAAAGCGAGGAATTCCAGGCGTCACTTAAAATACAGGCAACTGTCAAGTCGAGTAAAACTCTGAAATATTCATCACGAAGATCGATATGCTTCGGTAAACAGTAGACTAACTTCGGTTAAGTATACATGTCAATAAAAGTAAAAATAGAAACAGCGAAGAATTTTAAGCTTTTTTTTTAAAGATGGAGAAAGGATTCCAGATGGGCACCTTCATTACTGCGAGGGAGCCTTAACGTCGATTGAAATAGGCCACAAAAACCTTTCTTTTTGGTTATTTTACTGAAATCTCTACACGCTGACGGTGAGTATTAGCGCAACGTGAGGGAGTAACGCAGTTTGAAATAACTAGCAAAAGGCATATTTCAATATTATAGCGCCCCTTGTGAAATTACAGGAGATGTAATTATCGTCTAAGCGCTGAATCGAAAGTGATGACCATGAAACTATAAGGCTCCTAAAAAATTGGCATGGCGATACGAACTGAGAGCTCAGACTAAAACCACGAAAGCGACTTTGCTCCCTGACTCAACGCCAAGAATTTTCTGATAACGCTATACAAAATACTTCAAGACACCTGTATGTTGCCCGCATATTATACACTATCTTCCAGGTGCTACTATGCTCGAAAAATGATTAGATATTAAGGCTTTGAATCAACACGTATCAATCAGTCAATCTAAATGAGTAGACGATGAAAAAAAACGCCCTGAGACAGGGGCGAGTTGGCAACAGTCTTCTATTTTTGAGGGCAAACACGTTTTAGCGGAAAATTTGACTTTGGCAAGGGACAGTGGCGGATCTATGGGGGGGGGGGGGGGGGCAATGCAGCTATAGCCCCCTTGGGTATCTAATTTACACTAGATAGAATGATAATTTTGTTCGGACCCCACTACTGTAGGGAGATTTCTCCCACTTAGACCCCCCCCCCCCCTTGTCCCTATCCTGGATCTCCTACTGGCAACGGATAAAACATACATCGGAAACATATCGCGAAAATAAATCATTTTCTATTTGGAAGGAATTGGGATCTCACTACCACCGAATGTTCAGTATAACCCTTCCTCGAAAATCCCATCTCAATGTGATCAATGCTTTATCATTAAAAAAAATATCGCCATCGCATTGCCATTACCATGCATAGAATCAGTTAACTTCTTTCACATCCTTAAAGTAATCTTCCGTAGTACTAATTCCACATATCTCAGCCGTGGAGACATATCAAAAGGTGTAACAGTAATTGCTACCGGACGGTGAAAACAATGCGCAAACAAAAAATGGAGGAGGAAGCACACTTTGGAAACGTTCCTGAAAGTTATAGATAAAAAATGATTGTATACAATAAATTAGACTGTAACATCTTGTTCCATAAAATGAAAAATATAATATAAGAACTATATTGATAAATTATACCATGAATAAGAATAGCATATAAAATATTTTTAATGCTAAAAATATTATTGACGACCTTAAAGCAGTCACTAGACAAAAACTATTCTGAACTCACGGCTTCCTTCTTGAAGACATAATTAGGGAGGGAATTTTTTAAGTTTCTTCTGTTACAATTGCCTCAGCAGAACAGAAATGAATGCGATTTATTAAATTTAAAGACGATGCTGATAATGCTTTCCATTAACACAGGTTCGACATCGATTAAGTCTTAATATATAATGTTAATAATAGATGCTATGCATTTGGTATCAGCTTAAATTTTTTTTTAACTAAATAGAATGAAGGAAATAAGGATATGAAAAAGGTCTTGATAGAAAAATTTAGTGATGACGTCAATTGCCGCATGCGTCGTTCGTGAGAAAAGAGGGAGATTCAAGACTCATGGAAAAGCCAAAAAAGAGAAAAAAAATAATGGCGCGGACTTTTTCTGATCGAAAAGGACAAGGGGTATAGACCAAATGGCTTACAAATGTCAAAGTTGAAAACGGTCGGCAAGATGCTAACATTCCAGTATTACTTGCTACTCCCTTTTAAAAACGCTTCCACCACAAAAATCACGAAGTTACTTACTTGCGGCTACTCATACATTTCTGAACGAAATTTTTATCTTATTAAGAAAAAAATAACACTGTGAATAATTGAATCACGAGTGGAACGGAACCCAAGACTTGAGCAAAAGTCATTCCAGGCATTTTAGCATTGGTAAAGGCATATCTGGCAAACATGGTGAACACGAAATCATTTTAACGAGGAAACACTACACTGGCCATTTCGTAATAGTATGCAAGTAGGAGAGAAAAGAAATAATCCGGCATGTGTGGAAACTACTTTGATATGACAAAGGAAGCCTAAAAAAAGTAGCTGAATTTATTTATGACTGTGAAGCAATCATGGGAAAGTTTTCAGGCACTGCCACACTGAATAATATGCACAATTACAGCATACGCATTCTTCGTGCGTAGTTGACGTCATTTTGAGGTATAAGTTCAAACAAACATTACACAAAATTTTTTAAAGAAGAACAACGTGTTACAAAAACGATGATTTTTTCCGTGGTTCTTCGTGCTCGCTTCAATTTGTGAGGGAACGAGAGAACAGCATAAAGTTCACCGAAATAGTTATCGGATTTAAAGGTGATGCTAACTCTCAGCAGGACATTTTTATATAATTTCTCCCAAAAAAAGAGCTGATTAATAGCAATCTTCCATGACCAAGGTGCGACCCGAAAAATGCCACTTATGTACCCTATAATGTATTCTGAGTTTTTTTTTCGTGGAGTTAAATTATGGATGTCAAAATTGACTTCTAATTATTAACAAAAGTTGGCCAACACTGAGCGCACTGTCACGGCGGGTAACAAAGATGTGAATAAAGAGGCTGTGCCGAAAAAATATTGTGGAGAGAAGATTGACGAATTTTATTGCGCCAAACAATCGTTTTTTTTTGCTGAGACAATGGACGACAAGAAGGAACGACACAGAGAAAAGATCGATCGTTCAGAGTTTTATCTACAAGTTATTTTTGCAGTGAGTTCCTCCACTTCCATATGTAATGCATCTCATGATATTTCGTCAACTTTGGGCCCAGATGAAAAAAATGAAGAAGATGTCGCATAAATATGATTTTCCAAGGGAAGACAAGGAAAGAAAGGATGAGCATAAGCCTTTGCTAATTAATTTGTAATTAATTAGCAAAGATTAATGCCTAATCAATTTAACAGGTGTTAAACTGATAAAAATTATATGAGTAATTTCCGTTCTTATCTTGCACAATTTCCCCGAATCTTTAAATAAATTATATATCCTAGGCCATTGCACAGAAGGCAAACGAGTAAAAAAAAGACAACTTCGCACTGCCTCACTAAAACATAATAAAATTCAAGCAAAAACTGAAATTTTTTCTCATCCCAAAACCGAGTATCGATGTCCAAAACCTTAACAACGTTTCCTGATGATTTCACAACGACTTTTTTTGTCACGAAAGGGCGGTCCGTAACAAATTGTGGTCAAATTCCATTTTCTGGCTCTTTGAGTCATTTTATTGCTAATCTCACAGGTGGAGGCGGACGTCGTAAAACTTGATTCTGTACGCCCAGCCGAGGCAGGCACTCAATGAGCAAAAAATCAATGCATTATTAATTGATGTCAAATTCATCTCTTGAGAAATTAGGAATATCATTAGACTAGAAGCATGTACATACAGCACGAAGACCATATTCTCAAATATTAGACCCAGTAGAAGCTCAGTATAAACATCCATATGCTTGTAACGCCTTGTGATAGTAGATGTATTTGCATGAATGCAAAGTTGAATGATAATAGCCACAGAATAGAGAGGATTGGAATCAAAAGAAGCGTGGGACTTAAAAAGACGGACGTGTGATCAAAAAAATTCCTCCGGCGAAGAGGCAAGGAAGGTCCGAAAAGTACATCTGTGCAGAAAAAGTTAGTTAAAAAACAAAACTGAATCGAATTACCGGTGAATATCAAACCCGTAAGAACATGAAAATGGAAAACTGAACGAGAAGAGTACCCCAAAAGGTCAAGAATCTACTATTTTAAGAAATTTACCAAGCGGGAACGGTACGATGAGTCTCATTATTGCGTTGGTGGCTACTTACAATTAAACAATTATGCAGGAGAAAATTCATCCTCCTTCACGAAGATAATAGCAATATTTCCCGAGTTCTTTTCATTACGGACCTCGTCGAAAAATCGGGGGATTCCAGTTTGAGTTCGGATCGAGACATCTTTTTCATCGGAAGATTTTTTTGTGTTCAAGTTAACAATGGGGAAAGTTCGAAAAAAGTATTCCGGCAGCAAGTCTGAAGCATTATTGTAAATCCAACCATTCAAGGTGACATTGTATGTAGTCTTATTTCCATGGACTCTGAACAATGTGTACAGGACAGTATGTCCAAACCAGATGAACTAGAAAGTAAACGAACAGGGAATGCAGAGAAGAGGGTTGGATATAGGCTTTCACCCGAGGATATACGATTGAAAAATAGACTAAACCTTTTAGATAAATTCAAGAGCAGTGTCTTTTCTGACGAAGTTAACCATATCTTGCGGACGCCAACGTACTACGGAAGATCAGATCATATAAATAAAATAGGAGAGATAGATTGCAGAACAGACAGATTCCGAATGTCATTTTTTCCACGATCAATAAGAGATTATAACGGCAGCAATAGAACGCGTAAATAGATTGCATGACTTGTAGTGTAGCCTACTAACCTATGTAAAACTTACTGCATGATTCTGAATTTCTATTCTATATTCTATTTCTAACAGCATATAGTAGTATAGTTTGCTATTATACGGGACGTTTCTTGGACGGTGTGGTGTGCATGTGGGAGTCCAAATGCATGCTGCATGCTGGTGATTGATCACCCCCTGCCAAACACCCTAGAGGTGGCTCGCAGGGTAATTTGTAGATGTAGATGTAGATGTAGATATCGAGCGAAGGCGGTAGATACGACTAGGGCCCACAGGGGATGAGGGGAGGAGTAGAGATAGTTACGAAGGGGGTGGAGAAGGGGAGCAGGTATACGTCACGCCTCCAAGCGAATAATAAGAAAAATGGATGCGAGGGGAATTCCTACGAATAGCGTCACTTGTTCATCCGAACCATCCGAACTATACTGTCCAACATCCTCGATGCACGTCTCACTTGGCTTGTTTTCAACTCCAATCGGCCAGAGCATACATGCGGCCCCTGACCCGAGGAGCAAATGCTCAAAACAATTTGCTGCCGGTGCAGGTACACTGGAATTGATTATTGAGTGTACCACCACAATAGGTAGTATCTAAATACGTAATAACACATATTAATGATTAGGGATAAATTTTACCTGATAAAATACCCAGATTTTGTATCGGCGAATCGATCTGGTAATATTATATTTTTCTTGCATAATTTGCCACGACAACAGCATTAAATTTCCAACCTGGGAATACGTGTGAATTAGGGAAACTGATCGCTTATCTGACGATAATGACGTACACAGTAAGACTTCATTACATTCACTGGTACTTAAACACCCTCAATCAGCGAAGAAAATCATTCGTTTTGACATTATAAATAGCTTAACGTTAGAGAATATAGTTAACGGGGAAACAGTATTTTAAAAATTACCATCACTACTAATGCTGAAAGATTTATGAACATCTAATTAAGATAAAACATCCAGAGAAGAAAAAAAAAATAAAACACCTTGTACGTTAAGGATAAGGATTTAATCGAGATTATAAAAGTTTGAACGCATTTTGACAACTAAAGGACACTTTGACAAAAAGAAACAACATTGCTAGGCAATATTGTAATGCCATAAAGAATCATAGGACATGTGTAAAACATGAAAAAGCTTATTTGAAAAACGATGAATTAGAGACGTTGCGACAGTAAAAAATTCCAGGTAAGTAAACAAGTATTGGTTTATAACTGTTCAACGGAGATGTCATATAAAATACTAAGGTAATAACTTTAAGTCTTATCCGTACCTTTCGTGATAACGTGAGGCATCGTAGCAAACAGAACACTACTCAAACGACGAACTTCACTCATACGAAGGCTTCTCACGGATATTAGAGTCGAACACCCGCATAGCACCAACGTTTTCTTGTATTATCAGGGCACAGCAACCGCCTTCCTATAACTTTTTTCCCGGAAGATTTTTATCATCCCTCTGGAGTCAAATCGATAATATCAACTGCACAGATGTCCATCGTCGCCTGCGAACATCGGCAGCAGCGATTTATTTCACCCACTCTCCCTCGCGTTCACCGGCCGAAACATTGGGACGTGCAATGCGTCACCGGAGGGGTAAACCAGTTAGAGCCACGTACGTAGCGCACATCTGACACCAGTGGTGGTGGCCATTGCAGCAAATATATAACATGACTCGCTTTCGAGGTCTGCTGCCTTCTCTGGTCACTCTGCCAGTTCTTACAACATTTGTCTGCCCTTTGTTCCTTAAGGATCGCTTTTTTGTGATATATGAACTACTTAAAATGGATCCTAGGAAAACCAAACATTTCTTGGCTTCCAATTACTGACTACCACAAGGTGTGGACTAATGGCTGCCACAATGACTTTAGCGCCATCAACAAGCTTCTGAGCGATGTTCAAATTCCTAATTACCATAGATTTTTAACCCAAAAAAAGTAGAGGAATAAGGACATTTGGCAACGCTGAAATATATAGAAAATTACGGGTTTCGACAATTTAACCTAGCGTTACAGACGATTTTAGAGGGGGTCGATTCTATAACTTTTCGTTGTATGATTACTAATCTTACAAGTCTCGTACGATATAAATTAGTAAGTCAGTCAACGGTAGGAATTGGGTTTTACATGTAAATATATCAGGATATATATGTATTCCTTAGAATGTTCCACAGAAAAACGAAGCATAATTGACTTCGTGAAAAAGATGCCCTTTTCAATGCGCTACACAAACTGCCTTTATGAATAATGGGCTCCAATAACTCCATCTTCATTTATTTGAGAATCTCATTCTATTAAGACAGTTTCCTTTCTTCGTACAATGTAACCACATTCACTAATAAAATTACCTTCATACCCCGCCGACCAAAACGGAATTAATTTCATGGATGACCCTCGTGCATTTAAAAATCGAACATTTTTAAAGGCTCTTATAGCGAATCTTACCAAATCTTTGGACAATAGGTCTCTGGACAAAATTTTAATATCCCTTCAAATGCTAACTAAAAATCGTAAAATATGGTAAAATTGTCATAAAGGCCACTTTAACGCACTCATTTCACATATTTTCTTAAGAATTTAGAAAAGAAATGACCGAAACAGTTCCAAAAACACACCCACTTCAAAACGTAATTCCATTGGCCAGCCGGAAAGTGACGTCAGCTCATGCAATCGTGTGGGAAATCCAGTGGCGTTGCGCATTGTCACCAAATTTCTCGGTTTATTTAACGACTTTAACGTGAGGTTTTATTTCTTATATATCTTTCGGAGGTTTTATCGTAAAAAAAACGCCTCGGAACCCGGTTTCACCAAGGCTGACACCGGAAACTAGCCGAAAATTACAACGGCAGCAATGTTTACTTACATATGCAACAGAAATTGCTACTTGCATGATGAAAGCCGGGGAGTGAATATGCATAGCTATGGAAATATAATATCACCGGCTCTTGTAAAATACATATTAAATGTGTTTATGAAATTTAACAATGAAATTCCATTTATTAGGGTCGGACGAGAAGATTACGCTGACGACGCCATTCGCACAATCTAAACATATGTTCAGATTGCCATTGGTTGCGTGCAAATTATGCACAATGAAAACGAATGTATCGTTCGAGCTCGTGTGTGCCCCGAGCACAACCTATTATGTGGAGGCACGAGTTTTTGAGGAGGACGGTGAGGTGGAAGTTAACAGCCTTTCTTGCAATGATTGCATAGCTAGTTCTGAGAGCAGTTCAAGTATTGTGTAAGTAGGGCTGGGCAAAATTGAAATGCACAATACCTGTGATTTGGGAGTTTGAAATATAAAACAGTATTTGAAATACTTTTTGAAATAAAAAAAAACATTTGTAAGCCGGCCGGTCGACGGCCGACAGAGGTCTTCGTTAATATTTTTAAAACACCTTCCCTAGGTATTTCGCTGGAATCCTCATTCCATGGACAGGTGAAACTTATTTCAGTTCCAAAAAATGTCCTCAAAAAGCAAATCACGATATCACCTTATTCATTAATATCCAGAGATAAGGAGAAAACAAGATATAGTTCTTACCTAACACCTCCGATGCGTTGATTCAGAGGGAACTGCGGTATAGACTCTCCTCACAACCAACTAAGGCCCTTATTAGACGAGGTAACCAGGCGACGTCGCCAGCGACGGTAGCTGGCGACGTCGCTGGCTACCAAACTTAGTAGCCAGTTATGTAGCCAGTTCAGCAGCCAGAATTTTTCCGTTTTCTCTCAGTTTGCTGTGAACTATAGTGGACTGCGTTGTGTGAGTGGTAACGTTATCTTAATTTTGTAACGGCCAACTTCAGGCACTTTTTCACGAGCTCTTCATGCTTTTTCTTTTGGGCGTCTTTCTGCGGCTCTTCTTTTTTCTTCTTCTCTCCGCGTATCCCTTCCACTGAATCAGAAGATGTAGGCATTTTATCAACTGGAGTGGACATATTGAACAACTCACCCACTCACAACAGAACACAACACAACAGTGAGCAGTACCAAGCGAGGTGTACTGACCGAGTAGCCTGGCGACCTCGTGTAATAAGCTCCGTATGCTACAACGCAGCGTCGCCAGTATGGGTAGCCAGTGGCGACCGGAGTGGCGACGGGGCTCGGTAGCCAGTCAGTCGCCAAAGTGTGGCTACGTCGCTGGCTACCCTCGTGTAATAAGGGCCATAAGAATCAATGACCCACGACAAGCTGGGTAGCCAGGTTCGTCGCTGGCGACGTCGCCTGGCTACCTCGTCTAATAAGGGCCTAAGACTACGAGATGAACGGACAGGTATATTTCCTAAGCATGTGGAACGAGAAATTAAGGGATAAGTATTACAAAGTCGTTGGCTCTGGTTTCATAACAATGTGTGGAATATGTTGCACGACCGCCACCTGCTTCGAGAACGGAAATACGATTTTCCTGGAGGGGAGTCGCACTTACCCCGCAGTCGCACTTACCCCACCTTATGGAAACTAAGAGATCTTAAAAAATATTTTACCTGTTTTTGCTCGTAAGGATAGTTACAAATAGTACACGAAAAAGGTATGTTTTAAAAATATATATTTTATTTTTTAAAGTAAAACTTCTCAAATGTTGCTCTATATGGTTGCATTAGTCTCCTTGAGGAATACAATTTTTTCAAAAAGTGTCGGACAGAGATCCCCTCGAAGTGGATAAAGCCAGCTAGTGAAAAAACTTTCCACTGGTGAAGATGAGTAGGTATAGGATTGTGTCAAATCTGATAAACAATGCGTTAATATTAGAATACATTTTTTTCATTCATTCACATTCGTCGGCACTTTCTCATCCGAACCAATCTTCGTTCTACGTCTTGGGTGACCGCATGAAAATATTTATTTGGAGCATTTCTAGTCGTATTTCTGCACTTAGGCACAATGCAGTACTTGAAGCTATACGCTGCGACATATCGAGGAATAACTACGACACGAAAAATACGGCGTAATAACCACAATATCTCCGCTGTAAACTTCAATAATGTGCACGGTCAAGGTGGTTAAGAACAACACTATTGCATGAGCTGACGTCATTCAAGATGGCGGCGGTGCGAATTACGTTTTTCCTCGATGGCTTGTAAGACGTATTTTAAATGCTCATAATAAAAAAATAGATGACTTTACAGCCATATTGTTATAACTTTTAGCTTAATAATTACACCTACTTTTCAGAAACGTCTTTACCTAAATAGGTGTTCAGAGACCTATTACAGACCACTTTAATGAAAATATTTACCTCTTTCTGAAAAAAAACTAGGCAAAACCGGCGGTAATAAGTTTTAATTTGAATTTAAATTCATGGACTACTCGGTATGACATGCACCCTTATATTGATTTTTAAAATCGAAGGGTGTCATCTATGAAATACATTCTCTTGAACCAAGCAGAAAACATTAAATTAATTTTCTTAGACAAACAGCTGCCACGGAACATGCTTAAGAGGAGGAATCAGCGAACTGAAAGCGTGAAAAAAGACTGAATGAAAACCACAAGATTTCCTCCGTAATTTGTGATATATCGCAAGAAACTTAAAGCCTTTAAATAAATGATAACTGCGACTATATGTAAAACGTATTCAATCAAAAGAGGTAGATTTTTCAACCAAGTCAAGTTAATTCGTGAACCTTAAAAAAGTAAACACCTCCACAGCTATTTGCCATATCACCCTTCGCGGAGCTAAAACAGAGACTTCGTAATTCTTCGTTAAAACTTTCGCGGGTACTCGTCATTATAATTAAAAACTTTTGGGCTATGTCGCCGCGTCAATTAATTGACGCAGCGACATAGCCCAAAAGTTTTTAATTATAATAAAACAGAGACGTCAATTAAATTGCGTAAGAAAGAAAGGACAGAAACAGAATGCAATTAGCAGGGGTGAATATTGAGACAGCGTATTTTACGGTCCATGAAAATGCAGGAAATAACGTGTAATGAATAATATAATAAATAGACGATTTAATGAACGTGTTGTCCTCATGCAATTGAAGACGCGATAGAATTACCTTTACAGCAGAAGAAGGTGCTCGTAACCAAGAGGTTAAGAGAAGGGCAAACACACACGTTGATTTTTCCGTTTTTCGCGGCTTCACGGTAATGGGTCACATTGAGGAAATTTCATAAAAAAGAATCAATCGTCTAAGCCTCTCCATTACCAACAATTAAGCCCAAATTGCATATTAACTTTTCCCAACCATTTCGTGGATAACTCCATCGGTAGCTCAACTGATCGCCTGACTTGATACTATCATGGATGGCAAAATCGAAAAATACTCCAATTCTTTGTCCTACTATTAACCCAAGCAGAGTGCAATGGTAAGCATTGCTAACTACAGCGAACGATTCGGTGTAATTAACGTGGCAGCATAAGCGGAAAAAATTATAGCTTGAGCTACCGTTCTAACGATCTCTTAATCATTATCTTAAGTGATCCCTGAAAAAAATGATAGGATAATTTGATCTCAAATCTAAACCAAGTATTTTTGTTGAGGCCAACCAAGGCAGAGGTGGAGGAGAGGAGTAGGTAGGATTAACCTCAACAAATTTGAGAGAAAAAAGTTTTTGCTAAGCCCATATCTTATATGGTCTCTAAAGTCAATCATCTTGCATACGACTGCAATCCACCTCGTGATTCAAACACACTTTGTAATATTTTAAGTTACATGAAAATTGACCCATGTGTTTCAAATCAGTACAAGTGCATTCAGAGAAGTTTTGCGAAATATCTCTTTCACTACAAACCTTCAAAAATACCAAAACCATCACTTGCACTTTTCCATGAATATATGTATATATGGTATTTCATGCAACAACAATTCATGGAAAAGAATTCGAAACCATAGATCAAGTTGTCCCAAAACTTCACACGAAAATTGTGCACGTCAAATTATCGCCGGATTCTTGTGGCTTATGTCTTAAATTGTTGATTTTCCCCGAAAAGGTACAAATCCGTCTCTGAAAAGACTTAAAATTCACTTTTTATCACGTAATTGAAGGAAAATCTCCATATCTTCTACGTTACCCATAAGTTACCCCATACCCCTAAAATAAATGCCTGTATTTACTTTTGGAAAACTGATGAAAATCCACCCATAGCAAGGTTCTAAAACCGGTTATTCTCCGTAAGAAGACAGTGCAGTAGGTTCCCCGGCTTGACGAAAGCTTCGACTTATGAGTGATAGGGCCCAATATCTGAACTGATTTTGTGCGTGCTTTTAAGGATGTCAAAATTCGCAGATTTTGTTTCCACTCGCACAGTTAGTCATTAATTCGCATTTTCAGAAACTACATTTCTGCCAACGTTTTGAATTCCGACTCGGGACTCGTCCGCAGGGCTGCTGAACGCCGTTTCCAAGAAAATGGCCTTCTTATGGTGAGGTTATTCATTTTACTTTTGAAGATCGAAACAGAAAAATTTTACAGAAACATTAACATTTGCTGATACCCTTTGAACCGATTCTTCATCTGAAAATTAAGGAGATACAAAATACAATGGAATATGCTTTAGGAACGATCCCACGGAAGGAATTAATTCCACAAAGCAAGGGTATCCTGTAGGTACCCTCATTTTCCGAGGAAGAATTCCGCGCGTGGCAGCCGTGGCGCGCTATCGGTCCAACCGGCTCTCAGTGGAGTTAACTCCCTTAAAACCTGGCCAAAAGTCGAAATTCTTAACTTTTTCCAAAGTTCAATATTATTGCTCCCATATTTTATATAGGTAAAAGAGTTAATAAATACAACATCTGATTTAAGAACTGATTTTAGCCATGGATATAGTAATCTCAAGTTAGTGGATTTGAATTTTTAGTTTACGCGTAGAACGAGTCCATTGTCGCGAGTTTGATAGGCTATTTTCATTGTGTTGTGCTGCCGCTTAAAATACAGTCGGATCAGCATAAATATTAGAGACCCTCCAGTTAAAATAATATTTTTAAATTGTGCATCAATTAAATATGAAATATAAATGTCTTTCTTAGCTTTTATCCTAATGCCTTTAAAAACTAAGCAACCAAATGCCAAGACTTTTTTATATCTGAAAAATCAAGTTTTTTTTACTTGAGTCGAGCTTTGTCGGACACAAATTTTTAACACCTTGCATAATAGGATCTCTTTTTTAGGGCAGATACACGAAAAAACTTGCCAATATATACACTCTTTTGTATTTATAAAGTTTGAATCACAAACGCAATTTTGGTTTTCTGCTTTTAATCTCATAAACTCAGAGCCTTAACACACTTTCACCTATGAGTGTTAGTTATTTAAGGTAAAATAATTAAATAATGTATTTAGGAATGAAAGATTTTTCTCACATAGGTACCTAATTTTTTTTTATAAATTCAAAATTTAAAATTAAATTGAGGACAGACAAAATAAATTCGCATTTTACATCAGTATCTCTGAGTGAATGGTAAATACTTCCGGCCAGATTTTGTGGGGAACACTCCAGTGTGGAGCGGGCCACACCGCGCCCACGTGGTCCAGCCGTAGCGCACTGCGGCGGCGATGTGGAGCACTCCTCCCCCACCGCTTAACTCAGTGTGCCCTCCCTCCCGTCGCCGTCAATGGGAAACTGCCTCTCGGGGAAGAGGGGCAGAGAGGGGAGGGAGGATGTGCAAAGGAGAAGGAGGAGAAGGAGAGGAGAGGCTGCTGGGAAGGATTCGTGGGCAGTTTCGTTCCTTGCCTCGACTCGGTCGCGAATTGAGGATCGAGATCCCACTCATTGTCAGATCCTTACGCTTCCATTTCACATCATCACTCGGCATCTCACACGCATGAACTCCTGATGTAAATACTTGGAGATGATTCAATTTACCCCTCATACTGCATCAAAATAACTTTCTTTTCTCAAAACACTAACTTGGACCACCGAAAACAAATATGGCGTATAATATGATGATGATGAATTGAAGATAGGTATTAGATGTCAACTTTTACTAGAGATGGGTCTTCAAATAAATATTAAATTTACTGCTAAATAAGCCGACGTTTAACACTTTTATGTATGCATCATCCACAAACAGACGGCAACAGAGAAAACATCTATGAGAAAGACGCAATGCATAAACACATCACGCAACAAAACACACATACCACGATTTTGAGGACACTGAACTTATGCCAGAAATGACTAAATTAGAAGGAGGAAAGAAATTTTGTTAATTGCCCATGGTAACCAAAAGAATAAAACGCTGCCAAAACAGCAACAACGACAACAAAGACCATGACTAGACGTCAACAAAATAGACAATAAATAAATATACTTAAGACGATTCTCGAGAAATCTTTAGCTTCTAACAATAGTAAACCATAATATATGCATTATTGAATCTGCTGAAACGATTTAATTGAAACTGAACGTTAATGCGCGTGCAACATGAGTCCTGCAATGTAAGTATTGTGGGTGTTTTCATTTTTTCAAACCCACGGCATCGATAGGTATTTAAGCTGCATCTAGATTTTTAGGTCCCTCAACAACAAGTGCTCCAACCGCGCTTTGGGTGGCAGGTGATTCAGGCCAAGGGATCAACAATTGGGCCATTACTTCACAAAAGGCGAGACAAAAGAGAAGGATTACGCGTGCACGGACGGAAAGGAGAAAAGCGACTTCATCAACCGAGTCGATTGGCCTTGATAAAAGACGAACGGATGACAATTGGACATCATGTACAACGGAAGGATGAACAACGGGGGAGTATAACACTAAGGTAGGGATCGCATTTCCTAATGGTATCACCACCTGATCATGCACACAGTACGAATTATATTTTGATAAGTTTTATGTTTTGCCAATTCTTAAAACTTGGAAACAAATTGCAGAGCCACTTCCGGTTTTAATTGCAGTATAATTTATGACGAAGAAGGTTTCCCCACAGCGATTTGATGCGATAAAAGTAAAACTTCTAACTTTGAGAACACAAATCTTTTATCAATTCAGTAAGTTTTCTTCCTTGCCCGTTTCCAGAAAACAGATCAAAGTCGGGGACTTGGAGGCAAAAGCACCTCAACACTCTGGCAGCTTTGCTGTTACTTAGTTATTACTTTGAATCTGATCAATTTTGGGATTTATTGCAATAAGTGCACAGGGGATGTAAATAGCGACACTATTGATGTATGGATAGAATGGAAATGATAACTTGGCTTTCAGATTTGATAATACAGGGATAAAAGAAGACGTCAGTTCATGTATATTTAGAAAAATAACAAATCGATAGATCCGATGTTTATTAATTCACTTAAATTACTCGAAGATACTAAATGATAAGTCTGCCTTTTAAAGAAGAACCTCCTTAATTATTATCAACACCGTCAGGGTTTACGCGGTGGAGTCACTATATTTCATAAGACCATCGTATACCATATGTGAATCGCTAACCGCAGAAAGGCATCATGTGACTTTTACCTTTTTTAATTAAGCTGTTGCTCGGTGAAAGACTAAACGTTTCCTACTAAAAGGAAGTATATGTCATGCTAATAACACCGAGCATATGTTTCCATGTAACAAGATAAATCGTCCAACTTGGACATGATGCCTTTCTGCAGTTAGCGATTCATATATCGCTACAAAAAACAATTAACTGATACGAGCGGTTCTCCCAGGCACGGCGTCGTAATACATACGGCTGTACGTCAAATTAAAATTTATGAGGCGCAGCCGGCCCTATCAATACATTTCTACAGTGGAGCTCACACACTAACTTTGTTTGTTTCTCTTGTAGTTTCGTATACTTTTGGAATACGAGCATCATTCAGGATAGGGGGACATATTTAAATTAACCTAGTCACAAATATCTTCCCACTTTCTGGATATTCATAAAGATCCTTGCCATGATACAAAAGGAAGATAAATTATTATACTGCCAAACCCACCACCACTACCCCTCTGTGGTTCGAGTTACACTTTATCAATGGATAACTTCAAAAATGAGAGCATTTCTGGATTTAAGTCGTGGAAAAACTTTATTTCACATCATTTATTATGGGTTACCCTCCGTTGAATAGATGAGATTATTTACTTTGCCAACGTTTCGGCAAATTGTATTTTTTACTTTTGTCTAATCTACGACGTGGGATGCCGTTACTTGATTTTCTAGATGGTTTTGCTTAGGGTGTGAATTTTCTTTCGACTTAAAAAGTTGTTAGTGTAATTATATGCTTATTTTTCAACATACTTCTTGCAATGGATCGCTTTTCTAATTGTAATTCTTAGCCCTTGGGAAGATGTGTAAATAAGCCGAAACGCTGGCCGAGCAATTTTAATCTTATCATTCCAAATAAAGACCAACTTCTTAGTGTCCTAAGAAATTATTAAATAAGCAAGGTCGAAAACAAAAATAGGAATTTAAAATACACATTTTTTTAAATGAAAAATCTTGAAATGTGATTTTTCTCGGAAGCAACATGGTACAAACGGAGGGGTTAATGCCATGACCGGCAGGCGCTCCGAATCGTTCCCTCAATGGGTTCATTCAATTTTGGCCCGATTCGCTCCCAAACGATCCATTCTCCTCAGAATGGAGGGGGAGGAAGGTGGGGGAAGAGGGAATGGGATAAAGCGCTAGGAAGAGAAGAGGAGCCGGTCTCCGCGGGCAGAGAACGTGTTATATCTGCCGGCAGGAGAGAAGCGAAAAACGGCAGCCCTCCCCACCACGCTTACCCTCTAGTATCCCATAAGGCACCTCGAACCACCTCCGCCTCCACACACCCTCCCTCCCGCCCCCCAGGGAGGCCGCATCTTTAAACACGACCACATGCGCCCACTCTCACATGCACACACGCCGGTGACAGAGGAGGGACGGACCGAGGCCCCAGACAACAACCACCCGAGGAGTCGGATGGCGATAAGCAGCGAGGACGGCAATGCACGGACCGACACAGTGAGTGAATAACATAGCAAGTGTTTCCCTGGCGACCCAAGAAATACCATTGACCTGCACCACCACGTGGGAAGAGTATTTGCGAAGAATCCGCAGGGAATCTGCACAGGAAGGACTCGGCTTATTTAAAAAGGTATGCTGGTGATGATCCTCCCGCCTTCTTACGATATAGATCGAATTTTAAACCGCGAATGCTGAAATAAAAAGCACGCGAGGTATTTGATCACTGAACGCGACAAAGAGTCATCAAAAGAGAGTTCTATTGAATTCACCTTGAAGTTACAATGGGCTCGCCAGTGTCTCGCAGACGACGGACCAGACAAGCGCTCAAAATCGTCCCGATGAAATTCCATCTCAAGGATTACGCCCACCCATCAAACGGTGCCTTGCGTGTGTGTTCTATGGATTCGCCAGGAGAAATGGCGGTGGTCTTATCGTCCTCCAGAACCCATTGCGTTCCCATCGCTTTCCCTCATTTTTTTCTAATCCCACTCACTCTCGTAAGTGTCCGCAGTAATTTAATCCCCTCACTCCGTCCTCGCTAAGGGAGAGAATACCGAGAATCTGAGGGACAACAGAGCGAGTGTAAATCAATACTCGACCGCGAAAGAAGCGATGCACGCAGGCAGGGAGGGAGGTATGCGGCATTTTAAAACGTGTTCGATTAGTGTGCAACAATCTTCTCAATATAAACTTCATATAATTGTTCACTGTCTACGTTGACTATCATTGTTTCCTAAGTAAATAGTTAATAATGAATGGAGAAAAAAAGCATGGCGTACAGGGATAAAAACGTATATATTTGGAATGACGTGCATATAAAAATAATGAACGTCACTGTGTATCCGAGTAAAAGTCATATATAACTACCAGATTTAGGAAAATCTAAAAAGAAACGACTGTTAGTCCTGTCATCGAATTCCTGCAGCTCCCCACGTGTTCCATAGAAAACATGGCGGAAAATTTTATCGGGAGCGTCCACGCTATATTCGAGCGCTACTTGAACGACGAAAATAGAACACCGCATGTGGTACTTTGAATCTTCATACTGCTATTACAATACAGTTGCTTACGTTTTGACTCCCCTTCACTGCTTTTTAGCGGTCGCATAAGTGAGATAAACAGAATCGTCGTAACACAATTTCGGAGTTGGGTGTGACGAGAAATATGATGCACCAATTTAGGACAATCTTATACAGAAATATAATCCCCACAACTCCGAAAGATAAAATTCCGCCATACCGGCGGAAAACTGCCGCATTTTCATAGTTGATATCCGTTATCATTCACGGATACAGCGGCGAATTCTCCTCCGTCCGCGACCTCCACGGTGTGACGTCAACGATGATCAGCTGAGCGCCCTTCATGCTTCTGCGCGAAGTCACGTGTTCGACCTTAGGTCTGATTAGTTCTCTGGACAGCCCTCTCATGACTTTTTTTCCACGTCCGGCCGATGACGTCGTCTTGGCCGAAGAGCCGCGCCAAAATGTCAAATGATATCTTTTTTCAATGCTCCTTATCGCGAATCCTAATTCTTATCGATCATTGTAGCGGGTTCTTTCTCTCTATCTCTCTTCACACTTCAAAGTTTTCGCACGGCCTTCAAAGCAGAGGAACTGTTCTAAACCTGTGTTTTTTGCCGTTTCTAAGTCTACTCCGGACAAACTTTGAGGAATACGAAAATTCACGGAAAGAAACAGCAAGGAGACCTATGAAACAAAGAAGTTAACAACTCACACGAAGTCCGTAATCATTTATACCAGGAAAGTGACTGATTGACTATAGAAGTCGCATTATTATCGAAAAATTACAAATCCAACAATTACCCAAAGTCCACACCCAAGTATTACTCAGAAGATGATTTGGGAAATCATAACAGCTCCGTTTCCTTAACCATTACATAAATTTCCGTAAATGCATTGCCAATGTTGAAAAGTAACCTTTCTCCCTATATTCTAAACTCTACATGAACTGTATTCTGTCAATATTCTCTACTATGGCTCGCAAGTTTTCTCCTTCAAACCCTGGTATTCATTCTTTCTCCATACACCCTAATTTGCCGTCTTAAAAAGTCAAATGGTCCAGCTTCAGAAGTATAAAATATTCATCAAGCCAAAATATCGGTCATTTTATATCGACATCGAATAATTTTTCAACCACATTTACATTTCAATTTTTCTTACACCTACTACTAGCATGAAGTTGGCTAATGGTTAACCTCATTTCGCAAATTGTATACATTCATTAATATACCTTCATGCCGTAGGTTGTGAATTTACAAAGATTTTTTCGATAAAACAAGTCACAAGCTGCACGGGGAATCACATAAAATATTTAAAAAAACAACTATGAAATGAAACGATTAAGAAAGCCATGGTCAAAGCTGAATTAGATAGAACTAGAAACTAGAAAATTAAATGCAAAAAAAGGGTAAAAGACAGTAAAACATGCAAAAATATGAGTGAATAAGGGTTGTGATTTAAGAAAAGCGAAGTTATGAGCATTTACTTAGCGAAGCGATTGGATGTATAGTATATGAGTATGTATTATACATTCGCCACGGCATAGTATTTGTATTTAACAGAGGTTCTACTAGCGGCAATATATGTTGCAAGTCTACAGAGGCTTCTAACTATCAGGCCTCATTTCATGCGGGTGGGTATGAAAGAAAGGAAGTCGCGATTAAGAGTTGGGGGCTATTTACCGTGCAGTCACAACACATGCATTTTCGCAGACACCCAAGCAGTTTCCCGACTTGTGAGGCGATATTCCTGAGAGATCCATGCAGGCACATGACCGCACAAGGAAACACACACAGCGTGAACAGGCCTTTCGCGAAGAAAACATTAGTCAAAATGATTCATACAGAGTATAACCAAGCAACCGGCCGATAACGGCGGTGATGGACGCGAAAGCGTACGTCGTACACACGCGCGTAACCATTTTCCCACTGGCGTGCGAGGTTTTCGCGCGCAAAGGATTCGTTTCCCGCTCCTCCTCGTGCATCTAGCGTAGCGGAATGCGCTGTTCTTATCTTTCCGGGCGAAATTTCACGCCGGCGGCGCCGGTATCCCGCACATGCGCCATGTATCTTAAGCCCCGCGGTGTTGGCGTGTTCGGGCGGTGGCGACATACAATATCAAATTCGGAAGTTCCTCTGCCGCAGGGGCAATTGAGCAGCAGCGATGAATTTCCGCGGGAATCAACCTAAGCGGACCAAAAGACACCTGATTCCCCACTTCCCTGCGTGGATTAAAATTGTTTTAATCACCGCCAATGTGAGGGTGAGGGGCACAGGCAATTTTCCACTATTTTTATACGTATTAGCTGTTGAATCAAATGATATATCAACTGCGTAGTCACAGTGTATTTAGAAATAATGAAATTTTATTCATAGCCAATTTTAAATATCAACTTGTGAATGAAATGAATTTATAATCAGGAGTAAATGGCTTTAAAATAGTGGAAATGCTTCTTTTTTCTCCGAACTATAGCCGTTATATGGAAAATACACACCCTTCAGGCTGAATTATAAGAAAAAACTATTGCGTGCAATTGAGATAAAATGGGTCATTAGTTTCATTACGGGAAATATGAAACAAATCATTGACCCTGCAGTTCGCATAAATAAATTATAATCACAAGGAAGGTCTCCCTTAAATAAATGATTGGGTTCTAACAACGAAATGTCAGCATGTAATTTTCCCTAAAAATCGCTCCCTTCACTGGAACTTTTTGTACTTAAATTTTGTCACCTAGTGACTACTTTGTAACGGCAAAAAAGAAAACACGAGTTCTATCGGTGTTAGACTCACAATCAGTCAGGAAGCGTTAAACTCGGAGCGCCGAGTACGTGAGTTACAGGTAATCCCAAACCCAACAGACGGAGGAAAACAATGTTGCTATTTACGGGGTTTTGGGTGTTGGAGAAATTTCCGTTCCAGTGTCGCCCTCTGCCATAAGCGATGGGTTTGATAGGAAAAGCTAACGATTTGAAAACAGCCCATGTACTTCCGCAATTGAAATGGAGTCCTCGTATATACCCTGATGTAATTTTGATCGCATTCGACCACGTGGGTAGAAGCAAGGAATGTTTTTCTCACATATAAGAGGCTTTACCGCTGGGGGGTCATGTGGTCGCCGTAAGAAAGCCGATTATCGGGTCGAAATGACTGCTTCATCGATTTCTGATTCCAGTGACGGGGGATTATATCCCTAGAGCGGTCACACATTTGACGGCAAGGACTGCTGCCACGAGGCCAAACCTATTTAAATATTATGAGAAAAAAAAGGGAGGAGCAGAAGAACCATGCAGGCGTAAGCCATTGGAGTGTCTATGAGAAGGTATACAGTTACGACAACGTCGCCAAACTGCAGCGCTGAGGAAAGCAGGATATGTAACCGAACACCTTTTCACCCCTAAGCAATTGCAAAAAAGCCAACAGAAAGAAGTCATATTAGAGGAGAAAAAAAACACGGGCAAGAAATACTATCCAGCCCCAGGTTGACCAAACGAATCGTAACATACATAAAATGTAATGCTAATGAGGCAATGTACAGCAAGGAAAATGAGGAGGTTAGACATGTTGGGTTGGTTAGGTTATGGTTTGGTTACTTCCCCGGTGATTGCGCTTAGTAAGAACGGTCAACAAAGTCAGACTTTTTTGCTAAAATTAGGCAAACTGAAAAAAGGATGAGATGGGCTCACAATAGGGAAGAACTGCCGAGCATATTAAAGTAAACCTATGCCAATAAGCCGGCAATTTCGAAAAACAAAGAAAGCAATAGAAGGTGAAGATTTTAAGACCAATTTTCATTCATTTATTTACTAGCTGAATTCGTTGATTAAGCGGTGCACTTTAAGTTTTAGCAAGCGACTCTGCACAGCAGATGGCATACACAAAAATTAATGTAAGTAAAACAATTTTACACTATTTTAACACAAAATATGCAGCAGTAGTCCTGATTTCTAATGTGGTTATCAAGATGTTATTTTCCAAATGTTTTTCCACAACCAACCGGCGAAGAAAATAATACCGAATCGCCAATGTCTTTAACCGTGGGATGTACACAAACGGAGTATTACGTTGAATCCAAATAAACGAACTGAAAATAGGGGGTTAAAATGTATTGAAAATCATAGTCGGAAAAATAAAGCGCCGATAATAGAAATATTGACACACCACGTAGGTCGATTTCTATCACGAATATTCATTCGTACAGCGCTCAGCTAGGGAATTCAAAACAAAGGATAACTTCCGCAGTAGACTCGGGTCCTTAGCGGAAGAGAATTTATGAATCGAATCAATACGTATTGCTTAATCGGAAAATTATTGAGGTAGGTCAGAACACTCTGAACCGCGATGTCGATGTAGCCTAATGGCTAACCACAACCATGCTAGGAAAACAAAATCCCACGGTTTGAATGCCGCGATACTGACTTCGATGACTGAATTCAGAATAGTGGCGTAACTAGAAATATGCTTTGGGGGGGGGGTAGGGATGAGATGGCCTGGGGTGGCGAACCCCTCCCAGGTAACTGGGGGTATCTGGGAACATTTTAGAAAAATTACATGCCTGGAAACACATTTTGCTACATTTTGACACCAAAATTTTAACTTTAAGTAGATGCAGTTATTGAAATGTCAAAACAAGACAATAGTTTTAAATATTTTTTAAATTTCTCCGAGGCTTTGAAGGGGGGATCTATCGCCTCATTTCCCCCACAGTTACGCCACTGATTCAGAACATACAATCCCTTTGACTGAGGCAAAATTTTTACGTCTGTGAACAATGACCGTTCCATGACGGAAATGCCATATTCCAGTACTCTCATAGTTTGACCGGAAAAATATGGCGAAAGAAAAGAACGCACAAGATAATTTGAGTCAAAGCTTAAATTGAAAGCACGAGTTTCACTCCACTTGTTAAATTTATGTCTTCAAAAAAATTTTTAACTTCATGGAAATAATAATTTAATAGTTAAGTAGGCGGATCCCAAACTGAAGTCAACCCACCAGATTATAACTTCAGATCCGTAAATCTAGAAAAAGACAAAATATCAAGGTAAGTGAACAAGAAGTGGTCGCAACAGTACTTAATATCTTAGAAAAATGCTAAGAAAAAATTTATACTTCTCAGAAATTATAATAGAAAAAGTATATAGATCAGTTTCATTCGAAACCATTATACTATAATTGGCCGGTCATCAAATACAACTTCCATGAAATACATGACGAACATAAAAATCTCTCAGGTACATGCAATTTTAACTGTACAGATACAAATCTAATCGTATACTAAAATAAACTTGTAATGTGCCCCACTTTCATCTATTATTATGCAGAAAAATACCTGAAATCTTTGTATAAATAAAGAAATGAGAGAATTAAATAAATGAAGAATAGAATAAATAAATAGTTGAAATATGAAAGTACACTAATTTTAAAATTGCACCTCGCAAACTTCAACAATCATCGTTAACAAGATTTCAAGAATATTCACTATTCTTCTGCACTTTCTTACATAGATAATGAATTAAACCGTATCGCGATTTCATGTTTTCCTTCCAGAGAAATTATTTCCTGCGGTATCTTCGTACTTGTCTTACTAGTCCTGGCATAGGCACATCAATAAGCTCCAGCCTTAAAGTTCAACTCCGAGTCAAGGTCTCAAAACAATGCAATTGCAGAAAATCGCAGGAGGCGTGTTAGCCGGCGCGTATACCATCACGCTTAATCCTTCCCTCGCCCTCCTTTAAAGATGGAAAACCCTTTAGAGCCACCGACGGTAATTAGCGCATTCTAATTAGACCAATGGGGCATGATCTAAGCTCTTCACCTACGCTAGATCTAGAAAAATAATCACATTCTATTTCCCAACATATATTCCAGTAATAATATTACTCCAATACATTCGTATTTTGAGAATACAAATAATTGGGTACAACGAAAGCACTTCATTTTAAAGGAGTATCAGTCCTTGCGTAAAATACCGTTTGCAGTATACCGACTCAATGTATATTATAGTCTAAGACATGAATAAAAAAGTTGACTTGGAAGCTTTTAAACTCCAAAGACGCTGACGGTAAACAGAGATAAATATTGCAAAGTATAGCAAAAGAATCGGGACCTCGTTTATTTTCTCTCGGTTCCAAAACAAAGCAATAATAACATCACTTTAGTGCGAAAATTTTCACTAAAATTTCTGTACTTCTGTTTTTCATGTTCTTGTACCTTACTTAATGGAGATTTGGTTCAATATTAACCTAATGGTCCATTTTCAGAGCTAAAAATAATTTCACGTTTACCAAGTGACGCTGTTCCATCCTAAATTTCATATAATGCTATCTAGAAGCAATGAGGATTGTTCTTATGGAATGCCTGGTAGTATTCTATTGTGATTGATGGTAAAAAAAAAAGGTTGGACGAATAAATAGCCCAAATAATGCCCAACTCATGCAATATAAGTATGTCTACACAGATTGACACACCATATCCTATTGAGTTTACTCCATTTTTGCCAGAATGATTAACATCACATTCTATTACGAAGATCTAATGCTGTTCACAAAACCCGCAATCATAACATAAGATTCGCCCCTCCTCTTCATTATAAAGAAAATTGAAGAAAGAAAGACGTACTGAAATACGCATACTACTTTCAATTTTAATCTTGGTGACACCCATGTTTACCTTCACTCATAGTAATTTCTTCTGAAATGTTCACTACTGGGCCAACGATTAATGTTTCCGTATCATTAGCGTCATTCGATTACAAATGAAGATGTCTTAATCATCAATCTCCATTGAATGCATCCACGGCAAAATTATCGAAACTCGGAATACGGACCTCGACTCGCGGTCAAGAAGGGCCCGTCAAACACTAACCAAACGACAGTACATGGGTTGACATTGTACGATGACACCACAACCTGTTGGTGTCCGGCAAATTGGAGTGAATTGAAAGGGAATGAAGAGGAGATGGAAACCAAGCACCAAAATCACGTGGAAGCCAAAACAGCAAGTACAAATATTAATCAAATAAATGAAAGCTTAATTGAACGTATTCAGGTCTCTGCCTACCAAATCAAATTCGAGAGAATATCCCACTCAAGAACAGCATTTACGCAAAACGATCAATAATTTAAAAATATTTAAATTTAGCGTATATAGATCTAACCACACCGATCGCACAATACTCATCACGATATTAATACGCATCGCAATTTACTCCCAACACAAGATTCGAATCTGTAACCTGGGGACGCGAAGAAATTATCCCTTATGCATCGACGTAAAAAATTATGAGTTTAGTTTGGCTGAAACAATTTCACTTTAGCGTATATAGATCTATACACACCACACAACACTCATCACGATATTGATACACATCGGAATTTTCTCCCAACACGAGATTCGAATCTGTGACCTGGGGACGCGAAGAAATTATCCCTTATTCACCGACGTGGACAATATGAGTTTAGTTTGTCTGACGATTTAATTGATTTTCCAATTTGAAGTCATTGATTTCGTTGCACAAGTAGGCAATAGAGAACCAGTCGAATCAAGGCATTCACATCATGAATGAATTTTATGCAACCATTGTCTACCGAGAATAAATACCAAAATCGAACTATAATGAATTAAATAGAGAATAACAAACTATCAATTAAATAGAAATTACTCCTACCTCCCCTTTTAAAACGTTATTTTGTAAACAGAAGAGGTCAGGTTAACGACCTCCATGAGCTTGGCAGGCGATCCAATCTTTAGCAATGAACTTGGCACGGAAACAACAGCTGGAAAAATACGTGCACCAAAACGGTGAGGGCCAAAATAAAAATATCGTAAGTAATTTATACCCTCTAGAATATCAGAATCGCTAAGTATATTTTCACGTTCAACATAAACGGGAAGTCCTATCGCAGGTAATAAATGCATATGTAAAAGCAAGGGGGAAACTTATCACACATTGAATGTGAATTATTTATGATGGGAATAAATGATAACCTTAGTAATTTTTACGAGGGAGTAATTCACAAGGTGCATTTTCAAAAATTTAGTTTTTTTAGTCATCAATTTTACGGCTTGTCACGGGCTCTGACGCAGAAAATTAACGCAAATGGTAACTGGATAAGAACTGGTAGGAGCGATGTTATATCGCTCTTACTTGGTTTGCAACTGCCATCTCTCAGAAAAACATAGGATGAAGGCGAATCGATAACTATGTACATGTCAGTGATACGAAAAAACGGCATATCTCCTAGAACCACTTTTATAACATAAAGTCGATATAAATGACCATCCAAGATAAAATTCTAGTCAAAAAGAGACAATATTTTACATAAATATAAATATATTTTTTTAATATAGATGGAGACTTTTAGAAGAAGAGAATAAAAGAAAAAAAAAGCCATTCAGAGTTAACAAGCGGAAAATAGAATGTGATTTTGAGGGCGCATACTTACATTCATCCTAATTAGAAAACTACCGAGGTAACTAAAATAAAATGTTGGAAATATTCAATGTGGGAATCACCTGTTATGAAATGTAATTACCTGTATCACTACCACGATTAGACCTAAATTTACGAAGAATGAAATGCGCAAATAAAACCTTTCCCACGCACTCAATTATGAATTCCATCTTCCTCTGAAAGAATAGATTCCAGATGAAAGAGCATTGCCTAGCGGGGAAATCAAAGTTCAGCCTCTTTGTGAAACGGGCTAATTAAAAATTCAATTGTGATATGCACGACTACACAGTCTGCTCAAGGACCATAGTGACGACAAGGGAACTAGAATTTTACGGTTAAATACAGAAGTGAATAACAGGACGGCATGGAAATAGAAGACTATTTCCCAAAAACTGACGTGAAAAACTGGGAGAGGGAGGTGCAGATTGAGACGGAATTGGAGGAGTAATTTTTCGCCGGAGCATAAAAATTGAGATGCCAGAAGTTGAATGACGTGGAACATGATGAAGATTACACGAAAAGGGAAAGGCAGATGAGAAAAGAGATTACCGTAAATGAGAGGGCACCAATTCTTCATTTCTCGACGCAAAGAATCGTGGTCATTCATCATAGTAAAACAATGGGGATAGAAAAGAAATTCTTTCGCGAAAAATATTTTTCAGCAATGACTACCCTTCCAAACATGAAAGAAAGGACAATTCAAAACATCAACGGCACATAAAACTCGAAGGAAATTATCCCAAGATAAATCGCTTGGAGATAAAACACAGCTCTGTTTTTCACTCGCTCTTCTTCTGCATCTTCAACTCCGACCGACTTCAGCTCCAGAAAGTAGATTTCTATAATTATATTTATCTTATTTCCAAAAAAGTATCACGGATTCATTCTACCATCCAGAGATGCAATCCCACTAAAATTTTAAGTATCGCTCCATACCGTTTACTTCATCATTGAGGCTAATTTAATTGACACGGTGTCCCATTCCCTTGATGACCTCCCACATTAGATGGGATTAAAGAGCAGTGATGTTATGTAACGAAGTAAAAGTAATCGAATCGCTGTTAGCTTTGACTTTTTCGTGATTTCACGTGTATTCGTTAAAAAAATACTTTTCTACTTATAATCAACGCAGGGGCTCATTTAGGTAGCCGTTAAATTAAAGTAATCAAAGTGAAACTTTGAATTCCACGCGCGCTAATCGAAAGTCAGTTTCAGCTACATTTACCTCATCCGTAGGAGTAAATTTTTGGTACAACATATTTATTGATGCCGAAAGTAAAAGCATTTTAGTAATTATTTAACGAAACGACAATAAATAATAATTAAAATGCTGGCCTATGCGTAATTTCTCCCGGTTTCAGGTAATATTGACAGCGATTGCATCATGTGCAGGAGCAAAACTAAGAGTAATTGCAATCCTACTGATCACTTTTTCAAAGAGCAATTTTTAATAGTAATCAATTACAAATTTTACAATTAATTTTTATTGAGCCCGATTACACTTTTCTCAATACTTTTCCCATTACTGAGAAAGAGTTCCCACGTCCCCGGGGAATCGGGCCTAGTGCGAAGATCCCATGGAACAGCACCTTGTGAGCACACGTGAGCGAAGCGTTTAAGAGACCACTGTAGGCGGCCTTCTCACACGGAGAGGCAAGGATATTGACCCACGATGTAGGCGCTATCCGCCGGTTGATCCGGGGTGGGCATGATTTGAAGGGGTTTGTTCCGAAAATGAAGCCGATGTCATTTTCATGAATTATTCATACACGCCAATTTCCATAAATTCCAATTGTGCTTCATCAAAGAACGGCCAAAAAATTAGTTTTCCGAGCTATGCCTTCTGTGAATAGAAATTGATAACCCACATTTGTACATCCTTTCATGGAGTACGAAAATTTTTGCTCATTTGGATGCGATTGGACCAGTATTTTTGTGTCAGAATTCAATTGGATACAGCATTTATAACACGAAAGTATAATATAGTACATACTAACACATGTGTTGACTTATTCGATGATGCCGTTCAAACTAAAGGATGAGAAAAATCTTAACCACACAACATGTATCTATAAGAATGTGGCTTGCTAGTCAGAAATAAAGTAACGCATATCGTTTAGGTTCAATGATGAAGGACTATTATTTGGACCTATCGCGTGACATTTTCATTATTCGGGTTGATACAACATGGATAGGTATATGTTTCTAAGATGGGAGAAACGTTAATTTTAAGTTTATTTATTCCTCAATTGCAACACGAAAATGAAAAATCCCACGTAATTATGAAATAAATTCATCGATACCTTAGATAAAACTAAAAATAAGTGCTTCATGGCCAAAGTCAAGTAACTAAATGAGAACTCGTGATTGTCTGCAGCGACGCTTTTCGCCTAGGGTATGAGTCCCCTTAAGGGCCACCGCAGTGGGGAAAGACACAACACTGGACGTGTATGTGGGAGATGGTAGGTGTTTAAGCAGGTGTACTGGAAAAAAATTAACCACAAATCACTTTAAGGGCTTTAAGTCCAAGTAAATTAAAAGCTCTAAGCCGGACGCGACAAACGGAGAAACTGCAGACGCCTTACGCTATTACACGGAATTCCACGGGAAAGGGGTCACCCCACAACGGTTTCAATTATTTCTTCTTCCGAAAAATTACAGCGAGGTCCAGTGGAAGCCATGGCATTATGTATTAAAAAAAGCAAATTGAGAAGGAGAGTTGGGAAACCAAGTGGCATTACAAGGCAAATGGACTAAAATTTTATTATGACGACAAGGTCTTACAGGATAATTTTCTGCCTATTTGCTGTATAAAAGTCAACCACGAAGTAACGCCAGACTTATTATAGAATTGTGGCCTCAGATTCATAACATACATTATTCAAAATCTAACGTCATGAAGAATCCCCAATTTCGTCCTGAAAAAATAGTGTTCATTGACTCCATACTTAGCCGGGATTAATTTCAAAATCGAGTGGCACTATGGGGTGAAAAAATATGCATGGAGAGAAGCCATGTAAAACCTGCAATGAACTCTACCTCTCGAACTCCACTTAGTGGTAATTAATCAACTCATGAAATGCAATTTTATTGATAAAGGAACAGGAAAAGTTAACCAAGATAGCTGCATGCGAATGAAGTTTTCCATTTGTTCGTTAATGTAAAATATGGGAAGCTTTTCAGCAATGGGCTTCAATATTGAATACAGAAAATGAACGAGGCTAGTTACCGACTACGCCAATTAAGACCACTTTTCATGTCAATTCACAAAGTAAGAATTAATAATTACCCTGTTCCGGTAAAGACACAAGGAAACCGCTAAACATTTTCGCTTTATCTGGGGCAAAACAAATTAGAAAACTTATTTCCCACAAACCACCATGGGTTGAGGATAATGGTACACAAAAATCGTTCTGTGAAAGAGCATCGCAAGCAGTGGAAATTACTTCATCTGAATATGAGCGAAGACTACCAGACAGTGGGCGGTCCGCACAACTAAATTTCAGCTGGAAACAAGTAATTTTTCCAGATTTTAATAACTGCATCCAAAATACGTACGTCCGCTAACAGTACAAATGTTACTGCGTCACCTCAACACTCATCGACGAAACCTTTGCACACAACGCTTCACAAAATTGGACAAAAAATAGCGAGACAAAATAACGATTACGTCACTACAATACCGAATTTCCTTCAGAACAGAAATAAAAATTATGAATCACTCCATAAATCATGTTATCCAGTAAAATCGGAGGAGCTAAACATTTTAATAAGTTTCTGGGAAATGTAACCTGTGCATAACTTCTTTCCCACTCTGACATAGGGTTGCGGATCAGGGTATGCAAAAATATTTCTGTGGAGCATCGCAACCAGCGACAGACATATGAATGGGTGGTTTGACTATGGTTAAGGCGAACCTCCTCCACATGAGACAAGGATGGGGGGTGTGTAGTGAGATGGAAATGGCTTCATGGGATTATGAGCGAAGAAAAGCCATCAGACAGAGGGGGTGGAGAACACACACACATACACAGACAGACGCTCACAAAGGCACAACAGTGGTGAGACGCGGCGGACAAAAGCGTCTGCTAACCCCTTCCTCCATATCCCTCTCTAGAACTGTGGCTTCGTCCCGCTTGGGGGGACTGTGAGGTCCCTCTCTCTCGAGGACTCTATGAGCCGCTATGAGATGAGCTCTCCCATCCACAATTGGGACACACACACGCCTCGGAGCGACAATAAGCAGCTGCGTCTGGAGGAAGGAGTCTGTCCTAGTGGAAGGGAGATATCCTACTTCCACCCCACGATATGCACGGCTGCTGGGACGCCGCCCTTCGTGTGGGAGGTGCGAGGGGGGGGGGAGTTTATCGCGGTCTCCCCACCCGCAAAGCTTAGCACTTGCGAATCCGCATCTCCAGACGGCTTGCGGCATATGAAAATTATCTTCTGATTTTCGAGACTACCAGATTTTGGGTTGAAGAAAACGACTCCGTTTTTTTGTTGTCTTCCACGGCGTTGTTCAGATGACTCTAATTCTTCTGAGGTTTAATTTATTTTAAATATTATTAATAAATAAATTAATGTATAAAACTAAAAATATATTTATAAGCAGCGAAACTCAGTACGAATGGAGTCGTCCTCATTTTCATTTGCATAGGTTTCCGGATAAATAGAAATTTGGCGAGTCCGCCTCACGGTGGGGTGGGTGTTCGAGTAAAATGACTGACTGAGTCCGTGTGAGATGAAAGTTATCAATAGAGAATTTGGTGAGGCAGCAACCCAGAGAAATGGCTTGAGGGGCGCAGGCCGTTTCCATTCTTTGGGGTCCAACCTCGAATTCTCTACCATTGTTAAGCTCGAAAGGTTCGGTACCCATAGAGTAAGTAGGAAGCCACCCACCCTCAACCCACCCCTCCTTGATGCTGCCGCACCAAGTTCTCTATTTAGCGTCGCCTTCTTTTACGGACTCACTCAGTAATTCAATTCGATTGATGGTTTTGGGAGGAGAGGGTAGAACTCACCTAATGCATATTACCATTATGCTAATAATGCGAGTAAATTCTCGCATTAGTGTCCTAGGTTAGCTCTAATAGTCATTATGATTCAGCGAAATGTAACTTAAATTTTCACCTCTTTCACAGGAACCTATTCCACGAAAATTCCGTCCATAATTTAACAGAATGGCTACAGCGGAAAAAGCACATACAACGGGAGCAGTAATGCAAGAAGACGTCTTTGGAGGAATGCTCACCTGGTACAATACAGTCGTCTATGAAAGACATGGTAAGCATTACTAATAGATCTATTGACACTCAATTGAAATAAATGATCTCAGCAGCATCACGTAAATGGCAAACATTCTGGAATCAAACCGGTACTAGAAAAATTCCCGTTTTTATAATATTTCGTTGTGTGACACTAATATCTTTTCATTCAAATATTTATCATCATCGAAGTCATCGTTATGGAGTAAATTACAAGAAGTCTGCCAAGAGATGAGCGATACGGAAATGAGAATTTGCAAAAATATTATTTTGAATTATGGGATAATTTATCATTAACAGATAAATCACATTACACGGCATACAACACGAAGTATGATTAGCATTAAAAATTACATCTTCTAAGCATGCTAGGTATCGATTTTTGATATGTCGAATATTTAGCTACATACATTATACAGCTAAATTCCTCAAACCACTTTCAATATTACGCGGCCACCTAAGAATCCACATAAAATGGTCAAAATGAGTCCAATGATAGACATCTTTTGATCCAAAGATAAAATTATAACAATGATTAGACACGTCACGGCTCGTTTACGGGCATAAAATACGCCTAGATCATGAAAACTTAACAATTCGCACCATTGTTAATGTATTTATAAGAACTCATCAACTTATTCGAATATGAAGAACTTGAGACAAGCTATTGAAACCACATCTAGGAGAAAAAATAGGAAGGCAACAATCCGTAAAATTTAAAAAAATTCCCCCGGTTAAAGTCGTACGGAAAACTTTCTAGCATTTCAAGATCCGTTCAAGGCAAGAAAGCGCACCGCCATCGCGGCATTTCGCTAATATGAGTCATTAAATATTTTTTGTTGGGATTTTTTTTTCCTGGCTTATCGAGTTCGTATCTTCAAAAAAATTCACGCAAGACCGGCATGTTAGTATAAAAAATTGACAACTGCAAAGAAGATAAAAGATTGAAAGAGATATTGACTTCCCACATTCACTTCCAATAAAAATTTCTAAAATATTAAGGAATCCATGGGGTGCCTCGAGGAAAGAGGTGGGGCAGGTTATTAAAACCAATGTAAATAATACATATTTCTGAGAAAGATACCAATGACAAGGTAAATACCTTTCCCAGTAATTGCTAAATACATGGAAGCAGCACAAAAAAGAGTGAAAAAATTGGGCGGCGGAAAATAAAAGAAAACATAAGGAAACATCAAATTTAAAAAAAACACGCCATTAAAGCGAAGATTTTGGCGGGCAACTGCATTTGAAGTAGCCCATAACAGCCAATGGTATGAAAAAACGAAGGTTAAGCTGATTTTTCGTCATAAATTTTAATTTTTAAGCAGATTTTTCGCCGCTGCGTGAAATACGCATTACACCCCAGCTGCGCTCGTCAGCTGAGTTATTACAAGAGCCCAACGATCGAGGTAAAATTGATAAACTGCTATAATGTATCTGACAAGTGTAACACGGCGTCTTCAAGCCACCTCCCCGACATTAAGAGCGGATTTTTTTCACGCAAGGTATAAGCAGCTCCGTCAAAGGTAATTTAAAGAAGAAGGTAGGCGGACGAGGAAACCCCACAGTAAAACTTGCCTCGGAGTTCTGCCACCCGTAAATTCCACTAATTCTTACGAGGCTTCCTACACAATTTTATTTAGCGTGGTAAGTAACCAATACCTTCACTATAGAGTAGCGTTGTACAAACAGAATGGTATAACTACAACCATAACCCCTCGGAAGGAAAAAAAGCTGGAACAAGGTTATCGCAGTGATAAGCGTTCAAGCTAGAACCCACTACATCAAACTTACCATGGTAAATCGAAATACCGATGGAGAATTTAAGTAAAATCGTATTGCCCCAAAAATAATAGCCTATAGGTTGCCTACTAACTATTACGCCAGATAATAGCCAAGGACTTGAATATTATCCCCAATTTGACTAATACTACAACAGTAACTACTTTTTCGACGTATTCAATAATTTGTGCTATCGGTGTCTAAATTTTTCAATTTACACGAAGCAAATTTTACTACGCCGAAACACATACATCATAATGTACACAACAGCGCCAAGAGTAAATTGCCCTAACTCCCTGAGTAATTTGTAACGGTTTAACCTAAGGTATCACTTGCTGAGCTATGAGCATTAATGTGAACCCATCGGCATCAATATTTACATAAAATTCCTATTGTTTCCTTTATCCTGCATTAAAATCTACTCATAACCGTAATTTACTTTAAGAAAATATTTAACTTTAAGAAAACGCTCATCGCTACTACCCGAAGACCAGTTGATAGTTGATCCTCACTTCGGGTTAATAATAAGGCAACCAATTCCAATTACGATTCTCAAAAGAGGATCTGATAATTAGAAAACCCCAAGTTTTAGATGAGAAGGGTAAAGTATTCTTCATAAAAGTAAAACCCTAAAGTATCCCAGATTTAAACTCATCATTCTACGGCCCACCATAACCCAAAATACTAACAAAGGAAACTGGATTGTAAATGAAGACCTCAAGTCGTAACTTTTAACTCCCTACCAACAGATCCACGCACGAGCGAATGGTTCCTGGTTTCCAATCCATGGCTAATATTTGGACTGATGGGGGCGTACTTGCTTCTGGTGCTGAAAATATTACCTAAGTTTATGGAAAACCGGAAGCCCTATTCATTACGAGGCACGCTAATTGGAATCAATATATTCCAGATCGTCGCCAACGCCTGGATAGTGTACGAGGTAAGTTCCAGCACCACATATCACAAATTTCACGGGAAAAATTTATTATCAAGACTAATTTCTAACAAGGTCATAAACTTTCTTCAAGTACTTAACGAATAAAATGATAACGATACGCTCAATTCTCTTAGATCTCATGATATTTACGTACCGAGACCTAATGGCATTCACTTGCCCTAAACGATTCAGCATTCAGTTGAGCTACGATAATTTTTCCTGGGTCGAAAATATTTTTGAATTCACTTTATAGATCTAGATGTAGATTATTAAAGTGATTACGTAGGCTGATGGATAAAACAGCAATGGCATACCAATAAAAATGTTTATTCATTTTTTTCAGATGATCGTGTGTGGTTGGGGGAGGCACTACAAATTCTTATGCCAACCTGTAGACTATACAAGAAGTTATTTATCAATGAGGGTAAGTATTGGCAAAATAATATTTCATTATAAATTGAGTTAAGATAATATTTTACTTTGTAAACACATACAAAATTTCACATATCAGTATCGACTTATCAGGTCATCCTCCAAAGAAAACAAGGCTACAGAAATGTTTTTTTTTTAACTTTCACAAAAGAGGAACCTTACCCTAAATTCGGTTGCCTCTCCATTATACTCTTTAACTTTTCAAACTCATAACATAATAAAAAAACGGAACAACAAATTTAAAAAAATTCCAGCATAGCAGTTGTCCGATTATAAGAAGTTCTACACACAATTATCGACCAGGTAAAGATAGTTATCTAACGAAATAAGCCACAATTAGCACCACATCGAGTCCAATACTCTATTGGGACATAAAAATTGACGAGAAAATAAAGAAAGACCATACTGCTTGGAGATGAGACGCAATTCACTGAAATTTAATCGTCGAACGGGATCAAATATTCCGAGGCCGCGTCTGGAGTGTGACGCCTCGATTCCCTTATGGAATATACGCCCGGCGGTAGCCATGGAGATTGTTTCCTCACCGACGTTGACACGGGATTCGTAAAAATATTCTGCGCACGTTAGGAGGCGCGATAAAAGGAGACACCCCCAACTGAGATCGATCATCCGCTTTCAATACACAAAGGAGGATGGGAGGTGAAAAGGTAGGGGGTTGATTTGGTGGGGGTTGGCATCACACCACCCAAGAACACGTCCACGATTCAGAAAACCGTCAAATCCACCACTGCGGAGGATGATAGGGCATACTCGTATGTGCACGGAAAAAGATGATAATGCAAATTGTGGGAAAAACAAAAAGTGGCGAGAAATAAGCTGGTGTCGAGGAGAATAAATAGATAAGAGAGGAGCTCTGAGCACCACCATTAGGAAGTGACAGGATTCCCGAATACTTTTACTGGCTACCTTTTTCCTGTCTGAAATCTTCATATCCGCTGACCTTTCCATGCTCACCTTTCAATCATTGCTTAAAATTTTTATAGAATATTAATCCAACCCAAACAGAATTCTTTTAGAAATTTTATCAAGTCCGTATTAAAAAGAATTTCACACGGAAGAACAGATAATTGTAATCTAAAATTGAGTTAAAATTATGTCACAAAAAAGCAAGCCCTAGGCAATCCACCAGCACGGTGAAAAGTGGTCTCAAATCGAAAAAAGCTGGCCAAAATTAATAACGCTGTTATTATTACGTTTATTTTTCATGCGAAGAATTTTGCATAGTTTTAAATCCGCTAATTCTGAATTTTTAACATTACCATGAAAAGCGTGAGAAGCTCATTAATGCCATAAAATAAGACTCCAAAGTATAATTTGAAGGACTAAGAAAGTAAAGACTGGAAAAAAAAACAATTTATGAAAGGCAAACATAATCTTCCAAAACAAATCGACAAGATAGCACTAGGAAATACAATACGAAGCTATAATTAGACATCAGGAGACCGCTGCGTACCAAACGACATGTAAGGCCTGGAAACTACTTGAAAGCAACCCAACAATTAAGTAAAGGGCCGCGAGAAACAATAAACATTATGAAAATTTCGGCAACTGAGAGACAAGGTAAAAATGTGGTCTCAAAGTATACTTAAAGTATTACGTAAAATATTAAGTACTTAAAGTATTTCGTCGCCAACCTGCTACATTACGTCTGGTATTTAGCGTCAAATAGAACTGTTTTTGTACGAAACGAATCATTACATACATTTTTACATAATTCAACCTTGTAATACTTCTAGGCATTTATGACAATACTAAAGTTTGAGAATTTCATTTAATAAAATAAGAAGTACGTGACCCAATTTGCATTAGGTGCGTCTTTTTTTTCAAATTCACATTCGTGCATTGTATCCGACAGGTTAAACCAAGAAAAAATATCTATTCCTGCCACGTATAATTGCCAATTGAAGGAAAACACTAATACAGTAGCCAAATACATCCTTTCAATCAGTAAAAGCATATCCAAGGGAGGAAACAACTCGCTTGAGTGACTAGCAAGGACGGACTGATAGAATACAAAGCAGGAAATATTTCCTGAGGAAACAAACCAGAAATTGGTGACAGCCATACGTAGCCAATTATGATTCGGGATTTCTGCTCTATCTTTGCTGGAACGACTCATAAAATTAAATGATTCCACATATTTACCGCAAATCCAGAAAAAAATTGCTCCAATGGAACAAGGACCATTAAAAACAAATGATTATTTTACAACTCATGAATTACGGAGCAGTAGATGGCGGATGGCAAATTAGAAAACTATCATGAGCTATATAATACATAGTACATCATGGACAAGAGGAATATGAGATCACAAACGTCTATACCTATTCGGAATTCAACACTCGAATATAAACCAATTAACACAATCGATGTATCTACCGGATATATTTATAGCAGGTAATCAAGTATTACTAAAAAGCAAAAACGTATAACTAAAAAATGGCTTAAGCTGGGTAAATAGAGCCAGATGACCGTTCAAACCATACAAAATAAAAATTTGAAAAAATAAAACATAATATTTGCATATAAAACCATCAAAATTAGACGTAAATACCGTCTTCATAGAAGTCAATACAACATTAATAATTGTAGCATTATAAAAATCATATTTTCATCATTTGTAAATTAATATAAAAATATCTTATTTACAGATGGCGAGGGCAGTGTATTACTTCTTCCTCATCAAAATATTCGACTTCTCGGACACGGTAAGTCAACAATTAATTAAGTATTACTGCAAAATAACTAGAATTCAATTGCCTGTCCTTTATTATGACAAATAGCAGATCAAGAATATACGAAAATTATTTCAAAAGCATTGTTTGAATTTCAAAAACACAATAACATTGGCTGATGGTCAGAAGTCCTGAAATTGGATGATAGGGAAAATTGGCTTCGCATGTAAATTAATTTACAAAAGCTTAGTTTGCTAATAAAACATTCATGCGAACATCAGAAATGCCACATTTATTGTTAGCAGGAATCAATTTCACTTCAAGCTTTCTTCCTCATGAGCTTACCGACATCCATAGCTCGAAAACAAATGAGTTACGCCATCAACGGAGAATTGCCGGCAATATCTCATCGTCCGAACACTTAATTGGATCTGCAAAGATGAAGGCAGCGCAGACCAGGGCATAAAAATATTATCGAACATAGGAGCTATTCCCTATAGAACAGAACGGAAACTCCGACGTTGAACAATAGCTGCCTTCATTAACATTTTTACTGGGCAAAAGTATAGTCAACCATAGAGGGCGTCCACAGCAATTGAATCGATTACGTAACGAAAGGTAAAAGATAGCATGGAACACGAAAGCGACCACTGCAGTAATACTGTGAATGAAATATTATTTTTTGCGTCATTTAAAGGTAGAAGGCGGACCTATTTATGCCTTTCAAGTGCCGAAATAAAAATTAAACATTGCCGGCATATGTAAATTTACAGCAATTATTTGCACTTCGCTAAGAGCCACACTTATGCAATATGTATTGGTGTAAAAAATCTGAAAACATAGAAACGATTCCCTACCATTCGATGTAAAATATTGCTCATGCCCAGCGTATACTTACCATACCATGAGGTAAATTAAATCTCGAGTACTCCAAAGATTTTTATTCATGCGAAAAAATTCACAGCTAACGGCAAAAAATAAACACACTGAAGAAAAAATACCCTTCATGAAACAGCATATTAACTCCACTGCTTACACAGAGACTTCATTCGTATATGAATACACCTGAAATTAACTGCGCTCATTAACCAATGTGATTATTCTCAGCAATTATTAACTTCTTCCATCAAAGGAAGAGACGAATACTGGCTGTGGGATTCTAATGTAACTCATACCCTCAAACAATGAAAGAGGCAACCAAGGCCAACATTTCTGATGCAGCGTAATATGTTCTGCATAATGTATCATTAACTTATCTATATTTCCAATTTTACTAGATTTTTTTTTCAATTAAACCCTTTTTAACTTCATTTCACCCCCAAAAAACACCCTTCTCCATCATCTAAATCCCCGTCTAAAACTTTGATCACAATTTTATTTTTTTATTATTTATTGAGGACAGCCAAATTTAAATACTTTGTCTTTTAATGGCGGTGAAATGAAGTAGAATTAACAAATACTCCATTTCTCCTGAACGTTTTTATTTACAGAGTGGAATCACATTCATAAAGTATAGTTTTCTGATTCCTCCGATTCCAAATCAATACACGTTAAATAAAATAAATCTCTTCATACCAAAACCTCGAACATCTATCGACTCTTTTACGTTTTAAGCGCATTTCTTACGTAGAAGACTAGATGTGAAATTTGCCGTTTAAGTCATTCCTTGGGGTCACTCATGGCGAAAGTCACACTGCAGCCCCTTGAGGAACGGGTTAACATTGGATCCATATCCCCTCACAAATCAAACACAAAAGACAGTCATTATCCTCACCAAGTGAGCAGCTTCTAAAAGGTGAACAATCCAAATCTCAAAGCTGAAAACATCAAAGACTACCGCGGCAGAACTACATGAATGAACATGGATAATAGACCTTCGACCTCAAAACCTGGTAACACACACAATGATTTCATTGATCCGCACAAAAAGACCGTACCCCATTCACAAAACTCGATTATACTTTCCCATCAGTTTTTTCCCAACGCGGGACTCCCCGAGAGAATATTTTATGCATAGCAGGAGTTATTTGCGAAGAAAGATAGAGAAACGGATTCAAAATGGCACGGGTTCAGATGAATAGGTTAGAAATGGGTGGTAACGTAAGAAAAGATAATTATAAGAGGGAGTGTAACCAAAAGTCATATTGCCATTCACGTTCTAGCAAAATTTTGATAATTCCAACAATATTTGTTCACCGACACCAATTACTTAGATCAGTGGCTTTGTCACCTCTGGAGAAGAGAATAAAATAACTTAATGATTATCTATAAGAAGTATCTGAGACAAAAAAATGGAAGTTTCCAAGAATTTAACGATTGAATGTAATGTAACCACGTTTCCTCATGTGAACGTCATTACATTACTAAATCTGACTAAGATAACCATGATTTTTCATGAAAAATAAAATCTTTGCTATACTTAAGCAATTTTACGGAAAAAGCGCCCGTAAAATGCACCCTCCATTGTATAAATTTTAACTATTACAAATTATACAAATTTTAAGAATAAAATATGAAGATGCCGACCAGAGATCGAGAAAAAATAACTGAAGCGATGAGGCTATGCCCTAAAAATCAATCGTAACCACAGAAAGACAAGATGATACCAGTTAAACTATATGCTCTACTTTCATATTGTTCCTCCAACGTTAATTATGACGCCGCAATATGACGGTATGGGCAAAAAATTTAAAAATTTAAACAATTATATCAGCGTTAAACACTCGTTATTATGACACTAAAAACTCTCACCTCATATTCATAATAAACTCAAGTCAATAACCTCCAAAAAAGTTACCACCGGATAATGTCTTCGACAGAGATATAAACTAGGTCGAAACCGGTAGTGATTAAAATTTTTGAAATTTTAAAGCCACTTAAGCTTTAAAACTCACTCAATACATTTTCCTCATTAATATATTAATTATTTAAATGACTCTTTTCTAACATATTCGGTACCAGACCCACACCGTGACACTATTTTAATGCAACACGAACGAAAAAATGAGTCTTCTCATACGCTCCGAATCACATTCGATCACAAGTGTATCCCCTTCAAGGTGTCAGCAGCCAACACCCGTTCACGGAACCAAAACTGATGTCTCCCATACCTCTCCCCCTCCATTTCACCAAAATTGCCTCTGCCGTCGGAAATGGATTATTCCGCGAGAGGAGACTCTTCGATCGGAGAGTGTTGCAATTTCCAAAGAGCGAGGCCCTTATTTCCCACTACCCCCACGAAAATAAACCACCCCTAGGGATGCACCCCCGCCATGACGATGGGAGTGGAGGATTCCGATGAAGTTACCCCACCCAACAGTGAAGCGCGACAGGGGCGAAAATGGTCGAAGCCTAAAGATCACAAAAAGCCCTTTTGGAGCGAGGATCTGGGTCAAATTTTGAGGCAGAAGTTAACGGGCAGTAAAATCGTAGGGAGTTAGTGGTAAATCCTTCGACTGTACACGCGCAAAGACCTTTTCAGACATACAAAACCATTCACCGACGATGGGCTCCTTCACCGGTTTTCTTTCACTGTTGATTGTTAGCACAAAATGTTTTCTCATCCTCGTACTTCTTTATTTATTGAATATACTATTGTAATAATAATTTTACTTTTTTATTGATTTATTATGATATTACCGGAACAAATAATTTATTTTACCACCATATAGTCGCTGTATAAATGACTAAGTTATTCGTTGCGCGTGAAAATTTTGCTGTAGGTATACATTTAATGCATTAGTTCATTGAGTGTTTTAGAATAAGGCTAGAAAAATGTAAGGACACGTATTTTCCGCTTTCAAATCCGTCACCTAATTCTCTCTTCTCGAGCGATTCGCCGGAAATGAGCGTGTCTCCGCATCTCACAATCAGCAACAGGACGGTCTTGTGCATCGGTTTTGCGTGGTTCGTTGTTGCTCACACTTTTAGAATAAATGGTAAGTCTTATCGACCTCTATATTATTGATTGGCATATATATTACTAGAAGTATAGGTCCGTAAACTCATTTATATTAAATAGATCTCGAGGTAGGTCTGTCGCTCTGTCTCTACAGGGTACAATTGCGAAGTCCGCTTTTCGTCCTTATGGGCCTATATCAGTTAGTTTCCTTAGCATCACGATTCTGCTTGGACCACAAAGACGAATGACCAGCATAGAAAATTTAACACGGCACAATGCATATTTAGGCCTTCCGTGTATGGGTTAAATAGTCATACGATCGGAAATGATACGCATTATTCGCGGAATATAAATTAGACGCATTATTACCTCCAAATATTACCGATCGTTGCTTGGCATGCAAATATTTCAAAATGTTTTCACTAACTTTGTAAAGAGGGTATGATTAGTATCAGATCTCTATTTACTTCATATAAACGATTATTTTCGTCTTAGAGAAAATGTAACGTATGGATTTCGTTTCGTACGTCGTACATGAATAAGCAAGCTATGAAAGTAAAAATAAAACGCCTGAAATGACACCATTTAAAAAATATATATTGTCAATACTATTTGTCCCGGTGATAACATCATAAATAAATAAAAATGCATAATTATTATTTGAGATTACAATAGTAGTTTTATTAATAAAGAAGTACGAGGAATAGGAAAACCTTTTATGCTAACAAAATTGCTTTTTGGTGCTGCAGGTGGCATACTTTCAAAGTAATGACATGAAGGATTTATTTTATTTCATTTCCGAGAATGGAGGAGGTGACATAGCTTCATATGTCATGAATATGAATAACGAATGAATCCAACGTGAGGACTCGATGTGAGGTCAAGGTGGATAGTGTCGGGGAAAAATGCATATTAAAAAATTGAAACGCAGAATGTCATAAATTTAAATTTCCCACGCTGGTCATTCGTCATTTAGGATTAAGCCGGACCCCGATGCGAAGGGAACAAACTAATGTAAGCCCACGAGGACAAAAAAATGACTTCGCAACTCTATCCCATGGAGACCTGGCGAAAGAAAATTAGGCGTTCGGTGATTTGAGCGTACCTCAATACCGGAGGCATTGTAAATGTATAAACTAAGTTACTTATAGCTCACAAGAAATCCACCCAAAACCCAACGCCATGTATTGAAGGAATAGTGGATCCAGTAAAGAGCTTCCTTGTTCTTTCTCATATATGACTCCAGTATAATATAATTATAACCCTGGCCTTTATGAATAGATCTTTCAGAGCAACACGGAGAATAATCTAGGAATCTCACGATGATTTTAAGACAGGCAGGAGCAATAAATCACGGCAGATATTTTGCCGAACGTTTTCGGAGGTATCGGAATTTGTTTCCTCGAACAATAAAGGAATTGAATATGAGGGATTCAGAAGTAAAAAAATCTACAACGCACACCTTCTCTTATTTTGCTATCGGCTGTGTCCAGGCTATTGAAGCGGCTTGCAGGGCAATGTGTATATGTACTTACTTATTCTTTCTTGTCTATGATAACATTGGTTCAGATTTTAATTACTTCTACTGATACGGCTACGCCACTGTCTTATTTAAACAAATCTCAATAAATAAACGCAATCTCACAGAGAAAAGATTATAAACAAAGTAAAATTTTACTGCAGACGACAATGTTGTAAGTCGCACGGGGAGAGCGGTAGGGGAAAAATTTACCGTCAATAAGAACGGTAGGAAGGCATGAAAAATATCAACGAAAATGGAACGAAGTTCATACACGAGCTACGACATTAAAATAAAATTGCATACGTATTTTATTTCGTCGGCATTATGCGCGAGAGAGGATTACCGCTATACGCAGCTTGGAAAAACTCCAACCGGTTACCATCCTTCTCGTTAGATGGCGACACCAGTCAGCAGTTACGACAAATATTATGACATCGCCGAGCAAAGTGCGCCGATGAAATAATCTCCAGGGCAAGATATTCCAGCGGGATTACTAATGATAATGCTTTACTTTTAACTTCGTATACTTTCCCTGCAATCAAACCTTAGTAAAGTAAGAAAGATAAATTAATATTAACACGCCAGTAGGCTTCAGGCTTACTATGGTTCTATTTCCGCTGGTTGAAGAAATACATCTAATAACTTGAACCTATTTGGGTGCCCGAATGGCAGTAGGCAAGATAGAACAAAGCGAGCAGTACGCATAGGAATAGAAAAGAAAGGTTAAACTGATTTCCGTGGATGGTGGGGGAAGAAGTTATTTGTCAAAAGAAATCTGGTTATCATCTTTTATAATTCTATATAACATTCACATCGGATTCAGGTTATGACTGGTCAGTACTACCTTCGTAGCTTTGGGCTTGAAGCCTAATGGGAGGAGAACATTTCTGGGACAAACCATTCCGTTAATTAGACTAATGACGTCACTAATTTATTCGCAGAATGGGTGCTATCCATGCTATCATTGCTACTATTAGACGCAGCACTCTTTGGCAAGATGTGCACTCTAAACTATCGTATATCTGCATTTATTCAATCGCATTGGCCAAAAGATGCCATTTGTAATTTACATAAATTACCACGTTTAGAGCGTTGGGAAGGAAACAAACTCACCCGGAAACTTATTGAGTTTCCACCAAACCTCGATGAGTCTGCGAGAACTATTTCAGTATAAGAGCAAACTTTTTCATTAGTACTTGAAATACCTCCATGCATATTTAAAAATATTAATTAACGAATATTACGCAATATTTTAGAGTCTCGCTCTTGAGGAGGAATGAATTCCCATAAAAAGTACACCCCTACAAGGAAAGGTGAGAAATTTTAACTCTAATCAACTACTGAGGCATAAAAAATTAAACTCAATGAACAGTGTGGCCTAAGTTGCGAGCGAATCAGCCATTTTCAGAGCGAGAAAATTCTACGAAAAGTGATTCCGAGCCGATTCCAAGTCGAAGAACTGACACAGGCCCTGAATGATCATTGAATCAATTTGATATACCATTTCGGAGCTATGTACTTCATTTTCCCTCGAGTTCGCGAATCTAAATATTTCATTATTTTATTAGTGTGTAAATAATACAATCTTATGAATTTATAAGTGGAATGTACTAGTAACATTATCTTGCAACTGAGTTGAGTAATAATTCTAAAAATTGAAAATCGTAAAATTTTGCACACCAACTGTGGAGGAAAACACTAAGAAATGATGAATTCACATCATTTTAATTCCAGGGATTGTTGTAAAGCGTTTACAACAAATACAGAGTGACTATGGCAAACGATTCCGTAAACAAAGAGTGCAACTAAACGAAAATATCAGCAAAGTTGAAATAAGGACTGCTTCCACAAAAGATCGTGACGGAGGGAGTCTTTTCGTGCTTGAAGTACAGAAATACAATATACATGGAAAGTGATTAAGAGGAAAACTAACTAATACGCCGATAATCACTATTAAACACTAATAGGGTTCCCACTCCAACTACATCACAATATTCACGGTTTTTTCCAAGTTTTCTCGGTCTAAATGCCATCAAAGTCACGGTTTGTAGATCCGGCATTTTAGGCAGAAATATTGATCGGCCGCACGCAATTAAAAATGTAACAAACGCAACAGATGCCTTGAATGCAAACGCAGCAATGAAAGTGCTATCTCTTATGATGTCACCTATCGTTAGCAAAATTCAGGTCCGGCAAAAGGGTGTGAGTGGGAAAATGGAGAGAGCAGGGTGGTAGGGAAGTGAAGAAGTGCCTGATTTTTTTGCCAGAGTTAATGTCTTCCAATCGCAGGCTTAAGGTCAATGTGCTGTCTAGGTACATGGACCAATTAATGATTGCGCTTTGAATACACGGGTGTAGATAAATGTGTGGACTGTATCTGCACGTGACTCCGCTTTGAGACATGATCGAAAGATAGATTTTTCTTTAAAACCCGCCAATCGTAGCTCTACAAATAGGTTTGAGAGATTTCTAAGGTTTCATGGCGAAATTCACGGCTATTTCCAGGTTTTTTCACGGTAGACGAAATTCACGGCTTATTCACGGTTTTAAGGTTTTCACGGTTGAGTGGGAACCCTGACTAACTTAAAAACAGCCTCAATCCAGAGCAAATGCGCTCACACTGCAGAATTTTTTCAATGCCACCACGTGTGGACGGAGATGTCTAGGCCTAGCAAGGGCACAGCTGCCAAGTGAAAGTCTCCACTTACTTGAATATTCAGGCTCCTTGGGAATCGAAAGGGGAGGGAAATAACGTCCCGTATATCGATAAGGGCACGAAAAGGACCGATCGTTATTAGTCTCACGCGATTCGGTGACAAAATCTTCAGTGCATGAATTCGTGACCAACGCCGTGAAAAAAAATAAGTACACAAGCGGACTGTTAAAAATCCAGTTAGCCGGTCCATAACGATTATGCCCCCAAAAAACTTCGACATTTGGTACAAGGATGTTGAAAACATTATGTTTCGTTACTAAGATAGGCATGTTCGCCAAAATTTAAAAATACATATTATCCATACGAATAGTCATTAAACTATTTTATTGTAAATTACAGGTGCTCTTCGTTCTCAGAAAGAAGTACAACCAAGTAACATTCCTTCACGTGTTTCACCATATCACAACTCTATGGTTGGCGTGGATAGTGGTGAAATACGCTCCAGGTGAGTTATCACAGCTGCTGGCCGAGTGAAAACATCCTTGATTCACCATGAATATAATAACCCGAAATAATTTAAAATACAATTTTTTGAGCAACAAACAAAAAAACGAAAGAACTTAGCAAATATTGGTAATTAATTAACACTCAATACAAAATTCATTAATGGCTAAAAATAAAAATAATTAACCAAAAAAATTTATTTCCAAAAGAGAAAAATGAAAAAGAAGAAACTTCGTGAAAGAACCAAATTTCTTCTTTTTCATTTTTCATAAAGAATCGCTTTCACAAAGTTACGCCTCAAACCACCAATTCTTTCCAAAAGAGAAGTTACTGCAAATAAATGGCACCTTCAAAATACGATAGAGGAGTCTGGCTTTCGCTCAATAATTTGCCAATTAACCATACCAATTATCTCACCTTTCACGAGAGAGTGAATTTGAGTTGAAAGTCTATTCAACCAGACTGGTGAAAAATAATAAAAGAACCGATGAGCCAACAATTTATTTCATTTAAAGACTCACAAGTCCAATCAGAATTGAGAGAATTTTGACCCACCGTTGAGTTATTTTGGGAGAACATAAGTTGTACATGAACTATAGTAAAGAATAAGTTTTACTGATTAACGAATAGAGACCATTAAAAAAAGATATTTCTTATAAATTTAATATCTCTCGTAGTTTAATCATTCTCTTCAATACTTATTTCACAGGGGGCACAGGAACATTCGCACAGATGATGAACGCCGTTATCCACGTGCTGATGTATGGCTATTATTTGCTCGCCGCGCTGGGCCCATGGATACAGCCGTATCTTTGGTGGAAGAAGTACCTCACAACAATGCAAATGGTAAGTTTACAAATGCAAAATTTCTTAAAAGGGTACTTGAACATTTCCAAACCTAATAATTAATCACCCTTAACAAAAAACTACATCAATAAATACATAGAGGTCTAAACATAGGCTGTATGAAGATACGAGTCTTATACTATTACGATTCATCAGCATAAATTAGCTCTAGTTAAACCTAAAAGAAAATTGGCGGGGAAGATGACTAATTGGTGAAACTAATTTTGAATGGGAAAAATACACTAACTCATTTTTCCTAAATATCTAAATACACACTTGAAAATAATTTTTAACCCCTTCCTAACATATATATGCATTTTAAGCGGAATTTCCTTTTTCCTTTTAAGTTTTATTTACTACGATTTTTAAATCTGCATCAAGGAACAAGAACATACACAGGGAGAGTAGGTTTACATTTTGAAAGCGAGATTACATTTCTTAAAAGAATTCTTGCGGGTTTAACAAAATTACGAAAGGTAAAACATACGACGAACGAAAATCACTTATTTTATTTCTCCATTTTTCAGGTACAATTCGTTATTGGCTGGACGCAGAATGTCTATGGACTGATGACGGGCTGTGACTACAGTAGGCCCATTGTGTACTTCTACCTTCCCATTCTCACCTCCCACTTTATCTTGTTCTACAACTTCTACCAGAAATCATACGTGTCAAAAGATAAACAGAAGGGAGAAGATACCCTCAAGAAACGGAATAAAAAGGACTGAGCGTCGAGGGATTTCTGAACAAATTCGTAATAGGAAGGCGCTGAAGATAAACTACTAGAAAATACGAGTCCTCCTTGGCAGGAAATGGAGAGAAATAGCCGATTCCTGATACATGGGAGACTGGTTCGTAGGATGAAAGGACTTGTGAGCGTTTTTGCCGAATCAAGAAAATTTATTTAATCTATTAAGAAGATCGTCGTAAAGTGGCCAAAGTATTAGTTCCTGGAAGTGAAAATTGCTCAACCGTTTGCGAAGGCCATGATATTCTTCTCATAGACTGTGTTAAAATATGTTTCATAATGATTTGCACTACAGAGGATTTGTGCAAGTATACCAAAAACCAATGCAAGTTGGGAAACCAAAAATAATTTTCTCCATAAGGAAGCTAGCTTACTAAATGTAATGAATTGAGATGTGTCCGAGTAAAAAACATTTTCATACCCGACGGAGGAATAAATATTTAGGGCTAATTATTAATAAAACAGTCATTAATGCAACATTCCCCCCAATACTTGAACCGCTAGTAACAAGTAAAGCTACCAACCTCAACGAGATGTGACGATGGTGAAGCAGTGGGCGACTTACAGAACGACTTGATGATAAATGAGGCAGTGTCCAAGATATTTTTAGAATATTCAGAAAATCAGCATTCCTTTGATGCCTGTACAAAGCGTTTTAGGATAAGAAAGACATTTCTTAAAGCTATGCTTTTGTTACAAATTTTTGCTTGTATGTATATGTTAATAAAAAAAGGTTGTACGGATGATTCTTTCCATGTTCTAAATACTAGGTAAAACTTCATTCCAACACAAGCAGAAGCATTTAGGAAACGTATTTCTCTAGGGATGAGAATCGGTCAAGGACACATTCAACAAGGTTGCAGTTAAAGTAAACGGTAAACATACACCTGAGGTAATAAACCCGGTGAAAAAAGTCACCATCGTTAAATTTTCTTCGCCTTTAACACTACACCTAAGGCGCCATCTTGAGTGCTGACTTGGAGCTTTGCCCGAAGCCCGAAGTATAACTGCCCATAATATTTATTAACTTTCCTTAAATAAATTATTCTCCAAAAGGTAGAAGTTATAACATGCAATGGAACCTAAGACCTCTCATCATTCTTCCAAAGGGCAGGACTAATTTCTACATTTCCGAAAACAGCTAACCCGAAGTAGGGGAGCTTTTTAACTATTATAATTAAATACGCGTGGTTAACATGTTAAAATGATCTAAAATGAAGTGACCTAGACCTTGATGAAGTATCTGATTATTTTTTTACGTAAAATGAGTGCAATGTGATTCACTAAGACGATGCAATTAGTGTATCCTCTATCTGCAACGTACCACAGAGTTTTCATAGAGTTCATTCGCATTTAATCGATTTGGTGAAATCAATTTCACTGATGGTGCGAAAATTTGTGCATTGCGGGTGACTCCCGTAAAAGCTATCACCGTGGCTAGTCCCGGTATACTTAAATCAATTTCACTTTTAAACTTTAAAATAGGGATGGTCGGATCGGATACCTAGGATCCAAATATCCGCGGATATTGCCCTTCATCGGATACATCGGATCCAAACTCACGGAAGACATCGGATCTGGATCCGAAATTTTAAATAATAGCTTCAGTGAATGCAACGCTCCATAATGGAGGAAAGAGTTCCGATTCTATCTTCGAATGCGCCGTCGCATGCGATTATTGTCTACTCATGAACCGTTTTGTTTGAAAGTTCTCGCAGAGGTTAAGTAGAAGAATCTCAGCCGTGGAATATAAAAAAGGCAAAATACGACTGGCACATAGTGCGACTCTTCCCTAGAGATTGAACAATCATCGGGGGAATCTCAGCGTCAGGATTTTGAAAATGCATTTGGATCTGAAAATATCTGATCCGAAAGATTCGGCTCCGAAAATCAAGGATCCGATCCGAATCCGGATCCGAAAAAATTCTGGATCCGTCCATCCCTACTTTAAAATAATTATCCAGAAGTTATAAGACTAAGAGAATTGTTCTCTAATTCACAGAGGGCATCCATTATTCCGTGCTACAGGTGTGCCGTACCATAAAAGATAAAAACATAAATATCGTACTGTTAGCAAAATAACATCCACTCATTACAAAAGTATTTTAGTTCAATGCTCGAGAATTATACAGATAAATCAAGTAAAATAGTAGCATTGATAGGAATAATTATCTCCAAAATATGTATTGATATCTAAAATATAACGCATGGCTAAATTTGAAATAAAGAATGAACCATACAATGCAGATCAGCATTATCAAATTAAAAATTTGGCCCTCATTTTTTCATCCACTATAAGCCCTTTCCCACTCAGCATTTTCGTTTTAAAGAGACTATAAAAACAAATAAACACAAGTAATTAAGTAGGTACTGAAGGGAACTACATCCACTTTTTAAGGTCACACGGCAGAAGAAAGCAGTTCAGTATAAAAACAGACTAGCAGCATTTAATCAGAGAATTGGTCTCTCCAAGTGCTGAATCCGAGGATGTATTCCATTTTTTATAGCAATAATTCAACCATGAAACGTTTGAATGGACAAACTCAGGGCGACATGAGCACATAACTTGAAATTGCCCCATCTTCGAATACATTCCTCATCGTGCTGTTTGGACCCTACATGTTGTCAATAGTAAAAATCCCCAACAGCCGAAAGAAATAGTATGGCATTAGGACTCCGATATTCAATTATGATGGATACATTTTCAACGTTTTAACCGTAAAGTCTTCCATCATGAATAGAAATGAATCTCAAAAAAAGCTCATACAACCGTGAGCAAACCAGGAAATTCGCGCCTAAGAGAAATGGTACAAAATCCCATAAATTTCTCTAAATGACCCTTCTGATGCATCCGGGAGATGAATGGAACAAGGGTAAGTTTCATCCACCAGTAAATTTTCACATGGGACTTCAAGAAGCCAACAACAATCAGCATACGCATATTTCGGTACTCATAAATAAGACTTATTTCTGAACATTTTCTTACACCTCACAGTCACAAAGTTAGAACAACGTGATATCGTAAACGTTCTAATAGAAATAATTCCATCAACAATCCCGATCGTACACGAATACATTTTTCTTCCGGTAATTGATATAACGTTTCTTCTTCAAAAATAGAAATTGGATGTCGGAACTAACATTTCCCATAGCACACACAAAAACAAGTAACATCTGGAAGAATTCAGTTCCCTCAATGTCCCACTCTACAATGAATTTTCACACTATTACGGTCTTAACCACAGATTTCTCGAATAAATCACCACCTGCTTTTATGGATGCCATGTAAAAAATTACAATTATAAAAAATTAAATATGAAATATAAAAGATAGCACATTTTTGCAGCTTTTTTCAGTCACAATGAAGAATAACAACTTAAAATAGCCATCAAATGGCAAATCCATTTGAAGGATGGAAAAAAACAAAAATGGATTCAGGCAGACGCCAATTACCATATTCATTCAAATACTGGATGGATGGATTGTTCCAGCTTCACATAAAATTAAACAACGAAATCTAGAACACATGTGACAATTAACAAGATCGATGGAACATCACAATCATCATTAAACAAATAATGAATTAATTTTAGAATGAAACCTCATTTTAGCATTCGCATGCATTACTAATAATTGACGCTATCACATATTTACTCGGCGACGACATTATATTCCCATAACCAATATGAGGACTTTAAATGCGCAAGCATATAAACTTTTTTCATGGGGTTTCACAGATCCAATCATTAATGCAGAAAAAGTACGTCAGCTGAGTAAGCTATCACTCTCAACAAAGAAATTTAAGGAAAATCATAATTAATAATACCATGAGAAAAATATATAATTGACTTCTATCAAGCAACAAAATATACTACAGTAAATATTCGCCACTCGCCATAGGCTCAACTTATAAAAAAGACGATGTAACTTGAAATTGCCACTGTATACCTACCGACTATTAAAAAGCATTTTGTATGCATTTCACATTAACAGTGGTATTAATAAAATGTTCTACAGGGAATAAAAATATGCATTTTAAACGAGTGAACCTTCATAATAGGAAATACCTGGCCATTACGCTGGGCACAACAAAAACCGATAATTACTCCACAATATCCGACTACGTGATAAATTCCGAATGCTTGCGGCCAAAACAACTCCAACAAAAAAAACAAAGAATACAAGCGCTGCCATAGATCTCGATAAAAAAACAATCATGAGAGGGAAGCGCTTAAAAAATAATGAGGAGAAAAATATAAGGGAGCTTTGGGCCGAGACCATGCCCGAATCCTGCTGCTCTCTTCATTATTTCTCTCGAAAGCTAAACAGAAAAGCTGATGAATTTTTTTCGGAAAATTGCGAAGTAACCCTAGCTCCATAAAAACGCTCTTCTCACTTTCACATCTGCATAATATAGAGACAAAAACCAACAAACTTTCATCCCATTCAAAGTCTGTATGACTTAAAGCTAGGAAGAAAAAGCTGTTAGCAAATCTACGCATTATTGAAAAAAAACAGGGATTAAAAGGATGTACCAATATCATGTATGAAAATGAATAACCTGTTTTCAAAAATCAGAGGTGAAACACTTCCATACACCTTAAGCTGTACCGATAGTTACAATTTCTCGCAGCCATAAGCTACGTAATTACCTTCGATTTTACCAAATTAATGATCAAAATTGAATACCGCATATATTCACAAAGATCCCCAATTCTTAAACACGGTTCATATTTTTTATAAGGAGAGCATTTTTTCTAAGTAGAGCATTGAAAATTATATAATTACAATTGTAAATATGAACGCCGAGAAAAAACATTAGCGTTAGCAGAATAATCACAAAAAATTGGTAAAAGGAGGCACAATATGCAAATAATTCACATTTGGTAATCCGTGTTGTCATGAATATTTACCATACAATAATCCAAACCAACGAGTTTCAAGCATCAGATTGCGAAATTGGATTTTAAAAACAACACCACGGAATATACGATACAATTTTAAAAAAATGCATACATCCTGCTCGAGCTGTCTTTTTTGGCTATGGATTTTTCGCTGATAACTTATGCTGTTATTTTGAATTTTTCAGAGCATGTGAAGTAGACATCCGTCAACATTTTTCTTTACCTCAAATTAGATAATTTTACATTTCATCCTTAATTAATAATCTTAGATGATTTTTTGTTAGTGTAAATACTGGAAAATGTTGGACAGGGTTTATTGTGTATACCCTTAAAATTTCAAAAGTTTTACGCGAGTAATTTGTATCCAAAAATACCTGTCGAGAGATGGGTAAGTGTTGTCTTAAGAAGTTTCTTTCAAAAATCCTTCAAATCAGGGCCTGTTAATCTAACCGTGAACCATCAAAAGGACATGACAACTTTATTATTACAGATGGTTAACAATACTGGTAGGCCATTACTGTCACTTCTTGCATCCAACAAAAAAATAAGAATACCCGAAAGTTTTCACGACATAACTACGGTGACATATGGATCTCAAGCGGACATCGAGGCCCAAGTTAATAAGGCCCCGAGCACACCATCATCGTTCATCTCGCAGCACAACGCCCTAAAAAGTTTGGACCAAGGGTAGAGGAAAAAAAACAATTAATCCCCCGTATGAAGGATGAGACCAGTGAAAGCGCTCCACTCCAACGCGTTAGAGGCTTAAGGCTTCCTCAAACTTCCAGCATGACCTCCCCGCTTTCACGAGACGCGGCGATATTTACGAAACGACCGGACGAGAGAGAGAGAAATTGGAGGAGTGTGAGCGACATGAGATCCCACTCGCATACCCCGGCGAGGAAAATGTTAATTCTGAGGTCTCCGCGTCACCGCAAAACGCAAGGAGTAAAGCCGGCCGACCGGCCGCTAGGCACACGCGATCGATATGAATATCGCACGGGTGAAAGTATCCGGGGCGGATTTGCGGCCGTGCAGTTTAGCCGGGAGACATGGGAGGCCTACGGCTGGAGGCGCTAAAGCGGAGAAAAAGGAAGGGAGCCGACACGTTCCTGCATTGCGACGCGGAGTCTGGGGCCGTATTCTGTATTTCGTCGGTGCCGCACCGGTCGGTTTCCCTTCCCAGCCCACCGACAGCACATCAGTCCGTACCGACGACGGCTAATTCAGCGATTCAGTATGGTCGTCGGTATCAAACCAGTCGGTACGGTTCCCCCTCCTTCTCAAACAGGGAAAATCCGAATATATCCGAAGTTAGAAGTCATCTAACGTGTCTCCACCAATGAAAGAAGGGTAAAAACAAGTGAAGACTCATTGGCACAGTTTGTTGTCGTCATTCTCAATCTTTTTATTTGCGGAAATTACGACTTATTGCTAGATTAAGATAAACGATATTGGATAAGTTGTTAACAATGCTTATATAATGTGTGGTAGTAATGCTGTACCTACAGAATCGAAGGAAACAATATTACAACATCACAATAAAGTTTGTATGTGATGGAGATTGTTGTTGCTGGAATGAATTATTGAAACTATCCTTGAGATCGTAGTTTCTTTTTTTAAATATTGGTTCCGTATATTGCTATTTATTCATGATTTGGTAATATAGTTGTCATTAGGTAAGTTCCGTCTAAATGTTATCAACGGAAGGTTATGCCATTGGCACGGTAGCAGACGAAAATAACATACCATGGAACGTGAACGTAGGATTCAAAAGCAAATGTAAATGTCATATTAGAGGAACAAGTTAGGAAATTGTTATAAAAATATGGAACTGGGGGTAATTAAAAGAATTGTAATGACGAGGAAGTAAAGAAATTGTGATTGGGTGAAATACATATGTTTAAGTTGCGCATTCCAAGTGAGAGAAAATGATAATATTGCGGTAAACCTCATTCTTATTAACAAATATCTTCTTTTATCGTCAAGGGAATCAATGGCTGACGATAAAATGAAATATAGTTGTCTGTTACAAATGAAAGAAACTGATACCGTTGTGGCAAACTTCATACTTAAATAAAAAGATCTTATTTCTATGCCGAGAGAAACGCCAAATGATGATTGAGTGAAATAATAGTTGCCTATTCAGAGTGAGATAAAGTGATAACATTGCGGCAAAACTCATATTTAGTAAAAAATATCTTTTTTATGTCAAATGAGCAAATAAATGATGATAGAGTGAAAGAAATCCTATTACAAGCGAGTGAAAGTGGTAACATAAATGAGAGAAAGTCATTATATAGTGGCAAACCTCATGTTTATTAACCAATATCTTATATTTATGTCAAGGTAATCAATATAGATGTTGACACAGTGAATTATAGTGGCCTATTCGAAGGGGCAGAAAAAGATAACATTGCAGCAAACCTCATTATTTACTCGGTGATGAGATAAACACAAAATAAAGCGTACAATGCGCACCGGGGAGTTGATGAAACCCACTAGTCGGTGGCCGTACCGACACCTTTTTGCTGTCGGTACGGGTACCGACGATCTCTCGCCCTCACGTCGGTGCCGCACCGATCGGGTTCGTACAGAATCGCACGACTTCTTACCGGGAGTCGATGTGACGTCGCACCCGACGAATCGGTGCCGCACCGATCGGTTTGGAGTTACAGAATACGGCCCCTGGGTTGAGTAATGAATCACGAGAAAGTCATCAATTTCTTGGGTTGAAATTCACCGAATAGATTGGCACCACGAAAACGGAATGGGCCTTTGTAATCCATACGTCAAGGGCGAAATCAAATTTAACGCTTATTTTCTATCCTATTCCTCAGAAATTTCGTGACTTTGTGGATATTTATTAATACAAAGTTAAGATAGAAAGAAATTTTCGTAATTGCTCATTGGAAATTTTCATATGTATGCAATACCTACCGGGATGACTATGGGACATTTTCATCCATTACTGATCCTACACTATGAACTCTGATTTAGGCCAGGTTTTCTCTTAATTGTCTTCTCCTCCACCCCCGGGGGATTTATTTACGCATCTAATAGCAATAAGGAAAGCAAATTGATCAAAATTTTAAACTTTTTTCCAGTTTAACATTTTTCTTCGATGTTAGTGCTCATCCTGAGCAGCTGGTTGCATGAATCACAATAATTGTCGATTCCTTGGTTTCAACTAAAGATTTTGTCACAGAAATACTATTGATAGCCAGATATTTTCCACCATCATGGCCTAATTGACTATGCATCACGAATATATGACAAAGAATTGGACATTTTGATGACAGAAATGAGATGACGCTTAAAAGGTGAAACTAACCCACGTCGCGTCCTTCTTTTTAGCATAGAGCTTCCGTCGTCCTAGAGGTAAATAATTTTGTCTCTCGTCTTCCTCTTTATCCCGGTATATTTCTATATCCTCTTCTAAATAACCAGTTATTATCTATTTTTCTTCTATTCCGTCCACCCTTGGCTTCCACTATTCATTCCAATACCCCCTTTATCATCTTCCCCACTCGGGTCAACTTCTCTAAATTACTTGCTCTGTCTATCCGACTTTTATTCGAAACTCTTCTCAATCAAAAACACCTCACGTGCCTAAATAAGCGTTATACTCATTACCAATGCCAACTGTCACACAACCATGGAGTAAAAAAAAACACTGCCAACCATTTCGTAAGTCCATCCAATTTGCTTCAGCACTAATTAAGCCATTTTGATTAACATTTTTCTCAATATTCTTTCGCGGGCGGATGTTCTTAATATCTCCGTCTTAAGGAATATAAACTAAAGTTAATAAACAACACGACAACATCAGGCTTCCAACTCAATCTAAATTATAAAATTCACGGTTTTTTCAAGGTTTTCATGGTCTAAATGTCGTCAAATTCACGGTCTGTAGATAAGGCATTTTAGACAAAAATATTGATCACGTAACAATCATCGGCCACACGTTAACTAAACATTTAACAGACGCGACAGACGCCGTGAATGCAAACGCATCAATGAAAGTGCTATCTCTCCTGACTTCACATATCGTTTGCAAAATTCAGCTCCCGCTAAAGGTTGTGAGAGAGAAAATAGAGGGACCAGGGTGCCAGAGATGTTAAGAAGTGTCTGAATTTTCGCAAGTGTTAATGAACATTTTGGTACAGACTTAAGAACAATGTGTCATCATGGCAGACGGTCCAATAATTGCGCTTCAAATATACGTGTCCAGGTAAATCCGTGGCCATGTCTGCGCGTGAATGACCTTGAAATATGATCGAAATATCCATTTATCTTTTAATCTGTCAATAATAATAATAATAATAAAAAACAGACCTTTATAATTGAAATAGCAGTTCCGGCTGACCACAACCTTAAGAAGAAATACGAGGAAAAGAAACAAAAATATCAAGACCTCGCAAGGCAAATAAAAACTATCTGGAAACAGTACGTGGTCACCATCATCCCCATAGTAATATCATCAACAGGAATAATACATTCATCACTAAATTTTGGAATTGAACAATTAAAAATTAAAAGAAACACAATATATAACATTCAAAAATCTGTAATACTGGATACATGTAGAACAGTTAGATTTTTTTTAAATGAACTGTAACTTGAGGCAGCGTCTTGGCAAGGCCCGACGCTGGCAGACCTCCAAGTAAATCTTGTGGAATAAAGAATATAATAATAATAATAATAATGTCGTCTTTATTTCACAAGCGAATTTAGGACTAGATAGTCCTCTCTTACAATTAACTTGTTTGACAATCACATACATCCATGCCCTGGATGGTGGTCAAACCACCCAGGCGGGATTCGAACCCGCGACCTCTTGGTTAGCAGTCGGGGACTTTACCCCGGCGCCACCGAGGCCGGCAATCGTAGTTCTACGATCGTAAAATCAAGATTGAGATATTGCTAAGGCTTTAGGACGAAATTCACAGCTTTTTCACGGAATAAGAAATTCACGGTTTAAGGTTTTCAAGGTTGACTGGGAACCTCAACATGATACATGAAAAAAAAGATACAGAACAGCGATGAATTAGGGTTCGGCATTCGAAAGCTTGACGATGAAGATCGTGTCGCACTTCCAAAGTTCCGCTCGACCGACACTGAAGTTCATGGAAAGTGAGCGAATTGCATCGAAAGAAAGCCTGAGAGTGAGAAGTCTTGGTGAACTGTATTTTGTGACACTTTACCTAATGATAAAATAAATTCGAGAGAGAAAAAATTGTAATAAAATAACCGAATTTAACAGTAAAATTGAGAATAACAAACATGATTACTAAATATATTAAGAAAATTGATTGAGAATTGATTATCGAACTCATATTAACATTTGTTACCCAGTCTCAACCTGATTCGTTAATTAGCTATGGAAGCCCATAAATTTGCTGACTTTCCGAGATGGTGATTTTGGCTTCCTATAAAATTTTTCATAACATATAAAAAAGACCGGCTAGGTTAAATTTTAGGATATTCTGGAATATGGTTGATGCAAAAAAAGATAGCAAATGATGAGGATGAATGAACGCAATACCCTAATTTCAGTGTCTATTTAGAATCATACTACACAGGAAATAATGAATTTACAATAATAAACAAATTTTGACCCCATTAGAGTAAAAATTAAATAAAACGACGTACTTAAGAATAAAACACTATTTTAATAAAAAAAACCGTAAACAACTTTTCTGGCACTACAGGGAGCAAATCGTGAGTAGCCAAACATGGGAATTTTACATACGTATTTGACAGATGTATATCCAAGGGTGAACACGGAAGATCGTGTTGCTGCATGATGAAGGAAGTTACGAAGATCAGAAGTAACTACCGACTCACCTATGACAGAAGAGAAAATTAAAATAATATAACATCAAACTATAAATTGCCAACAGGAGATAAAGGATAGATAAAATAAAACATTATCATACGGTAAAGTAAGATAGATAATCAACCTTCACAGATATATCCATGAAGTTCAAATAACAACACAACCAACTTGACGGACAGGCGTAAAAAAATCACCCTTAATTTCCATTTACAGATTTCAAGTTCATTTATCCTTGAATAAACACTCGGATCGGATATTAAAACATTATTTCAACTCATTTATAAAAAATTAAATAAAATCAAAATAGTATTCTCAATTCTTCACAGGGACCCTTCGAATCGCTACTGAGTTCATTAACAAGACGTGTTCCCCTAATGTCTTTCACTACAGCGTGCTCTCAAGAAGTTGATTTCCGCGTTTTAAATACGGGTATACGTAACAAAAATCACATTTAAAATATTCACATAATTACTAAAATCATTTGATCGTTGTTTTCTCAACAACTCGGCAAGAAAAAAAGGGAATTACAAAGAATATGCATACATACAATACCACATGCATACGCCCATTCATACGCCGTATGCATGTGCTATTGTATGATGATTGCACACGTCCGTAGTCAGGGGAAACTGATAAATTGGGATTTCGACACCATATAGTGGTCCGTACTCGCGTTCTGATGCAGAATAATGAACTCATATCAAACGCTTACAAACTTTTAGAATAACTTTTAATACTAATGATACTATGATGGACGACAGAGGTAAGCAACCCTCGATACTATCTTGGCATGCAGGGTAGCGTGTACACAAGGGTGACCTGGAAAGATTTCATGAGAGGCTGATTAAACGATTACATCTGAAATACTCAAAAGGAGACCAATTCTTTGCGGAACGGTAGAAATACAACATGTTTTCACATGGGAGTATGAAACTAGCGCTTAACACGGGTAAATCGTGGGATTTACGGAACGGTAGATATACACCATATTTTCATATGGGAGTGTGAAATTAGCGCTGTAACACGGGTAAATCCTGGGATTTACTTTCATTATCATAATACCTAGAAAGAAGGTGTCCTGACGTTTCAACTCACTGGTGAATAATGTGGTAATGACCAAATAGAAGCATACGTATTTAAAACATTTAGAACCTAATTACTCACATTCACCTTTCATGTCCTGTAGCATGGAAGTTACTTTGGTTCCAAGTGAGACCTCAAAAATTATTTTCGTACCTGCGTAAAACACGTTCCAGCTAGCAAAGTAATAAATGGTAAAAAAAAAGAATTTTCTGGCATTATTGTAGTAATTAATACCATTAATCAACTTATTCAAACTATGCATCTAACAAAATCACTCCAATTGTTTAAATTTTAAAAATACCCACAGAAAAAGGAGAGCGAATATTTTGGAGAGTCAGATATAAAATTAGGTACAATATACAGGACCTTCAGCCCCAAAGCACCCACTGATTCGCTTGCAATTGTTAATACGTAATAATAGAAACAGTTCGAGGGTAAATAAAAACTAGGACATAATTATAATAACGAATAATTATTCAAAAGGAATCTTAGCCTATCTAAGATCTATGGTGCTTCAGAAACTAAGTGCCTTTGGGAAGAACAGGTATTCATGAAACTGTACATGCATTAATTTATTAATAAAACTGGTTGTACACCAACCATAGTCCAGAATAATTTCATTCAAATACTTCATTTACTATACATGTTAAAAGTTAACATTGCATTAGATATCTCCAGTTTGCATGGTTGAAAAGTTTGAAAACGAGCAAATGGTAAATTACCTCCGTCAAAAAAATTAATCGGTATATATATATTTCCATTTATAGGTTATTAAAGAATACGATGTTTTGGAGATAGGCGTCGTCTAAAATATATTTTGCCCCATGACATTCTTACTTGGGTACACCTCAATGAATTGTATAGAGAAAACTCCGCAGCAATTGAGCTAAAATTGAGTTATGCAATGACTATAAAACCCAAATTGACATTATTATTCTTAGTCACGTGATACGTTGCGATTGAGTCACGAAAGACGGCGATTACGCAAAAAAATATTTTAGCATTGCAAGGCATTCTTATTTTGCTCTGATACTCCAGAGTCCATTAAGTAATAGGCCGAATTCACAAGCACTTACAGTTAACCGTGATATCACAAGCCATTACGAAAAGCTTCCTGTGGCGGGTCGAAACGTTTCATCAACACACTGCACAAATTCTATGAAATTGTACAGGAAGCAAGAACCTCGTGACTATGGAAACACTCAAATCATGAAATTCCCCTCATGAAAGAAAACGGATATAAAGGAATTTTGAAAATACTATTTAAACTTTTATTTAGGAAAAAATCAATCTAGATGGCCCATTGTCTTTGATGGATTATGTACATTTTCCCCGATCTAAAAAATGTTTCCCTAGTTTTCATCCGGATATTTATAAATAAATCAATATGATATTAAAATATAGTTCAAATTTACATTTGTTACCCCACCAGCACCACCGTTCAATGCACTGGTAATATATGCGCTAACGATTTTTTATCAATATACTTAATTGTTTGCAAATATTCAATGTATTTCCAGAATTTTATAAAAGACTTAAAAATCCATTGGAAGTTTTGAGAAAGTACAGCAGTTCTCTCGTTGTACGGTGAATAGCAGAAAACAGAAAACGAAAAAGCCTTTCGTAAAAAAGATAATTTTGCGTATAAATGGTGTCAAATATAGCTTGCTATGTATTACAAGTAGTGGAAAATGAAATCAAGAGAATCAAGGGACGAGGATAAAAGTATCCTTCTTAGATGCACGTCTATCGTGTTCTGAAATTTTTAGCGGTTCCTTGACTATAAAAGATTACTAGCTATCACCAGAGAGACTGGTAAGAATAAGGCGCAGTGGGGCCACCACAACACACTTCTCGTCATTACAGAAAATCATAACGGAAGATGAACGATGAAGGTAGAGCAGTAGACACTTAAAAAGCAGGCAGAAGGTGATTGAGGACGACATTATTGAGATGTAGATAAAATGAAAATGCAATTTTCACGAAAAGCAGCTCTCTTAATCTTTGGCCAGGTGTATTTCCATAACAGAATGATGCACCTGCTTGAATAATATCTCGACGAAAATGAAACCAAACTGACATCGACGAGGATAATCCTTGGGAGTTACATGTCACTAGGAAAAAGAATATAAACGATACCCTAATATAGATGTCACCTGAATGAGGACCCGCAGAAGTGGAACATTAAACAACCGAACGTGTACGTTCTATACGATGTACACGTTTCTCAATAAAAGTTAAAAATTATACACAAGATTACTTTGAACAACAACAGAACCCTTGAAACGCAAAGGAAACGAAAAATAAGGTAGACTTTCGACGAATAATCAAAAACTTCAAATCGAGAGTTCGATTTAGCCATTAAGCTTATGCGGTCAATAAGCACGATAAAAAGAAACCTAGAAAGTATTGAAAGTGCTTATTTTCTAGCGGTAAAGTTGGATAAATGGCATATATTTGCATTTCTGGAGGCAAACGTGACTATTTTCTGCTGCTTGTAGGAGCAAAAAAGAGACACGAACTAAAGATTTTTTCCCAAATACATTCCTCCGTACTTTAAACGGGTGGATTTCTGGGGTGGGGGATTCATATCATGGCACGTATCAGTGATGACCTAGCATGGCAATTCATTTCAAGTGAGTATTGTTAATATGCAAATTATCACTGACGATCCATAGCAATAAAACAACAGAAGGATTCCAATAGGGTGAATTACTATTATTTTTTTTTGCCTAAATTGAAAGATTATTACGCCTGGAGTACCCATTTCACGCTTTTAGATTTTTAAATGACGATATCTATTTTTCGCGATTAAATGAAAAGTGAAAATTTTAAAGCGCGCGAAAACGCGACGGCTAAGTATGAATGCTGGGGAAACCCAGCGTGACGTCATTCTGGTTCCCGCTGTCACCGCGTGAGGTGACCTTGGGGCGAGGGTATGCGCTTTGCTGCGATGCAGGCTGCTACAGGTACCCTGCTAGCGGGTAGCGCTTGGCTTAAATAAGGATTATTAATACCTTACCAAACGAAGGAAACTTTCCGACCAAAGGCAGTTTTAATAGGTGGTTATTAAGACATGTTTCCCTGAGCTCTGTGCTTCATGCATGCATTGGTAATCTCAGACGATGTAAAACTCCTAACTACTCGTAAAGCATCTAGGTCCCTGTGACGTCACGTGTAGTGGCATCGCATGGGCGCTAATGTGGCCTTTTACAAATGAGGTTAAAATTGATCATTAACATTCGTCTGAACTGGGATTTCTAAAACCAAATATATTGTATGCTATGAATACACTAATCGTGGGTAACGAATCGCAACCTATGCCTTTCGTTTTCTTTGATTAAGGAAACTACCCTATTATTAACTCAATAAAGCACAACGTATTTTATAAAAAGTGGAAAAGTATTTCAATTAAGGGTAGTGAAGAAACTACCCCACACCTTTACGAGGTCTTATCGTCATCAAATATATCGTCTAGGACAAGACTCAAGACGCTCGCTTGTGAGACACCAAGCTTTTAACCTTAAGGGATTGCGCAAGGTTAATGAAGATGTAGTTGCGCTCCCTTCGAACTAGTAAATATCACTTCCATACCAGAAATGAGAAACAAATAAAGCTACAATTTTCAAAATGGCACGAGTCCCTTGGCAGGAATTAGGGATGAATAGTTTTTTTATATTTATTTTGAGCTACTTAAGCTGTTGCTTCGAATTTTTTTTCTGTCAATGTATATTCAACAAAGAAACCTATCTACTAACTAACATAGGGAAGTCGAATTGATGGCTTTGGTAGCTTTGAAGATGCGAAAATGGCTTTTATCAAAACTCCGTGAAGTGGACTAAGATATTACGAAATTCCCGGCGTCAATTTTTGATATGCTATCGCCAACAGCGGGGATCAATCAGGCCAAAAACACAAGCCCTACCAGTCTTTACTCTCAAAGGACTGAAAATACCCAAGTATGGAAGAGGAAAAATGAAAATTATTTGCTCTATTGGGAAATAATACCATGGAATCGAAAGGTTTGTAAACAGACAGGGTAAAATAAAAGGGCGTTACTTGAGGAAAACACGAGTTTCGAGAGAAACTACAGCACAAAAAACCCTAACTATTGTTGAATAAAATAAAATAACTTTGTTTTATTCCACACTTTATTTTAAATGGCACGACCCGGGTTTCAACATCTAGTGTTATCATCAGGTGCCTAAATAAAGTGTGGAATAAAAAAAAGTTATTTTTTTATTCAATAATGAAGCAAATCCACAAAATAACGCCTGAGACCGTGTCTTATACCCTAACTATTGGCCCGCACAATCAATCAGTGTCACGATCTGGAATAAAGTAATCACTACGGTCGGAACTGAGATTTAAATGAGTTAAAATGTTCATAGCTATACACACTACCAAATGTTAGCAACTTTTTCAACTTTTGCTTCCAATTCAGCCATCTAATTTCGAGAAAAGCCTTAATCGAATATTTATTTTTCTTCAAGCTTTTTCTGCAGCATAATTATCTCAATATTAGTGCATTTGATGAGAAAATCACAATTCCTTCAACTCTACCTCTTTTCTTAATAATGAACACTTCAAAAAAATACTTCCCTCCTTCGACGAATGCCTCATTATAGGGGATGATATTGATAACTGAAGATCAATTTTTCATACAATAAAGATCGAAAGATTTCTCGCTCAATTGCACCTTATGTTTGCATATGGAGAACCGGTTTAAGTTTTGACGCCGATTAATGTGATTCCGGGGACTAATGAGTATCTCACCTCTACTCCACGTGAGAGAGGACAACGTGCAGACGCCAGCCCCATTTATCTCATCACATTACATAAGAAGGCAAGAGGTCTTACGAACTGACGACGTGCTGCCAACGCCTGTCGAGAAGTGCCACCACACACGACCACGGCAACTAGCTGAACTACCTGCCACCTTGGTGGCCGAGAGGGAACTTCAATTGGCACCGTCTTACCTTTGTTTTCGAGTAATTCCGATCATTTCTTTACCGTAGAGACACATAGCAAACTGCTGCCTAAACTATGGCGGGCATCGAAGAAATGCCCACCATGGGCGATGACAACTTAAAATAACGTGAGCAAAACTTAGAAGAAAAAATTATACCAAGCAAAAAACCTTGCCAGCTTATTTTTGCCGTTGTTTTAAGGAAATGCAGAACTTCAGTACCATCGCTATACCGATCTAAAAGGAAATAAAATTTTCCTCTGTCAAACTTTAATAAATAAAAGTATCCCCCATTGAAACAGTCGACTGATCGAATATATGCACGTAACAAGAATTGAAAAGGAGCTTGATCAAAAAGTTCTGGTCATGAATCGAAATAAAATTAAGATTTTACTTGATTCGATGCATACATTTTAATTAAACACATTGTCTTCTTTGAAGATGGAAAATGTATTTATTTGCATGTTTCCTGCAAATAAATTAACCATTGCGATACTAAAAATAAGGTATACATACATTGAGAGGAGGCGACCGACAGCTAAGTTCATTTGCGCCATAAGGTAAGAAAGGATGGGTGGAGAGAAATGTAGCGTAGGCGTTGACCTAATCTTTGCGGAAGTTGCCAAGGAGATTACGACTAGTTCCATCAAAAAGCAGAAGTTCCTACAGGTGACTTATGCAATAAAAACATACACAGGAAAGCATCGAATCGCGTCGATTTCACACCTAGATTTTATTAAAATAATATAGCCTATTCCGATAACCATTTACCCACGCTGAAATATTTAACAGATTTTCCTTATATTTTCCACTTGATTGTATTTGTTATCCCAAGGATTGATACCCCAATTATTTGTCCTATACGATAAATTTCCTCATCCCGTTAGTGATACGTTGCATGAACCATGGCAGGCGAACCTCCAGCCGTTGCAATTCCAGTCTGATTCAACACTTACACATTAAATTCGTCGCCATCTCCCGTATACTCACTAACGAACTGTTAATGAGGTTTGGAACGGGTATGAAATTTTTCATCCATAGGGTTTCCATAAGAATAAGGAAGTTAGTCACTCAGAAAAAACCGATGCGGACGAGTTCAGGATGAGGCCTTTCTCTTCTCTATTTACAACGGTTACCATAGGAACACAACAAATCCTATCTGAACAAACTAACTTCACTAACTACGAAAGTTAAGTTTCAAGGAGTGTTCATGGCAAACTTTTAAGGAGCTACCAGAAAGTCGATGACATATTGTCCGAATGAGATTCTGGCCTTTCGAATCCATGCCGGGGTACACTGGATCGATATATAAAAATATCCCCATAGTCCATCTGCGGAGCTTTCACAAAATATAAACAAGTTTTCTCTCAAATGAATGCCCAAGTACTAACACCTCTATAGAATTAACACGAACATAATGTTCTTAAAATTAGTAATTTCACTTCACTTAAAAAAAAAACACTGAAAACTCCGTATTACAATTTCTGCCGAAAAAGTGAAAATGACATCAAATACAATATTTAAAACAGGTCAAGGAAAGAAAGCTTTAATGAAAATGGCATCCTAAAAGTTTACAATTTGTAATTAAAGATAAGTGATTTTACCGAACAGTCAATAAAACAACAACTCCTTTCTCGCAATTAAGAAACGCAGTCAAAACGTGACGCCAAAACCCCAACAATTAGTGAGTCGCCGACCGATACATCGAAATTTACTAGCCAAAAACAGATTAAGTTGGCTGATTTCATGTTTGCAACTGGGAAAGCAAGGTTTTCCCAGTATCCATCCAATTCTTTGGCCGTAAATCCAAATAGTCGTAGCAAGTGATTCCAAAAGAGTACTAAGGGGCATCCATTACTTACGCGAGGCGCTTAATCGGGGTGTGAGCATAGAGCCCAATCGAACCTAAGGGGGGTCTCGGCAAATATCGCGTGATTTTTTTCCCGCGAGAAACAGTGTAAAATTGCTTACTTCACAGGTCAACTGTTCGACAATTGCAACCCTCACGAATAGCCACACGTCGAGCTACGCCGCTGAGTGTGCAAGAGACAACTGTTCCGTGAGGATAAAACAGCGCCATTTGGAAGAGGCAGATGATTTCGCTGGAAATAACGAGGATACGCTGGCTGTGGTAGCCACTGTTTAGACCACACAAGAGTTCCCGTGGACTGAATTAGAACGAGTATTCTTTACGAATTTTCGCATGTCAAATCGAAAGTCAAAATCACATGATCATTCATTCTGCCCATTTCGAACGATAGCTCCATTGACCGCTTTAATGATGGCAGAAAAAACCGTATCACGCTATCATTTTCCGCGACGGCTCCAGGGATGGGAATCCCATCCCTTTTTCCATCACTCGGCACGTCCCTTTTACTATCGCTAAAAAAACCATCGCTGGCACCGTTTTTAAGTCAATTAGAACGACCGCTAACAGCGACTGTATCGCCACGTTTCGCTTTTAATGTAATGACAGTTAAGAATACAGAAATCGACGGCAGACGCGATGAGGAAATAGAGGTCGGAATGACGCGGTCGGAATGACGCGTCATTCCGACGTCTATTTCATCATCACCGACGTAATGACGTTGTGATTCAGGAAATGATGGTTGGAGCAATCAGTTCTTCGGTCCCTGAAAAACTATCGCAGGAGCTATCACTCTGACGGACGGAATAATAATCGTGTGATTCAGTCCAATATATTTTATCGTTCCATTTTCTATTGTTGTTCATATCATAAATGTGAAACTGATTTATTTACATAAAGAAAACGCAACGAAACATCATGGAAAACTGAAAAAATGTTTCTCACCAGGTTTTGATATAGTTACAGTAGAAGTGAGGGAAGGCTCAAGCCAAGAAACCAACTTTTCCCACTCCTCATGGAAACAAAAACAAAATAGTGCGAAATATTTTTGTCAGTTGATGCTGACAGTTGTTGAAATCTATCGGGGTACATAAAAAAACCTGAGTGGAAAGTGCAAAATTGTATCATTTATCATGTTCAATGTTTGACTTTTTCCTCGAGGTGTCGCCTTCATTCATTAATTAGAGATGAAAGATTGCACCATGGTGAATTTATGGAGGAAGTAATTCCAGCTCCCGAACTAATACACGCTAAGAATATAATTAACACCTCAAACAGTTAAAGGAAAGCTAACGCCACGGAAACATTAATAATAACAAACGCTTAACACAGCAGATTAATTAGTGGCTACGAATGCGGCTAAAACATTGTCAGAATGGTGTTGCGATACCATTAAATTATTTTCTACCTTTTGGCGTTTAAATCCATTTTCGCAAGAGCCATGTATTCTGAATAATTAACTCGGGAAGAGGAACCAGAAGATTGTATTAATTATGACAGCCCTCCTACGCAATACTGAAGGGACCTAAGGTGGTATTCAAGGTGAGGGGGTAAAATTTCACACTTACCCATTATTTCCTTGGATTATGAATTCCCAAATCACAGAGATGATACAAATTCTCGTAGTCAAAAATCTAAAAGCTAGCAGAGTCATTAATCGATGGGAATAACGTCAAAACAAAGTTAATTATCTCCCGTAAATAACTTTTTAACGGCAATATTAAGGATTTTTAGTTTCCCAGTTTGAAGCAAATGGAATCTTCATTGAAATCCTTTTCAAGATAATGGATAGGAGATGCACTCATTCTTGCTATGTAATCCATATGAGTTGGTTTCAATTGGCATGAGGCAAACAACTTGTATGTATTAAAGAAATTCAGCCCATACTTCATACCAACAGCGAATTCAACTATGCACATTTCTTCAACGCAGACAGTTATAGAAACAGATTTTTTGTTAGCATCGACAATATTGATGAGGCGTTTGAAAAATTTACTATAACTAAATTCAAAAATTTATAAAAATATTTTTTGCAGAAGAGACTAAAATTTTCATGACTTCAGTTTTCAAACTATACAAAAGCCAATTATCACTTTACGTTTCATTTTCAATGCCATACGAGATAGTGAAAAGCATTCTACACATAAATATTTTCGTTTGACTTAAAGAAAAACGGATGAAGTTTATCAAACCCTAAAATGGTATTAATTTTTCATTACCTAACACATAATTGCTGGCAAAAAAATGAATGCATAACAATAGATATACGAAGTGGTTACCACAGTTGAAACAAATCAAAAATGACAAAGCACAACTAGACCAATCATGGTATACGTACTTGAAGATGAGAATGTTAAAAAATAACTTCTACAGTCATACCTGAAAAAAATTAAATTTTAAAGGAAGATAGTGTTAACGGTCCTAGGCAGAAACTTATCGAAATCGAATTAGTACCCACGACGATTACTCTTTTGGTTATAAGACATATGGTATTTTTTTCATTTTCATCATTTAAAAATTTCATACCTATATTATTTAAATAACTCTCCGAAACAAATCCACGCTTCACATTTCAAACATGTAATTCATGGAGGGAAAGTCATTTTGGCTAAATAGCTTTTTTGGGAAACTTGATGCCTTACCACAGAATCGATTTCAGGCATGGAAAATGTTTCACTACAAGGAAGGCGGAGATAAAAACCCTGACATTTATTTGGATACCAAATACCCTTTGAGAAATAATAATAAAAGGACTTCTATGAATAAATTTGAAAGAAAATGTGAGTCCTGAAGAGCTAGTCTCCGTTTTCGAACATAAAAATCCCTGAAAAAGAGACAAAAAAGAGATTCGGGCCAGAATATGCATGAACTGGAGAAAATGGTATGACATTAACCTCAGGGAAGTAATATGTGGAAGCTATGAATACACTGTTCAAGAGGAACCACAACGAACTCCATGCTGAGGAATAATTTTCTCCAGGTCGTAAGCGAGAAAACCTAAGGGAAACGTACAAAGGACAAAGTGATAACCTTTAAAAGGATCTCGTGAAAAAAAATTAACAAATGAGACGATTGAATTTAGATAGACCCGCACCACGTGAATTCAACTTTTGAGTTAATAAGGCAAATGATGCATGGAAATGAGTTTTGTTAATGGGTTTCAATGCATAAACATAGCAACCAACGACTAATCCTTCCAAAACCTTGCTTAAAAATCGATATTAATGACGCGGCAAAATTGAAAAATATAAATAAAACTGGTATACTAATGACATATAAAAGATCTTACTCTAAATAAATAGTTAAAATATGCAGAAGCACTTAATAATAATGATTTCTCCCGATTAATGACTCATTATCGCTCTATATACTGTATCATGGGGCTTACTCAAATCCTCTACACCTAAAAACATTATCCATAAGGAAATAGTGTTCACAAAAACCATTTTATTGACAAAAACAATTAATGAAGAGGGATGACTATGGTTCATGGACGTATCTAAGTTAATGTATGGATGAATAGGAATGCTTCATGACTTACATTTTAGAACTAATTCAAATCTAGAATCTAATCCGCGGTAATTGACAGTACAAGCCCAGGGAACTGAATAACATCGTTGGATTTGCAATTCATTTTCCTAACAATCTTAGTAATGATATATTTTCCGCGAGTGTACACAAGAAAAATCCATGAAAGAGACTAGAGGTACATTTATATCATTAATTTAAAAAGTTTTCAAAATATCGTTGGAGAAGGAAGCCTCGGGAAAAATCCACAGAGACGGAAGCATACCCAGAATGAGATTATACCCTGCGGCAAAATGCCAAAGCGCTAGAGAGCGTGGTGTAAGAGGGGTATTTAAAGATGAGGAGAGTAATTCCCTAGCATAACTCGTGGCTGCTTCATTAGACTGCAACAGAATTGGATCCAACAAACGCACCATAAATAACGTGCGTGCATATAGGAACAATCCTTCAACAGTTTTAATTCATAATTAAGGTGCCTCCAAGCACACAACTGAACTCAAATTTGGTTGGTGGTACTACTGAATCCCCCTCAAGCAAATCCAAACTCCAGGATATTAAATAACATGAGTCGCGATATGTAATTCACATCTAATCTCACTGCTTGTCACCAATTACGAGAAAGCATATTTAACGATGACATTTTTTCCACAAAGGACGCTACTACATTATAAAATATATAAAAAATTTACCTTTTATATTTCCATTTCAAAATTAATTTAAGGAAGCAGATTTTTCAGTAAAATTTATTTTCTCATCTAGGAGAAGATTTTTAGTAAAATACACTGTTCATTTCAATTGCATATTAACGCCATGTCCACGAGAATCGATTCGAAAATAAAAATGTTCGTAAACGACCGTGATCTGGTTAGAAGCCAAAGCAGCTGTAAACCACACATTTAATATTCTTCCCAAATATCAGACTGCAGGGAAATGAAAAATATATAAATGATTTTAAAAATTACACAATTTCCAGGGATAAAATATCCAAGTATTATTTCTCAAATTCTGAATTTTAAAAGGCATTAATATGGTACTTCAGTAAAGGTACGCATCCGAGACCTTGGAATTAATGTGAACTAGCATTCGGCCCACAGAAAGAAATGTCAAAAAGCGTATGATATTTTAATGTAATCATGAAGCGTACTAAAGTTACAAGGTGGAAGTTAGCGATAAAAAAATTAACATGAGCTGTTATAGAACACAGAACTGTACCAGAATAGGGCCAATAACATGCTCAAGCCAGCAACTAACATTAGTATTACGGTTGCAAAAGCATGATCTTTGCACTCTCGAGTGAATCGAAAAATTTTTCCGGTGAAATCAAAACGGCTATAAATACAAGGTCAACGCATATAAATGGGTAGTATTTCATTGACAAGAGTCGCCGTTTTGCACCGTACACACGTTATGTTATTCATGCAGTTATCAAGAACTTCGTTCGTACATTCATCATGCAGGGAAGCGAGCATTGCGTATCAAATTGATTTGCGAATACAGCCAAAAATTCGGTTAGTCTATTAATAACAGTAAATACTCTCCAGGCAAAGCATAAGTTTCTGTGCACGATTTCATGGGAAAAAATTTGTAACCTTCATCCTCAAGCCAGAGATGCACAGGTTATTCGCGTTTTTTCATGAAATGCAGTAGGTAAAAAATGAAGAAAGAATGCAAAAATGAAGACAGCGTGTGTAGACGAGAAATATGAACAAGAATATATCGACAAAATTCCACTATAACCGTATCCTTCGTTGTTGCTTTATTTAACCGCAGTGACAGATCAAGGGAATAAGGTCGTCCCTCCCATTTCTCCTACTCCCCTGCATAACATTTTTTGGAAAATTTTAAAAGCTGGTGATTTTCTGAGGTGGAAGCTGTAATTTCATTTCACGAGTTTCAGGGACTAAGCTTGAACGTAATCGATGAATGCCTAAAATCCACTGGTCAACACATACCAGACCTCAGACAAAAATGTCGCTGAGAAGTGTTGCATGCCACGCAAAGTAATGAATCTCCCCCGTGAAACAGCGACCATAATCCATTCCCGTTAGAGTATCCCAATATTATTTTCGAAGAATTTACTGGGCTTAAATAAATGATGAAAAATATTTATGACAGACAGAATATTAAGAAGTAACAAATATTTCAAATCGTTTTTCTAAAGAGTCATAAGAGACTATAGGATATAATACTCTGACCTAGAAGAAAATAATAATACCTTAAGCCCTCCTAAATAACATTATTTTATATAGTTTTTCTTCGGATGAATTGTTTATTTTATCAGAGATAAGTTTTGAAAGTATGAAAGAAAGAGAATTCTCCCTCAAGAAATGAAATTTATGCATATGGGAAGAAGACCCGGACATTCGTGAAGAAAAATACCATTCAAAATTGCTAGGCGAGAATCACTGCGAGTAATTATTTCTTCTAACAATAAGACTCTTAAAAGCAAAAACTCACGCTTAGGCCGATTTTCATTTTCAAAAGAAAACAATCTTAGGTACTTCAACACATATTTTTAATAGCCTACCATAGAAGTACATACACCTATTCCAGAATAATAATAAGAAAATAGCGATGATAAATTATAATTAAGTTAACCTATACATAGCAATTAAAACAGCATGATATAACAAACTGATACATAAAAGTGATGGAAATAGAAAAATAATACAAGGGTAACATAAGTAATTTTTCCTACTCTAGCAGGCTACAACAAGCCAATTGATTTCCAAACCAATCTTGGTAGCGATAAAATCAGTTCCATAATATAACGCTGCAAAATAGACACAAATGTTATTGAACTTCCTCTCCCTACGCCGCTGTATGTGGCGATCCAAATGGCACACTTTCCCGTGAAATCCCCCATAAAAGTACCTTAAAAACGCTTCCAATATAAGGATTCATACTGCAATAACACTGGATCAATATGAGACTAATAAAACCATCAAACACCCTACCTCTAATACAAGAACGACTTTTATCCAACATCTCATTTTTCTATAGCTTCAATATTCGAATAAATTTCTGAATTGCCCTCATCCACACTTAAAAATACACAATGGTAGGAGGCTAAGCGCGATCGTAAACAGATTTGACTATGCCACTGATAGGTAAACCGCGTCTCGCGAGCCACGTAAGGTTCTTTGGCTATTTGCTCCCACAGAATACCGCTGAATACGATTGAAACTTCGCAGGACAATTGTATGATTCCGGTTTTCAGCATGAGCGAACCTCATTCGTAGGGGTGGCGTTAAGAGGTTTGGGTGACGTCGACATTAATGTTTAAGCATCCATTTCCAGTATTTAAAGATAAAAAATAAAGGCTAGGTGAGGTGTGAATATCCTAATGGCGTCGTTCACTCAGAATCGAAATCGCAATCCATTTAAATAATTTCGTAGATTATATATAATCGTATGTGACGACGAAAACACAGTCTTCCTTCCTTCCTCAATTAATTTGAAATGAAAAATGCGTAAGTTACTGCCCACTACTCACGAGCTGGTGACGTCATTGAATTTTTGGCACATTGATTCGTTCATACACAACCGCTCCTCGACGGAAAAAAGGCTCATTTGAGTGTTAATCACAACGAACCACGAGAGACGGACTTGCGAGGCCGATGAGTAGCAAAGATGTGGTTCGCCGCTCGGCCCAAGTCAGTGACGTCATAAACTCATCTATTACAGGGTTAAGTTCGTCGGTTTCTTTTGCCGAAAATAGCTTGCTGACGGATCGAAAAACGAAAAAGTACGGGCCTCGTAATTTTTCAAACTCAACCAACAATAACAAAATGAACTAGCCCATTGATGACTCCTACCGGAGTAAGTTGATAATATTACATCTTCATACGTAGTCTAGGTTTGAAAAATTTTTCTATCAAAATACACTTAAATAATTAAACTGTTGTTGGAGATCGTGGGCGCCGGTTGGTAGACATAGGCTACTGATGCCATGGAAGCTATGGTTCCAGGTTCGATCACTGAGTGAAGCTTTGTCATTATGTTCATCCGAGTCCTAGACTACGTGAAATTTTCGTGTTGCATGGGGTTTGAGGCCTATCACTATCAGCAGGATTTGAACATACCTCCAAATGCTCCCATAAAAATAATTGGCCTTGGGAACGAAACCTCCACAAAGTGGGCTGAAATGCCAAAACTTTGGTCATAATTATGCATTTTAACCGAAATGAAGTAACTGTACCTGTCATAATTTAAGTGCCGCGCTGGAATATTCTTTCTCAAATAATTTAAGATTCAGATAAGATAAGAAATAATTAAGCTTAGTTTTCGGCAAGAATCTTCTTCCAAGTGCTTCGCAAAAGGCGCTCGATTACTTACAGACGTTAGGAGTGCTACAGCGTTCATAACGCCTATATGCAATACTATCCATTATCACAGGAGGGAATGATCGTTAAAGGAGGAGTTCATTGTTATAATTTGGCCAAAGAGATATGCACCGGACATTTTCCTATAATATGAGCCATATAAAAGCATTGTAGCTAGACATTTTTTTATGGCTTTTACGAGCTTTTTCACCCACCCACAAAAACAACTTTACCAGTTTTTTTTGTACAACCCACTGTGCGGCCCCTCTCATGTAAATATGTTAAATCCATAACCGCAGTCCGGGTTGAGCCCTACCCTCACTCGTTCCAACCAACCTCCAGGTTGAATCACAGAAAATAATGAACTTTTTTGGTGTTTGAACTAATTGCCGAGTTAAGTGAAGAGTTTGCCGCTCACTTGACCACGGGAGGAGAGCATTCAAAACGGAAATTAGATCGATCAGCTGATCATTCCGGCGGTCACGCCGTGCATCTTCCGGGTTGTGGACTAATCGGCAGACCACACCACAACACGCGGAGCGACCTTCCGGGTGAAGTCCTGCGAGCCCTCAGAAGAGGCCGCACTCGCCGAGGGGAGTAGTCGCCTGGGGACCCAAGCCGCATGAGGAAGGCTCGAGAGAGAGAAAGAGAGAGAGAGAGAGAGAGAGGAAGGGGCCCACTGACCTGCCTGGGGACGATCGATCCGAATAAACTCGCGGAAGGAAATAGCAGACTCGGATTTGTTCGAGTAAGGGCGAGAGAGAGAGAGAGAGTGAGGGACTGAGCGGCGACGCGGTTAGGCGCAAAGCAAGTTGGGGAACGATCGCGGACAGGGAAGAGAGGCAGTTCGAAAACAGTAAAATCCTACTCCGAAAACTCCATACATAACCCTCAGACACGAAATTGCTGAAAAATATAAGGCCACTTGATTCATCAGAGTTTCTCCAATTTCCCCGATCATTTTCTGCCAACTATTCATCAACCCAATTCTACACTATTGACTCAGATACTACTCTTATACCCTTACAAGTAAATCTATTAAATATATTTTAAAATGAGCAATAATTAAAGTAATTTACCAAGGAAGAAATTCAATAATAGATAAATAGAAAAAATAAAGGCGTCCTCGGATAGATATGTAATGCAGCGATACGTAAAACTAAGGCGATATACAAGTGCTTCAAACTTAATCACCCAGTCTTCAGAGGGCAATTAAACTTTAAAACAATCAAATGATTTAATCGGGAGTACAATGAACGTAAGTAACTTCTTTTCACTCATCCTAGCGATAAATACTCCATCAAAGTAATTATTCCTCCATTGTTACCTCTCTAATGCCTCACAATTCACACAATCATGAATCATGACAAACGCTCGATAATCTGCACCACTCGGGAGAAGTCGCGCATTCAAGTTCGACAGGAAATTTTAGGATGAAGCAGCGCGGAAAAAATTAAGAACACTTCTTTCCCGCGTGGGAGTCCGAATTTTCGCTGGACGAATGAGATCATCGGAGTGAATCCATCACCGTCGTGAGATCATTCACGCTATACTGTCCAGCATTTCCCACTTGAAGGCACAGTGGATAAAAGTGGTCAGAAGAATACCACAACGGATATACGTCTTCTGCCAGGTCATTTAACTAAACTAACTAAAAGTCATTTATAGACATAGCCAAAAACAATATGGGAATTTAGTATAACTTTCTAGGAAGATATTCATACCGTTCCTAGGAAATATTCGACGTTTCCAGAACTTACTTTCATCTTAAGGCTTGAAATTTTCAACTAGGCACCTGTCATTCATATAAACTGTGAATTTATTTCCATGATAAATTAAATTTATTAGTAATTAGTAACTCCCATTTAAAACAAAATTTATTAATGCTGAATATTTCGATATTACAATAAATTAGTAAATCGCGAAAAGAATCGAGGTAAAACCCGGTCACAAGGCTTTATAATACACCGAGATGGAGAATACATCGAGGGATGAATTTCGTTCACTGTTAAAAATCTGTAACATCAAAGCCAAACAGAGTCGATACAAGAAGAGATTAACAGAAATGGAAATTGGACGCTGACGGAATACGTTACGAAAAGAAACAAAGCGAAATGGTGTATCACTTTAACGAGAACGGAAGAGAGATAACAACGAGGATTATATCCTGAGAGGAGACAGACTGAGCCTCGTTAGATACCCTCGCAAGTATGAAATCCTCTTACATGGGAAAGCGGTCACGTAAGGTAAAACTTCTGAAAAATGGTAGGCCGTAGTTGCACTGATACATCTAAGCTGAACTGACGGTCATAACCACTCATAAATATAAATGTGGTCATAAAACCTAATCATTCATACATGAATTTAAGCTTTATCCCGTTTTTTCTATCATAAGCCCCTTAATGAGGGAGTTAATTCGCTGAATACAATAATAAGATCCTACTTAATGCTGAGTTGACCGGTAAAATAGGCATGTTCGATTATTTGCGAACAATAGGAAAGGTAAATAGCTTAAAGTGAGCATACTACGCCAAAATGAAAATGAAAAGATTGCGACGGAAAGACTATCCAAGGAAGATTTTGGGAAGGAGAGTAGAAGAAGCAGGAGATTAAAAAAATTGGAGATTGGAAAAATTGGAATTGTTGATAACACCAGAAACCTTCTAAAGCAGGAATGGTCACAAAGAGGAACGGGGAATTTTAAAAATTCCCTCTTCAATGGATTTATGTCAGAAGGTTGCTGCTACGGCTTTGAGCCATATATTTTTTCCGGTAGGGTATAGAAAGCTAAGGCCCTAAAATGAAAGTTATGTGGGAGTGTAAAGGTATAGAGAGACACGCCGAAGCAAACAAAAATTGGGATAAATGGCAGGTGGCGACGACACAGCTACGCGAGCAAAAACTTATCAGCGGGCTCAAAATTTATGAGGTTTCATTAGGATCGAAGCTTTGCCCACGTGGTCTCGTATTATTTTTTCATTTCTCGCGGGGAATCAGTCCTAAAAACTTGTTACCGTTAATATTCCAGCAAAATTATAGGAAGATGAGTTGGCAGGAGAGCTAGCGGATGTGACAGTGCATATGAAATTCTTTCGGTAAAAGTCGGAAAAATGATTTGGTGCATTCTTCTTTCCCGCATGCTTACAATTGAAAAGTTCGGAAAAATCCATAATAATGCCGATGGCACGATAAGAGGTCGCATCCCTACCGCATGATCGCTCTTATTGGCTACATAAAAACTGCATAAAATCTAGGCTTGTCCTGATCTTCGAAAGGAATAAAAAGAAGGCTACTGTCAACATTTTCCGGAACCCCTGATTTCAACATTGCACCTTGGTATTTTCTCTCATGTAAAATTTACACAATTGTAATAAAATCAAATAATAAAAATGATTCACTCAATTTCCCTGAAATTTTCAAGATGAAAACGTAGGTTCTACGAAATGCTTCGTGAAAATGTATGTAACAATGCCCAAAAGAAATAATTGGACCCCAATTACCATGATTTTTCCCGACGCACGCGACTTTTGCGAAGAAAAAATGTTACAAAAATACTGAATTTATGAGCAATTTTAGTTGAAAACCACATGCTTTCAGGATAAATGTTTGAACAGGGTCGTTACGGCGCACTTCTGTTGGCAATTTCATTATTACGAGCATTATTCGGAATCGTCTCTTTTGGGTCTAATCTGCTGATCATTCATAAACAAAAGGAGTCAAAAATACAAGAGGTAATGGAGAAACACAAGAAGTCGAATGAGAAACAAAAGCTCGTTTACATGTTAAACCTATGTTACACATGCTATAATAAACCTTGTAAAATAACGATTTAATACACTCAGAAAGTATTATAGACATACATCATCATAGTATCGGTTTACGACTTATTCAGACAGCGCAAGCAAAAGGAAGCAGCACATTTTCGCGGTCGGTGCGAAAGAATAAAGTAACAGTGGATCACGTTCCTCATTTACGGTCGAGCGGAAAGCACGTTACGGCAGGGATGAAGTTAATTTAGTTACGAGTGTTTTTTTTTCCCAAGAAACTGCGCCACGGGGGAAGAAAAACGCTCTAAGGGAGCGTGAGACGCTCAATGGCCTTCTCCCTACTTTACGTACGAGTATCTGAATAATGCTCACTCCCATTCATGGTAGAATATGAACAGGAGTACTAATGAATGCAATGTTTAAGCGAGATATAGCCATTTCTCAATGTAAAGACGTAATTACCACATAGTCATAAAGCACACGAATGGAGCGCTCTGTAATAAAGTCGCAAAAGACGTAAGTTTTAATATCAAATACATCGTAGCATGAAAGCCAAAGCAATGCGATAGTACTTTCCACAAAAAATATTAAATCAATACGGTTCTATTTCTACTTTCATTATTAATTTCCATGGCTCTTAGATTTCCATTATGACTGCCGAGATCCCGAGAAGGCCCCCTAAGTATGTAGTGCAATAAGCAGTACCCGTCGGACTTAATTCACCCGAGGTAAATTTAAAGAAAAAGGAGCATCTTTTAAGCAATTACCAGACCTCGAGCATACTTTTCCAAGTACCACTAGATACAGAAGGGGTTATTACCTATTTTAAGTTCTTCACTCTGCTAGCCCCAAGATTTTCGTAAATGGAAAATCAAGAAAACCGAAACAAAGGCAAGAGGCAAACGAGGCGTGGTAAACCTGAACAGTCTAAAGCGAATACAAAGGAAACATAAAATGGAGAGAAAGGGTAGCATAGCGAGATAATTTCAGGAATGAAGAGAGTAAATGAGCTCACAAGAATGAATGGATGTTTACTCTTCTCGACGAAGGTAGCTATGCTCAGAAATACGGAGTATCTTCTGATCTAGCCGTCTAAGCGTTATTCCAGCGGCATTGACTGATCACACAAGGCTTCTGTTACAAAAAATTGCCTAATATTTACACTCAGTCTACGCCGTAAATATAATTATTTTAATTATACGGGATAGGAAAGCAGCTGTGAAGATCTCAGAGTAAATTGTGCCAAACTAAAACTTACTAGAACTAAAAGTTCCGGCCCCGTTGGCGGTACGGTTAAGCCTTCCTCTGATAATCATGGAGTCGCGGGTTCGCACGAGTGGGTTCTCAACGCTCAGTAAATTTTTGTTTTTAGCAAGTCCGATCTCTGGGACATCTAAATACAGTCTACATCGATACGTATTCCATGGGCAAAACGGGTCGGGACGGAACTGTCTGATTATAAATAAAAACCTTTACGAAATTTCCCCCTATTTCGTCTAGGTGCACAGCTCCACCAACGCCTGAAGTAATCGTTAATTCATAACTTTCTGGCTACAACAAAAAATATGCCAATCAGCACACGAAATAAAACTATGGATCCCATGATGAATATGAAGACCCAGTCACAAGATTGCAAGAGTTAACAGAGCCACACAGGCCCACCCCGAGGGCTTGCGGCGAATCAAGCTTTGTATCCAGGGCATTTGGCCAATCATGGCAGAGGTTTAGGGTGCTTGAGGCACAAAATCCTCTTCAATGGCTGAGTAGGCTTCGCTCCACCCCATATAATCATGTTTAAAATATGCACGGAAACTCCAGCATCTCTAAAACTTTAAACCACAAATTAAATCAATCGAAAGGCCGACCTGCCGTTAGATAAAACAATTTCGCAAAGCTTTCACCGACCAAGCCTGTTGTGGTAACGGATCATCAAACAGTAAATACCGCTTAATATTTTTCACAGCAGGGATAATCCTAAACTACAGCAAATTACTCATGCATCGCGAAAAACAAATATAATACTGGGATTAACTGCCGAAGGTAAACCTTTTGATGAAAAATGCACCGATTAAATCAAATATGTACCAAAGAGAATTACCATCAACGGCCATCAAACAGTAAATACCGCTTAATATTTTTCACAGCAGGGATAATCCTAAACTACAGCAAATTACTCATGCATCGCGAAAAACAAATATAATACTGGGATTAACTGCCGAAGGTAAACCTTTTGATGAAAAATGCACCGATTAAATCAAATATGTACCAAAGAGAATTACCATCAACGGCCACGGTAAATCAAAGACGCATATGCCCAGTAAAAAATAAAAAAGATTCAAAAATCCGGTCTTATTATTAAGGCACTAGAATATACGGAATAAAATAGTCAATGAAAAATAAAATAAACTTATTATTTACTATATTGGCGTACTATAAACGCTATTGATTGCCAACGAATAATGTACCAAAAATACACTACACGCATTGAAAACTTCGACATTATTATAGAATTTTATACAAAAACAGTTAACAGGGTATGCTTTCATAACCTGATTAAAATGACACCGATTAAATATTTGAGTCTAGAATCACTAGGCATATCTTGCTAAAACTAAGCACAGAATACCGAGCAATAGGATAAGAAGGTAATAGTAACAGATTAAGAATGCGTTCTAGGTCTAATAAAGTGTTTCTAAAATAACAACGATAACTCTTGAGTTACTGATTCTATATTTTTGTGGACCGAGAGTAAAGAGCATCAGGGGATTATTTAGCCCATTAGGTAGCGAGTTTGACGAGATTAGGATAGAAAATAGCAAAGGATGAGGGAATATAATTCTTCCGACATGAATTCGACTCAGCTTTTCATCTGCATTATGCTACTCAAAACTTACCGAATTGACCAAAGGTCCACTAACTAACGTAGTACGCACAAACAGGGCCACTCACAGACTTTTTGTGGCCCGGGGTAGAGTTTGACTGCGAGGCCCCCCTCCCCCGAAGAAAAATACCCTCTTTAACTATGTGGCCCGGAGCAGTCTACCCCATCTACCTCCCCCGCTCATGGCGGCCCTGCGCACAAATATGGTTTCTGCTCACAAAATAACTCAAAAGAATATCATGCATTGAAAACAATTTCCAAGTTTTAAATGCGGATCTTGTGATGAAGGTCTCTGTTTTCCGATACCGAGGCGCCACTCTCAGAAGTGTTAGGCATGATGCCCTACCGTAAGCAATGTGTTAATTTTCTAATTTGAGTCAGGGAAAAAAGAATGCGATTCGGTTTTGAGAACTTAAAAAAAATTTAAATCGTAAATCGTAACTTTTAAATTTATTCTCGAATCGGTTTTATGACCGGGGGCACACATTAATGCTCTTGAAATAAAATTCTATGAAGCAAGACGAAATTACTACCTTACTGCTTTGAGTAACCACTTCATCCCTAATGCACAAATTTTCCCAGGCAATTTAACTGTTTGATGGTACCTCGAAGCTATTACAAATTGAAGGCTTGGAAATGAAAAAAATACTTTAGAACGACTGCTTCGGCGCGAAGGCGGGGAGGGGTATTTCCGTTCGGTGTAAAAATTCGTCTTCGCGACTACTTTCCTTCCAAGGCCATTCTGGTTCCCTTCCCTGAGGAGTATTTGAGTTGCTCTCCATGAACCTTCTTCACTTCGCTCAAAACAAAGGAAAGGTTACGCTCCATTTGCGCACCGTGTGACGCAAGCCAGAAAGCAAGCAAACGATACTATTTTAGCGACAGTGGCACCAGAAACATAATTAATAACTTACCATATACAGACGGAATTCAATCATCAAAGGAAGATGAAAAGAGGCTTTTGGATACTTATGTCGAATTCTGAGGATTGCTGCGTTCCTATTCAGGGAAACTCAGCTATAGCCGAGCCTCGAAAATGATTTCCGTGTATATCTTGCAAAAGAAAAAGTTCTAACAATGCGCTGAGATTGAGATTGGTGGAGGTTGTAACAAGACACTACAATATTCTATAAAGTCGGGTATCCAACAAAGACCACGAAAACGGCATAAGCTGAGATTTTTAAAGAGTTTGAGCATTATTCTTTGAATGACTCACATCACCTTTATATAAGTTTTTATGTACGTTATCATTCTTTCATATTCTGTAGTTCATTTGTGTCTCTTTACGTTGATTCTTTAGTAATTTGGTTGATCTGGTGCCTTGGGGACAGGAGTGAAAACATAGGATTATTGGGTCAGAAGCCATATTGAGATGTAAGGAATAAGGAAAAACCATAATGCTAAGTGATATTGAAGTTTTTATAATCGCTTTGATACGACAAGTGGGCCATAAAATTGCAGGCATTTTGCTTTCATACCGTATATGTCTCACACAGACTGCTCAAGTCGTCTCCCTCGGCGACATTGACATATATCACCAACGCGCAACCGCTAACAGCGGACTCAAATCCACCATTCAATAGAAAATTTTGCAACTATAAAAGAGTGCATGAAATATTCCACTCAACAGTCGAAGTTTCACGGTTGGAACAATAATTAATTAACCCCCCTTGCGTAAGTCAGTCGCCTGAAAGAACAAAACCAGAGTCACACTTTTGCATGAAGCTGCCCGCAAATATCTTTTCCCCGTCTCCTAAAATTCTCTAAAAATTCGGAGCCTTAATTTTCCGCAGCTCACAGCACTTGATGCAATACAAGCCAGCGGTCAAGGGCGAAGGGCAGAATTTTTATCCCGCAGTAAAAAGGTCAAGATGGTAGAGGGAGCAACTCATTAAAACAAAACAAAAAAGACCAACTTACTTGACCAGAATACATGCATATTACTCCCTCGAATTCTCACCATTTTCGGATTTATAGAAATGGAAGGCGCCTTAACTTTGGCTTCGTATGTCACTGAGTGCTACTACTTTTAATTTCAATTCATGAGTTAGACACGAAGGAATATAAAATAAGTACATAAAAAAGATACTTCAGTAAGTGTCGCCTAAAATCAGCAGAGCGATAACTACTACACTGAATTTTATATTATGACAAAAAGTTTCTGAAGTCCTCATATGTCACTATGTATTCGTAAATATTAGACATTCCTCAAAAATTACGAGAGGATTCAGGGAAGATTTGTCCACTTATTTAATTTACCGTTTACTTAATTAATTTACTTAGAAAATTTGCAGTTTAGATGTTAATCGTCATTTATCACCAAATACATTATATTACATCACAAAATAAGACAAATGAAAGAAACGAGGCATAACTAAAATATCCATTTTCAACTTAGATACCTCTTATATAATGAATTCATACATGAAAATAGCAGACAACAATCTCTTTTAACCCATCCTCCAACGATGCCTGCACTTATAAATAAATTTATACAACATTTCGAGGCCAAAGAAAGAGACCAATTTTTAACGAAGTAGACTCGCGAATACGCCACTACTAGTTGCATGTACTTTTAACGCCATGACACACCAGGAATATGTCACTTTTTGCCCAAATGTAGGACATGTTTCACCCACAAATCAACATGACTCCTATGCTCAGCCAAGATGTCGAAATTATCGTCTATTCAGACATGAAAATAGTCGGCAGAAATTCCCCTTGACTCATACTGCCATAAAGGCCTCGGAAAAATGCATTTTTCAGTTGTAATCTTTTGGAAAAACGGAAAGCATATTTTTTGCCGTCAGTCGAAGAGTATGTGCAAAGGCGCAGTAAAAATTGCGTCGCGTAAAGCGGCGAATTGCTAGAAAGTATGCAAGGATGCAAGGAGCTAAAATAGCCCGTTATAATTTCGTTCAAGCATTCGTGCAATCGCACACCAGACTGAGAAAGAAATGCAGTTCAAACCTGCGCAATTACGTGCCCCGGATAAAACGACCTTCAAAGACTATGAAAGGTATTGCAAGGAGTGGAAAACTAAAGATCCGTTCCTCGCAACGAAAGGGGTACACTCTGGAGAAAGGAGCTCTGCGAGGGAGTGTGGATCCATCCGTCAAATATTCAAAATGCGCACGGAGAAGCAAACCCCCGAGCAATCTGTCAACACACACATGCTCCGTATGAAGGAGAAAGGGAGAATTAACTTGACTCAAGAGCTACCGCGCTCTTTACGAGGGACGGAAAGGGGAAGAAACAACCGTCGCTTTTGGGGACGAGAGTACGACACCACGAGACACGAGGGTCTGTTATCGCATCCGCCCAAGTAGGTCGCACATGCCTCCCCCATTCCGACGGAATATTTCACGAGAGCGGTACGTATCTCGGTATACAACTCTGCGAGGAACGCATGCCTAGAAAGCCATTGCCTGGCAATTAGCATGACCAACGCTCCGGATCATCGTCCTGTGTACGAGTGTGTGCGGGCAGTTCGAAATCTTGTTGAGAATCTCGACGACAAAGGGACCTCGGTGACTACAGCTATTTCGGCCAGCTTCACAAGTAGTCCGCCTTACGAGGGAGTAAAGATGAAAAAAATAGTGCCATTCTACGGCGAAACAATAGGTTTAAAGAACGGAGAGGTATGAGAGTTGAGCTATATTTTTTTACTTTCGAATGAGAGAGAATATTAATTTTTTCTAAGGGTTACAAAGTAGCGGCGATATTTTTTCCAGAATTATAATTATGGGACCCGATTCGAAAGAGAATAAAATGTTTACATAAAATAGGGTGAGAGGTGAGAATGACCAAAACGGGGATAAATAAAAGCAATGTCTACTCGTAAAACTTAAGCAATTAGAAAGCACTGGATAAATTGTGTTTTACCAGCATTCTTACTATAAAAATTATTCCCTCTGATAACCAAGGCTACGGATTTTCTTTTTAAATCTCAGAACACCAGATGCCTTTGAATAGAAGCTCTGGTGAGAGGACTTATATAGTTTGAGATATAATGATAATGCTTGTGATACAAAAAAGAGCTTTGTATCACAGCAAAATTTCGACTCAAAAAACGGGCTCAAAACGCTTAAATATCTTAATTGATGAGTACCTAAAACCCATTAAAATGAATAATTTATGCTAGAATTAGATCATGTGACCTCTTTACTCCGATAACATACAGAACTCAAACTTACCTTGCCATGAATAATAATTAAAACGGTTCAGCAAAACGAACATGTCTACGTGGTCATTGAGATGTAAAAAAAGGCGTAACGAATAGACTACCCGTGGGTCTCTCTTGGTAAATAAAATATATAACTTTACAGAAATGAAAACGATATGTCCATTGAAAATATATTGTCCTAAATACATGAAAAATAATGCTAAATAAATGAAATAAATAAAATGCTTCTAAAATAAAAGAAGGCTTTTATCAAATGATTATCACGAGGGTATGTTATGATTTCAAATTAAGTGAAAATGTAAGAGACTAAACGAGTGCGAAAAGGTATGCAATGGAAACACCTGAATGAATTTTTAATGCAGCATTAAAATTGACCGTATAATGATATAAACACAAATCAGAAGTTAAGTTGCTCTCAAATAAAGAAGATACTAAAAAGTACAATTATACAGAGAATTATGTAAACGAAAATCGTAAGCGCTTTTAAATTAGGTCATAAGGTTCCCAAGTGTATAACGACCTATTTCCATTGAAAGGGAGGAAGCACATTGATATCTCTTTACCTGACATAACGCATTTTGTGTTAATAAGAACATTTCCAAAATTCTACAATGATTTGACCAAGATTCGAAACCGGATAGCCTTCAGTAGCTGGGGAGTACGTTTCACGAGTTACATTTTCTGGAGGTAAAACATCTTGTAAAGTGGATCAAAGGTAACACTGAAATTGGATAATTCAGGCATTCGATTTTTAAATAAATTAGTATTTGTTACTGCCGTTTTCTTCATTGAAAACCCGAATTATGACTTAAGGATAAATATTTATAGAAGACTAAGTAGGTACTTGAAATTATATTAGATTGTTAAATGGAATTGGGCTATATTTCTGGCGAACGAACATTGAGTATTAAGAACTGAAACCAAATCACCATAGTCTCTAAACCTAGTGGGAAAATCCCAAAACTTTGACATTATTCCTAATGGCATAACCAGCTTCAGACAGTGGCCGAAGGAAACGGCGTTATATTCGCAATGAAAATTTCCTTACTTAAACCCGTTTACGATTTCAACACCATCCGAGTTTGAGTACATGATAACAATGAAATAGGCGTATTTATAAACAGTAGGATATCACTAATTTATATATTTCACGTTTTTCGATACGAAGTATAGTTCACTGCTTTACGATTTTTACACCTAGGAGGATACTTCAAGATTTGTAATTTTTCAGTTTATTTTGGTGATGCATTACTAGTTTAGAATAACTACATCCTGATGAAATTTTAGGGGTATTAAGAGTTGGTGTTTGCTAATGTTTCCATGCATATCCGACATGAACACTTTCATTCAAAAGAAATACCGAGGAAAACTGTTCAAATTTTAGGAAATGTTTGAAACAGGTACACGTTATACCGCATAAAAATTTGAAGATTATAGCATATGTTTTAAATGATTAATACGTCACGTTAAAAATTGCTCGGGAAGGACTGATATGTTCCGCTAATGTAGAGAAATGTCTTTATTCTAACAGCGAGATATTAATAAGAACCCTTAATCACCAGCATGAAATATTTTCTCGGATTTCATCGTAATTTTTAACATTCCATTTTAAAGGCTAAGGGCCAGTTTCACCAACGAGGATAATTGCATTAACTCGGATAATATTCTCCAAAAACCGATATATTACAACAATCGCGTTTCACCAGATGCATTAACTCGGTTTTGGGCTGTTATCTCGGTTAATACTTTTACTGACGATATTCCGCCGTTCAAAGCTTATTATCCGAGTTAATCTGAGGGCAGATGTAACGTGGCATGGTACGCATGCAGCTTCATCAGCACTCGGAAAAAACGAATGACAGCGATGAAGAATATCGACATTCTATTCGGAGACCACGTCCATTATGGATAAATGAGCGTGCAGATTATTTTAATATATATGGTAAAGTAGGTACATTTATTTACTTATCCCAAAATGGCAAATGAAACTGCAAAGGCAGTTCTCGCTCTCATTGAAGAAGACGAATTTTACTCACTTAAGGGACATGGAGGTTTCCAATGCCGTATATTTTATAGCATTCGGAATTGCGAACACATATCTAAACTGGTAGTGGTTCTAATGAATGGGCCTTAGTTTGGCTGTAATTAATTAATTTTCATGCCGTAATTTTAACAAGCCTTGTACAATAATAATGTATAATGCTAAAATAGCGCGGTATCTTAAATGTCGGGCAAGACGCTAAAACACGAGGGAATTAAACACAAGGGCTACACCTATTCCCAAGCAGAGAGATCAGACACACGTTTACCACCATCGCACGAGAGAAGACTCTCAAACTGTTGCCTCGACGAGGGAGATGGGATGAAAGGGACTGCTTATGGATGCGGCGGTGCCTCGATTAAATGCGGAATGGGACGATGAATCCGAATAACGCACGGGGCTCCCACCGTGGCGTGCGGTGATTAATCACGGAGCACGAACTCGTGATCCTATCACGGGGCAAGAAACGGGAGCAAGTCACCAAGGTCTCACAGCTGCATAAATGCAGCAAGTCACGTTCGCCGCCATGACTTATAAAAATAAAATAAAGCATAAAGAAGCAACACGAGGATACAAAAAATATGCCAACGCGCGTCAAAATTATGAAAAACGAAGCGAATTACAGTCGTGTGTGTACCTGCATGCATTTCTCTGAAGAGGGAGAAATTCAAATACGCAAACTACACTCTTTCGTATTCGGAAGGGAGATATGCTTGCATATACATATAAAAGGGAAAAAAACTACCCAAAGAAGAAACTGGAGATACCCTCAATGTGTCGCTGTTGCTTTTAGCCCAATGAAAACAAAATTCCCAGCACACGTGTTCCAGAAGCGATATTTTTTGCGTCGCGTACAGTCAACATTTGCCTGAGGAGCAGAAATAAAAAAGTTTTTACGGATGCTCTTGACTGCATTAGCATAAGTCTGTAATTCGGGTCTTTCAAATAGACCGTTATAGGGAGCAAAATAGTTCGCCACGGGTGCTTAGCACATGCGAGCAAACGCTACAAAATTATATCTCGTGCTGACCACGATTCATCGATTAGAAAGGAGAGGAGTGCTAAGGGAGCAGCAAGGCAACGAAATTTCAAACAAAGTCGACAAAGACAGAAAAAGGTCACGAACATTTTTCCCATGCTGATATAAAAACAACTTAAATATCTACATACTACCTCCGATATTCCAAAGTGTTCTAACCTAAAACATTTTAGTTGACGCTATTATCTTCTCGGGTGATATTTAGGTTAGGTTTCCCAGTTTTCCATCCAACAAAAATAATTCAAAAATAAAAAATTAATTTCCCATCATAATTCAAATTTTTATTTATTAATTTAGTACATATATTCCATTTAATATTCCATGAAGGCCTCACGTGGAAAAAATTCTGCCAACTGAAAGCTTCGAGTAAAATTATACTTTTCTATAAACAGTTTCTTCTTCAAATGCCAATAAATTTTACGCAACCCAAACTCCGCTATTTGCCAACCCCAAGTAGCAATAAGCACACCAAACAATGCATTGATGTACAGGCTCAATGGCGAAATGTGAGCTCGATGAATACTCGTAAAACGGTTCCCGTTTTGTTGGGTAGCTTGAGACCACTTCATGGGACTTACATTTTGTAAACACGAGCTTTAATTGTCTGCGTAGTAATCTCTCACAGCCATCGTTGAGCGGCCTATCATGAGTCGACGCTGAAGATTAATTGGGGAAAGCACTTCCCTCACGCGTTTGAGGCATTAAAATTTGCCCATTCGCAGGAAGAGGAAATCGATAGGAAAGAGGATACAAGGAACCCAGGAGAGAGTGAAAAACAAATAATGACTTAATAACAAAAAATTTTCATACAAATACAACTTTATTCGCAATTAAAACTTTAAACGTGGTAATTCCGTACACAATAACACCATACCACATAGCAATTTATTTCTGATATGACCCAAGTGATTGCTATTTTTTTTACTTCAGAAAAGTATTTCTTTACATAACCTGAGCTATCGCAAACCGATTTTATTAAGGATATAAGAAATAAAAACTTGGAAAAAGAAAAAAATAGTCGACCCGAGACTGTAAAATTTCATAATTGTCCAAAACGAAGTCCTAAATCTACAAACTAAAGTTAAGTATACACGTTTTATACGAATGCACAGTACAACTTCACATAATACAGCCCAATACATATGGAAACAAACGATGACGATACGGAGGCTTCATGAAAGCCGCGAAATTTTGATAAAAACGGTGGGCATGGTTATCAAATAATACGAAGCAAGATAAAATAACAAAACCTCATGAAAATGAGGAGATCATAATTCTTACCCAATCATAACCTGCATTGAGTCCTCATATCATAATGAATAATCCTTCCGTGTGTCGTGTGATAAACTTGTCTGCCAGCAGCAGTTTTCTTGACTAAAACGCGGAATTTCCATCCATTCCATTTCTTTCCTTCTATTTTTCACTGTAGGGACTCCTATGGCTCCAGCGGATCCGAAATGTGTCCAGAAAAGAGTGGAGTCTCTCGTGAAGGTTTTTCACTGGGGGACCTTCCCACTAGTAGCTTTAAAAGTAACCTGATCTATTTAATTCAGGGAATAGAGCGCAGCATCGGAATAAAAAATCACACAGAAGGGAAGACGACAATTAAGACAAGGGAGTGGAAATTTAGCGACGGAGCGAGAGATGTTTTTCACTATCCGCTGAGACGTCCGTATTTATATCGTTTTACTGCAGCCATAAGTCTACAGTCACTTACACATGAAGCCTATTCAGTGACGGGTCTATTGGGGGGGGGGGGCTAAAAGGGCTATAGCCCCCCCCCCAATTGGGTAAAAACATACAGTAGATAACTGTGTACTTGTACTTAGATAACACTAGATACAAAGATAAAATCGAAGTCTTTGGGGGTTACCACTTTGTACAAAAGTATTTAGTTATTTTCCTACATATTTACCGACTTTAACGAATTGAAATACAAATGAGCTCTAACCTTATAGCCTATTTCACACAATTTTGGCATGTTACAATCAAGTGATAGATTCAGCGAGGCGGTAGGGGAAATAGCCCCCCTTGCGTATCCAATTTACGCTAGATAGAATCGTAATCTCAGCCCCTCCTTGTCCCTATCCTGGATCCGCCACTGGGCCTAAGCATGCGTAATGTAAACTACGCTACAAGGACAAATGAAGACGTAAAACATAAAGATAGCGCTTCAAACACCCACAAGGTACAAAGTCTGGTAACTGGAAACATTTGGCGGTCAAAACAATGAAACTTAAACGAAATAGCCAATTACGAAATTAGGTGACAATTATTATTGACAAATGTCACTATAGAAAGAATTTTGGCAGATTATAGTGAACGGTGGGTAAATACTTATACTCAACCAAAACGATGAAAATGGCAATTTCTTCAAATCACAAAATAGAACTACGTCGAGAATAAACTCATGAAAACCATAGAGTTTCAAGCAAAATTAATAAACGCAGATATTAAAAAAAATATTTAAAATAGATACTAAAAACAAGGGGACCTTTTTAAACGGACTTTTCGCTGGCGAAAGGGAAAATTAACAAAAAATGAGAAACCGGCATATCCCTCCCTTTCTACCCCTGTTTTTGATATTCGCCCTAAATACACACACACTAACACAGACAACCTTCAGCTGGGGTTTGCGAGTGACGAGTGCATCCCGATATTCCGGCGGCTGGAATAATTAGCGAATGAGCGCAAGAGGCTACAGTTCAGCACTGAAAGAGAGCACCGAGGCCTTTTTATTCCGGGCGACGCGCTCCCCGCTTTGATCAGCGTCCCGGGAAAAAATTGATCAAAAACCCATTGGCGCGGACCCCCTGGGTGCAAGGGTGCGGTGCCGTGGAGTGAGACGGATACGGGGAGGAAGCGGCTGGAGCGGCGATGGAGAGCGCGGCTTCCTCCGCCCGAAGCCTCTCGGGTGGAGAACGACAGTGGGAATGACACCATCTCGCAGCTTAACATCTGTGAGCATTTGCAACGGAGAGACAGTGGACCCGGCAGAACCCCTGAGAACGAAGATCTCATACTTAACACCGACAATATACAGTTTTTTTAAACCCTCGAATATATCGATTTCCAATATTGATACATATATGCACTATAGAGTCTTTTCGAGCTGAATTTCATGGAATTTGTCATATTTATGAAATAAAATTACCGGCCATTTTCCACGAATAGCTTGATTTCCCGACTGGCTCCATACATTTTGGTACGATCTCAAGGAGTTAAGCTGGTTGACCTGAGACAGTTAACCTGATGATTTAACAAAATGTATCTAAGCTTGTTGTGAGATTAAACTGAACACTGGTTGAAAATTTCCAGTCCTTTACACTTAAAAAAATCCATTATGCATCACAAATAATTTGCCAAAAATAACCAATGAAGTCAGTAAATAAACGTTCAAAAACAGCAATATTTCTGCAATACGAAGCTATTAGTCGTGAAAAATTATTAGCGTTAAGTCTTCCGGGGATTAATCACGGTTTAATCAGTAGTAGATCACCAAAGTTTCAACAGACGACTCGTCCATCGACATTATGGTAAATGAATAATTTAGGTTTAAAAAAATAACAAACTTTGCTTTCTAAAACTTAAAATTAAATCGTATTCAAATTTCGATGTACGCTGTATAATTTGCAAGATTAGTCTTGGATTGGTATCATAATTAACTCTCAGGCCGAACATAAAACTTTCCAAATGCCTACGAATGCCCTTAACGAGCGATCACAGGCGGTAATGATCTAGGCAACGGTCAACGTAATGAGAAAGGGAAGTCTAACCTTGGAATTCCCACACATACTGCGGGCCTTCCATTATGTCAATTTACCGCAAGTTTCCCGCTGATTAAACCACTTACAAGATTTCTTGACCGGTAACTGACCTCTGTTAACCGACTAAAATATGAACATTTAAAGTTATCGCGCCATTTCGCGTACATTTTGACATTTTTTGGACAATCTGAGACTCCTGAAAAAATTAAACCATGACTGCGAATGTCTCAAACTTTCTTGAAATATAAATTGAAATTTCCTTTTTTCCAGCCATCGCGGGCTGGTCCAAACGTCAACAATAGCTCCATATAATGCGTTTGACCTGTATTATTATTAACTACAGATTACTCCTGAGTAAAGTTAAAGGCTACATCCTCCTCAATAATACCTATTCATAATGATGATACCGGCCCTTAGAAACGAACTTCCCATAAAATATTCAGTGCCTATGCCCTTACATGGTCAATTAATGCCGCACATTTATTAACGCAGAAAGATAGACCAACGACGCCAAGTTCCGAATAGCAAATATTAATGATCTTGAAGAAAATCGCTCTGCAATGACCCCTATGAAACAGATGTGTAATCATTGTACACTTCACTAACAATAAGTATTCGTTGATGAATTGCAGAAGTATTTCATAATGCATTGCAAACGCAAATTTGTTCTGAGGAAGTAATATTTAGGCGGAAAGCATAATAAACAATTGTAAGATATCCTTCGATTAGTACATTTATTGCCCAAAAAATTATTTTTTTAACGTTTGATTCAGTTTCTTCAAACAATTTGCCATATTCCTAATAATAAGTCATATATTACGCAAGTATTCAGTTTCCGGTAATTATAAGATATTTCGGCACCATGAAAGCGATAAAAAATAAAGGAATATCCCTGCTAAATTTCAATCTCCACCTGATATTTGACAATTCATATCTCCTTCCGGATAACATGGCCTTAAAAATGGTCGTGCAGTAAATAAACTTTCACTCAGAAAATCGCATATTCCGTTCCTAACATTCCACTGATGGCATTATGCCGATCTACGGCAGTAGAGGCACGAAAGAGAAAAACCTCCGACTAATCTATAGCTACCGTGGTATTGTATGCAAAAGTCAGCTTGCTGTTATCAAATATTCAAGGTAATTAATGCAACATTAAGGTGCGAATTTACTCACTGGCAATTTAAACCGAGATAAAATAAAAGCCGAAGAGGCCAAGGTTTTATAGATATTCTTTATCATTTTCATGAAATAGATGTCCATATTCATACAAATATCCTGCTCAATTCTAATGTATACTAATAAATAAAAGATGAAACGACTGAAAAATAATACAGGACGAATTCTATGGAATGAGGCTCAACTTTGTGATATCCCAATCGTCGCTGAAGAAAAAACTATAACATTTCATGGTGCGTTTCCAGTAACGACCGGTTTCATCTAAACAGTTCTTTACCTCTTTTTTTCTCACGATTACTCCGCGGAACAATCAAAAGCAAGTAAAGTACACGATATCCTTGCACAATGCAATCACACAGGATGCACCATTTTTCAGAAACTCTGCCATTTGATTAAAAAAAAACATTTTGTAGTAAAACGTACGTCACATGCACAGCAGTACCGTACCATATCGTTAGACAAATACGCTGGATTGCGCGGAAAAAAAAGGCCGGGGAGAAATGAAAGGATACGGAAAATTGGGTCAAGACTGCCAATAGCTGATCGCTTCGGTGACGTTTTAGGGGCCCTTCAAGAGGACAAAGGAAATCCGAGAGCAGCTAAATCGGGTTCCTCCAATACGACGCCGCTGGGATCTCCGGAGGAGGAGGAACGGTTAAAAATTTACTCTGATCCCCCGGTGCTTCAAATCCCAAGCGATGATGATGATGATGTCGACGAGAATGCCTACTAAAACAAAGAGGTAATTTCCAACTCCATGACGGGCTTACCTTAAGTACTGCTCTGAAATCAGAGATGGAAGATAATGACGGGCACATGAAAGGAACCGGGTGGGTGGGTTCATGAATTACTAGTGTGGGGGGCCAACTGGTCTCTCATGCTGAAAAATCAAGCCTAATACGGAAAGGAAAAATTACGGCTCTTTTGCTCCCACGCCGATGCAGCTTTGCTAGTTGAATATAAATCAAGGGTAAATGGAGTTTTTTTGTCGTTTATCTTTCATGTCGAAATGATGAACTCTCGTTCACATCACAGGATAAAATACCAAGCAATTATAAATCCTTTTTATAATGAAAACATCTAAGAAAAAAATACATTTTTAAATCTTGACATATTTCGATGCTGTACAAAGGACGTATGAATTTAATTTGCATTTGTTAACTTTTGGCACAACAGTAAAATATTTTTGTACGAGTCCTTTCAAAGTATCTCAAACTCAATCTTACCTAAGAAGTGAACACCATTGTCACTGCATAAAGCACCATACCGAAATAAATGACAACATTAAATATTTGCGACAAAAAACTTAAATAAGAGAGTAAAATTTGATCACAGGGTTCAACCAACATTAGTTACAAAGAAAAGCATGCTTGCGTATTTCTACAGCAAAGAAATGAGGCATTTATTTTGGTAGGTGGAAGGATAGTATCTTCAACAGGAAACTTACGATAAACATAGAATTTTAGGTGAATGGCTAAAAACCATTTAAGTTGAGAATTGCCAAGAAGAATGCAATGGCGAGATTTATTTTATCCCCAAATAATTTATTCGTTAAATTTAACTACCTTAGTGGCGTATCTTATTGTTAGTAACTGCCTCAAAATATAATTAACTTCGATTCCTATCGATGGTTTTAGCATGATTAATATAAGACTGCACTGTTTCGATTTGCAGTTATGTAAAGGGTTTTGCAAGCGTTACAGCTGGCAACTTCAAGCCGAAGTGTCCTCAATTTATATTCGCATTGCTTTCATATTTAGATGATTACCAAGGCAACAAATTCTGCCAAGTGCATTATAAAATAAGAATCAAAGTGTAAAATATCACACGAATACGAAAATAAATTCAAAGCAACTGCTATAAAACCCGATCGAGAGGAAGTAAATGGAAACATAAACATTAAATAGCATGATAACATGGATATAAAATTTTAGTTTCAGTCAACAAGCAACCTAGGCATCTCTAAAAATTTTATAATAAATAAAAATTAAGTAGAGCCGTAAAAATAAATACAGAAATAAAAAGAAGCTTCCCCGCTGATTAAGATTTCCAAGAAAGAAATAATCTTAGTGAAATACATGAAAATTCTGGAAAAAAACAAGCACGGAGTAGTATGATTTCACATTCTTGAAGGCTTCTGGCTTTATACACTGGGTAAGTATTTTTATAACGCCGTCATTTCGAGATGCGACGCAACCCACTATGCTAAACCAAGACTAAATTATAGCCCTGCAGACCAAAAGTCGGGGATAGACCAATACTGCACTAACTAGAACCCGAAATTGAACTGATTAATTAAATATCAATAGTATTGATTGCGTGAAAATTAGCTTCTAAGAAAGCGGGAGTGAGGAGCTACGTCAATTCAATCTCCGGATTGCTCATCTAAGATGAGGAGGTTGATTAATATGAGGTGTAAAAAAATTAAAACTAACCGAAATTTATGAAAAATAAAGTCTGCGATATTTTCAAAGTGAATACGTAACCAGCCGCCACCTGAAATACAAGCACTAATGAAAAACAGTTTACGCTGTAGAGCCAGGTTATTAACCACGAATAAAATCAGATGTACCAAGCGTGTTAGAGAGAACTTTTTTCCATATTGAAATAAATACTAGCAATTTTCCGCGATTATAAACTTTTATTCTGACCTAGATTTAAAGGATAAAAGTTTATAATCGTGTAATATTGCAAGTATTAATTCAGTAAGGAAAAAAAGTCCTCTCTATTACGCTTGGTTCTTCTGATACTCCTGATAATAATAAATACCTTCAATTTCCCACAATTATTAACATTTATTCCGACCTAAGTTTTAGGAATAAAAGTTTATAATCGTGGGAAAATTGCAAGTGTTTATTTCAATGTGATCCACAACGAGTCGAACTCCGTAAGTAGTACGTCACCGGTAAACAATCCCTCCCGATTGAAACCATCGCATAACTACGGCTGATCTCACTCAACGCTGTGTTTCACCCCACAATCATTCACTATCTATCACTTCCGCAAACAGTAGCCACGCGGCCGACACAGGTAAAGTGAGCATACTTGACCGCTTAGCCCCATGCGGCACCCGCTACGAGAAAAAATATGTGCCCGCGATCGTACGACTCTGTATCAAGGGCGAATCGATCCAGTCATGACTACGATATCAACGACCGACATTCCCGTTCGGATCCCGGGGAATTCCGACGAAATTCCGCACAATATCGGGGAATGGAATCGAACGAGAAAGTATAGCACGATGTGAATCACAAAAGCGACGCGGGACACCTGAGCCTAATCTGAAAATGGAAAAAAGGGCTACACCCCCAATGCCTACAACGAAGTGGGGAGAGCGATATTGGATCGGGGAGATTGGGTGATATAATATATATATAAGATCTGGAATCTAGACAGGGTACAGAGTCAGTGCTGAGGAGTTGTACGAACAGTACGGGTCGCTAGGAGCACACCCGGAGCGGATAATTCCTCGGAGACTAGGGAGCGGTGAAAAAGGAAACCACTTAAAATCGACGACTGGTGAGTGTCAAAGCTAAGAGTCCCTGTCCATTTACAAACATGTGACGAGAACCATATCACCACACACGAGAGGAAAAATATATTCCATTTCCCCTGAAGATCCTGAAGTACAGACGGTAAATAGAGAGGTAGACTTCTTTTCAATTTATAAGTCAGCGTTTCCTAGTCCTTCAAAAAACTTAATCTCTATGTATATAAATTCACGGACACCATCCTGCCTTGCCGTTTGGGATGGGTTACTTACTATATTTATGGCCTCGCCTCTTCCTAAGAGTCGAGATGTTTCTTACGGTTTTATCTATTCTGTTCATTAGCTATAATTGAATTTTTCCTTCTTGCAATTATTTACTTGCTGCATTGGGATGAATAACGAACTGTACCTACTACTATATATGAGGTGTGTTGGATAAACCGAAATACTTTACTTTTCATGTATTTTCAAATCCAAATAATCTTCTCTCTCGGCCTCGGATTTACTAATTCCGCGAGAAAAATCTTGCTGCCTTTTCTAATAAACTCTTACTTTCATTAAAGGGGCCTCGCGCTGGTATTATTCACGTTTAAAAACCTTTAACTTGAATATTGAAGTAGCTATTAAAACAGCGGCAAATATGTCCAACGAACGAAAGAAAACAAATTTTGTACGAAACGAATAGTTCAGCCACTAGCACATTTTACATGGTTCACTTCTTTAACTGGCATAATTATTTGATTAGAAAATTGAAAATAGTTTCAATCACATTTTCCAGATTTGTATTTCATAACATTATTTTATCTACATGTACTTTTCAACTCTATTTCTAAAGGTTTTGGACACCACGCGCAGGCGATCGGATAGCAAAGATGAAGACCTTGGCTGCCAAACTTGCCTACCGCTCATTATTCGACGATGTTCCAGGTAAGTAAAACTGAAATTTCACGAATAAAAAAAATGAATATAGCCAAATTGTATCGACGTCCCACTTCAGCGACTGCTTCAACTGATACTTAATACCACATTCAAATTAAATATACGGATACTACGGGAAAAACATGGGGTAAAATATTCTAACCACGCCATGAGATCACAAATAAACACATTTGAAAAGGATCTTCGACGAAAATGTAATCTAAAAATTTCATGATACTAATGCAATAAAGTCAGTCATTTTAGCCGATTTAGCATGCGTTCACTATTAAATTTCAGTGATAATTCTTAGCATGCATATCTCTTTCATTTATTACAAAATAATGAATCTGATTTATGACCAAATATAGCAACAAATTTATATTCAATAACTTACAGACTTAAATTAGAGAGTGTAGGTCCCATTTCGGATTTCCTATAGCAAAGTCTTCCATGGTATAAAGCAGCAATCTCTCATCAGCTGAGGTGCTTAAACATAAAGTAATACCCAGAACGAAAAGGAGATATTTTTTCCCAGTCAATCACGGAATAGTGTGCACCGAAGGTTTGACTTCCAAGCATTTATAAATCAACCACGACAGCGATCCACAAAATAGACGGCGGCAAAATTTCTAGGCGACGTTTTCCGACGAAGACCCGGCAAATTGGCATTTGTGACACGGGGAACAAGAACAAGGGGGGAAAATATGTCACCTTCTATTGTGGAACTGAGAGGATAGAAAAAAGATAAATATTTCCGAGGGTACCCATAAACTGGAACGCCGTCACAGGGGAGCTATGGCTTTTGATTTTCCAACTCTTCTGCCCCGCCACCTCCACGAGGCGACCTTAATCGCGAATGCATTCCCGCGAAGCATCAGGACGAGGACGTAACTCGATTGGCGGTCCAGCCGTTTAATTTGCGCGAAGCCGTGGGAGCCCGGACTTCTCTCCCTTGAAGCGTTGCCAGCATCAAATCAAATCAAGCCGATTCGAGGAAGATATACAAGAGAAGGCTGATTGAAAGCCAATATCGAACGAGCCCGCTCGATAAAGTGGTGCGGCGTGTTTTTTCGCAAACACCACTGCCACCGTGGCCTGAAATTTCTCATTTATGCTCTAGGTATTTTGCCACACGGATAATACTGATCGCAGGCCATTTACTGCGGAACGAAATTTTCCACTGGAGAATTCCAAACGCCATTTCATCACTTGTGATGAAAAATGCATCACAACATCAATTTTTAAACGGCATGTCGGGATATAACTACACCACAAAGGAAATAATTAGCTTAACATTTACTAAAATGTACTTGGAACACAAAAAACTAATAAAAGTGCCCAATAGAATGCAATATCGCAACACAGAAAATTACTTCAGTAACAGAAAAATATAGAGCCCCAAATACTCCAGTTGCTTGCAGTAACGTATCCCTTCCCATGGCTGTAGTTTAAATTGAAGTTCTGTAAAGAAGAGTTCTCGCTACCGAATGTTCTCTATTTTTTGAAACTCGATTGTTTCGGCGACAATTTACTCGCTCACTCAAGTAATTATGACAAAATGCCAAATTGATGCATCAAGCAAAAACTAAACTCCACGTTCCTCAGTGTAAATTTCCAGCGTTCCAGCTAACTGACGCATTACCAAAAAATCCATTTGAAAGCAATAAAAGAGGTATAAGCATCCTAATATTAAAAACAATTCAAGTTTACATTTTTTCTACATGAAATACATATTTAGTTTAATGCGAAGTAGTAACCTCAGGAAAGTATATGGTGATGAGGTCATGTACGATATCCCTTACCTAAAATTGACAGGAGTCCTTTTAACGTTTATGGTAACGGCATTTTTTGTCATACAGAGTAGTATAATACTTTCATGAGATTCTTCACCTACGTAATAGAATAAAATAATAATAGCTGTAACTACCTCTGACAATAAGCAGGAACAGATATCGTGATAAGTATGAACAGAATCGCATGAACGATATTGCAAACTTCTCTACTTTAAAAACTGGTCTGTTTCCTTCAAATCAAGAGAAAAGAACTAAATGAGCTTAAGACCGCTTAGATTGAAGGAGGTTTCCGTGGTTGAGGAAACCTAATAATATAGAAGAATCATAACGTTTGGGGCAATAAGGAAATTTAGAATTATTAGTTACATGGTGGCTCAGAGTCGCCCGCATGGGAGATCATAATTCACAATGAGCTCGATGCCGTAGCGAGTGGCATGGCTAGACAACTTCGTTCGCACTCGAGGCACGTCTTCCTAATCCATCGAAATTGTCTCTCCACAGATCCGCGCATGCGCCACTGGCCGCTGGTGGACAATCCGCTGCCGCTGGCCATCATCACAGCCATCTACCTCACTTTCGTGACGGTGGTCGGACCGCGGATGATGGCCTCTAAGAAGCCGTTCTCCCTTCAGAAGCCGATACTGTTTGTCAACGTTTTCCAAGTCCTGATCAACATGTGGATAGTATGGGAGGTTAGTTATGACCTCAACGAACGGTAACTACGAGGCCTTAGCCTTGGTTCTTAATTTTGATGTTACTAAAAAAAACATGACATTGTTATTAAAAACTCTATGTCGTAGCTCTCAAGTTATCATCGAAAAAATTATGTTCTCTTAAGAGAATCTTTAAGATACCATAAATAGGTAATATTGGGCTTGGGATTAATTCTGCACGTGTATAGCCTTAATTCAACGGAGTAAAACTATTCTTGCGATCAAAATAACTCAAACTACGATAAAATCTCCACATTTCGTTCGATTATCGTGATAATTACCACTTCAGGAATCATAAACTTGTCAATCATAAAGCCAACTTGTACCTTTTCTAAAAATTAAATTAATCAGACTATTTGAACCTTACGACTATAAATATTGTGGCACACAAATAAAAATATTGTATTGACTCTTAGCCTTTGCAAGCATTATTCTTATGTAAGGTCTTATCTTTATTATCTTACTTTTGATTAAGAAACTAAAATCACTCTACTAAATATCTTGTGTATTGGGGTAAGCCAAAGCAAATAAGCATGTCTTCTTGTTCCCACAAATCTTTATTAACAACTTGATTGCATGCCGTAACCATAACATTGTGAGCCTTCATATCAATTATTCCATTAATGTTGTATTTAAAATTAGAAAAGATCAAATATTAATGGTTTGCTTGTTCTCTGTCCACGAAGATGGGTGACTGTGGGTGGTTCGGTCAATACACGTTCTGGTGCCAGCCGATGGATTATTCTATGAGTCCCACCGCACTAAGGGTAAGTAAAATACAGAAAAAAGTCTTAATCACAGCAAAATTCCACAGCTTGGAATAAAATTATTAAAAGATAAAATTGAATCAGTGTTTCATCTCTGGATTGATCCTAACGCAGTGACTTCACGAAAACTGCATCTATGAATATCGAAGCCCAATTGTCTTCTCAAATGGTATTTTTATGTAAAACCATAGAACTTGAGACGGAATGTACAACAAATTTGCATTCATGATTTAATTAGAATTCACCGATAATATTTTCAAGTCTCTTACGACAAAGGTACGGAACGATTGAAAAAATGGGCAGAATATGTGAATAGTATTATAAACATTGGATGATTCTCATTCCCTCAACAAATATTCTGTGGAAACTAGTAATTTTCCCTTCAGAATAATTGAAAACTTTTTTCTACTTCAATGCTCTGGATCATACTACTCTGAAGAACAAGAAAACCAAGGCTATTTATTCCTTTGATTAATATACTTTTATTTTTTCCTTCGCAACAGATGGCACGAGCTACCTGGGTTTTCTTCGCCGTTAAGCTTTTCGACCTAATGGATACGGTATGTTTGAAATCATTCAACCGGCAGACCATGAAATCATCCATCACCTTGGATTTATAAGAAATAGACTAAGTCAAATTTTAACAAAAAATAACAAAATTAAAACCTTTAAACGTTTCCACGCGGCCTAAGCTAGTAAACTTCTTCCTCCAAACGCTATCTAAATATGTATTAATATCCCGATTATCTTATAAGAAGCACTTCTTTCGTTTACCTTAAATAAAAATACAAAGAAAATATACCGTCTTAAAAACCTTCAGTCCCTCAATAAAATCATATTACTGCGAGTATGTCAAGATGATACAATTTTTACTTCTTTATCAACATCATGAATGTGTTCAATTCCACAAATTTGTCTTCAGAAGCTGGAAAAGTACGGAGGTAAAGAATATGCACAATGTTAACCCTAAATGCATTTTTTATGGACTATCAAAAGACCTACATTGTATGATCATGTAAAATATTTTCCCCGGCACTAAATGAAAAAAAATGGGAAAAAGGATGATAAAATGCATTTTAACAATCAACCTTTTTCATAAAACATTTATCACAATCGAGAAAGTGCACAAAATTAAAGAAATTACTTTCATTCGCACCGATGAAACATTTTTAACCTTATGTAATTCATACTGCAAAAAAACAAGCAGCGGAAAAAATAAAAAAGGAAAAAAAAGACAATTGGGGTTACGTGAATGATGATTACCATCTCATATGTTTTCTCTTTTTATCCCTTCAAGGTTTTCTTCGTACTCCGAAAAAAGGACGAACAAGTCTCCTTCCTCCACCTATTTCATCACGTGACAACACTTTGGCTTTCATGGCTCGTTTGTAAATACGCACCGGGTACGTAATGAAAACGGACGTCACTCTCTTGACACAACCAAAGCAGTTTCTAGAGCTAAGACTTGAAACATGTGCATTCACAAAACAAAGGTAGTGCTGGTAAATGAGGCATGAACTGCCCTTAAACGGCCCTCTAACGGAGAAATGAGCCGACGCAAGACTTGGATGGCGACTTGCCACCCTCAGGAAAGGATATATCCGTACGAGCGGCGTTAGACCTTGAATAAGTAGACGGAGCATGACCTCATGAAAGTGAAGGAAGGATGGGTCACGTGATACACATCTAACTTAAATGGTGCACAGGGAGGCGGGAAATTAGAATAACTTTATTTCTGTGGGCGAACTTGAGAGCAGTCACATCGGGAACGATTCTTTAAGGTTCGCCATCTCCACAGCTTTATACACGAATATTACAATAGAAGAATATTGTAAATTCTCCGGTTAAGCACTGGATTTGTTTTAACCCACCGCACATTTAAATGGGTTAAAAACATGGATCAACGACACTGAAGCTATCTGAATTTCACAGAGAAATAAGGTATTATTAGGGCTGTCAGCCGACACTTATATTGGTGATGAAGTGTTCTAACATAATCTTTACTTTTCAATACTCTCTGCACATATTATTTCGGAAATATTAAGAATACGTGGATCACTGTGCGCTCAACGTAAAATCATCGAAAATAGATTACATAATCAAATCTTGTAACCTCTCCTTCTTCGCGAGTCCCTATAGTAACGGGAACAAAATCTTTAATAAATAAACCAATAGCTAAAATTGGATCATTACTTCGTCTTCTTCGTCATGGAAAGGTGGGGGGGTCGAGTGTGTGGGTCCATGTGAGTAAGGAGACTTTCTTTTCAACTTTTTCTTTTGGTGAAGAAGCCAAAACTTGTCTATCTTATCCCTACCATGAGACATCGACCACGGGTCCATCGTCGCTATGGCAAGCCGCGAAGGATTTCAAGTAGTCGCGAGTACAAACCTGCGAAGGAATTGATTGAATTGAAAGCAAGACTCACGTGTCGACCCACCCGTGCGCCATTCGCTAAAGGAGACGTCGCGACGCATCGGGGCTATTTGTGGCGAAAATAAACCTTTTGGCTGGCGTCAGAGAGGTTGGAATACAGAATCGGTGCAAACTTTACACTTCTGAGAGTCTTCACAAGAACTGCACTGTATAGAAGTGAACGTACAAATAATTGCCATAACTTCCTCAGAGAAAAAAATCATCGAATCGATCATAACACGAACAAGGATCTACGGAATCCACTCCGAGTTTTTTAACCAATCAAGTAATCCAGACGTACTTACCATGTGGACCAGGTCAAGACGAAATATTAATCCCCGCAAAAATTTCGTACTTAACGCGCATTCGAGGGTCACTTGGCAACACTGGGTGTGCCGCGATTGCATCTTAAAATCTATGCAACCGAAGGTTGTCATACTTCGATAATAATGCGTCACACAAGAGTAATTCATCGCTTTTTCTAGATAACATAGAGAAAATAATTCGTAATTCGTATTACAACAACGATTAGAAGGGCTGCGCAATGCATACACAAGGTTATCACGGCTCTTCGATTAATAGAGTGTGAAACACTATGACAAGGCTTTGGTGGCTTTCATAAAGGTTTATAAAGAACACGCTTCGGGTAGATTAACAACAAAAGGTAGCATTTCAGAGGTACGCACCCTGATAAACGATGACATAGATAATACATCGAACAACATTTGCAGAAGATGCACGCTCCATAGCGATTTTCCAACAAAATTAATTCCTAATTCGCAGCAGAGCAAGGCAGAGCTTAAAAAAAACATACGGCTACTTTAGCCGCAGAGGATAAAAATAGCCTCAATAAATGGCTTTTAAAACATCACAGTATAAAATGAGACATTATCTGTTACTAGTATGCACAAAGTAAAATGTAAAATTTTGGGGGAAGGAAATACCTCCATACATTCATGCTCTGTAATTAGCTTCATAAATAAATTGAAGTACTAATATAATATGATAATTTTTCACGTCTCGGTAACAGGTGGCCATGGAACCTTCACAGAAATGCTCAACGCTTTCATCCACGTCATCATGTACGTATACTACTTACTTGCAGCTTTGGGGCCGAGTGTACAGAAATACCTTTGGTGGAAGAAATACCTGACCACCGCCCAAATGGTAAGTTATGACAACTTCCTACTTCCTTATCTTCACTAAATGTATCTATTTGAAAAATATTTATCTGGCAAGATTTTCCTGACTCATTTTTAGCATGTACATCTTCCGTAGGTTTTCACTCCTCTATTTTCATTGCGACGAACTTTGGTCGTTAAAGTTCATAGTTCAAAAGTCAAGATTACTCCAACTGGCAGATAATACGGCATTATGCACAAAAACAATTTTTTACATGTTTTCATGAGCTGTGGGTCAAAATATTTGAGAAGTAGAGGAAAAAGAAACGTTCATACTCTTACCAAAGGCATCGTATCAATTTGCAACCAATTAAAATCCAGGAAAATTTTTACTGAATATAAAAATAATCAAAAATGAGAAACAAGACGGATTTAATAACGAATAGGCCTCATAATCATACTCCATGAAGAAAACTAAAATTTGCTACCTCGCCTCGTTTCAATGCTTACAGAGTACACACTCTCAAGAAGATATTGTGCTGAAATCACAAATTAAAAAAAGGAATGCCGGAGGGGGATTACTGCTTGCGCTGTAAGCGTTAAACGGATGATGAGAAATCACATGGCCGAGATCACGCTTTAAAGAGAGACTCGTGCTCCGCGACGGAGGCAAATTTCGAAAATTAAAGGCGATCTCCACCCCTTCCTCCGCACGGAACTGATCCGTTCCCGAGTAATAATAAGAGCGACTCGAAGACGGAGGAGAGTAAAAAGAAATCCTACCTGAAAGGGTGCCCTGGAGCAAATTTAATTTCACACGCGATTCATATCGGAGCCGCTGCTCCATGAGGCAAAGGCCCAAAAGTGCTCCCACTCCAAAAGTTTCCTCCATTCATCGAATGTTTCCGGAGGACTTGACCCGAAAACAAAAAAAATCATCCGTCGGATTTAAGGCAAATCTCCATGCGCCCGTGCCTACGAAAGGTCTCAAAATTCCCGATAACAGTCTGCGGAATGAGCTCCTTCCTTCTATTTCCAAAAAGTTGCTCCCAGGTGGTTCGAGTAGGTATGCGAATAACATAGATAACACTAGGAGGTCACAGAAAGGAGATTAATGATTTTTTCTTTAGGGAGTTCTGATTCTCCGATATGCTTTCATTATAGACCATTTATCGTAAGTACTTTTAATCCCATGCATTCAGTATTAGGAAAAAAATAAAATTCGGTAATTTTACAAAATAAAAGTGCATATTTTACTGCAGCCCGTGTAAATCCTACGGTGCATACTCTTAAAGCGTCATCTTCCTCTAACCATAAGGTGACACGAAGATACCATAACCCAATGGCGCTAGAAACATTGTCACAAGGTTACGCAGTTGCCAATTTATTATTTCCCACCTATCACATTTAGATTGTGACACTTTACTTTAATAAAGGCGCAGCTGCCGACAATTAGGCTAAAGATCAAATGAAACTGTAATGGTAGTTTTAAGCAGTAATTTTATTTGAAAAATCTCTCGCGTGCACGCTTACGAAAGGGATATTGTGCCAAGCAAAACGAACAAGGGCAGCGTACCAGTCACCACCATTTCAGGGTACTAACAAATAACGAACTTCAGCTGCAACACTTACGACCCAGTCATAGTAGATATAGATACTCGCGCGGTTTCATTCACGGAGATAAGAGCAATCAAAAAGGAACGCGTATAGGCCGGTTGTAGCAAACCTGTTCAGCTCAAGCGCTAATTCCATGTCCAAACTTTCCGTATTTCGAAGGTCAATAGTAAAATTTATTGCGCACCATTTTTCGTTCCTTGAACCTATGATAAATTGGCATTTCAACTCGATAATTTCAAACGTTTTTTTTGCAAAACTGTGGCTATGTGCGTGTTTGTAACGTATGTAGAAATTTGTGCACTTTGAACGCGTGGGCTTAAAATACTGCAAATTCCAAATCGATTGCTATACCTTCCACCCAACCTGCTTCTAGGGCGTGAGGTGGGGTATTACGCTCACAGCCGTTCAAATGAAAAATGAAAAAAATACGGCGGCAGGGTTTCGGTGTAGCTCCATTCTACTTATGCCCGCATAAATTTCCAAAAAAATTCTGCTTGCACCTACCTCCCCATGCATGACATTTATACCATCATTTCTACCAGACGAAGTTATATAGAACACTTGATTAATAGCATTCGCTGATTCACTCTGAAGTCGGACGGAAATGGGGTCGTCTGTTACGCAACTAAACAAAGCCCCAATGAATAATCACCGCTAGCCATACTCCTGATTTCAACACACATGCCATCAAATGATATATGCTTTCCGTCAATTCCACAGTTGCAGTTCGTGGTGACATGGGCCCAGAACGTCCACGCACAGGCCACTGGGTGCACGTACAACCGACTGATCATCATGCTCTACACCCCCATCATCATGACAACCTTCGGACTCTTCTACGACTTCTACCGGCGGTCGTACATCAACAGCGGCAAGAGGCGGAGACTGGCGGCCGCCGGCAAGCAGGAGGGCAGCGGCCGGTGACTGGAGTCGCGACCGATACCAGAAGACGATAAAACGGGCGGAAGCTATGCACTCGGCTCAGCACGCAGCGGAACCGTCTTCGAGCTCTGTTATCGGCGATCTACTCATCCCTCATCGTCATCTCTTCGGCAGAAGGTAACGAAAAGTGTCAGTGATGAAAGACATTGGAAAGACATCCCGTGGAAGTAACATTCCGGCCGAGAAACTAGACTCTGCTGAACATCACTCGTCGTTTTATAGCGGCGAGAACCGTGACGCGACTGGAAGTTAGAAAGTTCCTCAGGACACCGGCTGACCTCTGAGGGACTGATGGCACCGCAGTGTCATTTTAGAAAGAGCACGGACAAACTGTTTTAGTCCTGTGTGAAACAAGGCCAAGTAAACACCCGCGGAAGTCAACGACCACTGCGAGTAACGGGATGGCCTCCACCATCAGTCCGGCGACCTATAAACAGAAACCTGCAGTTGCAAATCACGCCCTCATAAGGAATGAATGACATCGGAACGAAGTGAATACAAACATGGAGACATCAGGTGAAGAAGAAAGAAAAGACATTTTCAATGCATTTATACTTAGAGAACTTTTTGAAAAATTAGCAAGAAGGTGAAAAGTGTTTGTTTCGCGGACTAGTTTCAGCTAATACCTCTTCAGGACACGCATCGATTACCAAACTGTGTTTCGCATTACGGGGCCAATTCACAGCTCCACAAATTAACATCACCCATTTATATTATTCCATCAAATCATAAGCTCATCGATCACAACGTCACTAATCCCAATCATTAGGTCGTCTGCATGAATTTATGCTCGGGACAATTCAAATCCATTAACGTCTCACGCCTAATCAATGCCGAGTTTGCACGCGAAATCCCTCGGTGTCGGGAGTTTAATACCTCCTGCTGTGGGGGGCCACTCTCACCCCTTCCGCTTCCAGAGCACCGTGCCAACACGTGGGCACATACATTTCCTAAGGCAGCCATGACGCGGCATTTTAAGGAAACATGAATATTCACCCAGACTTGGCTCAAAGTCACTTTGCTCTTCTAAGTCCACTGGGGGTACGTAAATAGAATTGGGGATAGAAACGGTAAATTAATTACGGAAATAGCAAAGGCCGTCTCTCACTCTCTCAACAGTGTCTCGCTAGCACACGCTACCATTGACTGAGAATTCCTCTGCGTCATCTCCGTTTTCCGTGAGATTGGAATAGGACACGGAATTGACATTGCTTGTCTCGGGATCGTGTCGAGAATATAAGTAAGGGCATCCAAAAGGGAGACAGATGTATTTAAGCTAGGCGGAACGAAAAGACTTTCATTGAATCTGTTGCCGATGGTCCCACGCGACCCTACTTGAAAGGGATAGCGTCAGTCCTACAGGCAATTTCGGAAAATGCACAGACAAGGAAAATTTTATCAATACAGAGCGCACACCAGAATGACAATCATTGCTCCACTGTCTACATAAATGCACCTTGGATATCTCAAATTTATACCACTTCGTATCTAACGTAAGATAAGAATCACCTTTCTAGTGATCCGTAACGAGCCACAAAAATTATAATTCATAATTAAATTATCTGAACTTATACAGACTAAATTTTCAACTACCAACATCCTTTTTAGAAATTCTCGGTAAAGATAATCTCCCTTATAACCCAAGAAAACATTTATGCTTCGCATAATAAAGAACAATTAACAATCTCTCCTAACTTGACAGTGTTCACAAAGCTCTAAAACAGAAGATAATTTCGCTCGTGTCAATCATCAACACAGCTTACGTAACGTCACTTGTGGAGAGGTGATGACGCAATTCGCTACGCCTGAGACTCCATAAATACGTGCTAGAGAGTTAGCAAATATAACGCCTTATATCGAACGAAGATGTCAGACAATGTTTATGGTTCAATCTTCGACTTCAATGAAGCAGCATTACTCATAAATGAACGATAAATACAAGTCGATTCGGGCAGATGCACCTCGCCTCAGCTGTATAATTTATGGGTAGGTTGGAAGCATAAGCCATTGCTCAAACGCCGCGATAAATACGTTAACTTTCCATTAAATTTCTATAGCTGGATAAAAGTCAAACTTCGATGGTGACTTTGCAAAATTTAAAAGTTTTGGCAGAGAAGGAAATAATAACTTGCAGGGCGAAATAAAGTGAACTAATACAAAAGACAAGGGTTAAAATTTAAATAAACCTCACAGAGCAAAAATTACGCTAGAGAATATAAATAAATGTTATTTTTCAAAACATTTGGCTTCCGTTCACATTCATTATCTGACAGTGGGTAAAAATCCAACTCCTTAATTTATTGCAAGAGCAGATATTTCCTCAAGTATTTTTCCCATAAGTATTTCCAAGTCAAGTTTAAAAACAAAGAGTCATGACACAGTGTTCGAAGTTCTAGAAAACCCACGAAAGCGGTTTATGCAGCGTCTCACTTTCATCTCATTTACCTCCCAAAGCAACAGCGGAAAGTTAAGCCTCGCGAAGTCAACAACCCCGTAATCACATCCGGACGACTGCAATGGCGAAGAGTGCGAGCCAGTTGCCGAGATACGGAGCGAATAACATTCGAGTCAGGTTCAGGCGGTCTCGGGTGCTTCGGGTGCTTCCTTATCTCCCGATAACCGGGGGGGAAGCAGAACTCGTTCGTTCGTCCTGATATATAGAAGTGGGAGCGGATAGATAAATATTTACCCGAATGCCAACGTGCGTAGATTCAAAATTGCTTGCTGCGACGCGAAAAGATGTAACGATGAAGAAAGGTAGATACGATGAACGGTGAAATTACTCGATTCTCTCTCTACGACTCGATTAAGATTGATCTCGATTGAGACCATCGGCCGCAGTAATGTTAACTGGCACAGTAAAGGCACACTTTGAACAATTTAAGATGACGCATCACCTCAGGTCGATCCGTCATTTTTCGCGATGCAATACTCGATGAGCACGTGATCGGCATGAAATTTTCAGCATATACTCACTGGACCATATTAATATTTGCCTCTATCTCAAATTTAACAAGTTTACCTTGATATTTTCATATTACATGCATTTCTTTAAATTTGAGATTCAGGCAAAAGTCAGCTCTGAGTTTACTCTCATTGATGATGACTTGTTTTAAGCGCGTGATTCATCGGGGAAAAAAGATATAATGCGACCGGTAGTAAGGGAGCGATGTATCCTCTTCATTACTAAATGCCCCAGCGACTCGCAGCATAAAAATATTCGTTCAAAGTTACATCCGTAGTGGAGACAAATACCCAAATTTGAAAGGAACAAACTGTTTAATGAATACCGCTCTTACTTCCTTTATCATCATACGTAATCGAATTACCGTTTCTATTACTCTTCAAGAATATTGATTGAAACATTGCATTCACTTCAAAACTCTTTCTGTGATCCCAGGAATGCAGGTATTCAACACTCCCGGCACGCGATCAATCGCTTGCAAATGCATTGCAAAATGGCTCCAGAATCCCCATGAGAATTTAAGAATTTTGTATTCCTATAGCCATTTCCTAATCAATATTAGTTAAATAACCGTATTACCATTATTATCATTCAAATAATCGTTATCACCTCAATCTCATTATTAACACACATTTGTAAATATTTTCGCACTTCCACAATCATTATTCAATCACAATTTATGAATGTTAAATGAAATTCAAATAAAAGTATTTAAATAAAAGTCCTGGATTTTATTGAAACAGCTCTCCACCAATTTTCTAAATATTTTCATTCCTGAACCAGCAACTGCCGCGTACTACAAAATATCTACATGGACTTCTCAAGGAAATAATTCATATCCACTGGCCTCGTAGGCTAAGTGTGGACGACTTACGGGTTGTGATTACGGGTGCCAGTCACTCCTCGGTACATAGTTATTTCATCACTCAGCGTGATACTGGAAATTAAAGTCAAGGTTAATTCTTCATTCAATCGTTTTCACCTAATTACTACACTCAAGACCCACCGCCACAGCTTCAATAAAATATAAGTATGTTAATTCTGGCTTTAAAAGCCTCAGGCTCTCTTAAGCCGTTCCAATTTTACTCCAAAAAAGCCATTTTTAACAGGTATTAAGAACGCTGATCTGCCACGAAAATTCATTTCCGTGTAACAGCCTGTGTATAAGTATAGCTGAGTAAACACGACACAGGTAATAAATAAATTAATTAAAGAATCAATTTTACTCACAGAAAATTCAGGAGTAAGCACCTTTGCATGCAAACACCCAAATGTATCAGGGAAGGGGATGTGAACCACAAGCGGAGTCGCTTACCTATAAAGAAAAACACAAATTTAGAATAAATTAAAGCATCAATGAATGCAATGCTAAGCTGGATCATAACGCGTTGGACATATAGCTTTTGCGATAAATATTATTTCAATAGTAAAATAAAAAACAAACGAATATTTAATGACTCAAAGGAAACGTAAGCATCCGTAAATAGTATGGCACAATTTTCGCAATCACTTTCGCCAAAGAGTCATTTTCCCTGTAATCACCATTCATAAAACTAAAGCACACACAAATATCGGTAACGCAGCACAACTAAGCCAGTGAGGAACTCTAAAGTCAATATTATTGGGCACCCATAAATGCAGGCAACCCTCATGAGCTAAAACATAATCTAGTGAGCTGAAAAAAATTTAGTCATTTTAGGGCAATCATGAACTAGGAAAAATGGTTACCTATAATTGGCGTGCCATACGATGACAAGTTTGCATTTAGGACAGTTTTAAAGAACAGCAAGCTAAATTTTAAAAATTAGTTGAAGTAATTTTGAAGCAGCCACAAAAGTAAAACATCGGATTTTTTCCACACACGGTAAAAATTATCGCCATGGTAAATCAAGGATCAAATGGAGTTGGAAAACGCTTACGCAGCCAAATATCTAAAAAAGGAGACTTTGGGCTTCCACGTTTGATCTTCATAAACCATGGACTGCCGCATCATAATAACTTACCCAATCGATAAGCTAATCCAGAAAAGTTCGTTCCTTCGAGTGATCCTCGCAACGTGACCCACACTTCTAAAAATAGAATTTTACTCCGGAATCACTTAAAAAAAGAGTAAGCGTGCAAGTGCATACTCTATACAGCATATGCCTCCTTCCTTTTCGTATTTCGTTTATACTTCACGTCATTTAAAACCGTTAACATCAGTATTTACTTCTATTTGACTTCGGCTATGGGTAAAGTGTTACACCCGTGTTTAACATCCAGGTCAAACATTAGGTGACATTTAAGCCTTTTCGAATACCAGCCGAGATGCCCGAAAATCAATAATGCATAGCGCGCTTTCCTACTTGAGAGTTAGGCCTCCGTTCAACACGAAAACATACAACTCAAACCTCAAGTAGTGTGTGCCATGCATTCCTGAAAAAAAGCTCCCGTTGGAAAACAATCAATCAACGAAGATAGAGCATAGCAAGAATTAGAGCATAAGCAAGAAAAAATAAGTTTTCCCTAAAACACGGGCATAAAATGTAGGTCAAAGGGGCCATATTTACTAAGTTCTACGAGTACGAAAAACAGTAAAAATGGAAGATATACCACATTTATAACAACAAAGACCTAATTGAAATAACAATTTCAATCTGCTTCCAAAATAAATTAAAAGGAGAACTCCTGCGCTTCACTACGACAGAAAGTAAAGAATTACTGAAAATATTTAATGGATAATACATTTCAGAGAAGATATTTAGAGCTACAATTACCTTTTTAATGGGGATGTTTATGCGCCATATACGCATAACAATCTAACTAAAACCCATAACACCAGAGAAGAAAAACAATACTATGCCATTTTCTGTATGGATTCCCAGAGTAGAAAGGTAAACATACAAATCACGCATTTATCCACGAATGAAGAAATTATGAACCAAGAGCTAAATCAAATTCTACCCGATTGCAGTTTTTAATGCTCACGGGAGAATGATATTTTTCAGAAGAGGTGATGCCAACGATGATTATCGACCGTAAAAATCTCTGAATTAATTTCGCACAAAAAGAAATAAAGGATACAATAAGCCAAAGAGAGAATATGGAAAAAATCAATACAAGCGGATGAAAAACTACAGATATCGGAACAGAGAAAACATCCGATGATTTCAAGCAAACAATGGCGAAGAAAACTTCACACTCCCACTCTCTTACTTTCCCATGGCAACAGGATCGATACGCTTCTCGAACTATGGAGGAAATGGTTCTTTTTTCACACAACCTCACGAAAAATAATATTTTTACTTCCGCACGACCTTCACACAGCTGAGACTCCGCGACGACAGAGTCACTTTAATCGAGCAGAATCTTTCTGAAAGTCGCGGACACAATGACGGGACCCCAACTTGCAATTCAGCCTTCCCCCATGACACTCACTAACTTTTTTCGTGCGAGACTTCGGTTTTTCGCAATTCAAAAAAGACACGAAAGAAATCTCTCCTTACTGAAAAATGGATGAGGATAGTGGCTCGATTCATATTTGGGCTGAAGTATATCTCGGATAAGAAAGGAGCGGTAGAAGGATTGATAACTCGCGGGCGCAAGGAGTGTTGAGATGCAGAATTAATAACGTTTTGAGGGCCTTTTCGAGGCGGAGGATGCAACAAAGAGAAGGTATATCATAAAATAGAGGTTTCAAAAGTCAGAGTTCATTGTATTCCTTTATTTTTCTCAAATTTCCTTCATTTCTTCCGCCTGGCTCACATTGCCTCCAATGGACTTGCATCTATACATTAGGACAGAGTAGCAGACGCTGTATGGTTCACTTCATACTTCCTGTCCTCGAATCCATCAATGCTTTGAAGTTTAAAGATACGAATTTGGATAAGGCGATCACCCGCTAAGGTCATTTTTGCTATTAGGAAGGATACAGACTGAATGATGGAAAGATACCCGGAGTTGGAATTAGCCTGCTCTAAACCATAGACACCAGGGGGACCATGGCTTAACGTCCCATACCACGGTCGGACTGTTGTAGACTCTAGCAACCAAACCATTCTGATCCCTCTGATCCCCTTAGCAATGAAAAATTTTAAATAAAGAGTAAATATAACAAAGTATTGACTGCACCAGTCAGACTCGGCACATATGTAAACAAATATCGATTTATTCTGGCTGACTATTCGTCTCGTCTCCGATGGACTTGACTCCACTCGCAATTACAATGCATTAGTGAGAAGTGAAAGGCAAAAATTTAGGACCGGCTAGATAGCTCATTTCGTATTTTCTGACCCCATATCCGTTGATGCTTCCAATAAATAATCTCAAAGGATGTGTGGAAGTTAAAAATATTTGAAAGAACCAGTAAGACTCGCCAAAGATGCAAACATGGCTACATTTTAAGTATAGTACCAAGAATTCCGCGTATGCGACGGAATGTTATCTCCCTCTTTCTGAGTTTTTTACACCATTCTTTGTCGATAAAGAATATAAGTCAACTCATGGGATAAATAATACGGAGACAGAAAATCATTCCATACATTTATCAACACTGATTTCTGTTTATTTGGTGCCAGTCTTCACCACCCTATTCAAAATAATTGAGTTTTTATTTTTAATGCTATTCAGGTTCTATGTTTGATGATCTAATGATTAATACATATAGAAACCTTCACTTGAGTCCTGAATGAAAGCGCACAGTATATTCCTCAGCGTGCGGCCGCCCTCTGACGAGAGAAATGGATGGAGGATCGAATGAAAAATGCAGAGGCTCGGCCAGTGAAGAGGGCGGTGCGACGAGGGCGTAGCGGGGACGAGTTCCTTGAGATACGAGTTGAAGGAAGTCGGTCGGCTGAGCAGAGAAGGACTGGGGCGCAGATAGAGGATGAATACGCAAGTGCGGAAGTATTGGAAAATAAAGCGGGTGTGAGACAGCGCGAGTGAGCGGAGGAGGATACGAAAAGGAAA